>NC_056434.1:61017616-62467345 GCF_018296145.1 Oncorhynchus tshawytscha
TAGAGTCAGAGTCGTGAGTGTGGAAACAAACATTCCCACTGGGCACAGGCGTCAGTTCAACATCTAGTATTGATTTGGTTGAGTTGTCAACTAACGTGAATTCAAATTGAAATCAACAAACAATTTCACCCCGTCATTGGATTGAACATTTTTGCTAATTTTACCATGTTTCCATGTTGATTCAACATCCTCACATTGAATTATTTGGTTGAAATGACATGGAAACAACGTTGATTCAACCAGTTTTTGCCCAGTGGGTAGTCTTTCCCACGGTCGGGTAAACAAGCAAGTTCATAATCAACAAAGAAGCAGGAGTCATGGAGTGAGATTCATGAGCATCGATCAGGTTTTATTTGTACTTGTAAACATGATTTTGGAGTCTGGGGATAATACTAGCCAAAAAGAAAAGTTTTCAGCAGTAACTTTTCTGTAATCAATACAAAGAATTTGCCTAAGTTTGACACTTTAAACATTGATTAGTCATCATTCTTCACATTTGTCATTCATAAACCGACAGTCAACAAATTCATTGCTTCCATCTCAGAGATTTTGTCATTTGCACATAGGCTATAGCTAGATAATAATGCATTTGGCTAAGTAACTGCTTAACTTTACTAACAATGTAACTTTTATCTGATATTAGGTCAATGATTGGACCATGTGATTGAAGGTCATCCTACTGATTTGCCATAAGGTAAAGAGACACATTTATGTGTAAACTGTGCATCTAGGATTTGCTGTCCTCTAGATATGTTGAAACACTTGATGTCCAAAGGCTCTTCTGCATAGGTCACTGGATTAGGGGGCCAATGTATGTACAAATTCCCTGTAAAAATATGGATGAAAACATTTTTACGTTTATTGTTAGAATGAAATGATTTAGAATCAGAATTGCAATTTTTGCCAAATAGAAACTGCAACTGAAGAGTTGCCAAGATTTTCTAACCGGATGATGTCTGGCAGGTGAGGGTCTTTGTATAATCCATTGTGATGGTACCCAAGGGATCCGGAAAACGGTATCATCTTCACTTGATTTCCTGAGTTCTGGGCGCTCTGTGCTATTTCATACAGCTTTATAGGAACACAACAAAGAATTAGAAGTGGAAAAGTCCTTTATTGTAACTATCATGTTTCCAGGAACTCTTCTTGATATATATTCATTCAACCCATACAGATAACATCAGAAATGTTGATTGGGATACTATGGACAGATGACAATAGAGGAATTATTGTCAGTTACAGTCAAAGTATCATGCCACACCTGCTGAGCCATGTGGATGGGCACTATGTGGTCATCCTCTGCATGAAGGATCAGAAGACGACTCCTCATCCTCTTCAAGCTGTGGAGAATTGATGAAGCATCACTTTTCATGAACAGTCAACCTCAATCTCTCAGAACGATTCTCAAACACATTTGGTTGCAGTGCATTCAGAAATATTCATACCCCTTGACTTATTCCACATTTTGTTGTGTTAAAAGCCTGAATGTGATCAAGACTAAGGAGATGATTGTGGACTACAGGAAAAGGAGGGACATTCTCATCGACGGGGCTGTAGTGGAGCAGGTAGAGAGCTTCAGGTTCCTTGGTGTCCACATCACCAACAAACTGGGATACTATGGGCATGACAAAACCTATTCCCCCTCAAAAGACTGAAAAGATTTGGTATTGACTCTGTACCGGTACACCTTTTATATAGCCTCGCTATTGTTATTTTACTGCTGCTCTTAAATTATTTGTTACTTTTATTTCTTTAGGTATCTTTCTTAAAACTGCATTGTTGGTTAAGGGCTTGTAAGTAAGCATTTCACTGTAAGATCTACACCGGTTGTATTCGGCGCATGTGACAAATACAATTGGATTTTAATTCAACATTTCTTTCACCCATCTACCCCATAATAACAATGTGAAAACATGTTTTTAGGAATGTTAGCAAATTTATTTTAAAATTAAATACAGAAATATCTAATTTACATTAAGTATTCACACCTCTGAGTCAATACATGTTAGAATATATATATATTTTAAAATCCCTATTCCTTGCCAATGATAAGCATACCCATAACATGATGCAGCCACCACCATGCTTGAAAATATGAAGAGTGGTACTTAGTGATGTGTTGGATCTGCCCCAAACATAACACTTTGTATTATTTGCCACATTTTTGGCAGTTTTACTTCAAATCAAATCAAATCAAATTGTATTTGTCACATACACATGGTTAGCAGATGTTAATGCGAGTGTAGCGAAATGCTTGTGCTTCTAGTTCCGACAATGCAGTAATAACGAACAAGTAATCTAACTAACAATTCCAAAAAAACTACTGTCTTATACACAGTGTAAGGGGATAAAGAATATGTACATAAGGATATATGAATGAGTGATGGTACAGAGCAGCATAGGCAAGATACAGTAGATGATATCGAGTACAGTATATACATATGAGATGAGTATGTAAACCAAGTGGCATAGTTAAAGTGGCTAGTGATACATGTATTACATAAGGATGCAGTCGATGATATAGAGTACAGTATCTACGTATGCATATGAGATGAATAATGTAGGGTAAGTAACATTATATAAGGTAGCATTGTTTAAAGTGGCTAGTGATATATTTACATCATTTCCCATCAATTCCCATTATTAAAGTGGCTGGAGTAGAGTCAGTGTCATTGACAGTGTGTTGGCAGTAGCCACTCAATGTTAGTGGTGGCTGTTTAACAGTCTGATGGCCTTGAGATAGAAGCTGTTTTTCAGTCTCTCGGTCCCAGCTTTGATGCACCTGTACTGACCTCGCCTTCTGGATGACAGCGGGGTGAACAGGCAGTGGCTCGGGTGGTTGATGTCCTTGATGATCTTTATGGCCTTCCTGTAGCATCGGGTGGTGTAGGTGTCCTGGAGGGCAGGTAGTTTGCCCCCGGTGATGCGTTGTGCAAACCTCACTACCCTCTGGAGAGCCTTACGGTTGAGGGCGGTGCAGTTGCCATACCAGGCGGTGATACAGCCCGCCAGGATGCTCTCGATTGTGCATCTGTAGAAGTTTGTGAGTGCTTTTGGTGACAAGCCGAATTTCTTCAGCCTCCTGAGGTTGAAGAGGCGCTGCTGCGCCTTCCTCACGATGCTGTCTGTGTGAGTGGACCAATTCAGTTTGTCTGTGATGTGTATGCCGAGGAACTTAAAACTTGCTACCCTCTCCACTACTGTTCCATCGATGTGGATGGGGGTGTTCCCTCTGCTGTTTCCTGAAGTCCACAATCATCTCCTTAGTTTTGTTGACGTTGAGTGTGAGGTTATTTTCCTGACACCACACTCCGAGGGCCCTCACCTCCTCCCTGTAGGCCGTCTCGTCGTTGTTGGTAATCAAGCCTACCACTGTTGTGTCGTCCGCAAACTTGATGATTGAGTTGGAGGCGTGCATGGCCACGCAGTCGTGGGTGAACAGGGAGTACAGGAGAGGGCTCAGAACGCACCCTTGTGGGGCCCCAGTGTTGAGGATCAGCGGGGAGGAGATGTTGTTGCCTACCCTCACCACCTGGGGGCGGCCCGTCAGGAAGTCCAGAACCCAGTTGCACAGGGCGGGGTCGAGACCCAGGGTCTCGAGCTTGATGACGAGCTTGGAGGGTACTATGGTGTTGAATGCCGAGCTGTAGTCGATGAACAGCATTCTCACATAGGTATTCCTCTTGTCCAGATGGGTTAGGGCAGTGTGCAGTGTGGTTGAGATTGCATCGTCTGTGGACCTATTTGGGCGGTAAGCAAATTGGAGTGGGTCTAGGGTGTCAGGTAGGGTGGAGGTGAAATGGTCCTTGACTAGTCTCTCAAAGCACTTCATGATGACGGATGTGAGTGCTACGGGCGGTAGTCGTTTAGCTCAGTTACCTTAGCTTTCTTGGGAACAGGAACAATGGTGGCCCTCTTGAAGCATGTGGGAACAGCAGACTGGTATAGGGATTGATTGAATATGTCCGTAAACACACCGGCCAGCTGGTCTGCGCATGCTCTGAGGGCGCGGCTGGGGATGCCGTCTGGGCCTGCAGCCTTGCGAGGGTTAACACGTTTAAATGTCTTACTCACTTCGGCTGCAGTGAAGGAGAGACCGCATGTTTTCGTTGCAGGCCGTGTCAGTGGCACTGTATTGTCCTCAAAGCGGGCAAAAAGTTATTTAGTCTGCCTGGGAGCAAGACATCCTGGTCCGTGACTGGGCTGGGTTTCTTCCTGTAGTCCGTGATTGACTGTAGACCCTGCCACATGCCTCTTGTGTCTGAGCCGTTGAATTGAGATTCTACTTTGTCTCTGTACTGGCGCTTAGCTTGTTTGATAGCCTTGCGGAGGAATAGCTGCACTGTTTGTATTCAGTCATGTTAACAGACACCTTGCCCTGATTAAAAGCAGTGGTTCGTGCCTTCAGTTTCACACGAATGCTGCCATCAATCCAAGGTTTCTGGTTAGGGAATGTTTTAATCGTTGCTATGGGAACGACATCTTCAACGCACGTTCTAATGAACTCGCACACCGAATCAGCGTATTCGTCAATGTTGTTGTCTGACGCAATACGAAACATCTCCCAGTCCACGTGATGGAAGCAGTCTTGGAGTGTGGAGTCAGCTTGGTCGGACCAGCGTTGGACAGACCTCAGCGTGGGAGCCTCTTGTTTTAGTTTCTGTCTGTAGGCAGGGATCAACAAAATGGAGTCGTGGTCAGCTTTTCCGAAAGGGGGCGGGGCAGGGCCTTATATGCGTCGCGGAAGTTAGAGTAACAATGATCCAGGGTCTTTCCACCCCTGGTTGCGCAATCGATATGCTGATAAAATTTAGGGAGTCTTGTTTTCAGATTAGCCTTGTTAAAATCCCCAGCTACAATGAATGCAGCCTCCGGATAAATCGTTTCCAGTTTGCAGAGAGTTAAATAAAGTTCGTTCAGAGCCATCGATGTGTCTGCTTGGGGGGATATATACGGCTGTGATTATAATCGAAGAGAATTCTCTTGGTAGATAATGCGGTCTACATTTGATTGTGAGGAATTCTAAATCAGGTGAACAGAAGGATTTGAGTTCCTGTATGTTTCTGTCATCACACCATGTCACGTTAGTCATAAGGCATACGCCCCCGCCCCTCTTCTTACCAGAAAGATGTTCGTTTCTGTCGGCGCGATGCGTGGAGAAACCCGCTGGCTGCACCGCTTCGGATAGCGTCTCTCCGGTTAGCCATGTTTCCGTGAAGCAGAGAACGTTGCAGTCTCTGATGTCCCTCTGGAATGCTACCCTTGCTCGGATTTCATCAACCTTGTTGTCAAGAGACTGGACATTGGCGAGAAGAATGCTAGGGAGTGGTGCACGATGTGCCCGTCTCCGGAGTCTGACCAGAAGACCGCTTCGTTTCCCTCTTTTTCTGAGTAGTTTTTTTGGGTCGCTGCATGTAATCCACTCCGTTACACTGGTTGTAAGGCAGAACACAGGATCCGCATCGCGAAAAACATATTCTTGGTCGTACTGATGGTGAGTTGACGCTGATCTTATATTCAGTAGTTCTTCTCGGCTGTATGTAATGAAACCTAAGATGACCTGGGGTACTAGTGTAAGAAATAACACGTAAAAAAACAAAAAACTGCATAGTTTCCTAGGAACGCGAAGCGAGGCGGCCATCTCTGTCGGCGCCGGAAGTACAAGGTGCTTCATTGCAAACAGGGTGCACATTTTGGAATATTTTTATTCTGTATAGGCTTCTTTCTTTTCACTCTGTCATTTAGGTTAGTATTGTGGAGCAACTACAATGTTGTTGATTCATAGTCAGTGTTCTTCTATCATAGGCATTAAACTCTGTAACTGTTTTAAAGTCACCATTGGCCTCATGGTGAAATCCCTGAACCGTTTCCTTCCTTTCCGGAAACTAAGTTCGGAAGGACGCCTGTGTCTATGTAGTGACTGGGGGTCTACCAATCTACCAATGGGTGCCCTTTTTTGCGAGAAATTGAAAAATCTGTGTTTGCAATTCACAGAAATTAGGTAGTCATTCAAAAATCACATTAAACACTGTTATTGCAACTTATTATGTGACTTATTAAGCACATTTTTACTCCTGAACTTATTTAGGCTTGCCATAACAAAGGGGTGGAATACTTATTGACTCAAGACATTTTGTCACGTTCGTCATATTGATGAGACCAAGGATGATATGCATGATATGAATACATTCTATTTTAATTAATGAACACACTAAACAACCGTGACGCTATTAAACCGATTGCTGACACAGGCAACTATACATAGACAATAACCCACAAAACCAAAATGGAAAATGGCAACCTAAATAGGATCCCCAATCAGAGACAACGATAAACAGCTGTCTCTGATTGGGAACCAATTCAGGCCACCATAGACCTACATTTACCTAGACACACCAAAACCTTATAGAATACAAAAAACCCTAGACAAGACAATAAAACACATACCACCCTCGTCACACCCTGACCTAACCAAAATAATAAAGAAAACAAAGATAACTAAGGTCAGGGTGTGACACATTTCAGCTTTTCATTTGAATTAATTTGTTAAAAAAATAGTAAAAACATTATTCCACTTTGACATTATGGGGTATTGTGTGTAAGCCAGTGACATAAAATCTCAATTGAATCAATATTGAATTCAGGCTGTAACACAACAAATTGTGGAAAATGTCAAGGTGTGAATACTTTCTAAAGGCACTGTAACAGTTAGTTATTTTGATTTGATTTCTTATCGCATTTCGCAAACCTGTACTAATAATCTCAAAATAAAGGATGACAAGAACACTGAAAAGTTGCATGAACCAAAATAAATGTACAAGAAAATGTTTTGTATTCATTTGAATCTAAATCGAGAAAATACGTACTTTTCATCATTAGGGAAGATGACATTGTTTTCTGCCATTGTGTCCAGGAAAAAGTACTCAAAACCTGGGAACTTCCAATAAAACTGAGGACACAAGGAAAATTAAAGAGGAAAAGAAGTGCAGTTTAGTACATTAATACATTCTAAATCATGGCATTTTAAGATGTACTGTATCGCCATGGAAAGGAGGGTATGTGAGTCTTACCCAGCCAAACGGATGATGGGCACCCCCCTGTCGAATGTTGGTGTATGCTCCCTCAATGATCACACCATCAACAACAATCCCTGATAAAAGCAAAATATTCTGAGTCTAACTACATCAGGTCAACTTCCATGAACTGAGTCACACAAAAAAACATTCATGAAATGTGTACTGTACTGTAACTAGAGGGTATAAAAAGTTTAATGGGTCCAGTAAAGCCTACCTTGTTCAATGAGTTTGACTGCAGTGTTAGTGGCCACTCTGTACAAACACGGGGGGTAAAATGGTGTTTACTGATCATGTCTCGTACTTTGAGTCACTGTCAAAATGTTCTGCCATATTTCTAATTATTGATTGGATTATTTCAATCGTCACCGTTAGTGGTGGTAGATAAGTAGTAGTAGTGACAGATTCTCTAACTTAAACATCTCACAAATATATATATATATTGTTTATGAGGGGTGGAACAAGCAAAAAAGTAAACAAATAAGTGTAATTAAAAAAATATGTTTTCTCACACACACCTGATAGGTGCAGGGAAATGTGTTGTTTCTTACAGGGTCAGCCATAGAGAGCAAATTAGGGTTAAGTGCCTTGCTCAGGTGCACATCGACAGATTTCTCACCTTGTAGGCTCGGGTATTCGAACCAGCAACTGTTCGGTTATAGCTAGGCTAACTGCCGTTCAGTCTCTTGAATGGACAATGCTTACTTTTCAAATCAAACAGTTAAAATATGATATGATTTAAATCATGAAAAGCCTACCAGTGGAATGGAATACATATCTATTTGGAGTGTAAGGCAAAGGAAATAAAACGTACAGGTCAAGCTAATCAAGGTAAATGTAAAAACATTAAAAAGTAATCATCGGTTATCTTGTGTTTGCTTACTTTAGTAACAGACACAATATTACCTTTGATGACTATAATGTCATTTTAATGTTTGGGCTTTTATTATAACTAATTTCTGTGTTATATTCATGTGCTGTTCTATAAACCAATTTCTGTGTTCATGCAAGTGACTGACTGTACAAATCCTCACTATCAGTAGCTGCAATTTGGCAGCACGCCCAGACCTTGTTTTGAGAACGAAATATATCTCAATTCCAAGGTCTCAGATTAGAGAGGAGAAGCCTGATCAGGTATTGGTCTGTCACATGTTATGAACCCGTATTGGTTTGTCACATGGATGAAACAAAAAAAGGATAAGGATGAATTAATTATGCTAAATCATGCAAATATAACTTGTCTGTGTATAGCTGTATATAAGACAACTGCTGGGTCTGCCCAGGTAAAGCTCCTGTTTGACATGTGTACTATGGTGCATTGAGTTGGTTGGAACCTATCCAGCGCGCTGACAATAAATAATCATTCATTTCAGATTGACTTTGAGTGTCCCTGTGTAAGAATTTCCGCGACATTACCTTTACAGATAAAGGATCGTCATTTGAGACAGTTTGCGACAATAATCCTGCAGTAACAGGAAATGTGAATTATTATGTGGATTATAATTAATGGACATTTTCTAGCGGTTGATACATTTTTTGTTAGGTCAGATCAAGTCTGAAATTTCAAAGTGGAAATCACAAACTTTAGAAGTCTTCATAAAACTCAAATACACTACAAGTTTACATTTCCTGCTGAACAGGAAAATTCTCAGCAACAAAACAGTGATCAAATTAAGAATCCTACATCTGTACCTTTGCCTTACACCCCCATTTCATTACATGAGATGTGCATTTAATTTGAAGGTTTTTCATGATCTACACACAATACCCCATAATGACAAAGCAAAAACAGGTTTTTAGAAATGTTGGCAAATTTATTTAAAAAAACTGAAATATTAAATTTACATGAGTATTCAGACTGTTTACTCAGTACTTTGTTGAAGCACCTTCGGCAGAAATTACAGCCTCAAGTCTTCTTGGGTATGATGCTACAAACGTGGCACACCTGTATTTGAGGAGTTTCTCCAATTATTCTCTGCAGATCCTCTCAAGCTCTGTCAGGTTGGATGGGGAGCATCGCTGCACAGCTATTTTCAGGTCTCTCCAGAGATGTTTGATCAGGTTCAAGTCCGGGCTCTGACTGGGCCACGCAAGGACATTCAAAGACTTGTCCCGAAGCCACTCCTGCGTTGTCTTGGCTGTGTGCTTAGGGTCGTAGTCCTGTTGGAAGGTGAATCTTCGTCCCAGTCTGAGGTACTGAGCGCTCTGGAGCAGGTTTTGATCAAGGATCTCTGTACTTTACCTCGTTCATTTTTCCATCGATCCTGGCTGGTCTCCTAGTCCCTGCTGCTGAAAAAAAATGCTCCCACCACCACACTTCACCGTAGGAATGGTGGCAGGTTTCCTCCAGATGTGACGCTTGGCATTCAAGACAAAGAGATCAATCTTGGTTTCATCAGACCAGAGAATCTTGTTTTCGGCACCTTTTGGCAAACTCCAAGCAGGCTGTCATGTACCTTTTACTGAGGAGTGGCTTCCGCCTGGCCCCTCTTACCATAAATGCCTGATTGATGGAGAGCTGCAGAGATGGTGGTCCTTCTGGAAGTTTCTCCCATCTCCACAGAGGAACTCTGGAGCTCTGTCAGAGTGACCATTGGGTTCTTGGGCATCCTCCCTGACTAAGGCCCTTCTCCCCCGATTGCTCAGTTTGGCTGGGCGGCCAGCTCTAGGAAGAGTCTTGGTGGTTCCAAACTTCTTCTATTTAAGAAGGATGGAGGCCACTATGTTCTTGGGGACCTTCAATGCTGCGGACATTTTTTGGTACCCTTCCCCAGATCTGTGCCTCGACACAATCCTGTCTCGGAGCTCTACGGACAATTCCTTCGACCTTATGGCTTGGTTTTTGCTCTGACATGTCTGTCAACTGTGGGACCTTATATAGACAGGTGTGTGCCTTTTCAAATCATGTCCAATCAATTGAATTTACCACAGGTGGACTCTAATCAAGTTGCAGAAACATCTCAAGGATGATCAATGGAAACAGGATGCACCTGAGCTCAATTTCGAGTCTCATAGCAAAGGGTCTGAATACTTATGTAAATAAGGTATTTCTGTTTTTATTTGTACATTTGTAAAAGTTTCTAAAAACCTGTTTTCGTGTAGTCACTATGGGGTATTCTGTGTAGATTGGTGAAGAAAATGTTTTATTTAATCTATTTTAGCATAAGGCTGTAACGTAACAAAATGTGGAAAAAGGGAAGGGGTCTAAATACTTTCTGAATGCACTGTATAGTTTTAACTATACTTTGTGGAAAGTAACTCGTTTTGGGGGGAATAAATAGTTATTTTGACTACAACTATTTGAATACAAATCACAAAAAATGACTACTTTTTAAAACTATTTGAATACATTTCTGAGAAAACACCGACATAAAAAAACATTTGAATACGGACCTCAGGGAGAGACTACTTCTCAGAAACTATTGAAATTGGCTGCCTTCAACCAATGGCACAGTTGTATGGAACTGCATATAGAAAGAGAATGAATAGAACACAATCTCCTATGCTATTCCAATCTGACAGTCTATTTGATCTACACAATACATTTATATCTGAACATTCTGTAAATGTAAATTCTCCTGAATGTGTACATAATCAAGTCCAACCAATTAACCAATTATATTTAGTACATATGTATAAATAAGTTGTGACTCTTTCAACATGCCTCTGTAAAGGTCGAAAGCAGCAATTCATTTTATGATACCTGAAAATAATGAAGAGAAATTCAAAGGAATTTTTGCAAACATTGCAAACAGCGAGTTGGATGCTTAGCAAAAACAACGTTGAACTTCTTTGTCCATCTGTTTTAATGGTTCTTATTTCCAACACACACCACACCATCTTTAAAGGGATACTTTACTCTGAATTTGAAATACAAACTATCATGATTTTCCACCTACCTTGGCTGTAGTTAATTCAAGAAGGACGTTTTGGGATATATTTTGTTATACTTAATAGAGCAACATTTTATTAGCATGTTGTTACATGATACTTTGGTAATTGCATTTGAATTTACATAGCAAAGAGCTGAGCATTTTTGAAAGTACTGTACACAGAGAAAGTGACTGTTCCTTATTCCACTTATGTAATCACTCCATTGTTATTCAATTATAAAGCAATTTCCAAAGTTCTATGTAACAACTATGTTGCTGATGTAATAATCACAAAGGTACTAGCACTACACACGTATAAGAACTTGATGGTTTAGTGTTACTGTATTACTTTGTCTCACTCAGTATGAAAATGCATTTGTTAGTCATTTTGAATCTGCAAAAGTGGTCTGCTCAAATGTTGAGGTGATTGATTCCATGTCCCTCATGTATGTAATTCTAGGCTATAAATTATATTAAGATTCATATCAATATCGGAGAGCCCTCCAAACCATGTGCTAATGATAACATATGTAGACTAATTCAACAAACTGTTCTTCATCATATACTTTGCAGCCATCAAATACATCATTTTTTTTCAAATACCTTCAAATATTATTTGGTTTTCTGAGCTATTCAAAATACTTTAAAATATGATGTTTTATTGAGACATGTATTTGAATATTAAAGAAAATAGTTGCCTTTTAGTTGAAACTCTATACAAACTATATTAGACTACCTTGAGTATTTGAAAAGTTAGTATTTTAAAAGAAACGTCCAAATACAACTATTGTTTGCCCAGGTCTGCTGCGCATCGACATAAATAATCATTTCCACTCGCTTATCTCATCTCTACAAACTGAACCATCCACCTGAAGGCACACGTTTGGTCACTCACCCAGTGCCAAGAGAGTGTCCCCATAATACCACCAGACTGCTCCCACTGCGGGCTTTTACCCACTGGTACAAGTAGAGGGTGTCAGTGGTTAGACCAACTTCAGTGGGCTCTCCGGTGGAGTCCCCAAAACCTGTTAAGAGTTTCTTATATCAATGGTTGTTCATTATGCAACCATACTAGACTATGTATAGGCCTATCATGTCATGTCTGTCTGCCTGAGGTAAACTTGATGCAGAGTTGTGCAATGATTCGTATCTGACCACAAGGGGGCAGTCACAGGCAACCCACACCAGAGGGTGAGCTCTAATGCAGTGTAAGGAATTGGGAGTTGGTTATCGGACTCTCCTTACAGCAAGCAAGGTAAAATAACACTGTCACACCACAAAATGTAGACTAATGCTAGGTTATCAAGGATGTGTGTAACAATTATTAAAATGTATTCAGACTAAATAAATAAAGCAAATATGTTTCAACGGTCTAGTCAAATGTAAGTTTAACCAACCTCTGTAGTCCAAAGCCAAAACATGGTAACCTATTGCACTCAGCACCTGTGGACACAAAGGCCAATCACACATTTATCAATCACCAATGTCATTTTCTGCCATGATGAAGTAATGTAGTCGACAGTCACTTACACGTACTAATCCCACACGGTGACTTGCTGCCCTGTATGAAAGAATGTGTACTTTTAGATTCAAAGTGAGAACAATATTATTGTATAGGAATCCATTGTTCTTGCTACCTTGTGCCTCCATTGCCATGGAGATAAATGATAATCGGAATTCCAGCTCCCAAAGAATCTTGGTACCATTCCAAGTCCTTTCCCTGTGCCTCCTTCCACTGACTTTCAGGGACTGTGTGCCTTGAAGATATTGTACAGTGACAACACTTGTAAGTGACAACATTAGGAAGTGACAACACGTGGAAGGGACGATGTGTAGACTTTGATGTATAAAGTTCAATGCTGTCTTTTTTATAAAAGCTATACTGTCCAGTGGCAGTGAGTGTACTTCTGAAGTAAGGTAGGTAGGCTACATTACCCTACTCACAAAGTAACCTGGAGAAAGCCTACTCACCAAACACCCAATGAGATCCCTTGCTCAGATTTAAGGTACATGTTCACAGTGTGGTTAAGATACAGGTCAGCTGGCTGGCTAAGGTTGACGAAGAATGGGACCCTGACTAAAAACAAGGAGAGAAACAGACGATATGTTATATGATTTGTTATTCCTGATTTGTCCAGTATTTTGGATAATTATCATGAATAGCTTACACTCACCTCTGTGAGAATACACCAGGTGTTTTATGATGTCAGGGAACAGTCGCATCATGAAAGGCACAGAAACATAAATAACACACACAACCAGGAGACCTCTTTTGACCCACCACAACAAACGGGAGCTAGGTCTGAGAGAGAGAGAGAGAGAGAGAGAGAGAGAGACAAAAAGCGTCAACATTGCAATGACAAAGGTCCATGCTGCGTCAGCAGACATTACTGGATATTGGCATTGAAGTGCATTTTAGGCCAATAATAGTTATGGAGTCTTTTTGTAGGCGCTAATAGAGACTAACTCCACGATGGCTCGTTGGCCAAAGCCTATGGAGAAATAAATGGGCTTTTGGATATACACAGAGAATAAGGTCTGTGGCAAACATAAGCTTAGAAGATCTTATACGTTTTCATTCTATGAGATAATATTCAACAACTAACATCACTTTTTGAATTTTGAAGCTTATGTAATCAAAATAAGCACATAAAGGCTTCATAATTAATAAAGGTCATGTTAACTGGCTGATATTATCTGATCGAACAAAACTAATAAGATCTCCTTAAGGCCTCTACGGAGCCAACGGAGTATCGCAGTGTCATTGTACGTCACAAAATGGGCTGCTCCTTGTATGCACAAGTGCGTCCCAAGAAATTTGGAAAGCAGCGTATAGCTCCTTGAGCAGACTTGAGGGGCAGTATTGAGGAAGTTTTGCAACGGAAGTGCTGTCCCTGTGTCTACATCACAACCCTTATGGTATTCACAAACATGGAAGCAATGGACATGCTCCTACTGTTACTCTATTTGCACGTTTGCTTTTATTTTCGACTGTCGCTACACTCAATTACAGTGCGTTCTGAAAGTCCTCAGACCCCTTGACCTTTTCCACATTTTGTTACGTTACAGCCTTAATTTCCAAATGTATTTAATTATGTTTTTTTCCCTCATCAATTTACACACAATACCCCACAATGACAAAGCAAAAACAGGTTTAGAAATGTTTGCTAATTAAAATAATAAATAACTGAAATACCTTATTACATAATTATTCACTCTTTACTATGAGACTCGAAATTGAGCTCAGGTGCATCCTGTTTCCATTGATCATCCTTGAGATGTTTCTACAACTTGGAATTCAATTGATTGGCCATGATTTGGAAAGGGATACACCTGTCTTTATAAGATCCCATAGTAGACAGTGCATGTCAGAGCAAGAAATAAGCCATTAGGTCGAAGGAATTGTCCGTAGAGATCCGAGACAGGATTGTGTCGAGGCATAGATCTGGGGAAGGGTACCAAAACATGTCTGCAGCATTGAAGGTCCCCAAGAATACAGTGGCCTCCACCATTCTTAAATGGAAGAAGTTTGGAACCACCAAGGCTCTTCTTAGAACTGACCATTCGGGATAGAAGGGCCTTGGTCAGGGAGGTGACCAAGAGCCCGATGGTCACTCTGACAGAGCTCCAGAGTACCTCTGTAGAGATGGGAGAAACTTCCAGAAGGACAAACATCTCTGCAGCACTCCACCAATCAGGCCTTTATGGTAGAGTGGCGAGACGGAAGCCACTCCTCAGTAAAATGCACATGACAGCCTGCTTGGAGTTTTTAAAAAACTCTTAAGACCATGAGAAACAAGATTCTCTAGTCTGATGAAACCAAGATTGAACTCTTTGGCCTGAATGCCAATATCACGTCTGAAAACCTGGCACCATCCCTACGTTGAAGCATGGTGGTGGCAGCATCATGCTGTGGGGATGTTTTTCAGTGGCTGGGACTGGGAGATTAGTCAGGGATGAGGGAAAGATGAACGAAGCAAAGTACAGAGAGATCCTTGATGAAAACCTGCTCCAGAGCACTCAGGACCTCAGACGACCCTAAGAACACAGCCAAGAGAACGCAGGAGTGGCTTCGGGACATGTCTCTGAATGTCCTTGAGTGGCCAAGCCAGAGCCAGGAATTGAACCCGATCGAACATCTCTGGAGAGACCTGAGAATAGCTGTGCAGCGATGCTCCCCATCCAACCTGACAGAGCCTGAGAGGATCTGCAGAGGAGAAGAATTTGAAACTCTCCAAATACAGATGTGCCAAGCCTGTAGCGTCATACCTAAGAAGACTTGAGGCTGTAATCGCTGCCTAAGGTGCTTCAACAAAGTACTGAGTACTTCCAAAGGGTCTGAATACTTATGTAAATGTATATTTAAAAAAATGTATACAAACCTGTTTTTGCTTTCTCATTTTGGGGTATTGTATGTAGATTTGTGAGGATCTTTAAACAAATAATAATTTTAGAGTAAGGCTGTAACGTATCAAAATGTGGAAAAAGTCAAGGGATCTGAATACTTTCCGAATGCACTGTATGTCTGTATGGCGTTGTGGACAGCCAAGAGGCCGAGCAGAGGCCAAATGGCCCATCAACAGGTGGTTCATCATCTACCCGACCTGGCTCATCACTTCCTTGGCCCTTCTCACCAACGCACCTTCCAGACGTGCCATCGCTCTCTGAGCTCCGCCCCATCTGCCCGACCCAGCTCCAGTGACCGAAGAGGACGACAGATGAGAGTCCTTTGGAAGCTGAAATAATGCAACAGCGACAGAGTCCAGCAAGTGTCCTCTGACGCCATTGAACCCCGTCTTCCTCCTGACAACCGTATTGCATTTGTCCGGGACATGACATTGAACTTTTTCAGGATCATCTAACAGTACCTTGGGTCTGCTCCGTCCGGTTCCGAGTGCGACAGCCTACGTCTCAACCCAAAAACAACCCAGGTCTCCCCAAAAACGGATGTTGGGTTCTCAAGACATTTGTGTAGATGTTGGTGGTGAACACGTTTTTCTCTATTATATATATTTTTTCTTATTCACAAGTTATGTTGGTGGGTAATTTACATATTAAGGTGGTGGGTAATTTACTAGTTTGCCTTTGCACATTTCCCCTCTTGTGATATTTTGTTCATCGAAAGAAATACATTTCTAGCAAAAGGTCAGCAAATCTCTTTAATCTGGTTATTTATACATACGGCCCTTCTCACAGATGTGCCATAGCAGGAAGATCCTCATCTAAAATGGTTAAAAGGCCACTACGCCTAGGTGGCGACCCATCATTCACCTGTTTTGAGCTCCACATGCTTGCCTGTTTTGCATGTAACTTTGGCATTAATACATGTCACATATTCATTTGCAAACAATGTAAATAAAAAAGGATCATTGAGTTAATAAAGCTGCATACAAACATGGTGTCTTTTTCTCTTTCTTGAGTAAGGCAGCTCCAAAATGCAGGTGTTTCAGCCTTGCTCAGTGCTTTCTGTAGTGGTGGGGAAGCCAGCGGAAAATACGGAGCATAGGGGTTGATAATGTTCTGTAGTCGTGCCGTGATTGGCTCAGTGTTCTGTCACTCATGGGGACACTACGTCACCGCAATTCATCATCATGAATCAAGTTGACAATCTATTGACAAATCCTTTTCAATCCTTGTCATATGAAGAGAAGTTATGAAGAGAAATCATAGATAAAATGAATAGGTGCTCATCGGTCATTAAACAAACTTACACAAGTAGGAAATCGCAAATTCAACAATGAGTGGTTTGGAAGGAATCAGTGGCTAACTGCAAGCATTGCAAAGCAATCACTAGCCTACTATTCAGTGGAGTGGGTGTGTTGTCCAAGTCTGGGATTATTAAGGGTCTCTTTTCCAAGCTTAAAAATGATAAACATTCAACATTGGCCATGCTGTCAATCCAGCATGACTTCTGCCGCGTTCAAAACTACTGGAAACTCGGAAATCTCAGACTTCAGTGAGTTCAAGACAACTGGGAACTCAGAAAAAACTATCTCAGACTGTAAAAATAAGTTTTGAACGGTCATCCAACTCGGAATTCCATGTCGGGAACTCTAGCCTCTTTCAAGATCTCTGACCTGAAGATTCCTGACGTCATCATTAGACCTTGTTTTATTCCGAGTTCCCAGTTGTCTTGAAAGCACCATAAATCCAGAGAATGCCAGACTTTGATGACAAAGTTTGATGACAAATTTCCCCACGAAGGACCGCCGTTCCACCTTCCTGTTCAAGTGAGCACAGCACAACAAGGTGAGTCCAAAAATGTATTGCATGCTGCTGCATAAATGATGTAATATGCCAGGGAGATATGTATACTGTAGCTAAGAAAGTAATGCTGAGTGTATGTTTTTATTTATCATTATTTAACTAGGCAAGTCAGTTAAGAACAAATGATTATTTACAATGAGAGCCTACTGGGGTACAGTGTGTTAACTGCCTTGTTTGGGGGCAGAACGACAGATGTTTACCTTGTCAGCTCTGGGATTTGATCCAGCAACTTTTGGTTACTGGCCTAATGCTCTAACCTCTAGGCTACCTGTTATGTAGTAAGCTGTAAGTAACCCATGATCCTCACCCTAATAATTTAGTCCCTTTCCTCCTCATAACTTAGACTATTGTTCTGACTTGCTGGTGCACATGTAGCCTATAGCCTGTTTCAGAGAAATGTCATCATTGAATAGTGTAAGAGCTTTCATTGTCTGCTTATATGCCCTACAGTTCTGACTTGGTGTACAGGGAGAATACTGTAAGATCGGCCCATGTTCTGAATTCTGTCGCTGTACATTTCAAAAGTGCTGAACAAATAGCTATGTTGACTGTCCATCCTAGCTCGCTCATTAATGTCTTCATCGAAATTACGCATTTCCTCTCATCCACTCGTCGTCCCCTTATGCCATAGTTTATACATCTCAATTGTCAGTAGAAACAACATTTGTTTAAGCAAGTCAGTCATATCAGCAATGTTTTTTTAAGGCAGTAAGTGAGGCTGAATTAATTGTTTCGCTGCCAGTGTAGCAGTGTTTGGGCTGCTGTTGGGAAGCTGCTGTTGGGACAGCTTTATGTAGGCCCTAACAGTTTGAGGGCACCGTTTGTCACGGTTATAGTTCAATTAATGTATTGTTTAGTGTTGTGTTGTATAGTGTAGTGGCTTTGCTGGCATGCATCAACAAAAAAATGGTGAGTTTGCTCCACCAAGAAGTACATTATAAAATCGCCACTGCTCAGACCTTATTTTCATTCGGACTATATCCAAAAACCTCATTCATTTCCCGCATAGGAATGGCTGAACGAACCCGAGGTGTAATTTCAGTTTTTTTAGGACTACAAACGGGCGTGCTCCTAACAGGCGTATTTATTTACTATACTATAGTATAGAGAGCATAATTTTACGCAATTTTACCTCGGTTGCGCACTCGATGACACACCAGCTTCATCTCCGGCAGTCTTCTGCTTCTTGGAGTCACGGTCACCAGTCCTCTTCCTCATCCTGAGACGTTTACTAAGCTATTTACTATATGAGCCTCCAGTCCTCTGTATAATCAATGCAGCCTGTAAAACACTGTCGTGAAACTATATGGTCTGATCTAGATTGACATCTAGGCTTTGTGACTAACTACTGTACTTTGTCTTTGTCGCCTACCGTACGTCTGTTTTTTTGTCTAATGCTGCGTTCGTAACCAAGTGGAAAGTTACCATTATAGCGTTAGATAGAGAACTCTAGATGATAAAACCTGTTTGTCATTGAGGGCTTCCACCATTTCCCACTAGCAATTTCCATTTAGAGGGCCATACAAATGGATTTTTCCCAGTCCTACGTGGTAAACAGAGAACCAAAGAGATATCATCTTTATATATGTCCTATTATGGCATTTGTGAGCACACAAGCAGCGCCATTGAGGCTATCTCCATTTCAAAGTAGTCTGGTTTCTTCTTTTACTGCTTCTCTGAGTTGGTAAACAAACTGAAAGGTTGAATACGGCCACCTAGAGGGCGTTATTTGAACAGTTATGAAGCCAAGGATTGCGATTTACTACCACCCACATTTATGGAATATTTGCTCACAAGTGTAATTGATTGGCTGATCCCTTATGACGATCCGGATGGAATAATGGGATCATTCCTTCAAATATAGGAAGTCCCACCCAGTTGACTACTTTACAATGATTTAAGCCCTCAATGGCAACGACCATGTGAAAACACGTTTAATCTATATGGTCTCCTCTATCTAACTCTAAGGTGGTACATTCCCACTTCCCAATTGGTTATGAATGCAGCATAACTCATTGGCTCTATAATATGTGGTCAAAGATTGCGGATAAAGTCAGTTCCTGTCTGCTTTAAGGGGATGGCTCTCCCATAGGCGCCAATGCAATAGCAGCTGGGTCTGGTCTACTTAGTTCATTTGACCTCCTTTGTAACAGAAAAATGAGGGAGTGGGATGTCTTGCTTCCTCTTCCGTCTCTGATGTGGGTGAAAGTACTACAGTAGTCCCACATTGTTGATAAAGAAATTAGGGAGGAGTAAAGGTTTAAGGTGACCCAGAGTAGCCTATGTACAGGCCACGCAAGAACAACTCCGGTCTACCTTATGAATTTATAAATTAGAAATATGTATGGCAATCATTGAAAGTAAGGAACACAGTCTTTCATTAGAACACAATCCTAAACCACAAATGCCTATTGCATACTTCAGTTTGTACACTAGATGGGGATTTAAAATCATTTTGTTAGAGGGATCTTTTCACAAGGCACATATACAATTCAGTTGGCTACCTACAGTATAGGGCTATGATGTAGACCTACACTAGTACTATGTGCTGTATTGTATGTGCTTAAATAGAATAAAATAATAGAATCCACTAGAATATAATACTTTACCAGTCTCTAATGGATACACTACGAGCATCTGACCAAATGTCTCAATATTTGTTTTCAGGGATAACCAAGATTAAAACTTGACTAATCTTTACTCTATGGTCAAAAACCTGATCCAGGAAATGTCAGAAAAAGACCACTGTACAATTGCAGATACATTAGAACTCCTACTGTAGCATGGTTAATGGTCATGGGGAAGGCAGAAAACTATTTCTTGACCATCATTTTTAGACACGGGTTCAAATCACACTATTTGTGTGAAAGCGCATAACCTGCTAAATGTAAATTCTGCCAGCCAGGGGCTTTTTACAATAAAGGCTACTCTCTTGCATGTTGTTATGCAATGAATGATGATGAGTATTTAAATAACAGGAGAAGGGATCCTCTAAACTTCATCCCCTAAGCTACATCTCGCAAAACCTACAAGGTTGGCAACATATCATAACATTATTATAACATTAACATATTTAAAGCACTATATTGTGTAATATACCGTGCATTTCCTCAAGCTACACACAACACCCCATAATGAAAACAAAAACAGTTTGAAATATCCCTTTTACAAATAAGTATTCAGACCCTTTACACAGTACTTTGTTGAAGCACCTTTGGCAGCAATTGCAGCCTCAAGTCTTCTTGGGTATGACGCTACAAGCTTGGCACACCTGTCATTGGAGAGTTTCTCCCATTCTTCAATGCAGATTGTCTCAAGCTCTGTCAGGTTGGATGGGGAGCATCGCTGTACAGGTATTTTCAGGTCTCTCCAGAGATGTTCTATTGGGTTCAAGTCCGGGCTCTGGCTGGGCCACTCAATGACATTCAGAGACTATCTGCGCCGTCTTGGCAAGGTTCTTAGGGTCGTTGTCCTGTTGGAAGGTGAACCGTCGCCCCAGTCTAAGGTCCAGAGCGCTCTGGAGCAGGTTTTCATCAAAGATTTCTCTGTATTTTGCTCCGTTAATCTTTCCCTCGATCCTGACTAGTCTCCCATCACTGCCACTGAAAAACATACCCACAACATGATGCTGCTACCACCATGCTTCACCGTAGGGATGGTGCCAGGTTTCCTCCAGACGTGACACTTAGCATTCAGGCCAAAGAGTTCAGTCTTGGTTTCATCAGAGCAGAGAATCTTGCTTGTCATGGTCTGAGAGCCCTTTAGGTGCTTTTTTGGACAACTCCAAGTGGGCTGTCATGTGCATTTTACTGAGGAGTGGCTTCCGTCTGGCCACTCTACCATAAAGGCCTGATTGGTGGAGTGCTGCAGAGATGGTGGTCCTTCTGGTAGGTTCTCCCATCTCCACAGAGGAACTCTGGAGCTCTATCAGAGTGACCATCGGGTTCTTGGTGACCTCTCTGATGATTTTCTATATTGTAGAATAATAGTGAAGACATCAAAACTATTAAATAACACATATGGAATCATGTAGTAACCAAAAAAAGTGTTAAACAAATCTAAATAAATATATTTTATATTCTTCAAAGTAGACAACTTTTGCCTTGATGACAGCTTGCACACTCTTGGCATTCTCTCAACCAGCTTCATGAGGTAGTCACCTGGAATGCATTTCAATTAACAGGTGTGCCTTGTTAAAAGTTAATTTGTGGAATTTATTTCCTTCTTAATGCGTTTGAGCCAATCAGTTGTGAGGTAGGGACGGTATACAGAAGATAGCCCTATATGGTAAAAGACCAAGTCCATATTATAATAAGAACAGCTCAAATAAGCAAAGAGAAATGACAGTCCATCATTACTTTAAGACATGAATGTCAGTCAATCCAGAAAATGTCAAGAACTTTGAAAGTTTCTTCAAGTGCAGTCGCAATAACCATTAAGCGCTATGATGAAACTGGCTCTCATGAGGACCGCCACAGGAAAGGAAGACCCAGAGTTACCTATGCTGCAGAGGATAAGTTCATTAGAGTTTCCAGCCTCAGAAATTGCAGCCCAAATAAATGCTTCACAGAGTTCAAGTAACATACACATCTCAACATCAACTGTTTAGAGGAGACTGTGTAAATCAGGCCTTCATGGTCGAATTTCTGCAAAGAAAACACGACTAAAGGACACCAATAAGAAGAAGAGAGTCTGGAGTCCAAATTGGAAATGTTTGGTTCCAACCGCCGTGTCTTTGTGAGACGCGGTGTGGGTGAAGGGATGATCTCTGCATGTGTATTTCCCACCGTAAAGCATGGAGGAGGATAAGGGTACGGCTAAATGCTATAAGAACTGGCCGTCTAGCATGTTCGGAACAGAGAGTAAAAGGAGCAGGTTTCTGGGCATGATAGCATATATTCAAGGCATAGTGTACAGACAAAGGTAAGGTAGGATGTGAGTACATTGGAGGTAAACCTAGGCATTGAGTAGTGTGATGAGAGAGATCTAGTCTCTAGAGATGTTTAAACCAGGTGATGTCGTCGCATATGTAGGAGGTGGGACAACACGGTTGGTTAAGGCATATTGAGCAGGGCTAGAGGCTCTACAGTGAAATGACAGTAATCACTAACCAGGACAGTAATGGACAAGGCATATTGATATTAGAGAGAGGCATGCGTAGCCAAATGAACATATGGGTCCAGTGAGTGGTTGGGCTGACTGGGGACATGGTGATTCAGACAGTTAGCGTGTTAGCATCGGCCTGCTAACAGTTAGTAGGCCGGCGCTAAACAAGCTAACAGTTAGCAGACCGGATTAGCAAGCAAGCAGTTAGCAGGGGCTAGCAGTTAGCAGACCGGGGCAGGCAAGCAAGCAGTTAGTAGACCGGGTTTAGCAAGTTAGCCTTTGGGGGATGTCGCGATGGGGGTAAGTCTGTTTTTGCCTCTTCATGTGGTGACGTCGATAGACCAGTTGTGGAGTTAGTAGGGTTTCAAGTAGCTCTAGGTAGCTAGCAGGCCTAGCAGGTTAGCAGAATGGGCCGTCAGCGGGCGTCGCGCCTGAGGGGCCTGTTGGAATCCTCAGGCAGATTATGTAGGTATTCCAGTCGTAGAGGATTGGTGGGGTTCCGAGCCCCGTACCGGCAGTAGAAGGATATTGTAGCCCAGGAGTGAGCCGGGAGATGGGTCTAGCATGGGCTAAAAAAAACAGATCCACACCACATTGGGTGAGGTGGGTTGCAGGAGAGTATTTTGAAGTTGAAAAGACCGCAAAGAAAAAGATATATTCACATGGGATGAGACAAGACAAAGACGTCTGACTGCTACGCCATCTTGGATACCAGTGGAAATCTGTCCTTTGGTATGATGAGTCCAAATTTGAGATTTTTGGTTCCTACCGCCGTGTCTTTGTGAGACGCAGAGTAGGTGAACGGATTATCTCTGCATGCGTGGTACCCACCGTGGATTAGGAGGAGGATGTGATGGTGTGGAGGTGCTTTGCTGGTGACACTGTCTGTGATTTATTTAGAATTCAAGGCACACTTAACCAGGATGTCTACCACAGCATTCTGCAGCGATATGCCATCCCATCTGGTTTGCGCTTAGTGGGACTATCATTCGTTTTTCAACAGGACAATGACACACCTACAGGCTGTGTAAGGGCTGCATCAGATGACGAGGCCACCACAATCACCCGATCTCAACCCAATTGAGATGGTTTGGTATGAGTTGGACCACAGAGTGAAGGAAAAGCAGCCAGCAAGTTCTCAGCATATGTGGGAAGTCCTTCAAGACTGTTGGAAAAGCATTCCAGGTGAAGCTGGTTGAGAGGATGCCAAGAATGTGCAAAGCTGTCAACACTTTTTTGGTTACTATATGTTTCCATGTGTTATTTCATAGTTTTGATGTCTTCACTATTATTCTACAATGTAGAAAATAGTAAAAATCCTTGATTGAGTAGGTGTGTCCAAACTTTTGACTGTATGTATATAACATATGTGTTTCTTATTTTTAAGATTTTTTTTGTATAAAAACCTGCTTTCACTTTGTCATTATGGGGTATTATGTGTAGATTGATGAGGAAAAACACTTATTTAATCAATTTTAGAATAAGGCTGTAATGTAACAAAAATGTGGAAAAGGGGGTCTGAATCCTTTCCGAATGCACTGTATATGTGTACAGATGTGTAAATGTAATGTAATGTATAATTTGTTTTCTTTAACGTAATTTTCAATTAAGATAATTGTACTTCAATTTCATGTCCTGTTTACAATGTGCCCTAAAGTTTGTCATGTGACATGTATATTGTCTATGTATTCTATTTCTTTATGTATGTATCCTTTTTCTAAGACAGAAAGTAGGTGCCAAAGTAACCAAAAGCTCTGGAGAAAACAGGTTAGAAATTAAGACAATAAATGCAAAGATGAATCATTAAAATACTTAATTAAAATGAATACATTCTCTCAAAGGTGTTGGTGCCTGACACCACTCTCTCCACATGGCAAATATGATAATTATTCAGATGTCAATGGCCTACAGGATGGAGATACATTTATATCAGAGCATACATTGTACTGTAAATATTTAGTTCATCATATAGAGTCTAACGGTATTTTCCATGTCCTCTCTGTCAGGTAAAATGTTCACATTTCCAAAGGAGTCTGACATTGATCATGTGAGGCTGCTGACAAAAAGTGAGAAAACTATTCTTCTGTGACAGTACGTCTAAGGTAATCAATGTGATATTCCATAAGTGTTTGTATCACACATTAGAAAGCTTTGCAATGCATATTGGCAAATACCATGGTGTGAGCAGCAGTCAAAAACCTTTGACATTAAAATCATGTAAACTAAAAGGTACAGTAATTGATTTACACGTTGGTCTGTATGAGCTCTGTGATTACCTGGGTTGTCTTCCTACAATATGCAAACATTTAAGTTAAAATGGTAACCTAACCATGTTTGCTTAAAATCATTTTGAGTCCAGACATATAAAAACATCTGGAAATGGTAACCTTATCCTGACCATTGAGACATTACAGGAGTGCCAACAGATAGGGTTGCATTAGAGCCATCCAGTGATTGGTGGACAAGGTACACACCAAAGGTCACCTAAAAAACAAAATCACAACACATTTACAGCATACTCACTGAATGGCCAAAACGGTAGTGAGAACAACAAACAACAAGCCTAAAAATGTATCCAAAATGGGGTCCTTCTGGGATAAGGGATACTGTATATTGAATACTCTGCTGTGTGTTTTCCTTGTCAGTTAATGCTCTTGTTTGTTTTATGTACTCTACCTACCTCTAGTCTAAGGTCAATGACATGGACCGTTGCAAATGCAGTCGACCCAGTAGTAAGTCAGATAACGTGTCATGGGATAGGAACTATCTGAAAACTCAACACACCAACCATGGAATATATTGTCACACTTTGAAATTAAACGCAACCCCCTCCCCCTACTGACCTTCCCCTTGCGATAGGCAGAGAGAGACAGAAGAGGCTCTTTGGTCTTGGCTCCTGTGTTCTGATCAACCCCAATCATCTGGCATCTGCCACACCGACCTGCCACCTTCACGTCATATCACAAAGAGTTGATGCAGTTAAAGATTTTTGTTGCCATTTCAGTAATACGCGTCACCATATATGAAAACCAATCTGCATCCTCACCTGGAAATGGGTGTTTCCAATAATCAAGTGTGACCAATCATCTTCCTCAAATGGCTCCAATCCAGAGATGACTAAATTGGCACGAAACCGACTAACAAGCTCATAGATGTCAAGAGGCTGATGGTCAGAGGATTCCTGTCTGTCCCATAGTGGTTAGATAAACCACAAGGAACAAGAAAAAAGGCTGGCTCACATTAATCAAAAACAAAAGGTTTGCCTATGATGATCTTTGTACATGTAATTCACTAGGCCTACATACTGTATAATTTAGTATGTCACAAATTCCAAATGTGCTCCACCAGGAATGTGTGAGGCCCGTAGGCAATATAACATGTTATACTATACCTGCTAGTGATGTGTCTCTGAAGCAAATCAACACTGGCATGGTTGATCATTAAGTACTGGGCTTCATTCACCAAGGAGAGGGCAGTGGACGAGACCCCTGGGGCAATGACAAAAAAGTCTAAATCATTATGAATTAAAGAGACCAAAGAAATCCCATTGGGGTAAAGCAAATTCCAACATTCATGCATACAAAATAGATTTTTGCAGACAATAGGAATTACTGAAGAAACCATTATGATGGATACCCTAGTATGGTATCTGAACTTAAGTTTACCAAGGACATCTCCCTTTCACCTTTTTCATGGCCCTTTTTCATGTTGCGAATGAAATCAGGACTTTGCCTTATCAGACGACAAGGCTGTCCAAGGAACTCTGAGAGCCATGATGCAGCTTCATCGCCACAATCTACTGTTTGCACCCTTGGGAAGGAGAGAATACAATAACAACCACTACAACATTTCTGAATCAAGGTGATGGTCAAATACAGTGCCTTGCAAAAGCATTCATCCCCCTTGGCGTTTTTCCTGAAGTCAAAGTGGCAGACTTCTGGTAGACCAATGACTATGAAAAAAATGGATCATAATAAATACTGTATGTCATTCCCGACACTGATCATACATGTCTTTCAAGCCTGCTCTATAGATTTTCTACAAAGACATAGCTAGTGGTTTAATTATTATTATAATATATATATTTTTTTAACTCACCTGTCACCACACAACTTGCTTTGACACACACCATGACTCTGGTGTGGCTCATTGTAGTTTTCCAAAGGGACAGAAATTGTGTCCATTCCTGAAAGAAAAGAGGAACTCCTTTAGAAGAGTTTTTAATTTTTTTTTAATGTATGACTGAACTGTATGTGAGCGGTGCTGCTGAATAAAGACTCCTGGATTGTCACAAAAAAATACTATATATTTATAATGTCTGACCTGAGGCCTGCAGGAGCAGTGTGTTCGAGGGCAGGTAGATCTGCGGATGAATGAGGCATAAGCGTGGTTCTCTCTTTTGGTTCAGACACACTCCATTACCATTCACCACCATCCAGCCCCGGTCATGGAGCAGTCCCAGAGGGCACACTGGCCAGTCAGTCACCTGCATAACCACACATCACAATTAAAAACACAGAAGAAGTAAGAAGTCAATTGATACAGTATACTGATAGGCACACGCATTGCAATTGTGTTTAGTTGATGAAATAGTCATTCTTACCACAAATATCCAACAACAGGTAGATCTCTGTGACTTTTATCCAAACATAACATGGGTATTGGAGAACGTTCATCATTTCCATTGTAGATTTAAATGAGAGCAAAACAATACTGAAAGAGAAATGTGCACAAACCTCAAACGCTGCACAGGATTTGATTGGATATATGTAGATATTAGTCAGATACTGGGCCTTCCCTAGGCTCTTTGCTTCCTTGGTGATGGCCTTGCCTCCATATTCGTTCACAACTGGTTCTGTAGCGGCATGCTCTCCATTGTCTATGTGTTTAGGTTTCCCATTGGTAAGCATAGTAAGCAGACACGGACTGGAACCTTTAGAAGAGGTGTTCGATTTCAGTCTGTCTAGTTTCACTTGGTCCACTTCGACTGGTTTCTCCACAAAGCACTCCACGACGAAGTTCAAGAAGTTTTGGCAGTCCTGGAAGGTTGACATGTAGCCGAAGGATACGCGCACAGATCCTGTTGGACGACCATCAACCAGGTCTACGTCGTCTCCACAGACATGACCCGCCTTGAAGAAAACAGGAGAGGACAACAGTATATTAGGATCAATAATTATCTTCATTGTCTTTTGCACAAACACATGCGCAATGCCACCTCAAATTCACTACGCACCTGTAGGTTGCTCTTCACGTCTTGATTGGTGGTGCCAAGGAAGAGCTGACAGGCACCGGTGTTGCAGAAGCAACCTGTCCGCACATGGATATTGAAAAGACTAGCCAGCTTGTCCACCTGAGAAGAGGAAAAGGAAAATGGTTAGAAATGTTTATCAATCAGCAGAAATATGAGACATTTCTTTTAGTGCATTCATAATACCCAGGCTATGTTCATTATGAATCAACTTGGTAAAGTCCTCTTTCACATATGTTTGGATGTGCGAAATTACTAAATGCAAGCACTGTAGGGTGCAGTGCATGAAATAGGCTCATTTGAGTGAACCTGAGAGTATCCAACTATTTGTCCGTGACAGTCCGTCAAGTTGAAGTTGAGGATGGCTCCCTGCATGCTCGGGTTCTCAAACTCGCTGTCGGAGTATATCTGAGCAACTGGTTGTCCGTTGCCATGGCAAAGGCTAGACAGCAACATGTAAGTATAGCGTGCTAAACCAAATGTATGCAGCTGGACCTTGTCCATGCCTCCTGAAGGCGAAAACAAGGAAACAAGGTTACAATACAATAGTTTAAAAAGGTTTTATTGACTCAATTCAATCTCTGTAGAATATTGGTCCATTCCTTACTGATGTTCAAAAGATTTCTGTCATATTGATGTAATGAACAACCACTCGACCAATGGAATTATTTTTGAATGCATAGGTCTTACTTTGACACTTAGTGTAATGGCAGATGATACTGATGCATTATATGAACAACTTTGCTTTGATTCATCCGTGCCTTTAAATTATTCATATGTACATACCTGTGAGTTTGTGTAGAGCATCAAAACTATGATTTAGAGCAATGACGTCCAGGAAAGAGACGGTGCCATCTTCAAACCTTAAATCAGACGACAAACAAGGTTTATCACAAAAAAAGTATCAAACAATAATGTTATCCTCTCTAAACCAGGCTCATTCAACTTCATAAAGAATGCGTGTGCATTCACATCCATAATATAATTTCAAGGCTCATGGAAGAGTTTACCGGTTAGCCATATTTGGCGTTGGCACGTAATAGTTCTCCCCCGCTAGGTAGGCCGCTGCTGTCCCCCCACCAAAGTATGCTTTTCTTAGGAGGGCAGCTGTGTCATTCCGGACCAGAAGAGCCCCTAAACCTGTGGGGAAGCCAAACATCTTATAGAAGGATAAGGGAACAAAGTCTGCTGGGTGCTCCTGCAAATCTAGCGGAGAGCAGCTAGCAAAAGAGGCAGCATCCAGCAGGACAAACCACCGGCCCTGGCTGTCACACGCTGGGTAGAGCTTCCTCGCCTGGATGCCCCTCACGTACCCCAGGGAGTACTTTCTGCCAGAGAAATTGCTCTGTGCTGGATAACAGAAGAGGTGTGGTGTCTGGCAACTGCTGCATTCACTCTGGGCTACATCTCTGGCTCTGGCCTCTATCTCCTTGGGGGAGACAGGTAGAGAAACCACTCCCAGTGCTGAAGTAACTCCTCTGATGCCGACCACCGAGGTATGGTTATCAGTCAGATAGCAGAACTGACTGGCTGGCTCCGTAGCAGTGGGAGGCCTCCAGGGAAAGCTCTCAGCGACTAATTTGAGAGCTGCCGTACAGCCAGAGGTGAAAATCACAGAGTATTTGTCAGGAGTGGTGTTAAAATGCTGCAATATCCTGCAAGAAAATACATTTCTGTTCAGGACATATCCTCAATAGCAGGGCACAAATATGGGTTCACACAGTCACATTAATTCGGGTGGAATAATGATGAGAACTTCTTTCTGCGAAAGGAGAGGCTTTAGCTACCTGTATCTGACATGCTCTACTGTGTCATGCGTCAGTCTACTGCTGGGGTTATGGCTGTGAGGGTTGCCTAAAGACAAAAATATTAAAAGAATATTAAAATCAGGATACAGGAGTATTCATATATACAGTTGAAGTCAGAAGTTTACATAAACCTTAGCCAAATACATTTAAACTCAGTTTTTCACAATTCCTGACATTTAATCCTAGTAAAAAATCCCCTGTCTTAGGTCAGTTAGGATCACCACTTTATTTTAAGAATGTGAAATCTCAGAATAATAGTGGAGAGAATGATTTATTTCAGCTTTTATTTCTTTCATCACATTCCCAGTGGGTCAGAAGTTTACATGCACTCAATTAGTATTTGGAAGCATTGCCTTTAAATTGTTTAACTTGGGTCAAATGTTTCGGATAGCCTTCCACAATAAGTTGGGTGAATTTTGGCCCATTACTCCTGACAGAGCTGGTGTAACTGAGGCAGGTTTGTAGGCCTCCTTGCTCACACAAGCTTTTTCAGTTCTGCAACAAAAATCTTCTATTGGATTGAGGTCAGGGCTTTGTGATGATCACTCCAATACCTTGACTTTGTTGTCCTTAAGCCATTTAGCCACAACTTTGGACGTATGCTTGGGGTCATTGTACATTTAGAAGACCCATTTGCGACCCAAGCTTTAACTTCCTGACTGATGTCTTGAGATGTTGCTTCAATATATCCACATAATTTTCCGTCCTCATGGCGGCATCTATTTTGTGAAGTGCACCAGTCCCTCCTGCAGCAAAGCACCCCCACAACATGATGCTGCCACAGCCGTGCTTCACGGTTGGGATAGTGTTCTTTGGCATGCTAACCTACCCCTTTATCCTCCAAACGTAACGATGGTCATTATGGCCAAACACTTCTATTTTTGTTTCATCAGACCAGATGTGTCCCCATGTGCAGTTGCAAACCGTAGTCTGCCTTTTTTATGGCAGTTTTGGAGCAGTGGCTTCTTCCTTGCTGAGCGGCCTTTCAGGTTATGTCGAAGTAGGACTCCTTTTACTGTGGATATAGATACTTTTGTTCCTGTTTCCTAAAGCATCTTCACAAGGTCCTTTGCTGTTGTTCTGGGATTGATTTGCACTTTTCGCACCAAAGTACGTTCAACTCTAGGAGACAGAACGTGCCTCCTTCCTGAACGGTATGAAGGCTGCGTGGTCCCATGGTGTTTATACTTGCGTACTATTGTTTGTACAGATGAATGTGGTACCTTCAGGCGTTTGGAAATTGCTCCCAATGAAGAATCAAACTTGTGCAAAAACAATTGTTTTTCTGAGGTCTTGGCTGATTTCCTTTGATTTTCCCATGATGTCAAGCAAAGAGGCACTGAGTTTGAAGGTAGGCCTTGAAATACATCCACAGGTACACCTCCAATTGACTCAAATCAGAAGCTTCTAAAGCCATGACATCATTTTCTGGAATTTTCCAAGCTGTTTAAAGGCTCAGCCAACTTAGTGTAGTGTATGTACACTTCTGACCCACTGAAGTATAAGTGAAATAATCTGTCTGTAAACAATTGTTGGAAAAATTACTTGTGTCATGCGCAAAGTAGATGTCCTAACTGACTTGCCAAAACTATAGTTTGTTAACAATAAATTTGTGGAGTGGTTGAAAAACAAGTTTTAATGACTCCAACCTAAGTGTATGTAAACTTCCAACTTTAACTGTGTGTGTATACATATATATATATATATAAACAAACAGAAAACAAAGGCAAGTACGATGGAATACCAAGGAGGTTAATAGAGGACCCGGCAGCCTATTTAATTGATGTGGCGCAGTCTCAGAGTAGGTTCAGGTGCAAAAATAGGAGGCATTTATTTACAGTGCAGGAAGTGCTGAAGAAGACTGGATACAAAGTTGAGTATTTAAAAAGTGTATTAGGAAAAATAGTCGTCAAAAATACTTTTTGGAAAAAAAATGTAAACACAGGGCAAAACACCCATAAACACACATCTGAGTTTGGCAAAGGTAAAGGTAAGAGGTAAAGGTAAGAGGTAAAGAGCGTAGGGCCTAGTGCTTAAGAGCGTAGGACCAGTAATTGAAAGGTCGCTGGTTGGAATCTCTGAGATGACGAGGTGAAGAATCTGTCGATGTGCCCTTGTGCAAGGCACGTAACCGTAATTGCTCCTGCAAGTTGTTATGGATAACAGCATCTGCTAAATGACTCAAATGTTACCTCAACAAACAGCTCTCCATGAACACGGAGAACGGGGATCCTAAAAGGACCTGCCCTAACCTGGCATACAACTTTAAACAGGTCAATTCTCAATATACAGAGTTAATAATATGCTTGAATGGTAATACAATTGACATGCAATGGCCAATACTTAACTCGTTAATGAAAACAAGGGCATCATTTACATAAACAGTCCAAAAATCTATGTAGCAATTCCAGATTGCCCCTTTAATAGAATTGTCTCTTTTTTACACTTTTAACAACTCAGCACATTATATCAGTTGAACCTAATTATATTTGGTATGTGAGGAAAGACTCACCATATACATTCCTGGAGATATCCTGATAGAATTCTCTCACCAGTGACTCAGGGTATAGCGTTGTTCCAGCATGATCCAGGTATGTAATGCCTGTCAAAAAAGTTGGTTTTGGAATTTGAGAAATCTTAGGAATGAGTTTCTTCTTGGATAATCACTTATGTGCATCGAATAACAACACTTGCACCACTTAGTGGTAAGTAGACGTATTGCCTTAATAAGCACACAACAACAAAAACAGTAGTCCTGTGTTACAATGTGTCGCACTGGTTTGCGTTGAATCAGCGTAAGTTGATTTACTAACTTTAAAACACGCTTGGCGCTGTGATTGAAGCCCCACGCAAAAGTACTGTACCTTTAGTCCTTGAGAACTCCCGTTCTATTACGTCTTTGAAGCCACTTTTATAACCGTAATGACTCCAAACTTCCTCGAAGCTCTCAAACGTGCACAGTTGATTAAAATTCAACGATTCCTTCTCCGTGGCCTCTTGCAGCGGCATTTTCGCGTCTACCTACCTAAAATGTGACTTTGAAGTTCGGTCTACAACGTAACTTGCACATGACAGTAGTGGTAGCTAAGAGACAAACACTTACTCATTGACAAAGTTCTAAGTCCGCACTGCATCTCTGACGGACAGTAACAGTCATTTGTAGTGTCTTAACGATTTACCTCGCGTTCCTCAGTTCAACAGATCTCGATAAGGGGACTGAGATCTAGGTCTATGACAGAGATAACAGGAAATGGAATACAACTTCAACTACAGTACGCATGGAAGTGGACTGAGACTGTCAATAGGGGGCAATAAGTGAACAAAACACATTACTGGCTAATGAAAATGAAATACTGTGGCTATTATCAATGATTTAGTGTGTTAACCAGAACAATTCAAATTCCTATTCAGTCAAGACCAATGATTTAAATGATTACTTCATTGGCAGTGTGCAAATTTAGGCAGGAAATGCCAACAACGAACAGTGAGCCCTCATGCTCATGCATTCCAAAACAAATAATGAAAGAATAGCATTGTACGTTTGAATTTGGTTAAGTTAGTGTGGGGAGAGGTGGGAAAATGATTGTTATCGATATCCTGGCATTGCCAACTTAGATGGAAACCTACTGAGGATAGTAGCTGACTCTAGACACTCCTATCTGTCAGCCTACATGCAGAGATCCTAGCCTAGAGGAAAGTGTTTGTCCTCAGGCATCAAATCAAATTGTATTCATCACATCAGCCGAATACAACAAGTGTAGACCTTACAGTGAAATGCTTACTTATGAACCCCTAACCAACAATGCAGTTTTAAAAAATATGGATAAGAATAAGAGATAAAAGTAACAAATAATTAAAGAGCAGCAGTAAAATAACAATAGCGAGACTATATACAGAGGGGTACCGATACAGAGTCAATGTGCGGGGGCACCGGTTAGTTGAGGTAGTATGTGCATATAAGTAGAGTTATTAAAGTGACTATGCATAGATTTGGCATGGAGGGAAGCCAAAGTCATTCCGCTACCCAAGAATAGTAAAGCGGTCTTTACTGGTTCTTAAAGCTGACCTATCAGCTTGCTGCCAGCTCTTAGCAAACTGTTGGAAAATAAATGTGTTTGACCAAATACAATGCTATTTCTCTGTGAACAAATTAACAACAGAGATTCAGCATGCTTATAGAGAAGGGCACTCAACATGTACTGCACTGACACAAATGTCAGATGAGAAGATTGTGGGAGCTGTACTGTTAGATTTCAGTGCAGCCTTTGATATTATTGACCATGTTTTTGAAAAAAAGTTATGTATTATGGCCTTTCAACCTCTCCCATGTCATGGATTCAGAGCTATCTATCAAATACAACACAGAGTGTTTTCTTTAATGGAAGCTTCTCTGATGTTAAACATGTGAATTATGGTGTATCACAGGACAGGTCTCTTGGCCCTCTACTCTTTTCTATTTTTTACCAATGACCTGCCACTGGCATTAAGCGAATCCTATGTGTCCATGCCAATGATTCAACCCTATATGTGTCAGACACCACAGCTAGTGAAATCACTGCAACACTAAACAAAGAGTTGCAGTCAGTTTTAGATGGGTGGCGGGTAATAAACTGGTCCTGGACATCTCTAAAACTAAGAGCATTATATTTTGTACAAATCATTCCCTAAGTTCTAGACCTCAGCTGAATCTGGTAGTGAATGGTCTGGCTGTTGAGCAAGTTGAGGAGACTAAATTACTTGGTGTTACCTTAGATTGTAAACTGTCATGATCAAAACACCACACTCCACAAAGCAGATCCCGCAGGCTCTACTTTTAGCTTATCTTGATTGTTGTCCAGTCATATGGTCAAGTGCTGCAAAGAAGGACCTACTTAAGCTGCAGCTGGCCCAGAACAGAGTGGCGCGTTTAGTTCTTTATTGTAATCACGGGGCTAATATCAATATGCATGCAAGTTTCTCTTGGCTAAGAGTTCAGGAAACACTGACTGCATTGCTTCTTGTTTCTATAAGAAACATTAATATTGTTTGTACAGTGAACTTAAACACAGCAGTGACAAACACAAATACCCCCACCAGGCATACCACCAGGGGTCTTTTCACAGTCCCCAGGTCCAGAACAAAGGAAACATACTGTTTTATACCGAGCCATGATTGCATGGAACTCCCTTCCATCCCATATAGCGCAAGTGAACAGCGAACCTGATAAAATAAACAATTAATAAAGCAATACCTCACGGCACAACGCCTCTTCCCCATGTGACCTACTTTTTTTGTGTTTATACTGACGTACACTACCGGTCAAAAGTTTTAGAACACCTACTCATTCAAGTTTTTTTTTTTAAATGTGTACTATTTTGTACATTGTAGATTAATAGTGAAGACATAACTATGAAATAACACATATGGAATAATGTAGTAACCAGAAAAGTATTAAACAAATCTAAATATATTTTATATTTGAGATTCTTTAAATAGCCACCCTTTACCTTGATGACATCTTTGCACACTATTGGCATTCTCTCAACCAGTATTACCTGGAATGCTTATCCAACAGTCTTGAAGGAGTTCCCACATATGCTGAGCACTTGTTGGCTGCTTTTCATTCACTCTGCGGTCAGACTCATCCCAAACCATCTAAATTTGGTTGAGGCCAGGAGATTGTGGAGGCCAGGTCATCTGATGCAGCACTCCATCACTCTCCTTCTTGGTCAAATAGCCCTTGCACAGCCTAGATATGTGTTTGTCCTGTTGAAAAACCAGATGGGATGGCGTATCGCTGCAGAATGCTGTGGTAGCCATGTTGGTTAAGTGTGCCTTGAATTCTAAATAAATCACATACAGTGTCACCAGCAAAGCACCCCCACAACATAACACCTCCTCCTCCATGCTTTACATGCAGAGATCATCCCTTCACACACACCGCGTCTTACAAAGACACAGCGGTTGGAGCCAAAAATCTCAAATTTGGACTCCAGACCAAAGGACAAATTTCCACCAGTTTAATGTCCTTTGTTTGTGCTTCTTGGCCAATGCAAGTCTCTTCTTATTATTGGTGTCCCTTAGTAGTGGTTTCTTTGCAGCAATTCGACCATGAAGGCCTGATTCACACAGTCTCCTCTGAACAGTTGATGTTGAGATGTGTATGTTACTTGAACTCTGTGAAGCATTTATTTGGGTTGCAATTTCTGAGGCTGGTAACTCTAATGAACGTATCCTCTGCAGCAGAGGTAACTCAGGGTCTTCCATTCCTGTGGCAGTCCTCATGAGAGCCAGTTTCATCATAGCGCTTGATGGTTTTTGTGACTGCATTGAAGAAACTTTCAAAGGTCTTGAAATGTTCCGTATTGACTGACCTTTATGTCTTAAAGTAATGATGGACTGTCATTTCTCTTTGCTTATTTGAGCTGTTCTTGCCATAATATGGACTTGGTCTTTTACCAAATAGGGCTATCTTTGATATACCCCCCTACCTTGTCACAACACAACTATTTGGCTCAAACGCATTAAGAAGGAAAGAAATTCCACAAATGAACTTTTAAGAAGGCACACCTGCTAATTGAAATGCATTCCAGGTGACTACCTCATGAAGCTGGTTGAGAGAATGTCATGAGTGTGCAGAGCTGTCATCAAGGCAAAGGGTGGCTATTGGAAGAATCTCAAATATAAAATATATTTAGATTTGTTTAACACTTTTCTGGTTACTATATTATACCATATGTGCTATTTAATAGTTTGGATGTCTTCACTATTATTCTACAATGTAAATTGTAAAAAATAAAGAAAACTCTTGAATGAGTAGGTGTTCTAAAACTGTTGACTGGTAGTGTATGTGTAACTGATAGATGCAAACACACACGTACACTACATGCTAATGTTTTTAAATGGATGTATATTGTCTTGTCTTTGGTAATGTATTTTTTGTTATTTGTTATTTTATTAGGATCCCCATTAGCTGTTGCAAAAGCAGCAGCTACTCTTCCTGGGGTCCACAAGAAACATGAAACATGACATAATACAGAACATCAATAGACAAGAACAGCTCAAGGACAGAACTACATACAGTACATTTGAGCCCAATAAGTCTGAGCCCAGTAAGACTAGCTGTTGCCATTGACGTCGGCTAATGGGGATCATAATAAAATACAAATACAAGGAGTGAATTTAAATGCAAGTCAAGAATGTGCATAAACATAATAGAAAATAATAGGCAATTTGCAATTCCATTTCTCGAAAGCTCCATATAAAAAACATGTTTGGCTATTTTGAACAGTCAGTGGTCTTTCACTAGGTCATGCCATCAAAATAGGTCATAACCGGATAAACGTGAAGAAGCTTGGTGCTTATATCTGCAAGATTAAATCGTTTTTTTGTTGGAAGGGTCAGGGGTGAGGGTCTTGAAGATGCAGGCTTTATTCTGTTTTGTCATACATTCATAACATCACAACTATTTATGGGTCAATATGTCTTCACCATGCTGCCTCTGTAGCAGCTCCTTAGCACCTCCTTGCCTTCAGTTTCATTCACATATGATTACTAAAGAACGGACGCACACACACACACACACACACACACACACACACACACACACACACACACACACACACACACACACACACACACACACACACACACACACACACACACACAGACACATTCATGTTGTCATGTCTATACACAGAAATGTAATATTGTTAATTGTCACTCATGTTAGTCATGCATGAAAGCTGTTTTTTTTATCACTTGGGTGCAATTTTCACATTTTTACACTAAGCAAAACAATCTGTAACACTTTGCTATAGGTGTCCTTATGCATGGATTCATAAAGCTTTTATAACAGCTATATAACACATTATAACATTTGTCATAAGCTATCATAAGCAGTTTTAAATAGTTGAATCACTGGATATAATGGGTGTTAAAAATGACTCTTCATCCTGTTGTCATATGCTCTAAAGCCAACTGTTAATAGCAACTGCTGTTATACAGTCTGCATGACAACTGATGTCATATGTTATTACGTGCTACATAAGTCTACATAACAGATGTTATGTAATTTACCAATCTCTGTGTCACATTATTACATTGAATGGAATGATGGGCATCATAACCATGTCATATGCCCTTATAGAGTGTGCACAGACACCTTAAGTAAAGTGTCATAAATTTGAGGTGTTATAATACAGTTATGAATGTGCTTATACCACAGGATGAGTTGAGAGTATCACAAAACTGTACCATTCAAAGGAACTCCAAGAATTATGGGCAAATTGGAACGCAGATGTACTTACAATGTTTTTTTATTTAAAAAAGGACAAATAATACCGACAACTTGCCAAAAATAACACAAAAATGTTGAAACGAAATGGAAGCAAATAGAATTGTAAAAAAAAAAAAAATCTACGTTGCCGGGGCACAACAGGATTTGTGACAGCTGTGAAAAAAAGGTAAGATGTGCAGGCTACAATAACAATGACAGTTTATTAAAAAAAGGGTAGGTAACAGACTAGATACGCCTGCTACATTAGGTTACTGACTAGGTAACTAGGAACAGTGTCTGAGAGCCCTGCTCTACACAGTCCAAACAATGTTTGGTGTTTTGTTAGATAGTATTGCCACTAGCTAGCCATTCACACCCGTAAGTGGCACGACATGTGCACGAGCTGCCCCACTGTGCCCCCAACTATGCATAACTAGGATGGCGGATTCTACAGAGCTTGGCTAGCTACTATCCAAAATAAACAACAACAAAATCTAACGTTAGTGGTAGAAGATGCTGCGCAGAAAACCCACCCGTCTGGAGCTGAAGTTGGATGACACGGAGGGGTTTGAGAGTGTCAAGAAAGAGCTTGAGAGTCGGAAGAAACAGCGAGATGAGGTGGATGTTGTTGGCGTGGCGATGTCGAGTGACATGGTGGGAGCCGGTAGTGGAACAGGGGATGGGAAGACACAGGAACAGATGATCAATGAGAGAATAGGCTATAAGCCCCATCCTAAACCCAACACCTTGCCATCGCTCTTTGGAAACCTGCAATTTTGGGTTCCTAATGGACACATTACATACAGACAGCTAAAATGGTTGGCCCCTCCTGCACTGGTGTGTGGTTGGCACCGTGACTGTGCTCTTGACATGGTCAGGGGTATTTGTTTACCTGAGAAGTATATCTCTACAAAGAAATGTGTACTTTGAGGATCATATTGCATTCATAAGTCTAAAGTAATGTTGCTGCATTTACCTGTTATGACTTGCGATGCAAAGGGTGGCCTTTTGTACAATGTAATGTTTGATGGCAGGGGTCATGTACAATGGTTTCCCTCCTTTATTACAAACATCCAGACTTGGTAGCATCTGTGGAAAGATGGATTAACTGAATGGACTTTAACTAAATCAGTCATTACTTACAATGGTATGATTGTACTTTTATTTGCCTTCAAGGCCACATTATGTCAAGGACAGGAGACTGCAACAGAATCAAACAAATACAGTTCTTGAATGATAAAAAAACAATGCATAGCTAGCAAGAAAGAGATAGTGGTGCTAGCTAACATAGCTAATTGTCGCCCAACTTCGGACACCCCCAAACTTCGGATGCCCTCTAGCGATTGGAGGGCTAAATCACCTCGAGCTCCAAATTTAATGTGTCTGGAAAAGAACAATAATGTATATGTGCAGACTGTGGTTACTACATGCCGCACCCACTAGATGCTGTGCCCACTATGCACCACTTACTACATACCGCACCCACAGCCATTGAGGCAGCTAGCGCTGTCTCTGGCCAACACTCCAGCACAGTAGGTGGCGGTAATGCACCAACGGTGGATGCCAACCGCTGAAAAACCCCACCACGAAGAAGGAGGCTGCTAGTTAGCTAGGGGACAAGGTACACAGTGTCCTTCGCCCTCACCTGAAAGCACCTGGCTGTGAATGATTACCACTGCTACACCTGGCTATCAGCGGAGCCTTTTCTGGCAGCGAAACAGTTAATTCAGCCTCATTTACTGCCTTTCAAAAAAACATAGCTGATATGGCTGACTTGCTTAAACACATTTTGTTTCTACTGACAATTGAGATGTACACACTATGGCATAAGGGGATGACGAGCGGATAAAAGGCCATCCTTAATTTTGATTAAGACATTAATGAGCGAACTAGGATAGATGTAGTCAATATAACTATTTGTTCAGCACTTTTGAAATGTACAGCACCAGAATTCAGAACAAGGGCCATTCTTACAGTATTCTCCCTGTACACCAAGTCAGAACTGCAGGATAAATAAAGGGGGCATATAAGCAGCTCTTACAATATTTGATGATTACATTTCTTTAAAACAGGCTATAGGCTACATGTGCACCACCAAGTCAGAATAGTAGGCTAAGTTATCAGGTGGAGGGTGAGACACATTGGTTACTAACAGCTTACTAGACAACATACACTTGATATTTCTTTATTAGCTACAGTATACATATCACCATAGCATATTACATAATTTTTGCAGAAGCACACAAGACATTTTTGGACTCACCTTGTTGTGCTGTGCTCACTGTGCAGTTTTTTGTTTTTTTACGTGTTATTTCTTACACTAGTACACCAGGTCATCTTAGGTTTCTTTACATACAGCCGACAAGAACTACTGAATATAAGATCAGCGTCAACTCACCATCAGTACGACCAAGAATATGTTTTTCGCGACGCGGATCCTGTGTTCTGCCTTACAACCAGTGTAACCGAGTGGATCACATGCAGCGACCAAAAAAAAAACGACTCAGAAAAAGAGGGAAACGAAGCGGTCTTCTGGTCAGACTCCGGAGACGGGCACATCGTGCACCACTCCCTAGCATTCTTCTTGCCAATGTCCAGTCTCTTGACAACAAGGTTGATGAAATCCGAGCAAGGGTAGCATTCCAGAGGGACATCAGAGACTGTAACGTTCTCTGCTTCACGGAAACATGGCTAACTGGAGAGACGCAATCCGAAGCGGTGCAGCCAGCGGGTTTCTCCACGCATCGCGCCGACAGAAACAAACATCTTTCTGGTAAGAAGAGGGGCGGGGCGTATGTCTTATGGCCAACGTGACATGGTGTGATGAAAGAAACATACAGGAACTCAAATCCTTCTGTTCACCTGATTTAGAATTCCTCACAATCAAATGTAGACCGCATTATCTACCAAGAGAATTCTCTTCGATTATAATCACAGCCGTATATATCCCCCAAGCAGACACATCGATGGCTCTGAACGAACTTTATTTAACTCTCTGCAAACTGGAAACGATTTATCCGGAGGCTGCATTCATTGTAGCTGGGGATTTTAACAAGGCTAATCTGAAAACAAGACTCCCTAAATTTTATCAGCATATCGATTGCGCAACCAGGGGTGGAAAGACCCTGGATCATTGTTACTCTAACTTCCACGACGCATATAAGGCCCTGCCCCGCCCCCCTTTCGGAAAAGCTGACCACGACTCCATTTTGTTGATCCCTGCCTACAGACAGAAACTAAAACAAGAAGCTCCCACGCTGAGGTCTGTCCAACGCTGGTCCGACCAAGCTGACTCCACACTCCAAGACTGCTTCCATCACGTGGACTGGGAGATGTTTCGTATTGCGTCAGACAACAACATTGACGAATACGCTGATACGGCGTGCGAGTTCATTAGAACGTGCGTTGAAGATGTCGTTCCCATAGCAACGATTAAAACATTCCCTAACCAGAAACCGTGGATTGATGGCAGCATTCGTGTGAAACTGAAGGCACGAACCACTGCTTTTAATCAGGGCAAGGTGTCTGGTAACATGGCTGAATACAAACAGTGCAGCTATTCCCTCCGCAAGGCTATCAAACAAGCTAAGCGCCAGTACAGAGACAAAGTAGAATCTCAATTCAACGGCTCAGACACAAGAGGTATGTGGCAGGGTCTACAGTCAATCACGGACTACAGGAAGAAACCCAGCCCAGTCACGGACCAGGATGTCTTGCTCCCAGGCAGACTAAATAACTTTTTGCCCGCTTTGAGGACAATACAGTGCCACTGACACGGCCTGCAACGGAAACATGCGGTCTCTCCTTCACTGCAGCCGAAGTGAGTAAGACATTTAAACGTGTTAACCCTCGCAAGGCTGCAGGCCCAGACGGCATCCCCAGCCGCGCCCTCAGAGCATGCGCAGACCAGCTGGCCGGTGTGTTTACGGACATATTCAATCAATCCCTATACCAGTCTGCTGTTCCCACATGCTTCAAGAGGGCCACCATTGTTCCTGTTCCCAAGAAAGCTAAGGTAACTGAGCTAAACGACTACCGCCACGTAGCACTCACATCCGTCATCATGAAGTGCTTTGAGAGACTAGTCAAGGACCATATCACCTCCACCCTACCTGACACCCTTGACCCACTCCAATTTGCTTACCGCCCAAATAGGTCCACAGACGATGCAATCTCAACCACACTGCACACTGCCCTAACCCATCTGGACAAGAGGAATACCTATGTGAGAATGCTGTTCATCGACTACAGCTCGGCATTCAACACCATAGTACCCTCCAAGCTCGTCATCAAGCTCGAGACCCTGGGTCTCGACCCCGCCCTGTGCAACTGGGTACTGGACTTCCTGACGGGCCGCCCCCAGGTGGTGAGGGTAGGCAACAACATCTCCTCCCCGCTGATCCTCAACACTGGGGCCCCACAAGGGTGCGTTCTGAGCCCTCTCCTGTACTCCCTGTTCACCCACGACTGCGTGGCCATGCACGCCTCCAACTCAATCATCAAGTTTGCGGACGACACAACAGTGGTAGGCTTGATTACCAACAACTACGAGACGGCCTACAGGGAGGAGGTGAGGGCCCTCGGAGTGTGGTGTCAGGAAAATAACCTCACACTCAACGTCAACAAAACTAAGGAGATGATTGTGGACTTCAGGAAACAGCAGAGGGAACACCCCCATCCACATCGATGGAACAGTAGTGGAGAGGGTAGCAAGTTTTAAGTTCCTCGGCATACACATCACAGACAAACTGAATTGGTCCACTCACACAGACAGCATCGTGAGGAAGGCGCAGCAGCGCCTCTTCAACCTCAGGAGGCTGAAGAAATTCGGCTTGTCACCAAAAGCACTCACAAACTTCTACAGATGCACAATCGAGAGCATCCTGGCGGGCTGTATCACCGCCTGGTATGGCAACTGCACCGCCCTCAACCGTAAGGCTCTCCAGAGGGTAGTGAGGTCTGCACAACGCATCACCGGGGGCAAACTACCTGCCCTCCAGGACACCTACACCACCCGATGCTACAGGAAGGCCATAAAGATCATCAAGGACATCAACCACCCGAGCCACTGCCTGTTCACCCCGCTGCCATCCAGAAGGCGAGGTCAGTACAGGTGCATCAAAGCTGGGACCGAGAGACTGAAAAACAGCTTCTATCTCAAGGCCATCAGACTGTTAAACAGCCACCACTAACATTGAGTGGCTACTGCCAACACACTGTCAATGACACTGACTCTACTCCAGCCACTTTAATCATGGGAATCGATGGGAAATGATGTAAATATATCACTAGCCACTTTAAACAATGCTACCTTATATAATGTTACTTACCCTACATTGTTCATCTCATATGCATACGTTGATACTGTACTCTATATCATCGACTGCATCCTTATGTAATACATGTATCACTAGCCACTTTAACTATGCCACTTGGTTTACATACTTATCTCATATGTATATACTGTACTCGATATCATCTACTGTATCTTGCCTATGCTGCTCTGTACCATCACTCATTCATATATCCTTATGTACATATTCTTTATCCACTTACACTGTGTATGACAGTAGTTTTTTTTGGAATTGTTAGTTAGATTACTTGCTCGTTATTACTGCATTGTCGGAACTAGAAGCACAAGCATTTCGCTACACTCGCATTAACATCTGCTAACCATGTGTATGTGACAAATAAAATTTGATTTGATTTGATTTGATACTTGAACAGGAAGTTGGCACGGCGGTCCTTGTCATCAAACTTTGTCATCAAAGTCTGCCATTCTTTGGATTTATGGTGCTTTCAAGACAACTGGGAACTCTCAGGTTGAATCATGACGCAAGTGATCTTATGGTCGGAGCTCTAGAATGAGCCCCGAGTTCCCGACTTGGAATTCCGAGTTGGATGACTGTTCAAAAAGTATTTTCCCAGTCGGAGCTAGTTTTTTCCTGGGTTCCCAGTTGTCTTGAACTCACTGATGTCTGAGATTTCCCAGTTCCAAGTTTCCAGTTGTTTTGAACGTGGCAGAATGTATTAAACCTTTTCTGGCCCATGTTGTTGAATGTTTATCCTTTTAAGCATGGAAAAGAGACCCTTAAACCCAGACTTGGACCACATACCTACTCCACTGAATAGCAGGCTAGTGATTGCTTTGCAATGCTTGCAGTTAGCTACTGATTCATTCCAAACTACTCATTGTTGAATTTGCAATTTCCAACTTGTGTCATTTTTATGTCCAATGGCCAATGAGCACTCGGGCTCCCAAGTGGCACAATGGTCTAAGGCACTATCCTTGGGGCGGCAGTAGCCTAGTGGTTAGAGCGTTGGACTAGTAACCAAAAGTTTGCAAGTTCAAATCCCAGAGCTGATAAGGTACAAATCTATTGTTCTGCCCCTGAACAAGGCCGTTAACCCACTGTTCCTAGGCCGTCATTGAAAATAAGAATTTGGTCTTAACTGACTTGCCTAGTTAAATAAAAGTAAAATAAACTGGTTAGAATCCAGAGTGTGTCACATCCAGCCGTGATTGGGAGTCCAATAGGGCGGCACACAATTGGCCCAGAATCATCTGGGTTTGGCTGGGGTAGGCCATCATTGTAAATGAGAATTTGTTCGTAACTGACTTGCCTCGTTAAATAAAGGTTAAATTAAACAAAAAATTATGTAGCATGTAATAACACATAAGTTGTCAAGCAGACTGTGTAATAGCAGTTATTAATAACAGTTGGCATTATAGCATATGGCAACTGTGTGTGGGGTGCATGGGGACAGTCAGATGGGCTGAAGCCATGAGCTGGAGGTGATCGATATCGCTTATGTGAGGGGGAGCTAGACTATGCGGCGCCAGCCAGACATAAACAACAACACACACGCTGGAAATTAGTCCCACTGCGCCCACATCTGGTGGATTCTATAACACTAGAGACTGCTTGTTCCCTCGACTGCTGCTTTCAGCCAATCATCCAGATAGGTCAACACCCTAAGCCCCTGAGCCACCACCACCACCAAAAACTAGTGGGCTATCGCCTCGTAATGGACCTCAGAAACTTCCTGACTGAGGCACATGAAAGTACACATCCTTTAGTTCAATGGTGGTGAACCAATCGCCGGGATGCACGGACTGCAACTGCCGCTGGTTTGTGAGCATTTTGAACGGGCAAACTCTGAGATGCTTGCTGAAGACACAAGTCTAGAACGGGCGTAAAATTCCGCCCCCTTTCCGGAAACTGGAAATACCATCTGTACCAGCCTCCCTGGATCCAACATAGAAACCACTCGGATTGCCCATGTCTGGAGATGGGAGGATATTCCTTCCCTCAGAATGGGCATGAGGCCTCGTGAACTGTCAATGTGATGATGCTGCAGGAGCGTGGGGGACACGCAACACATTTTAGCAAGTACCAGAGTAAGAGGCAAATCGAGACGGATAACTGGGCTCAAAATCTGTCTTCTCCAGCAGGTGGCATTTTTAATTCATTTTTTTCACTCACCAAGCGAGGAGTTTTTGTTTGTAGTGTGGGTCAATGAGGGAGTGCTGAACTGTAACAAAAAATTGAATGGCTCATTTGCGCCATGTGGATTATTTGATCGATTAGAAGTTTGGTAATGATTATATTGTCACGAGTGAAATGATATAAGTATGATATAACCATTTCTCCAAGATGGTGTAGCAGTAAGACGTTTGCTTGTCCCGTGTAAATGTTCCGTTTTTTTGTATACATTTCAATATATTTCAATCTCTTTTTTTCCATTTTCAAATTAAATATACCTTCCTGCAACCCGCCTCACCCAAAGTGGTACGGATCTGCTATGTTTTTTAACCTTATAACTGGAACCTCCATCAGAAGCTAGCCATCAGCAGCTAGCCAGCTAATTAGCTACTAGCTATTTAGTCATTGTTAGCCACTGCTAGCTGTCTTTACCCTTAGGTCAGACACTAGCCGCTTTAGCCCGGATAATACCTGCCAGTCTGCACAGCGCTATATCAGCCCTGAGCATATCGGACTGCTTTTTTTCCACTACATCACCAGATTCCTGCCGCAAGCCCCAGACCATTACACAGGATTCATCGTAGCTAGCTAGCTGCTAGAGATATAACCTCTCTCATCGTCACTCAATGCCTAGGTTTACCTCCACAGTACTAATACCCTACCATTCCCTTGTCTGTACCACCTACCACTCCCAGAAATCTGCTCCTTTTTTCTCTGTTCCCAACGCACTAGACGACCAGTTCTTATAGCCTTTAGCCGTACCCTCATCCTACTCCTCCTCTGTTCCTCTGGTGATGTAGAAGTTAACCCAGGCCCTGTGTGTCCCCAGGCGCTCCCATTTGTTGACTTCTGTAACCGTAAAAGCCTTGGGTTCATGCGTGTTAACATCAGAAGCCTCCTCCCTAAGTTTGCTGTATTCACAGCTTTAGCACACTCCGCCAACCCTGATGTCCTTGCCGTGTCTGAATTCTGGCTTAGGAAGGCCACCAAAAATTCTGAAATTTCCATTCCCAATTACAACATTTTCGTTAAGATAGAACTGCTAAAGGGGGCGGAGTTGCAATCTACTGCAGAGAAAGCCTGCAGAGTTCTGTCATACTATCCAGGTCTATGCCCAAACAGTTCGAGCTTCTACTTTTAAAAATCCATCTCTCCAGAAATAAGTCCCTCACTGTTGCCGCTTGCTATAGACACCCCTCAGCTCTCAGCTGTGTCCTGGACACTATATGTGAATTGATTGCCCCCATCTATCGCCAGAGTTCTTACTGTTAGGTGACCTAAACTGGAATATGCTTAACACCCCGGTTGTCCTACAATCTAAACTAGATGCCCTCAATCTCACACAAATTACCAAGGAACCTACCAGGTACAACCCCAAATCCGTAAACATGGGCACCCTCATAGATATTCCAGACCAACTTGCCCTCTAAATACACCTCTGCTGTTTTAAACCAGGATCTCAGCGATCACCTCCTCATTGCCTGCATCCGTTATGGGTCTGCGGTCAAACGATCACTCATCATCACTGTCAAACGCCTCCTAAAATACTTCTGCCAGCAGGTCTTTCTAATCGACCTGGGCCGGGTATCCTGGGAGGATATTGACCTCATCCCGTCAGTAGAGGATGCCTGGTTGTTCTTTAAAAGTGCTTTCCTCACCATCTTAAATAAGCATGAAAATGTAGAGCTAAAAACAGCTATAGCCCTTGGTTCACTCCAGACTTGACTGCCCTTGACCAGCACAAAAACATCCTGTGGCGTACTGCACTAGCTTCGAATAGTCCCCGCAATACACAACTTTTCAGGGAAGTCAGGAACCAATATACACAGTCAGTCAGGAAAGTAAAGGCTAGCTTTTTCAAACAGAAATTTTCATCCTGCAGCAATAATTCCCAAATGTTTTGGGACTGTAAAGTCCATGGAGAATAAGAGCACCTCCTCCCAGCTTCCCACTGCACTGAGGCTAGGAAACACGTCGCCACCAATAAATCCACGATAATCGAGAACAGCTGGCCATGCTTTCCACTTGGCTACCCCAGCCCCGGCCAACAGCTCTGCAAACCCCGCAGCAACTGGCCCAAGCCCCCACCCCGCTTCTCCTTCACCCAAATCCAGACAGCTGATGTTCTGATAGAGCTGCAAAATCTGGATCCCTACAAATCAGCTGGACTAGACAATCTGGACCCTCTCTTCCTAAAATTATCTGCCATTGTTGCAATCCCTATCTGTGCAATCCCTATCTCTTGTTTCTTATGTTCTGAGATCCCTGAAGATTGGAAAGCGGCCGCGGTCATCCCACTCTTCAAAGGGGGAGACACTCTATACCCAAACTGTTACAGACCTATATCCTGCCCTGCCCTGCCCTGCCCATCCTGCCCTGCCTTTCTAAAGTCTTCGAAAGCCAAGTGAACAAACAGATCACCCACCATATTGAATCCCACCATACCTTCTCCGCTATGCAATCCGGTTTCCGAGCTGGTCAAGGGTGTACCTTAGTCACGCTGCAGCCATCTTCATCGACCTGGCCAAGGCTTTCGACTCTGTCAATCACCGTATTCTTATCAGCAGACTCAAAAGCCTTGGTTTCTCTAATGACTGCCTCGTCTGGTTCACTAACTACTTCTCAGATAGAGTTCAGTGTGTCAAATCGGAGGGCCTGTTATCCAAACCTCTGGCAGTCTCTATGTGAACAACTACAAATACCTAGGTGTCTGGCTAGACTGCAAACTCTCCTTCCAGACTCACATCTTCAATCCAAAATTAAATCTAGAATTGGATTCCTATTTTTTTTTAAAAACTCCATCAATCACGCTGCCAAACATACCCTTGTAAAACTGACTATCCTGCTGATGATTTACAAAATAGCCTCCAACACTATTTAGCAAATTGGATGCAGTCATTCACAGTGCCATCCGTTTTGTCACTAAAGCCACATATACTACCCACCACTGCGACCTGTATGCTCTCATTGGCTGGTCCTCGCTACATCTTCGTCGCCAAACCCACTGGCTCCAGGTCTTCTATAAGTCTTTGCTAGGTAAAGTTCCGCCTTACCTCAGCTCACTGGTCACCTTAACAACACCCACCCGTAGCACGCGCTCCAGCAAGTAATTGCTAAATTGTAATTACTTCGCCACCATGGCGACCTGGGACAGGTATTGCCTTACCTCCTTACTTCATTTGCACACACTGTATACAGATCTTTCTATCGTGTTATTGACTGTACGTTTGTTTATCCCATGTTTAACTCTGTGTTGTTGTTTTTGTCGCACTGCTTTGCTTTATCTTGGCCAGGTCACAGTTGTAAATGAGAACTTGTTCTCGACTGGCCTACCTGGTTAAATAAAGGCGAAATTTTAAAAATGTAATAAAAAAGGACACGTGACATCCCGGCAACTTTGAGAGAAAAAATCCCACTTCATTTCGGAGTTCTGCCTGGTCGTCACTAGTTACCACAGCCACAAAGTCATAAACCCTGCCTATTTCTACAATTTCTCTTTTTAAAATGTGATTTTTAAACTAACCCTAATCTTAACCACACTGCTAACCTTATGCCTAACCCTAACCTTCAATTTAGACCAAAAAAAGAACAAAAACAATTCTGGATTTTTTTATTTGTGTCTGTGGTAACTAGTGGAAGCCGTTGTGCCTTCTCACATGCATATCTGCCCTCTCATTGGCTAGAATGGTCCCCCCCTGATCTTGCTTCCTCCTTTCCATTTTTAAGACATTTATTTTCATTGTTAGAGCGGCCACTAGAGTATCTGGTCAATATAATGGATAATCTGTGCCTGTACCCTGATGTCACTGTTCGCATTATCTAGAGCAACATTGCGCATGCGCTATTTGTTGAAGCAGACAGCGAGCCTCCTGTGAAGTGCCATTTGAAGGGTTACCTTGTGGACTGGGAGAGATTGGTTATTTTTCCTTTTCCACCACTCTCGACCACCATGTGTCTGAATGTGGAGAAGAGACACCCCAGCTAGCAATGAGGAATCTGCCCAGAAGCGTCCCTCTTCCGGGGGTCGGAACTGATTGAATCGGCCTGGAATCAAAATGAATGACTGCCCAGAATCGGACCAAATACATTGGGCCGTTCCCGACTACTGGATTTCAGCCGACTTTGCCAGAATTTTACCAGAATCTCCCCAGAAGCGGCCCGATGCAATTTTAAATAAATGTATACAAAATTACCAGATTTAGTCATTTCAAATATTACTATTATACATTTTATACATACAAAGTATACCCATCCACAATTTTTTAAAATAATTTTATTTAGTATTTATTTTGTACCCCATTTTCGTCATATACAATTGTCCTTCCCATTTCTGCAACTCCCTTACGGCCTCTGGAGAGGTGAAGGTCAAGAGCACCGATGTGTCACCAATGTATACCTGGTAACCATGTCAGCATGCATGCGCCTGGCCGGGACAAGGACATCCCGGCCGGCCAAACCATCCCCTTAACCGGATGACGCTGGGCCAATTGTCCATTGATTCATGGGTCTCCTTGTCGTGGCCGGCACAGGTATCGAACCAGCATCTGTAGCAATGCAGTTTGCACTATGATGCAGTGTCTTAGACTGCTGCGCCACTCGGGAGGCCCCATCCAAAGTTTTTAATGGTTATCAATTGCCTTGCACAAAGTATCAAAATAGTAAAATACTACTTAAACAGGACTCTTAAAGAATTTAATTTAAATGTAAATGTTATTTTTTGATCACAAAAAGAATGAGAAAATATGAAAAAATAAATAAATAATGAAATGTTAATTATTTAAAGCAGCCTGTGTAATCATATGCCAGAGAGTAGCCACAATCGTCCCGAGCCTCAAGTTATACATTTGGGCCAGATACCTCACACTGGAATTGTCCCGAGCTCAATCCCTGCATCCTAGCCATAAGTAATACTGCCGAAGGTGGCCCAGACTCAGACCACATGAAGTCGGCCGAGTCTGACTCTCAGCTGAGTTCCCCGACTCTCAGATCCACTGTGCTAGCTGGGACTTTTCATGTGGGAGACGCAACCCTTTTGACACCCGTGAACACTGTGGAACTTTGGGTTGACACAATTGTGTTTATGTGCCAAGGTTTGCCGAAGCCCGGCCCACTCTGTGTTCGGTGGCTCCGGCAATCAGTGACGTACCTTGATTGGCAGTTCCCCTTGGGGGTACTTCTGTCACAACAGGCTCATTTTACAGAAGTGGGGGGGACAGAAAGCAAATCGGCCAACTTATTACTCACCCTTGGGAGATGGCTTAGTTTGGAAAAGCTTCCAAACTAAGTTGTGCGTCTGTGAGACGGTATAGCCTGGGTGAACCCCAGCCCCTCATGGACACAGAGGCCTCCGGCAAAGGCTGACATAGCACCCCTTTTGGCCATAACCACTGATGTCCCTGTAATGTTTTTGTGGAGTGGCTCACCGGTCACTCGGCCCTCGCTCCAGGGGTTAACCGAGCCAAGTACCCGGAGGCTTCTTCCTTATTGGAGGTGCCCGCAAGCCCCACTTCCTCCACCTTCTGGAATTGGCAATAGGAATGTGGCTACCATAATGCCGAAGGAAAGCTAGTAAGCTTCATTAGACGGAAATTATGCATAATAGAATAACCAAGCAATTCAACGCTAGCTAGCCATGTACAGTATACTAAACGTAAGAGCTACCCAAGCAATTCCACCATTAGGATTCTGGAATAGCTAGCAGTAGCTAGCTTGCAGCGCTTGTTAGCTAGCCTGATCTCGAAAGTCCACGTAGGATCGGATCACAGAGGTGGGACTCGAACTCTTCTGGGAAGAGAGGAAATTGGTGCTTAACCAAGGCAGACACAGGCTGCGGGGAATACCCACAGAACCTGGTTCCCCTTTCTCTTTGAGTACAGAACCTGGTTCCCCTTTCTCTTTGAGTAATCTCCCGTAACCGACGACAGAGCACACAGGAGTCGGGAGACATTCGACCCAAACCAACGACCAAATCCAGCTCCGTGTCCTGCAACTCAGACCCAGCCGTGGTATGGGTGATTGATTCGGTGCAGTGAACAAGTCACTTTGTGAATTTGTTTGTTGTACTCCGTCAATTGAAAATGGAATTAGAGTTTTGAAACATTTGCCATTTTGATGATCTGTTTTGATTTTTGGGTACTGTAACACTTTACTGTAGGTGTCCTTATGCATGCATTTATAAAGCCTTTATAACGGCTACATAACACATAGCAAATAGTTTTAAATAGTTATGACTCACGGCATGAGATTATAATGGATGTTAATATAGAGCTCCATTTTTATGGAGCGGTCTGCCTACCCATGTCAGAGACGCAAACTCGGTCTCAACCTTTAAGTCTTTACTGAAGACTCATCTCTTCAGTGGGTCATATGATTGAGTGTATTCTGGCCCAGGAGTGGGAAGGTGAACGGAAAGGCTCTGGAGCAACGAACCGCCCTTGCTGTCTCTGCCTAGCCGGTTCCCCTCTTTCCACTGGGATTCTCTGCCTCTAACCCTATTACAGGGGCTGAGTCACTGGCTTACTGGGGCTCTCTCATGCCGTCCCTGGAAGGGGTGCGTCACCTGAGTGGGTTGATTCACTGATGTGGTCATCCTGTCTGGGTTGGCGCCCCCCCTTGGGTTGTGCCATGGCGGAGATCTTTGTGGGCTATACTCAGCCTTGTCTCAGGATGGTAAGTTGGTGGTTGAAGATACAGCACTTTGAGATATCAGCTGATGTACGAAGGGCTATATAAATAAATTTGATTTGATTAATAATTACTGTTCATCTTGCCCTTACCAAAACGTCTGACAGGAATCCTGCAGGAATTCAACCTTTTGTGAAGGAATAGTGTAGGTGTCCTGCAGGAATCCTGTATTATTGACAAAATCCTGCAATAGTATGATTTTTCCTGCAGAAATTTTGAAAATCATGCACAAACATGACAATTCCTGCAGGAATCCTGCAATACCTAAATATGCAGGATTTTGATATTCCTGCAGGACATAGCAATTTCTGTGGGACCTGGAAATTCCTACAGGACTAGGTAAATCCCAGCATGAATCCTGCAGAACCGAATCATGCAGGATTTTGAAATTCCTGCAGGATATGGCAATTCCTGTAGGACCAGTTTCAGGGTGAATCATCCAGGGTTTTGATATTCCTAGGGCCATATCAGATAGTCAAACTGCTAGAGGAGATAAAGTGTGTGGGAGAGGGTGCACATTATTTTGTATATAGCTAACTAGTTTTTGATTCCAAAAAATCTTTTAAACTCTTCTTCACAATTTACAAGAAGAATACAAATGGTAATGTGACATCTTGGTCACCATAGCAACAGTTGACAGTTGAGGAAATGGATGCCAGGCAGTTTAGCTAGCTAGATCAAGTACTGATCATATTACACATTTTTTTTACAGGTAAGAAGTCAGAGAGGTGAGGGTAGGCAACAACATCTCCACCCCGCTGATCCTCAACACTGGGGCCCCACAAGGGTGCGTTCTGAGCCCTCTCCTGTACTCCCTGTTCACCCACGACTGCGTGGCCACGCACGCCTCTAACTCAATCATCAAGTTTGCGGACGACACAACAGTGGTAGGCTTGATCACCAACAACGACGAGACGGCCTACAGGGAGGAGGTGAGGGCCCTCGGAGTGTGGTGTCAGGAAAATAACCTCACACTCAACGTCAACAAAACTAAGGAGATGATTGTGGACTTCAGGAAACAGCAGAGGGAACACCCCCCTATCCACATCGATGGAACAGTAGTGGAGAGGGTAGCAAGTTTTAAGTTCCTCAGCATACACATCACAGACAAACTGAATTGGTCCACCCACACAGACAGCATCGTGAAGAAGGCGCAGCAGCGCCTCTTCAACCTCAGGAGGCTGAAGAAATTCGGCTTGTCACCAAAAGCACTCACAAACTTCTACAGATGCACAATCGAGAGCATCCTGGCGGGCTGTATCACCGCCTGGTACGGCAACTGCTCCGCCCACAACCGTAAGGCTCTCCAGAGGGTAGTGAGGTCTGCACAACGCATCACTGGGGGCAAACTACCTGCCCTCCAGGACACCTACACCACCAGATGTTACAGGAAGGCCATAAAGATCATCAAGGACAACAACCACCCGAGCCACTGCCTGTTCACCCCGCTATCATTCAGAAGGCGAGGTCAGTACAGGTGCATCAAAGCTGGGACCGAGAGACTGAAAAACAGCTTATATCTCAAGGCCATCAGACTGTTAAACAGCCACCACTAACATTGAGTGGCTGCTGCCAACACACTGACACTGACTCAACTCCAGCCACTTTAATGATGTAAAATGGTGTAAAATATATCACTAGCCACTTTAAACAATGCTACCTTATATAATGTTACATACCCTACATTATTCATCTCATATGCATACTGTACTCTATATCATCTACTGCATCCTTATGTAATACATGTATCACTAGCCACTTTAACTATGCCACTTAGTTTACATACTCATCTCATATGTATATACTGTACTCGATACCATCTACTGTATCTTGCCTATGCTGCTCTGTACCATCACTCATTCATATATCTTTATGTACATATTCTTTATCCCCTTACACTGTGTATAAGACAGTAGTTTTGGAATTGTTAGTTAGATTACTTGTTGGTTATTACTGCATTGTCGGAACCAGAAGCACAAGCATTTCGCTACACTCGCATTAACATCTGCTAACCATGTGTATGTGACAAATAAAATTTGATTTGATTTGAAAATTACAACAAATGTTTATATGAACATGATAGGGGGTAGCATAGTAATTTTTTTATGTGTTGTGTTTTCAGAATATTAGTTATGAGTAAGTTAGCTAGTTTAGCTAGCATGTTCTCTACCACTGGACTGGCTGCTAGCTAACTAGCTTTGACAAAAACTTTGGCTTCCATGGAAGTGACAAATAAGGTTTAATATCCCCCTTGCTCTGTTTCTTTGGTACTGTTGTCACAAGTTAGGCTATACTTTTGAAGTGTTTGGTGATAGATTATATTTTTTGAATGACTAGGCTATTTTTAAAAATTATAATAAACAAAACATAGGTCATCACTACACATATATTTTCTCTGAAGAAACATAAAATAACAGAGTGAAATAATAAAACCACTACACATTGAGTTTCAAAAGTTAGGTCAAGGGTTACAAATGTACAAACCTATGATAGAGTTCTAAGAAGGTTTTTTTTGTTATTGATTCATTCTAGAGATTTGATAAACATTGGATTTCAAGTCAAATATATTGCATTTGGGGACAGATTTCAAATATTTGTTTTTGTGTCTAAAATTTATCAGAGAGAATTAAGAAATTAATGACTAATTCAGTAGTTTTGTTTTCATTTGAATAATAACATATTACATCTTTCATTGTAAATACATGGGTCTTATTAATAAAATAGAAAATGTAGATACTTAACTCGCTCCAAAATAACTTCACAGAGTCACACTCACAAAAAAATGTGTATAATAGTTTCCCCTTCTTTATCACAGAAAATGCATATCAATCAATCAATCAATCAAATGTATTCATAAAGCCCTTTTTACATCAGCCGATGTCACAAAGTGCTGTACAGAAACCCAGCCTAAAACCCCAAACAGCAAGCAATGCAGATGTAGAAGTACCGGTGGCTAGGAAAAACTCCCTAGGAAGGCCAGAAGCTAGGAAGAAACGTAGAGAGGAACCAGGCTGTGAGGGGTGGCCAGTCCTCTTCTGGCTGTGCAGGGTGGAGATTATAACAGAACATGGCCAAGATGTTCAAAAGTTCATAGATGACCAGCAGGATCAGATAATAACAATCACAGTGGTTGTAGAGGGTGCAACAGGTCAGCACTTCAGGAGTAAATGTCAGTTGCTTTTTCATAGCCGATCATTCCGAGTTAGAGACATTAGGTGCGGTAGAGAGAGAGTCCAAAACAGCAGGTCCGGGACAATGTCCTCTAAGTCCATAAATTTAGACAACAAGTTAGTGCAAGGGTATATTTTGTGCAAGATTTAAAAGTGAATTTATTTGACTTTATTTGATATACAAAATTTGTGAGGGAGCAACCAAACTTTCTTCCATTCAATTTCAGTAATGTATGCATTCCAGCAGAATTTCCCTCTAGGAGAGATCTTGTTCTTGGAGTTAAAGAGTTATCTTAAGAATGTATTATTACATTTCTTATCCAGCAGGGGGAAACCTTCTAACATAAGTTGTGCATCTATATTGACATGTTGTCCAAAACACAAATGAGCTTGAATTCATTGAGTAAGTCCTGAAGGTATTGCTTTGCATATAGAATGACATTCTTTATAATGTATTGGGAAGTTATATGTTTGTAAGAACTTTCTATAAGAGAGTATATTTCCTTCTTTATCAACTAAATCAAGCACACATATCATATTTCTAATCAAACCACTTTGGGAAGAACAAAGACTTGTTTTTAACAACAATATATGTGTGCCTTGTGTGGAGAGAAGTTGTGGACATAACATAGTTTCCAGGCTAAAAAGGCTTGTTCATGAAATTCGGACAGTTTGATGGGTAATTTTGCTGGAGAATAGTTGCACTTCCACAAAAATTGAAGATCGCACAATTTCATAAAAATATGACAGGGAATTAAATATCGGATAGATTCAGAGGTAAGCATACATATTTTTTTATCCAGTTTACTTTAAAGGCATTGGTGATATCAATGAAATCTAGTACTTCAAGCTCACCATCAGCTCTTTGGTTTGATATTACAGACTTCTTAAGTTTGTGATGTTTATTTTTCCATATAAAATCAAGGAAAGTTTTGTTGATATCCTTGCTGGTTTGATCAGCTACATATAGGGATAGAGCAGTGTAGACAAAATGTGACTTGTGCTTTGGACAATAAAACCCTTCCAATAATAGAGGTCACACTGGAGCCAGTTATTAAAGCTGGATTTTGTTTTCTTTCATCGCTGAGAGAAATTGAGATGTTGATGGACAATATGTTTTTTTTGCCATGTGCACCCCTAAATATTTCACATTATCTTTCACTGGAATATTCTCAACAGATTGGTAATTTGAGTTATATATGGACAATATTTAGCATTTATTTAAGTTAAGTTCCAGACCAGAAGCAGATGAGTGATTTGATAATTTTAAGTGCAATAGCAACTTGATCATGGTCTTTTAGAAACAGAGCTGTATCGTCTCATAATTGAGATCTTTTTTTTTCTCCAAATATTTAAATACCTTTTAATTCAAGGTTGTTTAAAATGCTAATAGATAGTAATTCTACAATTTAAAGGGAAAAGATGGCTGAAATAGGGCAACCCTGGCGTACACTACGGTGAATATGAAATATTTTAGATGTGTTACGATTAATCATAATAGAACAATTAATATCTTTATAAGACATAGTGATAACAGAGACAAAGCTAGTCCCGAAACCAAAAGTGTAGAACGAATGTATTAGGAATTTGTGTTTAATTGTATCAAATGCTTTACAAAAGTCGAGGACTAAAATAATAGCCTCTAAGTCAACTGAATCAGCGTAATCAATCAAGTCTAAAACTAACCTAATGTTACAGCTGATTTAGCAACCTTTCGTGAAACCAGTTTGGGTTTCATTAATAAAGTGGGTTAGGCCCATTTTAAATCTATTAGCATAAACTAAAGCAGAGTCAACATCACTTTCTGAGTCAAAATGCATGCCGAGATCCACCGCTCGGATTTCATGACTTACAAAATGTAAGCCAATGCAACATTAACCAATTAAAAACAGTACTGTAGCAATGAGGTTTGTGCGGTAAACTATAGGCCATTATCTCCGCATACTGGCTTTGCTTTAATTTACCTGCCAATGCATTGTTGTTCGGGACATTTAAAAAAATTATATTTCAAAATTTGAGGTAGGCTATATAATCACACCGGTAATAGATCCATTGTTGTATTACTTGTGAGGCACAGCTGAGTGAGCATACATTTAAATAATTTACATTTTATTTTACTGGGCTGATGGTGCCTGCATCTGATGGTCAGTTTCAGTGGAGGGAGAGAGCAGCAGACTGAGGGTCCGTCTCTCAACATCCCTCCGCTCTCCCTTTCCTCCACTGACACTGACCAAAAAGGAACTTCCCAGCTGATGTCGAAACTCGTTACTCCTATGAACAGAGAAAGTGAAATATTCCTTGATATTAAAAAAGACCCAAGCCGCTAATAATAACAACAACGCCTATAGATACACTTTCCTTTCTATTCATTACTGCTGCACTTCTTGTAGTAGCACTGAGTGAAAATAGGAAGAACGCGCATTTTATGGCTTATAAAAGTGTTGAAATACAAACTGTTGACAGTGCTGAGTAAGAACTTAAACAGCAGCTCTTTGCTGTATTCGTTGAGTCTCTCTGTAGTCATGGTTTTAAAAGTTTTGAAATCTCACAGAATCCATTTTTCTCGTAGCTTTCTTCTATGACTGCTACGTTACTGCAGACTCTGTCATCTGAGCAATCTGATTGGCCAGCGGTAGCGTAATGCACTTGATTTCCTCTCCAGGCCTACCGGGAAGGCAGACTTTGTACCTCCAGACACATGAAATGGCAACAGTTTGCCTACCCGGCGCGCAGGGCAGCTGAATTGGCTGCACCTACCAACAACAGCCCGAGACTAATACAAAAAATAGGAACACAAGGCTTTATCGTTGTTGTTTTTTTTTACATAAATGTTTGGCAATCGACTAGGATTGCCTTGGAGATCGACAAGTCGGTTGGTGACCACTGTGCTAAAGTTATCAATGTATAATCTGTATTTAATAATGTAATAGGTTTCCAATTATCTATAAAAAGGGGATCTTGATCAGGTTTTGGTATTAAGGAAATCACACCTTCGTTTCATGGTAGTAATCATCTCACCCCTAAATAGGCATTCTTGGAACATGATGAATACTGGTCCCTCTAAATGTTCCCAAAAGTGTAAATAAAATTCCACAGAAAGCCTATCTGTTCCAGGTGATTTGCCCTTCTTCATAGATTTAAGCACATCTCTAATCTCTACTATAGAAAACTCACCTTCACATATCGACTTGAACTCATCAGAAATAATTGGAACATGACCATGGACATGTTTCATAAAGATTTATACACATTTTCATAGAAAGAATACACAAAGCTAGAGATGATCTTAGGGTCTTTACACTGGGTATTGTCATTATTTAAGGCAGAAAGAGATTTTAACTTATAGTTTCTTTTTTAAGAGCAAAAGCAATTGCTTGTGTTTTTCTCACCGTCCTCAACCCATTTTGCTCTAGATCTAACAAGAAATAAAACATATTACGAACATAAAGTAAATGTCTCAAAAGAATATAACGTTTTTTAGTTCCAAAGTGGTTTACATCTGTCTGGGTGATGGGGTGGGATGTGCTTCAACCTGAGGTGAACAGAGCAGAAACATGAAGCCAAGGGACGAGAAATTAACCTCACTGCTCAAATTTCAGGGCTGGTTCAAGTTGCTGAGACCCACAACTACCTTTGTTAATGTGCAATGGTTTTGTAAACAGTTCTTCATATTCATAGGCTTGATTAAGTTTATTTGATCATTTCATTATTTAAAATATTTTCTTTGTATGCAATGGTGAAACACGACTGGAGGGTGTCACGTATACCCCAAGCAGCAACAGGACTTTGAAGTTCTATGACACTGTCATTACATTAATTGACAAGTGGTTTGATTTCTCACCAGACAATGTAATGGTGAAACTGATAGGCCTCTATGAGGAGCTTTCCTTGCTCTCCTGGAGCAGGTGTTGGTTGCCCTCAAAATGACAAAGACGGTCAGTATGGACCAATTCTAGGAAGAGTTTTGTGCTAGCCGGGAGGAAATACAGAAAGCCAGACAGGATACCACAAACTCCGCCAGTGAGAAGTGGGTGGCAAAACCTAGGAAAAGCCAACTTGATCAACATGTTCAGGATTGTCTCATTTGTCCTCAGTGTGCCAGGCTCAAATGCCTTTGTAGAGAGGATTTTCTGTCTGATGACCATTAACCCCTCTAGGGTATGTGGGACGCTAGCATCCCATCTGGCCAACATCCAGTGAGATTGAAGAGCGCCAAATTCAAATACAGAAATACTCATTAGAAAAATTCAGAAAACAAAACATATTTTACATAGGTTTAAAGAGGAACTTCTTGTGAATCCATCCACGGTGTCAGATTTTTAAAAATGCTTTACGGCGATTATTTTACGATTATTTGAGAACATAGCCCAGTTGACAAATTATTATAAACAGTAACCAGCCAAGCAGAAGCATTACAAAACTCAGAAATAGAGATAAAATTATCCCTTTGATGGTTGCACTCAGAAGACATTCATTTACTTAATAAATGTTCCTTTTGTTCGATAAAGTCTCTTTATATCCAAAAACCTCAGTTTTGTTTGCGCGTTTTCTTCAGTAATCCACAAGCTCAAACGCAGTCAAAACAGGCAGACAAAAAATCCAAATTGTATCCGTAAAGTTTATAGAAACATGTCAAACGATGTTTATATTCAATCTTCAGGGTGTTTGTTTGCCTAAATGTTCTATAATATTTCAACCGGACAATAACGTTGTCCATATAAAAGGTAAACAAGAAATGCACTCTCCCGGGATTGCGCATGAAAAAACTCTGTGACACGTCAGGGTCCACTCATTCAGACTGGTCTTACTCCCTCATTTATGAGAATACAAGCCTGAAACAATTTATAAAGACTGCTGACATCTAGTGGAAGGTATAGGAACTGCAAATTGAGGCCTAAGTCAATGGATACTGTAATGGCATTGAATAGAAAACTACAAACCCCCCCCAAAAAAATACTTCCTGAATGGATCTTTCTCAGGTTTTCGCCTGCCAAATCAGTTCGGTTCTACTCAGACACTATTTTAACAGGTTTGTAAACTTTAGAGTGTTTTCTATCCAAATCTACCAGTTATATACATATCATATCTTCTGGTCCCGAGTAGCAGGCGGTTTAATTTGGGCATGCTTTTCATCCAAAATTCCAAATGCTGCCCCCTACCCTAGAGAGGTATTAAATGGTCAGACTCAAGAAACAGATGTAGCACAGAGCTGATCAAAAAATAACATCAAATATCTGTGAACTGTGACTTGTCATGTAATGACTTCTCCCTGGCTATGCAAGACGAGAAAGGACTGCTTGAATCAGTCGAGCAGCAAAAGAGAAGTAGACTTGGTGAGTGACTCATGCCCCTCTTTTCCTCTTTTGCATTTGGAAAGTTTTTGCTGTAAAGGTCCAAATTGTGATTTCTTTGATCATTTATTTAGAGGTTTATTCACATAAGTTTACATAATGATACAGTTTTAGTAAAGCTATAAACTAAATAAAATATACAAATGTTTTGCCTTTCCAATTGAATAAGAATATGAATATACACTGTATATTCATTCATTCACACAACACTATACCCATACCGCCGTGGCACCGTGCACTGGCACATGACCTTTTGTCCCTTATTTGGTAGTGAGAAAGTTGGCAACCCTACTTCAGTCTGCCATTAATTCAGCAGTTGGGGGAATATTCGTTGTGTTGCAAGGGGTTATGGGATAGCGTCCCTGGCGAAGGGAACGGAAATGTATGGTCATATGCAGGCTTTATTTTCTAGATCTCCCAAGTATGCTTATAGAACTTCCGGCAAACCTTGTACATACTTGCCATTTCGTGTTCTTAGGTTTGCAATCGCAGTTTAAAAATTACAGTTGACCTTAGTACTAGCTGTACGCTCTAAATAGAACAAGTATGCAATGTGGAACAGAGACAATGTTTATGAAGTATCACATTATTTTCAATGAAATATATTAAGTCAATTGAATATACAAATAGTTTGATTTAAATAGGAATGGATATATTTATACATGACTTTCTCTTTCTTTCTTTTTGCTTGAACAGTTTCACCACCACCATGTGAGTTCTCTTCTTTTCGCTTACAACTTATAATACAGGGAGCACAGAAAACACACACACACCTAGTATTTCACTGTAATTCTTTACCTTGTATTTCTAACAGTTTAGCAGAAGGCCACCACAGAACATTAGAGTTGCTACGTGCATAAGAAAATAGTACATTTACGAAGTCATCTGTACCAGCCACATTAAAACTAACTACCACCAAGTTTACCATTGCAGTCATCTGTTTCCCTTCACACTAATACACATAAGCTGTTCATGTGATGTCACCATTACTCTCACTCTTGTTACAAAATATGCTTTTACCATATTTATTCCAAATAATATTTTATGCAGTGCGGGGGAAATGGACAATCAAACACGTCAGCTCTTGGCTTCATTGGATAATATAATTTCCATGCAATCTTATCTTGTGCAATCTGTCCATTCTGTTGAAAGAACGATTGTCCGACATGAAATTCTCTGAAGGATGAGAAAGGAATCCAGCAGGTTTTCCGACAGGAAAATTACCCTGGAAATCTTGTGGAATTACCTGCAGGATTTTGAGTCCCTTTTAGTGTAGGACAATTCCTGCAGGTAGTCCTTCAGGAAACAAACCTGCAGGATTTATTTGAGAAATTTCTGCAGGAGTCCTGCAGGATTGTTTTCCTGAAAGACTACCTGCATGATTCCTACAGGATCCTAAAGGATTCTTGCGTGAATTTTCCTATAGGAAAGTGGCCCTGAAAATCCTGTGGGATATCCTGCAGGACTTCCTATTCCTGCAGGATATATATTCTGGAGGATTCCTGCAGGATTGTTTTCCTGAAAGACTACCTGCATGATTCCTACAGGATCCTGCAGGATTCTTGCAGGAATTGTCCAACAGGAAGTGGCCCTGAAAACAATTTGGGATATCCTGCAGGGCTTCCTATTTTTGTGCAGGAATGCTGTGACTTTTTGGTAAGGGATCATGCATCCTGTGATTGGTCAGATGCTCCTAACTAGCCCATCGCTGGCCAGTTCGGTCCGTTGCATACTCTCTCAAGTGTATAAGTATTAGCCAGGCCTGAACTGTGTTTTTTCCAGTGTCAGAGCGTGGGTGGACATACAGTACATAAAGGAAAATATTCAGACCCTTTGACCTTTTCCAAATTTTGTTTCGTTACAGCTTCATTCTAAAATTGATTAAATATTTTTTTCCCCTCAATCTATACACAATACCCCATAATGACAAAGCAAAAACATATATATAAAACATATATATAACATATATATTTACAAAAAAAACAGATCACATTTACATAAGTATTTAGACCCTTTACTAAGGACTTTGTTGAAGCACCTTTGGCAGCGATTACAGCCTCAAGTCTTCGTAGGTATGGCGCTACACATATCTGGGGAGTTTCTCCCATTCTTTTCTGCAGATCCTCAAGCTCTGTCAGGTTGGACGTGGAGTGTCGCTGCACAGCTATTTTCAGGTCTCTCCAGAGATGTTCGGTAGGGTTCAATGCACTGTCAACTGTTGGACCTTATATAGACAGGTGTGTGCCTTTCCAAATCATGTCCAATTCATTTTACCACAGGTGGACTCCAAGTTGTAGAAACATCTCAAGAATGATCAATGGAAACAGGATGCACTGGAGCTCAATTTTGAGTCTCATGGCAAAGGGTCTGAATACTTATGTAAATAGGGTATTTTTATTTTTTAGACAGTTGCTAGCATTTCGAAAAACCTGTTTCGCTTTGTAATTGTGTTATTGTGTGTAGATTGCTGAGAAATAAATAATATTTTATCAATTTTAGAATAAGTCTGTGAAGTAACAAAATGTGGAAAAAGTCAAGGGGTCTGAATACTATATGTACAACAGCAAGCAATATCTGTACCACAATGCAGTTGTGAACATCCTAGGCATTCTATATTATACTACAACATCAGTCTAACTGAATATGGATGTTGTGTTGGTTGAATGCTCCAGGCAGGTTCCAGAATGTTCTTCAGCTGATGAACCTCTTGTGTTGGGGAAAGGCGATGTTGGCAGGGATGTTGGGTTTGGGGGGTTGTGACTCTGGCTCCTTGTAGACAACCGTTTTGGTCCTTTCTGCACTGCACAGCCAGGTGGACATGCCTCACGTACATCAGTACATCAGTCTTCATGTCTTTCCAGGGGACTTGCAGCACAAAGAAATCTTCTGCCAGAGGTCATAGCAGTAGGTTGTGAAGAATCACCATCTACTGCTTTGACCTCTTGCAGAAAATTTCTTTGTGCTGCAAGTCCCCTGGAAAGACATGAAGACTGATCATGAGGACGTGGCTAAACATGAAGACTGATACTGAAGATGTGTAACCATGCAATAAACCATGTTCATCTGGGTACAGTAAACTGGTATGTGTTTTGTTACACTCAATCAATAGAGGCAACAGCGCATCTTCAACTTCAGGAGGCTGAAAAAATGTGGCTTGTCACCGAAAACCCTCACTAACTTTTACAGGTGAACAATTGAGAGCGCCCTGTCGGGCTGTGTCACCACCTGGTACGGCAACTGCACCGCCCACAACCGCAGGGCTCTCCAGAGGGTGGTGCGGTCTGCACAACGCATCAGAGGGAAAACTACCCGCCCTCCAGGACACCTACAGCACCTGACATCACAGGAAGGCAAAAAAGATCATCAAGGACAATAACCACCCGAGCCACTGCCTGTTCACCCCACTTCCAACCAGAAGGCGAGGTCAGTACAGGTGCATCAAAGCTGTAACAGACATATTGAAAACAGCTTCTATCGCAAGGCCATCAGATTGTTAAACAGCTACCACTAGCACAAAGAGACGGCTGCCTACCTACAGACTTGATATCATTGGCCACTTTAATAAATGGAACACGAGTCACTTTAATAATGGCACTTTAAGAATGTTTACATATCTCGCATTACTCATCTCATGTATATACTGTATCATTCACTATTGCATCTTAGCTGCTCTGTCACTGCTCATCCATATATTTTATACTTACTGTATATATTCTTATGCAATTCCTTTACTAGATTTTGTGTATTGGGTTTTGTTGTGGAATTTGTTAGATATTACCTGTTAGATACTGCTGCACTGTCAGATCTAGAAGCATAAGCATTTTGCTACACTGCTAGCCATGTGTATGTGACCAATAAAATTTGATTTGATGAGGCACTGAGATGGCCTGTTGGCAAAGATGTGAAAAGTTTGAGGGGGGCTTGACTTGTAGAGAGTCTAGTTGTGTGTTGTTGTGTATGAGCACCTACAGCAGACAAGCACAGCCAACAATGGTGAGTATGCTAGAATAATATACTACACTCTTTGAAAAAAAGTGCTATCTAGAACCTAAAATGGTTCTTCGACTCTCCCCATAGGAGAACCCTTTGAAGAACCCTTTTGGTTACCATGTAGGAACCTTTCCACAGAGGATTCTGTGAACCAAAAAGGGTTATTCTATGGGGACAGTCGAAGAACCCTTTTGGTGCTCCATGCCAAAGAACTGACTGCAAGGGTGTGAAACATTTGAGGAGTACTTGTCTTGAAGACAGTTTAGTTTATAGGTGGTTTTGTTTTCTCAAGAGCGTATTGTGCTTTTATAAATACCTTTTGGCAGTCCTTGTTTCAAAGTCAGATGGTGTTGCGTTTGAGGTAATTCCATGCTGAAAGCTTTTATCCAATGTGTCTACAGGCTCTGTACTACTAAAGCTGTTGTCCAGGTCATCGTCATTGTCAGTAGGGTGAGTCTGTAGGACACACAGTGGTCCGTGATTATCCAACATTTTACTACTTAATTCCCATCAATATACACTCATCCAAAGTACTATATCCACCAACCCCCCTCATGTCAATAGATCATGCAAACTAAACTTCACACACACACTACCCACTCTCAAAAGACACCAGTCAGTCACCCACACCATCCCCTCTTTACAAATACCTACTTTTCTTCAATTGGAACAATCTTCTAAGCCTCCATAATACAGAGAGGACTACAGTAGACGTTACACACCAATAAGATATGGAAAATGTTCAAATAAAATACATTTTTATTGGTCACATACACGTCTTCAGCAGATGTCATTGCGGGTCTAGCGAAATGCTTGCGTTTCTAGCTCCGACAGTGCAGTAATATCTAACAAGTAATATCTAACAATTTCACACCATATACCCACTACACACAAATCCAAGTAGAGGAATGGAATTAAGAATATATAAATATATGGATGAGCAATGTCAGAGCGGTATAGATTAAGATACAGTAGAATAGTATAGAATACAGTGTATACATATGAGATGAGTAATGCAAGATATGCAAACATTATTAAAGTGAATAGTGTTCCATTTATTAAAGTGTCCAGTGATTTCAAGTCTATGTATATAGATAACAGCCTCTAATGTGTTAGTGATGGCTATTTAACAGTCTGATAGAAGCGGTTTTCCAGTCTCTCGGTCACAGCTTTGATGCAACTGTACTTACCTCACATTCTGAATAATAGCGGGGTGAACAGGTATTGGCTCGGGTGGTTGTTGTCCTTGATGATATTTTGGGCCTTCTGTGACATCGGTGCTGTAGGTGTCCTGAAGAGCAGGTAGTTTGCTCCCGGTGATGCATTGGGCAGACCGCAACACCCTCTGGAGAGCCCTGCAGTTGCGGGTGGTGCAGTTACCGTACCAGGCGGTGATACAGCCCGACAAGATGCTCTCAATTGTCAATTTTATAAATGTTTGTGAGGGTTTTTGGTGCCAAGACAAATTTCTTCAGCCTCCTAAGGTTGAAGAGGCGCTATTGCACCTTCTTCACCACACTGTCTGTGTGGGTGGACGATTTCAGTTTGTCAGTGATGTGTACGCCGAGGAACTTGAAGTTTTCCCCATCTCAACTGCGGTCCCGTTGATGTGCATAGAGGGTGCTCCCTCTGCTGTTTCCTGAAGTCCATGAAAGTATCCTTTGTTTTGTTGATTTTGAGTGAGAAGTTATTTTCCTGGCACCACACTCCCAGAGCCCTCTCCTCCTCCCTGTAGGCTGTCTCTGTCACACCCTGATCTGTTTGACCTGTCTTTGTGCTTGTCTCCACCCCCCTCCAGCTGTCACGCATCTTCCTCATTATCCACAGTGTATTTATACCTGTGTTCTCCGTTTGCCAGTTCGTCTTGTCTTTTCCGGTCTTACCAGCGTGTTTTCCCATCTCCCTGCTTTCTCAAGTTCTTTTTCCTAGTTTCCTCAGACCAGCTCCACAATGCTGTCTCCCAAGGCGTCACCATTGGATGACACGAGGAGTTACTGCAATGTCTTATGGAGGGACTCCATACCCTGGCAGAGAGCCATGACCAGGTGTTCGATACCTTACTGGAGCAAATCCGCAGATTCCCCACTGGGCAGGGGTCACACCTGTCATCTCCCAGCCTACCCCAGGGTCCCGAGAACCCCGCTTACCTCCTCCAGAGCGCAACACAGGAGATTGCGGAACCTGCCGGGTTTTAATCTCCCAGTACTCCCTCATTTTCGAGCTACAGCATTCTTCGTTCTCCTCAGACCGCTTGAGGATAGTGTACATCATAAATCTGATGTCCAGGAGGTCACTTGCCTGGGCCACAGCGGTGTGGGAGCAACAGTCCGGCGTCTGCCTCAGTCTGGAGGAGTATGTGGCGGAATTTCGGAAGGTGTTTGATTCTCCGTTGTTTGGGAGAGGGGCTGCTCGTAAGCTGCTCCAGCTACGTCAAGACTCCCGTAATGTGGCAGACTACGTGGTGGATTTCGCACATTGGCAGCTGAGAGTGCCTGGAACCAGGAAGCATTGTTCGACATGTTCCTTCACAGATTATTGGAGGTGATCAAAGAGGAGCTCGCAGTCCGGGAGCTGCCCATGGACCTTGATTCCCTCATAGCCTTGACCATCTGGATTGATGTGCGGCTTCGAGAATGTAGGAGGGATAATCTGTGCCCTGTTGCCCTCATTCGCCCTCGATTCCCGCCTTGCCTCCGAAGAATGACGTAGAACCCGACGTCACCCGAGTTCTCTAGGGAATCACAGAGGGCTGCCGACTTGTCTCCTTCGGAGTCCATGCACCTGGGCGGGGCTAGATTGACTTTGGCTGAGCGCTTACGCCGACTCCACACAAAGAGCTATCTACAGTTGAAGCCGGAAGTTTACATCAACTTAGGTTGGAGTCATTAAAACTAGTTTTTCGACCACTCCACAAATTTCTTATTAACAAACTATAGCTTTGGCAAGTCGGTTAGGACATCCACTTTGTGCACGATACAAGTAATTTTTCCAACAATTGTTTACAGACAGATAATTTCACTTATAATTCACTGTATCACAATTCCAGTGGGTCAGAACACTAAGTTGACTGTGCCTTTAAACAGCCTGGCAAATTCCAGAAAATTATGTCATGGCTTTAGAAACTTCTGGTAGGGTAATTGACATTTGAGTCAATTGGAGGTGTACCTGTGGATGTATTTCAAGGCCTACCTTCAAACTCAGTGCCTCTTTGCTTGACATCATGGAAAATCAAAAGAAATCAGCCAGGTTCTCTGGTAAAAAAATGTAGACCTCAAAAAGTCTGGTTCATCCTTGGGATCAATTTCCAAATGCCTGAAGGTACCATGTTCATCTGTACAAACAATAGTATGCGAGTGTGAACACCATGGGACCACGCAGCCGTCATACCGCTCAGGAAGGAGACGCATTCTCTCTCCTAGAGATGAACGTACTTTAGTGCGAAAAAGTGCAAATCAATCCCAGTACAACACCAAAGAACCCTCTGAAGATGCTAGAGGAAACAGGTACAAAAGTATCTATATCCACAGTAAAACGAGTCCTATATCGACATAACCTGAAAGGCCGCTCAGCAAGGAAGATACACTGCTCCAAAACCGCCATAAAAAAGCCAGACTACGGTTTGCAACTGCACATGGGGACAAAGATGGTACTTTTTGGAGAAATGTCTTCTGGTCTGATGAAACAACAATAGAACTGTTTAAACAATTTAAAGGCAATGCTTCCTAATACTAATTGAGTGTATGTAAACTTCTGACCCACTGGGAATGTGAAAGAATGAAAGCTGAAATAAATCATTATCTCTACTATTATTCTGAGATTTCACATTCTTAAAATAAAGTGGTGATCCTAACTGACCTAAGACAGGGAATGTTTATTAGGATTAAATGTCAGGTTCAGTGAAAAACTGAGTTTGGCTAAGGTGTATGTAAACTTCCGACTTCAACTGTATATTGTGGAGCTACTGGACATTTCGTAGCTACATGCCCATTAACAACCCAGGCTCATCAAGAAGGTGCGAGTCCTCTGGTGGGCCATATGGATAACTTTTCCTCTCCCCCTACTCACACCCCTTTCCATGCCATCCTGCTGTGGTGGAACCAGTAGCAATCTCTCTGGGTACTGTTGTAGTTATTGTTACATATAGAGACAGATATGACACTATTGAGCAAAGACATGTATACATTAGACCACAAACAGAAAGCGGACAGGAAACCAAAGATTAAACAGACATAAGTGTAATGGCCGAAGCCATACGTGCCTTAAAGTGCATAAGGGCTTAGGGCAAAGAGGAGGAGGTGACCCTTAAATACATGATCTATTATGGAAAGAGATGGATACCAATATAAAGATTAGATAGAGAGGAACAAACATAAGTGCTTAGGGTAAAGGACATAAGTGCTTAGGTTAAAGGCCATAAGTGCTTAGGGTAAGAAACATATATTAATTTTAGGACACGAGAGGGTCCTGCCACCATTGTAATCTAATCAAGAGCGGATACAGGCGTTATTGGGCATGAACAAGCAGGAAGTCTGGACTGAAAGATAATGGTGGCAGATGACCTGAGGGAAGTAACTTCATTAACATATGGAATGGACTCATATACTGTGTGTGTATAAATACAGAGCCAGTGCTCTGGGAAAGTGTGTGTTCCGCAGACCATCTAATCTTCTGATATGTTTGTATTAAAAGCCTATATTGAATTCACAGGTTCTTGTAAGTGTTATATTTTGTAACGATCCTCCACGACAGTACTCATCGACTCTGGGGCCGATGAGAGTTTTTTTGGATGCTACCCTGGCGTCCAAGCTGGGCATCCCCACTCAGCCCCTCTCCATTCCCATGGACGTTAGAACGCTGGGCGGGTGCTCTATAGGCCGGGTCACTCACAATACCACTCCCATCAACCTACGAGTGTGAGGGAACCACAGTGAGGCAATCCAATTTATGCTGATTAAGTCTCCTCAGGTTCCCGTGGTATTGGGATTCTCTTGGCTCCAGAGACACAATCCCATCATAGACTAGACTGCTGATGTCATTATGGGCTGGAGTCCGTTCTGCCATGCCCATTGTCTGAAGTGAGCGCAACCTGCCCTGGGAAGTCTTCCTGTGGGCTCGGAAGTTGCCCCGGACCACTCCGCCATTCCTGCAGAGTACCAGGACCTATAGGAGATTATCAGCAAGGTGCGGGCCCCTTCACTTCCTCCGCACCTACCCTATTACTGCTGGATTGACCTTCTCCCAGGCACCACACTGCCCTGGGGATGACTGTACACTCTGTCGGGTCCGGAGTACAAGGCTATGGAGACTTACATTGAGCACTCCCTAGCTGCAGGGTGTATCCGTCCTTCTGCCTCCCCAGCCGGCGCACAGAGTCTTCTTTGTGGAGAAGGACAAAACCCTATGCCCATGCATCGACTACCGTAGCCATGATGACATCATAGTGAAGAACTTCTACCTGCTACCACTCATAAGCTCGGCCTTTGTGCCGCCCCAGGGGGCCACCGTTTTCTCCAAGTTGTACCTGCGGAACGCCTACCATCTGGTGTGGATACAGCAAGGGAACGAGTGGAAGACTGCCTTCAACACAGCCATCGGCCACTACGAATACCTGGTCGTGCCATTTGGACTTACCAATGCTCCTGCTGTGTTCCAGGCCGTGGTTAACTTCTTGCGGATCATTGGGACGCTACCATCCCACCTGGCCAACATCCGGTGAAATTGCAGAGCGTGAAATTCAAATGACAAAAATCGTAATATTAAACATTCATGAAAAATACAAGTGTTATACATCAGTTAAAAGCTTAACTTCTTGTTATTCCAAACGCTTTGTCAGATTTCAAAAAGGCTTTACGGCGAAAGCACACCATGCGAGTATCTGAGGACAGCACCCCGCACACAAAAGCATTACATTTCCAACCAAGCAGAGGCATCACGAAAGTCAGAAATAGCGTTGAAATAAATCACTTACCTTTGAAGATCTTCATCTGGTTGTAATCACAAGGGTCCCAGATACATAACAAATTGTCCTTTTGTTCGATAAAGTCCTTTTATATCCCACAAAAGTCAGTTTCATTGGCGCACTTTACTCAGTAATCCACTGGTTTCCCTCTTTCAAAATGCATACAAATGAATCCCGTAAATTACCAATAAACTTCTTCCAAACATATCAAACAACATTACTAATCAATCCTCAGGTACCCTAATATGTAAATAAACGATAAGATTTAAGGCGGAGAATACCGGAGACCATTACCGGAGATAAATAACGAAGTGTGCGCCCTCACCGGAACGTGCAACAAACACACAGCCAAAATGGGAGCCACTTAGAAAAACTACAAATTCTAGCTAATTTAAAAAAAACAAGCCTGAAACTCTTTCTAAAGACTGTTGACATCTAGTGGAAGCCCTAGGAACTGCAATCTGGGAGGTATTCCTTTTTTATTCCCATTCCCAGCCATTGTAATCAGTGATGAGCTTTAAAAAAATTATTTCTGGATGGACTGTTCTCGGGTGTTTGCCTGCCATATCAGTTCTGTTATACTCACAGACATTATTTTAACAGTTTTGGAAGCTTTAGAGTTTTCTATTGTATGCATATCCTAGCTTCTGGGCCTGAGTAACAGGCAGTTTTCTTTGGGCACCTCATTCATCCAAACATCCCAATACTGCCCCCTAGCCCGAAGAAGTTAATGAGGTTCTCCGCGACATGTTGAACCAGTTCGTTTTCTCCCACTCAGCCAAAGAACAAGAACTGTCAACTTGAAAATCAAACTGGAGTTTTGCATTTAAGTTTGGTAATTGATTATGTTCACATAAAAACAATATTGCATACTTATTAATAATTAGCATTATCCAATGTGATTTTTTTGGGGGCCGCTATATACAGTATATCCTGAAATTGCCCTTCTGCTATAAAAATAATAAAATGTATCTCCTTTAATATGGGTCAAATTTGAACGGTTTGGGCAAGACGAGCAGGGGTCTCCAACCTTTTCTCTCATAAGAACATAGAACAGCACTGTCTGCATACATAATGTAATTGCGTTTTGGTTCTTCAAACTTCTTATGGCTGGGGGCAGTATTGAGTAGGATGAATAAGGTGCCCAGAGTAAACTGCCTGCTCCTCAGTCCCAGTTGCTAATATATGCATATTATTAGGATATGTGGATAGAAAACACTCTGAAGTTTCTAAAACTGTTTGAATGATGTCTGTGAGTATAACAGAACTCAAATGGCAGGCAAAACCCTGAGAAAAAAAATCCAACCAGGAAGTGGATAATCTGAGGTTGGTCGATTTTCAACTCAACCCCTATTGACGATACAGTGGGATATTGGTCATCTTGCACTTCCTAAGGCTTCCACTAGATGTCAACTGTCTTTAGAAACTTGTTTGAGGCTTCTACTGTGAAGGGGGGCTGAATGAGAGAGGAATGAGTCAGAGGTCTGCCAGCAGCCACGAGCTGGTCATGCGCATTCACATGAGAGGTAGCTCCCGTTACATTTGCTTTTCTGAAGACAAAGGAATTCTCCGGTTGGAACATTATTGAAGTTTTATGTTAAAAACATCCTAAAGATTGATCCTATACATCATTTGACATGTTTCTACGGACTATAACGTAACTTTTTGACATTTTGTCTGCAACTAGTGAACGCGCTTCGTGAGTTTTGTCTACCAAATGCGCTAACAAAAGTAGCTATTTGGACATAAATGATGGACATTATCGAACAAATCAACCATTTATTGTGGATCTGGGATTCCTGGGAGTGCATTCTGATGAAGATCATCAAAGTTAAGTGAATATAATGTTATTTCTGACTTCTGTTGACTGCACAATATGGCAGATTTCTTTTTGGCTTGTTGGGTCTCTGAGCGCCGTACTAAGAGTATTGCATGGTTTGTTTTTTCCGTAAAGCTTTTTTGAATTCTGACACAGCGGTTGCATTAAGGAGAAGTTTATCTGTATTTCCATGTATAACACTTGTATTTTCATCAACATTTATAATGGGTATTTCTGTAAAATGATGTGGCTCTCTGCAAAAACACTGGATGTTTTTGGAACTACTGAACATAACGTGTCAATGTATACTGAGATTTTTTTATATAAATAAGAATTTTATCAAACAAATCATACATGTATTGTGTAACATGAAGTCCTATGAGTGTCATCTGATGAAGATCATCAAAGGTTAGTGCTTAATTCTATCTCTATTTCTGATTTTTGTGATTTTACTCTTTGGCTGGAAAAATGGCTGTGTTTTTCTGTGATATGGCTCTGACCTAACATAATTGTTTGTGGTGCTTTCTCTGTAAAGCCTATTTGAAATTGGACACTGGTGGGATTAACAACAAGATTACCTTTAAAATGGTATAAGGTATTTGTATGTTTGAGGAATTTTAATTATGAGATTTCTGTTGTTTTGAATTTGGCGCCCTGCACTTTCACTGGCTGTTGTCATATCGATCCCGTTAACGGGATCTCAGCCCTAAGAAGTTTTTTAAAACCACACATTTTGAACAAAAATAATTTCCCCTTAAGATGATTTTACGTTTTATCAAATCTGTAGCTTTCAATTACAGGACTAAGCAACTATAAATTATTTTCCAGTTATTTTTTAAAATTGTCATTCTGTTTAGTAGTGGCCTTTTAACCCGTGTTTTGGTTTGTGGGACCCATTTTCAATGTTTACTAAAAGAAAAATGAAACCTGAGACTTATTGGCCTTTGCTCATTTTCTGTTAAGAACATGTAAAATAACACATTTGCATTGTGTGCACACTGTGCACCCCCCTACACATTTTTATTACATATGTGGTGTTCGGGTCCACTGGAAAAGTGTGTGTGTGTGTGTGTTTAGGTGAAAACAAGTAAAATTTTGCAAAAAGGTTTGCTGTGTGCCTTCACTCTGTCTTCCTCTTGCCTTGGCGTGCTGTTTCAACATAGCACCAAGAACCTGCCTGTCTCCCACATTTCTATCACTCTTTGCCCTTTGTAGTATGTGAAACTACACAATGTCTTGCGGGAACTTGCACAATGTTATTACAATACGTTATTTCGATACATTGTCAAAAAAATGCAGTATTTTCGCACACTACCACAGCCCGGTGCAAATTGTGGGAGGGGCACAACAAATAAATAGCTTTGCATGTGTGGCTTCTTACCACAATCAATCAGTATGGCAAAAAGAATGTCTGCTTAGAGGGCCTTACAAATTATTTTTGCAGAGTGAGAAGCTAGTGTGGAAGGAGCGTCTTCCACTTTGGAAAATGAAGAATTTTCAGAATATGAGGATCTTGTCTCTGACAATTCTGAGTCTGACAGTGAGTTGGAAGAAGAGGATGAGATTGACCCTCAGCCAGCCCTAGGACCAGTCTGTCAGCAACCAGCCCCAGGACCATCCCTTCAGCAACCAGCTCATCAGCAGCCTGCAGGAGGTGAAATATGGATGTAAAAAAATGGTGGAATTGAATGGTCTTCTTGCCCAAGGAATGAGCCACCCCGCATGGCTCCCTATGTGATAAGGATGCAACCAGGGCCGACTTGGATGGCAGTTACTCCTGTGCAAGACATACATTTTGAACGGTTCATCCCAGACACCATCCACAAAATCCTGGACTGCACTAATTTGGAGGGAAGGTATGTTTTTGGAAGGAGATGGACTAAACTCATTTACATTCATACTTTGGGGTTCTTATCCTTGTTGGTGTTTTCAGATTTACAGATGCAATGGGGAATCCACAGAATCCCTGTGGGATGCAGAAACAGGAAGATAACTTTTCCGTGCAACAACATCTCTGGAAAACTTCCACATTATTTCCAGGATTATCCGCTTCGATAACCGAGACACCAGACCAGCTCGGCGGCAGAGGGACAAGCTACCTGCAATCAGGTCCGTGTGGGATAAGTGGGTTGACCGCCTTCCCCTGTTTTACAACCCTGGGCCCAACGTTATTGTTTATGAGCAGATCATGCCATCGTCTAAACCCGCAAAATCTGGAATCAAGATCTGGGCTGCCTGTGATGCTGCTGCTTCATATGTGGTGAACTTGCAAGTGTATACGGGGAAGCCAGATGGAGGAGCCCCTGAGAAGAACCAAGGGATGCGTGTTGTCCTGGACGTGACACAGGGACTCCGTGGCCACAACATCACGTGATAACTTATTTTACTTCGCACAAGCTGGGACAGGAGCTCCTCAAGAGGAAGCTGACGATGTCAGGAACAGTACAAAAAAAACAAGCCAGAACTCCCACCTATTAATTCCTCTAAGTTTGTGTTCACGGCCAACTCGTCACTAGTGTCCTACGTGCCAAAGAAAGGCAAAAATGTGGTACTCATGAGTACGCTGCATAGGGATGAGAGAATCTGTGAACAGGAACATCAAAAACCAGAAATCATAATGAATTACAAAGCCACAAAAGGAGGGGTGAACAATTTAGACTAGCTGGTGACTGGCTACAGCTGCAAAAGAAGAACCCTACGCTGATATTCTTCAACATCTTGGACATCTCAGTGTACAATGCGTTTGTTATCTGGATGGCGTTCAACCCAGACTGGAACAGAGGGAAGCTCCAGAGGAGATGGCTCTTTCTTGAGGAGCTGGGCAAGGCATTGGTAAGACTTCAAATCCAGAGGAGGCAACATATCTCAAGGACCTCAGCTTCTGAAGCCACCGTGAGGAGGATGTTGGTGCCCCATCCGCCTGACCCACAGAACCAAGAACTTAGTGATGTTGCATGTGTGTGTGTGTCTGAATGTGTGTGGCCTGCTGTAACTATATATGTGTGTGAGTGAGATGTTAGTAAAATTCCCGAACTAAGGATTTTCATCATTCTAGCCGGTAACGTAACAAAGAAGGGCTGCGATGTGTGTGGACCCAAGAAGGACAGGGAAACACAGTACACATGCATCAAGTGCAAGAAATACATTTGCAACACACACACACAATACAACTCTGTCCCTCATGTGGTGTGTAGACTGGTCTTCTTTTGTGTTCGGTGGGACTCATTTATCATTTCCATAAAATACTGTATCTAAAATGTGTCCTTCCAATTTGTTCAGTTCTAGATAAACATGTTCAAGATAAACATGATTTTCTTTCTACCCATGTCTTGATAATTGCGCTTTTATTGATTTAAATGTGATCTGGCAGAGGTAAATGTCAAATATTAACCATGTATGCTGTCTATACTGCTTGTAATTGATTTAAGTCAACATCTAAGTATTTTTACGTAAATTGTTATGGCTGTATCATTTTAAAAACACAATAATGTTGGTCCATCAGACCCGCGAACATTTGGTGAATAACCAAAACATGAACACCACACAAGGGTTAAACAACACACCACATTGAATAGGCGACATATCTTAGGCTACAGATTTATCTATTTGAATACAGACCTTCTCAAAACATTACTAATGATTGAAAATGACAAATTACCCAATGGATCATGAGTTTGCGCCGCTACTTTGAAAGTGCGGGTGCAGCTGCTCTGTTTGTTCCATTGCTCAGGTGCCTATGAATAGAGGCGTTACGTTTCTGTAAGCTAAGGACTCGGACAGTAGGGCAAGTTCAAATGATCCCCATGTCCATAACTGTTTTGGTGACAGTCGTTTTAGCAACCACTCGTTGAGTTTTCTGTCTGTGGCTTGTTACGTCAGATTTGGCCCACTCGAAAGTAGGGCAGGCCAGCCCCCTACGACGATCCGCCCATAACGCCAGCTCTGTATTGTTGCATATTACATTCAAAGGCCAATTTTGAAACATGTACAGCATTGTTGCATTTTATTCAATTGAATTAACTGGCTGTTAAAAGAACTAAATTGATGTTCATTATGTTGTGTTTTGGTGATTAAATCAACATTCTCCCGGTATTTTGGATGATCAATGGTGGTGAAAGATGTCTTCAAATAAAATGAATGCACAATAAAACGTTTGGAATATGACACTTGCTGCGTTACATGTGTTAACTGTTTGGAGTTTTGTACGAAGAGAATTGAAAATTCCAGGTGATAAAAAAAACAAAAAAACTGTAATGTGTATAGTTTAACTGCTGAACAATTTCTATATTTAAATGTATCAATTTGACATCAATTTATGTTAGAAGGTAAAACCAAATCCTATAAGGATGTGAATGTAAATACTACATCACCATTCCCATCAGCCAGTGTGCTTCAAAAGGACAAAGTGTAGTCACTGTACAGTATGGGCTACCATTTGGAATTATTGTGTAGTGTACAATGCACTGCTGAAGTACCTGGGTTGTGTATAACAATATTACATTTTTTTTACACTGTAAGCTGATGGATTTCAAGCAGAGATACAGGCGATGCTGTATCAGTTGACAAGTTATGTAGAAAAGGTGATCTTGTACAATGGTGCATGTGGCAGAAATGACATACTACACCGTGCTATGTTTTTACAGCAGCCAACTGCTTTACAATACCCCTATTTCTGATGATTTGCCCTACGTACAGTACCAGTCAAAAGTGTGGACACCTACTCATCCAGGATTTTTCTTTATTTTGACTATTTTCTACATTGTGGAATAATAGTGAAGACATCAAAACTATGAAATAACAAATATGGAATCATGTAGTAACCAAAAAGGGTTAAACAAATCAAAATATACTTGAGAATCTTCGAAGTAGTCACCCTTTGCCTTGATGACAGCTTTGTACATGCTTGGCATTCTCTCAACCAGCTTCACCTGGAATGCTTTTCCAACACTCTTGAAGGAGTTCCCACATATGCTGAGCACTTGTTGGCTGCTTTTCCTTCACTCTGTGGACCAACTCATCCCAAACCATCTCAATTAGGTTGAGGTCAGGTGACTTTGGAGACCAGGTCATCTGATGCAGCACTCCATGACTCTCCTTCTAGGTCAAATAGCCCTTACAAAGGCTGGAGGTGTGTTCTGGGTCATGGTCCTGCATGTACTGTATCAGTATAATGAAACTGTAAGACTGACATATTTCTCAACATGCTCACAACCTGCCATTGGATACAAATTCTTTAAAAAATGGTACACGTCAAGTGTTATCAGTTTAAAGATTTGTACTTAGAGTTGTGAAAATATACCACTAACATTGAAAAAAACTGTAAACACACACACATTTACACCAACTCATGGGACATTGTTGGAGACAAATTGTGGGTTTTTTTAAAAGTAGGGAGACCAAAGCACATGGTCTGGAAGCATGTGATGTGAGAAGTTCACAGAGGCCATTATTGTCTTCCTATCATGCAGCGATGCAGCAGTAATTAAATATGCCACTTATGCTTCACTGATTAATTTCCCTTCACAATTTGGTGGCTCAGCTGAATGCAGCTTTATGGGCTGAAGGGCTATATTGTATCCATTATTGCCTTATTACTGGTTGTAAGGGCTTGGCGTGGGGGAGGGGCAGAGTGAGGGTAAAGCACCCCATGAAGACATTATGGTTGTCTCTCCAAACATAACTACACTCTCCATTGTCAGTTCTGTCTCCATTTTTCTGATGTGATGTGTTTAACTTTATTGAAGTAGGGAGCAGTTTGTTAATCTGTCAGAGAATCTAAACAACCAACAATTTAATGATGTAGTTTACAAAGAGTTTCTCCGGGATTTTCTCGTTAATTCTTTTGCTGACCGTAAATTGTTAGACTTCTACAATGTCCTCCATGCAGTCACTGTAATTATACCTCTCTCAGGACAGTGTCCTGCAGAAGAGCCACTTTTCTCTGCCCTCACTCCACAGAGCGATGCCTCCCTTGTGTCACTGACATGGAGAGATGCAGGTTCACTTGCCCTGCGTAGGGGCTTATCTAGGGCTAAGCTAGGGGGACGGACAAATAGTAAAGCCAGCCTCAATCCAGCCAGCCGGGCTAAGGGCACAGAAAGCCATCTGTCCCTTCTCTGTGCAATAACTGACAACAAAGGGGGTCAAACATTTAACGAGGACTGTAAAACTAGGGGACTATTCATTCTGGAGTGACAAAGAAGAGAGGAAGAGGAACAAATATTTGTACTAAAACAACAGGTTAGTGTTTTATACTAATAGTTATATATTTTTTTACATTACAGGCTCCTCAACCAATGTAGCTAATAGAGGATTAGGCTTTGCAGCTATTCATGTTTCCTTTGGTAATAATATTGCAAATAAGAAAACTACAGAAGTCTTATTCAACCGTAGACCTTAATCCCCTGTTCTTTTAACAACTTACAAATAAATTGCCCAATAGCCGGTTGCCCTGAGTTGACACAGGCTTAGCTACCCATGTCATTGAATTTCTTAACCCTTATTGTTAGATGCAATGCAATTCCGTTGAATCTACAGTACTGGATTTCATTGATGAAACTCAAGCAAGTCTTTTGGTCAAATATTGTGGGTTTGAGTATACATATATTTGCCAATGTTCTATGCCCTTGTATACGAGGAGGAACTTTTATCCACACATTAAGATGGGCCTAATCTCATTTCATGATGTGAGAGGAAGGTTTTAAAATGCTCCGATTGTAATACAATGCTATGTAGGCCCTATCACACACAATTATGGGGGGGGGAGTTTTAAAGCGCACAACATAGCCTCCGAGCAAAGTCACTTGTCTCATGATAAGCTTTCAATTTCAATATTAATGTCGTTCCATTTCTTCGACAAGATCAAATTCAAAATCCTCATATTGTCCTGAAAATCAGTTAGTCAAGAGTACATGTGTTCCCTGAAGTGTAATTCCAGTTTGGTTACGAAGATTAGATTTTTATCAACACATTTTTTGTCACTGTACATGTTCAATTGTTAAATCATGCTCATGGCTGCTCCTGTGGAGCGTTTTGTTCTGTCGTCTTGAGTGGGTGCTGACATGCTAGAGGTGACTGAAATGGGTCAAAAGGGTCTTAAGCATTAACCAAACAAATCCGGGCCTATAGGATTAGGCTGGGATGTTGCTGTTTGTTGGATGCATTTAGTGTAATTATAATGACACAGAGAAGGGAATCACTCTTGTTAGGCTATATATACCCTGCTGCTCAACAACTCTTTGAATTCCTAATATTATTGTCTGCAGAAATATTATATTATTTTCTATATGGAGTGAAGATGTTTGCATTGCTTGCTGGGAATTGACCCAGGCTTGACTTAGCAATGAATGTTGAAGCAATTATAATTAAAGAATCATATACAGTACTGTTTGAATGTAAATGACATGTTATTGTCAAACTCAAACATTATTTTACCCATCACCATTGTGTGTAATCTTTGTTGCTTCCATGTCTTTCTTAGGTGTGGCATGCCGGCAAAGCGTTGTCTTCATCTATTGGTGTAGGTAAGTATCTTTGGGTCAAAGGGTGGAATTGGACCAGAAATCGGCCCTGGCATTTCTAACAAACCAGACCATTTATTTTCCTCGAGACCCCACACCGGCCCATTTATTTTCTTGAGGCCCACATTATTAGCCAGATAATTATCATTTTGTGCGAAAAACCCAAGTTAGACAGGTCCACTGGGCTAATAATTGACCAGCCCATTTGGCATTTGCCCGAAATGCCAGATGGCCAGTCCGCTCCTGGTCAAAGGTCATGCATGACACACTTGATAAGACAAATACAGTTATGTTTAAAGCGTTGGCGTTGTAATGGATTATAGTTAAGGGGGGGGGGGGTGTAGGGATTGATACATCTATCATTAGGGTAAATCAAATCTGATTTTTTAAAATGGAAATTAAAAACTTTAGAAGCCTTTTTAAACCTCAAGTACACTACAAGTTAAAATTCTCAGCAACAAAATAGTGATAAAAAATTATCCTACATCTGATTAGATTAGGGCAAGTTCTGATAGAATTTTGGATTGTGGAAAGAAGGATTCTGTCCCTTCACACTCACCGACAGAGTAAAGTAGTATGTTCATATTTGAGTGTCCCACTCCTGTCTGTCTTACATTCAGAGACATTCCTCTGTGGTTCTGGGTATAGGATGAAGGGTACATGGGAACAGTGGGACATTGTGTCCCCACAGTGTGATATTCCTAGGGTATTATTAGAGACGGTCACACAGACATCACTTGATCTCCAGCCCTGTAGGACACAAACAGCTCCTTTTGTATTTCTATCTAATCAAAGAACAGTCTCACAAGTTCTGTTTAGCTGGAACTAATGAGGGAGTCCAATGTGAGCATCACACCCGCGGCAAAGCAAATTTCACCCAGTCACAGATATCAACCACTAAAACAGGATCATAATGATAAGCCTTGCATCATAGGGATAATGATAAAGAAATATGTAACTATGTATGCTTACCGGTACGTGGGCACAATTAACTCTGGAGGCTTGGATTTCACTTTTAAGTGATGTGGAAAAAACCTGAGGTCAAAATCAAAGACAATTGCATTCACTGTAGGGACAACTCTCTAATCGTAAAATGACAAATTCATTGTCTCATTCATTCTGGGAAAGCCTCCACATATAGTTGTATTGATTGCATGTTACACTGGATGCATTTCAAGGGTTGTGAAGGGCTTTCTAATTTCATTTTATGACTGACTGAACAAAAATCAATTGACTATGCCAGTTTCATGTGAATTGGGTCCCTCTTTATGTCTACAGAGTGTTGTATGAAGCTGAGTGTCTAGACCGTTGATAAGTGTGAATATGTCTGACAAGGAAGGTGGGGCCTCAGAGGGGGGGCTGAATGTTACCCTCACGTTACGGCTTCTGATGCATGGGAAGGTAAACACGTCGCATCATTGCAACATATCTCTATTCTTTTACATGATTCCGATCGTCGGATCACATTAAAAATGTTTGAATGTCATAATGTTATTGATTTATATATTTGTTTGGTGTCTCATTGTTAACAGGAAGTGGGCAGCATAATTGGAAAGAAAGGGGAAACCGTCAAAAAGATGAGAGAGGAGGTAAGTCGTGTCCTTAAAACTGTATATAAAAAAAAAACATATTTTCTGACAAAACAAATGCAATAAAATGCTAATTTCAATAGAATTGGAATATGCTTTCGGGAAAAAGGGTATTTTTTACATGACTCACCTAAGATGACAACTGTGTTTCTAGAGTGGCGCTCGCATCAACATTTCGGAGGGATCTTCTCCAGAGAGGATTGTTACCATCACAGGACCAACAGAGGGCATCTTCAAAGCTTTCTCTATGATCGCTGAGAAGTTTGAGGAGGTAACAAAAGACTCTGCTACCATGTAATCTGGTGTGTCCTTATGTTAATATCTTACAAGTACAAATGTACTGAATTCCCTCACTTTGGGCCACATTTCACACAAAACTTCCTTTGACTTCAATGAATGATACAATACAAAAGATTTTTGTCAGGAACGTGTTAGAATTTCTGAGATTTCACCCCCTATATTTTGATAACCTGAAAACGGTCTTAACCTCTATTTCAGGACATTACAGCTGCAATGACAAACAGCACGGTAACAAGCCATCCTCCAGTGACACTCCGCCTTGTGTTCCCAGGGAGTCAGTGTGGCTCCTTGATAGGCAAAGGAGGCTCCAAGATCAAGGAGATCAGAGAGGTAGAAGAAGCTAGGCCCGAAGCTTCTCTCAATTACTTTCTGTCTCTCTTGACAACAATTTTGTCCTAGCGGGAGCTCATTTGATTTAGCCTGGTCCCAGATCTGTTTGTGCTGTATAGCCAACTAATGACTGTAGGAGTTGTTTATACAGTATATATCTGGGAACAGGCTACATTTGATGATCCCATCCTAACCTTTCAATCACCCAATGAAAGAGCCTCAAGTAAATTAATTACAATGAAGCACCAGCACCACGCGACACTATTCAGGGAGACTGATAAGCCTGGAGTACCAAAGAATGTGGTCACGCAAACATTCGCATTCATCCATGGAATTGGGTGCTAAATCCTCATAGTAAACATAGTACATTAACTATGAAGGAGGATTGCACTCTCCAAGTAATTGGGTGTCAAATATTTATGTTGACATAATCTCGGAATACAGAAACCAAATCTTGTGTGCGCACTGGCTAGCAGTGTCACAAGAGACTAATTTGTACAACATATACATTGTGCATGTCAACAAAAATAAATACAAATTCAGACATTGTACAGTTATATATGAATAATACATGATCAAAAGGAATCTTTTGACAAATGATGGACTCTCTTTGTAATTGACTCCCATTTTATGTGATGTTCAGACCACAGGTGCTCAGGTGCAGGTTGCAGGGGACATGCTGCCAGAATCCACTGAGAGAGCTGTCACTATCTCAGGCACACCTCAGGCCATCACACAGTGTGTCAGACACATCTGCTCTGTCATTCTGGAAGTAAGCAAGCCAATACAATTAACATACAGTATTATTATAGCACCCAATTGTTCAAATTTCTATCCAGACCTGAAACGACTCAAGGCTTGATAATTATGGTATCTAACTACACCATAATAATTGAGACTACAGCCATATCAGGGCCTAAGAAACAATGGGATCTAACTAGTTGCAGTTGGTAGTGATGTGTTTGTCTGATCAGTCATTGCTGTTTGTTGGTTGGTTGTGTCTTCAGTCACCACCCAAAGGAGCAACTATCCCATATCGCCCCAAGACCATGCCAGGAGCCGGCCATCCAGTATTTCAACAACAACAACAACAACAACATGCTTCACAAGTTAGTTTTTTTGTTGTTGTTGTCTGTACAAAAGTTACACTTGAATACAATACAGTAAGATAAAAAAATATATATACACATCAGCCCCTTGGCGCTGATGATTGGCAAGTGATGGCAGGTGATCAAATAGCCTTCTAAGGCTGATGATGTTATGTTCAGGAAATGTACGATAACCTTGTTCTAAAAAACTTGCATGTCCATTAGAATTGTTTATGTGTCTGCATATTCCAATGAATTCCTTGAAAATGATAGACAAGAACCTGTTACATGACGATAGAAGGCTGGAAGGACAGCTACTAGCCACATAATGTTGTTGTTGTATATTCATTACCATACCTGCTTGTAATTAAAGACGTAATTAAAATGAGCTCTGGGAAAAATGCAAACTAGGCACTCATTCCGCTCATTCTAGGAATTTCATGGAAATTAATTGTATTTCCTGTTATTCCAATTAAAAGGTAGACTCTGCATCTTCCTGGCCTTTTTTGATTCCGAGTAATCAAGTTAAGAAATGTAATTGGAGTTTAGGCTACAAAAACATTCGGAGATGTCACGCAATGCTCATTTAGCCCAAAAAACATCCAGTGCATCTTTTCACCACTAGAGGGAAGCATCCGCATATATTGACGTCTCTCCGCTATTTGTAGTATGTGAGTGGCCAGATGAGAAATTGCTGCTACAGCCAGTTGACTTTAAACATCTATAGTCTCCGGTCAGAGCTGTCATATAATTACACAGCAGTTAGTAAGCACATCGCCACGCTACAAATGACGGCAGTGTACAGATGGGCATCAACGCTAGACAAAATACAGCACTTAAACCTCTCGCTTTGCCATGTGGCATTATCCGTTATGGCTCCCATTTTACATACAGACAAATCCATTATGACCTTTCACAAATGTGTGTATCCGATTGGACATCCTAGGCAAAGCGAAACCAAAAAAATGAAATGGATAACCTTTCGATTAAATTAGGTGGATCGAAACATAGACGTAGTAATAGCTACAGATTTTGGGAATGTGACCAAAGCAACATGGGATCTACATCAAATCCTCACGTGTTAAACCATTTAGAAAAGAATCATAAAGGGACAAGAGGAGAAATGGTCAAACAGTTATAATAACCCACTCCTGTATCCCATTTTTGCAGGCCTTCACAATTCAAGGACAGTATGCGTTTCCACATCAAGATGTAAGTGCATTTGTCTGATCTAATAACACCCACCCCAATGACCCACTCCTGCCCACAACCACCACCAACTTCCAAGCCACCACTATGCCCTCAGTGCACTCATTAGCAAGGAGGAAACACTAACACTATCCTGTACTGTGGTGTTTATTAACACTAGCATAGCAGCTTGCTTTGTTTCAGAAGAGTGTGAGAAAAGAAAGGGACCATGACAAAAATAAGCTAACGGTAACTTGGCACCTCTTGCTCATAGAAATACCACATCTAATATTGAAGAATCTCATCACTTCCATGACAAGCCAGCATAATTCTGATTCTGATGTCAAACGTCGAATTCTTCACCAAACTAACACACATTCTGAACTCTGTGTTTGAATTTAAGATTGGCTCTGTATTGTAGCTATAGCTGTCAGCTCCGCTGAAATAATCCAGTTTGATTGGTTAGTTCTAACTTCCTTCCTACCCTGCAGTTGACCAAGCTTCACCAGTTGGCTATGCAGCATATCCCCCTCCCTTCCCTTGGGCAAAGCAACCCTACCTTCCCTGGTACGTACCCAAGGCTCCCTGGGAAAGTCCATCTTATCCCTCTTTCTCTCTCTCTCTCTCTGTGCTCCTCTTTCTTCTTCTGTGCTCATCACACCAATCAAAAACCCTCTTCTGCTTCTGGAAAGACCACGTCTTCTTTTACATGTTTAGGTTTTACTGTATGTCTGTAAAGATAGAGCAATTTTTTACGAGGTGGTAGCCTACATCCTACAGAACCCTCATCTCACAGACCCCTCTCCTTAACCTTGGCAACGATTCTCCTCTGTCTCTAACGTCCTCCCTACCATCCCTGACCTATACCACCCCATGTATTCTATCCCACAACAAAGAAGCAGCCAACCAAAAAAAAACCACAATATTCAAACAGTGAGAATTATTGAATTATTCCAATTGTTTGATAAATTAAAAAAAGACAGGGTATTGCTGAACATGTATGCATTCCAAAAGATACATTCACAGATTGAAATGCTAAGGTATATTATTAATCTATCATTATGTATAATTGTATGCTTTTTATAATCACAGCTGTTAAGTCGCTTTGTGCTTTCATGTTAGATGTACATGCAATGTGATTTGAAGTCTTTAATTAAAGGTGACCAAACAATTGATGAATGTCATGTCTCAGGGATCATACATATACAGTGACATGCAATGCCACGACTTTCAGTGCATACGGAAACAGTACTATGTCCTACTCTGCAGGAATGGATGCCTCTGTCGCCACAAGTTCTCAGGAGCTGGCGATACCCAACGACGTAAGTCTTGCTTAGTCTTATCAGCGTCATACAAGGTACAGACTACAGATCGCAGTCATTTAGGCACCCGGTTCCGCTGCTCTCAAACAGAGAAGGACAGCTGAAATGGATGGTTGTTGTTGTTGTGATACGTAAGCCAACTGAATGCTGTCTCTTTACATGATGTTCTATCCTTATCCTTAGGACAGATCTCCAATTGTTACATGTCCAAGCTGGCGAGAATATTTTTCAGAGTTCCAAATTGTGGAGATAACATTATGGAAGGTGCAGATGTTTCAATTGGACTGATAATCCACGAGAAACATGTGACACATCTTTTGACTTCAATTTGTCACTTTCCTATCTTTTCCTCCTCAGTTTATTGGCAGCATAATTGGCAGACAAGGCAGCAAGATCAATGAGATTCGCCAGGTGTCAGGAGCTCACATCAAGATAGCCAGTGCCACGGACGGATCGCCCATGCGCCAAGTCACAATCATAGGCTCTCCTACCAGCATCAGTGTGGCACATTACCTCATCAATGTCAGGTAAGACTGCCTCACTACCTCTAACAGGTCAGTTGTGAGTTGTGACCCATGAGGCACTACAGTACATGACAGGCAACTGACAAGACCCAACTGAAAATAGAGAACAAAACAGGCAAGATAGTCAAACAACGTAAAACAGTCTAACAACAGACACGACAGTCAAACAACAGACAATATAGTCAGTGTAACAGTGTTGACAGGAAGGAAGGATGGAATTGTTTTGTTTTAGGGAAAGGCATTACATATTATCTAAGTGCCTTGGGGTCTACATACAATCTAGTGATCCAAACTCACAAAAGCATGAACACTTTTTTGTCTTACTGCTTTTAACACATAACATTCCTCATTTGATTCTTTTTTTTCCCTTTCTCTCACTCTCCTCCCATGCTTTACCCATTCTCTTCCCGCCTTTCTTTGGATATGCCTCCCCTTAATTCCTTTGCTGAACCCTACCTTCCCATCTTCTCCCGACCCCATCCTTTCCACAAATGGCTACCTTCCCTGTATCTGTTTACAGCTTAGAGATGGCTAAATACACCATGCAGGCTGCTTCCTCTGCGTCATCTGTTGACCTCAACAATATGAGCTTCTCTCAGTCTGCTCCCACTGTCTCCACACCCACCTCTATGGCTGTCATGGCCGCCACCACCCAAGTCCCTGGCACCATTAACATGCACTCCCCCTCCACCTTACAGTCCATCCCCACCCAGCACTATGCCGTCCCCGTTTCCAGTCTGCTTGGCATGAAAACGCTCCCTATGCTGGCTATGCACCCAGCAGCTGCCTCAGGGCTCCTGCAAAGTCTATCCCCTTACACCACTAAGATTCCTACTGCTGGCATGAAAAAACCTGAGCGCCAGAAGTTTGCCCCATATTGACATATGGGATAAGAATTGAATTCCTCTTCCAAAAACACGTTTGGGGTCAGTACTGCATAACACTTGTTCCCTGTTGCAAAGCTTGATTAAGATATATTGACTGTATGCAGAGGCCTCGTGCCCGTAGGGGGGACAGGGGTGTGTTCCCCCTCAGATTTGTCTTGTTGAAAAATATGTTGTTGTTGTTCCTCTGTGATACTACTAGCCACCTAGCAATTTTATGAAGTTGGCTTTAGGTAGCACAGATAGGTTCCCAATCTCCTATCCTCATTACTAGCTACCAAGAAGCCATTTCAGGATATAAATAAAGTTAGAGTAGCTCGTTGGCAAGGTTTCCTGCTGGCAAGATTGCTACACTTTAGAAAAGCAAGCAGTTGCTAAATGTACTGAATAAAACTCACATGAATTTAAATATTTTACCCAGACTTTAGCAGAGCAGCAGAAAAGCATATAAGAGGTATTCTGAGATATGCAGAAAAAAATAAACATATTTTTGGCATATAATTAAGCATAATGATTATTCTCTAGATTGCAGGATAAAGCTTTCAGCTGTTTGACACACACACACACACACACACACACACACACACACACACACACACACACACACACACACACACACACACACACACACACACACACACACACACACAGTAGTGTAACAGTATTGTTTGCAACTGTAACTAAAGCGAAATACCTACTTGTGTATCAGAACATACACAACAATACATACACAGGCATTTCTCAAGCTTACAGTATGTGATGCACAGAAACAGCGGATCCTTCCAGCAGAACAGTTTTCTCAGATATGATGTACTGTATTTTGTTTTGAATCGCTGTAAACAGTTGGCCAATGATGTGGTTAGGAAAAAGCCAGTTCCAAACCAGAATTGACGTTGTACCAGCTGCATTCTATCGGTAGGGTAACACTTTAATTGACACCCAAGTGTCAAGTATTATGACATGGCCATAACCATGTCATAATATGTCATAACAGCTGACATAATGTGTCATAACCTGTTATAATATGGTCATAACACTGTCATGACCCATATATTTACACCTCTTGTGACATATATTGCGATATTTTATGGCTGGTTATGACACCTACATCAGAGTGTCTAAACCCACATTTATTCAAATGTGTTTTTTCACTACAAAGACGTGTCCTTTTGTTTGAATGTTTCTTTCTTAAATCCTTTGTTGTTGTGGTAATATATTTTTGTTACAGTCATGCTTCTTTTTTATCGTCATTTTTCAAAAATGATCTCGTAGAAAATGAAGTTTATTGCACTGCCGTGAAGCATGATGACCTCCCTGTGACACTTTACGTGGACTAAGAAAATACAATTTATGAAACTGTCACGAAGCATCCGGACCATCATAATCATACAAGCCAGATCGGCCTATCACGTACATGCCCTTATATCTGTCATCAATCAAAAAGAGGGCGTCTTGTCCTGCTCCTGCAATCTGATCGTGCATTCATCCCAGTCATCAGCAACAGAGCATTGGGGTAGGTGCACGTCCGACATCAATGTGTGCGCAATTCAAATTCTAATTGAACATGGTCCATTTTTTATTTATTTTTTATATCACATGCATAAACATACTGTTGACACGTAGGCTAGGATGTAAATGGAATGTTTTGCCTTGTGTGGTAGCTTTTGAGTGTTTTGACACTCTTATGTAGGTGTCATAACCAGCCATAAAATAACGCAATATATGTCACAACAGGTCTAAATCTATTATAACAGCTTATGACAAGTTATGTCAGCTGTTATGACATGTTTATGACATTTTTATGACCGCAAACGTGAACATTTATGACGCTGGTGGTCAAGTAAAGTTATTACAGTGAAGTTTACTGTAACAATGGTTTTTCCGCTTGGTCATGTTTTTTCCTCCTCCTCCAATAGGCTCTCGTCAGTGGTTACAGACTTGGGTGCTCTGTAGTATTGTTGCACATGCAGTGCTGAAGGGATTACTCTAAAGCCACGTTGGATTCTCGTGGCTTTGAATCTACACAAAAATCCTGTAGAGTGGGACTGGCCTAACTAATTCCTATAGTTCTGTTTTTGCCGCTTGGTTTTCTCAGAACTGAAGTCAAAATGAACAAACCTCTACAGTCCAATTCATATTCCACTCTGCTCTCAATATCTGTGGTTGATGCAGCACACTATTGTAACCACGTTATGTTTATGCTCGTGTTTTTAATTAGGTTCTACTCTTAGCTTTGTTGATGAGCTCTTATGATTTGTTATATTTGTCCCAGACATGAAATTACTTTTAAATAAATCAAGCTTTTTACGAATACAAATGAGTCATTTCTCCTTTTTTATTGCACAGCAAAATCAAACAATTTACACACTTGAGATTAGACTACCCCTCAATATTAGTAATTGTTGTTTTCATATACAGTATCTTTCTCCTTCACATGAAGAGTGAGCCATAATTCAGATATGGCAGGGCTGTGCACAGACCTTTCAGGGGACAGGTGCTCAAAATGAAAAAGCCCAGGTGTTAATCAACTGTTCTGCTGCTGTGACAGTAGTGTTGATATCTTAAACTAGGTAGCTAGCTACACACACTCGACAGGTGACCGCATGTCTCAAGCCATGCATGTTTGAATACTGGGCACCCGCAATCTCCTACAGGGCAGACTGGGAAACAGGCACAACCGGGCGCACTCGAGCTCTGTACAGGGCAGATCAACAGGAGCAACCAACAGACTGGGTGGGGCAGGGCGAACATGATGACATCACGACGACTTGCGAACAGTGGGTTCTGAACAACAACGTTAAAAAATCTATACGCAACATTTTTTTGTGTGGTGGAAATATACCATCCAAAAGGGCACTTTGGAGACCGGAAGGCCTAAGGGGCATGTGCTCTGCACAGGTAGAGCCCTATCTGTGCACATGCCTGTCTGCCTGAGATATGGTATGGTAATTTAGTCGACATGCCTTTCCACTTTGCTAGACTATTTTTCAATAATTCATTGTATATTAACGTCTGGGTTATTTTTGTCAAAATAACTTTTCTTTAGGAACTAAGCCACATTTATATATACTGTAGCATTCCTATGGGGGAAAATTGTACAGAGTTGCATGACACAGTATTCAAGATATGGAGTTTCAAGACTGTTATATCTTGGCTAGAGTTTGTCATAAGACTTTCTGAACATACTGTTGGGTTCTGGGAATATGAAATGTTACTTATTAATTGCACTGATGGAGTGATAAGGTTGAGGGTCTAAAACAGAAGTCAAGGGTTATAGGAGGAAGGCATATAGTGTGTGCTAACTAAGCTTGGAATGTGTTGAGTGCAGGGAAGCGATTACATGTGGCAGGCATTGATAAGGGGAGACAGGTGGCAATCTTAGAAACGAACAAATGTCACTGGGGGAGAGAGGGTAATGTATAACGTTTACATTATGTCAGGATATGTTATTGTTAGCCACCAAGGATCATCTGGGAAGAGGAGAGACACAGTCTGGTATCAATAACCATGACAGCCTTGAGTTGGGGAGGAGTGAGCACTTTGGGGTACAGGTCAGGTCAGATGAAGTGAGGAAGAACAGATATCACTAAGGTTCTGTCTAGCAGCAGGGATGCATTGGCTGTTCAGTTGTGGAGGAGGAGACTCAGCCTAGGAGAAAGGGTTAAATATCCGTGCTTGTGTGAAATGCTTTTTTGTCTGAATTACAGCTGTAACGACCCTTTGGGAATAATTCAACTTTGTTAAGCTTCTCTAGTGTCTGTGAGTTATTTACTCTGAAAAATAAGAACCTAACAATACCCTACAAAGTCTAATATAGGTATACAGCTAACTGCCAAAATAATGGAAACATCTGAGTAAATCAGGGATGCAAAGTATATTGAAAGGTGCCTCCACACAGGTTGGGTCCTGAGTTAATTAAGCAATTAACATCCCATCATGCTTAGGTTCATGTACTGTATAAAATGATAGGCAGGCCATTCTTTTGGCTACCATGGCTATGTCCCCATAGGATGGCAATGCCCCCATCCAGAGGGCACGACTGGTCACTGAATAGTTCGATGAGCATGAAAACGATGTAAACCATATGCCTTGGCTGTCTCAGTCACCACATGTGAAGTGAACACTTATGGGAGATTCTGGAGCGTTGGCTGAGACAGCGTTTTCCACCACCATGAACAACCAAATGATGTCATTCCTCATGGAAGAATGGTGTCCCAATAAAGTTCCAGACACTTGTAGAATCTATGCAAAGGTGCATTGAAGCTGTTTTGGCTCGTGGTGCCCCTGTTAAAACCCTTTATGTTGGTGTTTGCTTTATTTAGTCAGTTACTTGTAGTTCAGGTTGGCGCATGATTGGATACGCAAACCTTTTAAAGATACTATACACATTGTTTTGCTAATAGAGTACTCTGTAGTCTCACTGGTGAAATCTCTGTTGATCGATTTACAGTACCAGTCAAAAGTTTGGACACACCGACAATACTCATTTCAAGTTTATTTATTTTTATTTTATTTTTTATTTTTGACCTTTTTCTACATTGTAGAATAATAGTGAAGTCATCAAAACTATGAAATAACACACCTGGAATCATGTAGTAACCAAAAAAAGTGTTAAACAAATCAAAATAGATTTTATATTTGAGATTCTTCAAAGTAGCCACCCTTTGCCCTGATGACAGCTTTGCACACAATGTAGAAAATAGTCAAATTAAATAAAAACCCTTGAATGAGTAGGTGTGTCCAAACTTTTGACTGGTACTGTATATCTCTGGCTGACTCTTGTGTACTATGTATTTGCATTTTTGGTTGGTCACAAATAGCCAATCTGTCAATACCCTAATCAAAAGGTGTTGGGATCATCAAACATGTATCATTAAATAATATTGCTTACTGTCAAAGTATATGTTCTGTACCTGTAAGCTACAAACAGTAGGCAAACTAATTTCAATACTATATGTTTCGTATTGCGTCAGACAACAACATTGACGAATACGCTGATTCGGTGAGCGAGTTCATTAGAACGTGCGTTGAAGATGTCGTTCCCATAGCAACGATTAAAACATTCCCAAACCAGAAACCGTGGATTGATGGCAGCATTCGGGTGAAACTGAAAGCCCGAACCACTGCTTTTAATCAGGGCAAGGTGACCGGAAACATGACCGAATACAAACAGTGTAACTATTCCCTCCGCAAGGCAATCAAACAAGCTAAGCGTCAGTATAGAGACAAAGTAGAATCTCAATTCAACGGCTCAGACACAAGAGGTATGTGGCAGGGTCTACAGTCAATCACGGATTACAAAAAGAAAACCAGCCCAGTCACGGACCAGGATGTCTTGCTCCCAGGCAGACTAAATCACTTTTTTGCCCGCTTTGAGGACAATACAGTGCCACTGACACGGCCCGCAACGAAAACATGCGGACTCTCCTTCACTGCAGCTTCAAGAGGGCCACCATTGTTCCTGTTCCCAAGAAAGCTAAGGTAACTGAGCTAAACGACTACCGCCCCGTAGCACTCACTTCCGTCATCATGAAGTGCTTTGAGAGACTAGTCAAGGACCATATCACCTCCACCCTACCTGACACCCTAGACCCACTCCAATTTGCTTACCGCCCAAATAGGTCCACAGACGATGCAATCTCAACCACAATGCACACTGCCCTAACCCATCTGGACAAGAGGAATACCTATGTGAGAATGCTGTTCATCGACTACAGCTCGGCATTTATCACCATAGTGCCCTCCAAGCTCGTCATCAAGCTCGAGACGCTGGGTCTCGACCCCGCCCTGTGCAACTGGGTACTGGACTTCCTGACGGGCCGCCCCCAGGTGGTGAGGGTAGGCAACAACATTTCCACCCCACTGATCCTCAACACTGGGGCCCCACAAGGGTGCGTTCTGAGCCCTCTCCTGTACTCCCTGTTCACCCACGACTGCGTGGCCACGCACGCCTCCAACTCAATAATCAAGTTTGCGGACGACACAACAGTGGTAGGCTTGATTACCAACAACGACGAGACGGCCTACAGGGAGGAGGTGAGGGCCCTCGGAGTGTGGTGTCAGGAAAATAACCTCACACTCAACGTCAACAAAACTAAGGAGATGATTGTGGACTTCAGGAAACAGCAGAGGGAACACCCCCTATCCACATTGATGGAACAGTAGTGGAGAGGGTAGTAAGTTTTAAGTTCCTCGGCGTACACATCACAGACAAACTGAATTGGTCCACCCACACAGACAGCATCGTGAAGAAGGCGCAGCAGCACCTCTTCAACCTCAGGAGGCTGAAGAAATTCGGCTTGTCACCAAAAGCACTCACAAACTTCTACAGATGCACAATCGAGAGCATCCTGTCGGGCTGTATCACCGCCTGGTACAGCAACTGCTCCGCCCTCAACCGTAAGTCTCTCCAGAGGGTAGTGAGGTCTGCACAACGCATCACCGGGGGCAAACTACCTGCCTTCCAGGACACCTACACCACCCGATGTCACAGGAAGGCCATAAAGATCATCAAGGACAACAACCACCCAAGCCACTGCCTGTTCACCCCACTATCATCCAGAAGGCGAGGTCAGTACAGGTGCATCAAAGCTGGGACCGAGAGACTGAAAAACAGCTTCTATCTCAAGGCCATCAGACTGTTAAACAGCCACCACTAACATTGAGTGGCTGCTGCCAACACACTGACTCAACTCCAGCCACTTTAATAATGGGAATTGATGGGAAATGATGTAAAATATATCACTAGCCACTTTAAACAATGCTACCTAATATAATGTTTACATACCCTACATGATTAATCTCATATGTATATGTATATACTGTACTCTATATCATCTACTGCATCTTTATGTAATACATGTATCTCTAGCCACTTTAACTATGCCACTTTGTTTACATACTCATCTCATATGTATATACTGCACTCAATACCATCTACTGTATCTTGCCTATGCCGCTCTGTACCATCACTCACTCATATATCTTTATGTACATATTCTTTATCCCCTTACACTTGTGTCTATAAGGTAGTAGTTTTGGAATTGTTAGCTAGATTACTTGTTGGTTATTACTGCATTGTCGGAACTAGAAGCACAAGCATTTCGCTACACTCACATTAACTCTGCTAACCATGTGTATGTGACAAATAAAATTTGATTTGATTTGATTTATTTGTCTTTATGATCTGGGCTTAACCCAAAACATCAAATGAATATTCAACACATAAAAATGTCCTCTCGGGTGCTACAGGAACAGCTTTCTCTTGTCTGGCCTATTCAAGCATGCTGCTTTCAATGGCCAGGTATACTGTAGTTCTCTGCCCTCTTCCTTTCAAGAATGAACCCTTGTGCCACTGCATACAGTGCACTCAGAAAATATTCAGACCCCTTGACTTTTTCCACATTTTGTTACATTACAGCCTTATTCTAAAATTGATTAAATTGGTTTTCCCCCCTCATTAATTTACACACAATATCCCATAATGACAAAGCAAAAACAGTTTGTAGCAATGTCTGCTAATTTATATATATTTTTTAACAAAATAAAAATCAAATTTACATAAGTATTCAGACCCTTTACTCAGCACTTTGTTGAAGCACCTTTGGCAGCGATTACAGCCTTGAGGCTTCTTGGGTATGACACTATAAGCTTGGCACACCTGTATTTGGGGAGTTTCTCCCATTCTTCTCTGCAGATCTTCTCAAGCTCTATCAGGTTGGATGGGGAGCGTCACTGCATAGCTATTTTCAGGTCTCTCCAGAGATTTTAGATTGGGTTCAAGTCTGGCTCTGGCTGAGCCACTCAAGGACATTCAGAAACTTGTACCGAAGCCACTCCTGCATTGAGTTGGCTGTGTGCATAGGGTCTGTGTACTTTGCTCCGTTCATCTTTGCCTCGATCCTGGCTAGTCTCCCAGTCCCTGCTGCTGAAAAGTATCCCCACAGCATGATGATGCCACCACCATGCTTCACAATAGAGATGGTATTGGCCAGGTGATGAGCAGTGTCAGGTTTCCTCCAGGCCAAATAGTTCAATCTTGGTTTCATCAGACTAGAGAATATTTTTTTTCATGGTCTGAGAGTATGTTAGAAACCTTTTGGCTGTCATGTGCATTTTACTGAGCAGTAGCTTCCGTCTGGCCACTCTACCATAAAGGCCTGACTGGTGGAGTGCTGCAGAGTTGGTTGTCCTTCAGGAAGTTTCTCCCATCTCTACAGAGGAACTCTGGAGCCCTGTCAGAGTGACCATTGGGTTCTTGGTCAACTCTCTGACCAAGGCTTTTCTCCCCCAATTGCTCAGTTTGGCCGGGAGGCCAGCTCTAGGAAGTGTCTTGGTTGTTCCAAACTTCTTCCATTTAAGAAGGATGGAGGCCACTGTGTTCTAGGGGGCCTTCAATGCTGAGGAATGTTTTTGCTACCCTTCCCCAGATCTGTGCCTCGACACAATCCCTTCGACCTCACGCCTTGGTTTTTTCTCTGACATGCATTGTCAAATGTGGGACCTTATATAGACATGTGTGTGCCTTTCCAAATCACGTCCAATCAATTTAATTTATCATAGATGGACTCCAGTCAAGTTGTAGAAACATCTCAAGGATGATCAATGGAAACAAGGTGCACCTGAACTCAATTTCGAGTCTTATAGCAAAGTGTCTGAATGCTTACAGTTGAAGTCGGAAGTTTTCATGCACTTAGGTTGGAGTCATTAAAACTTGTTTTTCAACCACTACAAATTTCTTGTTAACAAACTATAGTTTTGGCAAGTTGGTTAGGACATCTACTTTGTGCATTACACAAGTCATTTTTCCAACAATTGTTAACAGACAGATTATTTCACCTATGATTCACTGTATCACAATTCCAGTGGGTCAGAAGTTTACAAACACTAAGTTGACTGTGCCTTTAAACAGCTTTGAAAATTCCAGAAAATGATGTCATGGCTTTAGAAGCTTCTGATAGGCTAATTGACATCATTTGAGTCAATTGGAGGTGTACCTGTGGATGTATTTCAAGTCCTACCTTCAAACTCAGTGCCTCTTTGCTTGACATCATGGGAGAATCAAAAGAAATCAGCGAAGACCTCATCATTGGGAGCAATTTCCAAACGCCTGAAGGTACCACCTTCATCTATACAAACAATAGTATGCAAGTATAAACACCAGAGGACCACACAGCTATCATACCGCTCAGGAAGGAGACTTATTTTGTCTCCTAGAGATGAACGTACTTTGGTGTGAAAAGTGCAAATCAATCCCAGAACAACAGCAAAGGACCTTGTGAAGATGCTGGAGGAAACAGGTACAAAAGTATCTATATCCACAGTAAAACAAGACCTATATCGACATAACCTGAAAGGCCGCTCAGCTTGGAAGAAGCCACTGCTCCAAAACCCCCATAAAAAAGACGGAAAACAGTTTGCAAATGCACATGGGGACAAAGATTGTACTTTTTGGAGAAATGTCCTCTGGTGGTCTGATGAAACAAAAATAGGACTGTTCGGCCATAATGACCATCGTTTCATTTTGGAGGAAAAAGGAGGAGGCTTGCCAGCAGAAACACACCATCCCAACCGTAAAGTTGGGATGTGTGGATATAAAAAAAATATGTGGATATTTTGAAGCAACATCCCAAGACATCAGTCAGGAAGTGAAAGCTTGGTCGCAAATGGGTCTTCCAAATGGACAATGACCCCACGCATACTTCCAAAGATGTGGCAAAATGGCTTAAGGACAACAAAGTCAAGGTATTGGAGTGGCCATCACAAAGCTCTGACCTCAATCACATAGAAAATGTGTGGACAGAACTGAAAAAGTGTGTGTGGAGCAAGGAGGCCTACAAACCTGACTACATTACACCAGCTCTGTCAGGAGGAATGGGCAAAAATGCACCCAAATTATTGTGGGAAGCTTGTGGAAGGCTACCCGAAACGTTTGACCCAAGTTAAACAATTTAAAGGCAATGCTTCCAAATACTAATTGAGTGTATGAAAACTTCTGACATACTGGGAATGTGATGAAATAAATAAAAGCTGAAATAAATCATTCTCTTTACTATTATTCTGAGATTTCACATTCTTAAAATAAAGTGGTGATCCTAACTGACCTAAGACAGGGGATTTTTACTCTGATTAAATGACAGGAATTGTGAAAAACTGAGTTTAAATGTATTTGGCTAAGGTGTATGTAAATTTCCGACTTCAACTTGTATGTAAATAAGGTATTTCTGTTTTTTTTATTTTTAATACATTTGCAAAAACTTTTGCTTTGTCATTCTGAGGTATTGTGTGTGTACATTTTCTTTATTTGATCCATTTTAGGATAAGGCTGTAACGCAACAAAATTTTGAAAAAGTAAAGGGTTCTGAATACTTTCCGAATGCACTGTACACACTGACTTCAGAAAGTATTCACACCCCTTGACTTGTTTCACATTTTGTTGTGATAAAGAATTAATTTCAAATATATTAAATTGAATATAATGTCAAAGAGGAGTTGTTTTCAACATTTTTACAAATCATACAAAATAAAAAGGTTACATTTCTTCATTCAATATGCATTCAACCCCCTTTTTTTTAATGGCAAGCCTAAATAAGTTCAGGAGTGAAAACGTGCTTAGCAAGTCACACAATAAGTTACATGGGCTCACTCTGTGTGCAATAATAGGGTTTAAAATGATTTTTGAATTACTGCCTCATCTCTGTACCCCATCTGTACCTCATCTGTAAGGTCCCTCAGTCGAGCAGTGAATTTATTTCAAACACTGATTCAACCACAAAGACCAGAGAGGTTTTCCAAAGTCTCGCAAACAAAAAAGCAGACATTGAACATCCCTTTAAGCATGGTGAGATTATTAATTACACTTTGGACGGTGTATCGATACACTCAGTCACTGCAAAGATACAAGCATTCTTCCTAACCTGGAGGGGAAGGAATCTGCTCAGAGATTTCACAAATGGTGACTTTAAAATGGAATGGACCTCAGTGACCTGTATTCATGGATACCAAGGGAAACTAGGCTTCACCAAAAATGTTACCAATAAAAGAAGATAAATTATAAAATAATTTCTCTTTCATCTCTCTCTGTGTTTCCATAATATTCCGTCATTTCTCAAGGGGCTGAATCTCACCTGAGAAATCACCAGAGCGAGCGAACATTGCCCCCATCTGTCTCAGTATGTATAGCTGTTGTTATGATTGCTGTCTGAACCAAAGCGTATAACATTTTGGTGTTGTAGCATTTGATTGATTGATGCCAGCAATCATTTGGCCTTTATTTGCCAAGCTGAGCTCAACTGTGGGTTGTCCCGGTGCAACAAAACATCCCCCAAGGGAGTGCAGTTTGGATTTGGCTTCAGACCAATCAGATCACTTCCTAAGGAAAATGTAATTTTCAGAAAAACATGTCTGTTTCTGGTCTGCTTGTGTTGATGTCCATCAGTAGCTAGCCTGCTAAATCAGCCCTTTTCTAAGCCATGGATGGAGATGGGGATTTGGACTTGTGGTTTTGACTTAATTCTGTTTACAGGCCAATGATTTACTGCAATTCTAATCTAACCATAAATCCATATTTAGTACCACTGGCCTGAGATGCTTAAATTTCAATATGTAGTCTAGATGTAGCCCAGTAGGCTCCCGCTAACTAGCTAGCTAACTTATCTGGTTCTGTGGTTCATTGTTGTCCATGCGAGGAAGTTAGGCTAGCAAGCATTTTAGCTAGGTAGCCTATGACAACAAAAACTAAAAGTGTACTGTATAACAGAGCCATAGACCGTTTTGCCAACATGAAAGAGAGGAGGATGACACTGGTGTTCAACTAGTCTACAAGTAGGGTGAGTCAACATTCTTTGTTTTACTTGCTTGTGCATGCACGCGCACGCACGCACGCACGCACGCACGCACGCACGCACGCACACACACACACACACACACACACACACACACACACACACACACACACACACACACACACACACACACACACACACACACACACACACACACACAGAGACATAATCTAGTACCATGGACAGCCACATGATATTTAGTAACATTAATTGGACTCAATTGTGTTGGTATCTTTGTGTTTGTTTTCAGTGTATTAAACTAAGCATATACAGCCTTGTTGATTTGATGATGTTTAAGTTGAAATGGTGCTGGAATAGCGGAGGCCGTGCTCCTGTTGTCTTTGTGCTGACTTGCGGCTAACGCCGTGGTTCTAAATCAGTAGTTGTTTAGTAAACTGACGGGGATAAAACTTGCTTGACCATGCTGCAGATGATATAACTGTTGGTCGCATGCAATGTTTGCTTTGTGGACTTCACCAGACAGACATTGCTCTCCTGTTTTGTGATGAACAAATGTATGTGTAGTTGAATTTGTTCTGCCACTGTGTGACTGTTGTCTTTTTGTTGTCACAGCTTTATTGTATATCACGGCGGTGTATGAACGAATGGGTTATAGCGCAAACAACACCCTTATCACAACATAGGTTGCAAAATGGCTTTTTTTACTGGCTTGGCTTCCTCAGTGATTTTACCCACGCACCGCTACTGGTGGAGGTAAGCACAGGTACAATCCTAGAGGAAACCTGGTTCAGTCAGCTGTACACCAGACACTGGGAGGTGAATTCACCTTTCAGCAGGACAATAACCGAAAACACAAGGCCGAATCTGCACTGGAGTTGCTTACCAAAAAGACAGTGAATGTTCCTGAGTGGCCAAGTTACAGTTTTGACTTAAGTCTGCTTGAAAATCTATGGCAAGACTTGAAAATGGTTGTCTTGCAATGATCAACAACCAATTTGACAGAGCTTGAAGAATTTTGAAAAGAATAAAGGTAAAATATTGTACAATCCAGGTGTGGAAAGCTCTTAGAGATGTACCCAGAAGACTCACAGCTGTAATCACTGCCAAAGGTGAATCTAACATGTATTGACTCAGGGTTGTAAGTACTTAGGTAAATTAGATCATTCTATATTTAATTTTCAATAAATTTGCAAACATTTATAAATATGTTTTTACATTGTCGTCATGGGTTATTGTGTGTAGATGGGTGAGAGAAAAAAATATACCGTACCAGTCAAACGTTTGGAGACACCTACTCATTCAAGGGTTTTTCTTTATTTGTACTATTTTCTACATTGTTGAATAATAGTGAAGACATCAAAACTATGAAATAACACATATGGTATAATGTACAGTAGTAACCAAAAAGTGTTAAACAAATCAAAAAATATGTATATTTTAGATTCTTCAAAGTAGCCACCCTTTGCCATGATGACAGCTTTGCACACTCTTGGCATTCTCTCACCTCTTCACCTGGAGTGCTTTTCCAACAGTCTTGAAGGATAATGTCCATTGATTGTGTTTCTTGGCCCAAGCAAGTCTCTTCTTATTATTGGTGTCCTTTAGTAGTGGTTTCTTTGCAGCAATTCGACCATGAAGGCCTGATTCATGCAGTCTCCTCTGAACAGTTGAGATGTGTCTGTTACTTGAACTATGTGAAGCATTTATTTGGGCTGTAATTTTTGAGGCTGGTAAATCTAATAAACGTATCCTCTGTAGCAGAAGTAACTCTGGGTCTTCCTTTCCTGTGGTGGTCTTCATGAGAGACAGTTTCATCATAGCACTAGATGGTTTTAGCGACTGCTCTTGAAGAAACTTTCAAAGTTGTTGAAATTTTCCGGATTGACTGATCTTCATGTATTAAAGTACTGATGGACTGTTATTTCTCTTTGCTTATTTGATTTGTTCTTGCCATAATATGGACATGGTCTTTTACCAAATAGGCCTATCTTCTGTATGCCAACCCTACCTTATCACAACACAACTGATTGGCTCAAATGCATTACGAAGGAAAGAAATTCCACAAATGTACTTTTAACAAGGCACACCTGTTTATTGAAATGCATTCCAGGTGACCACCTCATGAAGCTGGTTGAGAGAATACTACTTTGAAGAATCTACAATGTAGAAAATTGTAAAAAAAGACCCTTGAATGAGTCGGTGTGGCAAAACGTTTGACGGGTACTGTATATTTATCCATTTTGAATTCAGGGTGTCACACAACACAATGTGGAATAAGTCAAGGGGTATAAATACTTTCTGAAGGCACTGTATTAAACCTTATTTATTTTTTATAAATTGAAAGATTCATCATTTCCCTGTGCTCACAATCCAACCCCCTAAGAACCCAAGAAATACATACCATGGTCTTACATTTCCAAATAGTGGATTATTCCATTCAGGTCTAAAATGCTGTTGAATGTAATCAATAGTTAGGGAATGGGAATGTAATGACAGCAAGTAAAGACATTTCAACCTTAGGTGAAGGGTAACTGCAGCAACAGCCAACAGTGGTGCTGGGCTGTGTGCCCTGGGCAGTTAAGAGTTCACAGACTTTTGTTTAATGTAAGAGTAATGATTTCCCTTCTGGCCCTGTCACAGGGGAAAGTAAAGGGGCATGGAATTACTCGAAATAATCAATTATATTAATGTAGTACCCACAGTGTTGGGAATGAGAAAGATTTGAGCTTAATCACTCTGCAGTGCTACTCTATGACATGTACAGTATGCATGTTGCCATACTCTGATAAATGCCTAGATTTTCCGAGAGTGAGCATTGAGTAAGACATTGACCAAATAGCTTAATTATGGTACTGGAATGTGTTATGAATTATATCATTTTTTATTGTGGTAAAAAAGGTAAGGTGTGTGTGTGTGTGTGTGTGTGTGTGTGTGTGTGTGTGTGTGTGTGTGTGTGTGTGTGTGTGTGTGTGTGTGTGTGTGTGTGTGTGTGTGTGTGTGCGCACTCGCGTGTGTGTTCTTTGACTTGAGCATTGATTTGTCTGGGCACAGTCTCAGTTCACAATGCTTTTCTCATATCAGCCAAATGAAATTACTGTAGTGAAACATTACATTAAGGACCCTCAAAGAACAGGATAACCTACTAAAACTGGTCTGCGCATGCCCTCAGAGCATGCGCAGACCAGCAGACCAGCTGGCCGGTGTGTTTACGGACATATTCAATCAATCCCTATACCAGTCTGCTGTTCCCACATGCTTCAAGAGGGCCACCATTGTTCCTGTTCCCAAGAAAGCTAAGGTAACTGAGCTAAACGACTACCGCCCCGTAGCACTCACATCCGTCATCATGAAGTGCTTTGAGAGACTAGTCAAGGACCATATCACCTCCACCCTACCTGACACCCTAGACCCACTCCAATTTGCTTACCGCCCAAATAGGGCCACAGACGATGCAATCTCAACCACACTGCACACTGCCCTAACCCATCTGGACAAGAGGAATACCTATGTGAGAATGCTATTCATCGACTACAGCTCGGCATTCAACACCATAGTACCCTCCAAGCTCGTCATCAAGCTCGAGACCCTGGGTCTCGACCCTGCCCTGTGCAACTGGGTACTGGACTTCCTGACGGGCCGCCCCCAGGTGGTGAGGGTAGGCAACAACATCTCCTCCCCGCTGATCCTCAACACTGGGGCCCCACAAGGGTGCGTTCTGAGCCCTCTCCTGTACTCCCTGTTCACCCACGACTGCGTGGCCACGCACGCCTCCAACTCAATCATCAAGTTTGCGGACGACACAACAGTGGTAGGCTTGATTACCAACAACGACGAGACGGCCTACAGGGAGGAGGTGAGGGCCCTCGGAGTGTGGTGTCAGGAAAATAACCTCACACTCAACGTCAACAAAACTAAGGAGATGATTGTGGACTTCAGGAAACAGCAGAGGGAACACCCCCCTATCCACATCGATGGAACAGTAGTGGAGAGTGTAGCAAGTTTCAAGTTCCTCGGCATACACATCACAGACAAACTGAATTGGTCCACTCACACAGACAGCATCGTGAAGAAGGCGCAGCAGCGCCTCTTCAACCTCAGGAGGCTGAAGAAATTCGGCTTGTCACCAAAAGCACTCACAAACTTCTACAGATGCACAATCGAGAGCATCCTGGTGGGCTGTATCACCGCCTGGTACGGCAACTGCTCCGCCCTCAACCGTAAGGCTCTCCAGAGGGTAGTGAGGTCTGCACAACGCATCACCGGGGCAAACTACCTGCCCTCCAGGACACCTACACCACCCGATGTTACAGGAAGGCCATAAAGATCTTCAAGGACATCAACCACCCGAGCCACTGCCTGTTCACCCCGCTATCATCCAGAAGGCGAGGTCAGTACAGGTGCATCAAAGCTGGGACCGAGAGACTGAAAAACAGCTTCTATCTCAAGGCCATCAGACTGTTAAACAGCCACCACTAACATTGAGTGGCTGCTGCCAACACACTGACAATGACACTGACTCAACTCCAGCCACTTTAATAATGGGAATTGATGGGAAATGATGTAAATATATCACTAGCCACTTTAAACAATGCTACCTTATATTATGTTACTTACCCTACATTATTCATCTCATATGCATACGTATACACTGTACTCTATATCAATATCATCGACTGCATCCTTATGTAATACATGTATCACTAGCCACTTTAACTATGCCACTTTGTTTACATACTCATCTCATATGTATATACTGTACTCGATATCATCTACTGTATCTTGCCTATGCTGCTCTACCATCACTCATTCATATATCCTTATGTACATATTCTTTATCCCCTTACACTGTGTATAAGACAGTAGTTTTAGAATTATTAGTTAGATTACTTGTTGGTTATTACTGCATTGTCGGAACTAGAAGCACAAGCATTTCGCTACACTCGCATTAACATCTGCTAACCATGTGTATGTGACAAATAAAATTTGATTTGATTTGATCTTGGTTGGTTCGTTAACCCGAGGGTCTTCACAGACTCCACTCGTGCTTTATTGGTTGAATTCTCCATAAAGAAGCCATACACAGCCCTTCTAGTGGTCAAGTCCACGCTCCTATTTCATTGACCCCATGAATATGTGACGCAAGTACCCTAATGTTTTTTTGGTCACCCATACCAAAAAAAGTGCCAATGTAGACCAGGGAGAGCATTGGCGCCACACTCGTCTCACGGTGTATCGAACGAACGACAGAACAGTTGTTATACTGTACGTAGAAAGGAAGACCGTAAGTTGTGCAAGACACGTCTAGACAAACTACGCTACTAGATCAGTGTTTGCAATAGTGTTTGTATTATTGGTTTGTTGTAGGCTATATACGACCGTTTCTCTGTCTCTATAGTGATATGTTGTTACCGTGGGCAGCTTATAGCCTGCAATAAGAAAGCTTCGACTTCTTCCTCAACCCAACCGTCAGCCAACGGATAAAGGACACATGCAGAAGCTTACAGGTAACATGCATTTATATTATCTGCCACTTTCAATTGGTTCGCAATTTATGCAGGTGTATACCCCACCAATTAATCCAATATGAAATAATGTATCGTTTTGACTTTGTTCAATAGGAGATAGTTGTGTAAATATCTGATGATTCATAGCATCACGCCCCTGACATCTATAGTATACAGAATGGATTTAAAGGTAGTAAATGCATAATAAAATGTGCATGCATATCTGGACAGATTGGAAACCGGCGAGGTAGTAATAACATAATAAAACCATTCGAAGACGGTCTACCTGCGTATACGACTGTTGCGCTCTAATCTGACGACCAATCTAATACACTAAATGTGTATGTCGCTATAATCAGAATAACGAAAGGTTTTATTTTATGTTGAATTGGACAACAATGTGAATTCGCTGCGAAATAACATTCGTACCTCCTGTTTTGAGATGTCTGGCAATGTCTAAAGTCCATTTAATAACCGAGGCTATAGCGCTGTAACAGGTGCTGGAAACTGAATAAACATGTTGAGGTGGGGATGTCAAGACTAAGCACAATCTATTTGATCATACTGCAAATTAACTTCTTGAAATAAGCAATTGCAATATAAAACATTGTATTCTCCTATCACATGCATCATTTGTCATCATGTCATGTTGAAAGGTTTGAACCATAGAAACCTCATATAATCATTTAACAACCAATAGGTCAGTGTGCTTAGTAAACATCTCTCAAACAATCCGTTCTGAAAATTGTGTGTCTGTGTTATAGTTGCAATAGAGCTTAGTATAAGCCTTAAGAGAACACTGCCTTTCCCTTTAATAACTGCAGCTTAGCTTTAATTGGGGGATTTTGGTTGTCGACTACACGATGGCCCACTGGGCATAGTCATCAATTCAAAGTCTATTCCACATTGGTTCAACGTCATTAAATGACGTGGAAACAACGTTGATTCAACCAGTGTAAGCCCAGTGTGGGAGTTGAACTGGTCTTGAGGTTAGTCGTGTGAATGGGGTTTCATTGCTGATGTGATAGGTGACCTCCAGCACACAGTTGCTACCTTATTTAAGGGTCAATGGCCCTGTACACGCTCAAATTGTACCGCTGATACGACTGTGATACAGTTGACAGTTTTTCTGCACAAAAATAAATTCACAAGCATTGTATATATATATATTGATATTGTTGTGATACAACAGAGAGCTTGACTGAATTTTTTATTTATTTTTATATATATATATATATTTTTTTTTTGTTCAGTCAAGCTCTCTGTTGTATCACAACAATATCAATAGCATCACAACCATTGAGGCAAATGTGTTGTTGTACATCAGTTGTACAACATGACTGTGTAAGGAGCCATAAAATAGGAAATGCTTCAGCCAGTTATTCTCTTCCCAGCTTACTCTGCTACGGTCTGTTATAAACTGCTGATGCTATGCAACCTCAGAGTTAAGGGCAGACTCCACTACATTTCCATTTGCATAAGACTACATAAGATAATTTAGTAGACCCACCCTAACAAAGAAGGCCGAGCAGCATAGCGTAGAGATGATAATCGTGAATAAACAATGGTTGCCGTTATTTGCTGGTTTCCCCCAGAAGATTTTGGCATGAAGTGAGAACTCCACTCAAGAATAAGAGATTGACCCTTCATAGATGTGTGTTGGACCAACAAGAGCATTTAGAGCAGTCAGCCATGGAACAACTCTAGGCTCTCAACAAAGAAGGAAGGATGAGGAAGATCAGGTCCCCAAAAGTGCTCATCTAAATCATTTGTATTGGCCAGCCCTTGCCAAACCAGTCCAATTCAAATATTATACATGAGTCTATCAGCAACAACTATACAGTCTTCACTCAATGTAAAACTGGCATTTTATTAGACACTGTCTGTCAAAAGTTTTAGAACACCTACTCATTCATGGGTTTTTATTTATTTTTTAACATTTTCCACATTGTAGAATAATAGTGAAGACATCGAAACTATGAAATATCACATATGGAATCATGTAAAAAAAAAAACATATATATATATATATATGTATTTATATCAAAATATATATCAAAATATATTTTATATTTGAAATTCTTCAAATAACCACCCTTTGCCTTGATGACAGCTTTGCACACTCTTGACATTCTCTCAACCAGCTTCACCTGGAATGCTTTTCCAACAGTCTTGAAGGAGATCCCACATATGCTGAGCACTTGTTGGCTGATTTCCTTCACTCTGCGGCCCAACTCATCCCAAACCATCTTAATTTGGTTGAGGTCAGGGATTGTGGAGGCCCGGTCAACTGATGCAGCACTCCATCACTCTCCATGGTAAAATAGCCCTTACACAGCCTGGATGTGTGTTGTGTCATTGTCCTGTTGAAAAACAATTGATAGTCCCGCTAAGCCCAAACTAGATGGGGTGGCGTATTGCTGCAGAATGCTGTGGTAGCCATGCTGGTTAAAGTGTGCCTTGAATTCTAAATAAATCACAGACTGTGTCACCAGCAAAGCACCCCCACATTATTGCACCTCCTCCTTCATGCTTTACGGTGGGAAATACACATGCGGAGATCATCCGTTCACCCACACCGGGTCTCACAAAGACATGGCGGTTGGAACCAAAAATCTCCAATTTGGACTCCAGACCAAATTACAGATTTTCACTGGTCTAATGTCCATTGCTCTTGTTTCTTGGCCCAAGCAAGTCTCTTATTATTATTGGTGTCCTTTAGTAGTGGTTTCTTTGCAGCAATTCGACCATGAACAGTTGATGTTGACATCCTCTGGACAGTTGATGTTGAGATGTGTCTGTTACTTGAACTCTGTGAAGCATTTATTTGGGCTGTAATTTTTGAGGCTGGTAACTGTAATGAACTTATCCTCTGCAGCAGAGGTAACTCTGGGTATCCCATTCCTGTGGCAGTCCTCATGAGAGCCAGTTTCATCATAGCGCTTGCTGGTTTTTGCAACTGCTCTTGAAGAATCTTTAAACTTTCTTGAAATGTTCAGTATTGACTGACCTTCATGTATTAAAATAATGATGGACTATCATTTCATTTTTGATTATTTGAGCTGTTCTTGCCATAATATGGACTTGGTCTCTTGCCAAATAGGGCTATCTTCTGTATACCACCCCCACTACGTTGTCACAACACAACTGACTGGCTCAAACAAATAAAGAAGGAAAGAAATTCCACAAATTCATTTTTAAGAAGGCACACCTGTTAATTGAAATGCATTCCAGGTGACTACCTCATGAAGCTGGTTGAGAGAATGCCAAGAGTGTGCAAAGCTGTCATTAACGCAAAGGGTGGCTATTTGAAGAATCTCAACCATAAAATATTTTTTGATTTGTTTAACACTTTTTTGGTTACTACATGATTCCATATGTGTTATTTCATAGTTTTGATGTCTTCGCTATTATTCTACAATGTAGAAAATAGTAAAAATAAAGAAAAGCCCTTCAATGAGTAGGTCTGTCCAAACTTTTGACCGGTAGTCTAGTTAAGTTTTGATGTAGCCTTCCTTGCCAGGCTGGCTGATGAATAAGACTATAATATAACATATGCCACAATTTCAGTGTCTTATTAAATGTTATTGAACCTGGCAGTTTCACACTCTTAAATAGCATAGCCAGATGAAATTTTGCCAAGCCCGATTAAATGTTGCTGAGACATTGCATTGTTCAGTCAGACATTGCATTGTTCAGTCAGATAGGCATTTTGAGATGTGAAGACAACTTCGACTGAACCTCGACTGAATTACAACTGTGTCAACAGTAACGACTAGCCTAAACCTGCTCTCATCAAAAGACAAAACCTGTTCATTCATTCTAAACCAGTAGAGCAGTACACCTTTAAATGTCACTGGAAACATTGATAGTCTTCTGTCAGCCAGACAGGCATCAATAAACCATTCATTCTGTGCTCATACAACCACTATTGCTGTACTGAATTATACAGAAATAACTAATTACCACTGTTAGATAATCATTGGGATTATTTCCACATATGCAATTGACTTCCATATGAACTAACAGATAAAAGGCAATAAGAGAAAAACAATATGAGAAAAAGAAAGACGAACACACAGTTGACGAGAGCCACTATGAACCCAGATTCTGGTTGATGGTTAGCCTGAGGACAATGCAGAGTCCAGTAGGAGGGAAAGAGGACAGCTAGCATGCAGCAGCAGTAGCAGCGGGACTGTCGCAGCCAGGCACTAGCAGCTTTTAGGTTACGGCAATTAGAGCCAAATGATGTCCTTTTACTAATGAACCACTGGCTCTGTCTGCTGCGGCACTATCGGTATGCACCTTGTTCTGCCACCTCTCAGAGCCCAGTCTCAGCCTTGCTTCTTTGATTGTGCCTCTTGGCTCATACACAACAATTTAACAGAACAGAATCACCTCACAAATACCAAACGCTACTGGCATCCCACACCACTCATTTTCAATTCAAGTCTGTTCTGTGAATGGATTGGAATTGTTTTCGGCTATTGCAAAATTATCATTGTCTTAAATGCAGATGTTGAAGTAACCTCGTCCCCGGGCTGGAAGTCTAGGGCCGTGGTGTTGAGACTACACATGAAGTGACTTCCAATTTATGTTTGGAATTGAGTTTGAATTCACCGCAGCCCTTATCTCAATATATACTTCCCCGAGGTGCCAGGACAGGCCCATCCATTTATTAGTGTGGCATATCCTAAGAAATTACTTATTTTTTTAACGTTGTTACTGATAACATATGTTTCTTGTTCCCTTTATATTACTATACAGCATTTTTTTTAAAGACTGACTTGCTCAGAGAAAGCTTAAAATATTTATACAGCTTCTATTCTTTCATGAGAATCCTAATTAGGAAACGGTAGTTGCAGCTACTCTGTCGAAAGCTAATTCAGTGCCAGTGGAGTTGACATTTGAATCAATACTGCATGGACTCTTTTTAAATGGGTCCCGATATATGTCTACAGCTCATTGTTAGGTCAAAGTCAATACAGAGAAATCTTACCTTTTTACACAGAGATAGACACATCCATTCCTCTGCAGTGTTGAAACAAATCACAGAAAGGCATTAAATCACAAAAATAAATGACATATTATGATAGTTTAGTGACTCAAATAGATTGATTAGCAATGAAACAAAACGTGTCTTCGTCTCTGTCACAAGACATTGCATACGGGTGTCATCAACATGACCTCGTCAACTCATTGCAGTAATTGATGTCCGTCCTACTTACCTAGGACCAACTCTGTGGCATTGTGGATAGAGTGTTCACCCTGATATTGGAAGGTTGGGAGATACATCCCTGGATGAGTCATACCAAGGACTATAAAAATGGGACCCGATGGCGGTAAGGACCTGTGACAGACTAACAGTCCTGTCTAGGAGGTGCACTTGAATACTGCAGAAACAGGAGATAGGCGCCTGCTTCTATGGGCTGTTCTATCTCGCACAAGCTGATAGTATTCACACGCCTTTACTTTTTTCCAATACCCCATAATGTCAAAGTGGAATTATGTTTTTGAAAATGTTTACAAATGAATTAAAAACGAAATGCTGAAATGTTTAAAGTCAATAACTATTCAACCCCTTTGTTATGGCAAGCCTAAATACATTCAGGAGTAAAAAAATGGCCTAATAAGTTGCATGGACTCACTCTGTGTGCAATAATATTGATTCACATGATTTTAGAAGGACTACTTCGTCTCTTTACCCCACATATATAATTATCTGTTAGGTCCCTCAGTCGAGCAGTGAATTACAAACACAGATTCAACTACAAAGAACATGGTTTTCCAATGCCACGCAAATGGCACTTATTGGTAGATGGATACAAATGGAAAAAAACAGATATTGAATATCCATTTGTGCATGGTGAAGTTATTAATTACACATTGGATGGTGTATCAATACACCCAGTCACTACAAAGATACAGACATCCTTCCTAACTCCGTAAGAAACCACTCAGAACTTTCACCATGAGGCCAATGGTGAGTTTAAAACAGTTGCAGAGTTAAATGGCTGTGATAGGAGAAAACTGAGGTGGATCAACAACATTTTAATTGCTCCACAATACTAACCTAACTGACAGAGGGAAAAGAAGGAAGCCTGTACAGAATAAAAGATATTCAGAAACATGCATCCTGTTTGCGACAAGGCAATAAAGTAATACTGCAAGAAAATGTGGCAAAGCAATTAACTTTTTGTCCTGAATACAAAGGGTTATGTTTGGGGCAAATCCAATACAACACATTAATGAGTAGCACTCTCCATATTTTCAAGCTTAGTGGTGGCTGCATCATGTTATGAGTATGCTTGTAATTGTTATCTACTGGGGAGTATTTGGGGAGTATTTGAGGATAAAAAATACATGTAATGGTACTGAGCACAGGCAAAATCCTAGAGAAAAACTTGGTTCAGTCTGATTTCTACCAGGCACTGGGAGATGATTTCACCTTTCAGCAGGACAATAACCTAAAACAAAAGCCCAAATCTACACTGGAGTTGCTTACCGAGAAGATAGTGAATCTTCCTGAGTGGCTGAGTTACAATTTTGACTTCAATCTATTTGAAAATCTATGGCAAGACCTGGAAATGGTTGTCTAGCAATGATCAACTACCAATTTATAGGGCTTGAAGAATTTAGAAAAGAATAATGGGCAAATGTTGCACAGTCCAGGTATGGAAAGCTCTTAGAGTCTTACCTAGAAAGACTCACAGTTGTAATCGCTGCCAAAGGTGCTTCTACAAAGTATTGACTCAGGAGTGTGAATATTTATGTAAATAATATATTCAATAAATTTGCGAACATTTCTGATTATTTCACTTTGTCATTATGGGATATTGTGTGTAGATGAGTGAATTTCAAAAAATATATAATCCATTTTGAATTCAGGCTGTAACATATCAAAATAATAAGTCAAAGGGTATGAATTCTTTCTGACAACCAAACACTGTCATGACACAACCATTGTTTGATTACTGAATTTGGTAGATTATGATTACTGAATTTGGTAGATTATGATTACTGAATTTGGTAGATATGGCCATTGTTTGACAAATATAAATATTGAATCCAAAGGCGTAATTTTTATTCCCTTTTCAATTGGTGGTCTCAAACTCCTGGCCAGCGGGGCATATCAGATCCGTAAGCCGCAGTTTGGTGGCCCTGTCTGGAGTTTGAGACCACTGCACAAAACAGGAGCCAAAGTTATAGAATATACTGTATAAGGACACACTTCATTTTATTGCTCTTTATAACACTGTTCACTGATCTAAGTTGGTCTGGTAATTTCTTCAAGCTACAGTAAATTTATTCTTCCTGAAGAGAATCATGATCTCTTTTCTAATCAATTTCTCCCTGTATACAGTTCTCTGGTTTATTTGAACTGGTATCCATTGATTATTTTTCCTTTGTTCTGAGTTGGGAGTGAGAGTGTTAGATTCAAGTTATTTTTGAGCCATTTTCTCCTCAGTCTATCTCTGCTGGAAGTATTTGATGCAAGGAAGCGTTCATGTAAGAAAGCCTATTGATTTCCTGACAGGCCAAATCAATACAGTCCCAGTAAATAGGCTTTTCTTTATGTCATGTGAGGTGTTTCTTTGATAGGATCAGACATTGCAATCAAAAAACAGAATTGTTACCGTTATTGGGGCTAACATGGAGACAATTAGTCATATCTGTTTATGCTGTATAGCCAGCTAGATGCATAAAGAGGTCAATGGAACTCGACCAAAAAATGTACTGTAAATGTCATGGATTCGCGTGGGGGAAGGTTCCTGAATCTTCTTATTGCCCCCCTGCAAAATTAGCCTACATTTAGGCTGGGTTCGAATACCCATACTTACATACCGTATGCTACTTACTTAATGAGTATATACTACATACTATATACCATTAGTAGTTAGTTAGATAGCCTATAGTTAATATACTGGCAAGTTTGATGTATAAGTAGCCAATTAACGTTAGGTAGCTAGCTAAAATACCGGTACATACTGCTGTAATGATATACTATGTGGTTCGTAAGGACAGCGTAGCTAGCAAATTGTCAGCCAACAGAATGTGTAAGGTAACTTATTTGAAAAGTCGTTACTTTATTACATTGATCAACATTTTCTTAACATTTGTCTTAATAGGTTAAAGCAATTCATTTGTATCCGCTCTCGTACTTCGGGCTGTATATTTTTCGACATTTTCTTCAAATCTGAAAAAGATGTGAAGCCACGCCCATTTCCTGAAGAAATGCTTTATGGGCCCTAAAGTACAGAAATAGTGTCCTCTGCGTGTATACTTTATATTTTGGAGAATTTAATACGACATATGGGAACTTTTGGCATACTAACTATATCCATACTATGACCAATAAGCATACTATGTACTTCATTCACGTCACAAATAGTACGGTTAGTGCGGTTAGTATGAGTATTCGGACACAGCTTTAGTCTATTATTTGTATGTGTATTTCACACTATGTTAAGGTAAACATCAGAGTATAATGCTGTATGGATGTCAACCCCAATACATGTTCATGTCATCGTCAGCAATAAACTGTATTACAGTTAAAAACGACTTTGACTACCACCTCTAACTTCTTTTATGCTAGCTATGCTATATACAAAACAGGAGTTAGCGTTTAGCAGTCACTTCTTCTATACCTGAAAAGGGACAACTTCTAAATGTTGTGCTGCAAAATCTGCCAAATACCCTGTATATCCAAATCGGACTTTAGTAACCACACTGTGGGCCTGTCCTAATACATCTATCATGATGCATTTGAAGAATATTCACTTTGTTAGATCAGATTTGTTGAAATGTGCATCATCTGGCATCCTTCTTCTATCCCCCACGGTCTGCGTTCCATTGACCTCTTCACCGCATCTATCCAACTGATTCTGGACCACGTTAGGAGACAATATAAATGTCTATACTAAATGTGACAATCCTGTCAAATAATTAATAACGGTTTCATTTTCTTTTTCCAGATGGACTGGCTCACACCGGAGATGTGAAGTGTGTTATGTGAAGCCAAGGTGTCATCCCACCTTACAGGTGGTGGGGAGAGATGCTGCACTCTGTTGCCATGACAGCGGAAGTCCTGTTTGTTATGTGGTTTCTCATGACCAGTACTCAGTGTAATCCCGTGGCAGACTTGTTGGTGAGCCGGGAACGCTTTGAGCGTGTCCTGACCCAGGCCAGAGAGGACAAGTATGACAAGCAGCAGGCCTCGGAGGGGGTGCTCAGTTACAGCACCCAACAACAGCTGAAGGAGATCAGCTTCATGGGCCTGGAGGCCAACAGAGGGGTCAGCAATAGAACTTCTGTCAACAGATCCAGGACGAACTCCAGCTCCCAGAAACGTGGTGGATCCAAGGGTGGGAAGGCATCACAGGAGTTGTGGGAAGAGCAAGGGGGGGGCCTGAGTCGAGTAGACGAGGGCCCTACAAGTGAAACAAACCTCTCTCTCGACGCTATCGACGAGTACGCATATCCAGATTACAGGGGGAAGGGCTGCATTGATGAGAGTGGCTTTGTGTTTGCCATCGGGGAGAAATTTACTCCGGGGCCCTCCACGTGCCCTTGCCTCTGCACGGACGAGGGACCCCTGTGTGCCAAGCCTGAATGTCCCAAAGTTCACCCTCGCTGCATCCGGGTGGACACCAGCCAGTGCTGTCCAGAGTGCAAGGAGAAGAAGAACTACTGTGAGTTCAGGGGAAAAGTCTACGCAACGCTACAAGAGTTTAAGGTGAGTCTGGAAATTAGGTCTTTAAAGACTTACAGGGTCGTATTCTCTAGGAACCAAACAAAAGCAAACAAGCCAAAAAGGGAAGGGATTGCCTCAACATGTCCAATAAGAAACATTTGTGTTTGTTATCCGTTGCAAAACGTTTGGCTACATGAATGTCTCTTCGACAGTCTGTGCTTCACGAGATCAACCTCTGAGTTGAAAAGAAACTCCAGCACACTGGTGATCTACATGCGCCACAGATTGAATGCATCTTGTTACCAACGTTTCAGTCTCAGTAGACCTTAGCCTGCCAGTTGTATGCTGGGTTCATCGTGAGCACTATACCAAGACAACAATCCTTTTCAGTGCAGCAAGCAAAAAAGCAGCCAAGCACATTTAAAAGTTTGCATTTATTTTATTCACACAAAGCTTGAATTTTACTTGACACTGCTGAATTGAATAGTACGGTTTAAGCTTAAGAGTATTTTTTCCCTTGATATTCCTATCTTGATGCACTTGCTAGTTTTTGTGAAGTTATCTATTTTAAACCAAGCTCAGGAGACCTCAAAAGGCCTTATCTCTTGATTTACTATACCATCAACTTTCTATTCTATATTTGATCAAAAATGTATTATATGTGGCTGTATAATGCGTCCCTTTGTGCTAGCACTGGAGGGTCACACCAAGAGGTTAGGTCTAATATGGGATTTATTTCTGCTAACGCAGAGTGATACAAGCAGCTCTGTATGGAGAGGCACAGCTTGTTGCTCTCCTGGGATAAGTCTGCAGAGAGAGAGAGAGAGAGAGAGACAAACAGAGAGATCAGAGAAAGAGAAGAGAAAGAGAAAGAGAGAGAGATACCGACTTCCACTGAAGTAAATAGCACTATCCTCCGTGGGTGCCTGCCTATGGGATTTGAAACAAAGCAACAGGCAGAGCCTTCTGGTTGATTGCTGTGTTCTGCGGTGGTACAGTAAGTGGCGTCTCTCTTGCCGTTTTTCACAGTGGAGTGCCAGGCCGAAGCTCGAGACGCTCTGCAATCAACTTGATCCATGCTGTTAGGATTAACCTATGGTCTCTGATTAAAAGGAAAGCCTCACATGGCCACGAGTGCCTTCAGACTAAAACCTACAGCGGTAACATCTCCAGTCGAGGGGGGTGACTTGGTTGAAGGCGTATCGTCAGCACAAGCTGCATCAGACAGTCTTTCGGACCTGTTTTTCTCCAATACTTTCAGAAATGGAAAGCTCCATTAAACAAACAAACTGTTCTCTCTTGTTCACAAAGCAATACACTTGGAAGCTTCTATCTGTTACCCACTGAGCACACAATCAGCACATTGATTTCCCCATTTTCGGTTGATTGCGCACTGAAGTTAATTTCTCCTCTCCTTCAAATAAAGTATTTATTTCCAATAACGTTCTGTAAGATCGGAACTTCCTGTGTTCTAAGCTTTGCGGCTGAATGTTCGATGTTTAATGTCATTGTGTTGGCTGGTGGGACGGACATGTGTGTGTGCCTGTGTGTGTGTGTGTGTGTGTGTGTGTGTGTGTGTGTGTGTGTGTGTGTGTGTGTGTGTGTGTGTGTGTCTGTGTCTGTGTCTGTGTGCCAGTGAGTGCTTACATGAAAGAGATTTACAAATAGTCTTTCTCCCTCTGCCCCCAGGTGTCTCCGTGTGAGAAGTGTCGCTGTGAGGGGAGTGGAGAGGTGTTGTGCTCTGTGTCAGCATGCCCTCAAACAGAGTGTGTCGATCCAGAGTATGAGCCTGATCAGTGCTGCCCCATCTGTAAGACCGGTGAGTGATCATGCTTGTCTCAAAACACTTACGTTACCTTAATACGGAACACACAGCATGCACACATGCAGCACTGAGCCATTTCATTTACCATTTGAATTTGAGTGTTTGTCTTTGGGAAATCATACATGATTGGCCAGAAAAATCATGCCTTATCATAGTTTGTTGCAGTGCTATTAATGAATATGATCGTGTGTAAGTGTGAATGCCTTTATTACCCAGCCCTATTTTTTTCCCAACGTGAACAGATGCTCCTGGTAAGTTGCCACAATATGCTGGTGTAAATAAAAGGCGAATCAAGATTTGGGAATCCTGGGTTAGGTTGAGAACCTTCTGATTTGAAAGCATTGCACTTGCATCTTATAGGATTGCCTCTCTGGCTCACTGTGGATTATCTGAAATAGTTTCAGATGATTTTAGACAGCATGTCCTAGATTGTGTCCCCTTGTTTTTCATGGCGTGACTCTAATGCAACATGGCAATGTCAGCAACGTTGCCTCCTTCAGCAAAAAATAATGATGACTGGTGATATGCATCTCGAACATATCTCGGCCACTTAAAGCGATGCCGTACCACAAACAAGGGAAATGCAGTCAACATGAAATTAAATATCTTCATATTTACTCTATTGCTGCAAACACACAAAAACTGATACCAACAAACAGTAATACCTTTGTCATCTTCACTTGTGAAATACCACCATTTAATATTAGTACTGTATTGTTTTCTGAAATACATTTAATTGATAGTGATATTTTTTCAATAGCTATTTTTGCATACATGTGCATCCTGTCTCTTCAGCAGTAGAGCTCTCTCTTTCTCAAGAGATGTCTTGGAATGGTAAAGTTAGTACAAGTTCCTTGGTGCTGAGATTTGAACAACTCAATGTTTGCCCCAAAGTCAGGTTTTGGTGGGTTCCCATTTTCAGAGTTAAGAATCTGCAGAGAAGAGGCACAAGGACCTGCACTAGGAGAAATATGGCATACTGTATGTGGTGTCCATGTATACCAAAGATCCAAACAAATCTATGCACTCATTCAGGCAATAAGAGCTTTGTAGTGTTGTGGTTTTAAAATGAATCAAGGCCAGCTTCAGTCCCTCTATTACCATAAGATTACCACATTTCAATTCCCCCCCCCCCGTTTTAGAGTAGCACTGTAAAAATGTAAAGTGGTACTTGACTGTACATTTGAAACACATTTTGTCATGGCTCCATTTATCACGTTGGAGGTAAGACCCAGATGCAGACAGCGTTGAAGAAACAAAAGTTTATTCCTGACAACAGGGGCAGGCAATCAACAGGTCAAGGTAGGCAGGGGTCAATAATCCAGAGAAGGTATAAATGGTCCAGAACGGCAGGCAGTCTCAGGGTCAGGGCAGGCAGAACGGTCAAAACCCGGGAAGGACTAGAAAACAGGAGCAGGAAAACAGGCAGGAGCAGGGAAAAACGCTGGTAGGTATTAAAGAACAAAACGAACTGGCAACAGACAAACAGAGAATACAGGTATAAATACACAAGGGATAATAGGGAAGATGGGCTACACCTGGAGAGGGGTGGAGACAAGCACACAGGTGAAACAGATCAGGGTGTGACACCATTGAGAAGTGCTTGGGTCGGTAGATTTTTTCATGGGCCTCAACATGAGTTTAGGTGTCTTCATTGTTTCATTGTGTTTCATAGTCTAGGCTACATTTACACGGTCTTGTTACAAAAATAAATGTTACTCATTTTCTGGCGTCTGTAAGAGGGCAATTGTCAGCCCTTGTAAAGGCCACTTATATCTGAATCAAGCTGAGAAGTTAACCTTTTTCTCATACGTCTCTGTTAATGTTGCGCATCCAGCTGCTTTACAGGACTATGCAAAAAAAAAACATTGGTGCGTCCCAATAATGATCTCCTTTCTTCTAAAGTGTACACTCATTCACACACTCATTCACTACTTCCCACAGAGCTCAAAGCATTGAGCTCTGAGGGAGTTTCCACCCTATTTCTTAGAGCAATTATTTCCTTTAAAATCTGTGAAGTCAAGTGAACAAGGAGGAGAGAGACATAATTGGGACGCAGGAAGAGTGTTGATGCAGGAAGTTGTGTTACTGGGCCAGTAGGCAACATCTTCATTCTGATCTCAGTGTCCTAGTGTTGCACCATTATGGACACTAGGTTGTTCTGGTTCTCATGTGTTTGATACCCTGTCAAAGAGATGGAAGTACATACTCATTTGCTTCCCTTGACGGTCACAGACATCAATTCAATGTCCATTCCACATTGGTTCAACATGATTTAATTGAAATGGCATGGAAACAACTTCCGTTAAACAGTGTGTGCCCAGTGGGTCGCCACCTCATTCACATGTCTTACATTACGTGTCCTTGTATGTTAACGTGTAGGTAGACAACACAACTTTTGCTGTGATTTTTGATTACAGTAAGTGATCTTTATGTCCCTGTGCACTTAAATGTTGAATACAGATCTACCAAACTTAAGCAGCTGAACCATTCTCCAATACGTTTGACTCAGGTAGTCTCTTAAGTTTTTCACTGTATCGTAGGAGTGCCAGGCTCACATACAGATGTTGTCTAAGGGGGAAACAGCTGTTGCGACCTCCTGAGCGCTCCTTGCATCTGAAGTATGACATCAAAGCACCTCTCATTGCTAATGGCCATCGTGTCGCAGACAGGATGGGAGGACTCAAAAAAAAAGATTGTCTAGTTGTGGAAAATACCTTGTACTTGGGTCAGTAGATTACAGTAGATGTCCTTACTGACATGTTCAATATAAATTATGTTTTTAGAAGAACATCTGAGAAATAGAAGTTGGTCAATTAAGTCATAGCCTACTTGGCATTAATGCTGTCATTCTTTTATCACATTTTTTACATACATTACATTACTATAATGAATTATGATAGTAGGCATTCTATTAACATTGTAAAAAGCCTACGTGTTGGGAAGTTTGATAACTTCATCTATTATCTAATCATTCGCGGTCGTCAGCGAGAGCAACATGTCTCAGATGTGTTGTTCACGCTGTACGCAAAGAGACACTTGAGGAAGACCCACGGGGGACAGATGAAAGTGAGAGATATCGCTAGCATCCAACCCAGGCAGTTGCTCATGAATATCAAAGAACATCTGTGGCATTGCAACTTTGTGAAATTAAAACAGGTTCACATTAGGTTTTTACCTGTTCATTGAACCAGGGTAATCTATCATGAAGATACAATCATCACATCGTATTTGGTATTACATAACAACTAAAATACAGATGGCACAATGCATGCACAGGTGCAGTCAATTGAAGTGTGGAAGAAAGACAAAAACAACCTTTCTCATCCTCTTAATTCTTCTAAAGAGTCCATGCACGTGTTTTGTGCACAAATTCAATTATACCTGTCGACACAATGGATTAAAAGTATACTTAGGAAATTTAGCATCACTTCTGTAAGTTTTAAGTTTCCTGCTGCTTCCAAGAATCCAGTAGTTGACTTTACTGACTCTAACTCCCTCTGTCCTCAATGCCTCAGTGGTGGTACTGGTAGCCCCTCCGTCTCGAGTTTTGCTCGTGCAGACCATCGCCTTGGCAACACTTAAGGAAACAAGTGGTGCTCTCAAAGGCTCAGACATTGGGGTCGACACTCATCCCAGGAGGTTGTAATAAACAGTCGAGACCGTAGCCAAAACACAAGAGGAAGAAGCCTGGTCGCTAGGGGGAACATCAACTCTCTCATTTAAAATGAGGGAGGTATTGGTAAAAATATTAATTGAAGAGGTTTAGAGATGCCGTGAAAATATATTTAAGAGCTCTTTCAAAATGGCAGGGGTAGGAGACATATATGGTGGTGGGGATATTAGACTGCATTGATTTCCCACTTTGAAGCAGCTCTCGACCACCCTTGATTATGAAGGAAAGCAATGGCTTCCATTCTCGATGGCTTCCATTCTCGATGCTATTACTCCTACTCATTAAATGCAAAAGCTCAGCTGTCCATAACCATTCAACTGTGCAACATTTTGCTCTTTTTATTTCAATAATGCTCCCCGCAGACTCTATTAGACAACTTGCAAGACTATTACGATGGAAATATGTGTAGGTTTATTTCAGGCACCTTTGCTTTAGCTTATTTGTTTTACATGGAAACACAGACAATGACAGCTTGTGAGATTAACATGAATGGAAAATGCTCTACTACTAGATAAACACTAAAACCTAACATAGAAGGTGTGCTGATTCACAGAACGTAAAACCTGGCACTGTCTTACACCATCGACTGTTCCAGAATATGTGGCAGCACATATTCAAGACGGCACACTCATTCTAGTGTAACATGTTGGGAAGTAAATGATTCATAGCATAGAAAATCACTGCTCCAAAGGCTTTTCACACCCAAACAATTTCTATGACCATTTTCACAAAGCCAAGGCATTTTGCTGCATTCATAATGCATATGTACTAAAGAACTACATTACGGGAAGGGATTTCTCACTATTCTGCTATTTCCCTTACCTCAACTCTCAGAGCCAGTAAATTGGAGCATTAAGGATGTGTACATTATAAGGATGTGTCCCTGATTTATTTCTATCTCTCGTCTACTGCCAGTAGCGTTGAGCCACAGGTGCTAATGGCTGCTTCTTTCACATTCAGCTCACCGGCTCAGTTTTCAGTACCTATTACACAATCACATTTTGGACTGTCCATTTGTGTTTTCTGATATAGTCTGATGCTTGAGGTTATTAATGGTGGATAATGCTCTTTTGAGGCCCATTTAATGTTTTCGGATAAAAACCACTTTCTACTGTCAGAGAGAAGAGAGATGTTGTGTTAATGAAGCCATGGTGGCTAAAAGATGGGTATTCGTGTGATAAGCAGAAAGAAAGGGTGACAGCAGTGAGTAAGCACAGCAGAGAGGCACATCATGGGTGCATACATTAATAGGATTGAGTGTCATGCTAATCATTCTGTCCACAAATGGATGACGGGGCTGTCTGTCGCTCAAGTCTTAGCTCCATAGCAACATTTCTCCTGGTTTGTAGTGGGGTGAGGTATACCTCTTTATAGCATCACACATTATTTACCAGTTTGTCTCAATCATTTTGATAGACTATCCTTGAGGAAATATTTTGCTTAATGTTATTAATGACTCAATTGCGACAGAAGACGGGACATGTGGTGAGTTGTTATTCAGGGAGGGTTTCTTCAGTCTTCATCTAGAGTTATAAATCTGTGAGTGCTCGCATTTTGACAGCCCCAGCAAACTGTTCACTATAGATTGATGCGCCAGCATGCCTCTCCTCAGTGCTTCTGTCCAGTGAAGATTCCTATTGCTTCAGCTGAAAGACTCACAACTTATCAGTGGGAGCAGCATCTTAATACCAGAATAGTGTTGCTCAAGCTCATGTTTTTTTTTTAAGGAGAAACCATTGCCTGCAGCTGTATGTCATGTTGTGGCTTCAGCTCCAGGAATGGGTATTTGGGTCCATGCTGCTTGAACGATAAGGGATGATTTATGTGAATATATTTTTAGCCAGTTGTGGAAGACAAATGGAGCTTCTTGAGACAATGGCCACCGTTTCAAAACTGGGAACCAGAGCTAAGTAGGTTATAATGTAGGTTACATAAAAATTGATGAACAGAGATTTTACATTTCAGTGCAACTGCATTTATTAATAGAATATTGATGTTTTGCAAAGTTGTATGTCTGATTTAAGCATTGAAGTTGAAGTGGTTTTGATCATATGTGCATTAGTAACATTATTTTTCATCAGAGAGACAATCCAATGAAGGGTAATGAATTTGGGCATGTTTTCCTTTTTACCACCTGTTCAGGGGTTCGGCACCATGAAAAACAGCTCAGTGGGACTGTTGTTGGAGTGCGTGGAATTCTAACACCGCAGGGTGTCGGCATCTCAACTGTCCAGTGTTCTTCCCGATTTGTATTGGCGTGATTGATAAACAGTAGTGATTATTTCATAGTTTTGATGTCTTCAATATTATTCTACTATGTATAAAATAGTAAAAATAAAGAAAAACCCTTGAATGAGTAGGCGTGTCCAAACTTTTGACTGGTACTGTGTATTATGGCGACATTCGGTGACGTTTTTGTTCGTTTTGGTCTTCAGCAAGTTTGTTTTTGGTTGTTCATACATTTTTTTCAGTGAGGCAAGCCAAATTCGGCAGCCGAAGTCTACGTCTCTTCATTGGTGATTGGTCAACAGTAGCGATTCTTCAATGAAGTGTTTGTTGTCATTCAACAAGAGACAATTTGTTTTCATTCATTTTTTTTTTCACCTGAGAAACACTGCACCAAACAGCTTAGTTATATGTAAAATTGCACAACTAAGATCTGCTCAGCAAAAAAACGTAAAAATGAAAGAAATATTTATTGAGTTATCTATTACTAATCTCAAGATGGACAAACAGTACTACTGAAGCTTTTTTCTCATTTTTCAACAAAGGTATTTTAAGGGAGAATGCGAGCACACTTATTCAGTTTGCCCAGCTGAGTTTGGCTAGGCGCTAGCTGAACCAAAGCATGCTGATGGCTTTAGCCAGCCCATCCACTCCATTCACAATCCCACTAAGCTATTTTTCAGGGTAGATCAGCTCTTTGATTGACTGTATACAAAATCATTGAGATTGTCTGAGATCACTTTAACAGTTACCTTGATTCTTATTTTGCCAGGGCCAAACTGTTATGCAGACACACAAGTGATCCCAGCTGGGCGCGAGGTGAAGATTGATGAGTGTACAATCTGCTACTGCACGTATGAAGTGGGCACGTGGCAGATCGAACATCAGGCTACCTGCAGCAAGAATGATTGCCAGGTGAGCTAGAGACTGGCCCTGACAGTGGGTATGAGGGCAGGGGCTATGGATCCATAGGCGCCCTCGCCATGTCCATGTCAGCCAGCACGCAACTCAACGCCAGCCTGATTAAACCAGACTGAACGCTGGTGAGCGCAAAAAATGTTGAATGCAGCATTCAGTCTAGTTTAACCTGGCTACCTCAATGCAGCCTTCACCCAGTCTATACCAGACATCAAGGTCACCCCCAGACCGTATGATTTCTGCATTTACAATCACATGTATTATTAAATCAAGCTTTATATGAAGAGTTTGAATCCATATACAGAATATCTATTTATCTATGTACTGAATTATTTATGGAGAAAAACTAGCCAAAACATATTTTTTATAGCCACTGCATTTTATTAAACTGCAATGAATTGGGTTAGAGGTCAAATAAATATCATGGAATGTATAGAATCCTTACTGTCTGTGTTTCATAGAGGTAGAAACCATAGCCTACTGACAGGTGGTGTCATTCTTACACGATGCACCACCTGAAGTAAAACAATGGGTAAAACTTGTAAGGTTTCAATATGAAAATTGTACGTAATTTTGAAAATAATTTAGTGAAGAAATGTAAGAAATTACATGACTGTTTTGTGATTTACTTATATATGTATTTTGCAATTTCAATGTGTTTTGATTTTATGCGCTTTTTGTAAGCAGTTCTATTTGTATTATGTATTCACGTTTAAAATAAACAGCAACCTGTGCGCTGTAGGTGCTTGTATGATAATATCAATCAATTTCTTGAACCAAATACATTTTTAAAAAGTATACTTTTTTTTTTCAATTGTATTTAAAAAAAAATCCAACTCCAGATACAAACTTATACATATGAACAACAACTTACAGACACACACAAATGATGACTACCTCTCATCTGCCCAGACCCACATGCTCACATCCCCATCCCCAGTGCCTGCATTATTGTTTGCCACTTGGCCTTAAATTGTACCAATTTATTTTTCTTGGTCGCCCATGCTATTTCAATATTTCAATAGTAAATATTTAGATTTTTGCCATTATGTTAATTTGGCACGTTTTTAGTTTGTTTTTTTCAAGATGAGCGATGGGAAGAGAATCATCCATTCCATTGGGTATCTCACTACACCATGTCTTGAAATATGCAGGCAGATGGATTAAAAGTAAGTTTACATTGTAATTTTTCTGACAACCAACTTTCTAGTTCCGCCCACAACTTCTGAACTTTATAGCATTCCCAGAAAGCATGGATTATTGAGTCGTTATTAGTTTTACACTTAAGACATGAATCTGCCATTGTGTTGTAGAATTTTCGAATTTATCTTGTATAATAAATTCTATATGTTATTTTATACTGGATTAAGCACACATTTTTGTTAACTGTAATTCTGTTAGTGATGCTCCAACTTCCCTCCTTCTTATGCCGACATCAGTTCTTTTTAAGTATTGGTTCCAATAGTTTACATTTTTTTCTAAGATATTGTCAGTTGTATTTCCGACTGAAATAGGATTCCCTCAAGGTTGCTCTGATGTCCAAAATATATTTCGTGATATGTAACTTTTAAGTGTGTGTTCGAAACTGTCTGCATTGGTTAGTCCAAAATCACTTTTTAATTCTGTCATGGAAATAATGTATTTTCTGTTACCAAGTAATTTTCAGTTTCTGTGCCTTTATATTTACGTTTTCCATGTGGACCAATTTATCTGTGAATTCTGAAAAGCTATCCAAGGATTGTTCCAGAAGGTTGTGTTTTTAGGGCGTGATATTGGTTCTTGTAGAACACGTTTCATTTTCTGCCAAATTGTTATAGTGTTCTTAACTATGAAGTTGTTAATGTTCTTAGCTTTATCCTTTGAAAATAGACACGTAGGAAGACTCTGGGGATGAGCATGTGCAGCTTAAGTATGTACCCATTGTTCCTCTTTAGTGCATTTAACCACATGTCGTAAGTAAAAGCCTTGTGTAGCGAGTTGATCCAATTCCAGGTCTGGAAGGGTAAAACCACCCTCAGACATAGGACGATGTAAAACTTTCCTTTTTATTCTATGAATTGTATATGCCCATATAAAGTCTGTTATGACCGGGTATACTTTTTAAAAGAATGTCTTCGGTGTTTGCGAAAATATATACAAAAACTTCAGGCAGCCATGCCATTCGAAAGAGGTTTATTCTACCTGAAAGATTCATGGGAAGATTATTCAATTGAATTAGATCTGTTTTCATATTGTTGAGTAATGGAATAAAATTATCTTTACATATTTGTTGTTTGTTGGCACTTATTAAGCATCCTAAGTATTTCATTTTTGTTTGTGGTCCACTTAAAGGATTACTGTAGATCGTAAGTTATTATTTTTATTTTTCCTATTGCCATTCATTTTGTATCCTGAGATTTTTTGAGTATTCAGAAAATATTTTTATCAAAGGGGGCATTGAGTTTTCAAAATTGGTCAGGTATATCAGGAGATCATCAGCAAATACGTTTTGGTCTTTATTGATGTTTACCAATGCTAATACATGTTATGTTTGTGTTCTGTCTAATTCTTTCTGCAAGCGGTTCAATTGCCGGTGCGAACAGAAGGGGGAGAGGGGACATCCATGTCTTGTGCCCCTTTCTAAAGTCATTTCACCAGAAAATGTAATATTTGTGTATAAGTTTGCTTTAGAACATTTATATAATTATTTTATTAAATGTATTATTTTAGCTGGAAAGTTGAAATCTTCCAAAGTTTTGAATAGAAAAGGCCTGTCAATATGGTCGAAAGTCTTTTTTTGGCATCAACAGACACTTGAAAAATCTTTATCTTGTTTTTTTGTTTATTGTAATAAACTGAAACATGTTCTTGTATTTGTTTGTAAGTGTCTTTTTTTAATAAACCTTGTTTGATTGATTTGTATGAAGTCTGGTAAGACATTTGCCATTCTATTTCTTATATGTTTTGTTTTTATTTTATTGTCACAATTTATTACATTTATGTGTCTATAATCCGCAGGGGACTCTCCAGATTTTCCTGGTTTTAATATAACTGAAATAACTGTTTGATACATGAAACGAGGAAGGACTGAATTAAGTGACGTGTAAATAGGGGGGCTACTTTGTGCCAAAATGTTGAATAGAATTCTATGGTTGGCCATCGATTCCTGGTGCTTTTCTCAGTGTGAATGTCTTAACAGTATCTAATATTTATTATTTGTTGATCTCTGTTTTTAGTGATTATTTTTTCTCTACTGATATTGCTTCAGATTTCTGGAATATAAAAAGGCTATAGGATAACTTAAATGTTGTTTAGTTCTAATTTATATACATTTCATAGAAGCTTTTAAAATGGTCATTAATCGCATTGTTTCTAATTACCGCTCTTTTATCTTTATCTTCTTAAATTACAACTGGTTTAGCATGTACTCATTTTATGAGAGCTGCAAGATATTTACCAGGTTTATTTGCCACTACACTGAACAAAAATATGAACCCAACATGCAAAGTGGAGGAGTATTTCTGTCTCTAATAAAGGCATTTTGTGTGGAAAAACTCATTCTGATTGGCTGGGCCTGGCTCCCCAGTGGGCCCACCCATGGCTGCACCTCTGCCCAGTCACGTGAAGTCCATAGATGGGAGACATCGATCTGCATATGAAGTTGTGTCTTGGCTCAGATTAGGAGCCAATCTGTAAATAGCACACCCAACTACCTCATCCCCATATTGTTATTTATCCTCTTGCTCTTTTGCACCACAGTATCTCTACTTGCACGTCATCATCTGCACAACTATCACTCCAGTGTTAATGCTAAATTGTAATTATTTCGCCTCTATGGCCTATTTATTGCCTTACCTCCCTCCCTACTCTTCTACGTTTGCGCACACTGTACATAGATTTTTCCATTGTCTTATTGACTGTACGTTTGTTTATGTGTAACTCTGTGTTGTTGTTTTTGTCTCAATGCTTTGCTTTATCTTGGCCAGGTCACAGTAAGTGAGAACTTGTTCTCAACTGACCTACCTGGTTAAATAAAGGTGAAATAAAAAGTAAATAAAATAAAAGGAGGACAACAACTATCTCCTGGAGTTCATAAATTGGCAACAGCCTGTAAGCTGCTAGCATTTCTTAATTAACATGTGTAGGAGCTGAAATCAAGGTCAAAGTCGAGCTCTTTATGGCGAGAAGTTTGACATTTTGCAAACTAAACTAAATGCAAAACTCATTTTTCAACCACTCCACAAATGTCTTGTTAACAAACTATAGTTTTGGCAAGTTAGTTAGGACATCTATTTTGTGTATTACACAAGTAATTTTTCCAATAATTGTTTACAGACAGATTATTTCACTTATAATTCACTGTATCACAATTCCAGTGGGTAAGAAGTTTACATACACTAAGTTGACTGTGCCTTTAAACAGCTTGGAAAATTCCATAAAATTATGTCATGCTTTAGAAGCTTCTAATGTTTTTAAAATTGTACACCTGCCTTAATTTTGCTGGACCCCCGCTAATGGGGATCCACAATAAATACAAATACAAACCAAATACAGTTTTAAAATTTCATCGGACATATCATATTGATTCATGCAGATGTTTTGTTTTTATGCCTCACGAGACCATTTTCATATGCTTGGTGCAAGAGCTAATGGTTAATATTCCATAGACAGTCAGAATTACATAGATGAAATCATAAAACTGTTGTGCCAATTAATATGCAACAGCTGTCTGCTTTACAATATAGGTACAATGGTAACTGAGAATCATGAATTTCCATCAAATCTGCCAAAGGACTAAAGCTGGAGTCAAGTTATTTTCAGCTGAATTAATAAGGAGGAGACTTGGCTCCAATTACATTGATCCCCATTTTCTGCTCGTTTCCCAGCCGTGAAAGGGCAGCTGACTGGGAATATGTCAGTCGGAAGTAATATTTAGGAAAGAGAGAAAAGGTTGTCTTTAATCATACAGGTAGGCTAAGGATGAAGAGAGAGTGCAATGGGTATTATACTCAAACCAGCTCCAGGGGTGCTTGGAGACACAATCTGTAATGGTGGATTTTGTGTTCAGCAGTATTCTTGTACTAAGCCATTCTCACTCACAGTGTTATCTGTTATAGATGTTTACATACTACCACAGATGTTCTGGACTTCATAAAAATTACCCCTCTTCAATACTGGTGAAAGAATAATAGCCGAATCCCATTATGGTTTTACAGAGTAACAGTACAGAACAGTGCATGATAAAAAGGAAGCACGGGGACAGATGTGGCGTTGTTTCTTTGGAGAGGGTCTCTGTCGGCTCTGCAGCTTGGTTCTCAGGGCCCCGGTCCCTAATGTGCGAGCCACACAGCAGTACTCTTTGATCCAGGGTTGCCAGACAACGGTAGTGTGCCTCCAGCAGTGAGATGTGCCTGTGAGCCAGCCTGAAGGATTGAGGTAAATAACCCCAAATATGTGCATATACATCACGAGCACCGCTCAAGCAGCTGGGGGACAATGCCACACATCAGCTTCTGTCTCTACTCATCTTCCCTTATTCCTATACACTTCCGCTCCCTTCCAATCAATTCTCAGTTCACTCAAGATGTATTGGGAACGTGCTTGTGTGAAATGAATGATTATTCTTTCCCTCTTGTTCTTTGCTCGTATACAGTAGGTTACACTTACTGGTGTGCACTGTGCATACTCCAGTCCACATTTGATTTACATCTCTCTCTCTCTCTCTCTCTCTCTCTCTCTCGCTCTCTCTCCATCTTTTCAATGGGTTGAGAGTTCCGCTCACTTTCAGTCTCCATATCAATTTCCTCAAGATATATGGATTTGCAACATGCTCATGTAAAAGTCTCCTTCTTTCCCCCCTTGTTCTTTTCCCTTATGCAATACACTTACTGGTGTGCACTGGGCATACTCCAGTCTACATTTACATCCCTGCAACTGGGAGTATTGGTGTCTTTCAGGTAGTTCAGAGTGTTGATTGAGGAATGTGATTGTTTTTCACGAGTGTGTTCTGTATGTTTGCATTCTCTTTGTGCAGTATGTTCATTTAATATGTTATGGGGCATTTCCTACTCTCTAAAAATGAGGGCTTCAACAAGGGTTCTTCTAAGATCCTCGAAGTTCTTTGAAGAACCTTAGGGTTCTTGGCACTGAAAATGGCCCATAAAGGTTCTTCCACAAACCTATTAGGAGGTGGGGTTCATCGAGGAACCTCCTTAGTTTGTGGGGGTTCTTGCAGGAGCCTAACTGCCCAACTGAAACATTTGGATTTGAATTTGAAAGGACAGCAGGTGAAGGCACTTAACTGAAAAATGAAAAGATCTCAATTTAAGGTAAGGTTTGTGGTTTGTATGATCTAAATGTATATTGTTTTATGATGGTACAGTCTATCTTCTACATTATGGACATGGTATGTGTATGAAAACTATAATCAAAACAGGTTTTTTCATTCACATTCACCTCAAAAACCAAGGTATGAATACTGTTGTGTGTTTATAATGACATTTTCGGGGATTCACAGACTTCCTGCTCCCTACACCTCTGATGAATATAACAGAAAACCTGTTTGATCACCATGCACTGCAAAATCATTCTGGCTATGGATACGGAGAACATTAACACATTAACATCAACACGCCAGAGGAAATACCCACTGGACCTGGGGCTCTGCTGGGAGTTTACCTCATATTTATATATTTATATTTTTTTATTCTGCTTTGCTACTAAAATCATAATAAACAGTGAGATCTAAAAGATTGTGTTATTGTTGTTATTGTTATGCATATTATTATCATTAAGAATAATAATAACAGGGGGGGGACCCATTAAAATAAGTTCTTCGAAGAGTTTATAGGGGTTCCCCCACAGTTCAGTTTCAATTTGAAAATTTGAATACTCCGGAAACGTTCTCTTTTTAAGAATCAAATCAAATCAAATCAATTTATATAGCCCTTCGTACATCAGCTGATATCTCAAAGTGCTGTACAGAAACCCAGCCTAAAACCCCAAACAGCAAGCAATGCAGGTGTAGAAGCACGGTGGCTAGGAAAAACTCCCTAGAAAGGCCAAAACCTAGGAAGAAACCTAGAGAGGAACCAGGCTATGTGGGGTGGCCAGTCCTCTTCTGGCTGTGCCGGGTGGAGATTATAACAGAACATGGCCAAGATGTTCAAATGTTCATAAATGACCAGCATGGTCCAATAATAATAAGGCAGAACAGTTGAAACTGGAGCAGCAGCACGGCCAGGTGGACTGGGGACAGCAAGTAGTCATCATGTCAGGTAGTCCTGAGGCATGGTCCTAGGGCTCAGGTCCTCCGGGAGAGAGAAAGAAAGAGAGAAAGAGAGAATTAGAGAGAGCACACTTAAATTCACACAGGACACCGAATAGGACAGGAGAAGTACTCCAGATATAACAAACTGACCCTAGCCACCCGACACATGAACTACTGCAGCATAAATACTGGAGGCTGAGACAGGAGGGGTCAGGAGACACTGTGGCCCCATCCGAGGACACCCCCGGACAGGGCCAAACAGGAAGGATATAACCCCACCCACTTTGCCAAAGCACAGCCCCCACACCACTAGAGGGATATCTTCAACCACGAACTTACCATCCTGAGACAAGGCCGAGTATAGCCCACAAAGATCTCCGCCATGGCACAACCCAGGGGGGGGGGGGAACCCAAGGGTTGCAAGGGTCGAAGGACCATTTGTGTAGTCAAGTGTTCATATTATGAAGGCATCATAAGTAGTATACCAGTATCTGAGACACTATACCCATTCTCTTATGTCAGATAGAACAAATAATCGCCAGCGGGACGAGAGGCGCCTAGGAGTGACACCACCTGACGTAAGACAATGACAGTATACCATCTGAGATTAGCATCTTGGCATTATTTCCATTTTATTAGAAGGACATTGCTGGGCTATCTCCGGGGAATAATAATGTGTTAAAAATGTCTACCTACAGTTGTAGGATCTTAATCCTGTAGGATAATGTAGGATAATAATCCTGCAGGAACAGGAAATGTCAATCGTTATGTGGGTTATAATGAACGGACATCTTTGTAGGGGTTGAAATTCTTAAATTTCAAGGTGGAAATGACAAGCTTCAGAAGCTTTTTTAAACCTCAAATACACTACAAGTTTAAAATGTAGAATTTGCTCCTGCGACGGGGTGATCAAATTAAGATCCTACACCTGTAAATGAATTGCAATATCCATACTGGTGTGGAATAGACAAGTCGTGATAAATACCATTTACATGTGGGTGCCAATGTGGCTAATCTATATAAAAGGTACAAGTCAGCATTCAAAGGCTGCATTCATACCCAACTATAACATTTTCCATCAAGATAGAACTGCCAAAGGGGGAGGAGTTGCAGTCTACTGCAGAGATAGCCTGCAAAGTAATGTCATACTTTCCAGGTCCATACCCAAACAGTTCAAACTACTAATTTTAAAAATTACTCTCTCCAGAAATAAGTCTCTCACTGTTGCCGCCCCTCAGCTCCCAGCTGTGCCCTGGACACCATTTGTGAATTGATCGCCCCCCATCTAGCTTCAGAGTTTGCTCTGTTACGTGACCTAAACTGGGATATGCTTAACACCCCGGCAGTCCTACAATCTAAGCTAGATGCCCTCAATCTCACACAAATCATCAAGGAACCCACCAGGTACAACCCTAAATCTGTAAACAAGGGCACCCTCATAGACGTCATCCTGACCAACTGGCCCTCCAAATACACCTCCACTGTCTTCAACCAGGATCTCAGCGATCACTGCCTCATTGCCTGTATCCGCTACAGATCCGCAGTCAAACGACCACCCCTCATCACTCAAACGCTCCCTAAAACACTTCTTCGAGCAGGCCTTTCTAATCGACCTGGCCCGGGTATCCTGGAAGGATATTGACCTCATCCCGTCAGTTGAGGATGCCTGGTCATTCTTTAAAAGTAACTTCCTCACCATTTTAGATAAGCATGCTCCGTTCAAAAAAATGCAGAACTAAGAACAGATATAGCCCTTGGTTCACTCCAGACCTGACTGCCCTCAACCAGCACAAAAACATCCTGTGGCGGACTGCAATAGCATCGAATAGTCCCCGCGATATGCAACTGTTCAGGGAAGTCAGGAACCAATACACGCAGTCAGTCAGGAAAGCAAAGGCCAGCTTCTTCAGGCAGACATTTGCATCCTGTAGCTCTAACTCCAAAAAGTTCTGGGACACTGTAAAGTCCATGGAGAACAAGAGCACCTCCTCCCAGCTGCCCACTGCACTGAGGCTAGGTAACACGGTCACCACCGATAAATCCATGATTATTGAAAACTTCAACAAGCATTTCTCAACGGCTGGCCATGCCTTCCTCATGGCTACTCCAACCTCGGCCAACAGCTCCGCCCTCCCCGCAGCTACTCGCCCAAGCCTCTCCAGGTTCTCCTTTACCCAAATCCAGATAGCAGATGTTCTGAAAGAGCTGCAAAACCTGGGCCCGTACAAATCAGCTGGGCTTGACAATCTGGACCCTCTATTTCTGAAACTATCCGCCGCCATTGTCGCAACCCCTATTACCAGCCTGTTCAACCTCTCTTTCATATCGTCTGCGATCCCCAAGGATTGGAAAGCTGCCGCAGTCATCCCCCTCTTCAAAGGGGGAGACACCCTGGACCCAAACTGTTACAGACCTATATCCATCCTGCCCTGCCTATCTAAGGTCTTTGAAAGTCAAGTCAACAAACAGGTCACTGACCATCTCGAATCCCACCGTACCTTCTCCGCTGTGCAATCTGGTTTCCGAGCCGGTCATGGGTGCACCTCAGCCACGCTCAAGGTAATAAACGATATCATAACCGCCATCGATAAAAGACAGTACTGTGCAGCCGTCTTCATCGACCATGGCCATGGCTTTCGACTCTGTCAATCACCATATTCTTATCGGCAGACTCAGTAGCCTCGGTTTTTCTAATGACTGCCTTGCCTGGTTCACCAACTACTTTGCAGACAGAGTTCAGTGTGTCAAATCGGAGGGCATGTTGTCCGGTCCTCTGGCAGTCTCTATGGGGGTGCCATAGGGTTCAATTTTCGGGCCGACTCTTTTCTCTGTATATATCAATGATGTTGCTCTTGCTGCGGGCGATTCCCTGATCCACCTCTACGCAGACGACACCATTCTGTATACTTCCGGCCCTTTCTTGGACACTGTGCTATCTAACCTTCAAACGAGCTTCAATGCCATACAACACTCCTTCCGTGGCCTCCAACTGCTCTTAAACGCTAGTAAAACCAAATGCATGCTTTTCAACCGTTCGCTGCCTGCACCCGCACGCCCGACTAGCATCACCACCCTGGATGGTTCCGACCTAGAATATGTGGACATCTATAAGTACCTAGGTGTCTGGCTAGACTGTAAACTCTCCTTCCAGACTCATATCAAACATCTCCAAACTAAAATCAAATCTAGAGTCGGCTTTCTATTCCGCAACAAAGCCTCCTTCACTCACGCCGCCAAACTTACCCTAGTAAAACTGACTATCCTACCGATCCTCGATTTCAGCGATGTCATCTACAAAATAGCTTCCAATACTCTACTCAGCAAACTGGATGCAGTTTATCACAGTGCCATCCGTTTTGTTACTAAAGCACCTTATACCACCCACCACTGCGACCTCTATGCTCTAGTCGGCTGGCCCTCGCTCCATATTCATCGCCAGACCCACTGGCTCCAGGTCATCTACAAGTCCGTGCAATGTAAAGCTCCGCCTTATCTCAGTTCACTGGTCACGATGGCAACACCCACCCGTAGCACGCGCTCCAGCAGGTGTATCTCACTGATCATCCCTAAAGCCAACACCTCATTTGGCCGCCTTTCATTCCAGTTCTCTGCTGCCTGAGACTTTTATCTCCCTCACCAACTTCAAACATCTGCTATCTGAGCAGCTAACCGATCGCTGCAGCTGTACATAGTCTATCGGTAAATAGCCCACCCAATTTACCTACCTCATCCCCATACTGTTTATATTTATTTACTGTTCTGCTCTTTTGCACACCAGTATCTCTACCTGTACATGACCATCTGATTATCATTCCAGTGTTAATCTGCAAAATTGTAATTATTCGCCTACCTCCTCATGCCTTTTGCACACAATGTATATAGACTCTCTTTTTTTTCTACTGTGTTACTGACTTGTTAATTGTTTACTCCATGTGTAACTCTGTGTTGTCTGTTCACACTGCTATGCTTTATCTTGGCCAGGTCGCAGTTGTAAATGAGAACTTGTTCTCAACTAGCCTACCTGGTTAAATAAAGGTGAAATAAAAATAAATCAAAAAATACCAGCTGCCCAATTCGGATTATTTTTCCACTAATTGGTCTTTTAACCAATCAAATCAGCTCTTTTGCCAATAATTGATTAGAATTGGGCCTGTGAGCTCCTCAAAAAATCAAGAGATGTTAGGCTGCGTTTGCACAGGCAGCCCAATTCAGATCTTTTGTCAATTATTTGCACATCAGAAACTTATCTGATAGTTTCCCTAATGTGTAAACAGCAACAACAACAACAAAAACACACGGAATCTGTTCTTTTGACTTCCGATGTATACCACCTCCATATGTAGATCTCATTCCTGATACAAACCCGATCCTCCATATGTGACCTCTGACTGGACACTCAGATCAGATTTTTTTTGCTCTGAAATATATATATATTTTTGCACATGACATGCCTTTTTAAGGGACAATAGCAGGAAATGAGCATTGCATGTGTGTGTTACTTCAGAGGCTACATCAGTGTGCATGCACAAATTCTGATATGGGTCACATGTACAACCGCACAACCTATGTGCAGCATAAATATGGCAATGTGTGTTTGAATTAGGTATGATATCATAGGTCTAGCTAGATATGATTTGTTTTTGCAGACACATTCTCCCTGGTCCTGTAATTCATAATATCTGCAAAACATGTGTATGCGACCAATACAATTGTATTATATTTTATTCATCATTGTCCCCAGTGGATAAATCAGGGAAGAAATGCAGAGTTAAGCTTACTACTGTACTGGAGGTTTGAAAACAGCCCAGGCGTAGGCTAGTGCATGTCCTTGCTGCTGCCTGCGTGTGCCAAGAAGAGTTTAAGTATTTTGTTGGCTAATATGTTAGGAGTGCGTCTCATGCAGCTTGTCAGTTCTCAGAGAATAGGATGTAACGTTGCTGCATTCTGAATGTGCTCACAGCAGATATTTGTAACCAATGTTTGTGTTTAAATACTTTTTAAAAAATTTTATAATTCTACGAGTCTCCTTTCTTTCTACGTATGACATTGAAAGCAATATTGTTGACCATTTCCCATCTTCATTCAATCGTGACCTGTACCTTGCATGGGAGCTGGAGGGCATGCTTTCATGTTGTCCTGTACAGGCCAGCCATTTGATAGGATTTCTGCTTCTGGCTGAGTTCACTTCCACATACAAATCTACCTTTATACCATTTCAGTCTGAATCAAAGGAATGCGGGTTGTTTGTGAGTCCATTGGGGTGTGCTGTTATCTGTCATTTGTGACTGTCATTATCAATATCAATACTGATTCATTAAGCGATGAACACAGACTTCAAGCCTAAAGTTGCAGTGATTCAGTCAGTTCAGCTTTATGTAAAGAGAGAACAACTATTATGTCTTTGCGTTTGTCAGTCGTGTTCTTCACTTTATTTTTGAAGGAATTCTGCAGTACAGCCCACTGTACATTCATTTCACCAGACAGACAACCAGATTCGTTCAAATCCATTCAATCCACAGCTCTAGAAATACCACACTGGTCCTGCAGCAACACAATCACAGAACTTGTACAGTGACACTCCCTTGTGATTATGGCCCTCCTTGATCAATTTAAGTGAATCATGTCATGATTGAATGCTGAGCTCAAGAGAGTCTGACTGGCCTGAAATGGTCCTTTTTAGATTCGGTTTTATATCTCGTCTTCTGACATCAGCCACACTTTCAATGTCACATTTGTGGCTGGGGTTACCTTAAGATGAGGTGGACACAGTCACAGGGGTGAATTGTTTTTTTAAAGCCAACATCTCAGTAACATACCCTACCTACCATAGCTGAGATAGGAGTTAGATAAGTTATTTCTTATATCGTGGAGTCACAGTCACCATGCTTGGTTGAAAAGGGTCCATTTGTAAGCTGTAGTATCAGAAACAGGCAATGCTTTACCTCACCCATATCAACATCAATCGCTAATGAGCACGCTGTCTCCCCTTCTCCCAAAAGTACCTGCCTAATGGATATTGGGGATTCAATCTAACTCTATCCATCATGGCTTGTTTTCAGTCCAGATGGGTGAATGATAAGATAGGGACTAAACATCTACTAAAGACAACACCACAACACGATCTCCTCCAGAGAGAGGTAGCTAACTCCGGTGTGACCTGATTACTGGATGCGTTCCAGGGGGTTGAATTATGGAGAGCATTGTTTTGATAGGCACGTATGCATAACTAGCTGTCAGACAGTCAGATGGTAAGGAAAGCAGCCCTTCTCTTTGCTCGACCGAATACCAAGTGTTTTGTATTTGCAACACACCATTCATCTAGGGGATTTTTCCTTTTATATGACCCCCGTATTGTAATTCATAATCTAACGCTTGATATGCACTGTCAGTGCACACAGTGCATATATTACTTGGCCTACAGTATAATCAATGGCCCATATTCTGTTGTAACCTCCCACGGGTTCCCAGGTTGTGAACAACACGGGTGTGTCAGAATGAAATACAAACAACTCTTGACACATTTTTAACTGAGTCTATCCTAAAGCATATCAAGCATCCAGATACCTGACAGCAATTATGGGTTCAGAGAGTGCCCTTACAGAAAAAAAACACATAGCATTTTCACATGTTGAGCTTAAATTTCACATGAAGCCATATTTTCACAATTATTAAATTGTGTGTTCACCACCTTTTCACATGTGAGATTAAAAACATGCTTTCACTTCACATTGCAAATTCACATGTGAATATTGGATATGCAGTTTCACATGTGAAAAAGTTTCTCATGTGAAAATCTCACGTTCACATGTGTAATTGCAAGTTCACATGTGAAAATCGACCACGTGAAAATCTATTTTGCGGTTCACATTTAAGAATAGTCCACATGTGAATATCTAACTTTTGTGTGAAAACCATTCAAATGTGAAAATGTAATTGCAGTTTCACATGTAAGAAAACTCCACATGTGAAAATGTGGAGTAGCAATGTTTCCACATATGGAATTGCAACTTCTGCAATGGCATTTTGTAAAAAGGCAACTTAGCCTATCTGAGTATCGCCGGAGGCTGCTGATGGGAGGACGGCTCATATTAATGTCTGGAACGGCGTAAATGGAATGGCATCAAACACCTGGAAACCATGTGTTTGATGTATTTGATACCATTCCTCTTATTCCACTTCAGCCATTAACATGAGCCCATTCTCCGCAATTAAGGTGCCACTAACCTCCTGTGCTGAGTATAATAATTCAAGTGCCTACATTTTTTATTATTTCTTATTTCTTCTTATTTGATTATTTCTGAGCCATCTGTTCAGAGTGTTACTAATGCAGGAATTACCCCGCTCTTCTTCTTCCATTGATGAGTGACCGTTGGACGAAGCCCAGCGAAAAGAACAGAGAAGCGAGTTATCCGTGTCTCCTTGTTTCTCCTGTTTAAACTCTCAGTCAATTTGATTTGACATCGCATGGTTGTTTTTAAATCAAATCAAATCAAATCAAAATCAAATTTTATTTGTCACATACACATGGTTAGCAGATGTTAATGCGAGTGTAGTGAAATGCTTGTGCTTCTAGTTCCGACAATGCAGTAATAACGAACAAGTAATCTAACTAACAATTTCAAAAAAACTACTGTCTTATACACAGTGTAAGGGGATAAGGAATATGTACATAAGGATATATGAATGAGTGATGGTACAGAGCAGCATAGGCAAGATACAGTAGATGATATCGAGTACAGTATATACATATGAGATGAGTATGTAAACCAAGTGGCATAGTTAAAGTGGCTAGTGATACATGTATTACATAAGGATGCAGTCGATGATATAGAGTACAGTATCTACGTATGCATATGATATGAATAATGTAGGGTAAGTAACATTATATAAGGTAGCATTGTTTAAAGTGGCTAGTGATATATTTACATCATTTCCCATCAATTCCCATTATTAAAGTGGCTGGAGTAGAGTCAGTGTCATTGACAGTGTGTTGGCAGTAGCCACTCAATGTTAGTGGTGGCTGTTTAACAGTCTGATGGCCTTGAGATAGAAGCTGTTTTTCAGTCTCTCGGTCCCCGCTTTGATGCACCTGTACTGACCTCGCCTTCTGGATGACAGCGGGGTGAACAGGCAGTGGCTCGGGTGGTTGATGTCCTTGATGATCTTTATGGCCTTCCTGTAGCATCGGGTGGTGTAGGTGTCCTGGAGGGCAGGTAGTTTGCCCCCGGTGATGCGTTGTGCAGACCTCACTACCCTCTGGAGAGCCTTACGGTTGAGGGCGGTGCAGTTGCCATACCAGGCGGTGATACAGCCCGCCAGGATGCTCTCGATTGTGCATCTGTAGAAGTTTGTGAGTGCTTTTGGTGACAAGCTGAATTTCTTCAGCCTCCTGAGGTTGAAGAGGCGCTGCTGCGCCTTCCTCACGATGCTGTCTGTGTGAGTGGACCAATTCAGTTTGTCTGTGATGTGTATGCCGAGGAACTTAAAACTTGCTACCCTCTCCACTACTGTTCCATCGATGTGGATGGGGGGGGTGTTCCCTCTGCTGTTTCCTGAAGTCCACAATCATCTCCTTAGTTTTGTTGACGTTGAGTGTGAGGTTATATTCCTGACACCACACTCCGAGGGCCCTCACCTCCTCCCTGTAGGCCGTCTCGTCGTTGTTGGTAATCAAACCTACCACTGTTGTGTCGTCCGCAAACTTGATGATTGAGTTGGAGGCGTGCATGGCCATGCAGTCGTGGGTGAACAGGGAGTACAGGAGAGGGCTCAGAACGCACCCTTGTGGGGCCCCAGTGTTGAGGATCAGCGGGGAGGAGATGTTGTTGCCTACCCTCACCACCTGGGGGCGGCCCGTCAGGAAGTCCAGAACCCAGTTGCACAGGGTGGGGTCGAAACCCAGGGTCTCGAGCTTGATGACGAGCTTGGAGGGTACTATGGTGTTGAATGCCGAGCTGTAGTCGATGAACAGCATTCTCACATAGGTATTCCTCTTGTCCAGATGGGTTAGGGCAGTGTGCAGTGTGGTTGAGATTGCATCGTCTGTGGACCTATTTGGGCGGTAAGCAAATTGGAGTGGGTCAAGGGTGTCAGGTAGGGTGGAGGTGATATGGTCCTTGACTAGTCTCTCAAAGCACTTCATGATGACGGATGTGAGTGCTACGGGGCGGTAGTCGTTTAGCTCAGGTACCTTAGCTTTCTTGGGAACAGGAACAATGGTGGCCCTCTTGAAGCATGTGGGAACAGCAGACTGGTATAGGGATTGATTGAATATGTCCGTAAACACACCGGCCAGCTGGTCTGCGCATGCTCTGAGGGCGCGGCTGGGGATGCCTGGGAGCAAGACATCCTGGTCCGTGACTGGGCTGGGTTTCTTCCTGTAGTCCGTGATTGACTGTAGACCCTGCCACATGCCTCTTGTGTCTGAGCCGTTGAATTGAGATTCTACTTTGTCTCTGTACTGGCGCTTAGCTTGTTTGATAGCCTTGCGGAGGGAATAGCTGCACTGTTTGTATTCAGTCATGTTACCAGACACCTTGCCCTGATTAAAAGCAGTGGTTCGTGCCTTCAGTTTCACACGAATGCTGCCATCAATCCAAGGTTTCTGGTTAGGGAATGTTTTAATCGTTGCTATGGGAACGACATCTTCAACGCACGTTCTAATGAACTCGCACACCGAATCAGCGTATTCGTCAATGTTGTTGTCTGACGCAATACGAAACATCTCCCAGTCCACGTGATGGAAGCAGTCTTGGAGTGTGGAGTCAGCTTGGTCGGACCAGCGTTGGACAGACCTCAGCGTGGGAGCTTCTTGTTTTAGTTTCTGTCTGTAGGCAGGGATCAACAAAATGGAGTCGTGGTCAGCTTTTCCGAAAGGGGGGCGGGGCAGGGCCTTATATGCGTTGCGGAAGTTAGAGTAACAATGATCCAGGGTCTTTCCACCCCTGGTTGCGCAATCGATATGCTGATAAAATTTAGGGAGTCTTGTTTTCAGATTAGCCTTGTTAAAATCCCCAGCTACAATGAATGCAGCCTCCGGATAAATCGTTTCCAGTTTGCAGAGAGTTAAATAAAGTTCATTCAGAGCCATCGATGTGTCTGCTTGGGGGGATATATACGGCTGTGATTATAATCGAAGAGAATTCTCTTGGTAGATAATGCGGTCTACATTTGATTGTGAGGAATTCTAAATCAGGTGAACAGAAGGATTTGAGTTCCTGTATGTTTCTGTCATCACACCATGTCACGTTAGTCATAAGGCATACGCCCCCGCCCCTCTTCTTACCAGAAAGATGTTTGTTTCTGTCCGATGCGTGGAGAAACCCGCTGGCTGCACCGCTTCGGATAGCGTCTCTCCGGTTAGCCATGTTTCCGTGAAGCAGAGAACGTTGCAGTCTCTGATGTCCCTCTGGAATGCTACCCTTGCTCGGATTTCATCAACCTTGTTGTCAAGAGACTGGACATTGGCGAGAAGAATGCTAGGGAGTGGTGCACGATGTGCCCGTCTCCGGAGTCTGACCAGAAGACCGCTTCGTTTCCCTCTTTTTCTGAGTCATTTTTTTGGGTCGCTGCATATAATCCACTCCGTTACACTGGTTGTAAGGCAGAACACAGGATCCGCATCGCGAAAAACATATTCTTGGTCGTACTGATGGTGAGTTGACGCTGATCTTATATTCAGTAGTTCTTCTCGGCTGTATGTAATGAAACCTAAGATGACCTGGGGTACTAGTGTAAGAAATAACACGTAAAAAAACAAAAAACTGCATAGTTTCCTAGGAACGCGAAGCGAGGCGGCCATCTCTGTCGGCGCCGGAAGCTGCATAGATGATGTATTTCTGTGTGTGTTTTGAACACTTTCAGACAATGCCATTTTGACTTGGGTTAACTGATGAACTCTTACAGGGCTAATATTAACCTGTTGAAGAAAGTGCGTTTATCAATTTACCTGAGTTCGCTAACCATTAATATTCTTAAATTGCAGCTCCATTTGAGCAAATTTGTTTGACAGCCCTAGTTGACCTTAAAATGTGAAAATGCACATATGACAGTGTAGTGGACATGACTCGGCGATGAAGTAGCCCCGCCTGCGACTTAAAAAGTAATATTGGCACTCTTGGTCAAAATTGTCAAGATTTTGGCTTCTCCCATGGGAGACCCAGGTTCGAATCCCAGCAGTTACAAAAGCACACGGGAAATGTATAATTTTGGGAAATGACCATGTGTCTGAGTCATTTGAAATATCCATGTGAGACTTCAGACGTGACATTTGTTCACATGTGGAAAATGGATGTGAAACGTCACATGTATCCGAAAACCACGTGTCTGACCTGGGATTTGTATTACATTTTTCACATGTGTTCTTTTCACATGTGTTCTTTTCACGTGTTCTTTTCACATATGAGGAACTGTCACAACTTCTGCCGATGTCGTTGCCTCTCCTTGTTCGGGCGGTGCTCGGCGCTCGACGTCACCGGTCTTCTAGCCATCATTGATCCATTTTTAATTTTCCATTGGTTTTGTCTTGCCTTCCCACACACCTGTTTTCAATACCTGTTGTGTATTTAACCCTCTGTTTCCCCTCATGTCTTTGTCAGAGATTGTTTTATTGTCAGTGTAGTTTTATGTTGTATAGGTGCGCGTCGGGTCCTCGTACCCATTTTTGTTTATGTCTGTACATTTTAGTGTTATGGAGCATGTTACGTGGTCAATTATTAAAAAGACTCCATTGACACTCCATTTTGACTCTCCTGCGCCTGACTTCCCTGCCACTTATACACACGACGCTGACACACACGACGCTGACAGAATCTCTGACCAAATTATGAAGTCAGTAGGAGACGACACATCGCTCATGGAGGTGGAGGTACGGGTCATGGAACAAGCGGAGGCGATTGACTGTCTGAGAGCCGCCTTGGATCGCATTGTCCAATATGGACTGCTGGGAGAGACAGGGAGTTTCTCCAGCACCTCCACCACATCCGGGATCTCCCTTGAACGCTTTTCCCCCTCCTGAACCTAAGAAGATCCATTTCCCTACCCACGGGATACAACGGAGATACTGCCGGCTGCCAGGTTTCCTTCTTAAGCTGAACTTGTATCTGGCCACGGTCTCCCCAGTACCATCGGACCGTGAGAAGTGTTGCGCACTCGTCTCATGCCTCACCGGGAAAGCCCTGGAGTGGGCCAGCGCTGTGTGTAGAGAGGAGGATGCCACGTTGGACCATTTTGAGGAGTTCACCCGCCATTTCAGGACAGTATTCGACCACCCACCCGAAGGCAGAGCGGCGGGTGAGCGCCTCTATCATCTGAGGCAGGAGACGAGGAGTGCACAAGAGTTTGCTCTGGAGTTTAGGACCCTGGCTGCCGGCGCTGGATGGAGCGACAGGGCCCTGATCGACCATTGCCGTTGTAGTCTACGCGAGGATGTCCGTCGGGAGCTGGCCTGTAGAGACACCACCCTCACCTTTGACCAGCTGGTGGACATGTCCATCAGGCTGGACAACATGCTGGCTACTCGTGGACGTCTAGATCGGGGTCTGGTTGTTCCATCCTCCCGCACCCTCTCTCCCGAACCTATGGAATTGGGAGGGATGGTGCGCAGGGAGACCGGAGGGGGTTCCCGCTGGAGCACCATTCATGGTCGCAGAGGGCACACGGCTGGTCGGTGCCGGGTTGGTTCCTCTGGGAATAGAGAAGGCAGGCAGGGCACTCTGGCATCACCCCAGGTGAGTAGGCACCATTCTCATCCAGAGCCCTCTGTTGCACTAATGTTTGTCTCTGTCTCTTTTCCTGATTTTTCCCTGCATTCCCAGTGTATATATATATATTACCTTTATTTTACTAGGCAAGTCAGTTAAGAACAAATTCTTATTTTCAATGACGGCCTAGGAACAGTGGGTTAACTGCCTGTTCAGGGGCAGAACGACAGATTTTGTACCTTGTCACATCGGGGATTTGAACTTGCAACCTTTCTGTTACTAGTCCAATGCTCTAACCACTAGGCTACCCTGCCGCCCCTATAAGGCGCTAGTAGATTCAGGCGCGGCTGGGAATTTCATTAATAATAGTTTAGTTCATAGTTTAGGGATCCCTATTGTTTCTGTGGATATGCCTTTCCCTATTCATGCCTTAGATAGTCGACCATTAGGGTCAGGGTTTATCAGGGAGGTCACCGGACCTTTGTGTATGATAACGCAGGAGGGTCACAAGGAGAATATTAGTCTTTTCCTTATTGATTCTCCTGCGTATTCTGTGGTGCTAGGCCTACCCTGGTTAGCTTGTCATAACCACACTGTTTCTTGGCCACAGAGGGCTCTCACGGGGTGGTCGCGAGAGTGCTCAGGTAAGTGTTTAGGGGTTTCCGTTGGTGCTACTACGGTGGAAAGTCCAGACCAGGTCACCACCGTGCGCATTCCCCCAGAATATGCCGATTTGGCTCTTGCCTTCTGTAAAAAATAAGGCGACTCAATTACCACCCCATCGACGGGGGGATTGTGCCATAGATCTCTTGGTAGACGCAGCATATCCCAGGAGTCACATGTATCCCCTGTCGCAAGCGGAGACGGTGGCTATGGAGACATATGTCTCTGAATCTCTGCGTCAGGGGTTCATTCAGCTATCCATTTCACCCGTCTCTTCGAGTTTCTTTTTTGTGAAAAAGGATGGTGGTTTACGCCCGTGCATCGATTATCGAGGTCTAATTAAAATCACAGTGAAATATAGTTACCCGCTACCTCTGATTAATATGGTTAATGCACGGGGCACGCTTCTTCACAAAATTGGATCTCAGGAGTGCGTACAATCTGGTGCGTATTCGGAAGGGTGATGAGTGGAAGACGGCATTTAGCACCACCTCAGGTCATTATGAGTACCTTGTCATGCCATATGGGTTGATGAATGCTCCATCAGTCTTCCAATAATTTGTAGATGAGATCTTCAGGGACCTGCACGGGCAGGGTGTAGTGGTATATATCGATGATATTCTGATATACTCTGCTACACGCGCCGATATACATGTGAAGTCTCACATGTATATCGATGATATTCCGCTACACGCGCCTGGTGCGCAGGGTGATTGGTCGCCTGTTGGAGCATGATCTATATGTCAAGGCTCAGAAATGCTTGTTCTTCCAACAATCCATCTCCTTCCTAGGGCATCGGATTTCCACTTCAGGAGTGGAGATGGAGAGCGACCGCATTGCAGCTGTGCGTAATTGGCCGACTCCAACCACGGTTAAGGAGGTGCAGCGTTTTTTAGGGTTTGCCAATTACTACCGGAGGTTTATCCGGGGTTTTGGTCAGGTGGCTGCTCCCATTACCTCACTGCTACCTTGCAGTGGTCGGCTGAGGTGAACAGAGCTTTTGGACACCTGAAGACTCTGTTTACCTCGGTGCCTGTGTTGGCTCATCCGGATCCCTCTTTACCATTCATAGTGGAGGTGGACGCATTCGAAACTGGGATAGGATCAGTGCTCTCTCAGCGTTCGGGTACGCAACTGAAGCTTCGCCCCTGTGCTTTCTTTTCGAAGAAGCTCAGCCCGGCAGAGCGAAACTATGATATGGGGGACCGGGAGCTGTTAGCTGTCGTAAAAGCCTTGAAGGCGTGGAGGCATTGGCTTGAGGGGGCTAAACACCCTTTTCTCATCTGGACTGACCACCGCAATCTGGAGTACATCCGGCAGGCAAAGAGACTGAATCCTCGCCAGGCAAGGTGGGCCATGTTTTTCACTCGTTTTGTGTTTACTCTTTTTCTTACAGACCAGGCTCCCAGAACGTTAAGGCAGACGCATTGTCTCGGCTGTATGACACAGAGGAGCGGAGGTACTGTACGGAGGTACTGGTGGCCCACTTTAGCTAAGGACGTGAGGATGTATGTTTCCTCCTGCTCGCTGTGCGCCCAGTGCAAGGCTCCTAGACACCTGCCCAGAGGTAAGCTACAACCTCTACCCGTTCCTCAACGGCCGTGGTCGCACCTGTCGGTGGATTTTTTGACTGATCTTCCACCTTCACAGGGTTACACCACGATCCTGGTCGTTGTAGGATTGGTTTTCGAAGTCCTGTCATCTCCTTCCTTTGCCCGGTCTCCCTATGGCCTTACAAACTGCAGAGGCCCTGTTTACACACGTTTGCTGGGACTATGGGGTGCCTGAGGATATAATGTCTGATCGGGGTCCCCAGTTCACATCAAGGGTTTGGAAAGCGTTCATGGAACGTCTGGGGATCTCGGTTAGTCTTACCTCAGGTTTTCACCCCGAGAGTAATGGGCAGGTGGAGGATGTGTTAACCAGGATGTGGGTAGGTTTCTGCTGTCTTATTGCCAGGATCGGCCGGGGGAGTGGGCGAAGTTCGTGCCCTGGGCAGAGATGGCCCAGAACTCGCTACGTCACTCCTCCACTAACCTTACTCCTTTTTTACCCTAATGTGTATTAGGGTATCAGCCGGTTCTGGCTCCGTGGCATCAGAGCCAGACCGAGGCTCCTGCGGTGGACAATTGGTTTCGGCGCGCTGAGGAAACCTGGGAGGCAGCCCACGTCCACCTTCAGCGCGCCATAAGGCGCGAGAAAATTGGCGCAGACCGTCGCCGCAGAGAGGCCCCGGTGTTCGCACCAGGGGACAGGGTCTGGCTCTCGACCCGAAACCTGCACCCTCCACCTGCTCTGCCGGAAGCTGGGTCCGCGGTTTGTGGGGCCGTTTAAAGTCCTGAGGAGAGTGAACGAGGTATGTTATAGGTTACAACTGCCCACTAATTACCGTATTAACCCCTCGTTCCATGTGTCTCTCCCCAGGCCGGTATTGGCTGGCCTGCTCCACGAGGCTGAAGTGCGTGGATGTTCCTCCACCTCCTCTAGACATCAAGGGGGTCCCGGCGTACTCTGTTCGATCCATTCTGGATTCGAGACTTCGGGCGAGGGGCCTTCAGTACCTTGTGGACTGGGAGAGGTACGGGCCGGAGGAGAGATGCTGGGTACCGGTGGAGGACGTGTTAGATCCTTCAATGTTATCAGAATTCCACCATCTCCATCCGGATCGCCCTGCACCTCGCCCTCCGGGTTGTCCCCGAGGCCGGTGTCGACGCGCAGCTGGAGCCGCGCGTCAGGGGGGGGGGGGTTACTGTCACAACTTCTGCCGAAGTCGTTGCCTCTCCTTGTTCGGGCGGTGCTCGGCGCTCGACGTCACCAGTCTTCTAGCCATCATTGATCAATTTTTCATTTTCCATTGGTTTTGTCTTGTCTTCCCACACACCTGTTTTCAATCCCACTCATTACCTGTTGTGTATTTAACCCTCTGTTTCCCCTCATGTCTTTGTCAGAGATTGTTTTATTGTCAGTGTAGTTTTATGTTGTATAGGTGCGCGTCGGGTCCTTGTACCCATGTTTGTTTATGTCTGTACATTTTAGTGTTATGGAGCATGTTACGTGATCAATTATTAAAAGACTCCATTTACACTCCATTTTGACTCTCTTGCACCTGACTTCCCTGCCACCTATACACACGACGCTGACAGTAATTGGGTAATTAACCTACTAGTTACCTACGCTGGGTAATTAACCTACTAGTTTATCAAACCGGGGTATTTTTCAATCCAGCTATTCACATAACACAAAGACACATTACCGTCAAGCTAATTGTAAATCGTCACGAGTTACTACAGCCACAAAGTCATAAAGGCTGTCAATTTCTACAATTTCACTTTTTCAAATTTGATTTTAAACCTAACCTTAACCACACTACTAACCTTATGCCTAACTCTAATCTTAAATTAAGACCAAAAATCAAATTTTATTTTCACATTATAGCTAATTGACACATGGCTTTGGTAACCCTAAATCTATGCTTCACATATGTGGACTGACTGTAGCTCCAGACTTGATTAGGTTAAGGCCAGTGACGCCATTACAAATTGTTGTTCACTGTATTACTCAGACATGAGTTAGCTACCACCATAGCTGCATCCATTAATTCGCTTTGCAATAGACAATACAAAATAATCTTGTATGAACTACGACCTAACTTGGTTGTAATGAGGTAGCTAGCTTGCTATGCTACTGTTAGCTGAAACTTTAGCTCGCCTGCCTTGCTAGCTAACATTAGCTAGCCAGCCTCGAAAGGTCCTTATATTACCAGCAGTTTACCACCCTGCATACCACTGCTGGCTTGCTTCTGAAACTAAGCAGGGTTGGTCCTGGTCAGTCCCTGGATGGGAGACCAGATCCTGCTGGAAGTGATGTTGGAGGGCCAGTAGGTGGCACTCTTTTCTTGGGTCAAAAAATATCCCAATGCCCCAGGCATCTTTCGGATGGGACGTTAAAAAGGTGTCTTGACTCTCTGAGATCATTAAAGATCCCATGGCACTTATCGTAAAAGTAGGGGTGTTAACCCTGGTGTCCTGGCTGAATTCCTAATCTGCTGTAAATGAGAACGTGTTCTCAGTCAACTTACCTGGTAAAATAATTAATGAATTAATATTCCAGTATCTATGGTTATACTCACCACGACTGGTTGTTGCACAAAAGCTAGTGTTACTGGTTGTCACGCCCTGGCCAGAGCCGCCACCGTGGACAGACGCCCACCCAGACCCTCCCCCATGGGTTTAGGTGTGCGGCCGGGAGTCCGCACCTTTGGGGGGGGGGGGTACTGTCACGCCCTGGCCTTAGTTATCTTTGTTTTCTTTAATATTTTGGTTACGCCAGGGTGTGACATGGGTGATGTATGGTTTTTGTCTCATCTAGGGTGTTTGTACTGTATAGGGTTTTTTGTTGATTTTTTGGGTTGTGTTCATTCTAGGTGTTTGTGTAAGTCTATGGTTGCCTAGATTGGTTCTCAATCAGAGGCAGGTGTTTATCGTTGTCTCTGATTGGGAACCATATTTAGGCAGCCATGTTCTTTGGGTATTTTGTGGGTGATTGTTTCCGTGTCTGTGTTTGTTTCACCACACGGTACTGTTTAGGTTTTCGTTCATTTCCCGTTTATTGTTTTTGTATCAGTTGTGTTCATGTTGAGTATTTCTTATTAAAAGAACCATGGACACTTACCACGCCGCACATTGGTCCTCTGATCCTTCTCGCCTCTCCTCTTCAGATGAAGAAGATGAAAAACGTGACACTGGTGCAGACTTGTGGACCGACAAACTCCAAGCACCTATTTCGACAGCATACGAGGGTCATTTGGCAGGGCATGCAAACCATAGAATGTTGGCTGTGGCGGTATGGCCAATCTGTTTAATGCCTGTGATCATTTGAACGTGTTGTGGGCGATGAAACAAAAGAGCCCATTTAAGCGAAGTGGGTGGAGGGGCAATTTGCAAGTGGAGCTTGGCACAAGGGGGCATGATTTATGGACATAAAAGTGTCCAATTCCAAACCTAACTTTCCAGTTCACTGATGTTCCAAACTCCACTTTAGACTAGACTGACTTTATGACCAAAATTATCCTATTTACACTTTGTAGTCAATAAATGTTTCTGACTCACATCAATGCCACATAGGCCAATTTCAAAGTGATTAGTTGTTTTTTTAGGGGCAGTCGACCCTTTAAGTTTCAAAAGCTGGTAATTCCACTTTGTTCAGTGGAAGTGAAAACAGCTTGGCTATGCAATAGTGGTGGTTTAATAATGGAACCAGAGGACTCTGGAGACAAGCCTGTTTCTCTGAGCAACAGAGAAAGTCCATTACCCTCAGTTCAAACTCTTACTCGCTTAATTCAAAAACAGAGCTGTATTATTGCTCAAAAGACGGAGAGCATAGACACATCCAGAGTTGTTTCTTTCAGCTGCCTCACCTCTGGAAAAGACTACTCTGAAAATAATATACCGGAAAATCTGAAATTCCTTTGGGTTGTGTCTCCTGTTCCTTTGGGTAGATTGTTTCATATTGTGTCTTATTGCTTCCTATGAGAAACCATCTGAATGTCGTTTGTTTCCGAGGAATAATTTATGCGTAATATGTTCTGAAGCCTTGAAATGCTGGTTCATGGTCTACATATTAAAAACACATTTTATTTAAGTTCAAATGGGTGTAAATATCAGGCGCTTGCCAAAAAATGTAATTACATTTTTCAGTCATAGACCATTGACCTAAACAGTTATACATATGCAGTCATTACTGTTCTATTACTAAAACAATGCCTCAACATCAACCAATATGTTGGATTTTCTGCTGATGACTTTGAACAGTGCTTATGTACAGTATATGTGCATTGTTCTTTGGAGCAACAAGATTCAGTTGCATAATCAAGGTTATTTTGGACACCCACAACAAGCTTTAATTAGCAGTATGTTTAGTGAAGACTGAATGAGTGATGAGAATGAACGGGAGAAGCTTCATGAGGTTACTCCTCAATTCTTTCCAGCAAGGTTCACCTATGTTTGGGTAGGTAGGTTACTTACTTTTCTAACTATGTTTGAAAAGGGGGCTGTCATGACTTTTAACTACTCAGGAATTCCTCATCTGTATGTGCTATATGTTTTCTAGTCAATGACAGCTTCACTGAGTGTGACATTGCTATATGATGATTTTCAAGTATATTCAGCCTTGGGGAATGTGAACATTAACCATCATGCTCATGCAACGTCATCATAGCGCCTTAGAGGGTGGTCTCAGGGAGAGAGTGTGTGTGAAAAGTTCTGAATTTAAAGCATTATAATTTTGAGATTTTTCATCCCCTACCTCCTTCATTAAACATTTTTTCATGAAGGAGGTAGGGGGATGAAAAATCTACAAATTATAATGTACAGAGGCATATTCATGACTTCATTGAACTAACTAAGTGTGACAAGTATAGAGCAGGAGCGACTGAGGGCAGGAAATCAGTAGCACAAAAAGCCCTTGGCCACTCTCAAAGGACATGACTGCCCCTGGTGCTCATGGGAGTTTTCATCTCGGCATTCTGTTAGGATTTTTCCAAACGGTTAGAGGTACTGTACACAGCATGAGACATAATCTGCTACATCCACGTTAGCCTGAGTCAACGCTAATACACTACCGGTCCAATTTTTTAGAACACCTAATCATTGAAGGGTTTTTCTTTATTTTTACTATTTTCTATGTTGTAGAATAACAGTGAAAACTTCAAAACTAAGAAATAACACATATAGAATCATGAAGTAACCAAAAAAGTGTTAAACATATATTTAATATTTGTGATTCTTCACTGTAGCCAACTTTTGCCTTGATGACAGCTTTGTACACTCTTGACATTCTCTCAACCAGCTTCACCTGGAATGCTTTTCCAAAAGACTTGAAGGAGTTCCCACATATGCTGAGCACATTTTGGCTGCTTTTCCTCCCAGGAAATGGAGAGCCGTGCACGCTATGATTAACATGGACGGAGCTGAAGTGGAGCAGGTCGAGAGCTTCAAGTTCCTTGGTGTCCACATCACTAAGGATCTATCATGGTCCACACACACCAACACAGTTGTGAAGAGGACAATGCCTCTTCCCCCTCAGGAGACTGAAAGGATTTCCAAATGATTGTCCAAAAGTTCTAGGTAGTCACCTGGAATGATTTTCAATTAACAGGTGTGTCTTCTTAAAAGTGCATTTCTGGAATTTCTTTCCTTCTTAATGCATTTGAGCTAATCAGTTGTGTTTTGACAAGGTGTGTGTGGGAGAGGGGTATACAGAAGTTAGCCCTATTTGGTAAAAGACCAGTCCATATTATGGCAAGAACAGCTCAAATAAGCAAAGAGAAATGACAGTCCATCATTACTTTAAGACATGAAAGTCAGTCAATCCAGAACATTTCAAGAACTTTTAAAGTTTCTTCTAGAGCAGTCACAAAAACCATCAAGCGCTATGATGAAACTGGCTCTCATGAGGACCGCCACAGGAATGGAAGACCCAGAGTTACCTCTGGTGCAGAGGATAAGTTCAGTAGAGTTACCAGCCTCAGATATTGCAGCCCAAATAAAAGCTTCACAGAGTTCAAATAACAAACACATCTCAACATCAACTGTTCAGAGGAGACTATGTGAATCGGGCCTTCATGGTCGAATTACTGCAAAGAAAACACTACTAAAGGACACCAATAAGAAGAAGAGAGTTGCTTGGGCCAAGAAACACAGGCAATGGGCATTCGTCTGGTGGAAATTTGTCCTTTGGTCTGGAGTCCAAATTGGAGATATTTGATTCCAACCTCCGTGTCTTTGTGACATGTGGTGTTGGTGAACGGATGATCTCCGCATGTATATTTCCCACTGTAAAGCATGGGGGAGGAGGTGTTATGGGGTGGGGGTGCTTTTCTGGTGACACTGTCTGTGATTTATTTAGAATTCAAGGCACACCTAACTAGAATGACTACCACATTATTCTACAGCGATAAGCCATCCCATCTGGTTTGGTCTTAGTGGGATTATCATTTGTTTTTCAACAGGACAGTGACTCAACACACCTCCAGGCTGTGTAAGGTCTATTTTATCAAGAAGGAGAGTGATGGAGTGCTGTATCAGATGACCTAGCCTCCACAATCCCCTCACCCCAACTAAATTGAGATGGTTTGGGATGAGTTGGACCGCAGTGTGAAGGAAATCAGCCAAGTGCTCAGCATATGTGGGAACTCTTTCAAAAGCATTCCAGGTGAAGCTGGTTGAGAGAATGTCAAGAGTGTGCAATGATGTAATCAAGGAAAACTGTAGCTATTTGAAGAATCTCAAATATTTGTTTAACACTTTTTTGGTAACTACATGATTCCATATGTGTTATTTCATTGTTTTGATGTCTTCATTATTATTCTACAATGTAGAAAATAGTAAAATAAAGAAAAACCCTTGAATGAGTAGGTGTTCTAAAACTTTTGACTGGTAGTGTACATGGCCAGTGATCAATTCACTGCCTCTTTACAGTTTGATGGATACAGCCCAAGAGCTATGACCTACAGTAAATATATGGCCATATACTGTATTTTCATGAGTTTAGAAAGACATGTGGACATACTGTACTCCAAGCAAGCAGAAATGTTTAAAAACATATATGGACAGTGTCTTTAGTTCTAGCCTAAATTATGGTGCATGTACCTCATGCATAAGAATAAACTTAAGATAAGGATGGCTATATAGTAGATTCGATTTCTCCCTCAGGCCATCAGGAGACCCAAGATCTTCTTCTGGAATGAACTTTTCCTCCACTATTTCCTTTTTTCCTTTCGGTTATCAGCTTTTTAGAATGATCTGGCTAAGTTACCCCTATGTACACTATGTACATGATCAGAAGTATGTGGACACCTGCTCGCCGAACATCTCAACGGTCCCCCTTCTGGGAAGAATTTCCACTAGATGTTGGAACATTGCTGCGGGAACATGCTTCCATTCAGCCACAAGAGCATTAGTGAGGTCGGGCACTGATTTTGGTCGATTAGGTCTGGCTCTCAGTCATTCCAATTCATTCCATAGGTGTTCGGTGGGGTTGTGGTCAGGGCTTTGTGCAGACCAGGCAAGTTCTTCCAAACTGATCTCGACAAATAATTTCTGTATGGACCTTGCTTTTTGCACAGGGGAATTGTCATGCTGAAACAGGAAAGGGCCTTCCCCAAACTGTTGCCACAAAGATGGAAGCACAGAATTGCCTAGAATGTCATTGTATGTTGTAGTGTTAAGATTTGCCTTCCCTGGAACTAAGGGGCCTAGCCCGAACTCTGAAAAACAGCCTCAGAACATTATTCCTCCACCAAACTTTACAGTTGCCACTATGCATTGGGGCAGGTAGCCTTCTCCTGGCTTCTGACAAACCCAAATCCGTCTGTCGGACTGCCAGATGGTGAAGAGTGATTCATCAATCCAGAGAACGCATTTCCATTACTCCAAAGTCCAATGGCGGCGAGTTTACACCATTCCAGCTGATGCTTGGCATTACGCGTGATTATCTTAGGCTTGTGTGCGGCTGCTCGGCCATGGAAACCCATTTCATTAAGCTCCCGACGAACAGTTCTTGTGCTGACGTTGCTTCCAGAGGCAGTATGGAACTCGGTATTGAGTGTTGCAACCAACAACAGACTCGGCGGTCGCGTTCTGTGAGGTTGTGTAGCCCACCACTTCGCGGCTGAGCTGTTGTTGCTCCTAGACGTTTCCACTTCACAATAATGGCACTTACCATTGACCGGGGCAGCTTTAGCAGGGTAGACATTTTACGAACTGACTTGTTGGTAAGATGGCATCCTACGACGGTGCCACGTTGAAAGTCACTGAGCATGGGCCTCCTGAGTGGCGCAGCGTTTAAGGCCTGCATCTCAGTGTTGTGGCGTCACTACAGCCCGGAGTTCGATCCCAGACTGTGTCACAACCGGGCCTTGACTAGGAGTCCACCCAAGTATCAAGATCAAGATTGCCTGATCTGTAGATGTCATTCTGTGTCAACATCAGTCTTCAGCCAGTTGTCTGCTTGCTGAAAATAATCCCTGCCCAGGAGGAGAATCAACCTCACACACACGTTGCCTATGACAAAAACACTGAAATCATGACTTTGTTTTAATGACCCTCTGCGTCATAACATCTCCAAATTCCAAAGCTGTATTTCCTTCCAGATGAATGCAGCCTGTTCAGAGTAGTCAACGCTGCGTGGTAGTGTTTAGGCCCGGCACCATGAGATAAATGTGAGATTTAAATCATTTGCGAGACTGCAGAGGAGGAGAGAGAGAGGCAGACAAGCTGACTAATAACACAGGACTCTGACTGCTCCAAAGGAAACTATTTCTCACTCCAGAAATACCCATGTCCCTACCAAAAGGACTTTCATCCTGTGGCAGGGGGAGGGTTTCAATTCATTACTAGCTTTTCTTGCTCCAAAACTGGAATAAAAAATATATTCATTGAAATTAATGACGGAGTAACATGTAAGAGAAATGTTGACTGTGAAGTTATAAATAGGGCTGTGGGTGAAATTAATTATTTGACCTCGGGAGGAATGGACATTGCACTAATCTTCAATATTATTCTATGCCAGGGCAGATATAATGTACCTGACCTTAAAGGGGCACTATGGGATACAAAAGACACCACCCCGCCATTTTGATCAAACAGCTGAGGAATGAGACTGGAGAATTGTAATCACTCTCAAATTCGTAGACAGATCTATGGATGAAAAGACTGACCATCCATGATATCATAATGATAGTTTTAACCATGTTTTGGGGCTATACAGTGTTTGTTTACATTTATGTCGTTTACAAACAATGGGAGTAAAACAAGCTTACATTTTGGGTTCTGGTGGAGTACGACTGTTGAACTAAGCACATGAGGCACATGAGGCATTTCTAAGTTATATTGTTATATATATATGTCATCATACCCATTATACCAACAACAAATAAGAAATTCCTGAAATATATGTAGAAATTCCAGATTTCCCCTTTAAAGACATACTACTATGTATATTGACCTGGGAAAGGGTTTTAGTATTATTAAGGTAGGCCTATTCAGTATTTTTTAAGTCACACACGTCATTTGAGACACCCTTGAGTGAACCACACTGTTAGAGACAGGCAGTGTCATTTTCACAGCACCGGTTATCAGAATAACTCTAATGAGGCTATTTTTGACACCCTTGAGTGAACCCCACTGTTAGAGACAGGCAGTGTCATTTTCACAGCACCGGTTATCAGAATCACTCTAATGAGGCTATTTTTTTTAAATCACAGCACTTTTAACATGTACTGTTCTTGGGGTGTTTACATTAGCTAAATCCAGTCTGAGTAAAAACCATCCATCATCACTATGACAGCCTAGATAACAATGAATTATCTCGCAAGAGCATCAATAGGCCTACATTTGGCCACAATAAACAATAGTGATTGAGATGACCATATAATTTATAAGATACTATTTAATATTGAAGAGTTTGAATTTATTTACACAAACCTGAAATGGTATGTGATGTATCCAATGTATTTTTGCTCCACTGCACACAATGAAACAGCTCTTTGTAGGCAGCACAACAACATTACCAGATCAAGTCCTTCACAAATGAGCTATCCTTGTGTATCCAACTGACATCATTTTCTTTCTTCAAATTAAAAGTCAGCTATTTCATATATAGTCTCTTGTGTCAGACTGTCAGCACTATCTTTGATTGAATATTCAACATGCAACAACTTCAACTGTATTATATTATTGTCCCCATCCATAGTTGTTTTGTCCAAGAAAAGGGCTTTGGTAGTATCACATGTCCACAAGTCCTAATTGTAGGCCGACGTGTACTGTCAGGCTCCTGACTCCATCTAGTGATCATTTCTAAGTATTGCTGAACGTAATGCACAAAGTCAAAGACAATTCAATAAGAAGGCCCACTGTGCAGTGTGCAGACACACAAATGTGATCACATGTAGTATAGGCCTAGTTTTGAACATATTTTCTTATTTAGAATTTCCTACAAATTACAGGGGAGGTCTTTTCTCCCAATTCCCCTTCCTTGGCATAGATACTTTTCGTTCAATGTCACACACCACTCGAACCAGCCCTGAAGGCCAATACACTGTAGGCCTAAAAACAATACCTATAAATTCACTTGAAGTGTTTTATAGCTACACTATACAGTATACAATTGAAATAAATTGTATCTTATTATTATTATCTCTCTCTGATTAAATCAGGTAGCCTAGTGGTTAGAGAGTTGGGCCAGTTACCACAAGGTTGCTGGATTGAAACCCTGAGCTGACAAGGTAAACATCTGTCGTTCTGCCCCTGAACAAGGCAGTTAACCCACTGTTTCCCAGTAGACAGTCATTGTAAATAAGAATTTGTTCTTAACTGACGTGCCTAGTTAAATAAAGGCTACATTTTATTTTTTATCCTTGACTTCATTAAATACTTGAAAGGCTGCTCATCTTTCCAAGTCGGTAATTTGACCCCAGCAACCAACAATACCAGTCTCCAGGAAACAAGAGACGCAGAACAGTCATACCTGCCTTGACTTTGTCATAGTTAACCAACAAAGGCTCTGTGACTCAAGCGAAAGTGGGACTAATTCATGTTTTCTGTCGATCTGTCACCCGGTGTCTGACTTGAACGATGCCTGGAGTGTGCGTTCCATCTGCGCCATCCTCTGCCGACTGATCAAATGTAAACTAAGCTGGTGCGAGATGGATGCAGAGGCAAAGGAACTTGTCCTCGATGGGATGATATGACTTTAACAGCTTACTAGAAAAAACGGGTAGTACATTCCTGAAATTGAACCCACTGGCCCAGCCTTCTGCCGACAATGCTCTCTTGGCACCTTTACGAGATGAGGTCTTGCTGATTGATTCATGCAATGGGCATCTAAGGCTGCGTTTACCCAGGCAGCCCAACTCTGATCTTTTTTTCCCCTCACAAATCTGACCAATCAGATCAGCTCTGAAAAAGATCTAATGTGAAAAGATCTGATGTGATTACTGATCAAAAGACCAATTAGTGGAACAAATTGGGCTGATGTGCAGGGGCTGAGGTGGATTTGGCAACTTAAGGAAGACATCGATTTATAGATATCCCTTATATTCCCTCTCGGTTATGGGTCGCCCCTGGTTCCAGAGAAAGGCCCCAGACACCCCCAGTCAGGCCATCATAGGGACTTGCGACCTGTCAGAAAACAACACCTGGACATAAAATTTGAATTTAAAGAAATTTAAGGCTAAATGTGAAGTACACTTATACGGCTGGTAATTACCTACCCATAGGATTTCTCAAATGTATTTATTTTTGTTATTAAGATTTTTTATATGTACATTCAACATTTCACTGTAGCTTATGCCAAATAGGCTTACAGTTTCCCACACTTTAATAGCCTATAATGTCGCTATGCAACCTGGTCTCAAAGCATTTCATTTTATCCCGAGACACTCCAAGTAGTATGCAATAGCCCATCCGTGACAAGGTTTGACGAGTTGTGCATTCCGAGGTGCCGTTTTGCACGCCACTGTTGTACTACGCCGTTATTTGTCTGTTTGTGGTCAGCCTGTTAGCTTGCACAATTCTTGCCATTCTCCTTAGACTTCTCTCACCAATAAACTGTTTTCGCCCACAGGACTGCCGCTCACTGGATGTTTTTTGTTTGTCAAACCATTCTCAGTGAACCTTGGACACTGTTGTGTGTGAAAAGCCCAGAAGGGTGGCCGTTTCTTCGATACGGGATCCGACGCGCAAGACACCGACGATCATGCCGCGCTCAAAGTTGTTTAGGCCTCTCATTTTGACATTCTAACGTTCAATCAAACAGTATCTGAATGCCTCGATGCCAGTCCGCCTGCTTTATGTAGCAAGCCGCGGCTACTTCTGTAGGAGCGATCTATTTTCGTGGAACGGGGTGGTGTACCTAATAAACTGTCTGGTGAGAGTAACTAGGAATTAAATGAAACCGCAACAGGATAGACAATAAACAGTAGCAGCAGAATATGTGATGAATAAAAAAAAGTTTGTGCTAAAAGGGTCAATGCAGGTACTATTTAATGAAGCTGCCAGTTGAGGGCTTGTGAGGGGTCTGTTTCTCAAACTAGACACTCTAATGTTCTTGTCCTCTTGCTCAGTTGTGCACCGGGGCCTCCCACTCCTCTTTCTATTCTGGTTAGAGCCAGTTTGCGCTGTTCTGTGAGGGGAGTAGTACACAGCGTTGTGCAAGATCTTCAGTTTCTTGGCAATTTATCGCATGGAATAGCCTTCATTTCTCAGAACAAGAATAGACTGACCATTTTCAGAAGAAAGTTCTTTGTTTCTGGCCATTTTGAGCCTGTAATCGAACCCACAAATGCTGATGCTCCAGATACTCAACTAGTCTAAAGAAGGCCAGTTTTATTGTTTCTTTAATCAGAACAACCGTTTTCAGCTGTGCTAACACAATTGAAAAGGGTTTTCTAATGATCAATTAGCCTTTTAAAATGATAAACTTGGATTAGCTAACACAACGTGTCATTGGAACACAGGAGTGATGGTTGCTGATAATGGGCCTCTGTACGCCTATGTAGATATTCCATAAAAAATCTGCCGTTTCCAGCTAAAATAGTCATTTCCAACATTAACAATGTCTACACTGTATTATTGATCAATTTGATGTTATTTTAACGGACAAAAACATGTGCTTTTCTTTCAAAAACAAGGACATTTATAAGTGACCGCAAACTTTTGAACAGTAGTGTGTATAATTTTCAGTTTGTTTTTAGGTTCATGTGTAGGCTAAATCAGTGTGTCTATGGAATAGAGAATGTGTTTCTTAGTGTGACTGGGCTTGCTTTGGTGTGGGTCCTCTTTACTTCATTGCTGTGATGAGGCGGGTCCCAAGAACATGTACAGCATAGATAAAACGGGAAATGACTTCCCCTGGCTATGCAGCAGACCCCCTAGCCCCCATACACTCCCACAGCACAGTATGTATCTTCATGATGTACCTTCACTGATCATTATACACCACACTGCCCAATATATATACAGTATGTATTTTTTCACCTTTATTTAACCAGGTAGGCTAGTTGAGAACAAGTTCTCATTTGCAACTGCGACCTGGCCAAGATAAGGCAAAGCAGTTTGACACATACAACAACACAGAGTTACACATGGAATAAACAAGCATACAATCAATAATAGAGTAGACAAATCTATATACAGCATGTGCAAATGAGGTAGGATAAGAGGCAATAAATAGGCCATGATAAGGCAATAAATAGGCCATGGTGGCGGCAAAGTAATTACAATATAGCAATTAAACACTGGAATGGTAGGATGTGCAGAAGATGAATGTGCAAGTTGAGATACTGGGGTGCAAAGGAGCAAGATAAATAAATAAATAAATACAGTAATGGGGATGAGGAATATTGGATGGGCTATTTACAGATGAGCTATGTACAGGTGCATACACCTACAGTGGGCTACATGCGATTACATGAATAATGTGCAAATGTACAAAACTTGATTCTCTAGCATTTTTGTCCCAGCCGCCCCACCATCCCTTGAGACAATTGCGACATAGATTGTGTATGTGTGCCATTCAGAGGGTGAATGGGCAAGACAAAAGATTGAAGTGCCTTTGACTGGGGTATGGTAGTGGGTACCAGGCGCACCGGTTTGTGTCAAGAACTGCAACGTGGGTCAGCTTTCAACACCGTGTAGAGGGGAGTACAACTCAGTATTAGGAAAGTGTTCCTAATGTTTGGTATACTCAGTGTATGTGAAACAAGTGTATTTTTTCCCCCCATTCACATTGGACAAGGCTTACCACTATAATCCATTAGAGGGCATCCTAAACTCAATAACATAATGTGCCTCAGGCTATGACTATGACTGTAAACCCCAGGGCATCCATGGATTTGCTCGGGATTGCACTGACAAGTCCTTGAAAACAAAATGAACGTTTTTAGGAGTGTACAACCAGCTTGTGAGGGACCTATGGTACCTTTATTGCACAAATTAATATTGTGTTTTCCCCTTGAGCTATATCAGTTCAGAACCACAGCAAGTAACAGAAAAGTATGTTTTTATTTCAATAATAATCCTGCAAAAAATCTATACATTTTCTGCTTGAAATAAATGAATAACTGCCGAAGGTTATTCTGACAGGTGTGATTTCAAATTAGTTCCAAAGTAGAAACGACAAACGTGAAATGAAAATAAGTTACATTTATGTTTGTTAGTGAACTGTGGAAATGATGTCTCAAATAGAGTTTACTGCCTTCCTTTTAATCTGAAAAAGCCATATTACAACCTGTGTGTGGTGATAATTGCGTTGTTTGCTCTATAACCTGTTCATTCATATGCCTTGCAACTGTGATATATATAGAGGCCTAAAGGCAGAGACAATAAGAAGACACAGTGGCAGAGTAAATTCAACCACACCTTTGTTTTATCACAAAACCGGACAGCACCCTCTGCCAGTGAAGTCCACAAAGCATATTGCATGTACAGTAACAGACAGCCTCCACTATTCCTGTACCATTTCAACTTCAACATTTCAACAACAGTGACAACTAAAAGATACCATAAACAAGCTAAATATGATGTGGCTCTCCATGGGTCTGATTTCTCTCTCTCTGTGTGTGTGTGTGTGTTTGTTTGTGTGTGTGTGTGTGTGTGTGTGTGTGTGTGTGTGTGTGTGTGTGTGTGTGTGTGTGTGTGTGTGTGTGTGTGTGTGTGTGTGTGTGTGTGTGTGTGTGTGTGTGTGTGTGTGTGTGTGTGTGTGTGTGTGCGCGCGTGTGTGTGTGTGTGTGTGTGTGTGTGTGTGTGTGTGTGTGTGTGTGTGTGTGTGTGTGTTCAGGAAAGTAGAAAACATGTTGACTCACCCTACTTGTAGAGAAACACCAATGCCATCCTCCTCTCTTTCATGTTTTTCATGTTAACGAAACGGTCTATCACTCTGTCATACAGTACATGCTTTAATTATTTGTTGTCCTAGGCTACCTGGCTAAAATGCTTGCTCGCTAGCCTAACTTCCATTCAAGGTCAAAGTTAGCTATTTAACATTAGCCCTCTACATCTAGCTACATATTGAACTTCATCCTCTCAGGCCAGGGACAAAACAATGTATGAATTAATGGTTGGATCAGAATCATTGTTATAATCATTTGCCAGTACGGAGAATTAAGTAAAACCACAAGTCCAAATCCTTATCTCCATCCATGGCTAATTTAAGGAAAGGGACAATTTTAGCTAGCTGGCTAGCTAACCACCGGAGGACAACAGCACAACGAGATGCAACAATTCAACTGTTTCTGTCACTGACGTATGCTCTCAATGGGATTTGATAGGAGTGATGCCAAATCCGAGCTGGCTTCCCTTGACACTTTTTTTTAGTGTGCCAGGACCAATCAGCTCAGCACTGATTGGCAAATTTTTTATGCTTGTTTTGTTAATGGAGGCCAGATGCTCGCTGGCTTACTTTGTCTTCAATGCTATGGGTGGCAACAATGTCATACTCGTTTGGACCAGACTGCATCAGATAGATGGCCTACAGGTACAGTAGGGAAACAGAGGGGCGCTGTTTCGCTCTCTCGGATGCTTTCTCTTGTGATATTGAATATTCTTGTGAATTGAAGATAAATTATGAAACAGAGAGAGAGACGAAAAATACATTATTATTATGAATGATTTTTTGTCAATTTTTGGGGGAAGCCTGGCTTCTCTTGGCATCCATGAATATACGCCACTGGATCTAAGCAGCTAGCTGCCAGTCGTATCACACAGTTTTTTGGAATCCACAAGATTGGATCCTACATGGCTACTTCTTTATCTAATGGAGAATTCGTATATTGGCTCAAGTTTTTCAAGTCTTGTCACACCATAGCAATTAGCACAAAGCAGAGTTTGGATTTCAGAATGTTATAAACGTTTTCCAAAGGTTCTCATGGTGTTTTTATAGCTTTCACAGTAATATTGCCAGAACACAATCTGGATGTTTTTAGGGCCAAGTCTCTGCGTCTTTTTGTTTTTTCCTTTCAATTAAGACCTAGACAACCAGGTGAGAGGAGTTATTTCGTCATTCGTGACCTTAATTCATCATTCAAGTACAAGGGGACGAGCAAAAACACGCAGACACTCGGCCCTCCATGGAATGAGTTTGACACGTGGTTTAAGGGATAGTGCGAGATTCTGGCAATTAAGCCATTGTTCTACTTATCCAGAGCATGCTAGCGGTACCCATAGACTTCCAGTCATTGTGCTAATGCTAGTTAGCATTGCCGATCGAAACTACCTCCAACTTTCTTCAAACTGCACGCAGAGACATAAAAATGGTATGCACAAGTTCATCTGACTCTGGGTATGCAGACCAATGGCTTAATTGCAAGAATCTTGCACTATCCATTTAATGTGTCCCCAATATACCTATAGAAACTATTTTTCGGGGGGGGGTGAAAGTGAAAGTTTGTGAAAGTTTTTTTAAACAAGTTTTTATTTGGACTATTTTGTTTGTGTCCATTACATGAAATCCAAATAAAAATACATTTAAATTACAGGTTGTAATGTTGTAATGCAACAAAATAGGAAAAATGTCAAGGGGGATGAATACTTTTGCAAGGCACTGTAGAGCTCACCAGTAGTGGGTTTGGCGTCGAAAAGAGGAATGATATACAGAAAAGAACCCCATGCCTACTGTAAAATATGGTGAAGCTTTGAGGTTTTGGGGCTCTTTTGTTTCCACTGGTGAACGTTACCCTTTACCAGAACATTTTAGCCAAAAACATGGTTGTGTTTGCCAGGAGGCTGAAGCTTGGCCACAAGAGGATCATCCAGCAAGACAATAACCCCATGCACACATCAAAATCCACAACGAAATGGTTAATTGACCACAAAATCTAAAATTGCACCAGCAATTTTGCCTTGAACCCCATTGAAAACCTGTGGTTTTTATTGGCAGTCCATAATATACCAAAGGATATCAAGGATCTAGAAATATGATGTAGCCTATATATTCCCATAGATTTACAAAGTAGCCTGCTAATTACCATAATTTCTGACAATTCCTGTAACTATGGTCAATTACCGGGAGTTTTGCAAACCTACGATTGCAACATTTCCTAAACAAAAGTGGGTTCCTCAAATGTCTATATTTGTCTTTCAGGAAAATTCATAGTCCATTGTTCAGATGAACTCCATGCGAAGTTTTGCTTCCCATGTTTCTGTGAGATCAACTGTACAAGTTAAGACTTGTCAGCATTTGTGTCGCTTTTGGAAATACAGTTGGTGGCTAGCACATGACAGTGTCACCTAAAAGACTAACAACGACAGTTGTGACACAGGAAAAACAATGGTTGACATTAGCACAGAGGGAGCAGAACCACACCACGAAAAGAAGGAAGTCTGGGAGAAAAATCAGGAAGAAAGAACCATTCATCATACTGCCAAACGTATCCAAGTTGTTTAAACGTTTAAGCGTTTTTTAATACTTATACATACTTTCAAACATTTTTCATAGTGACCAAAACATGTACGCACTTTGTATGTGGAAATCAACATGAAACTCAGGGACACAAGCTTAAACTGTACTCAAATGACAAATGAAGAAGGCCTGAACACAAATAATGATTAGGATTGGAACCTATATAGAAGTATCAAATGGAACATGTATTGCACACTTTAGGCTACAATTACAAATAAGCAGAGGAAAACCATCCCCCCAAAGTCAGGGAGTCTTGTGTGTTGTCGAGGATGTAAAACCTGTTTCCTAGTTGGGCCCCAGTTGAGCGAATTTTACCGGCTTTTGGAGCACCTCTCTCCAGATGGTTGAATCCAGAGCAGCTCGTGGTAATGGTGGTTTTTCACAACCCAGATCCATTTTCCTGGTGCCCGACACCCTGTGAGATCTGTTTCCTCTACTGATTAAGCTGGCCTCCCATCTTTTTCCCACAAAAAGTTATCAGATGGCTGATTATCAACGCCAACATTCAAAGGCCTCTGGACTCTGGCCTATACTGTTGTTCTGATGTGCTTTTCCCCTCCAATTATTTTTACAGTTTTGCTCAATTGCGTACAAGTGAACAATGTTGTCGATTTTTTTTGTACTCAAAACACAGAACTCTGTGGCTTTTTGCCAAACAGTAAATGCATTTTCAAAATGTACAGTAGTTGCCTTCACAAAACATAAATGCATTCATGAAAACTACATGATAAAGTGTAAAGAGCAGAACCAACTCACCTGCTTTTTACACTGATTTGACTATTGGATGTTCAATATTATTTTGGGGGAAAAGGAATTACAAAGGAATAGTTTTACCACGTTAGAGTTCAGTTCAGGTCACAGGGTTGACCTTACACCTGAGACGTCAATGTCCAATGTTGGTGAAGTGAGGACTGTAAACTTAAGATGAACTCCATGTGAAGTTTTGCTTCCCGTTCATCATAACAATTGATTATCTCTTGAATTGTGCAACATTTTATTTTGTATGGTCAGAAAGAGTCACAGTTAAGGGAGTATGTGTTAGCATTCTGCTGTTAATATTATTTATGCTCTAAAACTAACTGCCTCGGTGTTGATGTGTTTCACAGGACCACTCAGGACCACTCATGCTTGCACTGCACCCCTGTCCAGAATGGTGACCACTATGCCTCCACGAAACCCATTTATGCACCCCACACAACCAGTGTTTCCTATCTAACGCTTCCTCAAGAACTCATGAGAAATATTAAACAAAGCATATGAGAAAGTTTGGAAGGTGTCAGTGGCTCTTTTATCCCATTCAATCTGTATGTGTGAATAGATCTATAATGATGTGATGTAATTGACTGATTCTGGCTGAGTTGGAGAATAATGAGAGGCCTCATTGGCATAATATCCCTGATTTAGATGAGTGGTTTTGTGAATTCAGGGCTGTGAGCTTTTTGCTATCATTGTCCTCTTAGATTCCAGTGTGTGTGTGTGTGTGTGTGTGTGTGTGTGTGTGTGTGTGTGTGTGTGTGTGTGTGTGTGTGTGTGTGTGTGTGTGTGTGTGTGTGTGTGTGTGTGTGTGTGTGTGTGTGTGTGTGTGTGTGTGTGTGTGTGTGTGTGTGTGTGTGTGTGTGTGTGTGTGAATGCGTATGTATGTGAATGCGTGTGTCTGTCTGTCTGTCTGTCTGTATGCCTGTCTGAAAAATAATAGCGAGGGAGAGAGGAATAGGAAGATTTTTGAGGTTGTTGCAATTTCCTTATCCTAATTGTGGGGTGAAACCAAACACATTTAGCCTACATCATGACAACATCACACGTAACATGTAGCCTAGCCATGTCTACACATTGCATTTGGGCAAAACAATCTGCGTTTTAACCATAAATAACATGCAACTGTTGTTTCCCTTCTCAATGATCATACAACACTGAATCATTGATTAACACCTCATTGAAATTTGCCATGCTAGCCTGTTCCACCTCTGGGCCGTCTAACTAGCACATGTGCAGAAGTTACAATTGTTTAGCTATCGGGAAGAGGCACGCAGAGAATACAGTCAACACAGCTACTCAGAATTGGGAAAAAACGTTAATGTCACGTGCACAGGTACAGTGAAATGACTTTCTTGCACATACATGTTACATGTATGTGACAAATAAAATTTGATTTGATTTGTTCCTCTTATTTCTTATTTTTATTTCTTGTGTGTTTTTGTTCTACCTCATGTTATTTTTAATACTACATTGAAATGTATTACTGAGTTGTTGAGTTAAGAGCTTGCAAGAAAGGCATTTCACTGTACTTGTGCACGTGACATTAACATTTTTTCCCAATTCTGAGTAGCTGTGTTGACTGTATTCTCTGGGTGCCTCTTCCCGATAGCTAAACAAATGTTAGTGCGAGTGTAGCGAAATGCTTGTGCTTCTAGTTCCGACAATGCAGTAATAACCAACAAGTAATCTAACTAACAATTCCAAAACTACTGTCTTATACACACAAGTGTAAGGGGATAAAGAATATGTACATAAAGATATATGAATGAGTGATGGTACAGAGCGGCATAGGCAAGATACAGTAGATGGTATCGAGTACAGTATATACATATGAGATGAGTACGTAAACAAAGTGGCATAGTTAAAGTGGCTAGTGATACATGTATTACATAAGGATGCAGTAGATGATATAGAGTACAGTATATACGTATACATATGAGATGAATAATGTAGGGTATGTAAACATTATATTAGGTAGCATTGTTTAAAGTGGCTAGTGATATATTTTACATCATTTCCCATCAATTCCCATTATTAAAGTGGCTGGAGTTGAGTCAGTGTGTTGGCAGCAGCCACTCAATGTTAGTGGTGGCTGTTTAACAGTCTGATGGCCTTGAGATAGAAGCTGTTTTTCAGTCTAACACTGACACTGAACACTGAACACTAAAAAGTAAGAAGTAAGAAGTAAGAAGCTACATACAGGATCAGTTCCAATACCATATGTACAATGTGCAGGGAAACTGTGGATATCAGTGGAGGCTCCTCAGAGGAGGAAGGGTAGGACCATCCTCCTCAGTGAATTTCATAAAAATAAAAATAGTGAAATATTTATCCTTTTTAGATAAAAGTATACTAAATATATTCATGTCACCAAATAATTGTTTTGCAATGAAAGTCTACAGTAGCCTCAGCAGCACTCTGTAGGGTAGCACCATGGTATAGCCAGAGGAGAGTTAGCTTCTGTTCTCCTCTGGGTACATTGACTTCAATACAAAACCTTGGAGTCTGATGGTTCACACCCCCTTCCATAAACTGACACAATAATCATGACAACTTCCGGAGGACATCCTTCAACTTATCAGAGCTTTTGTAGCAAGAACTGACATGTTGAGAAAGAGAGAGAGATTCCTATTTCGTAGTATATTTATTTTCACTTTCACTTACTTATCTACCATTGGATGCAGCTACGTGTGATCGGGGGTGTATTCGTTGCGCCGATTTTGTTTGAAAATGTTTCTTAAACAGAAACAAACGGTTTGAAACAGGGATAAAAATACTTGAATTTGTCCAATAGAAACTCTAGATCAGCCAGATGCAGGCAAGAGTGTGCAAGGCGGTACTGAATGTGTCACTGTCTGTCACCTTGATTACTCAAAATTCTCTTGACCTGTGCACCTACGTTGTAAACTTTCATTCATAGGCTAGGTTGTAGCAACCTCATAATGGGTACAGGGAAAAATTGTAGTAGCCTTAACCTATCAATATTACATTGAGCTGGGTGTATGGAATATGAATGACAGTCATCCAATATGCTGTAATAGAAATAAGACCATGTTAATTAATACAAATTATATTCCTCCCTCATCGTAATAAGGATCTGACCCTTTTTTTCAATTTTCGCCTAAAATGACATACCCAAATCTAACTGCCTGTAGTTCAGGACCTGAAGCAAGGATATGCATATTCTTGATATCATTTGAAAGGAAGTTGAAGTTTGTGGAAAAGTAAAAGTATTGTAGGAGAATATAACACATTAGATCTGGTAAAAGATAATACAAAGGAAAAAACGTGTCTTTTTTTTAATCATCTTTGAAATGCAGGAGAATTCAATTCAGATAGTCCGTATAACCATTTTGTTAGCTATTTAGCAGTCTTATGGCTTGGGGATGAAAACTGTTCAGGAGTCTGTTGGTGTCAGATTTGATGCACCTGTACCACTTGCAGTGCGGAAGCAGAGAGAACGGCTTGGGTAGCTGGAGTCTTTAACGATTTCCCGGGCCTTCCTTTCACACCACTTGATATAGATATATAGTGAGAGCACTAACCAAGTATCAGTTCTTTAGGAAGTGTGTCGTCTACAATGACATCCCCCAAAAGTGATGACTTGTACTGTAGGTATATCATGCAGGCATACCACTTATTCGGTTAAGAGTGATACAAAGATAGGGGTTATTTTTGAAGTGCGTGCTTAGATCTGCAGTAAGATGAAAAGGAGACAGAGTGCTGGTGCAGGTTCATGTGTTGACAGGAAACTGGGATGTGCTGCTTTCCTGTCTCTTCTCCATTGTCTACCGTATGTTTCTGCGTTTAAAATCGTCTTGCCAGGATTTGACTTAGTGAGAGTGACTCGAATGTGCATGTTGCCACGTCTCCAAAGTAGTACAAATCATTCAAAGCAGTCTGTTGCACAGGGGTAGAAAAATTGTAGGAAGGTTTTGAAGAAAATCACTGGGAACGCACCCCTAAAAAATTGGAGAACTCACCATAAAAAACAACACACTTTTACATGTCAAAATGATTTTACTCAGTTTCCACATGTTCTGCCTCAATACCACCCATGGTTATGCGCCATAATAAATGAAAATATTTTTCAATTCAATAATCAAACAGTACACAAGGATAGTTTTTGATTTAGATCCCCATTAGCTGTTGTACATGCAGCAGCTACTCTTCCTGGTGTCCACACAAAACATAAAATACATGACAGAGTAAAATAGTTATAGACAAGTACAACATAAGATAATATTACATTAAATAAAACATTTAAATATGATAAAAGATTCATACATTGATTGTACAAGACAATAGGAACCCCTGCTCTTTACATGACATAGACTGACCAGGTGAATCCATGTGAAGGCTATGATCCCTTACTGATGTCACTTGTGAAATCCACTTCAATCAGTGTAGATGAAAGGGGAGGAGACGGGTTAAGGAAGGATTTAAAATACTTAAGACAATTGAGACATGGATTGTGTATGTGTGCCATTCAGAGAGTAAATGGGCAAGACGAAACATTTAAGTGCCTCTAAAAGGGGTATGGTAGTAGGTGCCAGGGGGCAATGGTTTGTGTTAAGAACTGCAACGCTGCTGGGTTTCTCATGCTCAACAGTTTCCTGTGTGTATCAAGAATGACGCCGGGGGAAATGGCTGCCGTTTTACGGGCTCCTAACCAATTGTGCTATTGTGTGTTTTTTAGCGTTATTTGTAACTTATTTTGTACATCATTTTCTGCCACTGTCTCTTATGCCTGAAAAGAGCTTCTGGAAATCAGGACAGCAATTACTCATACTGGATGAAGATTTTTTCTTTAACGAGTCGGACGCAAATGATTTACTTCAGACACCGGACAGGGCCCTCATCCCCGTCATTCACATGAAGAAGAGACGGAGATATCGGGGACGTAGGTCAGTGTGCCTTGTAAGGATCTTTTTTTATTTATTTCACCTTTATTTAACCAGGTAGGCTAGTTGAGAACAAGTTCTCATTTGCAACTGCGACCTGGCCAAGATAAAGCATAGCAGTGTGAACAGACAACACAGAGTTACACATGGAGTAAACAATTAACAAGTCAATAACACAGTAGAAAAAAAGGGGAGTCTATATACATTGTGTGCAAAAGGCATGAGGAGGTAGGAGAATAATTACAATTTTGCAGATTAACACTGGAGTGATAAATGATCAGATGGTCATGTACAGGTAGAGATAATGGTGTGCAAAAGAGCAGAAAAGTAAATAAATAAAAACAGTATGGGGATGAGGTAGGTAAAAATGGGTGGGCTATTTACCGATAGACTATGTACAGCTGCAGCGATCGGTTAGCTGCTCAGATAGCAGATGTTTGAAGTTGGTGAGGGAGATAAAAGTCTCCAACTTCAGCGATTTTGCAATTCGTTCCAGTCACAGGCAGCAGAGAACTGGAACGAAAGGCGGCCAAATGAGGTGTTGGCTTTAGGGATGATCAGTGAGATACACCTGCTGGAGCGCGTGCTACGGATGGGTGTTGCCATCGTGACCAGTGAACTGAGATAAGGCGGAGCTTTACCTAGCATGGACTTGTAGATGACCTGGAGCCAGTGGGTCTGGTGACGAATATGTAGCAAGGGCCAGCCGACTAGAGCATACAAGTCGCAGTGGTGGGTGGTATAAGGTGCTTTAGTGACAAAACGGATGGCACTGTGGTAAACTGCATCCAGTTTGCTGAGTAGAGTGTTGGAAGCAATTTTGTAGATGACATCGCCGAAGTCGAGGATCGGTAGGATAGTCAGTTTTACTAGGGTAAGTTTGGCGGCGTGAGTGAAGGAGGCTTTGTTGCGGAATAGAAATCTGACTCTTGATTTGATTTTTGATTGGAGATGTTTGATATGAGTCTGGAAGGAGAGTTTACAGTCTAGCCAGACACCTAGGTACTTATAGATGTCCACATATTCAAGGTCGGAACCATCCAGGGTGGTGATGCTGGTCAGCCGTGCGGGTGCAGGCAGCGAACGGTTGAAAAGCATGCATTTGGTTTTACTAGCGTTTAAGAGCAGTTGGAGGCCACGGAAGGAGTGTTGTATGGCATTGAAGCTCGTTTGGAGGTTATATAGCACATCTGACGGAGAGTGGGTAATCCACCTCTACCATCAATCCTATTAGCCAACGTGCAATCATTGGATATTAAAATGGATGAGCTCCGATCAAGACTAACCTACCAACGGGGCATTAAAAACTGTAATATCTTTTGTTTCACCGACATGACATGTTTCACCGACACAGACATGGATAACATACAGCTGGCTGGGTTTTTCGTACATCGGCAAGATAGAACAGCTGCCTCCGTTAAGACAAGGTTTGGCGGTCTGTGTCTATTTGTAAATAACTGCTGGTGCACGAAATCTAATTAAGGAAGTCTCAAGGTTTTGCTCACCTGAGGTAGAGTATATCATGATAAGCTGTAGACCACACTATTTACCAAGAGAGTTTTCTTCTATATTTTTCAGTGCTGTCTATTTACCACCACAAACTGATGCTGGCACTAAGACCGCACTCAACGAACTGTATAGGCCATAAGCAAACAAGAAAATGATGATCCATAGGCGGCGCTCCTAGTGTTCAGGGACTTTAATAAAGGGAAACTTAAATCCGTTTTACCTGATTTCTACCAACATGTTATATGTGCAACCAGAGGAAAAACAACTCTAGACGCCCTTTACCCCACACACAGAGACGAGTACAAAGCTCTCCCTCGCCCCCTGACCAGAATTCCATGCCCCAAATTCCTGCTTATAAGCAAAAACTAAAGCAGGAAGTACCAGTGACTCAGTCAATAGGGAAGTGGTCAGATGACGCAGATTCTAAGCTACAGGAGTGCTTTGCTAGCACAGACTGGAATATGTTCCAGGATTCTTCCGATGGTATTGAGGAGTACAACACATCAGTCACTGACTTCATCAATAAGTGCATCGATGACATCGTTTCCGACAGTGACTGTAGGTACCCCAAACAGAAACCATGGATTACAGGCAACATCCGCACTGAACTAAAGGCTAGTCCTGCCGCTTTCAAGGAGCAGGACTCTAACCCAGATGCTTATAAGAAATCCCGCTATGCCCTCCGACGAACCATAAAACAGGCAGAGCCTCAATACTGTCATGCCCTGATCTGTTTCACCTGTCCTTTTGATTGTCTCCACCCCCTCCAGGTGTCGCTTATTTTCCCCAGTGTATTTATCCCTGTGTTTCCTGTCTCTCTGTGCCAGTTGGTCTTCTATGTTTCCAAATCAACCAGCTTTTTTCCCTTTCTCCTGCTTTTTGCATTCTCCTTTTTCTAGTCCTCCCGGTTTTGACCCTGGCCTGTTTCTGGACTTTGTACCCGCCTGACCATTCTGCCTGCTTTGACCACGAGCCTGTCTCCCACTCTGTAACTCCTGGACTCTGATCTGATTTTGACCTTTTGCCTGTCCACGACCATTCTCTTGCCTACCCCTTTGGATTAATAAACATTGTAAGACTCCAACCATCTGCCTCCTGTGTCTGCATTTGGGTCTCGCCTTGTGCCTTGATAAATGCAGGACTAAGATTTAATCGTACTACACACACAGACACTCGTCGGATGTGGCAGTGCTTGTAAACTATTACAGACTACAAAGGGAAGCACAGCCGCGTGACAAGAGCCTACCAGACGAGCTAAATTACTTCTAGGCTCACTTCGACGCAAGCAACACTGAAGCATGCATGAGAGCACCAGCTCTTCCGGACGACTGTGTGATCAAGAGCTCCGCAGCCGATGTGAGTAAGACCTTTAAACAGGTCAACATTCACAAGGCAGCAGAACCAGACGGATTACCAGGACATGTACTCCGAGGATGCGCTGACTAACTGGCAAGTGTCTTCACTGACATTTTCAACCTGTCCCTGACCGAGTCTGTAATACCAACATGTTTCAAGCAGACCACCATAGTCCCTGTGCCCAAGAACACCAAGGTAACCTGCCTAAATTACTGCCGACCCGTAGCGCTCACATCCGTAGCGTTCACACCACTATCCCAGAAATCCTAGACCCAATCCAATTTGCATACCGCCCCAACAGATCCGCAGATGACGCAATCTCACTCCACACTGCCCTTTCCCACCTGGACAAAAGGAAAACCTACGTGAGAATGCTATTCATTGACTACAGCTCAGCGTTCAACACCATAGTGCCCTCAAAGCTCATCACTAAGCTAAAGACCCTGTGACTCAACACCTCCCTCTGCAACTGAATCCTGGACTTCCTGACGGCCCGAAACCCCAGGTGGAAAGGGTAGGTAACAACACATCTGCCACACTGATCCTCAACACGGGGGCCCCTCAGGGGTGCATGCTCAGTCCCCTCCTGTACACCCTGTTCACCCATGACTGCATGGCCAAACACGACTCCAACACCATCATTAAGTTTCCCGACGACAAAACAGTGATAGGCCTGATCACCGACAACAATAAGACAGCCTATAGGGAGGAGGTCAGAGACCTGGCAGTGTGGTGCAAGCATAACAACCCCCACCTCAACATGATCAAGACAAAGGAGTTGATCGTGGTCTACATCCCCACTTTCTACGGGGCTGTAGTGGAACAGGTTGAGAACTTCAAGTTCCTTGGTGTCCACATCACCAATGAAATATTATGGTCCAAAGAGGGTAGTGCGTACAGCCCAGTACATCACTTGGGCCAAGCTTCCTGCCATCCAGGACCTCTATAGCAGGTGGTGTCAGAGGAACCCCCTAAAAATTGTCAAAGACTCTAGCCACCCTAGTCAGAGACTGTGTTCTCTGCTACCGCATGGCAAGTGATACCGAAGCACCAAGTCTAGGTCCAAAAGGCTTCTTAACTTAACTTTCTGTCCAAAAATGATGCAGAAAAATTAATCCATGCTTTTGTCACTTCTAGGTTAGACTACTGCAATGCTCTACTTTCCGGCTACCCGGATAAAGCACTAAATAAACTTCAGTTGGTGCTAAATACGGCTGCTAGAATCCTGACTAGAACCAAAAAATTTGATCATATTACTCCAGTGCTAGCCTCTCTACACTGGCTTCCTGTCAAAGCAAGGGCTGATTTCAAGGTTTTACTGCTAACCTACAAAGCATTACATGGGCTTGCTCCTACCTATCTCTCTGATTTGGTCCTGCCGTACATACCTACACGTACGCTACGGTCACAAGACGCAGGCCTCCTAATTGTCCCTAGAATTTCTAAGAAAACAGCTGGAGGCAGGGCTTTCTCCTATAGAGCTCCATTTTTATGGAACGGTCTGCCTACCCATGTCAGAGACGCAAACTCGGTCTCAACCTTTAAGTCCTTACTGAAGACTTATCTCTTCAGTGGGTCATATGATTGAGTGTAGTCTGGCCCAGGAGTGTGAAGGTGAATGGAAAGGCTCTGGAGCAACGAACCGCCCTTGCTGTCTCTGCCTGGCCGGTTCCCCTCTTCCCACTGGGATTCTCTGCCTCTAACCCTATTACAGGGGCTGAGTCACTGGCTTACTGGGGCTCTCTCATGCCGTCCCTGGAAGGGGTGCGTCACCTGAGTGGGTTGATTCACTGATGTGGTCATCCTGTCTGGGTTGGCGCCCCCCCTTGGGTTGTGCAATGGCGGAGATCTTTGTGGGCTATACTCAGCCTTGTCTCAGGATGGTAAGTTGGTGGTTGAAGATATCCCTCTAGTGGTGTGGGGGCTGTGCTCTGGCAAAGTAGGTGGGGTTATATCCTTCCTGTTTGGCCCTGTCTGGGGGTGTCCTCGGATGGGGCCACAGTGTCTCCTGACCCCTCCTGTCTCAGCCTCCAGTATTTATGCTGCAGTAGTTAATGTGTCGGGGGGCTAGGGTCAGTTTGTTATATCTGGAGTACTTCTCCTGTCCTATTCGGTGTCCTGTGTGAATCTAAGTGTGCGTTCTCTAATTCTCTCTTTCTCTCTCTCTCACTCTCTCTCTCTCGGAGGACCTGAGCCCTAGGACCATGCCCCAGGACTACCTGACATGATGACTCCTTGCTGTCCCCAGTCCACCTGACCATGCTGCTGCTCCAGTTTCAACTGTTCTGCCTTATTATTATACGACCATGCTGGTCATTTATGAACATTTGAACATCTTGGCCATGTTCTGTTATAATCTCCACCCGGCACAGCCAGAAGAGGACTGGCCACCCCACATAGCCTGGTTCCTCTCTAGGTTTCTTCCTAGGTTTTGGCCTTTCTAGGGAGTTTTTCCTCGCCACCGTGCTTCTACACCTGCATTGCTTGCTGTTTGGGGTTTTAGGCTGGGTTTCTGTACAGCACTTTGAGATATCAGCTGATGTACGAAGGGCTATATAAATAAATTTGATTTGATTTGATTTAACAGATTCTACCCCCAAGCCATAAGACTCCTGAACAGCTAATCAAAACGCCACACGTACTATTTTTATTGACCCCCCCCACCCCCACCTCCATTTTTACGCTGCTGCTACTCTCTGTTTATTATCTATGCATAGTCACTTTACCTCTATCTACATGTACATATTACCTCAATTACCTCGACTAACCGGTGCCCCCGCACAATGACCCTGTACCGGTACCCCCTCCATATAGCCTCCACAATGACTCTGTACGGTACCCCCTCCATATAGCCTCCACAATGACTCTGTACCGGTAGCCCCTCCATATAGCCTCCACAATGACTCTGTACCGGTAGCCCCTCCATATAGCCTCCACATTGACTCTGTACCGGTACCCCCTCCATATAGCCCCCACAATGACTCTGTACCGGTAGCCCCTCCATATAGCCTCCACAATGACTCTGTACCGGTAGCCCCTCCATATAGCCTCCACATTGACTCTGTACCGGTACCCCCTCCATATAGCCTCCACATTGACTGTGTAGCAGTACCCCCTCCATATAGCCTCCACAATGACTCTGTACCGGTAGCCCCTCCATATAGCCTCCACAATGCCGGTAGCCCCTCCATATAGCCTCCACAATGACTCTGTACCGGTACCCCCTCCATATAGCCTCCACAATGACTCTGTACCGGTAGCCCCTCCATATAGCCTCCATTGATATAGCCTCCATATAGCCTCCACAATGACTCTGTACCGGTAGCCCCTCCATATAGCCTCCACAATGACTCTGTACCGGTAGCCCCCCTCCAATGACTCTGTACCGGTAGCCCCTCCATATAGCCTCCACAATGACTCTGTACCGGTAGCCCCTCCATATAGCCTCCACAATGACTCTGTACCGGTAGCCCCTCCATATAGCCCAATGACTCTGTACCGGTAGCCCCTCCATATAGCCTCCACAATGACTCTGTACCGGTAGCCCCTCCATAGCCTCCACAATGACCTCCAGCCCCTCCAATGACTCTGTACCAGTAGCCCCTCCATATAGCCTCCACAATGACTCTGTACCGGTAGCCCCTCCATATAGCCTCCACAATGACTCTGTACCGGTAGCCCCTCCATATAGCCTCCACAATGACTCTGTACCGGTAGCCCCTCCATATAGCCTCCACAATGACTCTGTACCGGTAGCCCCTCCATATAGCCTCCACAATGACTCTGTACCGGTAGCCCCTCCATATAGCCTCGCTGCTGTTATTTTGTTGTTGCTCTTTAATTATTTTTTTATTTTTCTATTTTCTTATTTTAATTTTTTAAATTTGATTTATTACTTCAGTTTATGTTAGTAAATACTTTCTTACACTTATTTTTCTTAAAACTGTATTGTTGGTTAAGGGCTTGTAAGTAAGCAGCCAACTTGATACAACTGTGGGAAGCATGGGAATCAACATGGGCCAGCTTCCCTTTGGAACACTTTCGACAACTTGTCGTCCATGCCCTGACGAATTGAGGCTGTTCTGAGGGCAAAAGGGGGTACAGCTCAATATTAGGAAGGTGGTCCTAATGTTTTGTACACTCAGTGTATGTTTCAAATGTATGCGTAGGTAGGCAAAAACACTTGACCAATATGGTTAGCCACATGTACTGTAGGAATGTCTATGAACTCTTCCCACAATCTCTGATTCATAGCCTGTTGCTACTACAGAGGTGGCATTGTAAGTCTGAAATTGATTGGTCATGTCATACCGGACCAACTTCCTCAATGCAATTAACTGTTCTGTTTCCCTTTATCATAGTGACATACAGACTGTGTCCAAAATTTGGCTTGCCTACTCCTTACTTAAACTGCATACTGTGTACCAATTGTACAGCTCAGCATTTAACACCATAGTACCCTCCAAACTCATCAACAAGCTCGAGACCCTGGGTCTCGATCCCGCCCTGTGCAACTGGGTACTGGACTTCCTGACGGGCCGCCCCCAGGTGGTGAGGGTAGGTAACAACATCTCCACCCCGCTGATCCTCAACACTGGGGCCCCACAAGGGTGCGTTCTGAGCCCTCTCCTGTACTCCCTGTTCACCCACGACTGCGTGGCCACGCACACCTCCAACTCAATCATCAAGTTTGCGGACGACACAACAGTGGTAGGCTTGATTACCAACAACGACGAGACGGCCTACAGGGAGGTGGTGAGGGCCCTCGGAGTGTGGTGTCAGGAAAATAACCTCACACTCAACGTCAACAAAACTAAGGAGATGATTGTGGACTTCAGGAAACAGCAGAGGGAACACCCCCCTATCCACATCGATGGAACAGTAGTGGAGAGGGTAGTAAGTTTTAAGTTCCTCGGCGTACACATCACAGACAAACTGAATTGGTCCACCCACACAGACAGCATCGTGAAGAAGGCGCAGCAGCGCCTCTTCAACCCCAGGAGGCTGAAGAAATTCGCCACCAAAAGCACTCACAAACTTCTACAGATGCACACAATCGAGAGCATCCTGTCGGGCTGTATCACCGCCTGGCACGGCAACTGCTCCGCCCTCAGCCGTAAGGCTCTCCAGAGGGTAGTGAGGTCTGCACAACGCATCACCGGGGGCAAACTGCCTGCCCTCCAGGACACCTACACCACCCGATGTCACAGGAAGGCCACAAAGATAATCAAGGACAACAACCACCCGAGCCACTGCCTGTTCACCCCGCTTTCGTCCAGAAGGCGAGGTCAGTACAGGTGCATCAAAGCTGGGACCGAGAGACTGAAAAACAGCTTATATCTCAAGGCCATCAGATTGTTAAACAGCCACCACTAACATTGAGTGGCTGCTGCCAACACACTGACTCAACTCCAGCCACTTTAATAATGGGAATTGATGGGAATTGATGTAAAATATATCACTAGCCACTTTAAACAATGCTACTTAATATAATGTTTACATACCCTACATTATTTATCTCATATGTATACGTATATACTGTACTCTATATCATCTACTGCATCTTTATGTAATACATGTATCACTAGCCACTTTAAACTATGCCACTTTGTTTACATACTCATCTCATATGTATATACTGTACTCGATACCATCTACCTCATCTTGCCTATGCCGCTCTGTACCATCACTCATTCATATATCTTTATGTACATATTCTTTATCCCTTTACACTTATGTGTATAAGGTAGTAGTTTTGGAATTGTTAGCTAGATTACTCGTTGGTTATTACTGCATTGTCGGAACTAGAAGCACAAGCATTTCGCTACACTCGCATTAACATCTGCTAACCATGTGTATGTGACAAATAAAATTTGATTTGATTTGTACTACGTACTATTTAGCACGTAATGTTTATAAAATGATGCAGTATGCCACAGCCAAAACTAAAACAAACGAGATTAGACTGGGAAAAATCTTGACATCGGTGTCCTTCAGGTTGGAGAAGTCGTGGCTTTAGGATGATGCCCGAGTTTCTGACCCAAGATTTAAGTGCCTTTCAATGGGGTATGATAGTAGGTGCCAGCTCGCACCGGTTTGAGTGTGACAAGAACTGCAATGCTGCTGCAACGCACACAGTTTCCCGTGTGTATCAAGAATGGTCCACCACCCAAAGGTTATTCAGCCAACTTGACACAACTGTGGGAAGCCTTGGAGTAAACATGAGCCAGCATCCCTGTGGAACGCTTTCGACACCTTGTAGAGTCCATGCCCTGATGTTTGGTATACTCAGTGTACTATATATTGTCAAGGCATCATGACAGAACAACAACAAATGTCTTATACACTATTCATATAAACATATTCATACAGTATTAGATGTTTAGAAAGAGGAGAGGTGCTGTGATACAAGTGCTGTGTTTTTTTTTAAAGATATACTTCCTTTTTGCCTGAGTAACCTCTGGTGGCCGAGCATTCCATGATGTCATGTCTGATGGGGTATGTCTGTTTGAATTGTATGCAAATAGATTATACAAGTGGTTAGGGATTTTCAACACACAAATGTTTTTCAAAAATATTCCAGGGGAAGTAGTCCATTTCTCCTCAACCCTCAACCAGGAAAGACTTTCATTCTCACTGAGATAGTGTTTCCAAACCCTGGTCCTCGAGCACCCCCAACAGTACACAGTTTTGTTGTAGCCCTTGACAAACACCCCTCATTCAACTCATTGAGGTCTTGATGATTAGTTGACATGTTGAATCAGGTGTGCTTGTCCGGGGTTACAATAAAAATGTGTACTGTTGGGGTTACTCGAGGACCTGGGTTGGGAAACACTGGTCTATAACATGCTCACACTGAGGTAGCGCATGTATCTTAGTGTGAAGACGGGTGGGGCCTTAACCGCTTGACCAACCTCAAGCACTTTTTTTCTGTATAGACTTTTCATTCAACATTCCCCATTCACCCTTGTGTATACTTGTTACGGAGAGACTAATCTTGGTTAACCCAGAACTAAGATCTTGCGGAATTTGGTCAGATGCTCGATTAAGGTACCAGAATGTTTACCTAGTCTGTCAACCAGAGATCACTGAGACAGCGAAAGCAAAAGTCTTCCTCTCTGCAGTCTTCTGTGCTTGATGTTAGTTAATAGCTGTGCCACTCTGGGTGTGGGCCTGTCTGCTGGACAGTAATTGACACGTGTTAACCACCATTCAACTGTAGGGTTCTGCTCTGTTCCTGTCTTTGACTGAGGGAATCAGATGTCTCTGACTAGCCTGGTCCCAGATCTGTTTGTCTTGCCAACTCTTATGGTCATTGTCACAAACAGACCTGGGACCAGGCGTCTTTTGACTAATCAATATAGCTCAATGTCTCAAGTATCAGTCTGTCTTACTTGTATTTGATAGAACCGCTTTCCAATCACAATTTCACAGCTAGAAATGTAAAGTTTTTAAATGAAAAGTTTAAATGAGTTTAGACTGTTTTCATCCCCAGTTTTTTACTGTGCAGTTTGTTACCAACCGCCATAGTAGCAGTTTAGCAGCAGACACTACAACTTTCCTAAGGCTTCATATACCCAGGCATGCTTGAGAGGCTGTGTGCTGAGATAATAAAAGCCCTCCAAAATTGAGATAAATTTTTTTTTAAATATCAACATGCCTCTTCATTGCCAAGGAGCATATTGATATTTGTGCTTTAAATATAAAAACAACATTCCTTTCCCACAAGGTTGCCAATGGACTGAATGTCATTATTGGTCCCCTTTTCAAAACAGGGTTACAAACACAATGACTGAATCACCCACTATCATTCAGGATCTCCTCAATGCCTGCCTAGCCAGGAGATTCATTTCTCTAACCTCATGTACATTTTTTTTGTCCTCATTTCTCTATACAGAGGCTAAATGTCAAGCTTGCCTGACTCCTTCTAGTGACACATCCATTCCAGCAGATAATTACCAAAAGGAAAGTGATGCTTTAGTGTGCCGAGGGGAATTGAATTTACTCTGAAATAAAGAGTTTTTCACTTTCCAATTGACGTTTTAGATACATGTGACTATTTAATTTGATTACCGGTCTTGAACATCTTTGACTTATTAAGGTGTTGAAACCAATTAAGGGCTACATGCTGTTCGTGCTTCCCGATTATAAACTGTGAATACTGCTTAAAGATCCATGAAATAAGAAACAGGCTGAATGTTTTGTTCATTAGTCTGTTGGCCACATAGAGATGCTGTTATTATGAGGCAATCCAGGTAATGATGTTTAATTACAGCAAAAGGCTTTACAAAACGTTGAAGAACCTAAAGCAGTGTAGGATTGTGTTTGGTGTATGTTGTCTGGTCTATGATGATCATGTATGTTAATGAAAGCCACTGTGTGAAATAAAACATTGCTATGAATCAGGGTTTCCCATTTGGCAGCACATGGTCCAAATTTGGCCCTTGGGTGATTTTATTTGGCCCTCCAAGTTTTCTGAGCAAAAAAAAATATATATTTTTTTTTTACATCGTTGTACACCAACAAATCAGCTCCAAGTGATTTTAATTTGTAAATATTTTCCCATGGATAATAGAGAGATACTGTATATGTGATTGTATACAAATGTAAACAAGGTTTGAAATGATTGTGTTTTAGTGAAATATTATAACTGTTTGGGCTTCTTGCGGCCAATTTGCAGTCTAAACATTTTTTTTGTAATTATGTTCCTGGCCACTGACCATCAGCGCAAGAAAAAATCATATTGTCACGTTCTGACCTTAGTTCCTTTTGTTTTGTCTTTATGTTATGTGTGTGCGTTTTAGGTAGAGGTGTGTCTTTTCTGGACTTGGCACCCTGTGTTTTGGGTGGTCACTTTTACTGTCCGCGCCCTGTGTTGTTGGGCTTGTCTAATTTTGTGTGCCTTATGAAAGAGCACTTTTTTCCCAGTGGAACTCTCTGCGCCTGACTCCTTCCTCACCCACCTAGTCCCGTGTGACACATAAGGTGTAGAAAATGTTTAACTGACTGAAAAGGGCTTTTATCCAGTCAGGATCAAAACATTTTGTTTAAATACCCATGTTTATTCAATGTCTTTACAATGCATTATAACCCCATCAAAACGCATTCTACCTGTTGGCTTTATTAATGTTACTGAAAGTTTCAAAAATAGTGGTGGTCAAAAACAAAACTGTACCACCTGCAAACATTGTGACACAAACATTGGATTCAACCTCTCTTTAAACTAGACTGTGTCCTTGTGTCCTGGTGTAAGCCCCACACACGTTGAGTGAGAAGATCTGCTGTGTCACTGGGATAGGTTGGTATCTCTACGGCTGGGAAGACCATGCTCCTCTGCTGGTTATGATTGGAGCGTGCGTTGTCATGGGTCACGCTTCTGATCCAGGATTCCCTCTGTCTGGCCTCAGGTCAGGAGTTGGGCTATGGGGGGGCCTTTAACGCCATGACACAACTATTAACATTGGCTTCTCACTCACAGTAAGTTCCTTACTTGACCTGTACTGTAGCTGAAGATACTTTTATAGAGGCTGGATCAATATAACTCTTTTGGAGACTGTTGTAATCCATACTGACATGTGGAAACAGCAGACCAAAAAACACACACTCCTGTGAAAAGTTCCTCTTTTGCACCATGACCAGACCAACTGCCTGTGAATGTTATGCTGTTTTGTAGATAAGGGCTGCCTTCCACTGTAGGTGACTCAGCTATCCAGAACACGCTGCATCTCCACAGATAATACCACTCAGAAAGGTCAGAAAATAATGGGATAATGGGGAACAACTGTCACTTTTCTCCTAGCATACTTGCAGCAAAGATTCCCTGTCCCCGAAACGTCATTTAAGATATTATAATGACAAAACATGGCAGACAAAATGAGCCCACTTGTTTGAATAAAATAAGAGGTATATTACTCATTATTTATTGACAATTTATATAATTATTAATCCACAAAAGATTTGGCTTTGAATAATTTGAGGCAATATCCTATACGTGCATTCAACACTGTAATAAACCAATGTTCTGAACATGTCAGTTTAAAAAATATATACATTTGACAAACTACTATGAATTCTGAGAAAAAGAAGAAAAGTTCATGGGCCCTAAACTATGTTGGCTGAAATGTTTCTACTATGTTGGCTGAAATGTTTCTACTATGTTGGCTGAAATGTTTCTACTATGTTGGCTGAAATGTTTCTACTATGTTGGCTGAAATGTTTCTACTATGTTGGCTGAAATGTTTCTACTATGTTGGCTGAAATGTTTCTACTATGTTGGCAGAATATGAATTCAATGCACTAGAAACAAAAAAAATGCAATTATAGAGCGAAGAGAAAGGCAGTACTTCAACAATTCATTCACCCTTGTGCACAGTCTGCCTGTGCAGGGACATGCCGAGGTATCCCTCAACAAGGATGCGGCTGATTTACAGAGACACAGTATCATTGCGTCAATGGGATGCTTGTCTTTATGAGTCTGTTTAAATTCTAATGAGGTGTTTTCGCACGTTACTTTTCTTCCCGTTATTCCAATGGCAGTGCTGCTTGGAAATAAATCATGTCAAACGACACTTCTAGAACAGATCATTGTCCTCAAAACTCATCGCCTGATCTTGGCAGAGCTCCCTTTTCTCCCTTTTCCCTATTTTACCTCAAAGGCATCTGTCCTACTGAAAGGATGTACACAACGTGAAAACTTGGGTGATAGCCTTTTTAGGCCTATAGGCCTATTAGCTTACATTCCCGAAATGTCATTAAATTGTGCATTTTTTAAATAATGAAATAAGTGTTCAAATAGTATACACGTATAGGTAAGTATATGAGACTGTATTCATTTGTTGATACATAAGCAAAAGGAAGGACGCAACTTTCTACAATGATTGTCGGCTGTTGTCAATGTAAGCAGTCACAACAGTTGTTCGAATATAATCGGGAAACCAACACAGTTTGTTATTTTAATCGCACTGTGGCTATTATAGCATGCCAGAACAGGTGACTGAAGGGGCGCTGCCAATGCAAGTGAGGAGTCCCCATCCTTCTCTACGAAGTAAATAAATAAACAATGAATCGTCCAGTCTCCTGTGCGCCCAGCCTGGTGCGCCTCATCCCATCTCATGCATGGCTGCCAGTAATGGTCTACTGGGTGTCAGCTTTTATTTGCAGGACACAAAGCAAGTGCCAAGGGCTGCTGCATCGACTCCCCGAGCAGACTCGGCCTCTGGATAAAAGCAAGCAAAATGCTTCAGTCGAGCACAGAAACATAGAAATGTTAGGCTGGAAAGAGGAAGTACAGTGGAGAGGGGAGGGACCGAGGGCAGAGTTCCATGGGGCTGCCGCAGCGCTTCGAACTTCTGCACATGGAGCGGGGGGGAGTTGGAAGAACTTCATATTGCAAACTCAAGGAATAGCAGGTAGAGTAACTTTCACGATGCTTTGTTTAAGTTCAATGTCATTTAAAGTGTTTATTCGTATTTCTAAATGGTAAGAAATGAAATATCGTTACTCTTTAAAAAACGAACTATGTTAAACAGATTGGAAAACATTGTCCTGACGTCTGGGGCAGGTGCGTGAGTGTGAGCGTCTGAAATCCTGTGACGCGAGTGGTGAATGTAACCGAGTTGACTAAATGAAGGAACATTTTAATGTTACATGAATGTTATACAGTTTTGATACGCATTATAATTAATATCGAATGTATTTTCTTTGGAAAATAATGGAATAATGGAATATTTTCCTCCTTTCCCAAACATATTTTAGGAGATCACAGGAATTGCTCACAATTATCTCAACCATATCGAAGCAGTAGGCTATATGTCTTGCCATTGACAATTAATCCTATTATAATTAGGATAAACATAAAAACAAAAAAATACATTTCCTTGGTTTCAAAGTTTCCTATAGACTCGTTTCACGTTTCGTGCCAGATTGCCACCTGTTGCAACTGTGCGCATCCAGAATGAATATCTGAAGTCTACCAACCATTTTACATCATGACATTCAAGCTGGAGTTCTTATTTCAGAAGTCCACTTTCCATTATTACAAATGAAACCAAGTCAATTTAAATAGCATGTATAAAATTGATCTGAACAGTCCTCAATGAAAGCGACAGGAAATAGGCTATAACTGCGTTGCCGAGAGTATGAAAAATGTAATCTGTTTCTATGCCCTTTTCAAAGTTACATGAAAAAGACACACACTTCAAAATTCCTTTTCAAGATACCCAAGACGGTCTGAATTATTGGTTGATCTGATCCGAACCTGACATGTGTGTTGATAGTATTGGTGGGCAGGGCTCAAGTATAGCCTACTGTTAACATGTTGTGAAACTGACATTCAACAAGATCACCATAGAATATTAATTGTAAGAGAAATAATGAGGAAACAACTCCATAATACTTTCCTCACACATTTGTGCGCTGGGACAACATTTTACAAGCTTCAACATGTATGATATGTTATTATTGTTATGTAGAACTATAACCATAAACAATGAAAAAGCCTACTCAAGTCGGCTAATTAAATTTGGATAATATGGAATAATAAGATATCATATTTTCATTACTGCATTGTCTAGATTGTCCTCACAAAACTTCAAAAGCAATGTTGATCTTGTTTTAACTTGATTTTAATTTGTTGTTAACAATGGTATTTCCATTTTGTTGACAGTCCAAACTGCCCTACAAAGGCCAAACGCAGTAACTACGTTTTTTATTTATTTTTTACTGCAAATCTGATTTCAAAATCTTTTTATGTCTAGACAGACAGCAGTTTCTGATATTCCATGATATATTTTAATCAACTGGCTTGTTCTTGTGTCAGGAAACTATACACCACATGAATCAGAAAACACCCTTGGCCATTTCTGAACAACTCAACATTTATGACCAAATTCGTAGTTACTGCGTTTTGCCTTTATAGGGCAGCATAGCCTACCTCCTCATTCAGCATTGACATTTGACAAGGTTAGGCTACTCACCTTTTTTTTTTTTTTAGGGCAGCCAAACACTTGCATTTCAATTTGATAGCAAGGTTTGCTCTTTTCAAGCAAACCACTGCCACCTCAAAGGTTTCTGTTCTACGGAAAAGATGAGAAAACAATGTGAAAACTTGGGCGATGGCCTTATTATGGTAGGAATTTGCTGAGTTACTTTTTGAATGAAACGTTCATTTTAAAAACGAATCCAAAATTAAAAACACAGCAACCTGTACAAATGGACTCACCCTCAAGAAAAAAAAAAGATATATTTCAATTACTATTAGTAAATTAAGCAATGAATTGCAACCCACCCCTTAGCACAATGACATTTGATGTATCTGCTTCTTCCTATTGAGGAGGGTTGGAATGCTGCAAATACACGTTTGTGGACACATCAGCATCCTTGTTATTAGCATACTGAGGAAGGAGACGGAGAAAGAAAGGCTGTTATTAAAATGATTCTCACTGAATACCGGTGTAATGAAGTGTGTCAGATGCAAATGAGGACAATAAGGAAACTCCTTTCAATGCCCCTATACTGTAGCCCCTCTAACCCACAATAGGTGCCAAAACATCAGCTTAGTACGATTATCATCTTTCAATTTATGGCTGCACGTTTCATTAATTGCTAATGAGTATTCTCTCTATAATTTTCAGATTTAAAAAAAAATGAAAACGATGACTGTTTTGAGTGTTATGTTACGTGGTATAATGTAGTAGGGCATGGTTCCCCAAATGGTGGTTTGGGACCCACAGGTGGGTCGTTGCTAAGGCATGAGTGAGTTGTGGCACAAATACTGTTTTGTTTCACACTGGAATGAATGAGGTGGGTCTCAATACACAAAAAGTAATTCATATTCATTTTTACATCTCAGTATCAAAATATATGAAATGAATCAAGCTGATTACATTATTTTTGGGGGGATAAATTAGCAACAACAGTCACTGTTCTTAATTTGTTGTCCAAATGAATGATTTTCTGGAGAAACAAATTATGATTTTCAAGTACCGTCTTTAATCACACTTCTCACAGAAGCAGCATATACTTATAATAGTTTGAGGGGGGAAAAAACATTTCAATAATGATACCTGATATGATATAATTCTTGTTTGACTTTACTTTGAAAAAAAGTTATTAGAAACTCAGCCTAATGTTCTATATCACCCCTCAGATTGTATTGATTTTCATATGAATGTTTTATTCATTCACATAGAGCCCATATTATTCACATATGTTTTATGTTGATATTCCTGACATTTAAGGAGAAATATGTGTTGCCAAATTATAGTTTACATTATAAAATCCTGTCAGTCGGTTTTTACTTCCTCACAGTATCCAAAGTTTGCTGTTGTTGTGCACTTTGGCTGTTTAACGGTTTGACTGTTTCAGTCTCCACCCTGCTCCCTGTCGTGTGTTCGCACCCTCCTCGGCACAGCCCTTCCACCCCACCCGCCATCCATCACACACACACACACACACACACACACACACACACACACACACACACACACACACACACACACACACAAACACACACACACACACACACACACACACACTCCCTTGAGTTAGGACTGGGGGTGTTGTGAACCCACAGCCCTCATCCTGCCTCTCCTCCCCTTACTGAGCGCACTCAGACCCACTGCCATGACTCGTCCTGCCCTTTGTGAGGCACTTTCAGAAAGCAGGTGTTGTCCTTAGTGCCTTGTTTTGTCATATTTGACTAAGGTGGTGTCATTCTGAAATAATGTCTGAATGAAACCATCCACAAAACACAAAATATATTGAGAATTGTCAACAAGAAATGAACTACAACATAACATATCATTAAGATATTCAACTAATTGGGTTTTGTCACAAACACCTGTGGTTTATAATGAACCAGGAAACAAAACGATGATAAAACAAATAAAATAAAATGAATGTAATCTAGCATAACTAAAAGGAATAACAGTGTTACTTTGGGTGAATATACAGCTTCCTGAATGCCTTAACAACTGTGTTGTGGTTAAACATGGGAATGCATTTCTCACTTCTGTGAAAGTCCCCCACCAACACCATCAGTATTTCCCTTCGCACCATCCGCCCAGAAAAAAAGGCACATGAGAATACCACCCCCTCCCGACCTCCAAACTCCAGATGCTAAAGAATGATGGTGCCGGCAGGGCCTCCTAGTCCTGGTATCGACACACCAGCATCTAACACCCACTGTGCTCGCTGCGCCAGCATCTTCTGCACCAATGACCTCTGCCCTTCCTACCCCCTCCCCAACCCACCACCACCTCCCCCACTTGGGTCCTGGGTGTTCGTGGGTTGTCGAACCTCTGACTTGACTCGCCTGTCCGCTGAACATTGGGCGTTGCGACCGCAGCAGGGGCTGCTTGGTGGCTTCCCACTATTTGTTCCAAATGTGTGGAGCCATCTGTCAGTAAAACAGGAAGGCCTAGGTTCCCCTTCTCCCTCGGGCTCGCTTCGCTATTTTAGGGAGCTTCACTTCTCCCTGTGTGGCTGGCTGGGCCGGGAAAGCGGCTCCACCAAGGGCCTTCTTGAAGTGGCGGAGCCGAGGCTGAGGCTGTTGTGCCCATCTGCTGCAGGCTTGAGGTGGATGCATTATTAATGGGGCCACGCGCACTGGTGACTCCTCAGATATGCAGCAGGCCCCTGGCCAGGGGATGTGCTCTTCTTCACTAAATTCCCTCCTCTTGTGCGAAAGAAACTTACTTAGGTGCCCCTTGGCCTTCTCCTTCCTCTATCTCTCTCTCTGTCCCCTGGTTCTCTCTCTTTACTTTCGCTCTCTGATACACTCCCTGTCTGTCTTGGTTCCCTCCCCTCTCTATCTCTGTATCCCCCCTCTCTCCATCTCTGTCTCTATCTCTCTCTCACGGTCCCTCTCTTTATTATCTTTCTCTCTCTCCTCTCTCTTTGTTTCTGATGGTTGCACCTCTCGCACACGTCTTTGCTCGGGTAGTGGCGCGCTCAGCGGTGCATGCTCAGTAAATTAGAGTGAACATGAGCGTCGATCAGCTGGGCACGACAAACAGCCGTATCCTCAGTGACCTTGGGCCACTGAATTTTCTGCTTAATTTTGCAGCAGTCAGTATGCGTTTTTGGATGATTAGGTGGCAGGAAATTAACAATAAATAACAAATGTGGTCTGAAAGCTCCTCATCACCATAGCCCGTCATGCAGGGCCAAGCCACTCTCCCAGCCCATCCTCTCTGTCAGACATGTAATGAAAATGTCTGTAATTCGTTGTAATGTAATGGGACAGCGGTGTGTCTTTCGGTGTGACAAAAGGGATCTTGCCAGGGTGACAGAGTTGTAAAGAGAGAGGTCATAGCTTTCGTCAGTTGTGGCTTTTTATAATGTTGTCTTTTTCAGCCCTGCTGTGCCGTTGATACAATTTAAACACATCTACATCTCTGTCTCTCTCTATCCCATTAGAGTACCTGCACCGAATGGAGACGGAGGAGGCACAGGAGATGTCTCAGACGCCAGGTAAAAGGCACTGTTTTCAGACCTCAGAGTGAGATGCACAGAGCCCAAGTCGAGTGGCACAATTCACAGCACATATAATGGATTATAGATGATTACGGTTCTACCATATGAGCAATAACGAACCATGTTCTGGTGACTAATGGGTGTTTTCTGGTGTTTATCCATGCAGGCAGGGACAGCCCCCCTCCCAATGATGTGTCTGAGGACCAAGACGAGGCCATGCCCGTCCCAGAGGACCTGTCTGCCAGCTCCAATTTACAGCACAACAATAGGGGTGACAAAGGAGGCATGGGTGAGTGACAGTTCCTATAAGTCTGTGCCACATATGTTTAAATGTGCCACTCCCACATCAGTAGGCCTATAACCAGTTATTACACCTAGACCAGTATAGCCATCAAACCTTCACCCGTGTGCTCCAAAACCTAGCAGTTTCCATAGGAACTTCAGAAATATGTATACCGTCACAAGGACAAAAGCAGTAGTATGGTCCATACTACTCATAATGAAAATAAAAAGAACAATTATCATAATATATTAATAAATGCCATATGATGAATACATCTACAATAATTACATGCCTGTTACAGCTGCCTGCACTAGATATACAACAGCAAAAGTTCCACCCTCTTATTCTTTTTTAATGGTAAAATAAACCAAAACTACATTTCATAAAAACAAATGTGTCGGTAACTTAACTATTTTGTGTTAGTAAAATAACAATTTTGTAACGGTATCCCAACCAGTAGTTAGCACATGAACAACAAATCCCTTAGTTCCACTCATTAGTTGCAATCTAGCGCTTAATCGAGCTTAGTCCTTTTGAACATGTAGTCTTGATGCATTTAGGTCATTGGCAGGAACGGTTGGACATTTCTCTCATCCGTCACATGATGTGCAAAACCTTAAGGAATGGCTAATGTGGCCTTGATATGAGGATGTAACTAAATTAAGCCAGGGAATACCATTATCTGATCTACAAGTTAATTGAAACTCGGGACATGACTGGCATGTCAGGGGACACCAGGCAGCATTTACCAGATGAAGTTCTGGAATTCAATTTTTTTGCTTCATGAGAACATCTGTGAACCCCCCATATCATGTTGTATACGTAAAAGTACAACATCTCATACAACCAATATCTATGGTAGGTTTATGGGACGTGTTAGTAGTTGTGATAACTGGGGTACACGATAAGTGTTACTATAATTTGTGGTGTAAAAATGGAACGTCCTTTCATATTAGCTTCCAGATAGCTGTGTGGTGTAGTTTACCCTTGTGCGTCAAGGCTGCATTTAGTCAGAAACAACATGTCGGAGCAGAGGAAACTGAAATAGGATGTGCAAGAGTTTCCTAAGAAGAACTTGCCATCAGGCAGTTTCAACACTCCAGGAGATAAAGACTTCAGGAGCAGAGCCAAGATCGGAGATCAGCATTGCACATCACCAGTGCATCTCACCACCACACAGCCAGCGCACCTGCAAACACACTCACCACTTTCACTTCAACTGTCAAGCTTTTAACTCAGCAGCACACATAAGGAACTCCAACTCTCGCCAGCATGCCATAGTTTACGACATGCGCCAGGAATCTTTTGTAACTGCCCTGCTGACCATGAAGTGCACATTTATCCTCATCAAAAGTCACTTAGTCAATGTGACAACGTCTGTCAGCATTGAGGTGAAATCAGCGTAAAATATTTTGAGGCTTTCACCTCCTGCAGCTGCAGTTCCAAGGTTTATCCATGAGCCACCAATTGATTGACTTTCTGAAGCATTACATGGACTATACTTATTTTGTTTATCATAAATGCTCCTTTTTTAGGGCTTTGTGCAAGTTTGCAGTTGAGCTAGCGCTGGAAGAGGAGGCCATAGGTTCAGTCCAGTCAGGCTGTTCTTTCTCCATATGACTGTCTTTGTGGTTAGCCTATGATTAGTCATTTCACTAGCCGGATTTGACATAACTAGGGAAAACTGCTCAAATGACAAAAATGTTCACTGATGCACAATGGGGACCATGCCATAGGAATTTCAGTCAGACAGTCAACATTTTTTACATACCTAAGAAAAATGAATGACAATTGTCAATCAATTTGGGATTGTGGTTACAGACATTATTCCATATTCCATCAGAAATAAAATGTTATAGTGTCTTCTTTGGCGAGTTAGTTTTTTAAGGATGTGTTGTGTGATTCCTAACCTCTTTATCTGGTCTTATAGTATTTTGAAACACAGGAAGAGGTCCTGAATCAGGAGAGAGGTCTGCAGAAACATAGACAACACTGTGTGTGTGTGTGTGTGTGTGTGTGTGTGTGTGTGTGTGTGTGTGTGTGTGTGTGTGTGTGTGTGTGTGTGTGTGTGTGTGTGTGTGTGTGTGTGTGTGCGTGTGTGCGTGTGTGCGTGTTTGTTTGTAAGTGTTTGTCTTTGAGTGTGGGTGAGTGTAAGTGTTTTTGAGTATGTGTTGCTCTGCACTCCCTAAAGATCTAATCACCACTGTGAGAGGAAGTGGCTGTTATGCTGTATCTATGCAATGCATCACTGGCTCTCTGATAAACCCCAAATGCATCAGGGAGTTATTATTATCTGTTAGGATCATGTGGTACAAAGGCTATTGGCCTGAAGTGCAGGACGCAAGCAGGACTGTGTAACTGAGACAAGGAGGCTGCAACTATAACGGAAGCTCAAGACCTCAAAGCCAGGTTGTTTGTTGCAGTTTTCCATTCACTTTCCAATGCTAACATACTGTAGGTTTGTCCTACACAGCTTCTCTAGTTTCATCCTACACAGCCTTCATCATACGATTCAAAAAGCCCCAAAAGGATTTCCCTTGTGTGGGAAGGACAAGACACATTGTCACAAAAGGTTGCCTGACTGAATGAAATTGTCTGAAAATATTTTTTGTCAGTACAGTCACACAGACACCTAGTTTCCTAAATTGGGGTCGCAAATGACATGTCACAGTATGCCTGTCCGGTGACACAATTTCTCTTTCAGTAGGTATGAGTAATTAGGGCTATCCAGTCTTCACTACAATCCTGTCTATTTCAGACTGAAGTGGTAAGCTTTTGAGTTCCCGAAAAGGCTAGGTTAGAGTTTCGAAAGAGTGGGCAAAAGTACACTTTGTTTTTGGGGCTCCTTATCGAAACCGACACACCCAATGGAATTGTGTTCAGTATGGCGTCTACGTGGATTTACACACATGTGGTTGGTCCCACAGCGGAGTTAGCACACACTGGGCTATTTTCATCAGACACTGAGAAAAGCCGCTCTGTTGCAGGAACCTCCAACAGGCTCTTTTTAACTTCCACACTGCATAACTGAGCCATCATCAATGGCTTGTTATCAGTTACCTGTGTTTCCTTTTTTTGTTGTTGCTAGTTCTGTCAGAGTAGATTGTGCGTTTCAGTGGGTGGTCTCTTTTGTACCTGTGAATCCAATCAATGACACTGGAGCTGTCACTAAGTATATGGTAGCCTACAATGTTGAAAATGATGTCTTTAGTTAAACTTTTTATTTATTTTATTTTTTTGACTTCCAAGCAAAGTAAATAAGCCTAGGGTTTTGTCACAGAAGGTCTCTGGAAAGATACTTCAGTTTCAGTGGTCTACACCAACCCTCATGTTGTCATTCTGGCCCCTCTTTAACCCACCTCCTCATAGCTGAGCTAGACAGCGTTGACATCGGCAAGGCCGAGGGAACGACTGCTGCTGTGCTGCAACTTCTCAGGGACATATGGGGAAGTTGTGACTAAATTGGAGATGGGAAGAAGGGCTTGTACTTTATATCATGCTTGTCACACATCCTGATTTACTCGTTTTGGGAAGCAAGTGTCAAATCTCACAGGAAAGGACCAAACAAAGAGATAGAGCAATAAACCAACAACAGTGAATCACTTAGATCCGACTCTCGATTTCAACGCCAGACATTTAAGTCGAATGAACGATGCATTTTTTACTATGAATAATATCGAACCAAAAGGCAACAGAAAGTCTCAGTGAGATTCTAAAGGGTAATACCACTGCAACAAGAGTACTTTCTGTGAGTGAAATCTTTTTTCTCTCTCATTACCGTAATCACATAGACGTTTAAAAAGAAAATGGTTGTGTTCATGTTGTAGCCAAACAACCCAGTAATCCTCAGGTCTATGATTCTGGCTGACCAGTAGGCCTAACATGCTTGGGGAGATGCAGGCCTTAACTCAGCACCTGTGGTTAGTGATAATATGCTCTTTAAGGTTATCAGTGCCCGGGGTGTTCTCTCTATGTCAGTAGTAATCTGTGCCTTTTCTGCTTTCATCTAGCTAACTTCCTTTGTGCCGGGTGTGAGATTTCTATAAGCATATGGTTTGTGTTTCCCTCATCTCGCCTGCTCGGCAGAAAGACATGTCGTGGTCTATGTGTCCACTCGCAAAGAAAAGTCGCAACAGGCAAACAGACAAAATGTTGTGTGGTGAGGGAGGAGCAGTTTTTTTTTCACAAGCCTGCCCTGGACCTAGAGTATTTCAGCAGTTAGCATAACGTAACTAATTCTAACGTTATTTTGGTCTTTGGTCTGTCCACTATCACCAAGGTGGCGCGTATTATTTGAGTAGTTAGCGTAGTACTGTATACCAAAGGCTGATTTTATCCAGTATCACCAAGATGGTATTCAGTTAATACTGAAGTATCATCTGAGAGCAAAAAAAAGAGTTCACCCAAGTTGCCTTTCCTATCTCACTGGATGAATCATGCATTACGGGAGCTTGTTCCCTAGGAGTGTCAGTGAAAACAAGAGTCCCCACAAAAGACGGTTTCAGTTACACTGTTTTACAATTCCTTGTCTGCGCTTCCCTTTCTGTCACTTCACCATAATGATTGGTATTTCAGTTAGGTAGGCCCTGTGTCTGAAGCTTCTCCTTTTTCCCTATAGATTCCTATATTTCATTATTTCCACTCCTTCCTCTTCGGGTGTACAAACAAGTTAGACACATGAGGAAATCAACCAACATGACATGCAAATCACAGGCTAATAGTTGAGGGATTGTCGAGGCTTTAAGTGGTTAAAAGTAAAGTCCAACAAATTGAGGAACCAGTCACTTGACCTGATATCCCTCCAATACTCAATCAGATGCCTGTCGTCACATTTCCTTTACATCCGCTACTTTTTATAGTTGTGCTTATTGAGATGATAGATGTTGATTAAATTATGGTTAAACAAAATATTTGTTCAAATGGATTGTCATGCCATAGTCTGGTTACAAAGTTAGTGAAAAGAACAGTTCCCACTGGACAGAAAAACTGGTTGAATCAATGTTGTTTCCACATAATTTCAACAAAAAATTGAACGTGAGGATATTGAATCAATGTGGGAAACGAATTGAATTCGCAAGACGTTAGCAGCATAAGGGCATTTCATCTTTTTTTCACCCAACTTTTAACCTAAATCCAATGACATGGTGAATTTCTTTGTTGATTTCACAGTGAATTCATGTTAGTTGACAATTAAACCAAATGTTAATCAAAACTAGATGTTGAACTGACGTCTGTGCCCAGTGGGTGTTACACTTGATGGTGTTACACTTAGAATGCAAGCATTTTTGGATTATCACTGACATTTTTTACATTTACTATTTCTCCCTTACTTGTTTGGTGTGCGAGTGTTAGTGTGTGTGTGTTTGTTTACCGTAGTTTGTTGGACTAGTTTACACCGCTGCCGTCCCTCGTTTCACACAACTTCCTGTGTCTCTGTTTCCTGTTTATCTTGCTGTCATTTTCACAGTGTGTGATGATGAGAGATGCAGTATGAGTTTCCCTATTTCCTTTAGCAAAAAGGTTTTAAAAAATATATATTTATATATTATCCATCTGTTATGTTTGATCTGGAGCACTGATCACAAGAACCCACTGCATGAGTTCACCAAATTTGTTTCAAGGTTTTGCCCTAGTGTGCTCAGCCAATCAAGTTGAATTGAGGATAGCTGCACAGAAAGTGCTGATTTACATGCTCTCACTCTGCAATGAACTTTTGCTATCAGTAAGTTCATTGGAGGTGAGGCATACCACCACAGATACATATTCATAGACTAAAACAACCATTCAAGTAGAGAAACAGACACATGCCCTTAAACTAATAGTCACATATTGACCCATAGACAGTCAAAGATATACATGTACTCCAATAGTAACATAGTAATGTACTCATATTTCTACACAGTAATGTAGGCTATAGTCCCCCAGAAACATGCTCCTATTCTAAACAGTGGCCCACTGCCCTCTTTTCCAGCCTGTAACATTAAAGTTGAGGCTCGCAGTGACGAGGAGAATGGGCTCGCCTTTGACATGATGATGAATGGCGAGGAGGAGGAGGAGGAGTGTGCGGAAGACTTGCGCGTGCTCGATGCCTCGGGGGCCAAAGTGAACGGCTCCCATGCAGGCGGCCCCGACAGCAAGGGCCCCTACTCCTCGGCCGGGGGTATTCGCCTGCCCAACGGGAAGCTCAAGTGTGATATCTGTGGGATAGTTTGCATTGGCCCCAATGTGCTGATGGTGCACAAGCGAAGCCACACTGGTAAGCCATCTGCGATACCCATCGCCCTTACTTTGCACCCACGCTCACTGGTAGGTAGCCTTACAGCGAGATCATGTGTATGTGGAGTGGAGAAGCTGAGATGGATTCTGTCAGTGTCTTTATCTTCACTTCAGACACTGAGAGCAATAGACAGAGCACTGTTAGGGTAAATCTTTGCTCAAAAGTTTTACTCCAAAGTTGTCCGCAAAGCATAGGCTACAACACAAGTCATTGGGTTTTCACACTATTTTACAGAAATGAATTACATGCTTATCACCTAATAAGTATGTTTTTGTATATTGGAGAGCTAAGCACCACTAAGTAGGATACCATGCTACAGTGCTAGGTATCCACCAATTGTGTTGAATTCTGTAAGATAAGGACCTGGAGGTGCTAACTGTTACCATGTACTTTCTCAGTAAGTGAGGTGCAATGAAGCAGTTGAATACTCATTTGGTAAAAACGAGTTAATTGATGATGGAAGCGCTTAACATGAGGAGATCAATTCCATTTAGTTGATGTGGATAATATAGAGCTTTCATTGGTTTGTAGTGGTCAAATGGGTTTCAGAGGTGTATTTTCACATAGTTACTGTGCAACAGTCAATATATTGGTCTGTAATGTTGGCAACAGGAGTTTTAGAGTAAAATATGGAAGTATTAGTTAATGTCATGTGTCATGTGTAGTATCTAGATATTCTGTATGGGTGACTTTTGAGTGACTCATTCTCTGAGTGTCCTTTTAAATTATTACAAGAGAGAAAATGCTTGTGGTCGGTCTATTTGTTGTGTGATAAAATAAAAAAGTAAGATGAATATAGTCCCTAACATGACCTTAAATCACAGTTGAAAAACAGGATATCAGCAGCAATGAAAAGGAATCTTCACAAAATGGCAATTATCCAAGTATTACAACTTTTTCAAAATTCAAAATTGATATTCTATTGAAATGAACCCAAACCAGTGGGGGGGAACACTTTTTAAAAAGGCACTTAACTGCCAAGCTTTAGAAACTAATGAAACCCAAAATGGAAGAAAGGAACACTAGACTAAATGTAAATGCAAAAGAACGTATAATAAAATATATAATGAAGTGCCTCCTATTTAAATAGAAAATATTCTGTGGTGAGTCTGCTCCTGAAATGCATTTTTAATGAGTTTCCTTTTTTCTATATTTTTGCTGCTTCACTGGTGAGTCTTATTTTATGGGGGCCTTTTGAGAAAAAAAAGCCATATTAAAACCTTCTCACAGAATGCCACAACACACGGAGAGGATGGATATTGGTTTATTCCAGAACCACTGATCAGGAAGACTGGCTCTCAACACAAAGTGTTTCCTTCGCTTTATTCAAATTAGCTTGAATTTGCATTGTGATGGGCCGCTCTTATTTTAGAGCCAAAGAAGAGGGGGAAAAAATTAGATTTTCAGATCAAATTGACCCAGGCACTGGTGCATTACGAAACTGGCAGCCTTAGTCTGAAAGGCTCTTGTTCGATCAGAGTGGTACTCGGCTCTGAGGTGCAGGGCCAGGGAGAGCACGGAGAAATGGAGTGTCACTCCGCTTTCAAACCCTCCTAGGCTGGTTGATTGGGTTGTGCTCCGAGTTCCTCCATCATCCACTGTGTTCAAGTACTCGGGATTCTTTTAGTACAGTGACCCCGAATTCACATCTACAGTGGCGCTATTTGGGATGCTTTAGTTCCTGCATCCACGTAGCAAAATTCAGACAATGGCTTTATACCTAGCCTATTATTGTCTGAGGAGTATCTGTTCGCGTTGAGCTGAGCTGACATTGGTGTATCTAAAAGCAAACTAGAAACTCCCAATGGTTGATAAACTGATACAAACTACAAATTGGTCCATCTCATGCTGTAGGATGACAAAAAAGAAAGCCCATTCGTACATTCACCTTACACTGTCAACACTCTGCATTAACCCTTGTTTATCTAAAACAAATAGAATTCCATTCATATAGGCCAACTCTTACAAATAAAATACTCATTTGCTATATTATTGTAATTTTGTGTCTGAGCTCACAACACAAGATTTTGCTGAAAATGTTCCTATTTAATGTTAGCACCTACATAACTTACAGATGCCTATACTCCAGTTGTGTGTTTGTGAGATTACAAAAGTGTGCTTGTTAGTGAAAAATATCCAAACACTCATTGGCAATCTGCCAATTACATTTAAAGTGTTGATACTGTAGATGAGTGGCAGCTGTACCTGTGTGAGGGCCCTCACAGCGTGCTGTGTGGTGTTTCTTGTCCTCAGGAGAACGTCCGTTCCAGTGCAGCCAGTGTGGTGCTTCTTTCACCCAGAAAGGCAATCTGCTGCGCCACATCAAGCTCCACTCAGGAGAGAAGCCCTTCAAGTGTCACCTGTGCAACTACGCCTGTCGCAGGAGAGATGCCCTCAGCGGTCACCTGCGTACCCACTCTGGTGAGTTAGGAGGGTAGGAGTAGTGGTCAGTGTGCTGTGGAAATGGGCTGTGTTCATTAGGGCATGCATTTTTAAAACCATTTTGCAACAGAAAATGAATTTCTCTTATTGGACAAGTCAATGTAGTCCCTCCCTGTTTCAGTCAGTTTTCTTCTATTTAGGGCCAAATTAACACGGCCATGGTAATTACCAGGTGGAATTGTGAGAGAACACCTACAGTGTACTCTGTGAGATGGATATCTTGTCTTATTGTGGAGTGGGAGACATATCTGTCATCTGCAAAGAAATGATTGTAAAACCATTACATTTATCATGTGAATGAAACATGTGCCTGGGTGTATTGGGGAATGAAAAACAACCCCGTCATAACTCAAAATACAACATACAGTACACACCACTCCACAATATGGACAGTACTATGGAGCCGCTCACATGCACTTGAACACCGCTCTCAATAAATTGCTGTCAGTACTCACAGCTCTAGCAATGTCACATCTTACAGTTGGAAAGCCCCACAAGTGTGCCTACTGTGGGCGGAGCTACAAGCAGCGTAGCTCTCTGGAGGAACACAAGGAGCGGTGCCACAACTACCTCCAGTGTATGGGGCTGCAGAACAGCATCTATACAGGTTAGTGTCTGTCTCTCACCTCCGCCCACGCTGTTGACCTACTGTGCACTGTAGTTGACTCAGGACTCTCTCTGGTAGCAACGTTAATGAACCAACAATGTTGCAATTAGAACAATGCTCCTAGCAGGTCAGGACAACATTTTATGACATGTATCTGCACGATAAATGCTGTATCTCTATCAGTAAGGCTTCCATAATGCATTGGACAAGGGCTTTTGGCTGTTTCTGTTGACTCATAACCCAGTTATTCTAAAAGGGGGAAATTTTTAAAAAAATGATTCAGTAAAGAATACATTTTCTTGGATGCCGGATCTTTAGGTTTTACTACTTCATTCTGTGAATCAACAAACCATAAATAAGAGTCTGACGTCTTTTCCCTTGTAATCTTTTCAGTTCGTGTTTTGTAAAAATAAATAAAAATGAATGGACAGTTCTGCTTAAATCTAATAATAATTTCCTGAATGTGGAACACGGCTTAAAGTTAAATATAGTGAGAGAATGTGGCTTTTGCTCACGTTAAAATACCTCTTATACAAATGATCCATTGAAGGTGGATGTACATGTAACCTACTGATCTGACAACATTAGGAAGTGGGCCGAGAGAGCAGAGGTTTGTATTATTATAAGAGGGAATTATTATCAGAAAGGTTTATCACTCTCCTTTGCTTAGTCAGTGTGTGCCTTCAGAAAGTATTGACACTCCTTGAATTTTTTCACATTTTGTTGTTTTACAGCCTGAATTTAAAATGGATTAAATTGAGATTTTGTGTCACAGGCCTACACACAATACCCCATAATGTCAAAGTGGACATTTTAGAAATGTTTACAAATTAATAAAAAATGAAAAGCTGAAATGTCTTGAGCCAATCATTTGGAAGGTGTATCAATACACCCAGTCGCTACAAAGATACAGGCATCCTTCCTAGCTCAGTTGCTGGGGAAGAAGGAAACCGCTCAGGCCCTTTGAAACAGTTGCAGAATTTAATGGCTGTGATATACTATTCTTCAGATATACAGTTCGACATATTCTATACATATACTGTCCATATTATCTATACATCCCATCGGACACACATATACAATGCATTCGAAAAGTATTCAGACCCCTTGACTTTTTCCACATTTTTTTACGTTACAACCTTATTCTAAATTTGATTAAATTAATGTTTTTCCTCATCAATCTACAAACAATACCCCATAATGACAAAATGAAAACCGTTTTTTAAAACATTTTTGTAAATGTATTGAATAGATGGAAGCCACTCCTCAGTAAAAGGCACATGATGGGCCGGTTTGGAGTTTCCCAAAAAGCACCTAAAGGACTCCCATACCATGAGAAACAAGATGCTCTGGTCTGGTGAAACCAAGATTGAACTCTTTGACCTGAATGCCAAGCGTCATATCTGGAGTAAACTTGGCACCATCCCTACGGTGAAGCATGGTGGTGGCAGCATCATGCGCTCAGGACCTCAGGCTGGAGCGAAGGTTCCTCTTCCAACAGGACAACAACCCTAAGCACACAGCCAAGACAATGCAGGAGTTGCTTCGGGACAAGTCTCTGAATGTCCTTGAGGGGCCCAGCCAGAGCCCGGACTTGAACCCAATCGAACATCTCTGGAGAGACCTGTAAATAGCTAGCAGCAACCCTCACCATCCAACCTGACAGAGCTTGAGAGGATCTGAAGAGAAGAATGGGTGAAACTCCCCAAATCAAATCAAATTGTATTAGTCACATGCGCCGAATACAACAGGTATTACAGTGACATGCTTAATTACGAGCCCCTAACCGACAGTGCAGTTTCAAAAAATACGGACAAGAATAAGAGATAAAAGTAACAAATAATTGAAGAGGAGCAGTAAAAAAGAACAATATATACAGGGGGTGCCAGTACAGAGTCAAATACAGGAGTGCCAAGCTTGAAGTGTCATAACCAAGAAAACCCGAGGCTGTAATCGCTGCCAAAAGGGCTTCTACAAAGTACTGAGTAAAGGTTGTGAATACTTATGTAAATGTGATATTCCCGTTTTTTGTTGTGGGGTATGTCCTTTGTCATTATGGGGTATTGTGTGTAGATTGATGAGGATTTAAAAAAAAATGTAATCAATTTTAGATGAAGCTGAAGCATAACAAACTGTGGAAAAAGTGAAGGGGTCTGAATACTTTCCGAATGCAATAAATGTATTCAGTATATACAGTACCAGTCAAAAGTTTGGACACACTTACTCATTCTGGGGATTTTCTTTATTTTTACTATTTTATACATTGTAGAATAATAGTGAAGACATCAAAACTATGAAATGACACATATGGAATCATGTACTAACCAAAAAAAGTGTTAAACAAACCTAAATATAGATTTTAGATTCTTCAAAGTGGCCACCCTTTGCCTTGATGACAGCTTTGCACACTCTTGGCATTCTCTAAACCAGCTTTATGAGGTAGTCACCTGGAATGCATTTCAATTAACAGGTGTGATTTCTTAAAAGTTGATTTTGGGAATTCATCAGTTGTGTTGTGACAAGGTAGGGGTGGTATACAGAAGATAGCCCTATTTGGTAAATGAACAAGTCCATATTATGGCAAGAGCAGCTCAACCCTGGAATGAGTAGGTGTATCCAAACTTTTGACTGGTACTATATGTATATTTATACTCTTACTTTTTAGATTTGTGTGTATTGTTGTGTATTAGATATTACTGAACTTTTGGATCTAGGAACACAAGATTTTGCTACACCCGCAATAACATCTGCTAGATATGTGTATGCGACCAATAAAATTGGATTTGATAGGAGAAAACAGAGGATGGACTAACAACATTGTAGTTACACCACAATACTAACCTAAATGACAGAGTGAAAAGATGGAAGCCTGTACAAAATAAAAATACTCCAAAACATGCATTTTGTTTGCAATAAAGCACTAAAGTAAAACAAATAAATGTGGCAAAGAAATCAACGTTATGTCCTAAATATACAACGCTTTATATTTGGGGCAAATCCAACACATTATATCACTGAGTATCACTCTTCAAATGTTCAAGCATTGTGGTGGCTGCATCAGGTTATGGGTATGCTTGTCATCTGCAAGGGAGGTTTTAAGGATGAAAATAAACCAATAAGAGCTAAGCACAGGCAAAATCCCAGAGGAAAACCTGGATTAGTCTGCTTTCCAACAGACACTGGGAGACAAATTCACCTTTCAGCAGGACAATGACCTAAAACGCAAGGCCAAATATACACTGGAGTTGTTAACCAAGGTGACATTGAATGTTCCTGAGTTACCTAGTTACAGTTTTGACTTAAATCGGCTTGAAAATCTACAGCAAGACTTGAAAATGTCTGTCTAGCAATGATCAACAACCAACTTGAGAGAGCTCTAAGAATTTTTCTAAGTTGTAAATATTGTAGGAACCGGGTGTGCAAAGCTCTTAGAGTCTTCCCCAGAAAGACTCAAATCTGTAATTGCTGCCAAATGTGATTCTAACATGTGTTGACTCAAGGGTGTGAATACTTACAGTTGAAGTCGGAAGTTTACATACACCTTAGCCAAATACATTTAAACTCAGTTTTTCGCAATTCCTGACATTTAATCCTAGTAAAAATTCCCTGTCTTAGGTCAGTTAGGATCACAACTTTATTTTAAGAATATGAAATGTCAGAATAATAGTAGAAAGAATGATTTATTTCAGGTTGTATTTCTTTCATCACATTCCCAGTGGGTCAGAAGTTTACATACACTCAATGAGTATTTGGAAGCTTTGCCTTTACATTTTTTAACTTGGGTCAAACTTTTCGGGTAGCCTTCCACAAGCTTCCCACAATAAGTTGGGTGAATTTTGGCCCATTCCTCCCGACAGAGCTAGTGTAACTGAGTCAGGTTTGTAGGCCTCCTTGCTCGTACACGCTTTTTCAGTTCTGCCCACAAATTTTCTATAGGATTGAGGTCAGGGCTTTGTGATGGCCACTCCAATACCTTGACTTTGTTGTCCTTAAGCTATTTAGCCACAACTTTGGAAGTATGCTTGGGGTCATTGTCCATTTGGAAGACCCATTTGCGACAAAGGTTTAACTTCCTGACTGATGTCTTGAGATGTTGCTTCAATACATCCCCATAATTTTCTGTCCTCATGATGCCATCTATTTTGTGAAGTGCATCAGTCCCTCCTGCAGCAAAGCACCCCGACAACTGGATGCTGCCACCCCCGTGCTTCACAGTTGGGATGGTGTTCTTCGGCTTGCAAGCGTTCCCCAAACATAACAATGGTCATTATGGCCAAACAGTTCTATTTTTGTTTCATCAGACCAGAGGTCATTTCTCCAAAAAAGTACGATCTTTGTCCCCATGTGCAGTTTCAAACTGTAGTCTGGTGTTTTTATGGCAGTTTTGGAGCAGTGGCTTCTTCCTTGCCGAGCGGCCTTTAAGGTTATGTCGGTGTAGGACTCGTTTTACTGTGGATATAGATACTTTGTACCTGTTTCCTCCAGCATCTTCACAGGGTCCTTTGCTGTTGTTCTGGGATTGATTTGCACTTTTCGCACCGAATTACGTTCATCTCTAGGAGACAAAACGCGTCTCCTTCCTGAGCGGTATGACGGCTGCGTGGTCCCATGGTGTTTTTCTTGCAGACTATTATTTGTACAGATGAACATGGTCCCTTCAGGCATTTGGAAATTGCTCACAAGGATGAACCAGACTTGTGGAGGTCTACAATTTTTTCTGAGTTTTTAGCTGATTTCTTTTGATTTTCCCATGATGTTAAGCAAAGAGGCACTGAGTTTGTCAGTAGGCCTTGAAATACATAATATGTCTGTAAAGGATTTTTGGAAAAATTACTTGTGTCATGCACAAAGTAGATGTCCTAACCGACTTGCCCAAACTATAGTTCATTAACAAGAAATTTGTGGAGTGGTTGAAAAACAAGTTTTACTTGCTCCAAACTAAGTGTATGTAAACTTCCGACTTCAACTGTATGTAAATTTGATATTTCTGTTTATAATTTTCAATACATTCGCAAAAAAATCACTTTGTCATTATGGGTAACTCTGTGTAGATGGGTGAGAGCAAAAAAATCGCTATAATCAATTTTGAATTCAGGCTGTAACACAATAAAACGTAGAATAAGTCAAAGGGGACAGATACTTTCTGAAGGTACTGTACACCAACTGTCTCTCAATAAAAGCATCCTCATCATTGCGCCCTGTAAGAAATCAACTTTCAGGGATGCTTAAGCCAATATTAGCAAGATCCTGTTATACAATAATCCTACATTTGATCGGGTCAGATTTTACTACTTTGATTCTGAAACCTACTTTTCTGTCTTGCTTTCCAGTAGTAAAGGAAGAAAGCAACCAGAATGAGCAGAGGGAAGACTTAAGCCAGACGGGATCTGAGAGAGTCTTGGTGCTAGAAAGACTAGCTAATAATGTAGCCAAACGTAAGAGCACTATGCCACAGAAGTTTGTAGGTAAGGGATAAAGTCTGCTTCCTTTGTATACCAACAAACATTGCTTTAACTGCAAAGCACACGACTTCGGTTCCTAATGTGAGAATTGCGTATTTCAGTTTGATGCATTCTGATTTGCCACAATTGCGCTGCAGAATATGCTATTTAATAAAACAACACATATTCAGCATGATCACCCTTGTGCCTGGAATCTGTTATCATTAGAACAATGTTTGAGCTTTATTTAAGTTGATCAATCATAATATTTCCATTGAATTCAACTTTAACGCTTTGTGTATTATACATTTATTTGAAGATGACTCTTACTTAAATTAAATTAAGTAAATATATTAATAAAAATATGCTGACAAAACATGTAAAAAATTACAACAAATAAAACAAAGTAATCAGCCATGAGACACGAAGGAGAACAATGTAAATGTATGAACAATGTAAAGAATGGAAAACTCGAAATAAGGAGAATCACCAATCAATATCAGTAAAATTGTGACCAATCCATTTTGGGGCGGCAGGTAGCCTAGTGATTAGAGCATTGGACTAGTAACCGAAAGGTTGCAAGATCAAATCCCCAAGCTGACAAGGTAAAAATCTGTCGTTCTGTCCCTGAACAAGGCAGTTAACCCACTGTTCCTAGGCTGTCATTGAAAATAAGAATTTGTTCTTAACTGACTTGCCTAGTTAGATAAAGCTAAAAAAAAAAAAACTTTGACACCTAGAACTACAGAGAAACATTAGTGTTTGATATAAGGGATCTGAGGATTTTCTATTTGAATTGTAACATTAATCTGTTTTCCCTTTCTAATCCTCAGGTGGGAAGCGTCTCTCCGACCTCTCCTTCGAGGGCAACCCCGGGGAACTGATGCAGCCTCATGTCATCGACCAGGCCATCAACAGCGCCATCAGCTACCTGGGTGCCGAGTCCCTGCGACCTCTCATCCAGACCTCCCCAACCTCCTCTGAAGTGGGGGTCATTGGCTCCATGTACCCCCTCCACAAGCTACCTCCAGAGGGACAAGGGGCGGGGGGCCACGGCCTGTCAGCCAAGGACAGCGCAGCTGAGAATTTGCTGCTGCTCGCCAAGTCCAAATCAGCCTCCAGCGAGAGGGACGGCTCCCCCAACCACAGTGGCCAGGATTCCACTGACACGGAGAGCAACAATGAAGAGAGGGCAGGTGGCGGGGCATCGGGCCTCATCTACCTGAACAACCACATCACGCCTGTGGTGCGTAATGGCGTGTTGCCCCTGGCAAAGGAGGAACAGCAGCGGCAGTACGAGGCCATGCGGGCCAGCATCGAGATGGCCTCAGAGGGGTTCAAGGTGCTGAGTGGAGAGGGGGAGCAGTTGAGGGCATATTGCTGTGAACACTGCCGCATCCTCTTCCTAGACCACGTGATGTACACCATCCACATGGGCTGCCACGGCTTCCGAGACCCCTTTGAGTGTAACCTCTGTGGCCACCGCAGTCAGGACCGATACGAGTTTTCCTCACACATGACCCGAGGGGAGCATTGCTACTGAGTGGCCCACTGAACACACACTACCACACGAACACACACACGCTCACACAGACATACCCCCACACACACTTGCTTATTTGAAAGTGGCGATTTTTATACATTGTCAAGAAATTGCATGTTTGAAAAACAAAGAACAAGACTAGTTTATGTTAACTTCACATGTTCAGGAGGAAAAGGCAAACAATTCCGCTTTTTAGAAAACAAAAGGTGGTAAAATAACTGTTCAGTGAACAAAACAAACAACTTAAAAAATGATTGTGCTTCAGCAGTAAGTATCATGTGTCACATACGGTATAGTTTTAAGTCTTTGATCTACCCTTTGATGTCTGTATACATCAAATAAATGTCTCTGTTTTCTGATAGCCTACCTGGAGAAATATCTGATAGCCTACCTGGAGAAATATCTGATAGCCTACCTGGAGAAATATCTGATAGCCTACCTGGAGAAATATCTGATAGCCTACCTGGAGAAAAATCTGATAGCCTACCTGGAGAAATATCTGTATATTTTATTCTAAAGAATACAAACATACAATAAAGTTGTTTTTTAAATGGCAAGGTATTGCTTGACATTTACGTAAGGGATAATCAACAAGAGGCTATGCGTTCTATGGAAAATAATGAAAGATGTGGAAAGTGTGTTCCACAACGCGGCAGAGGAGTGGAACTAAACCTTCCACTGAGTTGCATTATTATCCAGAGAACGCATAGAGCACCAAGTTGAATATCTCTTTCATACCATCGCTGTAATTTAGCACATTTGACACAAGACGTGTTACTTTGCAGGTAGAAATGTGTTTGACATTCACTGTAGATTTTACTATAACTACAGCAGTTGCTGTGGTAACTAAACAAACAGACTTTTAAATTTAACCAGGCAAGTTAGTTAAGAACCAATTCTTATTTACAATGACTGCCTACACCGACCAAACCCAGACGACGCTGGGCCAATCGTGCACCGCCCTATGGAACTCAAAATCATGGCCGGTTGTGATACAGCCTGGATTCGAACCAGGGTGTCTGTAATTAGACCCCTGCGCCACTCAGGAGCCCATGCCTGTTTAGCTAACCAAACCATCAGTCCTAGCTTGCTATTATGAAAATTGGGAATTCAACAATACCAACATTGTTTTCAATTTGACTTTTGCTTTCAAAATGAGCTCAAACAAAACATGCAAGAATGAACTATAGAATGAACTACATCCATAAGCAGTATATATAATATACCGTGCATTATTTAACCAATAATATATATGGTCAAAATACCACAACCCCCGAGGTGCCTTATTGCTATTACAAACTGCTTACCAACATAATTAGAACAGTAAAAATAAATATTTGGTCATACCCGTGATGTACCATGGCTTTCAGCCAATGAGCATTCAGGGCTCGAACCACCCAGTTTATAAAGGCAATTAAAAACTGGGTGGTTCGAATGTTGATTGGCTGACAGCTGTGGTATATCAGTCTGTATACCACGGGTATGACAAAACATTTATATTTTCTGCTCTCATTATGTTGGTAACCAGTTTATAATAGCAATAAAGCACCTCGGGGGTTTGTGGTATATGGCCAATTTACTATACCACGGCTAAGGGCTGTATCCAGGCATCCCGTGTTGCATTGTGCTTAAGAACAGCCCTTAGCCGTGGTATATTGGCCATATACTGTACCACGCCCCCTCTGGCCTTATTGCTTAAATAATGCACGCTCTAGAATGCCCTTCAAGCCAATCAGAAATGAGAATTCAACAATGCCATGGTATAAAGTTTTGTATTCATTATTTATGCTGTGTACACATGCATGTGTTTCTTTTTGTAATTTATTAGTTGGTGTTAGGGTTTCCTATGTTTGATTTGTTCAGTTCAAACATTCCCTACCATTAATCAAATGTGATAGATGGATTTGAGTTGAATAAATGAATGACTGAACTCGAGTGTTATTTACTGAAATATATTTTTGTTTGATATAAAGTATGGATGGTATTCAGTTTTGTCCCAGCTTTTGAGAAAATGTTACTCTCAATTTGAACTGAACTTTTAAAGTAACTTTACTCATACTGTATATCATGCTTGAAAATATCAATAAAGGATATTTTACATACCCCAAAATAATACTGATATTTGGTATTTTTTCATAGTAAGATTCACCAGTGGCAGGTAAAATAGAGGATGCATTGTATTTTCCCGCTGGACTCATGTCCATAGCAAACGTTTCACACTATTCCATTTCTACACGTGGATATTTGAATGAAAATTAATTGTAGTTATTAAAAGCAATTCAGAATCATCAGGGTGCAACATCTGGTACATTTATACATTTAAAGCAAATAATATTGATCTGACAATATACCGTGGAATAGAGAGCTGTGTTTGCTCTGTACATTTCACTCATTGAGAATAGCCTATAGGCAAAACTAGACGGGCAGTACATGACCCGAAACACTTGAGTGAGCAAACCTCTCAATACTTTCATTACTGCCATGATAACCAAATGGATAAATACATTTATAGAAATATGAAATGTAATTGCACTTTCTCAAACGTTCCTAAATCGGTAAGTTCACAACGTGCCAGTCATTCAAAATGTCGCCACTACTTGTCACGGAAAAAAAGACTGAATGATTGACATTCATATTCCAGGTGAAAATATATATATATTTTTTCCAACGCAAAAACATTGCAGCCAACTTGAATTAATGCTGAATAAATGAATGCTTATTGTATTTAAACTACGCGTATGATACTTTTCATGACTTCTAACTCCAACATGGGCTTGCTAAAGGGTCCTGACTATATCAGGTTAAAATAGAAATAGATGAATGATATAATGAAACCACATGAACACCAAGCAGCGGTACACTAGGGCTTGAAGGACAGAGGATTTGATTAGGTAATTTACTGTAGTTCAAAAAGATCTAGCAATAGAGGAGTAAGGCTCAGAATTCAGGAAAATATCTACAAGGCAGGGCACTGAACACTGGACATGATCACCTGAGAGAAAAGAGTGCTTACACACAGAACCAGACAGAATGACTGCCGGGGTTGGGGGGAGGGGATGCTAACACACAGAACCAGACAGAATGACTGCCGAGGTTGGGGGAGGGGATGCTAACACACAGAACCAGACAGAATGACTGCCGGGGTTGGGGGGATGCTAACACACAGAACCAGACAGAATGACTGCCAGGGGGGGTGTTAACACCCAGAACCAGACAGAATGACTGCCGGGGTTGGGGGGAGATGCTAACACCCAGAACCAGACAGAATGACTGCCGGGGTTGGGGGGGGCTAACACACAGAGGACCAGAGAAAGGAATGCCAGGCCAGAGAGAAGATGTGGGTGAATGCTACATATAGCACAGAGATAACCTAGAAGAGTGAAATACATGACCAGGGGGGGACACAGAACAAGAGAGTGGACAACTAGCTAGCACACTGAGGATGAGGCAGTGGAGCATGAGGCTAGGGCCAGGGCTCAGAGGACCAAGCCTAGCTTCCTGGAGAGAGAGGCGAGGCCCAGCAGAGGAGCTCATCAGGGCTGTGCAGCGACAACGGTGTCCTTCCAGATGGCTACTATTTGATTCTGCAGAAATGGGAAGCAGCTGTGGGCAGCACCGAGGCTCCCTCCACGCTTCACTGGGACCTAACAGGGGAGGGAGGACATTTGCATAAAAGGGATAATCTGGCCAACACACTCCCCCCCTGCCAGAATCCCAAATGTCACTTCCCCTTTCGGACAGTTTACTGAAATAGGCCTACTCTACCATTTAAGAATCAGTGAACTATTCCATTAGGGAGGATCCTATTTGACCATGCCAGATTATGTCCAGAGTAAAAGATCATGGAAAAAGCATCACAATTTAACATGCCCACAAGTCATATCTGTTAATCTTAGGAATTGTTGGGAAAGCGTTTATCCATGGACTGCAAATGTCATACTGGTCCTCACGGGTTTAGATTACATGCGCAGACCGTGGGCGACCGTGATCGTAGCTTAAACTGGGACAAATAAAAGGGCATAATACTGTGAAACATGGATTTATGGGCCTATTTGGCCGTCAGCAACTAAAATAATACATAAGACATGTTTATCGCCAGTGTATCATCTTATATCCTCTTGACAGGGATCATTTTCCTTTGTAGCCTAGTACTGTTCAACTTCAATTCAAAGCCAAAACTCAACCCAACATTCCTAGACATATAACATAAGGTGTTAAAGATACATGACGGTAGAAGATGACATTATTCTTGGTGTCAAGTGGCTGGATCTGCCAGCGCCTGAGGAATTCTGTGCATCTGGCCCGGTCCAGCTGCGGGGAGCCCCGCTGTTCTGACAAGCTTCCACCAGCCCTCTGGGATATGCTCAGTACTTGCATTGCTGGCTAATTTTACAAAGTTTCAACACTGAAGCCAGCCCCAGAACTCTGAAATATTAATCAGCGACTTGACAAAAAGATGAAAAATACATGAAATACTTTTTTCATGGTCTTCCAGTTTTTCAAAGATTGTTTCATGAAAATTACATTACAATTTCATTTCATGTGTGCACAATCTATAATCGTCTACTCCTCGACCAGTGGCAGTCTATGTCCAGAAAGGCGTTCAACTGAAAAGGAGATCAACTACATTCAAAATCTCTGTTGACTCCTTGTGCATCTGGAGGACCAAGAATTGGCAGAGAAGGAAAAAAGTTGTGGCTTTCAGGAGAGGACAGTCTTGCATTTGGTGAAACCTGACTAAATAGCTTTGTGAGATCAGCAGGATACCAAAAGTACTTGTTTTGGGATAATTCAAATATGGATTCTTACACAAACATTAAATGAGTTTTCCTGTTTTGTCAAGTACCAGTTTAATAGCACATAGTCACTGTGGCAGGAAGAGAGGCAATACAAGGCAGATCTGTGGGCAAGCCTTAACATGAGACCAGGATACTCTCAGCGTTAACCAACTTCCCCAGCCATGGTTGGCACATCCATTAGTTAAAGGCCCCTTACGGTTATCTTTTTTTACAATGAAAATGGTAAAAAAAGGAGAAAAAAAATGCTTCTTACCAAAGACCAATTTCTTAAGCAAGAATTTAGCTAGGTCTGTCTGGGAGTTGTCTGAGTGAGAAGCCTAGTTGCATGAGCCTAATGGAAGGGATCAGTAACCTGAAAACTAGCTGTTATTGGTAGAGAGGTTTGAAACACTCTTTGTTATTCATCTATTAAAACTTTTTGGGCGACTGACCAGACTCACATAGAAATATGCGTTATAGATTTGTCATTCTAATTTAAAGTCTAAGAAGCGGTAGATCTGTTCTGTGCTACATTTCTATGCCTCTCATTCTTAAGTTTCATTTCTTCGTCTTTTACTTTCAGTTTTGTACACCAGCTTTAAACAGCTGAAAATAAATATTTTTTCCAAAACCAAAAATAGTCACAGTGGTTTAGATGCCACAACAATTCTCTACACTATACTTGTTTTGTCACAAACAGAAATTAGGCAAAGTATTAGAATTTTTACAACCAGCAAATGGCGAGGCGATTTCTGCATAGTTTACCTTTATCTTATACCGCCTGGTGATCTCGCCAGCAGGCCAAAACTCCACCAAACCAGGCTCAAATTTCAGGTGGTCTTCTCAAACAGCCTCAACACTAAAAGGGCATTATCATCATCTTCACAGTATTACTCCAACCCCTTAGTGTGGAAATATATATAAAACACAGTAAATAGACCAAGAGTTTCAAACCGCTCTGCCAATAACAGCTAGTTTTCCCCTCCCCACTCAGACCACTCCCTGACAGTCCTAGCTAAATTATTACTTTAGAAATTGCTATGTGATAAGCTATTTTTTTAAATATTTTTTTAACCATTTTAATTTAAAACAAATCACAGTAAGGTACTTCATTTTTACCCAGAAATGACTTGATAGAGATAAAAATAGCTGCATTGGACCTTAAACAAACCGAGTTGATGAGAAACTGATAGCTGATGTAGGCCTATATTCATCTACTTCGGATAAACAGGTAGCAAATGGAGTGAAAAGGGAACATATGGCCACATGGCCCCATAACCCACCCTCAGAAAAATGCTTTGCCACATTTCCTCTCTGTGTACAAAAGGAAAAGCTGTTAGCAATGCATTACCATAGAAAAAAATTCAGCAACTTTTAAGAACATATTACTTAGACCAAAATCTTATTTAGTGAATCCAAGTGTAAAAAAACTAATAACATATATTTGTGAATAGATATACTGTGCCATGGATCAGTAAGTGAAAAATCAAGTTAACACTCAGAAATAATATTTTAAAAAGCCTCATCTTATGGTAGTCTGTCGCAGGAAAACTAACATTTAAATGAAAGGTCATTTACTGAACAAAACAAATTAAATATATCCCCAACAGCAGTAAATGTTAAATATAGGCTGATATTTGCAATGTGAGTCTATACTGCTGCCCAGATCAACGACCACAACCAAAAGTCTTGTTCCACCCCTCATAGAGCTCCAGGTCTTTGGCTGAGACGCTGGGCCTTACTGTCCTCAGGGCCTCCTGGAAGTCACAGTGGAGGATGGGCCGCACCTGGTCGGGGGTGATGGTGGCGATGTCACGGAGCTGGATGCTCCGGATGGGGCCAAGCGCTGCCTCCCGAAACAACAGAAAAGCCCTCCGTCCCTGTGACCACGGTCTCCAGCTCGTCCTCTCCCAGCTGGCTCTTCTCGCGGGCCATGAGGTGAGAGACTATCTGCCGTCGGGCTGCTGCCTCGGGGAGGGGGATGTAGAGACGCTTGGCAAGGCGGCACCGGGCCGCTTCGTCTATCTCCTGAGGGCGGTTGGTGGCCCCCACCACCAGGACGCTGTCGTCGGCTGAGGTGGCTGCCCCGTCCAGCTGAACCAGGAACTCTGTCTTTATCCGTTGGGATGAGTCGTGCTCACCGTCCGTATGCTGGGACAGAAGAGTCGATCTCGTCGATGAAGATAACAGCTGGCTGATGGCAGCGGACGATGGCGAAGAGTGCTCTAACCATCTTCTCTCCCTCCCCCACCCACTTCGAGGTGAGAGCACTGATGCTGAAGAAGGTGGCCCCTGACTGGCAAGCAATGCACTTCCCGATCAGAGTTTTTCCTGTGCCCGGGGCCCGAATAGAAGGATGCCTTTGGATGGACCACGGAGGCCAGTGAAGATGTCAGGCCGGAGCATAGGCCACACCACAATCTCCTTTATCATGGCCTTTGCAAACTTCAGGGCAGCGATGTCGTCCCAGGCTACGGGCGGTCCATCGTCCATAATTTCACTGATGATAAGCTCGATGATCTTGGGCTCAAACTTTTTCAGATGCTCGTCTACTGGCTGAGTCTCCTGAGCATTGCTGCTACCGACAACACTCTCTTTGTCCTCTGGCCTCGACATGGGGGACACAAATTTGGAAAATGTCCCGTGGTCTGTTGGCCCCCAATGACTTCTTAGTGGCACCCCCGATGGCAGCTGCCATCGCAGGGGACTGCTGGGCTCTCTGGGACTGGTGGGGGTGTTTTTTCTGCTGATCAACAATAAACTGCTCCCTTGCCGTTTTGAAGTTTGTGCCACCACTGCATGGGTCTTGCCTTGCCTGTCCTCCAGATGCCCCCCCTCTGCCATTCTCTTCACCAGAGTTGTAAAACGTCTTCCTCTTGGAGGTGTTAGAGTTTAAGACAGACTGGTGACCTGCAGGGGCTGGGTTTGGTTGTGGTGGAGCTGAGGAGTGCTGGCAAAACAGAGACTGAGCCCATGCTGAGGGGGGGCCAGCAGAGGAAGGGGGGTAGCTGGGGACTCCCTGAGCACCTCTTGGTCTTTCTGCTGTAGCACTATGTAAAATGCTGAAAGTGCTGTTGCCCTCAGGCTTGGGCCATGATGGGGGTCCCAATGCTTTGAATGGAGTCTCTGCAGCTTCGAGTCCAGTGGAAGGAAGAGACAGGGCGCTGCCTCTGTTCTCTTGTCCAACGAAGATGTTAACATCTGCAGGTGCCAAAAGGGACTTTCCACCCCGTCCCAGCCCGAAGCATCTTCCGCACGCAAGGCAGCTCCAGCACACCCGCAGTTGTCAGGGACGATTCCCATTTGTCGCTGTGGTTCCTCTGACTGCAGGCCAGGTTCAGTACGCTCTCTGCATAGTTGTTAAGCCCCGTGCGAGGTTCTTCCGAGTCCAGCACTGCAGCATAGCGCTCCGAGTAGGTCCTGAGCAGGCTGCCCGTGCCGGCCTGAGAGAGCTGGGCGCTCGCCCATGCATATTGTATGGCAAGGATGTGCACCCGATAGGCGTCTGCCGTCTGTTCAGGTGTGCAGGTGCCAGATGAAATGTCAAAGGATCTCCTCTGCCACTCGCCCAGGTGTGCACCACTCATGCCTGGCGTGCTCCCGCCTGTTTGAGGAATGGGGGACAGGAGTCATTAAAAATGCATGACACAAGAAGCAGCCAAGCAAACAACACACACACACACACACACACACACATTTGATAAATTCCATGAGTCTTAAAAAAAAAGACATCACCACATTATAACACTTATTCAATGTAAGTAATGTCTAGACTTACAAGTAGCTAAACTTACATAGCCAGCTATGACATATTGTGATGATGAATATACCGATAAGTGAAAGATAACGTAGTGTCAAATATGTACCCCTTAGCATTGGCTCCAGCCAAATTACTGTTGTCATTTCTCACTCACGCTGAGCATATTCTCATAACAAAGCCTTGATAAATGCTGCGCGACTGAAACAAAACGACTTGCAACACAATTTACATTTAGGATGCTCATTGTCTCAGGAAAGAGGGATGCGCTAGCCCGGGTTTCCCCCGAACCAGCGCCAAATTCGAGCTAGTGCCAATGCCATGGAAACGGGGCTCCATTGTTGGCTAACGTTAGCTCACTGTTCCTAGACTGTTTAGCTAACTACTGTAGTACCAGCTAAACTACTGTAGTGCCGGCTAAACTACTGTAGTACCGGCTAAACTACTGTAGTACCGGCTAAGATAGCAAGATCCAAGTTAGCCAGTTGACTTAGCTACTAACCGACTGTAACTGTCGTGTTAGACATATCTCGACTTACCACAGATAAGTAACAAACAGTTGTAGATTGGAAAATAGAGAGCATAACTTTTTGCACCACGGAAAAGTTGTTATATCAATATCACATTCGCAGCTGGAAGTACAAAAAATGATTCCCGCGCCAACTCTTTGAACTCAACCCTATGTTATCTTTTGGCACGTCAGGTGACCTTTCTTCTTCTTCTTTTTCTTCTTCTTCATTAATTATTTTTATGTCTTCTTCTTCAATGATATCATGGCGGACCGCAAACAAACTTTAAAGTGCATGCTGCCATCTATTGTGCTGGAATGTATTCTGCCCAATTCTATACTATTTTTTTTAAATATATATTTTTATTTAACCTTTATTTAACTAGGGAAGTCAGTTAAAAAAAGGTTTTATTTACAATGACGGCCAAACCCAGACAATGCTGGGCCAATTGTGCGCCGCCCTATCGGACTCCCAATCATGGCCAGATGTGATACAGTCTGGATTCAAACCAGGGACTGTAGTGACACCTCTTGCACTGAGATGCAGTGCCTTAGACCGCTGCACCACACATACTGCCATGAAAATACATTTCTAAACCAAATAAATCCCTACCAACTCCCCAACCCCCTAACCCCATTAAACTTGATCTAAATCATGCTGAAAAACTCCACCCTTGTTCAGCATGTCAACAGCCATATCAACAGTAACATCTGTTACCCCCAATATCACTTTTGCCATCTCCACAATAACCTTCAACCTGGCATTTCTGCTTTCCACAACCCAAATCTTATTGATAACCTTACAAATAAAAGCTATGAAGTCAACTTTGGCACCGCACGTTCATGAACGCAAGATTTCGGAACCATGCCAGGACCATCAGAAGCACCAGCCCCAACAGTAGGTCCACTTACTACAGGAACATCCTTATAAGCTCCATCAGTCCGCGCTGTATTTCTACCAATCTGTTTGACAGCCTCTGCATATAATACATCATGACTGATCCTATATCTCTGAGCCTCTCTAGCGTCTCTCTGCACCTGTCATCCACCAAATGCTACACTGAGTTCTCCCCACAATTACAGCACTTAACCTTCACATTGCTTCAACATTCACCGTAATCATGGCACATATTTTCTTTCCTTTACAATGAGCAGCTACATGTCCCATTCTTTGACATCTAAAACATTGCAGTGCATATGGGACAAATTCTCTAACATTGAAACTAAGGAATCCTATATGTACTTTTCCAGGAAAAATTCCTCAAACCTCAGCATCCCTGATAAGCTTTCACTTCTTTGACCCTCTTTCCTACTGATCAACCTTTAGGACTCAATCACTCTGCCTCCCTTCAAATTTTCTTTAACATCATCTATGGACATAGATATTGGAACCCCAGTGATGACTCCCCCCAATATACCATGGGGGTCCTGAGTGGCACAGCAGTCTAAGGCACTGCATCTCAGGGCTAGAGGTGTCACTACAGATGCCCTGGTTTGAATCCAGGCTGTATCACAACCGGCTGTGATTGGGAGTCCCATAGGGCAGCACACAATTGGCCCATCGTCTGGGTTTGACCGTTGTAGGCCGTCATTGTAAATAAGAATTTGTTCTTAACTGACTTGCCTAGTTAGATATAAATAAAACTTGGTTTTACATGGTTTTATTGGCAGACTCCATCCAAAAAGGTGTATTGCCACCACCAACTGGGTGGGGTAAAATACTTGAATGAAAATAAAATAAATAAATAATAATAAATAAATAAAGCTAAACAAAAATCAATGTAATCTTTCACTTACTAAAATGTACTTAGATACCTACACAGGCTCTGGGGCCTGAGAGGGGGAAGCATCTTCAGAAAATTAAATCTAGAATTGGCTTCCTATTTCGCTACAAATCATCCTTCACTCATTGCTGCCAAACATACCCTCGTAAAACTGACTATCCTACCAATCCTCAACTTCGGCGATGTAATTTACAAAATAGCCTCCAACACTCTACTAAACAAATTGGATGTAGTCTATCACAGTGCCATCCATTTTGTCACCAAAGCCCCATATACTACCTGTATGCTCTCGTTGGCTGGCCCTCGCTTCATACTTGTCGCCAAACCCACTGGCTCCAGGTCATTTTCAAGTCTTTTCTAGGTAAAGCCCGGCCTTATCTCAGTTCACTGGTCACCATAGCAGCACCCACCCGCAGCACGCGCTCCAGCAGGTATATTTCACTGGTCAACCCCAAAGCCAATTCCTACTTTGGCCGCCTCTCCTTCCAGTTCTCTGCTGCCAATGACTGGAACAAACTGCAAAAATCACTGAAGCTGGAGAGTCTTATCTCCCTCTCTAACTTCAAGCACCAGCTGTTAGAGCAGCTCACAGATCATTACACCTGTACATAGCCCACCTGTAAATAGCTCATCCAACTACCTCATCCCCATACTGTTATTTATTTATTTTGCTCCTTTGCACCCCAGTACTAGCACATTCATCTTCTGCACATCTATCACTCCAGTGATTAATTGCTATATCGTAATTACCTTGCCACTATGGCCTATTTATTGCCTTACCTCCCTTATCTTACCTCATTTGCACACACTGTATATATACATACTTTTTTCCTTACTGTATTACGGACTGTATGTTTGTTTATTCCATGTCTAACTCTGTGTTGTTGTATGTGTCAAACTGCTTTGCTTTATATTGGCCAGGTCGCAGTTGTAAAGGAGAACTTGTTCTCAACTAGCCTACCTGGTTAAATAAAGGTTAAATAAATCAAATAAAAAAAGACAGTATTGTCTGCAATGTTTCAGCTGTGAAATCTTGGAGATCAAAGAACCTTTTAGACACTTTCACAATGATTTCCAGTTTCTTAGATTTTTTGTTCAATTGTCCTGTACAAATAATCACTAGAGCAATAAACGCAACAAAATCAACCTTCTTCACAACTAATATTTCAGGATCATCGACTGACTGACATCCACAGACTGTTGGGCATCGTCCACTGCCATAGCAGTGTGTTTCCAGCTACTCTTCTGGACTGTGAGTTCATTACGCTTCGTAAAGAAATTGCCCTACCAACTAACCCTACACCCATTAAAAAACCTCTCCACTATTCCACTACTTGGCCCGAACTGATGCTACACCAGGCCGCAGCCTGGGAGGACAGGACACTATCACTCAGCACAGCTTGTAACTCTTCTGCAGTAAAATCTTGTACACCAAAGTACATCTCTGCAGCTGCACCAACACAGCTGCTATCTGTGATTTGTTCCTGCTGAGGCAGGTAGCCTAGTGGTTAAGAGTATTGGGCCAGTAACTTAAAGGTCACTGGTTCGAATTGCTGCAACACAACCATAAGCTTGGCATACGTCAGGTGATGTCACTCCTACGCAACACTCGTTTCTCAATCATGCAGGGATTTGTAGATCTATGTAGCTATACGTAGGGCTAGATGGGACTTATGTTTACACCTCCTGTGAACACTTGTGTAAGGGAGGTAAGGCACTATAGTCTAGGGTACAATTCGAACTGGGCCTAACCCTGAGCCCTCCCCTCTCAAATCAAGTGCATGACGCCATCTGGTGGTGAAGATATGGCTAATACCAGAAAACTGCTACTGTACTTTGGAAATTAAAATATGTTCCGTTTAATTAGGGATAGTCTTGGCAAGTCCAGAAAATCCAGTCCAATAAGTTCAGTTCAAGTTCAGTCAGTCCAGGCCAATTAGTCCAGTCAAGTATACTCCAGTCCAGTCTAGTCAGTCAAGTCTATATACGGTACCAGTCAATAGTTTGGACACACCTACTCATTCAAAAGGTTTTTCTTTATTTTTACTATTTTCTACATTGTAGAATAATAGTGAAGACATCAAAACTATGAAATAATACAAGTGGAATCACATAGTAAGCAAAAAAGTGTTAAACAAATCAAAATATATTTTATATTTGAGGTTCTTCAGGGTAGTCACCCTTTGCCTTGATGACAACTATGCAAACTTTTGGGATTCTCTCAACCAGCTTCATGAGGTAGACACCTATAATGCATTTCAATTAACAGGTGTGCCTTGTTAAAAGTTAATTTGTGGAATTTATTTTCTTCTTAATGCGTTTGAGCCAATCAGTTGTGTTGTGACAAGCTAGGGGTGGTATACAGAAGACAGCCCTATTTGGTAAAAGACTAAGTCCATATTATGGAAAGAACAGCTCAAATAAGCAAAGAGAAATGACAGTCCATCATTAGTTTAAGAAATGAAGGTCAGTCAAGGTGTAACATTTGAAGAACTTTGAAAGTTTCTTCAAGTGCAATCGCAAAAACCATCAAGCGCTATGATGAAACTGGCTTTCATGAGGACCGCCATAAGAAAGGAAGACCCAGAGTTACCTCTGCTGCAGAGGATTAGTTCATTAGAGTTACCAGTTTCAGAAATTGCAGCCTTCATGGTCGAATTGCTGCAAAGAAACCACTACTAAAAGACACAGATAAAAGGAAGAGACTTGCTTTTGCCAAGAAACACGAGCATTGGACATTAGACCGGTGGAAATCTGTCCTTTGATCTGATGAGTCAAATTAGAAATGTTTGGTTCCGCTGTGTCTTTGAGAGACGCATACAGTAGTAGGTGTGGTTCCCACTGTGAAGCATGGCGGATATGATAGTGTGGGGGTGCTTTGCTGGTGATACTGTCAATTATTTATTTAGAATTCAAGGCACACTTAACCATGGCTACCACAACATTCTGTAGTGATATACTATCCCATCTGGTTTGCGCTTGGTAGGACTACATTTGTTTTTCAACAGGACAATGACCCACAACACACCTCCAGGCCGTGTAAGGGCTATTTGACCTAGAAGGAGAGTGATGGTGCCGCATCAGATGACCTGGCCTCCACAATCACCTGACCTCAATCCAATTGAGATGGTTTGGGATGAGTTGGACTGCAGAGTGAAGTAAAAGCAGCCAACAAGTGCTCAGCATATGTGAGAATTCCTTCAAGACTGTTGGAAAAGCATTCCTGAAGCTGGTTGAGAGAATGCCAAGAGTGTGCAAAGCTGTCATCAAGGCAAATGGTGGCTATATTTTGATTTGTTTAACACTTTCTTGGCTACTACATGATTCCATGTGTTATTTCATAGTTTTTATGTCTTCACTATTATTATACAATGTAGAAAATAGTCAAAATAAAGAAAAACACTAGGCGTGTCCAAACTTTTGACTGGTACTGTATGTCCAAACAGTGTTGGACCCCGGACATTGCTCTGCATTGCATTTAACTTTATAATGTTATGTCTCATTATTTAATTAATATAATCTGCTGGGTATTGAATAGGAGGCAAGTTCATCTGACCATTATGAGGCCCATGCTTTCAAGAGAATGAGATACATTCAATCTGGACATTTGTTCAGGGGTTACATCTGTATCAATTTCAAACAATCAAAATAGAGGTTTCTCTTTGACCAAAAATAAATGTTTCTCTACCAAAACCTCTGGCCCTTAAATCTCTGCCCTTACCCTTTAAAATATATTATATGCTTTCTGGGATATACAGTTACATCAATATTTTCGTTATACACAAATTGAAATTGAAATTAAAAGTTACCTTATTGCTTTTTGCTCTACAGAAGGTATTTAATCTGATAACCTCAAGTGAGGTACCAGAATAGAAAGACTACATCAACCACAATCCATTGCAGGTCATGTTTATCCACGTTCCATGTGACGACAGATGATGGATGACAGCTGTGGGCCAAGAATAAAAGGACCGTTGATCTGCAACATAACATTATGGATATCTTCTGTTTGGTCGTTTTGTCATCAAATTGAACAGCTGAAATCTTAGCAAAGTAGCAGTTTACATAGTTAACCAGTCAAACAAAACATTCTGAAGAAAAATATCCAGCTACCAGGGTAATCGACAGCAATATACTGCTTTGACAGCTAAGCTAGCTAGTTAGCACACCAGATAGGTTCTCGACCAGACGTGTGACCAAGTAGTCACACCCTAATCTGGGGCAACATGAGTGAAATGTAGACCAGAGTAATGCAACATGTAGTAGGACTTTTGTCATCGTGAAAGACATTCATTTTTTTCAGAATCTGGACATGGCTGCCTCATCATGCTACAGCCGCCCGCGAGATAGCGCTTGCCAGCCAGTCTGCTAAATCAACTAGCTACATCGGAGCTTGAAAACAATTCGTTTTTTTTGTTGTTTTTGCACATATAATATTGTGGTATTATGAATTCACCCATGTATACATTTGTCGCCCGAGACGACAACAGTACTATTTATGCTGAAGTTTCCAAAATTCTCGTCGCTACTGGACAATGGAAGAGACTGAAAAAGGATAATCCCCGATTCAACTTGATGTTGGGCGAACGGAACAGACTGCCATTTGGACGGCTTGGTAAGCGTTAACACTTTTGGCATACGCAGTAAATGGTCTTACATTGCATTGAATGCGTTTTGTTGCAGTGTCAGTATTCTTGTTCTCGCCCTCGAGCTAAACCCATGAATTGTGTCGCATGAAACCGCTGATGTAGACCTCTGATGGAGGCCCATAGGCTGATACACATCACAAGTGCTAATCTGGCACTCACTGCAATGCGCCCAGTCTCCTTGGGAGTCAAACCAAGACCTCTACATTATGCAAAAGTAAAAAGAAAGTTACTCCCTTAAACCACTGATTAATTTTCCAGAATGATTCATTTGTGGCCCACCCCTGTCTCAGTTTATGATCAAGAGTTTGGCCTTGACTATCCTGGAGCTTATTGTCTATTGCTACTTTGTTACAAAATTATAACCATATTTTGGTGATATCACTGTATCCACATGCATCCTTGGTCACTGAATGCCACAAGTAGGCTATATTGGACACTGAAATGCCGTGTTTGACATCGGAGAGGGAGGACCTAAACAAATTCTTGTTTACACCGCCCTATTGTAATCACTTTCAACCTTTTTTTTTCTGCATGTGTTTGTTTCTCCTCCACAGGTCATGAGCCTGGACTGATGCAACTGGTGAATTATTACAGAGGAGCAGACAAGTTGTGCCGCAAAGCATCTTTAGTCAAGTAGGCATTTTCAAACCTTGAGTTGAAAAGGTTCCAGTGTAATAATTTTCACTTTGATGCTGTAATTTTCACTAAATCCTGCTGATACTGTAAATATCATCAATATCCGCTTACTTTGTATTGTGCAGGTTAATCAAGACTAGCCCGGAGCTTCCAGATCCCGGCAACTGGTTGCCTGAATCGTATATCATCTATCCTACTAACCTCAACACTCCCATTGCGCCTGCAAAGAATGGCATAAGCCACCTGAAAAGTAACCCCAAGACTGATGAAAGAGAAGTTTTCCTGGCCTCTTATCACTCAAAGAAGGAAAGCGGAGAGGGAACAGTGTGGATCGCCAAGTCATCTGCTGGAGCAAAAGGTACCAAACAGTCATCATGTCTAGAGGCTCATATTTCTACTACTGCTAGATTCTGTAGTCATTTGGTATTATGGGACTGGTGTGTTATAGTATTGCTGCCTAAAGAAGCTCTCTTTTTAAGCTAATGCATGCCTCATATTTTTTGAAGTTTCCTTTTGACTACCCAGGGAGTTACAAACACTTTGTTGGCAAAATATCTATTCCAAGGATTGTATACAAAGATGAGGCTTGGGTTGGTTTTCTTGTTCCAGGTGCTGGGATTTTGATATCCCACGATGCAAATCAATTGCTGGAGTTCATTGATAATCAAGGGCAGGTTCATGTCATTCAGAAGTACCTAGAAAGACCACTACTGTTGCAACCTGGCAACCGTAAATTTGACATCAGGTAAGCAGCTGATACTAATACCTTTGAGTGATAGCACATCTAGTGTGTTTATTACACATTTATTACCAACAAAGACCATATAGGCTTCTAATACACAATTCAAGCTGTCTGAGGAACAACAAAATAAGAAATGTTATCGCTGGTGTTTTTCCCAGTAATCTGACTCTGCGGGTTTGCTGTTGTGTTCTTAGGAGCTGGGTGCTCGTGGACCATCAGTACAACATCTACCTTTACCGGGAGGGTGTGCTGCGGACGGCCTCGGAGCCCTACGACAGCTCCAACTTCCAGGACGTGACCAGCCACCTGACCAACCACTGCATCCAAAAAGAGCACTCGCAGAACTATGGCCGCTACGAGGAGGGCAACGAGATGTTCTTCGACGAGTTCCGGCAGTACCTGCTGAGCACCCACAACATAGTGCTGGAGACCAACATTTTACCTCAGATAAAGCAGATTATAAGGTAGCTACTTCTCCGGTGCTGTTTTTTTACATTGTTGAAGGAGATGGAAAAATACAGTTTTGTTCAATGACCTTAAACGTGGCCTTTCCATTAACATTGCAAAGTTCTACAAATAGTTATTTATAGGTATTTGCTTCACAGCTAGGCTATACTATACTTAGACTCCTGACAATGGTTGTTCTGTTTGGTCTCCTAGGAGCTGTCTGACATGCATTGAACCTGCCATCAGCACTAAGCACTTGTCCTATCAGAGCTTCCAGCTCTTCGGCTTTGACTTCATGGTGGATGAGAGCTTCAAGGTGTGGCTGATAGAGATCAATGGAGCTCCGGCCTGCGCACAGTCAGTCCTATTTTATATTCTTCTCCCAGTGGTCATAAAAACGTAGCAGGTAGTAATAGGCTATAAAACTGTGTCTCTTATTGTCCTGTTTATCCTCTTGCCTGCACTCGGTTGGGTCATCCTCTCTACATCCGTTAGACTGTTATTCATTGCATTTTATTCATAGAATCTTTGTTGATTTAAATGATTTGAGACCTGTGCATGGTGTGTGCTCTACTCCGACTGACCGGCAGTTGTTTGTTCATTCACGCCAAGAGGTTTGGGCTGAAATGTTAATTCCTTTGAAAATGTTTTCCATTGTTCAAGGCTTAGAGTGCTTTAATAACTTTTCATGTTAGGATTTAATGGATGTTTTATTTTAAGATCTCTGACTTCCCGGTGAATCTGAATGTGCTTGAGTGTAAAATTGTCCTTTGAATTGATTTTCCATGCTAGATAAAGTTTCTGGACTCTTGACCATTAATTCCTCCCTATATAATCTGTCTGATTTAACTGGCATGGCATCTTATTAATTGCGCTGTTAACTCTCCCTCCTCTAGGAAACTCTACCCGGAGCTATGCCAAGGTATCGTGGACGTGGCCATCTCCACTGTCTTCACACTGAACAACGATTCCGAACCACGATCATCTTCCTCCTCCCCTGCTCCCTACTCCTCCTCCCCCTCATTTTCTGCTCTCACCTCATCCTCTTGTTCCTCTCCGAAACTGAGAGGACCTCTCCACGTGGGCCCATTCACCCGATTGTAAGTGTAACCCCCCGCTTCAGAAGTTCCACCCTCCGCTCCTCACTTCTAGGCTTTTCTGAGAGGTCCCACAGGTCTGGAAACTTGCCACCTCATTGGTTCTTGTTTGGCAAGTCTCAAAGTGGTTTGCCCTTGTGATTGACTGAAGATTGAATGTGGGACCTTCTCTCATGTGATACCAGATTTTCCTCTCTCATACACCACAATGGAAGGGCATTCCAGAGGAAAGCCTGGGCAGACATGCAGAATATGAATGTGGAGACTTGGTGAATGTTTGGGTGATGATGATGATGAATGGGCGACAGACTGATGACCGGTTTGGGGGTCCCAGAGCAATGAGAGAAGCCCTTGTGTTCCAGTGCTGCCACTGAGGCTCCCCTAGACTGTGTATGGATGACCTCTGAAGATGGAGGGGATGCTTTACTTATTATACAGACTAGTGCCTTACATCTCCACCCATACCCACTTAAAGATGCAACCTGACGAATTAGCACAGCATTTCTGCTACTGTGTGTTACGTGAGCCAGTGTATTGTCGGTCAGGCAAGTGTGTGTATGTGCGATGTAGATTTTTATTTTCTCTCTGGGTTTGTAGATCTTTGGGTTTATCCACAAAGTTAGCATTCCTACATCTTTGTTTCATATCATGGTTATTCACAAAGCCCCGGAGAGTTTTGTGTACTGCAGTTTAAAAAAGTATTAAAGCAAAAAATAGGAGGCATCCAGTTTCTATTTTATTGCTATGTAAATTGTATTATAGCTATTTGATAGCTATTATTCTGCGCATGCCGTGTAGTTTTAGGTCTTCGATTTGAGACTTTTTTTTTCCCAAGTTAATTTAGCCAGTGTTAATTCCCCCTTGTATAAGAGAAGATTCATAGATTACTTATATTTCTGTCAACAAAGAGTATTTGTAGAATGACGAGCTAAACCTTCCCTGTCCAACTGAGACTAGATTTGCAACTTTTTCTAACATTTCAAACTATTTTGAACCTTCTATGGTTCTGCCAGTAAAACTGTTAGAATTAGAATCAGTCACTTTTATTCTCCCAAGTACATTTACATATAGGCCTACTTGGAATTTGATTCGGTGAAATGGTGCTGCCACAGTAAACAGAATCAACAAACAGAATATAAATGATAAACATATACAGATGGAATATATTGACAAGGAATTTACGAATCCACGTACACTGTACACAGTTACGCACAGGGGACCTCCGCTACAGCTGTAAATCAGTTTGTCATCTTAACAGGGACTGCATGTTGGTGTGGATGCATGTCAGTGTCTTATCTCCTAATGCAAGTAGGCCTACACTCCCCTTTTGCCTCTAGTACTGAGAGTTCTTAGCCAAGCACTTCCTTTAAAATGGTCTCTTTATACTTTTTACCTTCCCAATAGGTCCATGAGACGCACCTGTTTGTCAAGAACTGCAATGCATTTTGACACCAGATGTTTTGAAATAGATTTGCCTAGTTTTGTGTAGTTCTGCACCAATTGCTTTTGCAGAAATGTTTGTTTAGTGTGTGTGTGTGTGTGTTGGTGATGCTTGCTCAAAGAAAATGTGTTTCTTGTTAGTTTTTGCTTGTTTATTTAAAACATGTAGTGAACTTGAATTAAACGTAGTAGCTTCAACTCCAGAATTGACTTAATGTCAATGCAAGTTTAAAAAAAAAAAATTAAGCGGCAATCCATAGCAGTGAAACGGCCACGTCCATTTGCGATCTTACAACAACAGACGAACACTGTTTCCCCCCTCGGACATCATTGCATGCGCGATAGAACAGCAGTACTGAGTTTTAATTTTTTTTTTACAACAATGCTGGATGCTCCTTTCTTCAAAACAATAACAAATGCGCCTGGGGCGGATCTCAGATTTAAGTGTATTTATTTTTTAAGTAGTTTAAGACTATAAACACAGTCAGTTAGGTTTTTAACACAGCTTCCATCATGTTAAGTGAACTTGTGATACCTGCCTGCTAGAAAGTTGTTTTCCCTGCCCTTGTCTGTTTCTGTGTTTACACTGTGATATTCAATGTAGAACACCTGACCACATTTAGTTTACAGATGCTTTGTAGCATTATCACCCACAGTTATCCCATAGATTAAGTTACCTTGTCCTATGTTAAACTTTGTTTTTAAGTATGAGTTAGTCCCTTAACCACCAACTCCTTTCTTCAATATCACACATTTTCAAATATTTTTAGTTGAGGAAATGCTTCAACGTATTTTGAGTGAAACACTACTTAAGGGACAACATTGAGACATTTAATCACTGTCTTTTTTTTAATGTTTAAAGATTGCTATGAAGTATGGTGTGAATGACTGCTTGAATAGTATCTGTTTGATATGCACATGGTCAAAGCATACAATGTTTATGAATTATAATCTATTTGTGGTTAAATGTTCGGTTAGTTTGTATCTCAGAGGGGCACAAAAAAAAGGTGTTGGTTTCTAGATTGTTTTGCAAAATAAAAAAGACAAACTGTATTATTCAACACATTGCTTGGGAAAACAACCAAAGGAAATGATCAGTATTATTATTATACAAATTGGGGAAATGTCTTTCCATCAAAGGGAAGGGGTGCCTTAGTGGGAATTGCCTCTTGATGTTTGGAAGAAGCAATAGACCTCCTGCATATAAATGCACCTTTCATTTGTTTGATTGTAAAGATGTGAATTTGCCTATTGCTATTTAGCATATGTGACTTTTAATTGTTCAATCTTTTGTAATGTCTGGTTGTACTCATGCAGAGTTTCTTTGCACTGAACGTTTCCCATTTTTAATTACCTGCTTGGTGGGTTATGAATTCTTATCAATGAGAACTTGTTTGTATGTCTAAAATCAATCCCCCCTCAGTATTACTTCCCCAACTATGAAATCTGTGGGTTTGATGTATTTCAAGGTCTTTATAGTGCAATCTGTATCTTTGAGTGTATCATGGCCATGGGAGACAAAGAAGTTAGATTGCAACTTTAAATCAATCATTATCAAACATTTTCACTAAACCAAGGCAGCCAAGAATAAATAAATCGGTTGACACAACAGCAACATTGGCACATTGAAATGTTAACCTCTTCCCCCAGTCAAAATGATTTAACTGTATTTAGTCAGATGAATGCCTGTTTCTTTTAGCTAATGTTTATCAAACTTTTGCATGAAAACTGTCACATTTATCATGGAGAATAAAATGTATCGTTGATCTGAGTCTCCTGACTTCTCTTGTGGCGTAAACTGATAAGACCCAGGGATTTACACTAGATATGACATGAAAGAAAATCATATAGATGTTATAAATGATTGCCAGCATTGACTTTATCCAACTAAATGGCAGTCATGATGACTGCAATTGATCAACACAAAGGGCGAGTTCGACATTGCAGCCGACTTTAAAGACGAGTCGAGATTGACAGATCTCCAAATGTCCTTGCATCGTAAATAACTACTCTGTTGCGTTCCTTTGCCAAATTTTACAATTCCTGGATAGGTGTTTTAAGTATCGGCTAACCACAAATGTTAGCAATCTGTCAGTTAATGACAGACGTGTTGGTCAAGTTCCCCTGATCAGATGTTGGATGCATCAACCAATGGTTGTGTGCCACGTCAGACTGACAGATTTCTATAAGATGATGTGGTTGGCTTATGTAAAATACCTATCCAGACATTGTAAGATCTGGCAGGCGACGGCTGGGAAGAGAAACACGCCCGTAGTCAGTCAGTCAGTCAGTCAGTCAGTCAGTCAGTCAGTCAGAATTTATCACGGTTTTGATGCTTTCGAACACGGCCACAATCAATACATAGAGCAACTGAGATCTGATATCTATAGACCTCTAGCTGTTTGGTTACAGTGGACATTATCTTTTATGCTGAAACTGATTTAGACATAGCATTACACTTTAGATGCTGTTTGGTAATTCCTTTTTCTCACTTCTATGAATAGTCAACCAAACTAATACAATTACATTCAACAAGACGGTTTGATTTTGTTTGATAGCTCTGAAAATTGGATGCTGTCCCTTTAAAGGAATTGACCTTTCACTCACTTCCTATTACAACGATTGTACTTCCTGTGTAACTATGCGCATGTGGTAAACAAGAATAAGCATGGATTTTGCGAGTAAGTGGAGTAGTTTACTGACAAGTCCAAGCCTTAAACATTTAACAGAAGCAGGCTACGGCATACCGAAGGAAAAACAACATGCCGCTGTTCAGGACCTAACGAAGGCTCATATTGAGTCGTTTGACCAAGCAGTTTCAGAAGGACTGTGTCGTGCTGTACAGGTAGGCGAACTTTCACGTGGGACAGTCAGTGCTGTGTCAGCCGTGCCTCCCCAAGCCACAATGTTGGCCAAACGTATCTTTTTAATATGTCTTGTGTCCAGTGGTGCGTTTAGGATTTTTAAAATGCTCCATTATTGAAAGAAATCAATATTTTGCTCCATGAAGTAATCAAAGTTTATTTGTCACGTGAGCCGAATACAACAACCTTACAGTGAAATGCTTACAGGCTTTAACCAATAGTGCAAAAAAAAGGTGTTAGGTTAATAAGGAAAATAAATAAAACAGTAAAGACAGGCTATATATAGGCACCGGTTAGTTGGGCTAATTGAGGTAGTATGTACATGTAGATATGGTTAAAGTGACTATGCATATATGATGAACAGAGAGTAGCAGTAGCGTTAAAGAGGGGTTGGCGGGTGGTGGGACACAATGCAGATAGCCCGGGTAGCCACTGTGCGGGAGCACTGGTTGGTAGTCCCAGTTGAGCTAGACTTGGCACTCCGGTACCGCTTGCCATGCGGTAGTAGAGAGAACAGTCTGTGGCTGGGGTCTTTGACACATTTTTGGACCTTCCTCTGACACCGCCTAGAGGTCCTGGATGGCAGGCAGCTTAGCCCCAGTGATGTACTTGTTTGTATGCACTACCCTCTGTAGTGCCTTGCGGTCAGAGGCCGAGCAATGGCCGTACCAGGCAGTGATGCAACGCTCTTGGCATTGCAGCTGTAGAAGTCGTCTGCAAACTTAATGATGGTGTTGGAGTCGTGCTTGGCCATGCAGTCGTGGGTGAACAGGGAGTACAGGAGGGGACTGAGCACGGACACCTGTGGAGCTCCAGTGTTGAGTATCAGCGTTGCAGATGTGTTGCTACCTACCCTCACTACCTGGGGGTGGCCCATCAGGAAGTCCAGAATCCAGTTGCAGAGGGAGGTGTATAGTCCCCAGATCCTTAGCTTAGTGATGAGCTTTGAGGGTACTATGGTGTTGAACGCTGAGTCAATGAATAGCATTCTCACATAATTGTTCCTTTTGTCCAGGTGGGAAAGGGCAGTGTGGAGTGCAATAGAGATTGCATTATCTGTGGATCTGTTTGGGCGATATGTAAATTGGAGTGGGTCTAGGGTTTCTGGGATAATGGTGTTGATGTGAGCCATTACCAACCTTTCAAAGCACTTCATGGCTTTGGACGTGAGTGTTACGGGTCTGTAGTCATTTAGGCTGGTTGCCTTTGTGTTCCTGGGCACAGGGACTGTGGTGGTCTGCTTGAAACATGTTGGTATTACAGACTCAATCAGGGACATGCTGAAAATGTCAGTGAAGACACCTGACAGTTGGTCAGCACATGCCCGGAGAACACGTCCTGGTAATCTCTGGCCCCGCAGCCTTGTGTATGTTGACCTGTTTAAAGATATTACCCACGTTGGCTACGGAGAGCGTGATCACACAGTCGTCCGGAACAGCTAAATGCTCTCATGCATGCCTCAGTCTTGCTTGCGTCGAAGCCAGCAAAGAAGTGATTTAGCTCGTCTGGTAGGCTCGTGTCACTGGGCAGCTCGCAGCTGTGCTTCCCTTTGTAGTCTGTAATAGTTTGCAAGCCCTGCCACATCCGACGAGCGTCGGTGCCGGTGTAGTATGATTCAATCTTAGCCCTGTATTGACGCTTTGCCTGTTTGATGGTTCGTTGCAGGGCATAGCTGGATTTCTTGTAAGCTTCCGGGTTAGAGTCCTGGTTGGGGTATTTACGTACAGTCACTTTGGGGACGACGTCCTCGATGCACTTATTGATTAAGCCAGTGACTGATGTGGTGTACTCCTCAATGCCATCGGAGGAATCCCGGAACATGTTCCAGTCTGTGATAGCAAAACAGTCCTGTAGCTTAGCATCTGCTTCATCTGACCACTTTTTTTTTTATAGACTGAGTCACTGGTGCATCCTGCTTTAATTTTCGCTTGTAAGCGGGAATCAGGAGGATAGAGTTGTGGTCGGATTTACCAAATGGAGGGCGAGGGAGTGCTTTGTATGCGTCTCTGTGTGTGGAGTACAGGTGATCTAGAAATTTTTTCCCCCTCTGGTTGCACATTTAACATGTTGGTAGAACTTATTTAAGTTTCCCTGTATTAAAGTCTCTGGCCACTAGGAGCGCCGCCTCTGGGTGAGTGGTTTCCTGTTTGCTTATTTCCATATACAGCTCACTGAGTGCGGTCTTAGTGCCAGCATCTGTCTGTGGTGGTAAATAAACAGCCACGAAAAGTATAGCTGAAAACTCTCTAGGCACCCCTCATCTTACCTGAGTTTGCTGTTCTATCTTGCCAGTGCAGAGTATATCCCGCTAGCTGAATATCCATGTCGTCATCCAGCCACGATTCCGTGAAACATAGGATATTACAGTTTTTCATGTCCCGTTGGTAGGATATTCGTGATTGTACCTCGTCTAATTTATTGTCCAATGATTGCACGTTGGCGGGTAGTATTGATGGTAACGGCAGCTTTCCCAGTCGCCTTCTCCGGGTCCTGACCAGGCATCCGTCTCTTTGTCCTCTGTACCTGCGTCGCTTCATCTTGCAAATAACGGGGTTGACGGTCCTTTGGGGTGTTTGGAGAATGTCTTGTGCGTCGTCTTTGTTGTAGAAAAAAATCTTTGTCTAATCCTAGGTCAGTGATCGCTGTCCTGATATCCAGAAGCTATTTTTTGCCGTAAGATACGGTTGCAGAAACATTACGTACAAAATAAGTTGCAAATAACGCGAAAAACCCCCACATAATAGCACAATTGGTTAGGAGACCGTAAAACTGCCATTTCTTCTGGCGCCATTTTGTTAATCCAACAACTTGTACACCACCATCTTGTCTATTTCAAATCTTGTCATTAATTAAGACAGGGGTGTCATGACATGCGGCACTTTGGGGAAGACCCACCTGTTTCAATCAATGAGAGATTTGAAATTGACATGGTCAAGGTTGGTTGAAAATGATGTGCTACACAACCGTACCTAACCTGTAATTCACAGTAATGGATACCAACATTTTTTGGTTGTTACACCAGATAATGTGAGTTAATCTGTAACGATGCAGCAACCTGGTTGTAGTTGATATCTGTCATGCAAAACCATGGGTTTGGAGAGTTCATGTAAAAATGTTTGTTCCATTTCTCCTTTTCAGGCCATCCGTCCCTTGGAGTTTATGTTTAAAAATGACCGGATCAGCCTGGCATTTGTGGAGGCCACCATCTTTAAACCAGTGGTGGGCAAAGGAAGCATCTGCCGGGACTTGAGGGTGTTCCCAGCAGAGTGCAGAGGGAGGCGCTGCTCCTACCGGGGGAAGCTTGTGGTAAGCGTGCCTGCAAACCCAACACCTGTACCATATGGATTGTACTGTTTATGTTGGTCAAGAACGAGGTCTTTCTACAATCTATCACAAGACTTGCCCATTGTGATGAATTTAAGTTTTGTGCTGTGATTCTTCACAGGCAGATGTCAGCTGGTCCGTGAATGGGGTTCCCAAAGGCATCATCAAGCAGTCTCTGGGCCAGTTGCCCATCATGGTGAAGTCTAGGCTGTGTAACCTACATGGGCTCCCTCCCAAAGAGCTCATTGAGCACCATGAGGAAGCTGAGGTAGGAGAATGGCACGCTCCCCCTGGGTGGCCACCCTAATCAGGTTATGTACCCAATGCATATATGTCCGGTAAATTAAAATGCTGCCGGTCAAATGTCCTGCGCTACATCTGCATAACGGAAAACCCTGATCTGTGGGAACCAGTCAATCTGATCATTTATGCTTCGACGCAAAAATCAAGGCACATTTTTCTGCTTTTACACTTACATTTTACAGTTTGCAATGCGTCTTTACATTTCTTTAGATTCAATCTCTCTTTCTCTCCATCCTCATTGAAACAGGAAATGGGTGGTTATTTTATTGTGAATGGGAACGAGAAGGTTATTCGCATGCTGATCATGCCAAGGAGGAACTACCCTATCGCTATGTCAAGGCCGAAGTGGAAGAACAGAGGCCAGGGATACACTCAGTATGGTACGCAAGGCAGTTAATGTACAGAATGTGGAGGGTGTTAATGTACAAGCCGAACATTGCATTGTTGGAGCAGTTGAGTCCCATGGCCTACTATAAGTAGCCTAACATTTGATTATCGCAGTCCGATCTCCTTGATGCAGACATAAGCTACAGCTATTCTTTGTCTGTCTCCCCAGGTGTCTCAATGCACTGTGTGAAGGAGGAGCACACCGCTATCAATATGAACCTGCATTACCTGGACAATGGGACTGTGATGCTCAACTTCATATACCAGAAAGAGCTCTTCTTCCTCCCCCTGGGCTTTGCACTAAAGGTGAGATGGAGCAGTGATATTTGGAATAGGAACTTGCATGTGACATTAAAGTCTGTCCACTAGGTTTTTATGCACGCGACACATAAGAATGTTATGAGAATTGGGCCATATGGCCTATACTGTATGAAATTACAGTATATATTTAACATTTTAACCACATTGACTTTCTGTTTTGGCCAGGCTCTAGTGGACTTCACAGACTTCCAGATTTACCAGGAACTGATCAAAGGTCGTGAGGCGAACTCCTTCTACAAGAGCTGTGTGTCTGAGATGCTGCGACTCGTCATGGAGGAGGGATGCATCACCCGCGGTAAGGTGCTCAACTACCTGGGCGAGCGCTTCCGGGTCAAGATGAACCTGCCAGAGTGGTACACCCATGAACAGTGTGCCAACTACCTGCTAGAGTAAGTGTGTGTTATTAAAAACTTCACCATGCTCAAAGTGATATTCAATGTCTGCTTTATTATTTTTTTTACCCATCTACCAATAGGTGCACTTCTTTGCGAGGCATTGGAAAACCTCCCTGGTCTTTACAGTTGAATCTGTGTTTGAAATTCACGGCTCGACTGAGGGACCTTACAATTATCTGTATGTGTGGGGTACAGAGATGAGGTAGTCATTCAAAAAGTAATGCAGTCCATGCAACTTATGTGACTTGTTAAGCAAATCTTTACTCTTGAACTTATTTAGGCTTGCCATAAAAAAGGGGTTGAATTCTTATTGACTCAAGACATTTCAGCTTTTCATTTTTAATTGCATTCTAAAGACATTGACCGGGTCAGCTCTAGCAGGGCAGAAATTTGGTGAACTGAATTGTTGGAAAGGTGCCATCCTGTGACCGTGCCACGTTGAAAGTCACTGAGCTCTTCAGTACGTGCCATTCTACCTCCAATGTTGGTCTATGGCGATTGCATGGTGGTGTGCTCGATTGTTATACACCTGTCCGCCACTGGTGTAGCTGAAATAGCTGAATACACTCATTTGAAGTTGTGTCCACATACTTTTGGCCATGTAGTGAATGCCTATAGCAGACACTTATTATGATGACTTAGTCATGAGTGGGTCTTTTTTTTTGTTGGTGTATGGGTGGTCCTTGGAATCTAACCAACTATCCTGACGTTGCAAGCACCATGCTCTACCAACACACACACACTCTTTATGGAATGTCGTGTCTCTCTCTGTTCAGCCAGTGCATCTGTATCCACCTGAAGTCGGACGTGGAGAAGTTCTACCTGCTGTGTCTGATGACGCGCAAGCTATTCACGTTTGCCAAGCAGGAGTGCATGGAGGAGAACCCGGACAGTCTGATGTGTCAGGAGGTGCTCACGCCAGGACGGCTCTACCTAATGTTTCTCAAGGTCAGTTCAGACATCAGGACAGCCCTGCGCTGGACTACTGAGAAATGATGAACAGTTCTGGATCTGACGTATTGGTGAATCAAAAGCAATTTATTGTCAAGATACTACAACATTGTGGGGCAACAGAAGTTGTGTTTGGCATGGGTAATGTAAGGCCATGTCAGGCCAGAATGCTAGCAGTGAAACCTTGACTGTAAGGCCTTGGTATTAAAATCGTACTCTAGTTGTCCTCCATGTCATATAATTCCTCTGTAGGATGTGTTTTAACCATTTGCAATGTGATGATAGGAGAAGATGGCTGCCTGGATGGTGTCTGTGAAACTGTCTATGGACAAGAGGGCCCATAGGCTGACTGGTGGGGTGAGCTCTGATAATCTGGTGAAGATGTTCAACATGGGCTCTGATGTTACCCATCCCTTTGAGTATCTGCTAGCCACTGGGAATCTCACTTCAAAGACTGGTATGCTGTGATACAAAACATTCTACTTATTTGTCATTACAACGTATCCACTGTTCTATTTTTCTAAATTTTTCTCTATTTTACTTGGAGTTATGCAGATATACATGACGTGTATAAGTTACCTAGAAGCACATGCTGGTCCTGAGATTCTGTTCCTCTTCCCTCCTGCCGTCAGGTCTGGGCATGCTCCAGAACACGGGACTGTGTGTAGTGGCCGACAAGCTCAACTTCATCCGCTACCTGTCCCACTTCCGCTGTGTGCACAGAGGTGCAGCCTTTGCCAAGATGAGGACCACCTCTGTACGTCGTCTGCTGCCCGAGTCCTGGGGCTTCCTGTGCCCCGTGCACACCCCCGACGGAGAGCCCTGCGGCCTCATGAACCACATGACGGCCCACTGTGAAATCATAGCCCCGGCCCTACCCACCACCACCCTCCCTGCCCTGCTCTGCTCCCTCGGTGAGTACAGACAAACCTGGGAATTGTGAATGTGTAGCTAGCTGCCTCACTATGGCGTCCTCCATGTTGTAGCCTGTGTTGGAGATCAGAGACTATGCTGTTGGTTCCAATGGGGTAGTTGTACATGAAAAACACTGAACATGTGTCCAAAGTAAAACACAAAGGCCTGGGATTGAACGTGACAGGATATCCAAGGTTACGTCACTCACTGCGATTAGCATGCAGCTGGAACCTATTGGGTCCTAAGGTTTATTCGTACATACTGTGTGTCGATGTGTGAAAATGCTCAGTCGTTTATATGCGGTTGTGTTGTCCCATCGTTCTCCTCCAGGTGTGACTCCTGTGGATGGTTCTCCTGGCAGGGCCTACACTGACTGCTATCCTGTGCTCCTGGATGGTGCCATGGTGGGTTGGGTAGAGACTGATCTGGCCCCCTTCCTCGCAGACTCCCTCCGCAGGTTCAAGGTAAGGCAGGGCGTCTCCCAACCATCTGCAGTTATAACATGGGTTTGATCATCACTCACTTATGTAATGGGTTAATTCATTGCACATGAATAGTGGCAGCTAGTTAGGTTTTTCTGCCTCTTACTCATTCTAGTTCATGCCACTCTCTTGCAGGTGTTGAAGGAGAAGAAGATCCCTCCCTGGACTGAGATAGTTCTGGTTCCCCAGACCAGCAAGGCCAGCATGTACCCAGGCCTGTACCTCTTCACCACCCCCTGCCGCATGGTGCGGCCTGTCCACAACCTGGCCCTGGGCAAGCAGGAACTGATCGGCACCTTTGAACAGGTACTACAGTCGCAAGCTGCTTAAAATGTCTCAATTCCTGGGCATCCTTAGTAAACCCCCTAGTTACTAATCGTAGCCTCTGGGACAAGGAGGGATGCTAGATCAAACTAGTTTTCAAGCAGTGATTTGTTGTTTTGTCAACTCTAGGGCAGTCATTACAGTAATTGTTGGAAGTTGTTTCTTGAGTTTGGTTGGTAGTGTCATGTCAGTACCTAGTTACTTGTAGATGGTTAGTCTGACCGTGGCTTCAGAAAGTATTCATACCACTTGACTTATTACACATTTTGTTGTAATAAAAAATAAAAAATCACCCAGGACCTCTGAGACTATCACAGTGTAGGTGCATTTATACGGAGAATTGATTACACACAGGTGGATTGTATTTATCATCATTAGTCATTTAGGTCAACATTGGATCATTCAGAGATCCTCACTGAACTTCTGGAGAGAGTTTGCTGCACTGAAAGTAAAGGGGCTGAATAATTTTGCACGCCCAATTTTTCAGTTTTTGATTTGTTAAAAAAGTTTGAAATATCCAATAAATGTTGTTCCACTTCATGATTGTGTCCCACTTGTTGTTGATTCTTCACAAAAAAATACAGTTTTTATATCTTTGTTTGAAGCCTGAAATGTGGCAAAAGGTCGCAAAGTTCAAGGGGGCCGAATACTTTCGCATGGCACTGTATCTACCAATAGGTGCCCTTTGCGCGGCATTGCAAAACTTTCCTGTTCTTTGTTGTTGAATGTTTGAAATTCACTGCTCGACTGAGGGTCCTTACAATTATTTGTAGGTGTGGGGTACAGCGATGAGGTAGTCATTCAAACAGCCATGCAGTCCATGCAACTTATTATGTGATTTGTTACGCAGATTTTTACTCCTGAACTTATTTAGGCTTGTCATAACAAAGGGGTTGAATACTTATTGACTCAAGACATTTCAGCTATTTCATTTTTAATTAATTTGTAAACATTTCTGTAGGCTAGTGACATCTAAATGTACTCCATTTTTAAATTCAGGTTGCAACACAACAAAATGTGCTAAAAGTAAAGGGTTGTGAATACTTTCTGAAGGACTGTATATGTTTTAGTCCTAATTCCTTAGAGGCTTGTGGTATGGTGTGGCCGCTCCTTCCGACTCAACTTAACTTAATTATTTTAAGCAATAAGGCCCAAGGTGGTGTGGTATGGCCAATATACCACAGCTAAGGGCTGTCCTTATGCAGGACGCAACGTGGAGAGCCTGGATACAGCCCTTAACCATGGGATATTGGCAATATACCACAAACCTCGAGGTGCCTTATTGCTATTATAAGCTGGTTACAAATGTAATTAGAGCATTTAAGAAACGTTTTGGCACACCTGTGGTATACGGTCTGATGTACCTCAGCATTCAGCCAATCAGCATCCAGGGCTGAAACTACCCAGTTAATAATCTCAATTATACACCCAAATCTACAGTATGCTGTGATGTTTGCTTCTTGTGTGGACAGTTCGAGACAGTACCTTATTCTGTTCGAGTACACAGAAACATTTGTGAATTAAGCTTCTCTCTCCTGTTTGACAGCTCTACATCAACGTGGGCATCAGTGAGGATGAGATCGAGCCGGGTGTGACCACCCACCAGGAGCTCTTCCTCCACAGCATGCTGAGCGTGGTGGCTAACTTTATCCCTTACTCGGACCACAACCAGAGTCCCAGGAACATGTACCAGTGCCAGATGGGTAAGGGTACACCAAGTTTTCAGAAGCAGGCATCTCTGGTGTTTTCTGAGTTCAGATACCTTTTTTTTTTTGTGTGTTTTTTTCAGCTAATTCCTATACAGAGAACACTACATGTGAAAAAATGTGCTTTATTCTTCTAAAATGCCTGACTTTAAAAAAATGATCCCATAGATGTTGGTGTAACTCATCTTCTCCTCCACAGGTAAACAGACCATGGGCTTCCCCCTCCACTCGTTCCAGGACCGCTCAGACAACAAGCTGTACCGCCTTCAGACCCCTCAGAGCCCTCTGGTCAGGCCTGTCATGTACGACCACTACAACATGGACAACTACCCCATCGGCACCAACGCCATTGTCGCTGTGATCTCCTACACTGGCTACGATATGGAGGACGCCATGGTGAGACAGCTAGCTCTACATAAATTCACTTTTTATTTACCCATTGGCTGATTTCACTGTACCAGGTGTGTGTAGAATACATGTATACGGTGTGTGTGTATTCGTATGTGTTCTATTTTAATTCCGTTTGCGCCTAGATCCTGAACAAGTCGTCATGGGAGAGGGGCTTTGGTCATGGCTGTGTTTACAAGACTGAGCTGGTGGACCTGGCACAGAAGATGAAGGGCGAGGACAACCTGGTGTTTGGGGTCAAACCCGGTGACCCCAAGGTAATGGACAAACTGGACGCTGATGGGCTGCCCTCCATCGGCGCAGTGCTACAACATGGAGACCCCTTCTACAGCTACATCAACCTCAACACCGGACAGACCTTTGTCAACTTTTACAAGTGAGTTATCCAGTTTGGCCTAATGTTCTTTCCATTGTCATACCATAGTGTTGACTATTTCTCTACTCTATGATGATGAGTTGGCCAGATGCAGCAGCTAATGCAATTTTATAACCTGCTGTCTTTCCCTCGCTTTCGTAGGAGTCAAGAAAGCTGTGTAGTAGACAACATCAAGGTGTGCAGCAATGACGTGGGCTCGGGCCGCTTCAAGCGCGTCTGCATCACCGTGCGAGTGCCCCGTAACCCCACCATCGGGGACAAGTTCGCCAGCCGCCACGGGCAGAAGGGTATCCTGAGCCGCCTGTGGCCTGCCGAGGACATGCCCTTCACAGAGAGCGGGATGACCCCCGACATTCTGTTCAACCCTCACGGCTTCCCCTCCCGCATGACCATCGGCATGCTCATCGAGAGCATGGCCGGCAAGTCGGGCGCCCTCCACGGCCTGTGCCATGACGCCACTCCCTTCACTTTCTCCGAGGAGAACTCGGCACTGGAGCATTTTGGGGATATGTTGCGCGCTGCCGGCTACAACCACTATGGCACCGAGCGCCTCTACAGCGGCCTCAGCGGCCTGGAGCTAGAGGCGGACATCTTCATCGGTGTGGTCTACTACCAGAGGCTGCGTCACATGGTCTCCGACAAGTTCCAGGTGAGGACCACTGGCGCGCGGGACAAGGTGACCAACCAGCCGGTGGGCGGAAGGAACATCCAGGGGGGCATCCGCTTCGGGGAGATGGAGCGCGATGCCCTGCTGGCCCACGGGACCTCCTTCCTGCTCCACGACCGCCTCTTCAACTGCTCTGATCGCTCTGTGGCACAGGTGTGTGTGGACTGTGGTAGCCTACTGTCCCCTCTACTGGAGAAACCACCACCCTACTGGTCGGCCACACGCCACCGCAAGACTGTCTGCCTCCTCTGCGGCAAGAGTGACTCCATCGATACGGTGTCTGTGCCATACGTCTTCCGCTACTTTGTTGCCGAGCTGGCGGCGATGAACATCAAAATCAAATTGGACGTGAAGTGAATTCAATGTGAAGTTTGTTCAGTCTACCTACCAGCCACAGACAGTGCTATATTGTGCACAGGAAGTTTGTCTTCTCCCGTGTGTGACTGGCAGTGTTCAGATATTAGGCCTTATGTTTTGTATTAAACGCTTTATCTCCAAATATATCTGTCACATGTAAAAGTAAAAAATATGATTGCAAAGAACTTACTGGAATTTACACAATTACCTGAACTACAAAGCCATACTGCTCACCAGAATGGCCAAGTGCTTGAGGTTTACCCTCTTGTTGTCCAGAATGGTCTCTACCTATCATAAGTTATGGCTAAATTGAGACTTGGGTCAAGGATGGATAGAACTTTCCAAAAATGTTCAGAAGTTACAAAGATATTGTACAGTAACTGTCTAACATACACAATATTGCTTTGTAAATCAGTATATTTAGAGTGAAATCCTTTAAGAAAATACATTGTGATGGTGTACATTGCGCATGAGACAGTCGATTGTGACTACTAGGTAATAAAAGGTTTGTCAATGACTAACTACACTTTACTCTTCAGACTGACAATCGATACACATTCAAGTTGTTCCTGTCATAACCAGCACTTTGAAGGAGACAATGTTGTTCACAGGGCTTTAGCTTCTTGTGTCCTGTTTCTTATACCTACCAGAAGATGATGGTGGGAGGAGCTGTAGGACAGGCTCATTATAATGGCTGGAATGGAATCAATGGAACGAAGCGTTGTTTCTATTGGTTTGATTCCGTTCCAGCCATTTACAATGAGCCGCTCCTCCCACCAGCCCACTGCTATCTACTTCCCCCAACAGATAAAGTAGTCAGATGTATAATATTTTTTATTTTAAGAGTAGACAATGAACAATGCAATAGGCCACGTCATGTGGTATGTAAACGCAATTATTACACCCTTTCACCCACATTGAAGATGAAAGAAAAGCAGCTGATTTGATTTTCACAATTCCCTTTTTACAAGAAACCCATGTCATTAATGCAGGCCTTTGGAAACAATCTTCATTTACAGTACATTTGGAAAGTATTCAGACCCCTTGACTATTTCCACATTTTGTTACATTAAAGCCTTATTCTAACATTGATTAAAATTTGTTTTCCCCCCTCAATCTACACACAATACCCCATAATAAACAAAGCAAAAACAGTTTTTATTTTATTTTTACATTTGCAAATGTATTAAAAATAAAAACGTAATCACATTTACATAAGTATTCAAACTATGTACTCAGTACTTTGTTGAAGCGCCTTTGGCAGAGATTACAGATTTGAGTCTTGGGTATAACGGTACAAGCTTGGCACACCTGTATTTGGGGAGTTTCTCGCATTCTTTTCTGCCGATCCTCGCAAGCTCTGTCAGGTTGGATGGGGAGCGTCGCTGCACCTGGAGCAGGTTTTCAAGAATCTCTGTACTTTGCTCCGTTCATCATTCCCTCGATCCTGACAAGTCTCCCAGCCCCTGAAAAACATCCCCACAGCAGGATGCCACCACCACCATGCTTCACCGTAGGGATGGTATTGGCCAGATGATGAGCGGTGCCCAGTTTCCTCTAGACGTGATGCTTGGCATTCAGGCCAAAGAGTTCAAACTTGGTTTCATCAGACTTGGGCTGTGGCGGTCACGAAATTGTCAGCCCGTGACTGTTAACATACACATTTAGCATCTCCTGGCTTCCACACAGCCTACAAGCCACTGAAGCAGACCTTTGGAACATCTACAGTATAATAAATCCATGTAATATAGCCTACATCTTTACAATAAATCCATGATTTATTTTGGACAGGTCTAAAGAAGCATGACACACCTATGAAGAAAATGTAGTCTGTTTCAGAAGTGTACTCTGAGTTGTCCTAATGTGGCTATGCCAAATGGCTGTGGGCTACACTAGTTCATTCAGAATTCCATGGCATTATTTATATTACTTTATAGTATGAAGAATACAATTGAACAAAGCTGAATAAAATAAATTCTACAAACTACACTGCTCAAAAAAATAAAGGGAACACTAAAATAACACATCCTAGATCTAAATGACTGAAATATTTTTATTAAATACATTTTTCTTTACATAGTTGAATGTGCTGACAACAAAATCACATCAAAATGATCAATGGAAATCAAATTTATTAACCTATGGAGGTCTGGATTTGGAGTCCCACTCAAAAATTAAAGTGGAAAACCACACTACAGGCTGATCCAACTTTGATGTAATGTCCTTAAAACAAGTCAAAATGAGGCTCATTAGTGTGTGTGGCCTCCACGTGCCTGTATGACCTCCCTACAACGCCTGGGCATGCTCCTGATGAGGTGGTGGATGGTCTCCTGAGGGATCTCCTCCCAGACCTGGACTAAAGCATCCGCCAACCCCTGGACAGTCTGTGGTGTAACGTGGCGTTGGTGGATGGAGTGAGACATGATATCCCAGATGTGCTCAATTGGATTCAGGTCTGGGGAACGGGCGGGCCAGTCCATAGCATCAATGCCTTCCTCTTGCAGAAACTGCTGATACACTCCAGCCACATGAGGTCTAGCATTGTCTTGCATTAGGAGGGACCCAGGGCCAACCGCACCAGCATATGGTCTCACAAGGGGTCTGAGGATCTCATCTCGGTACCTAATGGCAGTCAGGCTACCTCTGGCGAGCACATGGAGGGCTGTGCGGCCCCCCAAAGAATTGCCACCCCACACCATGACTGACCCACCGCCAAACCGGTCATGCTGGAGGATGTTGCAGGCAGCAGAACGTTCTCCACGGCGTCTCCAGACTGTCACGTCTGTCACATGTGCTCAGTGTGAATCTGCTTTCATCTGTGAAGAGCACAGGGCGCCAGTGGCGAATTAGCCAATCTTGGTGATGAGCTGCACTACTTGAGCCACTTGTGTGGGTTGTAGACTCCGTCTCATGCTACCACTAGAGTGAAAGCACCACCAGCATTCAAAAGTGACCAAAACATCAGCCAGGAAGCATAGGAACTGAGAAGTGGTCTGTAGTCACCACCTGCAGAACCACTCCTTTATTGGGGGTGTCTTGCTAATTGCCTATAATTTCCACCTGTTGTCTATTCCATTTACACAACAGCATGTGAAATGTATTGTCAATCAGTGTTGCTTCCTAAGTGGACAGTTTGATTTCACAGAAGTGTGATTGACTTGGAGTTACATTGTGTTGTTTAAGTGTTCCCTTTATTTTTTTGAGCAGTGTATTTGAGGGAGTGCGCTCATGCGGCTATTCTGTGTTGAGCGGTTAAAGAAATAGGTCATCCTATATCTAGATGATTAATTTAGAGTTACTAATGTAACTTTAGTTGATCTACAAACATTGGGCTATATGTTTAAAAAAAAAAAAACATTTTAAGGATGCAAAAGCTCGCTTGCAAGGCTCTGCTTTGTTTTCAATAACCCTTTTTTCTGCCCAATTTCATGGTATCCAATTGGTAGTAGTTACAGTCTTGTCTCATCGCTGCAACTCCCGTACGGACTCTGGAGAGGCGAAGGTTGAGAGCCATGAGTCCTCCGAAACACAACCCAGCCGAGCCACACTGCACATCCAACCCGGAAGCCAGCCGCACCAATGTGTCGGAGGAAACACCATACACCTGGTGACCTGGTCAGCATGCGCTGCACCCGGCCCGCCACAGGAGTCGCTAGTGTGCGATGAGACAAGGATATCCCTGCCGGCCAAGCCCTCCCTAACCCGGACACCGCTGGGCCAATCGTGCGTCGCCCCATGGAACTCCCGGTCGCGGCCGGCTGCGACAGGGCCTTGGCTCAAACCTAGAATCTCTGGTGGCACAGCTAGCACTGCAATGCAGTGCTTTAGACCACTGCACCAATCAGGAAACCCCCTGCTTTGTTTTTTGTGCAGGCTGAACACACATCATTAGTCTGGCATTCACAATTTGACAAGCACTTGATAATGCCTCGAATTTCACAACGGCATCCCCTTTTGAGGTTGTAATGCACCCTAAAAAAAATCCATGCTTTTGTTGTGCCCTTCTCCCTGAGTGCTGCATGCTCTCCATCATGATCAGGTCTTTCTAACAGGCTACAAGTGAAGACAGACATATCGGGACACAACTGCGCATGTCCTTATTAGAGGTCGACCGATTAATCAGAATGGCTGATTAATTAGGGCCGATTTCAAGTTTTCATAACAATCGGAAATTGGTCGATTTTGCAGATTTTATTTTTTACACCTTTATTTGATCTTTATTTAACTAGGCAAGTTGGTTAAGAACACATTCTTATTTTCAATGACGGCCTAGGAATGGTGGGTTAACTGCCTTTTTCAGTGGCAGAACGACAACGACAGATTTTTACCTTGTCAGCTCAGGGATTCAATCTTGCAACCTTATGGTTAACTAGTCCAACGCTCAAACCACATGCCTCACGAGGAGCCCGCCTGTTACGCGAATGCAGTAAGAAGCCAAGGTGAGTTGCTAGCTAGCCTTAAACTTAATCAATCATAATCACTAGTTATAACTACACATGGTTGATGATATTACTAGTTTATCTAGCGTGTCCTGTGTTTCATATTATCGATGCAGTGCGCATTCGCGAAAAAGGACTGTAGTTGCTCCAACGTGTACCTAACCATAAACATCAATGCCTTTCTTAAAATCAATACACAGAAGTATATATTTTTAAACCTGCATATTTAGCTAAAAGAAACCCAGGTTAGCCGGCAATATTAACTCGGTGAAATTGTCACTTCTCTTGCGTTCATTGCACGCAGAGTCAGGGTATATGCAACAGTTTGGGCCGCCTGGCTCATTGCGAACTAATTTGCCAAAACTTTACGTAATTATGACATAGCATTGAAGGTTGTGCAATGTAACAAGAATATTTAGACTTATGGATGCCACCTGTTAGATAAAATACGGAACGGTTCCGTATTTCACTGAAAGAAATGTTTTGTTTTCGAGATGATAGTTTCCGGATTCGACCATATTAATGACCTAAAGCTCGTATTTCTGTGTGTTATTATGTTATAATTAAGTCTATGATTTGATAGAGCAGTCTGACTGAGCGATGGTGGGCACCAGCAGGCTCATAAGCATTCATTCAAACAGCAATTTTGTGTGTTTTGCCAGCAGCTCTGCTGTTTATGAATTCAAGCCTATCAACTCCCAAGATTAGGCTGGTGTAACGATGTGAAATGGCTAGCTAGTTAGCGGGGTGCGCGCTAATAGTGTTTCAAACATCACTCGCTCTGAGACTTGGAGTAGTTGTTCCCCTTGCTCTGCATGGGTAAAGCTGGTTCGAGGGTGGCTGTTGTCGTTGTGGTGCTGGTTCGAGCCCAGGGAGGAGCGAGGAGAGGGACGGAAGTTATACTGTTACACTGGCAATACTAAAGTGCCTATAAGAACATCCAATAGTCAAAGGTTAATGAAATACAAATGGTATAGAGGGAAGTAGTCCTATAATAACTACAACCTAAAACTTCTTACCTGGGAATATTGAAGACTCATGTTAAAAGGAACCACCAGCTTTCAAATGTTCTCATGTTCTGAGCAAGGAACTTAAACGTTAGCTGTCTTACATGGCACATATTGCACTTTTACTTTCTTCTCCAACACTTTGTTTTTGCGTTATTTAAACCAAATTGAACATGTTTCATTATTTATTTGAGGCTAAATTGATTTTATTGATGTATTATATTAAGTTAAAATAAGTGTTCATTCAGTATTGTTGTAATTGTCATTATTACAAATAAATGTTTTTTAAAAATCGGCCGATTAATCGGTATCGGCTTTTTTTGTCCTCCAATAATCGATATCGGTATCAGCATTGAAAAATCATAATCGGTCGACCTCTAGTCCTTATCCAACTCCAAGGTGCATATTGAAGATATTGGAAGAACTGTCCACATTTACTTTTCATCAGCCAACAAGATGAGTAGGCATAACGAACCGCGAAAGCACTAGCCTATGACAATCTACTATCACCCATAGTACAAAAGTCAACCTATTCTGTGCGAGAAATAAATATTCCAAACATAGTCTGGGACACTTCACATAAGTACAGCAATGTGCACATGGCAGTAGGCTATAAGCGGGAATATTCCATTAGTGGGAAAACACCATTATCAAAAGTGAGCGCCAATTTTTTATGGGGATAGTAGATTTTTATGGGGAAAATTATTTTCCCCAAACTTGAAACACAAGCTGCTTATGTATGCTAGTTAGGCTCTAAACCCCTTGTAAAGCAGGTTAATGTGCTCAATTTTAATAGGTGATACAAACCTTATAAAAACGTATAGGCCTATGGGCTCGGCTACATGAGGTGTGTGACTATGATTTGAAAAAGTATTTTTTTTTAAAGGCTGTTTCCTATGCTGGGCATCATTCACAAGTGATAACATATTTTTTATTTAACCAGGCTAGTCAATTAAAACCAAATTCTAATTTACAATGATGACCTAGGAACTGCCTTGTTCAGGGGCAGAATGACAAATTTTTACCTTGTCAGTTCGGGGATTCGATCTAGCAACTTTTTGGTTACTGGTCCAATGCTCAAACCACTAGGCTACCCGCTGCCCCTTCACAAATGATAGACTAATATTGTCACCCATCAGACTATTCTTGATTTAATCTTGTCTTTACATATACTAAATAATATATGTGTGAAATTGGTTTTGATTTAGAATGGACCATTATCATGCACCTGTCTCGAAACAGGGGCAGGGGGGAAATATGCACTTAAATAGCAGATGGAGAACGCTTTTCCAGTGATTTTTCATGCCAGCCAGGTTGGCTATACTCCTGTTGTAAAGATAAGCAATGTGCTTAAAATGAGCAACGTTGAGAAATAAATATAGTAAGCCTAATCTATAGAAAGCTGATGGAATCCTCCTATGTAGTAGAGGCCATCACTGTTTTCTCACACAATTGCATAGCCTATAGAAACATTGACCTCATGGGCTCTCGTGAACTGTTTGAAACTATTTGCATTGATGTCAGAGTGATTAGAGGGACAATAGAGTGCTGAGTGCCGGGCAGTTAGCACGTTTGGTAGGCTACTAATGACCATAAACTGCATCAGAGTTTGGAGAAGCCTAATTACCCGGAGAAATTTGACTCCCTTCATGACTCATGACCGCCGGTGTTGCGGTAATAAGGTCACCACAACAGGATTACCTTGGCGTGACGATTTGATAACGTTTTGATTAACGTGTAATTCTCTCTTGGTCAACGAGGTTTTATCAATATATTTCCCTAGTTCTACTCTCCAAAATGTTAATTAGGAACAGAGAAGACTACGAGGCTCCTGCACGTCATCTCTTGTTGACACGGTCAGCGACAGAACCGTTCACCTGCGCGAGCAAAAATGTGCCCAACTCGTGACGAATCCATGCCCTGTATCGAAATGAAATTAATAAAGTGTTGAACTTCTTCCGTACCCGTTCTCTGTCTTCGCTAGCCACTGACTACACTTTAGCTAGCTAGTTAGAGGACTAGATCAACAAATATTTTTGTATTACTTAGCCTAGATAATTGTACTGTATGTCGACTTTGGTGTCTATTTCAGGGATGAGCATAAGAGCATTAAAAGGGGGAGAAGACCACTAGAAGTCTGGTCATGTGGAGAAGACCACTAGAAGTCTGGCCACTGGAGAGGTGCAGCTATGGTGAGGGCCAATTTACTGGTTTGGTCAGGACCAGCATGAGGGTTAAAGTTTATACTGTGTCGGTGAGTGTAGCTATTAAGTTAAGTTTCAGCATCTTAGCAATACAATGTGTTCTATACAGCTGTCCACATTCCACAAGGAAAGAGCCACTTAATCAATGATATAACCATCAAGCAGATTACCCCGGATACCAGACTTCGATTACGCAATAGGGCCCAAGGTGGTGTGGTATGGCCAATACACCACTGCTAAGTGGGATATTGGCAATATACCACAAACCCCCGAGGTGCCTTATTGCTATTCTATTGCTACTGGTTGCCAATGTAAATCGAGCAGTAAAAATAAATGTTTTATCATACCCGTGGTATACGGTCTGATATACCACAGCTGGCAGCCAATCAGGGCTCGAACTACCCAGTTTATAATGAGTGATAACTCAGTTTTAGAATGTTGTCATTGATGAGAATTCATCTAAAAATCTTTTGACATCCACAATTGACTTTGTTTAGACATCCAGCCTGTATAGTAGTTTCATGACCAGAAACAAATATTCAAAAGGCAAAGTATTTATTTATTTGGAGTGGTACATGCATTCACACAGTCTTGATTTATATGATCCTTCCCATATGATATATCAAGTGTTAAAATCACAAGTTGTCAATTAGGTTAAGGAAAAACTGCACTTGTCCTCATGAAAATGACAGTTTATTAAATATTCTACATCTGTAACGGCATCAATCAAATCAAACTTCATATATGTAGCACATTTCTTACAACAAATGTATTTCAAGGTGTTTAAAGTCACGCATTGAAAGGCATGTGGCACATTCCTCTGGCCAGGTCTCTATAGGTGACCAGGGGATTCTCTTTACCAAATGCGAAGGCCTCCGTGGAGCTCATAAGTGCAGCCATGCAGCTTCATTTGGCGGTTCACAATATCAGCGGTACGGATATAGTATGCGAGTGGAGGGAGCCAGCCGTGCCCAACCAGTTGCAGTCAGTGGAGGACCCGTACCCGGGCACCTGGGGCATGGAAGAATTTCTGGCTGGCATGGCGCTGTCGGTGGAACAGCAGGAGGCTATACGGCAGGCAACAGTTGGACAGCTCACCAACACCAACTGGCACACCATGAGGAGAGGGAGGTTGACGGCCAGCAATTTTGGAGCAGTGGTTAGGGCCAAGTTCGTTACTCCGTTGCTGCTAAAAAGGGTCCTCAGATCTGTAAAGTGGGGCACAGATAACGAAGAGGAGGGCATCAAGGCATTCAAAATGGCTACAGAGATGGATGTGCAGGAGTCAGGCCTTTTGGTTCACGGGGTCTGGGATCCTGGGTGCCTTACCGGATCGTCTGCTGGGCACCACAGTAGTGATAGAGGTCAAGTGTCCCTATGGTGCAAGGGACCTTACCATTGAAGAGGCAGTGAGGCAGACTCATATTGCTCCTCCTGTCAGTACCTGTTTTCAGGGAAGCCAGTGGTCCAAAAATATTCCACATAGTTCATACACACACACACTAGGCTCTCAGAATAGGTTATATTACATAGAGGCTTTGCTCAAAGCAGCCAACTAAAGTAATGTAATTAACTTTATCATGGGCACAATGGGAATTTATATATGTGATGTTCTAATTATTTCTTACCCCGTGTGTCTTACTTTCTGAAGGCCCCAGTCATCCCAGACATTGTTGAAAAACAAGTTAACAATGATTAAAGATCATACACAAACAATAGGCTCCTAGAATAGGTTATATTACATTCAAGTTTTGCTCCAAGCAGCCAACTACAGTAATGTTGTTAACCTAAGTTCAATTACAAAGGCTGGTCGGAGTGCATCTCCTCAGTTTCATTCAGTATTACAACACAATTCACATTGCATTTCATCAATGGGAATTTATATCTTTGATGTTTAAATTATTTCTTATCCCCAGAGTGAGAGAGTACGTCACCTCCAGCAGATATCCTTGCCGAGGGTGGCGTTGATCATGCACTGCTTCTCGTGGGGTGTGCCTGATGTTCCGCATGTCACGCCTCATGTCTTAAACATGGGGGGGGGGGGCATAAAGTCAAAATTCTACAAATTCCATGTTTTACTAAATATTGTTTCATATTTCAGTTACTGACCTGTCCATCCACAGGCTCAATGTGCTGTAGTCTCCACAACTGAACGCTCCCTCTCGAATCACACTGGTGTAGCACATGGTGATGTATGAAACTTACTCCTCAGCCTTAAGTGTCCGCTTGCGTTGCCTCATTAGCTAGCTTTTCAAGTGGCGCTGACTGGGAAGACGCTTAAGGAGGGCATTCACGGCAGAGGTCCCAAGTTTGCACCAGATATGGGCCAAATCGGGAGGAAGTGGTCCTTCACAGTGATGCCTAGTGACTCGGATGTACAGTTGCACTCAGCTAAATGTTGCTGTTGAGTGAGTTTGAGGGGTGAATGTAGCACATGGGGATGTGTGAAACTTACTCTGCAGCCTTAAGTGTTCTGGTCGCTGTCACCTCATTAGCAATGTTCCCTCCAATTTTTTGGAGCACTGAGCAAATTTTAAGTCTCATGATCAGAAACTTGAATGCTGTGAGAATTTTGTGCCACCTCCGGCGCTTGTTTGCAGTGAACACTGAGGCTGTAACCTTACAGTTTTAGACAGTAGCCAATAGGCTATTGTGGCTATTTGAGCAAAATATAGGCCTACCAACAAAAAAAACAAGGAGCAAATCCCGTAACATTTTCACATAGAAATAGCTTTTGATTTCTATGATATAGCCTACAGTAGCCTATATGTGGTGTTCAATGCAAGCCTACATTGCATGAGACGTTTTTTACATTATGAAGGGCTTGACATTAATTCATTATTTTTTTTACTTGGTCTGTAACACCACGGGCCAAATAGGTGACTGTAAAATTGCATTGTGTTTGATGATGCAAGAAACCACTTTACAAAAAACAAAAAGGTACATCTTTTTTTCCTTTATTTAACTAGGCAAGTCAGTTAAGAACAAATTCTTATTTACAACGGCGCTGGGCAAATTGTGCGCCACCCTATGGGACTCCCAATCACGGGCGGATGAGATACAGCCTGGATTCAAACCAGGGACTGTAGTGACGCCTCTTGCACTGAGATGCAGTGCCTTAGACCGCTGCGTGTGGCAGTCCTGGAGGAGGTGTGTGGCCACGCATGCACAGTTTAGAGGGAACATTGCTCACAAGCTAGCTTTTGAGGTTTCGCGATTGCCTAGGATGCAAGTGTGTTGGTGAAGCAGAGGTCCCGAGTTTACGCCAGGTATGGGCCGAATCGGTAGGTAGTGGTACTTGCTAAGCAAGCAATGTGACGTCCTTTACACTGACACAGGATGTCGACACCCAATCTTAAGTCATGAGAACCATACAAACACTGCACAGATATACAGTATCTACAAATTCATTGATGCATCACATTTGAGTAACTGACCTGTCAATCCACAGGCTTGATCTGCTGTAGTCTCTACAATGGGACGCTTGCGCTCGGATCACACTGCCACAGGATATCCATGCACCTGATGGTCTGAGGGATGTACTCTTGTTGGACTGGAAAACAAAGAGACAATTGGTCAGTGCTGGGTCTTTTTCAATGCTGTATAAACATCTTTATCTGGATAGAAAATGCATTGTTTATCATAAATATGCATTGTCACCTTGGACAATGTGACAAGTGGTCCCTCAACACCCAATCCTCATGCCTCATTGTTTGTTCTTGTTTCCCAATCAACTGTCTGCATCTTCTTCTTCTGCCATGGCAGCTACAGACCTGAGTGTTGTCACTGGATTTCCGGTCCACCCATCTGAAAGACAAAAAAAACAATGATAAAATGATTACTAAAATAGTAACATCTATATTAAAATACCATAACCCACAGACTTGACTATAGTAATGGTAAAATAGACTGGACTTGCTTTTGATCTGCTCATCAAAAATCCTACTATGTTGATGGGACATTTCTGCTGGGATGGAAGAATTGTCTGGAATACTATTTGCCCAAAGAGGTGAAGTATTACGAGGAGCTATATGACTGTACTTCTGACAGCCATGAGATCACTGAGGAGGACCAACAGTGATACGGGGATAGCCTTAAAAGGGACTGACATGCAGGGATGTAACATCAGGATTTTGGGCACTGGCCAGCAGACCACAATTTCTACACTGTGGTCCTAAATCTGTGGCATGCAATGTTTTTAAAGGCTAGTTTGGCACATTGTCTACTAGCCTAGTCTGAAAAGTACTAGCCTTGGGTTAGCTTAATTTCTATCCCTGCTGACATTTCTAACTGACTTCACAGGCCATTTGATTAGTCCTATACAACAGATGCACTCGTGGAACAAAACTGTTTGTGTTTTGTTTGGGGAAATATTTTAGCCCACAAGTTCTTTGTGAGCTAGCTAGTCAACTTTAGCTAATGTAGCTAACTATCCAACTAAGGTGCCTAACTAGCTAGCCCACCTGGCGATATTTAGTTAGCTAGCTAGTTAACATTAGCTCAGCGTTCATGTAGTGACACTTTTCTAATTGGTGACATGCTAGCTGATAAACTATCCTTGCCACGGTGCCAGCCTAACGTTAGCTAGCAAGTCTGACTACACGAATGGTGAGTAGCTTGGATGAAAAGGTGCCCATTGTAAACAGCCAGCTCCTCAGTCTCAGTTGCTAATATATGCATATTATTATTAGTATTGGATAGAAAACACTCTAAAGTTTCCAAAATGGTCAAAATATTGTCTGTGAGTATAACAGAACTGATATTGCAGGCGAAACCCTGAGGAAAATCAAACCAGGAAGTGGCTTCTATTTTGAAAACTCCATGTTTCATAGCCTCCCTTTGCTCCATTTAAAGGGATATAAACCAGATTCCTTTCCCTATCGCTTCCTCAAGGTGTCAGTCTTCAGACTTGGTTCAGGCTTTTATTTTAAAAAATGAGCCAGAAAGATAACATCGCGTCAAGTGGTCGCATGAGTTTTGCTCGCGCAACAGAGTTTGGACAGCCATTGCTTTTCCCTCTCCTACTGATAAAGACATTTGCGGTTGATATATTATCGGTTATATACAGTGCCTTGCGAAAGTATTCGGCCCCCTTGAACTTTGCGACCTTTTGCCACATTTCAGGCTTCAAACATAAAGATATAAAACTGTATTTTTTTGTGAAGAATCAACAACAAGTAGGACACAATCATGAAGTGGAACGACATTTATTGGATATTTCAAACTTTTTTAACAAATCGTAAACTGAAAAATTGGGCGTGCAAAATTATTCAGCCCCTTTACTTTCAGTGCAGCAAACTCTCTCCAGAAGTTCAGTGAGGATCTCCGAATGATCCAATGTTGACCTAAATGACTAATGATGATAAATAAAATCCACCTGTGTGTAATCAAGTCTCCGTATAAATGCACCTGCACTGTGATAGTCTCAGAGGTCCGTTAAAAGCGCAGAGAGCATCATGAAGAACAAGGAACACACCAGGCAGGTCCGAGATACTGTTGTGAAGAAGTTTAAAGCCGGATTTGGATACAAAAAGATTTCCCAAGCTTTAAACATCCCAAGGAGCACTGTGCAAGCGATAATATTGAAATGGAAGGAGTATCAGATCACTGCAAATCTACCAAGACCTGGCCGTCCCTCTAAACTTTCAGCTCATACAAGGAGAAGACTGATCAGAGATGCAGCCAAGAGGCCCATGATCACTCTGGATGGGAGACACACCAAACATGTGGGAGACACACCAAACATGTGGAAGAAGGTGCTCTGGTCAGATTAAACCAAAATTGAACTTTTTGGCAACAATGCAAAACGTTATGTTTGGCGTAAAAGCAACACAGCTCATCACCCTGAACACACCATCCCCACTGTCAAACATGGTGGTGGCAGCATCATGGTTTGGGCCTGCTTTTCTTCAGCAGGGACAGGGAAGATGGTTAAAATTGATGGGAAGATGGATGGAGCCAAATACAGGACCATTCTGGAAGAAAACCTGATGGAGTCTGCAAAAGACCTGAGACTGGGACGGAGATTTGTCTTCCAACAAGACAATGATCCAAAACAAAGCAAAATCTACAATGGAATGGTTAAAAAATAAACATATCCAGGTGTTAGAATGGCCAAGTCAAAGTCCAGACCTGAATCCAATCGAGAATCTGTGGAAAGAACTGAAAACTGCTGTTCACAAATGCTCTCCATCCAACCTCACTGAGCTCGAGCTGTTTTGCAAGGAGGAATGGGAAAAAATTTCAGTCTCTCGATGTGCAAAACTGATAGAGACATACCCCAAGCGACTTACAGCTGTAATTGCAGCAAAAGGTGGCGCTACAAAGTATTAACTTAAGGGGGCTGAATAATTTTGCACGCCCAATTCTTCAGTTTTTGATTTGTTAAAAAAGTTTGAAATATCCAATAAATGTCGTTCCACTTCATGATTGTGTCCCACTTGTTGTTGATTCTTCACAAAAAAATACAGTTTTATATCTTTATGTTTGAAGCCTGAAATGTGGCAAAAGGTCGCAAAGTTCAAGGGGGCCGAAAACTTCCGCAAGGCACTGTATTTTAAAAACAGCCTGAGGATTGATTATAAAAAACTTTTGACATGTCTCTGTGGACATTACTGAAACTATTTGGAATTTGTCTGCATTGTCGTGACCGCTCTTTCCTGTGGATTTCTGAACATAACGCGCCAAACAAACGGAGGCATTTTGGATATAAAAATAATCTTTATGGAACAAAAGGAACATTTATTGTGTAACTGGGAGTCTTATGAGTGAAAACATCCGAAGCTCATCAAAGGTAAACTATTAATTTGATTGATTTTCTGATTTTTGTGACCAAGCTACTTGATGCTAAGTGTACATAATGTTTTGTCGAGCGATCGATAAACTTACACAAACGCTTGGATTGCTTTCGCTGTAAAGTATACGACAGGTGGATTAACAAAAGGCTAAGCTGTGTTTTCCTATATTGCACTTGTGATTTCATGAATATAAATATTTTTAGTAATATTCATAGAATGTGGCGCTAGGCAATTCAGCGGTTGTTGATGACAATTATCCCGTTAACGGGATTGCAGCCATAACAAGTTAACTAGCTATACAAATATCCCTTCCCTATCACATTTTATTGGTTACATACACATGGTTAGCAGATGTTATTGCGAGTGTAGCGAAATGCTTGTGCTTCTAGTTCCGACAGTGCAGCAATATCTAACATGAAATCTAACAATTCCACAACAACTACCTAATACACACAAATCTAAGTAAAGGAATGGAATAAGAATATATACATATAAATATGCAATGACAGAGCGGCATAAACAAGATGCAATAGATGGTATAAAATACATATGAGATGAGTAATGCAAGATATGTAAACATTATTCAAGTGGCATTATTAAAGTGACTAGTGATCCATTTATTAAAGTTGCCAATGATTTCAAGTCTTTATGTAGGCTGCAGCCTCTCTGTGTTAGTGATGGCTGTGTAACAGTGATGGCCTTGAGATCGAAGCTGTTTTACGGTCTCTCGTTCCCAGCTTAGATGCACCTGTACCGACCTCGCCTTCTGGATGGTAGCGGGGTGAACAGGCAGTGGCTCGGGTAGTTGTTCTCCTTGATGATCTTTTTGGCCTTCCTTTGACGTCGTGTGCTGTAGGTGTCCTGGAGGGCAGGTAGTATGCCCCTGGTGATGCGTTGTGCAGACTGCACCACCCTCTGGAGATCCTTGCGGTTGTGGGCGGTGCAGTTGCCGTACCATGCGGTGATGCAGCATGACAGGATGCTCTCAATTGTGCATCTGTAAAAGTTTGTGAGGGTTTTAGGTGACAAGCCAAATTTCTTCAGCCTCCTGAGTTTGAAGAGGCGTTGTTGCGCCTTCTTCACCACACTGTCTATGTGGGTGGACCGTTTCAGTTTTTCCGTGATGTGTACTTCGAGGAACTTAACTTTTAAGGAAAGTAATGTGCGTTGTACGCTTAACTACAGTCGGTGGGTATCTAGCTAATTTTCATAAGCACATAGCTAACCACAGATCTTTGACCTAACCAAAATAGCTTGTTAGCAGATAGCAAACAGGGCTTACCTTATCACACACGACTCAAGTGGTGCCTCTCGGTCGGAAAATGACAAATTAGGGTATTGGTTACAATCCAGTTCATAGCACAGAGCCATCCTTGCTTCTGATCGATGGAGAGACCGAACGTTAGCTAGTTTTCTACAAAGGCCAGAGGGTAATTCAAAAAAATTATAGTAATTAGAAAATGCTAAGGTAGCTAGCTAGGTATTTTGAAAAATGGTAAACAAGAATACACATGACTAATACACAATATCAATTATTTACAAGAGAAACTAAAAAGGCTATAATATCTACTTGCTAGGTTACTTGCTACCTCTCAATGAGTTTGCATGGAGAAATATCCCTTGAGGGATGACTTCAGCTTGAGTCAGGATGTGTAGTTCTGTATGATAGCCACATTAGCGGCTATTTAGCATTTCAATTGGGGGGGAGGGGGGATACAGGTGAATATATTGCTAAAAGTGACCTTGTCCGAGAGATCTGCATTGTTATCAAAACGTCATGCCAGGGTAACCCTACATGAAACACAGACCTTTTATGAAGTCCCTCTAAATTCAAATTCAAATCAAATTCAAATTTTATTTGTCACATACACATGGTTAGCAGATGTTAATGCGAGTGTAGCGAAATGCTTGTGCTTCTAGTTCCGACAATGCAGTAATAACGAGCAAGTAATCTAACTAACAATTCCAAAAAAACTACTGTCATACACAGTGTAAGGGGATAAAGAATATGTACATAAGGATATATGAATGAGTGATGGTACAGAGCAGCATAGGCAAGATACAGTAGATGATATCGAGTACAGTATATACATATGAGATAAGTATGTAAACCAAGTGGCATAGTTAAAGTGGCTAGTGATACATGTATTACATAAGGATGCAGTCGATGATATAGAGTACAGTATCAACGTATGCATATGAGATGAACAATGTAGGGTAAGTAACATTATATAAGGTAGCATTGTTTAAAGTGGCTAGTGATATATTTACATCATTTCCCATCAATTCCCATGATTAAAGTGGCTGGAGTAGAGTCAGTGTCATTGACAGTGTGTTGGCAGTAGCCACTCAATGTTAGTGGTGGCTGTTTAACAGTCTGATGGCCTTGAGATAGAAGCTGTTTTTCAGTCTCTCGGTCCCAGCTTTGATGCACCTGTACTGACCTCGCCTTCTGGATGGCAGCGGGGTGAACAGGCAGTGGCTCGGGTGGTTGGTGTCCTTGATGATCTTTATGGCCTTCCTGTAGCATCGGGTGGTGTAGGTGTCCTGGAGGGCAGGTAGTTTGCCCCCGGTGATGCGTTGTGCAGACCTCACTACCCTCTGGAGAGCCTTACGGTTGAGGGCGGTGCAGTTGCCATACCAGGCGGTGATACAGCCCGCCAGGATGCTCTCGATTGTGCATCTGTAGAAGTTTGTGAGTGCTTTTGGTGACAAGCCGAATTTCTTCAGCCTCCTGAGGTTGAAGAGGCGCTGCTGCGCCTTCCTCACGATGCTGTCTGTGTGAGTGGACCAATTCAGTTTGTCTGTGATGTGTATGCCGAGGAACTTAAAACTTGCTACCCTCTCCACTACTGTTCCATCGATGTGGATGGGGGTGTTCCCTCTGCTGTTTCCTGAAGTCCACAATCATCTCCTTAGTTTTGTTGACGTGGAGTGTGAGGTTATTTTCCTGACACCACACTCCGAGGGCCCTCACCTCCTCCCTGTAGGCCGTCTCGTCGTTGTTGGTAATCAAGCCTACCACTGTTGTGTCGTCCGCAAACTTGATGATTGAGTTGGAGGCGTGCATGGCCACGCAGTCGTGGGTGAACAGGGAGTACAGGAGAGGGCTCAGAACGCACCCTTGTGGGGCCCCAGTGTTGAGGATCAGCGGGGAGGAGATGTTGTTGCCTACCCTCACCACCTGGGGCGGCCCGTCAGGAAGTCCAGTACCCAGTTGCACAGGGCGGGGTCGAGACCCAGGGTCTCGAGCTTGATGACGAGCTTGGAGGGTACTATGGTGTTGAATGCCGAAGTCGATGAACAGCATTCTCACATAGGTATTCCTCTTGTCCAGATGGGTTAGGGCAGTGTGCAGTGTGGTTGAGATTGCATCGTCTGTGGACCTATTTGGGCGGTAAGCAAATTAGAGTGGGTCAAGGGTGTCAGGTAGGGTGGAGGTGATATGGTCCTTGACTAGTCTCTCAAAGCACTTCATGATGACGGATGTGAGTGCTACGGGCGGTAGTCGTTTAGCTCAGTTACCTTAGCTTTCTTGGGAACAGGAACAATGGTGGCCCTCTTGAAGCATGTGGGAACAGCAGACTGGTATAGGGATTGATTGAATATGTCCGTAAACACACCGGCCAGCTGGTCTGCGCATGCTCTGAGGGCGCGGCTGGGGATGCCGTCTGGGCCTGCAGCCTTGCGAGGGTTAACACGTTTAAATGTCTTACTCACTTCGGCTGCAGTGAAGGAGAGACCGCATGTTTCCGTTGCAGGCCGTGTCAGTGGCACTGTATTGTCCTCAAAGCGGGCAAAAAGTTATTTAGTCTGCCTGGGAGCAAGACATCCTGGTCCGTGACTGGGCTGGGTTTCTTCCTGTAGTCCGTGATTGACTGTAGACCCTGCCACATACCTCTTGTGTCTGAGCCGTTGAATTGAGATTCTACTTTGTCTCTGTACTGGCGCTTAGCTTGTTTGATAGCCTTGCGGAGGGAATAGCTGCACTGTTTGTATTCAGTCATGTTACCAGACACCTTGCCCTGATTAAAAGCAGTGGTTCGTGCCTTCAGTTTCACACGAATGCTGCCATCAATCCACGGTTTCTGGTTGGGAATGTTTTTATCGTTGCTATGGGAACGACATCTTCAACGCACGTTCTAATGAACTCGCACACCGTATCAGCGTATTCGTCAATGTTGTTGTCACTGAAACATCTCCCAGTCCACGTGATGGAAGCAGTCTTGGAGTGTGGAGTCAGCTTGGTCGGACCAGCGTTGGACAGACCTCAGCGTGGGAGCTTCTTGTTTTAGTTTCTGTCTGTAGGCAGGGATCAACAAAATGGAGTCGTGGTCAGCTTTTCCGAAGGGGGCGGGGCAGGGCCTTATATGCGTCGCGGAAGTTAGAGTAACAATGATCCAGGGTCTTTCCACCCCTGGTTGCGCAATCGATATGCTGATAAAATTTAGGGAGTCTTGTTTTCAGATTAGCCTTGTTAAAATCCCCAGCTACAATGAATGCAGCCTCCGGATAAATCGTTTCCAGTTTGCAGAGAGTTAAATAAAGTTCGTTCAGAGCCATCGATGTGTCTGCTTGGGGGATATATACGGCTGTGATTATAATCGAAGAGAATTCTCTTGGTAGATAATGCGGTCTACATTTGATTGTGAGGAATTCTAAATCAGGTGAACAGAAGGATTTGAGTTCCTGTATGTTTTTTTCATCACACCATGTCACGTTGGCCATAAGACATACACCCCCGCCCCTCTTCTTACCAGAAAGATGTTTGTTTCTGTCGGCGCGATGCGTGGAGAAACCCGCTGGCTGCACCGCTTCGGATTGCGTCTCTCCAGTTAGCCATGTTTCCGTGAAGCAAAGAACGTTACAGTCTCTGATGTCCCTCTGGAATGCTACCCTTGCTCGGATTTCATCAACCTTGTTGTCAAGAGACTGGACATTGGCAAGAAGAATGCTAGGGAGTGGTGCACGATGTGCCCGTCTCCGGAGTCTGACCAGAAGACCGCTTCGTTTCCCTCTTTTTCTGAGTCGTTTTTTTTTTGGTCGCTGCATGTGATCCACTCGGTTACACTGGTTGTGAGGCAGAACACCGGATCCGCATCGCGAAAAACATATTCTTGGTCGTACTGATGGTGAGTTGACGCTGATCTTATATTCAGTAGTTCTTCTCGGCTGTATGTAAAGAAACCTAAGATGACCTGGGGTACTAGTGTAAGAAATAACACGTAAAAAAACAAAAAACTGCATAGTTTCCTAGGAACGCGAGCGAGGCGGCCATCTCTGTCGGCGCCGGAAGTAAATCACAGATGGAAAATCACAGATGGAAAAATGAATGGTGAAAAAAAACGATTGGACCCTTTTATGGGTTTTATCGCTAGGTTTTATGGGTATTATGACTCATACTGTAGTACTCAATATGGCAACCGGAGTATGGGCGAGTGGGTGTGTCGAAAGGAAAGCAGTGGGGTTGTGGAAAGGAGTGAGTGTTTTGAAAGGAAAGGAGTGGGTGTATGGAAAGGAGTGGGTATATCACAGGAGGTTGGTGGCTCATTAATTGGAGAGGATGGGCTCGTGGTAATGGCTTGAGTGGAATTGGTGGAATGGTATCAAATACAAGAAACAGATTGTTTCAATGTGTTTGATGCCATTCCATTTGCTCCCTTCCAGCCATTATTGTGAGCCGTCCTTCCCTCAGCAGCCTCCACTGTTAGTCGAAAGGTTAGATGGTTTTGATTTCACAGTTTTTTTTCTTCTGTTTCTTACAAAGCAACTATCGTACTCTGAGTTACCATACCTCGAGAGTTTGGTCTGAGTATAACTGACAATTGTTTATTTTGGATTAAAAGTATTGATGGTGGGTGTATTGTTGCTTCATGCATTGTATGCATGTGTGTGCTTCAGTGGAGGCTGGTGGGAAGAGCTATAAGAGGACAGGCTCATTGTAATGTCTGGAATGGAATTAATGGAACCGAGTCAAACTTGGTTTCCATGTTTGATACCGTTCCATTAATTCTATCCCAGCCTTTACAATGAGCCTGTCCTCCTATAGCTCCTCCCACCAGTCTCCTCTGGTGTGCTTACTGTGACTGTCTCCCTGATATTGGCTACTAGGTAGCCCCACTTTGTTGTTGGACTGTAGTGCTTGTCAAGCTGGAGCGAAGGGCACTATGTCACGTTGTTGTTGCAGTTCACGTCCTTCCCATTGAGTAGTATACTGTGGGTGTTTCTCAAAAATGAATACTACTGTGCTCTGACCACGCAAATTGGAGCAAGGGAGGGTCGGAGTCAGAGCATTGGGGCAACTGAGTGGTTGGAAATCCAGCTCATCAGGCTCCTACCCTCCATGTCTTTTCCTACCACTCCACTAAAAAGCGCTCTGCGGTCACAGAAAATAAAAATGGCACTCCAAATTGGTTTTAAAATATTGAAACTAAACCATATGGATTTGAATGAAAAGTATTTGAATAAACATGAAAATGTGAATGTAAGATGCGAACATAATTTCAAATAGGCTACATGTCATATTAAACAGCATATAAACACTCTAAATAGGTCAGGAGCCAGTCAGGGAGCCTAAGAAGGAAGGCACATTTATTATTTAGGCTATGTTATTTCAAGGCTATAGCCTACAAAGAAATACATTGTGAAGCATTTGCAAGTGCGACACATTAGGCTGGTAGGGACATAAAGCACTCAGCATTAAAACAACATTTTGTTTTATTAAATCATTATAGTCTCTAAATTGTGTATATAGGCTGCGACTTACTTAGAATTATATACAAATGAAACAAAAAACTGACTTATTAGTGCCTTTTGAATTCATTTTTAGAAACAGGAGTTTGGCCAGTCTATTGCTTCAGGCAAATGCGATGGTGCCTGGGGAGCCGGCCAGCAGCAGACAATATTCTCTCCACACTTTCAGAGCCACTGGGAATGCTAAGCACCCTTTTGGCCACTCTTGCCAGGTTGGGCAGAGATGCGGAGTTGTTTCGTTTTTTTTTGTCAATAGGTAGGCCTGAAGGTTTTAAGACAAAATAACCCAATCAAAATGGAAGGTACCTTGATTATGCCTTATTGTAGATAATAGAACAACATCTTTGAAGAGATCAGATGTTTGTCTATAAATACTTTGCTACAATGATACACTTCTCTATATACCCACCTCGTTCCTTTCTTTTAGCATGTGCACATGGTAAGTACACCATCATGCTTTTTGGATAAGTGTCTTTTCAGATTCCACATTGATTCTGTAGTTGTGGACACTGCATCACCGCACTCCGTTTCTTGCTCTTGGTCCTCATCTTTGTAAGTCACCTTGATTTTGCACTGTGTGTTTTATCAGCTTCTTTATGAAAATATTTAGCAAACTCCATGACAGTAGCTAAATTGGAAGGCCAAATCTCGCTCCACGCTCCAGTCAAATTGGGCACGCACAGCTCCTGGCTCTGCTGCAGCTTTGTTCTGCTCAGTAGGAAGCACTTCAAGTCAGCAGGCACATTGATACAACACAGGTGCGTGCACTGGTCGACTCGTCGTGCAGCCCAATCGGAATGGCAACAAATCTGCCCAATTAGCTGATTCGCTTTCCATACACCCACTCCTTTCGACATACCCACTCGCCCATACTCCCCTGCACTCATCCTTCCTTTCCTGGCATTTCTTTGTGTTCTTCTTCAGGTAGTTTCAGCTTGTCCTTTTAATGGCACATATTCAAAGTGGATGGCCCTTGATAATGGCCCTCTCACCTTACAGTCCATTATGTCTTTGTCCATTTTCCTACCGGTACACCAGCAGCATGAGAGAAGTTTGTACTGGATCTCTCTCCATGCTCACTCTACATGGACTCATGTCGCACTCCTGAGAGAAAAAAGCACGAGACAAAATGCAGTTGTTAGCTTCTGGGTGCTGTGTACTGGTTGCTGGCTCGGACTCAGGTCTGAATGCCATTTTCACCATTTTCAGGCGGTTTAGATGGGGTGTTGAGGTTCACAGTGTTCTGTTCTCGGCCAAATTATCTTCCATGCATCTAGATACCATCTGTGGTCACCTTCGCCATAACCTCGAGAGAGGACAGACCATAACAACAGTTTAGTTTAGGGCATTTGTAGTTCAGGAAATCCAGGCTTCTAAGAAGTCTTAGAGAATAACAACACAAAGTTGAAACCCCCCCCCCCCAAAAAAAAAAATTTTTTTTTTGGCTTATACTCCCCTATCACTGAGGCGATCTCACTGCAGAGTTACAGGCCAGGGAGTCAGAGGGCTAATCCTTAGAGAGAAATCCCAACCATCCACCAGACCCAATCTGGGGAGATTTGTTATTGAAGCAGGACAAAACAAAGGAAAGAAAAGAAAACAACAACAGCAATACACATCACTCAGGGTGGGGAAAACGTCAAATTATTTTGGAGTAACTGTCATCCATTACAAACATTTATTTTTCTCTTTTACAGGCATGCATGTGAAGAAAATATATTTGTATATTTACCAAAGGGCCCCAGGGGACTGGTAATTCCCCGTTTGGACACATGACTAACATCGTGATTCACGCATTCCCCCCCAAAAAACTGCCTGTTAAATCAAAATAAACAAAATAGAATAACAAATTGAATTCTCTCTTGATAAACTCCATGAGGAAATAATTGTATCCCATACAGTAATGGAAAAATAGACTAGACAGCTCTCTTTCTCACTCATAGGACTATTGATAAATTATAAACTTCTTCTTAATAGTTTTGTTTTTACATAGTCCATAAAAAAAACATGTCTGCTGTCTTTCTAGTGAGCGTGATCAGGCCTCACCAGGAAGTCAGAACAGAGGTCAGAGATCAGTCCGCAATATTAAGTGAGTTTTTGTTTTCCTGTACCACAGACATTATTTAAAGATATTTCAAACATTTCAAACATTTTGTGTATCAGATTTACATTGTGTTTTTCAGTACATAATCAAGAGAATTTAATCAAGAGAATTTACATGTGTGCAGCCAAAACTCTGACAATAGAATCTTTCATTTGTGTACAGCATCCTTTCTAAACCATGAAAAACCCACTAAAACAAAGTAAAAAGATCCCACACTTCTAAATCAAACAGAGTATGAACCACTAACAAATATTCATTAACAGGTGAGTTGTGTGTGGGTGATGGCATGTGTGTGAGAGATACAGAATCATTGATAAACATGAAAAAATAAAACTTGGTAGCGAACATTTCATCAGTCCTGAAAGAAAGAAAATAAACATGTACTTAGTTTTCACTATGTTACATTTTAATCAGTCCCTTTAAAATCATTAATCGAGTTTACTGCATCTTGGGCAGGAAGTCTCAATAAGTCCATGCGTATACAGAATTATACTTCAGACACATTTATACTTCAGACATATCAGATGATACGGTGTCCCGTAAAGCTGAATTGGGCCCCTTCTAAAGTAAACAACTCTCTTGTAATCGTAATCTTTGACCTGTTGCATACCGGTACACCAGAGCGAGTACTCTAGTGGGCCATATGGAGATCTTTTCTGCTTCCCTTACTCGCACCCCTTTTCATGTCATTCTGCTGTGGGGAAACCAGCCCAAATCTCCCCGGGTCCTCATTGACTCTAGGACTGATGAGATCTTTTTGGACACCACACTGACTTCCGAGCTGAACATCCCCACTCATCTCCTCTCTATTCCCGTAGATGTTAGAGCACTGTACGGGCGCTCTATAGGTAGGGTCACCTATAACACCACTCCCATCAACCTACGTGTGTCAGGGAATCACAGCGAGACCATTCAATTGCTGCTCATCAAGTCCCCCCAGATTTCCATGGTTTTGGCATTCTCCTGGTTCCAGCAACACAATCCTCTCATCAACTGGTCTACGGGTGCTATCATGGGCTGGAGTCCGTTCTGCCATGCCCATTGTCTGAATTCGGTAAAACCTGCCCCGGGACGTCTTCCTGGAGGTTCGGAAGTTGTTCTGGACCTATCCGGGTCTCGTCGCCCTTTGAGTGTTCCTTGGGTTATCAGCCTCCTTTCTTCCCCGAGCAAGAGGAGGAAGTCAGCAATCCCTCTGCCCAGATGTTCAGCCTCCGCCGTACCTGGAAAGGAGCCCGGGCCGCTCTGTTGAAGACCACTTCCAGTTATAGGCGACAAGCGGATCGCCACAGGACCCCTGCTCCACGCTATCGGCTCTGCCCCTCCGGGTGGAGTCCTGTAAACTTTCCCCCCATTTCATCGGCCCGTTCCCCATCTCTAGAGTCATTAGCCCCACTGCTGTTCGTCTTTTGTTACCCCGTACCCTCCGTATTCACCTTACTTTCCATGTGTCTAGGATTAAGCCCGTGTCTCACAGCCCTTTGTCTTCTGTTTCCAGGCCCACTCCTCCTCCCCATGTCATCGATGGCCATTCGGAATACACGGTGAGATGCTTCCTGCCACTTCATATGTTTACATTCCCTACATTACTCATCTCATATGTACATACTGTACTCTATACCATCTACTGCATCTTGCCATCTTGATGTAATACATGTATCACTAGCCACTTTAAACAATGCCACTTTTATATGTTTACATACCCTACATTACTCATCTCATATGTACAGTGGGGGAAAAAGTATTTGCGTGGAGCCCCAGATCGAGGGAGATTATCAGTGGTCTTGTATGTCTTCCATTTCCTAATAATTGCTCCCACAGTTGATTTCTTCAAACCAAGCTGTTTACCTATTGCAGATTCAGTCTTCCCAGCCTGGTGCAGGTCTATAATTTTGTTTCTGGTGTCCTTTGACAGCTCTTTGGTCTTGGTCATTGTGGAGTTTGGAGTGTGACTGAGGTTGTGGTCAGGTGTCATTTATACTGATAACAAGTTCAAATAGGTGCCATTAATACAGGTAACGAGTGGAGAACAGAGGAGCCTCTTAAAGAAGAAATTACAGGTCTGTGAGAGCTAGCAATCTTGCTTGTTTGTAGGTGACCAAATACTTATTTTCCACCATATTTTGCAAATAAATTCATTAAAAATCCTACAATGTGATTTTCTGGATTTTTTTTCTAATTTTGTCTGTCATAGTTGAAGTGTACCTATGATGAAAATTACAGGCATCTCTCATCTTTTTAAGTGGGAGAACTTGCACAATTGGTGGCTGACTAAATACTTTTTTGCCCCACTGTAGGTCTGTAACAGTTTGGGTCTAGAGTGTCTTCCCCCTTTGAAGAGGGGGATGACCGCGGCAGCTTTCCAATCTTTAGGGATCTCAGATGATACAAAAGAGAGGTTGAACAGGCTAGTAATAGGGGTTGCAACAATTACGGAGGATCATTTTATAAAGAGAGGGTCCAGATTGTCTAGCCCGGCTGATTTGTAGGGGTCCAGATTTTGCAGCTCTTTCAGAACATCGGCTATCTGAATAGAACATCGGCTATCTCCTGTGTGAAGGAGAAATGGGGGAGGCTTGGGCAAGTTGATGTGGGGGGTGCAGGGCTGTTGACCGGGGTAGGGGTAGCCAGGTGGAAAGCATGGCCAGCCGTAGAAAAATGCTTCTTGAAATTCTCAATTATCATGGATTTATCGGTGGTGACAGTGTTTCCTAGCCTCAGTGCAGTGGTCAGCTGGGAGGATGTGCTCTTATTCTCCTTGGACTTTACAGTGCCCTGGAACTTTTTGGAGTTTGTGTTACAGGATGCACATTTGTTTGAAAAAGCTAGACTTTGCTTTCCTAACTGCCTGTGTATATTGTTTCCTAACTTCCCTGAAAAGTTGCATATCGCGGGGGCAATTCAATGCTAATGCAGTTTCGCCACAGGATGTTTTTGTGCTGGTCAAGGGCAGTCAGATTTGGAGTGAACCCAGGGCTATATCTGTTCCTGGTTAAAACATTTTTAAATGGGATATGCTTATTTAATATGGTGAGGAAAGCACTTTTAAAGAATAACCAGGCATCCTCTACTGACAGAATGAGGTTAATATCCTTTCAGGATACCCGGGCTAGGTCGATTAGAAAGGCCTGCTTGCTGAAGTGCTTTAGGGAGCGTTTGACAGTGATGAGGGGTGGTCGTTTGACCACGGACCCATTACGGACTCGGGCAATGAGGCAGTGATTGCTGAGATCCTGGTTGAAGACAGCAGAGGTGTGTTTGGAGGGCAGGTTGGTTTGGATGATACCTATGAGGGTGCCCGTGTTTACGGATCTGGGGTTGTACCTGGTAGGTTCATTGATAATTTGTGTGAGATTGAGGGCATGTAGCTTAGATTGTAGGATGGCTGGGGTGTTAAGGATGTCTCAGTTTAGGTCACCTAACAGTATGAGCTCTGACGATAGATGGGGGGCAATGAATTCACATAGTGTCCAGGGCACAGCTGGGGGCAGAAGGTGGTCTATAGCAAGCGGCAACGGTGAGAGACTTGTTTCTGAAAAGGTGGATTTTTAAAAGTAGAAGCTCACATTGTTTGGGCACAGACCTGGATAGTAAGACAGAACTCTGCAGGCTATCTCTGCAGTATATTGCAACTTCGCCCCCTTTGGCAGTTCTAAATTGTCGGAAAATGTTATAGTTAGTGATGGAAATTTCAAGGTATTTGGTGGCCTTCCTAAGCCAGGATTCAAGAATAGATTCAAGGCATAATGTACAGACAAGGGTATGGTAGGATGTGAATACAGTGGATGTAAACCTAGGCATTGAGTGACAATGAGAGAGGTTTTGTCTCTAGAGACACCATTTAAACCAGGTGAGCCTCCTCTGGCTTTTACATCAGCAGACTAGTCGTGATGAATCGGCAGGGTTCTGTGTGTAGTAAAAGGATCCAGGCCAATTAGCAAAATAGGTATTGTAGCCCAAGAAAATTGGCTGATGGATGTCTTCAGCAAACAGTCCGATATGCTCTAGACAGCTATTGGGCCATGGCTAGCAGGCTAGCAGATGGGCATTCAAGGGGCGTCACAACGGAGGAGCCTGTTGAAAACCCCCTCAGGTGGATTACGTTGGTAGACCAGTTGTGAAGGATCGGTGGGGCTCTGTATCGGCAGTAACAGGGGTCCAGGCCAATTGGCAAAATAGGTATTGTAGCCCAAGAAGTGGCTGATGGGCCTCTTCAGCTAGCCGGGAGATGGGCCTAGCATAGGCTAGCTCCAGGCTAATTGGTGCTTGCTTCGGGACAGAGACGTTAGCCAGGAGTAGCCACTCGGATAGCAGCTAGCAAGCTGTGATGATCCAGGTGAATAGGTTCAGAGCTTGCGGTAGGAATCCGGAGATGTGGGGAAAAGAGTCCGGTATGCTTTGAGTTGAATCGCGCTGTGCAGACTGGCAGGAGTACTCCGGGCTAAAGGTTAGCTGATGACTGATAGTTAGCTGGCTAGCTTCTGTTGGGGGTTACGGTTCTAAAGTAAAGAAAATAGCAGATCCATACCACATTGGGTGAGGCAGGTTGCGGGAGAGTATGTTGGAGTTGAGGTTAAAAATATATGCGAAATATATGTGAAGAAAAAAATATATATACACACGACAAGACAAAGACAAAGACATCTGACTGCTACGCCATCTTGGAGTACTTGACATTACAGTCCATTGCAGCTACTTATATCAACAGGTTACACAGAAAGTAAATGTTAGTAAAGCTTTGACTAGTTGAAGTGGGCTACTAGCTAGCTACTGTAAATGCATGCCTTCAATGCAGAAATGTTGTCGATAAATAAAAGCATTATGGGAACTGTAGGTTTTCAGAGAAACACATTTTTCGTTTTGTCCACTAGAGGGTGGCAATACATCACTTAACACAATGTATACATTACAGACACATAGATCTAAATGCAATCCATTTTAACCCAGATAATCACACTTGACATCATGGGTCTTCCTTTACTAATTGCTACCATTTATGTGGCACGAGCTAAAGAAAGAAGTGGTGAAAGTGACTGAAACATTTTAGCGAGCAAGTGTGTCCTAATACTGGTAAGCTGCACAGGCTGCAGACCAGGGCCTTGGAAGGGAGAGTCCTGCTGCCCTAATGGACCACATCAAGTGGAGGGGAAACAATGGTGAAACAGAACACTCAATAAAAAAAAGGGAAGCCTCATATAACAGTTTCCAGCCAGCGGTTGACTGGCCAATTTTTCCAGCCACGATTGGAGGGTGAATTAAGGTGGTTGTCCTTGGGGGATACCCTGAGAAAGAGAATGCTTTATTAAAATCACAGGTAAAAAAATATGTTACATTGAGCTTTTAAGGTGATTCCAAGGATTTTATTTTGTTGGTTTCCCAGATGGACTTTTCCACTTGTCTATATTCTGTTCACCAGATGACAGCTTTCATGTTTTTATCAACATGTAATCCCATCAAATCATGATGGACCTCGGGAAACTGTGACAGAAAGATTGCCAGCAGTCATCATCTCATATAGACTAAGGACTCCCAAAATATGTGTTGTTTCCCATAGTTTTGGCATCAGTTATCGGGCTGATAGTGTAGCTACATTCCTCTCCTCCTAGAGCAGCATTTCCCAAACTTGGTCCTCGGGATCCCAAGGGGTGCACATTTACTTTTTTGCGTTTACTTTTTAAATGAGCTGTGTAGCGCTAGGGGGAAGGGACAAAAAGTGCACCACTTGGGGTTCCAAGGGACCGAGTTTGGGAAACCCTGTCCTAGAGCCTACCTGCAGTATGGCAGTAGCAAGTTTCCAATCTAAACAAGACATGTATTGCAGCATTTTCCTGGAGGGTGAATGATAATAAAAGCTATGGTTTATAGCTATGGTATTTAGATGGATGTATAGCATTGGATTTATAGCCCTCACATGTGGTAATTGTTTGGTCTGGGTTGATCGTTTTATCGGAGCTGGGCTCAAGCTATCGACACTCTCTGCTGGTAAAATATGGAGGTGCATCAGATTTGCGCCGGACACTCACACTACTTATCACAGGCTTTATCTTCTCCCGAGAGGAGGAAAATGAATATACTGCAGAACATTTACTCTCCACAGTGCCAAGCACTCTGGCTGACTAGATGGAGGAGTGTAATGTTATGGCATTGTAAATACCCCCTCTCTCTCCCTCTTTTACACACACACACACACACACACACACACACACACACACACACACACACACACACACACACCACAATTAAATTCCTACACCTTATGTAACCAGTTCCTATTTGCTTTGCGTGCTCTCACACCTGGACAGGTGCCAAAGGTTCACACGCAAAAATGCGATGCATACTCTTCCCTTACCTAACCCAATCAGAAATCATAGCTCACATGTTTGGCTCTGTGTAACAATTCCACTTATGTCAATTACCTTGGGCTAAAACACAAAGTAATATAAACTTTACATCAGGGAATGGTGTGTGAAATACTACCCTACCTTCATCTAGAAGTACAAACAATGCCTGCAGGTTGCATGCGAAGGTTGCATGCCTGCATGTTGTATAAATGACAGACTACCAAATTAACTCCAAGCTGTTATCGTTAGTCTATAGAAGTAAGAGGAATATAAACAGTGGAAACATAAAGAATGTATGAATATGAAATGGAATTTCCCCGCTAATAAAAAAAAAAAATTCTCCCAATACTTCATCATGAGTTCTAAGAAACTACAGGCATCTAAAGGAGTCATGGAGCCTGTTTTCTTTATCTACTCTGCTTGCAGACAGACACCATCATTCCCCTTTTATCTCTGTGGGTGGTTATGGCTGCACAGTCACACACCATCTCTTCTCTCTGCTGGGCACTTCCCTCTCCCAAACGGATAATGCTACTTCATCTGTAACACACCACATCTTATCCAGAATATTTAGATAAAACCTGGACATCTGTCTCTCTTTTTCCAGACTCAGATCACTGATAGAGAAAAGGTAACTGGCGAAGCACACGCGGAGGTCGGGCACCCCAGATAGCATATGAACGTGTCATAAGCCATATGTCTTAAGCTCAAAGATTCTTGAAAGTCGGGATGTTCCGGCAGGGAAACTTGGATGGATTTTGCTGCATTATTTGAGTTTAAAATATACATTTAGTGGAATTATATAAGGAAAATATTTGTTTTTAGAATTTTCTAAATACTTTCAATATTATTAATTTCCATGTCCGGTCTATGCTTGGAGCAAAGGATCCCAATTTCAAACTCTTAAAAAAAGGTGTTTAAGGCTCTGACGGAGTTGACAACAGATTCAAAACAAACACATTTTTACCTCAAAAAAGAAAAGTTCAATAAAAACTGAAGTAAAATATGGAAAATTATTTATTTGAAAATCCCCAATAAAAACATATCTTTACAGACCATGAATGGTCTTGTTGCACTACATGTAATGATGACACAACTGCTTCCCACAGTTGTGTCAAGTTGGCTGGATGTCCTTTGGGTGGTGGACCATTCCTGATTCACACGGGAAACTGTTGAGCGTGAAAAACCTAGCAGTGTTACCATTGACAAAAATCGGTGTGCCTGCACCTACTACCATTCAAAGGTACTTGCATTTTTTGTGTCGCCCATTCATCCTCTGAGTGGCACACATATACAATCCATTTCTCAATGCTTAAAAATGTCTCAATGCTTAAGTACTACTTAAGTAGTTTTTTGGGGTATCTATACTTTAATTTACTATATACATTTTTTACAACTTTTACTTCACTACATTCCTAAAGAATTTTTTTTACTTTTTACTCCATACATTTTCCCTGTCAACCAAAAGTACTCGTTACATTTCGAATGCTTAGCAGGACAGGAAAATGGTCAAATTCACTCTCTTATCAACAGAACACGTGGTCATCCCTACTGCCTCTGATCAGAGTGACTCACTAAACACAAATGCATAATTTGTAAATAATATCTGAGTGTTGGAGTGTGTCCCTGGCGATCCATACATTTTAAAAACAAGAAAATGGTGCTGCCTGCTTTGCTTTTTGAAAGGATTTTTGAAAGGATTTATACTTTTACTTTTGATACTTAAGTATATTTAAAACCAAATGCTTTTAGACTTTTACTAAAGTAGTATTTTACTAGATGACTTTCACTTTCACTTCAGTAACTTTCTATTAAGGCATCTATACTTTTACTCAAGTATGACAATTGGGTACTTATTCCACCGGCAAGTCGGTTAGGACATCTACTTTGTTCATGACACAAGTAACTTTTCCAACAATTGTTTACAGACAGATTATTATATAAGTATAAACACCATGAGACCACGTAGCCGTCATACCGCTCAGGAAGGAGTCACGTTATGTCTTGTAGAGATGAACATAGTTTGGTGCGAAAAGTGCAAATCAATCCCAGAACAACAGCAAAGGACCTTGTGAAGATGTTGGAGGAAACAGGTACAAAAGTATCTATATCCACTGTAAAACGAGTCCTATACCGACATAACCTGAAAGGCTGCTCTGCAAGCTCGAAAACCGCCATAAAAAAGCCAGACTATGGTTTGCAACTGCACATTGGGACAAAGATCGTACTATTTGAAGAAATGTTCTCCAGTCTGATGAAATAAAAATAGAACTGTTTGGCAATAATGACCATTGTTATGTTTGGAGGAAAAAGGGGGAGGCTTGCAAGCCGAAGAACACCATCCCAACCGCAAAGCACGGGGGTGGCCGCATCATGTTGTGGGGGTGCTCTGCTGCAGGAGGGACTGGTGCACGTCACAAAATAGATGGCATCATGAGGAAGGGAAATTATGTGGATGGAAAATTATGTGGATATATTGAAGCAACATCTAAAGACATAAGTCAGGAAGTTAAAGTTTGGTTGCAAATGGGTCTTCCAAATGGACAATGACCCCAAGCATACTTTCAAAGTTGTGGCAAAATGGCTTAAGGACAACAAAGTCAAGGTATTGGAGTGATCATCACAAAGCCCTGACCTCAATCCAATAGAACATTTGTGGGCAGATCTGAAAAAGCGTGTGTGAGCAAGGAGGCCTACAAACCTGACTCAGTTACACCATCTCTGTCAGGAGGAATGGGACAAAATTCACCCAATTTATTGTGGGAAGCTTGTGGAAGGCTACCCGAAACGTTTGACCCAAGTAAACAATTTAAAGGCAATGCTACCAAATACTAATTGAGTGTATGTAAACTTCTGACCCACTGGGAATGTGATGAAAGAAAAAAAAGCTGAAATAAATCATTCTCTCTACTATTATTATGACATTTCACATTCTTAAAATAAAGTGGTGATCTTAACTGACCGAAGACAGGGACTTTTTACTGGGATTACATTTCAGGAATTGTGAAAAAATGAGTTTAAATGTATTTGACTAAGGTGCATGTGAACTTCCGACTTCAACTGTAAGTGTTGTGTACTGTCTCAGCTGTACCAAACTGCCTGAGTAAGAGGACATTCCCAAGGCAGTTTGTGTTGGGGAAATAACACAACTCACCAGTAAATAGCTTCTGTAAACTCATAGAAGCAGAATGTTTCAATAGCACCGAACTGACTCACAGAAGAGGTATGCATTTCCTAAAGTAAGGGCTAGATTCAACCTGTAGCAGAAGCTCTGCATTATAGAGCAATTTAAATGTAAAGATCATTTCAGATTGGACCGACATATGCAGCATTTACCGTGACTGCAGTCTCCACGAACCTAGAAACATTGGCTTTACATTTAAATCTTGGATATTTTAACAATATGCATTGAATCCAGGCCTTAATCTACTTCTGACCACCTGAGATTGAACTACTTCTTGGCCCTGAATTTGATGACAGTCACACCACCAGAGGAGCTGGATCAAACCACAGCACCCCAAGGGGCCAATTTTCAAGCTGACTGGCCAATGTTTGGACAGGCTCAGGCAGGTGACTGGAAGAGGTGTGTGTCTCAGAGCCTTTGATGCTCTTCATTGACACGCTAACAACACAAAGCATTCAAACCCAAACACACCCAAACACATCCATGTCTACTGTTGCATTGTTTTGTTTGATTTCGAGGGCAATCCAAAAGTTTAAGGACTAGTGGTAGACTGGTAACACCATACACTGCAACTTCTGGGCAAAAGGGAGTGTGGTCCCCTGGTTTATCAAGAGCATAGATACGGGGGCCATCTTGAGCCATTCCATTCTCTCTGTCCGAGTGTAAATAAGTCTCCCCACTGATGTACCCCGTCAAGGGTTGATTACGGTTTACAATAGACATTTCTTTTTCACAATGGTACTCCTCTCAAGGATTGGAAAACAAACCAAGTAAAGTCCCTATTGCTTACACTATGATTGGACCAAGATGTGTACGAGTCGCTTCAATGCAGAAATCCTTGGGATATGGGAGTGGAGGATGAATGGGCAAATGGAACGGCTGCTTTACGTGTACAGTGGTTCAATCACTTTTACAATCCAATCTTTTTTTCCGTCAGTAGAGTAGGAAAGGACTGTTTCAAGACATGCCCAATGCCAAGTGTGGTGGTTTTAGGAGTTCTCTAGATGAATGGTCTTCATGTTGACGTGTAGCAGATGTGATGCCATGTGAATGCTGTGTGTCACTCCTCTAGTCATGCTCAGAGCTGAGGCTCCACTATGATGTCGCTCAATCCTTACACTCTTAAGGGTTATTCAGCTATCCCCATAGGAGAACCCTTTTTGGTTGAAGGTAGAACCCTTTTGGGTTCCATGTAGAACCCTCTGTGGAAAGGTTTCTACATGGAACCCATTAGGGTTCTACCTGCAACCTAAACGGTTCTACCTGGAACCAAAAAGGGTTCTTCAAAGGGTTCTCCTATGGGTACAGCCGAAGAACCCTTTTATGTTCCAGATGGCAACTTTTTTCTAAGACTGTACCTCTGACATATGACTTAGAGTTAAAGGCTGCAATTTTGTAAGCTGTACTTAATTCCTTGTATCAGGATCTAGGTGGCTGTTGCCGAATTAAATACAAATGCGCTCAAACACCCGCTATACAATGAGTGTACAAAACATTCTCTTTCCATGACACAGATTGACCAGGTGAATCCAGGTGAAAGCTATGATTCCTTATTGATGCCACCTGTTAAATTCACTTCAATCAGTGTAGATTTTTAAGCCTTGAGACAATTGAGACATGGATTGTGTATGTGCTATTCAGAGGGTGAACGGGCAAAACAAAAGATTTCAGTGCCTTTGACCGGGTATGGTAGTAGGTAGCAGGCGCATCGGTTTGAGTGTGTCAAGAACTCCAACGCTGCTTTGTTTTTCACGTTCAGCAGTTTCCCGTGTGTATCAAGACTGGTCCACCACACAAAGGACAAAGGAGGCTGACACAAATTGTGCAGAGCAACAGATGGGCTACAGTTAATCAACTGACAGTCCAGTATAAAAGAACTTGTCGTCCCTTGACACGAATGGGGTATGGTAGCCAAATACCTTATAGAGTTCCACTTCTTTCAGCGAAAAACAAGAAGCTGCGATTGCAGTGGGTTAAGGAAAAAAAACACTGGACACTGGAGAATTGGAAAACAATTGCCTGGTCTGATGAATCCCAGGTCCTGCTGTTTCACGCTGCTGGGAGGACTAAGGTATGGAGAAAACCACAAGTACATGTATCCATCATGTTGCATGTCAACATTGCAGGCTGGTGGTGGTGTGATGGTGTGGGGTGTGTTTTCATGGCACACATTGGGCCTCTTGATAAAAGTGGAGTAATGTTTGAATGCCACAGGATATCTGAACATCATTACCAATCGGTCACATCCCTTCAGGGCAGCAGTGTATCCATCTGCAAATGTATTTCTTCAGAAGGATAATGCCCCATGCCACAAGGATTGTCCAGGAATTGTTCCACGAACAACAGTGAATTCAGCTTACACCAGATCTCAATCCAATTGAGGATCTGTGGGATGAGATGGAACGAACTATTCGGATTCCTAGTCTCTGGCAGTGTTCGGAACTGCTGATCTGCAGTTCAATAAAGCTGAGTTCCTCTCAGCGTATGTTGCCCTTCAGTCCCTACACTTTTTGGCCCAAACAGAGACATGTATTTTTCCCAAGAGAACACTGCTACTCCGCTACGATGAAGGGAAACGGAACTATTAATTGCATTGAGGAAGTTGATCCTGTATGACATGACAAATTGATTTCAGACTTACAGTGCCACCTCTGTAGTAGCAACAGGCTATGAATCAGAGATTGTGGGAAGAATTTGTTGCCATCAATACAAATACAGTACACGTGGCTAACTATATCGATCAAGTATTTTTGCCTATCTGTGCATACATTTGAAACATATACTGAGTGTACAAAACATTAGGAACACCTTGTAATATTGAGCTGCATCCCCTTTTTTCCCTCAGAACAGCCTCAATTCGTCAGGGAATGGACTAGAAGGTGTCGAAAGTGTCCCCACCATGGTCCCGTGTGGTTCAGTTGGTACAGCATGTCACTTGCAATGCCAGAGTTGTAGGTTTGATTCCCACAGGGAACCAGTATGAACATGTATGCATTCACTACTGTAAGTTGCTCTGGACAAGTGCTTCTGCTAAATGACAAAAAAAATGTCATTCAGGGTAGATGAAGGGCATGAGACAGTAGAAAATGGATAAATGAATAGCTACAAATAAAATACATGTAAAATACACTGAACAAAAATATAAACCCCTACATGTAAAGTGTTGGTCCAATGTTTCATGAGCTGAAATAAAAGATCCCAGAAATGTTCCATAAGCACAAAAAGCTTATTTGTCTCAAATGTTTTTCACAAATTTGTTTATATCCCTGTTAGTGAGCATTTCCCCTTTGCCAAATAATCCATAGACCTGACAGGTTTGGCATATCAAGAAGCTGATTAAACAGCATGATCATTACACAGGTGCACCTTGTGGTGGGGACAAGAAAAGCCCACTCTGAAATGTGCCGTTTCTTAACACAACACAATACCACAGATGTCACAAGTTTTGAGGGAGCGTGCAATTGGCATGCTGACTGCAGGAATGTCTACCAGAGCTGTTGTCAGATAATTGTATGTTAATTTTTCTACCGTAAGCCGTCTACAATGTTGTTTTAGATTATTTGGCAGCACGTCTAACTGGCCTCACAACCTCAAACCACGCGTATGCTGTTGTGTCGGCGAGCGGTTTGCTGATGTCAACGTGGTGAACAGAGTGCCTCATGGTGGCAGTGGGGCTATGGTATGAGCAGGCATAAGCTATGGACAACAAACACAATTGCGTTTTAATCAATGGCAATTTGAATGCACAGAAATACTGGGACGAGATCCCGAAGCCCATTGTGAGACCCATTGTTTTCAAGGTATCTGTGCCCAATAGATGAATATCTGTATTCCCAGTCATGTGAAATCCATAGATTAGGGCCTAATGAATTTATTTCAGTTGACTGATTTCCTCATATGAACTGTAACTCAGGATAATCTTAGAAATTGCTGTGTGTTGCGTTTATATTTTTGTTCGGTATAATTATCAGCTTTTCTCAAAAACAAAACGAGTATGAGTATCCGGGCATTTAAAGTATACTCGATTTTCGAAATCACAAACTATAAAACATTTTTTTTTCACATACTGAAACATCCTACTATTTAGGATGCAAGTATGGGTATTTGGATGAGGCCACAGTCATACAAGCTACTTACCCAACTGTCACTACTGTACTACCAATAGACTGTGATACACATATAGTATAACAACCCACAAACACTAAGCGGCAGGCAGCAGTCAAATAGTAAACACACACACAATATGGTGAAAGCAGTGTACATTAGTTGTCAGGCATGATTACTGGGAGCTTACCTCCCAACAATAGCTGGAAAGAGCTGGTCCGTGACAACTACATATGTATAGTGATGATGCACAATGGTGCATATTATTTGTGATGATGGAGGAGTGACGATCCATGCATGGGGTAGTATTCCATGTATCCTTACACTGCAGGGAGTGGGAAAAGTCTGCAAAGAATTCTCCTTCTGGGAGTGACGACAAGGCTTATGACATTACATAATTGGGATCAACTGGATTTAGTTACCAGGGTGCTACAGGTACAGTATGGCTCAATATACAACATCACTACTGACAAAGTAGCCTACTTCTTCTAGCCTATCTGAACTAACTGAGAGAAATCTCTGACATCATGACATGAACGCCTGTATAAAATAGTGAATAACAGCCCCATTGACACAGGCTCTTCTTTTCAGATGGAGGCTGAATGATAAAATGAGGCATGTCCTTGGTACACCAACACTATACTACACAGCAAATATAGATATGAGAAAGAGAGAGAGAGTTCAAGAGGAATAGGGAGCCCCTCATTTATCTCAAGCAGACACATTCCACTGAACTGGACTTCCCAGGGGCACTTTGGGGGGGGTCTCATGGGGTGCTCTTTCATGGCTCATAGTCCCGGACAGGCCCCAAGGACCCTGATAAGGCCTAACAACAGATGGTTATTACCCGTAGTGAGGCTGATAGCCTGACTGCTCCTTATCTCACCTAGCGGATGGGAACAGGACCTCCAACCCCTAGAAGGTCCACAAAGGAGCTTTGTTGTCAGCATGACCGAGCAGAAGGTCAAACAAAGAGGCCCTCTATTTTTACCAGGTGGTGGTGGAATGATTCTGGAGGAGGACAATCACACCTGTGTCTATGTGTCACAGTATAGAGTAAGCCGAAGTACCAGTAGATAGATGTATTGTGTAAAGGCCTATTTGTTGCAAATATATGTTGAAAATGTTTCCTAGTTATTTTGAAATGCACATAATAACAGTGTAAACTACTTCCTTCTGTTGGAAATGAGGATGGAATCAACGTGTGCAGAGCCTGAATGTGATGATAGAAGATAAAATAGGAGCAGATCATGAGTTTTGGGTGATTGGGAACATCCATTTTGTATGTTTAATTTAAATAAATAACAGCTCCATGTCCAATCAGAGCACTAAACCTTGTAAGGGGCTAAACCAATCAGAAACAGGAGTGGTGAGGTCATGGTATAATGGCACCGGAGGAGATGGCTGCCGTTTTACGGTCCCCTAACCAATAGTGCTATTGTGTGTTTTTTCGAGTTATTTATAACTTATTTTGTACATAAGAGACGGTGGCAGAAACATTATGACCGAAAAGAGCTATGAGATATCAGGACAGCGATTACTCATCCCGTACTGCAAGAATAGTTTATTCATTTAACGAGTCAGACACAAAGGATTTACTCCAGACAAGGCCCTCATCCTCATCATTCGCAGGAGAAAGAAATGGAGATATCGGGGACGTAGGTCTGGGTGCCTAGAAAGCATCCGACGGTGAGTGGGTAATCTAATCTGCCAACGTAAAATCACTGGATAATAAAATAGATGAACAACAAGCACGTATATCTTACCAACGGACATTAAAAATTGTAATATCTTATGTTTCACCGAGTCGTGGCTGAACAACGACATGAATAACATACAGCTGGCGGGTTTTACACTTTTTCAGCAGGATACAACAGCTGTTGGACGAAATCTAAGGAAGTCTCTAGGTTTTGCTCTCCTGAGGTAGAGTATCTCATGATAAGCTGTAGACCACACTATTTACTAAGAGAGTTCATCTATATTCTTTGTAGCTTTCTATTTACCACCACCGATAATGGCACAAAGACTGCACTCAACGAGCTGTATTAGTCCATAAGCCAACAGGAAAATGCTCATCCAGAGGTGGCGCTCCTAGTGTCCGGGGACTTTAATGGAGGGAAACTTAAATCCATTTGACCTCATTTCTACCAGCATGTTACGTGTGCACCAGAAGGAAAAAAAACTCTAGACCACCTTTACTCCACACACAGAGACGCGTACAAAGCCCTCCCTCGCCCTCCAGTAGGCAAATCTGACCATAATTCTATCCTCCTGTTTTCTGATTACAAGCAAAAACTAAAGCAGAAAGCACCAGTGACTCAGTCAATAAAAAAGTGGTCAGATGAAGCCGATGCTTAGCTACAGGACTGTTTTGCTATCACAGACTGGAATATGTTCCGAGATTCTTCCGATGGCATTCAGGAGTACACCACATCAGTCACTGGCTTCATCAATAAGTGCATTGATGACGTCGTCCCCACAGTGACTGTATGTACATACCCCAACCATAAACCATGGATTACAGGCAACATCTGCACTGAGCTAAAGGCTAGAGCTGCCGCTTTCAAGGAGTGGGACTCTAATCTGGAAGCTAATATGAAATCCCGTTATGCCATCAAACAGGCAAAACGTCAATACAGGACTAAGATCGAATCGTACTACACTGGCTCTGATGCTCGTCAGATGATGCAGGGCTTGCAAACTATTACAGACTACAAAGGGAAGGACAGCCGCGAGCTGCCCAGTGACATGAGCCTACCAGACAAGCTAAATGACTTCTATGCTCGCTTCGAGGCAAGTAACATTGAAACATGCATGAGAACACCAGCTGTTCTGGACGACTGTGTGATCACGCTCTCTGTAGCCGATGTGAGTAAGACCTTGTGGCCGATGTGAGTAAGACGGGTCGCCCCCAGGTGGTAAGGGTAGGTAACTACACATCTACCACACTGATCCTCAACACGGGGCCCCCTCAGGGATGCATTCTCAGTCCCCTCCTGTACAACCTGTCCAGGACAACAACCTCTCCCTCAATGTGATCAAGACAAAGGAGATGATTGTGGACTACAAGAAAAGGAAGACCGAGCATGCCCCATTCTCATTGATGGGGCTGTAGTGGAGCATGTTGAGAGCTTCAAGTTCCTTAGTGTCCACATCACCAACAAACTATCATGGTACAAACACACCAAGACAGTCGTGAAGAGGGCACAACAAAGCCTATTCCCTCTCAGGAGACAGGAAATATTTGTCATGGGTCCTCAGATCCTCTAAAAGTTAAACAGCTGCTCCATCGGGAGCATCCTGACGGGTTGCATCACTGCCTGGTATGGCAACTGCTCGGTCTCCGACTGCAAGGCACTACAGAGAGTAGTGCGTATGGCCCAGTACATCACTGGGGCCAAGCGTCCTGCCATCCAGGACCTCTATACCAGGAAGTGTCAGAGGAAGGCCCTAAAAATCTTCAAAGACTCCAGCCACCCTAGTTATAGACTATTCTCTCTGCTACCGCACAGCAAGTGCGGAGCACCAAGTCTAGGTCCAAAAGTCTTCTTAACAGCTTCTTCCCCCAAGCCTTAAGATTCCTGAACAGCTAATCAAATAGCTACCCAGATTATTTGCATCCCCCCTTTTACGTTACTGCTACTCTGTTTATTATCTATGCGTAGTCACTTTAACTCTACCTACATGTACATTACCTCAATTACCCCAACTAACTATTGCTCCACACAGTGACTCTGTACCGGTACCCCCTGTATATAGCCTCACTATTGCTATTTTACTGCTGCTCTTTAGTTATTTGTTACTATCAAACTACTTTCTTAACCAACAATGTATTTTTAAGAAAAATAAGTGTTTAGTGCTTGTAAGTAAATATTTCACTGTAAAGTCTACAACTGTTGTATTCGGCGCATGTGACAAATAACATTTGATTTGATTGATTTGATTAATCTGACATGACATGGCTCCTTGATATCACTCTAAACAAAGGAAGATCTAGCCTGAGCAGTGGACCTTGGTGGGAGGAGCTATAGGAGGGCTCATTGTAATGTCTGGAATGAATCAATTGAACGGAGTTAAACACGTTGTTTCTGTGTGTTTGATGTTTGATACCATTCCATTTATACCATTCCAGCCATTACAATGAGCCTGTCCTCCTATAGCTCCTCCCACCAGCCTTCTATAAGCCTGAGGTACCATAAGGTACGGTGTGTGTTGAAAGGGTTTTGGGCTTGGGTAAATTTTTCCATGAGTCAGGATGAGTATGGAACTAACCCTGTAATGATGTGTTGCATTCTGCCCACAGGTAGGCAGGCCTACAGTATGCAGGTGAGCTAATGATGATCCCCATCTCAGAGGAAGATTTCCAGGATACAAATTATGTGAGTGACTCAATTTGGGTCATAGATGGAAAACAGTATGTTTGGAGCACAGGTATTTGCTGGCTCTAGTCACTCCCCGCTGCATCTTCATCTTGAAATAGTGACCTCTGGTTGACCTTCTGAATCGTCCACATTAGTAAAGCACTCAAACATCCCTTGAGTCCAAATAAAGGAAAGTTCTTAAAAGTAACCTGAGAGCTTAAAAGTATGATAGGAACATTATGCATGAATCTCAAGCCACTTTCTCCCTTAAATTAAAGCAAGAATAGACAACTTTAGAGGAAGTTTGTTAAAAATATATATTTTCTATTAATCCTATTTAAGGGCCATGTCTACACAGCAAATTCTCCAATGATAAAATAAATTCTGAGATTGTTAAATGTAACACTTTTCCAGAGTCTTCAGTGTATATAAGTCCACACAGATGCAATAAGTCCTACCACTTAAAGATCAGATTAGTTTAGAAAAAGGTATGTTATTCATCTTTGTGTTGTATAAGATTAATCAATCAAGGCAAAAACATAGATATTGGAAACAAACAATTCCAAAAAAATCAACCTGCAACAGAGCATGCTGAGAAATTTGATATCGAGTCCCCTCCCATGTATTTTTTACTCTGAGAGAGTTAATGGGAATGAACTCAACTCTGGAAATGTAACACTTGGTAAATAGTGGATTTAACACTCTGGAGTGGGACATAGGTATCTGAGGCCGTGTTTAATCAACTCTTGAATCAACACCTTACAACTCTAGATATGTTACACTGAAAATACTAGCCGACATCCGCATAGCGGTTGTTTTGGCGGTGCCGGAGGTGGAACTGTGTTAGAGCTGTCAAATCCACATGCGGGTCCTTGCATTTCCTTATTGAGGACACTGCCATTGGATGCAACGAAACCATACACAAATTAATATCTGACAAATCCCATACAGCCGAGTCAGAATTCATGCAGCCGTGTTACAAGTTCAAACAGTCAAAAACATTCAAGACACCTGCTATTTTCATGACATGTACTGACCAGGTGAATCCAGTTGAAAGCTATGATCCCTTATTGATGTAAACTGTTAAATCCACTTCAATCAGTGTAGATGAAGGGGAGGAGACAGGTGAAAGAAGGATTTTTAAGCCTTGAGACAATTGAGTCATGGATTGTGTAGGTATGCCATTCAGATGTTGAATGGGCAAGACAAAGATTTAAGTGCCTTTGAACGAGGTATGGTAGTGGGTGCCAGGCGCACCCGTTTGTGTCAAGAACTGCAACGCTGCTGAGTTTTTCACACTCAACAGTTTCCCATGTGTATGAAGAACGGTCCACCACCCAAAGGACATCCAGCCAACTTCAAACAACTGTGGGAAACTTTGGAGTCAACATGGGCCAGCATCTCTTTGGAATGGTTTCGACACCTTGTAGAGTCCAAGCCCCGACGAATTGAGGCTGTTCTTTGGGCAACTCAATATAAGGGCAACCTAATGTTTTGTACACAAGTCGATGTGCAATTGTAATTGGGTAATTGAGGTAGCTATGCACATATAGGTAGGGGTAAATTGACTAAGCAACAGGATAGATAATAGACAGTAGCAGCAGCGTATGTGGTGAAAGTGTGTGTGTGAGTATGTGTGTGATGTCAGTATGCATGTGTGTGCATGTTATGTGTGTGTGGGTGTATGTAGGGCGTGTGTGAGTGTGTATGTGTATGTGTGTGTTGGGGTGTCAGCATAAGTATCTGGGGGTGTGTGGTTAGAGTCCAGAGTGTGCAATCATTGCAAGAGACTTTGAGCAAAAAAGGGTCAATTCAGGTAGCCATTTGATTAGCTATTTAGCAGTCTTGTCTTTTTGCCTTTGAGGGAGATGTTGTCATCCTGGCAACACACTGCCAGGGCTCTGATCTCCTCCCTATTTAGCAGTCTTGTCTTTTTGCCTTTGAGGGAGATGTTGTCATCCTGGCAACACACTGCCAGGGCTCTGATCTCCTCCCTATAGGCTGCCTCATCGTTGTTGGTGATCAGTCCTAACCAACGTTGTGTCATCAGTAAACTTGATGATGGTGTTGGAGTCATGCATGGCAACTCAGTCGTTTAGACGCTGTTCAATTTCCTGTTGGTTCCAGCACATCCGGCATGTTGACCATCAACATGGAGGCCCCTCAGGGGTGGATGTTTAGTCCCCTCCGGTACTTCCTTTTCACCCATGACTGCGTGGCCGTGCATGACATTCCTATCGGATCTGTGGATCATAATATTTTTCCTCATAATCCTGGACTATAGGACCACCATTTTAATACATTTGCAATCGCAACAAATAATCTGCTCAGACACCAACCAAGGATCATCAAAAGCTGTGATATAAATTCTTAGACAACCCAAAGATTCCTAGATGCCCTTCCATACTCCCTCCACCTAACCAAGGACGTCGGAGTACAAAAATCAGTTAACCCCCTAACTGAGGAACTCAATTTAACCTTGCGCAATACCCTAGATGCAGTCGCATCACTAAAAACAAAAAACATTTGTCATAAGAAACTAGCTCCCTGGTATACAGAAAATACCCGAGCTCTGAAACAAGCTTCCAGAACATTGGAACGGAAATGGCGCTACTGCCACGTTCTGACCTTAGTTCCTTTGTTTTGTCTTTGTTTAAGTATGGTCAGGGCGTGAGTTGGGGTGGGCGGTCTATGTTTATTTTTCTATGTTGGTTTTTGAGTTTGGCCTGGTATGGTTCTCAATCAGAGGCAGGTGTTGTTAGTTGTCTCTGATTGAGAATCATACTTAGGGAGCCTTTTTCCACCTGTGTTTTGTGGGTGTTTATTTTCTGTTTTGTGTGTCATCACTAGACAGGACTGTTTCGCTTGTTCGTTCTTCCTAGTTGTTATTTTGTTTCGTGTTCAGTTTTGATTATATTAAAAATCATGAACACTTACCACGCTGCACCTTGGTCCTCACCTTCTCCTTCATACGACGACCGTTACAGCTACCCCAAACTGGAAGTTTTCCGACTTGCTTGGAAAGACAGTACCGTGCATCAAAGAGCCCTCACTGCTGCTCGATCATCCTATTTTTCCAACTTAATTGAGGAAAATAAGAACAATCCAAAATATATTTTTGATACTGTCGCAAAGCTAACTAAAAAGCAGCACTCCCCAAGAGAGGATGGCTTTCACTTCAGCAGTGATAAATTCATGAACTTCTATGGGGAAAGGATCATGATCATTAGAAGGCAAATTACGGACTCCTCTTTCAATCTATGTATTCCTCCAAAGCTCAGTTGTCCTGAGTCTGCACAACTCTGCCAGGACCTAGGATCAAGAGAGACACTCAAGTTTTTAAATTCTATATCTCAAGATACATTGATGAAAATAATCATGGCCTCTAAAACTTCAAGCTGCATACTGGACCCTATTCCAACTAAACTACTGAAAAATCTGCTTCCTGTGCTTGGCCTCCTATGTTGAACATAATAAACGTCTCTCTATACACTGGATGTGTACCAAACTCACTAAAAGTGGCAGTAATAAAGCCTCTCTTGAAAAAGCCAAACCTTGACCCAGAAAATATAAAAAACTATCCCGCCACTCGGACATGTAGACTTCAGGGGTCTCCGGGATTTTTCGGAGGCAAGGTGGGAATCAAGGGAGACAGGGGACAGATTCCCTCTCCCTCCCACGTTCTCGATGCCGCCTATCGATCCGGATGGTTAAGGCTATGAGGGAGTCATGGTTCATGGGCGGCTCCCGGGCTTCAAGCTCATTTTTGATCACCTCCGATAATCCATGAAGGAACATGTCGAACAATGCTCAGCCGCCAATGTGCAAAAATCCACCTCACTGTCAGCCACACTACGGGAGTCTTGATGTAGCTGGAGCAGCTTATGAGCAGCCTCTCTCCCGGACAACTGAGAATCAAAACACCTTCTAAACTTCCGCCACAAACTCCTCCAGACTGAGGCAGATGGCGGACTGTTGCTCCCACACAACCGTGGCCCAGGCGAGTGCCCTCCTGGACATCAGCATTATGATGTACACTATCCTCGAGTGGTCCGAGGAGAACAAAGAACGCTGCAGCTCGAAAAATGAAGGAGCACTGGAAGTGAAAAGCCTGCCAGTTTCCGGAATCTCCAGTGTAGCGCTCTGGAGGAGGTAAACAGTGTTTTCGGGACACTGTGGTAGGCTGGGAGATTACGGGTGTGTCCTGCTTCCCAGTGGGGAATTCGCGGAATTGCTTCAGCAAAGTCTTGAACGCCAGATCATGGCGTTCTGCCAGGTTATGGAGTCCCTCCAAAAGACTTTGAAGTAACTCCTCATGTCGTCCAATAGTGGCTCCTTGCAGGGAGACAGCATTATGGAGCTGGTCTGAGTCTGCTTCGTCGTTCATGGCCAGTTCATACTATCACGTTTAGGAAGACTCCGATGCAGACAGTGTCAAAGTAACAAAAGTTTATTACTAGAGCAGGGGGCAGGCGAAACGACAGGTCAATGAAAGGCAGAGGTCGGTATTCCAGATCAGCAGTCTCAGGGTCAGGGCAGGCAGAGGTCAATAATCCAGTCTGGTTGGGCAAGGTACAGGACGGCTGGCAGGCTCAGGGTCGGGGCAGGCAGAATGGTCAAAACCGGGAAAACAAGAAAACAGGAACTATAGAAAAGTCACGAGCAAGGGGAAAAACGCTGGTAGGCTTGACGAACAAAACGAACTGGCAACAGACAAACAGAGAGAACAGGTATAAATACACAGGGGGTAATAAGAGGAGATGGGAGACACCTGATGGGGGGAGGGTGGAGACAAGCACAAAGACAGGTCAAACAGATCAGGGTGTGACAAAGTGGTACCATTCCTTCACTTCATTATAACATCTTCGGTCTGACATATGCTTACGTGACACCCAGAATGCATTGTATAATGTCAACAAACATGGCGCCACACATAGATGGCAAATCGCTTAGCATTAGCTCATTATAAATCAGTACATCAGTACAACCTTCAAAAAAGTATTTTACACACATCATAGGTGTCCATTATGCAATAATATGAATGCTTTATTTGTCACCAGGTTATAAAACAGTGATCACTAAGGTCATTACACAAAACACCAGACTGATACCTATCAGGATTATTTGTAAGGAGAGCATCGAGGAGAGTAGCCTTTTCTGGGTGTTTGGAGTCATACCTTGTGGGATTGGTGATAATCTGAGAAAGATTTATGGAGTCCCATACTTGAAAACATGTGAATAAAACTGTAAATACATTATGCTTCATACATACAGTGCATTCGGAAAGTTCAGACCCCTTGACTTTTTCCACATTTAGTTACGTTACAGCCGTAAATCTAAAATGGAAAAATACATTTTTCACTCATCGATCTTCACACGATATCCCATAATGATAAAGTGAAAAATATTTTTATTTGTGCAAATGTATAAAACATTTAAAACAGAAATACCTTATTTACATAAGTATTCAGACTCTTTGCTATGATACTTGAAATTGATCTCAGGTGCATCGTGTTTCCATTGATCATCCTTGAGATGTTTCCACATCTTGATTTGAGTACATCTGTGGTAAATTCAACTGACTGGACATGATTTGGAAAGGTACACACATGGGTTGCAAAGGGTCAAAAACGTTCTGGTAAATTTCCTGAATTTTTCCGGAAATTTTCCATGGAACGTTAAGCCCGGGAACTTGGGGAATTTTGCTTAAATTCATAAGAAAAAAGTTAGCATATAAGAGTGAACCTTTTTTGTGGGATACATATAAGGCAATTCTAGGTTGTGGCATATTTTGGATAAACTATCCCCAATTCAATAGAATTCCAACCCTCTGCATGCACAGTGCATTCTTCCATCACATGTACAGTGCACTCTTCCATCACATGTACAGCTGATTCTCACACTTAGTCATTTAGGTCAACATTGGATCATTCAGAGATCCTCACTGAACTTCTGGAGAGAGTTTGCTGCACTGAAAGTAAAGGGGCTGAATAATTTTGCACGCCCAATTTTTCAGTTTTTGATTTGTTAAAAAAGTTTGAAATATCCAATAAATGTCGTTCCACTTCATGATTGTGTCCCACTTGTTGTTGATTCTTCACAAAAAAATACAGTTTTATATCTTTATGTTTGAAGCCTGAAATGTGGCAAAAGGTCGCAAAGTTCAAGGGGGCCGAATACTTTCGCAAGGCACTGTAGGTAGCAAACCAGGCCAAAGACCCCTCAGAGACACAAATGCTCCTTAGCCGGCCCACAAGAATGGAATGGTCTACCGTATTAAAAGCTTTGGCCAAGTCAATAAAAATAGCAGCACAATATTGCCTAGAATTTAAGGGCAGTGGTGACATCATGGAAGACCTTTAAGGTTGCAGTGACACATCCATAACCTGAGTGGAAACCAAATTGCATACCCGAGAGAATACTATACACGCCAAGAAAGCCAGTCAGTTGATTGTTGACAAGTTTTTCCAACACTTTTGATTAACAGGGCAAAATACAAATATGCCTATAACAGTTAGGATCAGCTTGATCTCCCCCTTTAAATAAAGGACAACTGTGGCTGCCTTCCAAGCAATGGGTACCTCCCCAGAAAGGAGAGACAGGTTAAAAGGGAGGAGGCATGGCTGAGTCAAATAGGAATCCTGACTAAATGAAGTGGTGATTAAAGAGCTCAGCCATGTGCTTCTTGTCAGTAACAACCACATCATCAACATTAAGGGACATGGGCAGCTGTGAGGAGGGTTTATTCTCCAGGTCTTTAACCGTTTTCCAGAACTAGACCCACAGAGAGAGAATTAGACCCACAGAGAGAGAACTGCTCCTTAAAGTAACTAACTTTGGACTTCCGGATAGCCTGAGCGTACTTATTTCTCATTTGCCTGAACGATAGCCAGTCAGCCTGCGTATGCGTGTGCCGAGCCTTTCGCCAAATGCAAATCTTGAGGTGGAGTAACTGCAAGATCACGGTCGAACCAGGGGCTAAACCTGTTTTTAATTCTAATTTTCTTTAAGGGAGTGTGTTGGTTAACAATACCACTGAAAATATCAAAACAGTAGGTCCAAGCGTCTTCGACAGAGGGGATCAAGCTGATTCTATACCATTCTACAGAGGCCCGTTCATGAAGAAAGTTTTTTTTAGCAAGTGTCTATGACAAATCAGGACAGTTCGTTTCACTGAGCAGCAATTACGAACACAGGTTATAAAACAGTGATCACTAAGGTCATTACACAAAACACCAGACTGATACCTATCAGGATTATTTGTAAGGAGAGCATCGAGGAGAGTAGCCTTTTCTGGGTGTTTGGAGTCATACCTTGTGGGATTGGTGATAATCTGAGAAAGATTTATGGAGTCCCATTGCTTTAGGACTTGGTCGGGTGGTTTAAGCATGTCACCTAAGCAGGACAAATTCAGACTTCCTCTGTAGAGGATCTCTGCTGCACTCCACCAATCAGGCCGTTATGGTAGAGTGGTCAGACGGTAGCCGCTCCACAGTAAAAGGCACATGACAGCCGGCTTGGAGTTTGACAAAAGGCACCTAAAGGACTCTCAGACCATGAGAAACAAGATTCTCTGGTCTGATGAAATCAAGATTGAACTCTTTGGCCTGAATGCCAAGCGTCAAATCTGGAGGAAACCTGGCACTGTCCCTATGGTGAAGCATATTAGTGGCAGCATCATGCTGTGGGGATGTTTTTCAGCAGCAGGGACTGAGAAACTAGTCAGGATCGAGGGAAAGATGAATGGATCAAAGTACAGAGAGATCCTTGATGAAAACCTGCTCCAGATCGCTTAGGACCTCAGACTGGGGTGTAGGTTCACCTTCCAACAGGACAATGACCCTAAGCACACAGTCAAGACAGTGCAGGAGTGGCTTCGGGGCAAGTCTCTGAATGTCCTTGAGTGGCTCAGCTGGAGCCCGGATTTAAACCAGATCAAACATCTCTGGAGAGACCTGAAAATACCTGTGCAGCCATGCTCCCCATCCAACCTGACATAGCTTGAGAGGATCTGTAGATAAGAATGGGATAAACTCCCCAAATACAGTTGTGCCAAGCTTGTAGCGTCATACCCACAAAGACTCGGGGCTGTAATCGCTGCCAAAGCGTCTTCAACAAAGTACTGAGTAAAGGGTCTGAAAACTTATGTAAATGTTATATATAATTTTTATATTTTTTATAAATGTGCAACATTTATAAAAAAAACCTTGCTTTGTCATTATGTGGTATTGTGTGTGGATTGATAAGGGACATTTAAAAAAAATCATTTTAGAATAAGACTGTAATGTGGCAAAATGTGGTTAAAGGCCAAGGGGACTGAATATTTTCTAAAGGCACTGTACATACTGTATGCTACAGTAGAAATGACAATGCGATATACAGAAAATAAGTCACTTACTTTGATAGGAACGCAAAACAACGCAAAACACGTCCAAAGGTATTGTCTGTGAGGAAAATAACATGTGAGGAAAATGAAGGCAATGCGAGCACCAGCCAGAAAATGTGCCACACAGAAAAGGTTTGTGTAAGACTGCGCAAAAGTCTACATATTTTGTCTGCGGACGCACTGGGGAAGTGCTTGGGCTCACCTCCAACAGAGACGTTTGTCCAGCTCAGTAATGCCTTGAACATAAATTGTCCGCAACAGTGATATGGACTACTTCTATGTTAATTCATGAGGAGACGGAACACACCTCAATTCAAACTGTTATTAGAAAATAAAACTTGTTAGAAAATAAATTGAAATTAATAAGTTTAAAGATAGCCTATAGATAATTAGCAGGCAACACGGCTTAACTGTCCTGTTACGTAACAATCACATCTTGGAACAGTGAGTGCATTCTGACACCACGCGCATAAAACAACTCACGCTGGGGCGACTGTTAGAGATATTTGGTACTCACGCGTCTAATGGCTAACAGGTGACATCAATAAAGCATCATAGCTTTCACCTGGATTCACTTGGTCAGTCTATGTCATGGAAAGAGCAGGTGATTATAATGTTTTGTACTCTTAGTGTATTCCTCGTGTCACTATTTCTATAAAACAAATGTAATCTTTATCTTTAAGTCTGCATTGTTGGAAAATGACACATAAGTTGTCACGCCCAGGTCTGTTTCACCTGTCTTTGTGATTGTCTCCACCCACCTCCAGGTGTCACATGTTTTCCCCATTATTCCCAGGGTATTTATTCTTATGTTCTCTGTCTGTTGCCAGTTCGTCTTGTCAAGTCAACGAGCGTGTTTTTTCCATGAGCCTGCTTTTGCCAAGTCTCAGATGTTCGTCCCTGATTCGGCCCGGCCACAGGTCCTGGAACGGGCTCACTCTTTCAGGCTTACCTGTCATCCTGGTGCCCGTTGTACCCTGGCTTTCCTCCAACAACGCTTCTGGTGGCCCACCATGACTCCTGATGTCTCGGCCTTCGTCGCTGCATGCATGGTGTGTGCTCAAAATAAGACTCCGCGGCAAGCTCCGTCTGGCCTCCTTCAGCTACTCCCTGTTCCTCATCGCCCCAGGTCCCATATTTCCCTGGATTTTGTCACTGGGCTTCCCCCGTAAGATGGCAACACCACCATCCTGACAATGGTGGATAGGTTCTCCAAAGCCGCCCATTTCATCCCTCTCCCCAAGTTACTGTCAGCCAAGGAGACGGCCCAGCTCATGGTGCAGCACGTCTTCTGAATCAATGGACTCCCGGTCGACATTGTCTCTGATCGGGGTCCTCAGTTCTCGTCCCGATTCTGGAAGGCGTTCTGCAGCCTTATCGGGTCGTCGGCCAGCCTGTCCTCCGGGTTTCATCCCCAATTCAACGGCCAGCCGGAGTGAGCCAATCAAGACATGGAAACGACACTTTGATGTCTCGTCTGTAGTAACCCCACCACCTGGAGCCAGCAATTGGTGTGGGTGGAGAATGATAGGAACACTCCTCCCTACTCGGCCACTGGACTCACCCCATGGAGCACTCAAAGGGGGAATCATCCCCCGCTCTTCCCGGAGCAAGAAGTTGAGGTCAACATACCCTCAGCCCAGATGTTCATCCGCCGCTGTCGGCATACCTGGAAAAGAGCTTTCGGCTCTTCTCAAGACCACTTCCAGGTACCGTCGTCAAGCGGACCGCCACCGGACTCCGGCTCCCCACTATCGTCTCGGGCAGAGGGTATGGCTGTCTACACGGGACCTGCCCCTCCGGGTGGAATCCCTCAAAGTTTTCCCCCCGTTTCATTGGTCCTTTCCCAGTTTATAGAGTCCTTAGTCCCACTGCTGGTCGTCTGCTGATGTCCAGCCAGCGTACATTGTGAAATGCCTCCTGAGTGTTTGACCACGTGGCAGGGGTTTCCACTACCTGGTTGACTGGGAGGGTTATGGCCCGGAAGAGAGGTGCTGGGTTCCCGCTAAAGACAGCCTGGAACTGGCCCTCACCCCGGTCAACCAGGTATGCACCCAGGTAGGATGCCAGGTGGCGGCCCTAGAGGGTGGGTACTGTCACGCCCTGATCTGTTTCATCTGTCTTTGTAATTGTCTCCACCCACCTCCAGGTGTCACCCGTTTTCTCCATTATTCCCAGGGTATTTATTCCTGTGTTCTCTGTTTGTCTGTTGCCAGTTCGTCTTGTCTTGTCAAGTCAACCAGCATGTTTCCGTGCTCCTAATTTTTCAAGTCTCTGTTTTTCTAGTCCTCCCGCTTCTGACCTTTGCCTGCCCTGACCTCGAGCCTGCCACTCTGTACCTCCTGGACTCTGACCTGGTCTATGATCTTTTGCCTGTCCACGTCCTGTCTCTTGCCTGCCCCTTGTTTTATAATAAATATCAGAGACTCTAACCATCTGCCTCCCGTGTCTGCATCTGGGTCTCACCCCATATCGTTATATAAGTAAGCATTATACTGTTAGTCTACACCTGTTGTTCACGAAGTATGTTATGAATAACATTTGATTTTGTTTGATTAGCTTTTTTATTTTTTGCTAATGGCCCTATACAGCTCATTGAGTGCAGTCTTAGTGCCAGCATCGGTTTGTGGTGGTAAATAGATGAAAATTCTCTAGGTATGGTATAGTATGGTCTGCACCTTATGAGATATTCAAACTCAGGCGAGCAAAAACTTGAGACTTCCTTAACATTTGAGATCACACATCAGCTGTTGTTAACAAAGCGACACACCCCTCCTCCCTTCATCTTTCCCGAGTCTGCCGTCTGGTCTTGACGATGCATACAAGAAACAGGCACAATTTATATTTTCCATGTCCTCGTTCAGTCAACTCTGAGGTACCGTTGAAAGGATAGTCTCAAATGGAGCTCATCCAGTTTATTCTCCAGTGACTGCATTTTCACCAATAGAATAGATGGCAATGGTGTTTTTTTTTGCCCAACGACATAGTCTCGTCAGGATGCTACCTATCCTGCATCTCTTTCACCGCCGATTCCTCTTTTGAGTCCCAGGGATTAGGGCCTGGACCAGAGTAAGCAGAATGTCCAGAGTTGCCGACATGTTGAAGTAGACATTTCCATCCATATTGAGGTTAGTGACCGATGTTCTGATGACCAGAAGCTGTTTTTAGTCATCGGAAATGATGGTGGAGACATTATATATACGATCTGCGGTCAAGAGCCAGTAAGACGGCTACTATCAACTGCAGCCGCTCACCGATTTGTCAGATCACACTGCAGTTACACCTCAAAACCTCCAAAACATCTGCTATATGGATGTCGGCCAACGCGGGTTAACACTCAATCTGATCGAATTGATGCCTTAGTAACACTGGCCAATTTGCTGTGTATCAACGTTTGCTGCACATACGTGCTCCAGAGAAGCTAGAACAATTGAATGTGACAAGAGGGCAAAAACAGTGTAACAATAGAACACCATTTATCTCCTGGTCTACTGTGAGTTTCACCTCATTGCTCATCTGTATGACTGTGATATCAGTGACATGTCACAAATCTCTTAAAGCAGGCTGCGGGACAAATACTTTCTTTACACAAACACATTCCTTGAGAACAACTGACACGTTTCCTGTTCATGTCCTATTTGTGGACAATCGCCATGCTCTACGCAGTAGCTGTGAAAGAGGCATACATTCTTGTCTATTAATAGGCCAACTGTAATCAGTATTTTTAGTGAAGGTTAAATGAGGTAACATTAAGCACAAGGCTCTCTTTCAACAAAAGTGACTGTTCCAGACCATTTTTCAAACTATACCAAGTTAATTTTACATGTGTTACGAACAATCACCTGCTACTGACCAATGATTTATGCTTTACCACAAGTACCTTATTTTCAAAGTCGTGGGTTCCCAAACGATTTGTGCATGAGCGTGACCCATCTAAATGTTCTTATTAACGAAACAATCTTTCTAATCACAGTCCATTCTTAAGCTGTGACCCTCCAATGGGTCTCAACTCTGGTGGCCTAAGACCTTGTTGTTTATCCCAACCACCACCCCTGACATGCACGTACACACGCACACATGCACACATGCACACACGCCTGCTAATTGGGCAACTAAAAGTACATGAAAATTGTTCATTGAATGGTTGGCACATCAACGTTGCACGTGAGTGGAACTGAATTGGAAATGATACTGGATACAAAACAAATCCAGTACATCTTTTCCCTTTTCTTTTCATGTAGCTATGTTTTTTTTCACACAGCTAAACCAAATGCCAGGAAGTTGTAAATCGTTTGATTAAAGGGACAGACAAAATGGCACCACAGTGTTCTTCACCCGCCTATAGATGGCTTGTCCTGTTTAAAAAAAAACTTTGTCCCAAACACTAGGACAACAAAAACAAGTGCAATCAGCTCTCTCCCATTACCAAGTCAACACAACAACATTTATCACCACACAATGATATCAAAGAGTTTTCAAATAAAAAAATTGTCTCAATCTTTTTTGTCCAAAATTAAAAACTTAGATTAAGGAATTAGAATAAGAAGGTCAGATGGCAAAAGTGCATGAATCACCATACATTGACCTATAGTGGCATATTGTGGAAACACAAAATGTAACAATTAAAAAACAAGGCAAAGCAGTAACTGTAATTTAAAAAATACATGTTTAACAGTACATATGCACATGAATAACAAACCAATAAAAAACAGTAATTAATACATTAAAAGATAATGCCCTATGTCCGGGCAAAAATATATTAAAAAATATATATTTGATTTCTCATTGTTGAACATAAAAGACCATAAAAAATACCAGCAAATCAGCTCCAAGTTATTTTAATTTTGGAAATCTGTTCCAAGGTATTCCCACGTATAATAGATACAGTGGGGCAAAAAAGTATTTAGTCAGCCACCAATTGTGCAAGTTCTCCCACTTAAAAAGATGAGAGAGGCCTGTAATTTTCATCATAGGTACACTTCAACTATGACAGACAAAATTAGAAAAAAATCCAGAAAATCACATTGTAGGATTTTTAATGAATTTATTTGCAAATTATGGTGCAAAATAAGAATTTGGTCACCTACAAACAAGCAATATTTCTGGCTCTCACAGACCTGTAACTTCTTCTTTAAGAGGCTCCTTTGTCCTCCACTCCAAACTCCACTATGGCCAAGACCAAAAAGTCCCACCCAAAATGTTGTTATTGCTGTCTCTTGTAAATACAGAAAATAACATGGTTCCAGTGTGGTCCTCACCTATCTTCTCACACTGGAGTTGAATGCGGATGAGAGCAGTGCTTTACTCTGTAAAACAGCACAATAATGTTAGTTGATATTGTCCCAGGGTGGGACACACAGTGAAGTGAGTGCACCCAGTATGCCTTAATTCCTGTAAAAAAAGAACCGGTTATTGTTTCTGTCCATGATGATAAAATTGCTCTCATAGGTGGAGTCACACGCATACAGTTTCACACAAACAAAACATTAGGTTAAAAGGTAGTAACAGGCTTCTCAAAACACCGTTTTTATTCAATGTTGAAAAAAATATATTCATGTAAATATTATTCAAATGTTTGTGGCTCTGTAAAGCAGAGGTAAGATCTCATGAATCCTACTGTATTTTGTTGTTGGTGGCCTCTCATCCTCGGTAATAAAATGTAATAACTCTCTCACAGTCAATAAGATAACTGTACAATGGGGGGGGGGGACTTTGACATCAATTATTAATGAGCTAACATATTAAAACAAAGTCCTGTTCGAAAGTGTTAAAATTCAGCACACTCCTCCGAACACATGGAAGGAATTTTCAGGGCTTACGCATCACAATGAGAAAGCTCTCAATGCCACTATCAGCAAGCCGGACAATGACTGAATGCTTATGTCAGATTTCCAATCCCGTTAGGAGGAGGATCTCTTTGAGTCTCAGAGGAAAATCCAGATCCAAAAAGATTCCAGATGACAACACTCTATATAACAGCAAAATTTAAGAAAATTGACAGGATTACGTTCAGCATTGATCTCAACACAATGTTACACGGGAAAAAGTCAACAAAGTTTAGGATGTGAAAGACTCAGCTGATAAAGGAAAGTCTTGGAAGTGAATGGAGTATTCTGAATGGCCTCCTTACAAACAGGTGTTTCTGTCTTGTGTTGTGGTAACCAGCCACTGTTTGTGCTGCTGCCCAGTTTTGACTTCACATATTCCCATGTACGCACATCATAGGGAAGGAAGAGGATTCACTGACTCCTAATAGGTTCTAAACGATTTCCTTAGTCACAGGGTTTGCTTTGGTTTTGTTTTTTTTCGTTGGGCTTTTCTAACACTTTTGTACTGTGTATTTGTAATCCATGTCTCATAGGTAAGTTATAGAACAGCCAAAAGGCATCAATGTTGAAGTGACATATTAGTCAGACTTCAGAATTTAGACAGTTTGACCAGGAGTTTCCTAGGGAGATGAGAGACAGGTGGAATACCCAATGACCCAGAGCAATTACTAAACTATTATGTAACAACACTGTTGGGACGTTCACTTTGTTGAGGGGGCGGGGTGCGGAACTTAGGCCGGCTTTCATCTCAATGCAAAATCATGGGCATTGATATGGAGTTGGTCACCCCTTTGCTTCTATACCAGCCTCCACTCTTCTGGGAAGTCCTTCCACTAGATGTTGGAACATTGCTGTGGCGACTTGCTTCCATTCAGCCACAAGAGGCCGGGCACTGATGTTGGGCGATACGGCCTGGTTTGCAGTCAGCGTTCCAATTCATCCCAACGGCGTTTGATGGGGTTGACGTGAGGGCTCTGTGCAGGCAGTCAAGTTCTTCCACACCGATCTCAACAAATAATTTCTGCATTGACCTCACTTTGTGCACGACGGCATTGTCATGCTGAAACAGGAAAGGGCATTCCCCAAACGGTTGCCACAAAGTTGGAAGCACAGAATCGTCTACAATGTCATTGAATGCTGTAGCATTAAGATTTCCCTTCACCAGAACTAAGGGGCCTAGCCCGAACCATGAGAAACAGCCCCAGACCCTTATTCCTCCTCCACCAAACTGCCAGATGGTGAAGCGTAATTCATCACTCCAGAGAATGCGTTTGCACTGCTCCAGAGTCCAACGGAGGCAAGCTTTACACCACTCCACCCAACGCTTGGCATTGCGCATGGTGATCTTAGGCTTATGTGGGATGGCTCAGCCATGGAAACCCATTTCATGACGCTCCGGACGAACAGTTCTTGTGCTGATGTTGCTTCCAGAGGCAGTTTGGAACTCAGTAGTGAGTGTTTCAACTGAGGACAGATGATTTGTACACACCTCAGCACTCAACGGTCCCGTTCTGGGAGCCTGAGCCATTCTTGCATATAAAGGTTTCACTTCACAAAAACAGCACTTACTGTTGACTGGGGCAGCTCTAGCAGGGCAAAATTTGACAAACTGACTTGTTGGAAAGGTGGCATCCTATGACGGTGCCATGTTGAAAGTCACTGGGCTCTACAGTAAGGCCATTCTACTGCCAACCTCTGTATATGGAGATTGCTTGGCTGTGTGCTCCATTTTACCTGTCAGCAACAGGTGTGGCTGAAATAGCCAAATCCACTAATTTGAAGGGGTGTCCACATACTTCTGTATATATAGTGCATTCGGAAAGTACTCAGACCCCTTGGCTTTTTCCACATTTTGTTACTTTGCAGCCTTATGCTGCAAAGTGGATTAAATAAATTTTAAAAACCTCATCAATCTAAACACAATACCCCATAATGATAAAGTGACAACTGATTTTTAAATTTTTTTGCAAACTACTTACATAAGTATTCAGACCCAGAGTCTCGAAATTTAGCTCAGGTGCATCCTGTTTCCATTGAGATGTTTCTACAACTTGAGTCCACCTGTGGTAAATTCAATTGATTGGACATGATTTGGAAAGGCACACACTTGTCTATATAAGATCCCACAGTTGACAGTGCATGTCAGAGCAAAAACAAAGTCATGAGGTCAAAGGAATTGTTCGTAGAGCTCCGAGATAGGATTGTGTCGAACAGCAGATCTGGGGAAGTGTACCAAAACATTTATGCAGCATTGAAGGTCCCCAAGAAACCAGTGGCCTCCATCATTCTTAAATGGAAGAAGTTTGGAACCACCAAGACTCTTCCTAGAGCTGGCCACCCGGCCAGACTGAGCAATCGGGGAAGAAGGGCCTTGATCAGGAAAGTGACCAAAAACCCAATGGTCACTCTGACAGAGCTCCAGAGTTCCTCCATGGAGATGGGAAAACCTTCCAGAAGGACAACCATCTCTGCTGCACTGCACCAATCAGGCCGTTATGGTAGAGTGGCCAAACGGAAGCCACTCCTCAGTAAATGGCACATGACAGCCCACTTGGAGTTTGCTAAAAGAGCACTCGGGACCTCAGATTGGGGCGAAGGGTCACCTTCCAACAGGACAATGACCCTAAGCACAAAGCCAAGACAATGCAGGAGTGGCTTCGGAAACAGGTCTCTGAATGTTTTTGAGTTGCCCAGCCAGAGCCCGGACTTGTACCCGATCGAATATCTCTGGAGAGTCCTGAAAATACCTGTGCAGCGACACTCCCTATCCAACCTAACAGAGCTTGAGAGGATCTGCAGAGATGGGTAGGAGAAACTCCCCAAATGCAGGTGTGCCAAGCTTGTAGAGTCATACCCGAAGAAGACTCAAGACTGTAATCACTGCCAAAAGTGTTTCAACAAAGTACTGAGTAAAGGGTCTGAATACTTAAGTAAATGTGATATTTCAGTTTTTTGTTATTAATACAGTTGCAAACCTTTCTAAAAACCTGTTTTTGCTTTTTCATTCTTGGGTGTTGTGTGTGGATTGATGAGGGGGGAAAAAAATATTTAATACATTGTAGAATAAGGCTGTAACGTAACAAAATGTGAAAATAGTCAAAGGGTCTGAATACTTCCCGAATGCACTGTACAGTGTATATAAAACACAGGAAAATCTAGGTTTTTACTGCACTGCATCTTTGACACCAACACAAGGGTTATTTTACACCAATGAGTGTTAATTTAACACCTGAACCTACACTAGAAATGTTACACAGGAAAATCAACCCTAGGCCAATTTGCTGTGTAGCATTCAGATCATATTTTTTTGTGTGAATGAATGACTGTAGAGGTTTTGCGAGTTCTCTTTCAGGGAAAACTGTTTGACTGACTCCCTAAAACTGTCCGTGGTATTCTAAAGATAGTACAGATAGATGTTGATGAAGACACCCGATTAGTTGGATAAGTTCTTAGAAAAGGACAATGGAAAATCAGCATTACGCATTCCATGTCATATTTCCTTCTCTACATTTCCTGCTCAGCTTTTCCTCGAGCGCGCTCTCCCCTACCTCTCTGCATGTGTTCGTGAGAATGTGGTGCAACAGAAAGTTGTCAGGGCAGAGCCCCCCCACTTGTGATGTACCACGCGTTTAACAATAACACTATGAGATCTCCTCTTACAAACCATACAGATATTATAATTTACAACACACATCCCCCCACTGAAATATGCAATGAGCCCAAAGAATGATACATTTTGAGTTAGTTGAAATGTTGATACATAAAGAGAAATAACGTGCTATAAGTCATATTATGAGACGTTATAAAGGACCATACATGCTTCTAACAAATTGCAAATGCTTTAAAGAAAGTATTACCGATACTCCTAATAGCCAAGTCGTTCTTAAATATATTCCTGTCTTTAGAACTAAACCGAAGATTGCGGGTCTGGTTCTTTTGTAAGGGGTGTGTTTTTATGTGTACGTGGTAGCGTGCGAGAGTCGGGAGATTACAGAGCCCTTGCGTGTTTCTCCCGCTGTGACCTTGCCAATCCAGTTTGACATGTTCCATTCCAGCCCGACACATATTCCATTTCCTGGTTACATAACGGAATGTAAACTACAAAAGAATGTAATGAGCCCTCCTGTAAAATTATTTTTTAAAAAGGCACCTTGACACATTCTATAGGGCACAAACTTTTATTAATGGAAACACAAAGTGGGAAAGTATTTTGGTCCCACCATTCATACGTCCACTTACTTGTACACGACTATTAGGTAACGTAATCCTGAGCAAACATGGGCCCCTTTAATAGCTGGATGTGGTGTGATGAAATCACTGAGCTCTCAGTCATAGTGCAGCCAATACACATGCTGCACAATCAATTGTAGACTATTTTCATGTAATTGGAATAAATGCAAACACACACACACACACACACACACACACACACACACACACACACACACACACACACACACACACACACACACACACACACACACACACACACACACACACACACACACACACACACACACACACAGGGCGGCAGGTAGCCTAGTGGTTAGAGCGTTGGACTAATAACCGAAAGGTTGCAAGATTGAATCGCCGACCTGACAAGGTTCAAATCTGTCGTTCTGCCCCTGAACAAGGCAGTTAACCCACTGTTCCTAGGCCGTCATTGAAAATAAGAGCTTGTTCTTAACTGACTTGCCTAGTTAAATAAAGGTCATATAAAATTTAAAAAACTCACACAGTGCATTAATAACTGCTTCTCTCTCACTTACAGATAGGAGCCAATCTAAACACTCAGATAGGAGCCAATCTAAACACTCAGATAGAAGCCAATCTAAACACAGACACACACACACAGTGCATTCATGACTGCTCCTCTCTCACCTACAGATAGGAGCCAATCTAAACACTCGGGAAAGGAAGCCTAGGTTCCTAAGCATTTAATGTTGTCTGGTGCTGTCACCACACATCAAAGCCTGCTGAGACAGAAGTAATCCCAACTGACGGGCCAACCCTCACCTCCGTGCTGGAGTACCAAACCATGACAGCCTCTTTATTTTACCTCTTACTAATGAGAAACAAAACAATCCCATGCAGCACAATCCTTCTTGGCCCAACTCTACACACCTTGTTAACCTTAGCAACCACCACAGTCCTAGAAATGAATGGAAATTAAACTGTAACGATAATTGGGCCTGTTTAAAGCAGACATAAATGGAGAGTTTCCAATTTGTCCCTAGTGTGCTGTCTGGTGGAGAAGGTGAGTTTTGATTAGGTACTGTAGGAGTATATTGGGAAGTAATGGGTGAGTGTTTGGGGAGGGTCTTGCAGGGGGTTCCCTCTCCCTTTAATGGGGCCATGCGAGGGGAGCTGTGTTTATCTTCCTTGCACCCTATTCTACCGACCCTTCTGTCATTCCAGGGGAGAAAGAGGGAGAGACAAAACAAAGCAGAAATCTCATTAGAGATATTTCCAAATTGTTAGAGCATGACCCTTTTTGTGGCTTTGACTGTTAGGAAACCCAAACAACGGCCGATGGTCAACTTAAGTTGGCCTTTCACTAGAAGGAGACATCAACATTTATGTTGTGGATTGATCATGAATAATAACATAGGCCTATAGGCTTTGAATAGATCAAAACTGTTGAAGAAAATAATGTCCATACATATGGTTATTTAAAAAGAAAACCGTAACATTTGTTGGGTGTCACACCTGCACCCGCTCCCCCTCTCTGGCGCCCGAGGGCGCCAGGCTGCCTATCATTACGCACACCTGTCACCATCGCTACGCGCATCAGCGCTTCATTGGACTCACCTGTACTCCATCATGTTTTTGGTTGCCTCCCCAATATCTGTCTTTTCCTCAGTTTCATCCCCGTGTCAGCATTATTGTCGTTATGCTTCCCTTGTCCACACGCTGTCCTTGTTTCATTTCATGTCCGTTATTCATTAAATGTTCACTCCCTGTACTTGTTTCTTGTCTCCTAGCGTCCTCACAATTGGAGATAAAACAATTCCTGATGGACAAATTAAAATTGTGTAAGTATATACTCTAAGGATTGCCATGCCACATTCGACTTGGTATACGGCCATTTTCTTGTCATGAGAGTAAGATTTCCTTTGACATGTACCACTACACAAAAAAATTACATCATGTTTACAGATACAAGCTTTCTGTGCCAATAAAACGTGGTTTAGTTTAGTTTATTAGGATCCCCATTAGCCACTGCACATGCAGCAGCTACTCTTTCTGGGGTCCACATAAAACATAAAAATATATGACAAAGTACAGAACAGTAATAGACAAGAACAACACAAGATATTACATTAAATTCCATAAATAAAGAGTTATAAGAAAGCTTTAAATAGAACAAACCCCCGAGCTGACAAGGTACTAATCTGTCGTTCTGCCCCTGAACAGGCAGTTAACCCACTGTTCCTAAGTCGTCATTGAAAATGAGAATTTGTTCTTAACGGACTTGTCTAGTTAAATAAAGGTAAACTAAGTAAAAATTTCACGGTAAGGTTTACACTTTGTATTCGGTGCATGTGACAAATAAAGTTTGATTTGATTTGATCTATACATAACTAAGTGATTCATTAATCTCTTTTTTGTTTGGGTACTGTGAAGAAACCCATAGTGGTGTGTTTGGTGGGGTATGTATGTTTGAAGTGTATGCAAATAGATTATACATGCATTTTCAACACGTAAATCTTTCTTTAAAAGAATAGAAGAGAATAAGTACATTTCTCCTCATCCCTCACCCATGAAAGACTATCATGCCTTTTGTTGATGTTAGATCTGTGTGTGCAGTTAATGGCAAGGCGTGCTGCTCTGTTTTCAACCAGCTGCAGCTTTGCTAGGTCTTTCTTTGCTGCATCTGACCATATTACCGGACAGTAATCAAGATGGGACAAGATCAAAGCCTGAACAACTAGTGCAGTTGATCTTTGTGTCAAAAATGCAGAACATATTGTTTTTACTGACATACCTACTCCCCATCTTCACAACAACTTTCTCAATATGACTTGACCATGATAACTGACAATCCAATGTTACTACTAGAAGTTCAGCTTCTTCAACTTGTTCAATGGTCCCACCCTTTATACACAACTCCAGTTGAGGTCTAGGTCTAAGAGAATGATTTGGACCAAATACAATGTTTTTGGTTTGAGATGTATTTAAGACCAGTTTATTGTTAATTACCCATTCTGACACTGACTGTAACTCCTTGCTAAGAGTCTCAGTGAACTCACTGGCTTTACTGTAGTTGCTGATGTGTAGAGTGTGCAATCATCAGCTTACATAATCATTTTAGCCTCTTGTAAGACAAGTGACAAAGAATTTGTAAAAATAGAGAAGACTAATGGCCCAAGGCAACTGCCCTGAGGGATACCACACTGTACATACTGTATCTGATGTTACAGTATATTTCATTGAAGAATAGTCTGACTTCTATTGGATAAGTAACTCTCCAGCCATGTGATTGCAGGTGATGTAAAGCCATAACAAGTGAGTTGTTTTCAAAGTGTGATCAATAACATCAAAGGCTGCACTGAAATCTAACAATAGAGTTCCAACTATCATCTTACTATCTATTTATTTTAGCCAATCATCAGTCATCTGAATCAGTGCAGTACAAGTTGAGTGCTCTTCCCTATATGCATTCTGAAAGTCAGTTGTTAACTTGTCCTTTAGAAAATAGCATTGTACAGTGAGCTCCAAAAGTATTGGGACAGTGACAAAGTTGTTGTTGTTTGGGCTCTGTACTCCAGCACTTTGATACAATGACTATTGGGTTGATGTGCAGACTGTCATATTTAATTTGAGGGTATTTTCATCCACATCTGGTGAAGCATTTATAAATTACAGCACTTTATGTACATAGTCCATTTTAGGCGACCAAAAGTATTGTGACAAATTCACTTATATGTGTATTAAAGTAGGAAAAAAATGCAGTATTTGGTCCCATATTCTAAGCACGCAATAACTACATCAAGTCTGTGACTCCACAATTTTGTTGGATGCATTTACTGTTTGTTTTGGTTGTATAAGGGCACAAGGCAAGACCCAAATGCAGACACAGGAGGCAGATGGTAGAGCTCCGATATTTATTATAACAAAGGGAGTAGGCAAAGGCAGGTCGGGGACAGGCGAGAGTTCATAAACAAGGTCAGAGTCCAAACAGTACCAGACGATAGGCAGTCTCAGTGTCAGGCCAGGCAGGGGCCAGAAACCAGATCCAAGTCCAAAACTGTACGGGAGAGGCAGGCTGGTAGTCAGAGCAGGCAGAGTGGTCAGGCAGGCGGGTTCAGAGTTAGGACAGGCAAGGGATGAAACCAGGAGGACTAGAAACAAACAGAGACGGGGGAAAATAGGGGCAAGGAAAAACGCTGGTAGACTTGGCAAACAAGACGAACTAGCACAGAGAGACAGGAAACACAGCGATATATACACCGGGGATAATAAGCGACACATGGAGGGTGTGAAGACAATCACAAGGACAGGTGAACCAGATCAGGGTGTGACAGGTTGTGTTTCAGATAATTTTGTGCCAATTGAAATGCATGGCAAATAATGTTTTGTGTCTTTTTGGAGTAACTTTTGTTGTAAATAAGACTAGAATATGTTTCTAAACTCTTCTACATTAATGTGTATGCTACCTTGACTACGGATAATCCTGAATGAATCGTGAATAGTGATGAGTGAGAAAGTTACAGACGCACAAATATCATACCTCCCAAAAAATGATAACCTCCCCTGTAATGGTGAGAGGTTAGCATGTCTTGGGGATATTATATTTGTGCGTTACAGTATGAACTTTAACCTCGTAGTCATTGTGTCATTTCAAATCCAACGTGGTCAAGTACAGAGCCAAAATAACAACAAAAAATTGTCACTGTCCTAATACTTTTGGAGCTCTCTGTAATTGTTCAAACACAATTCTCTCCATCAGTTTATTAAGAACAGGCAGCAAACTGATTGATCAGTGGTTAAAGCCAGCAAAGGGTGCTTTACTATTTTTAGGTAGTGGAATTACTTTAGCTTCCTTTCAAGGCGGACACACACTCCTTTAGGCTTTGGTTAAAGACATGGCAAATAGGGGTGGCAATACAGTCTGAAACCATTCTCACAAGTTTCCCATCTGGTTTGTCTATACCTGGTGGCTTATCACTATTGATGGATATCAACCGTTTTTCCACCTCTTCCACACAAACTTGACCAAATTCAAAATGGCAATCTTTCTCTTTCATTATTGGATCTTCAATGCACATATATGATGGTTCACTATTCAATGTTGTCATTTCACTTCTCAGTTTGTCCACGTGACTGGTGAAATAGTTATTGAAATGATTGGCTATATCAAAATGTTTTGTTATAAATTACCCATCAACTTCAATGAATGATGGAGATTAATTTAGTTTTCTGCCCATAATATAATTGAAGGTGCTCTAGCCTTTTCCATAGTTTTTTATGTAATTGATCTTGTTTTGGTAACATAATTTCTTCCTTTTTTAAAGTTTAGTCAAATAATTTCTCAATTTAAATTCTTCTTATTAAAAATATATATATATTTTACCTTTATTTAACTAGACAAGTCAGTTAAGAGCAAATTATTATTTACAATGACGGCCTACCCTGACCAAACCTGGATGACACTGGTCCAATTGTGTGCCGCCCAATGGGCGCCCAATTGACAGTATGTCAACCAATCAGATGAGCAGCCTGACTTGTTTGCCACCTTCGTTGCATAATTTCTTTGAACCACGCCATTTTTCAATTCATCATCAATCCAGGGGGCTCAACAGTCCACACAGTTAGTTTCTTAACAGGTGTATGTTTGTCAACAATTGTCAAGAATAATTTTACAAATACACAAAGTGCTGCATCTAGATTCTCCTCCTTATACACATCAGAAATTCAGTGTTACTTGACCCTTAAGGCCACTGTACCATGACCTTTCAGGATATACATTTTGTAAGAGCTTTGTGGTTTTTATTGAAATGCTTAATCTTATAATTCACATAGGTGTCAATTATTGTTGACATCTCCTATACTGGTTGGGTACATTTCCTTTTATGTGTTTAACCTTTTGGGCTGCCAACACTTCCATAAATATATTGTACTATAAAAACATACTATTCCAGGATAAGAAATATTGAATGAGGACTGAGCACGCCCCCATTCCCATCGACGGGGCTGTAGTGGAGCAGGTTGAGAACTTCAAGTTCCTTGGCGTCCACATCAACAACAAACTAACATGATCCAAGCACACCAAGACAGTCGTGAAGCGGGCACGACAAAACCTATTCCCCCTCAGGAGACTGAAAAGATTTGGCATGGGTCCTCAGATCCTCAAAAGATTGTACAGCTGCACCATCGAGAACATCCTGACGGGTTGCATCACAGCCTGCTATGGCAACTGCTCGGCCTCCAACCGCAAAGCACTACAGAGGGTAGTGCATACGGCCCAGTACATCACCGGGGCCAAGCTTCCTGCCATCCAGGACCTCTATGCCAGGCGGTGTCAGAGGAAGGCCTAAAAATCTTCAAAGACTCCAGCCACCCTAGTCATAGACTGTTCTCTCTGCTACCGCACGGCAAGCGGTACCAGACCGCCACATCTAGGTCCAAGAGGCTTCTAAACAGCTTCTACCCCCAAGCCATAAGACTCCTGAACAGCTAATCAAATGGCTACCCAGACTATTTGCACCCCCCCACGCTGCTACTACTCTTAGTTATTATCTATATCTATGCATAGCCACTTTAGCAACCCTACCTGCATGAACATAATTATCTCAATTAGCTCGACACCGGTGTACCTGCACATTGAGACATTGACTCTGTACTGGTACCCCCTGTATATAGCCCCGCTATTGTTATTTACTGCTGCTCTTTAATGATTTGTTTTTCTCATCTCTTACTTTTTTATACATTTTTATTTTTGAGGTATTTTCTTTAAGCAAGGTTATCAAAGGTCAATGATGTTGAAAGCTCACAGCTTGCGCATATGCTGTATTTTTTTAGTGGTTCATCGCTGTATTTGCTTCTTATGTTCAGTACAATTCCCAGTCTCAACTAGTATTCCAATCCCAAGTGACTTTTAAGAGACCATCTATGTTCACAGAACAAACTACATCCACATGTGTGTTCCAAAGGCATCTCTCACTGAGTTTATTAAAAGAAGTGGCATTTATAGACACAATAACTTTGTTATACAAATCATTCCCAGATTACATCTACTCCACTTCAAGTTCATGTTGATTTTAAAACTTACACTAAAACCAGTGAGATCAAGATAGAACAAAAATCGTAATGCACATCAGTACCACCTGTAGCATTTCGACACATAACTATGACATCTTTGGTAGATCATTCAGAATGATGTTCCAGCCCTAATCTAACACACTTGGTTTTATGAATCAGCTGTTCATCAGGACCTTGATTAGCAGGACTGTGCTAGGGGTCCGTGCTATCCGGGGTCCTTGGGATGACCCTACCCCATTGAAGTTGAAATGTAAAATGGTTAAGGTAAGGGCTAAGGTTAGGGTTTGGGTTTGGATTAGGGTTTAGGGTAGGCCTATCCCAAGGATCCCAGATAGCACTGACCCTGTGCTAGGTCAGAGAGTCAGGTCAGAGTCAGGTGCCTTTGTACCTGCATACCCAGTAGCTCTACATAAGGAAAGTTCACCTTCAATATAATGAATGGCCTTACTTTGTTTTCAGTCATAATGTGCCGCTTGGCTATGTTCCTACCCCTATAACTCATTCACCCCTCCTCCTCTCATTGGACTAGCCCCACTGGGGCTCTTTATATTACTGTCAGGAGTTTCCCCTCCACCCACATCCCTGGGTGGAGGGGAAGTGCCTTGTTTTTCACTGTGTAGACTGGGATCTACTGAGACGGGTGGCATTGTGCTAGGATGTGTGTGTGTGTGTGTGTGTGTGTGTGTGTGTGTGTGTGTGTGTGTGTGTGTGTGTGTGTGTGTGTGTGTGTGTGTGTGAGTGTGTGAGTGTGTGAGTGTGTGTGTGTGTGTGTGTGCATGTCTTAATAGCGATAGAATTGGGGAGTCACTGTCTGACATCGTTTACTATGTAGCTCCAAAAGTCACACAGTTTCCTTCCTGTTGGGACAAGGGGTGGCTAGTCGAGCTATTTTGTTGATATCAACATTATATTGAACTGGGGCCACATTAAATGAATGAAGAAAAGACCCCACTGCTCCTCCAGTCCAAGAATGCAACAAGAGCAGGACAACAAAAATATAATCACAACAACAACACTACAAGCTACCTCTGAAGTCTCAGAGGTCTGTGATTAACCCCTTGCCTAATGGAAGTTTGACCTGAACAATAGCTTTAAGACTACAGGCACTTGGTAAACACTAAGTCTGACCTAATCTTCCACCCCAAGATGCTATCTGATCAACTCTGAATGCCATTATCAGGAGCAACTAACAGCTCAGAGGAAATACCAATCCCTTAGTGGAACAATAAGCTGAGAACATGCAGTACCTGAACGGAGACTGCTGTCAGCAGGGAGCAGTCTCTTCGGGGGGCTCTCCTATCCTCCTGGGGTCTAAAGTCACACGAGGTGACTTCAAGTATAACCAGTTTTTTCCCTTCTGCTTCTTTACATATACATAATTTAGCAGATGCTCTTATCCAGAACAACTTACAGTTAAGTGCAATCATCTTAAGGTCAATAGGTGGGACAACCACATATGACTAAGGAAGATTTTGGCAATGATGACATTTTACATTTACTTAATTTAGCAGACATTCTTATCCAGAGCAATTAGGGTTAAGTGCCTTGCTCAAGGGCACATCGAAATATTTTCCCCCGGTGATTTGAACCAGCAACTTTTCAGTTACTGGCCCAAAGCTCTTAATAAACCGCAAAGCTACCTGGTGCCCACATCTAGGTTGAATTCAAAAGCAGCACTTTTATCTTTGAATGAACTGATGCCAAAGAAATCCACGGTATCTGAATAATCAGTGCAACCATAAGTAGCCTACACATTGCTAAGCTTCCTATCAAAACTTGTACAACGCAAAAACTATTTGGAGTTTGTTAAACATTTCACACAGGATTCAAAACATTAATTCCCCCGCAAAAATGAGCTGGAAGAGACAGAATATTAGTAATGACAATGTCCTGATTGTCAAAGGTCCTCAGTCAGTCGATGCATTTCCCCTACCCAGTATGACCAAAGCAGAGGATTAACAACGAATCAGTAAGCTCAAATATTTGATTTAATATGGAGGTACAATTTTCCTCTCCAATCCCATAAAACAAATCAGCAAACGTCTGAGACGGATATCAGAGACCAGATCATGTGTTATTCCAGGGTCGTCACCTGTATTGTTACTGAGAAGTTGGACGACCCATAAGAGAGTTTGAAGTGAATGTCTCTGGGGTGCAAAAACGCCAAAAATACATCCATATCATCCAGGGTGCTGTTCTGAAATAACAAAATGGATTGATGTTATTCCTTTGAATGGGAAAGGAGACCTTCATTCTCTTCCTCTAGCTCAGAGATAAGCAGACCACCATACTAATCCAATGTCAACAATATTGGCTTTCCGCACAGATTCTCTTGCATTGATGGCTGCACATTTTATACAGTGTTTGTTTTCACATGAATGGCTAAGTAAGTCACAGTTTACTGCATCAGTAGATTGGTATTGTGTCCGTCTGGATGGTTTCTACTTAAAGGACAAGTTCATCATTTTTCAAACAAAATCTCTATTTTTGATGTATATGGCCAGACTCTTTTTTGACGATTTCACACATTATTTTTAATAAACTTACCCAAACCAGCTATAGGTCTGTCTCATACTCGTTCTGCAGTGCCAGTGCACTGCTAAAACATAAACAAAAGCTTAAAAAACACTGTACTACGTCATTTTAGGAACGGCAACGCTCTCAGTATGGTGGTGTTGTGCACATGAAACTGTGTCATTCCAAACTTCACCCGCAACGTTATATTGCATTTTGCTGGACTCAAACGATACTTCTTCGCGTGCGATCATGTGCGTTCTTTCTCGTTCCCATTGTGTTGATACAAGAAGTGAGTAAGAATGTACGTGCTCGCGCATGGAAGAATATGGCTCAAGTCCAACCAAATGGAATATAACGTTGCTGATAAAGTTCGGAATGACACAATTTCACGTGTACAACATCTAAAGACCTGCGTCACTCTACGTGTGCCGGGGATTTAAATATCGAGGACAGAACAAAATGTCAAATATAGGTTGGAGAAAGACAAAGTTAGATAGATAATGTGTAAATGAAGATGTTCATGTTTTAAGTTTGTTTGTACTGTTTCGTGCCATACTGAAAAAACTGGCGCAAACACTTAGCAAACATTTTTGGTAACACTTTCTAAGAAGTGCATGCATATTACGCTTTATAACATCCATTATAATGTGTTATAACACTGACTATAAGTGTCCATAATAACTCGTAAGCGGGTTGATGTTGTGTCGATAATTAACTACAATGGCTTATAAGACTATAGTGAATAATGTTACGTAGACATAGTGGTTTGAAAACACAGGCAATATTGCTATTACACACATTGGGCTCTTTAGTACACTAATATAATAGCTCATACTATATTATAAGGCGTTATAAAGCACGACAAACAACTTTCTCATCTCAAGTACACTGCAGATCGGATCACAGACAAGACGACGCAGCACCTTGACTGACTTCCACCTTTGCAGGCCATGGCCGATTGTGCGTGACTGTCCGTCATCATTACCTGCTTGTAAAAACACCAAATATGGGCCTGGTTAGGGGGTAGAGGAGGGGAGGCTTAGCTTCTCTTTGAGCACTGCTTCACCTCTGACCTCTCACAGGGGGAGACAGATAAACAGAAGGGGCGAGACAGCTAAGCTTCAGTGACTTTTAATGACAAACTCAGTTAGGGTTAGAATAGCAACACTGTCATCATGCAGAGCTTAGATATGATTAGGGCTCATCAGGCACACTAAAAAGCCTCTCAGTTGCCGTGGAACAAGTTTCTGTGTGTGCAGTGATGTTGAACAAGGGTAGCCTGCTACGGAGTAGATGTGTAGTTTTTTTAATTTAGCTTCAAATGGAGTCTGGGGATATAAGCTTTCATTAAACAGGCCTACTGAAATTCGGCTAAGGGTCAAACTAAGATAATTTTGCCTGTAAGTACTTTCTGAAGGAAGCAACCATTTGAAAAAGAAAAACAGACTATTCCGTTGGGACATTTCTAACTGATTGTTTTGTACAAATAAAGTATTGCCAATTCTCTATTGTTCATCAGAATGTTATTTTTTCTGACTTGGAAACTGATATACACGTCAAGCTTCAGTTTGTGGGATTGCTCAAAACTGAAACAATCTACAGTAACTTACATCAAATCAAATGTTTATTTGTCACATGCTTCGTAGACAACAGGTGTCGACTAACACTATTCCCAGACCGGAGGTGCGCGTGTGCGCCATCGTGTGTAAATTGATTTTGTCCCCCCACACCAAACACGATCACGACACACAGGTTGAAATATCAAAACAAACTCTGAACCAATTATATTAATTTGGGGACAGATCGAAAAAGCATTAAACATTTATGGCAATTTAGCTAGCTAGCTAGCTTGCGGTTGCTAGCTAATTTGTCCTATTTAGCTAGCCCTGCTGTTGCTAGCTAATTTGTCCTGGGATATAAATGTTGAGTTGTTATTTTACCTGAAATGCACAAGATCCTCAACTCCGACAATTTATCCACACATAAAACGGTCAACCGAATCGTTTCTCGTCGTCTCTCCTCCTTCCAGGCTTTCTCTTCTTTGGATTATATATGGCGACTAGTTAGTGCAAAAAAGGGTCAATGCAGGTAGTCTGGGTAGCCGTTTGAGTAGCTATTTAGCAGTCTTGTTTAGAAGTCGTATGGCTTGGGGGTAGAAGCTGTTCAGGGTCCTGTTGGTTCTAGACTTGGTGCATTGGTACCACTTGCTGTAGCAGAGAGAACAGTCTGTGACTTGGGGGACTGGAGTCTTTGACAATTTCTTGGGCCTTCCAACACCTCCTAGTATAGAGGTCCTGGATGGCAGGGAGCTCGGCCCCAGTGATGTACTGGGCTGTACGCACTACCCTCTGTTGTCGGATGCCAAGCAGTTGCCATACCACACGGTGATGCAGCCAGTCAAGATGCTCTTGATGGTGCAGCTGTAGAACTTTTTGAGGGCCCATGCCAAATCGTTTCAGCCTCCTTAAGAGTAAGAGGCGTTGTCTTCAGGACTGTGTTGGCGTGTTTGGACCATGATAGATCCTTGTGATGTGGACATCAAGTAACTTGAAGCACTCGACAGCCCCATCGATATGAAGGGGGACATGCTTAGCCCTCCATTTCCTGTAGTCCACGATCAGCTCCTTTGTCCTACTGACGTTGAGGGAGAGGTTGTTGTCCTGGCTCCACACCTCCTCCCTATAGGCTGTCTCATCGTCATCGGTGATCAGGCCTACCAGCGTTGTGTCGTCGGCAAACTTAATGATGGTGTTGGAGTCGTGCGCGACCACGCAGCCGTGTCTGAACGGGGAGTACAGGATTCAGTTGCAGGGGGAGGTGTTCAGTCCCAGGGACCTTAGCTTGGTGGTGAGCTTCGAGGGCACTATGGTGTTGAACGCTGGACTGTAGTCAATTAACAGCATTCTCACGTTCTACCCTGCATTCTACCCTGTATGATAAGTACTTTTTAATATCCGACACCAAGCTAACATTCTAGGAAACTGACATTCAAGGAAAATGTAAATATTACTATATTAGCTCAGACTGGTTCATACTAACCTGACTTTATTTTCACAATCAGTTCACAAAGTACATTTCCATAACAAAGTAGTTCTGATCTCATTAGGACCTGTCTTCCATTAACTCTCATTAATCTCTCTACATAGGTCTCGTCTGTGTTTTCTAGTAGGACAATAAAAACAATGACTGATGGCAACAGCGAAAAAAGGATCAGTGCGGACACAGCTTTCTTAGTTGACGTTTTTTCAAAAGCGCAATCATGCGGTAGAACACATTCTGTGGCTGGGCTCCCATTCTTCCCAAAGTACCAGGAGTTCAACCGGTTTCCACATACTTGCGACAAAGGTTTTTCCTCCAGTAAAACAAAAGTCTGAACACCAATTCAGAATTCAGGGGTAAAATGCCCTTTTAGTGTGAGGATGGAGGGAGACGCCTTCACGGGCTGCTGACTACGCTTTGGCAAGGGCCTCAGGAACAGTTGGCCAGACACAAAAAAAAAGACCACGCAGATAGAGGTACCTCTGTTAATCTGCAAAATCATTAGGATACTTCGAGCACTCATTAGCATCGTTCTCTTTTCATTAACTTGGGTAAAAATCTGGATTTATAGTCTTCTCGGAAGCTTTGAGGGCGAGCGGGGGTGTTGTGAGGCACTTTGACATGGAGTCACAGGGGTCATTCAGTCGTAATGAGGGGCCGCTGAGCGGGCGGCTTGGCCACCGACTCGTCCCAAGACTAACCTCATCTCGAATGGTAAACAATTAACAGGATGGGCAAACCCACTTTGAAGACTGGGGCAAAAATAGAGGCAAGAGAAAGAGAGGAGCAGTTGTAGTTGCTCTGTGTGTTACAATATGAGCCTTACATCTCCGATAACAGTGAAATGACCTTCCAATAAGTGTGTAATTTTAACAAGCCAACACGAGTAGAAAAGTACAAAGTAAACCACGTGCAATGATGTCAGAAGTAGTTATAACTTGGTTAGATTGCTTGAGTAGGTACAGAAACACATGCATTCAACGGTGATATAGGCTACCCTAAAGGTATATAGGAAATTTTATTAACATGAATGCAGAACATTCCTACAAGGTAATCAAGGGGGGAAAAAATAGTTTCAGACATCCTTTTCCTTTTCCATGGAGCATGTGTCAAACTGCAATACAATGCCACCCCAGGTTTAAACAACAGCATGGGGAGCTCTGCCCAACACATACGGGTTCAGAGTCCAAAACTAAATCACGTGTCAGCCTGGTCAAGACTGTTATTAAATAATCAAACCAACAAAGATACAGGTTCTGGTGCAGATCAGAGGGAAGCACTAACTAACATTTCAACTTAAGTTTCATCGTATCCATACACAGAGACATTTAACAATACCGTCAAGCTTAGCCAGCACTTATCAGACCCACGACAAACACTTCCCTCTCACCAGCACCTTTCCCCGGGTGGCTGCACCTTAAAACCCCCAAAAGCACCGCGTTTAAAGGAAACAGTCAGCCAAGTGAGGATTCTGAATCAATCATTCAACTAACAATTCAGAAGCGTGCACGATAAGCAATTGAGACTTTTGTCACATCGGTGACACATGCACCAAGGAGAACATCCGCTGGGGAGAACCCCAGGGGCATCCATAGCCTAACATTCAGGAGCCATGACATGGTCAAGCAAAAACCAATGAATCCTGTAAGCATTATGTAACAAATGATTTTCATTAGAAACATTATTACACATCTAAGCTATAACGTCATGTGCACATCGACACCAACTCCAATGCACTACTCCAACTCCAATGTCAACCTTAACCCAACATCTAGCAACCTTGTCAAGAGGTTTAGATCTCTTGGTGTAATGGCTAAGGTGCTGGGTTGAGAGTCGCTGGACCCAGATTCGAGTCCCGGTCCGGTTGCCCCTGAACTCGCTACAATATGTTTGCCAGTTTAGTGGGGAATGATATATACTGTATTTCATTATTCCTCACCAATAAATATTGATTGTATTCCTTAAGGCCATGTCGGCTATCCCATGCCTATTTCAACTTGCCTAAAGGGCAGGCTTTTTCAATTGCTGAGAGTAAGCCTACGACATAAGAGTATTTCACCATGACCAGTCTCGTCAACGCAGTTGCTCAAAAGGATACAATGGCATTGTATTAACCCTGACAACTGCTGACAACGTAGCCAACCTAGCAGCAGTGTGTTTTAGGGAGGTTGTCAGCGTCGTTTCCCTTTCAGTAGACACCTCCATGATGAACTGCATGTGCGTGACAGCTCCACGGCTGTCCCCTCCTCCCCCCCCAGAAGTTCACCGCGTCGATTGAGAGATGAAGATAAGCCTTCTCTAAAGCACGGTAAAAGTGCACACCTCCCTTCCTAGGGTGCGTGTGCACTTCCACTAATTACTCACATAAAATCAAAGTTAGGGCCCTTTTCTGTATTTTATTTACTAATCATGTATCTTGCTCTCTGATTCAATATAGGCTAGACCGACAGCAAAACATATATATTTTTTGTGTGTGTGACACAAGTGACACAAGCCTATAACAAAAGCCAAGCACCTGAATATATTAACTGTATGAGATATTGACTTTTTAACCTTGTAACTTGAGGTCTCCCAGCTTAGTGTGGGTCTTGTCATTGATTGCAGTTCCTCTGAATTCCAAGCACTCCCTCACACGCAATCTCAGCAATTGAAAGAGCGAGAAGAAGAAAAATGGCCTGTTCTGCATCTGGTGACCTAGTCAGGGTGCGGGTGCTCCTTTAATGAAATGCTGACAAAAGTCAAAACAATTCCTCATAGGCATTCCTAGAGAGATCAGTCAATTTCATTTAAAGGGGCAATCTGCAGTTCAAACAATAACAAAAGCGCTGACCTGCCTCTGTTTTGGTAAAGCGCTGAGAGATGGGGCTGGAGAAATGCAACCGCTCTCAAATTCATAGACAGAGCTATGGACGCAAGGAGATCGCAATTATTTAAACCATGTTTTGAGCCTATACAGCGTTTGTTTAAAATGACATTGTTTAAAAACGATGGAGTAAAACAACCTTACATTTTGGGTTCTGATGGAGTACGACAGTTGAATAAGCTCATGAGGCATTTCTAAGTTGTGTTCTTGAAGAATCAATGGGTATATACTGCATATCAAAGTCCAAAAAATGGATGTAGACCCTATAGCAATTTGTCTCTTTAAGTTCAAATAAATGATCTTATATGCATTTTGTGTGTTTTGACACAAAATAAATGACCATGATAAATGATTATGAACTCACCTTCTCGTTCTATCCCAAATGAGCAGATATTAATTTGGCTTTCAAGCATGTGCAGTGAATATGAGCAGTTTTTTCTTTCAAAAAGTCACTGTCTTTGTAACACTGTGTAAGACCGCCTGTGTATCTCTGCAGTGATTGATGTGTTCGTGTGAACACGTGGATGAGGGAAATCCTCACATGTCGTGTTGATTTACTGATGTTGATGTGAAAAAGTGGAAGACTGACTGATCTTCAAAGCCTTTCCCTAGTAGATCAGCTCAGCACCTGTGTGAAGCAGTCTGTCCGTCTGCAGTCACAAGAGGAGGGACAGACTAGCCAGCCCAGGTATGGGCCAGAGGAACCACTCAAACCGAATCTCAGCTCTGCATCCGGTTCCTCTGGTCCTCTCCTCTCCCATCTCACTATCGCTACACCAAAGGCCCCGACTGTAAGTTTACTTGGTCAGTGGATTACCTGCACTTAAAGGGCAATTATGTCACTTTTCAACCTCATATTCATAATCTACAGCAGCAAAACCAGTGTCTGTGGTTATTAAAAAAAAGAAGAAAAAAGGTCCTACAAAAAAAAAACGTATTCTCTGTGACATCACGGTGTATGATTCAAAGTTTTTTTTTAAACGGTCATTTTCAAAACCTGCAACGAGTTTCTAGCCCAAGGGGGTGTATTTTCTTGCTCCTCACGCCACCGTGGATCTCATAGTGTTTGAAAATCACTGTTTTTGGTCACGATTTACTCTGACTACATATCCATAACTCATTCATTACACATCTCTATGCATTTCATGAACGTGTTATATATAACAGATCCCAACTGCCTTGTCAACGGTAATGAAATATATCCATAGCGTATCTATAGCGCATTCATGTCATGCTATGCAATAGCTCACTTTTAAGTATCTTAATAGATGCATTACAATGACAGTGAAGTGTCGTCATTATGGCTGTTCTCAAACGTGTGCTTCTGCCATACTAGTGTTACTGACTATGCCCAAAGGCCAAACCACTTTTGAAAGATTATTCTGATATATAGTCAGCCTGTACCAGCCCCATTTCCCCCACTGACCAGTATAGGCTTGTGACTTACCTTCTTCTTCTTCTTCTTCTTCTTCTTCTTCTTCTCACTGAGGTCAATGGTGCATGAAGACCCCCACAGGGTTGAATCCTCAGGGCACATTTTACGGATCAAATCGTGTAGCTGAGGGTCATATCATAACTCCTTCGTAACTCATTAACAGCCCTCCTCCACATCACAATTATGTTGGTAATACTGGTCAAAAAATGCACAAATAAAAGGTATGAGTTCTATGCAGTCAAAAGTAAAATCTATGTATCCATTTATAAAGAAAGCATTTATAGCTAAGCACTTCATGGCAATTAACTGTGGCGTTTGCCACTCTGATTTATACCACCACCATTAAAGGTCTATGTATGAATTCTATTAAGTCAGTGTAACGTCATTTATATTTTCCAATTTATAAAGCATTTATAAACATTCCTCACAAAGGTGATGACTGTCTTATTAGTAATTTTCAAATCTGACTCTTCTACGTGGCCGTCTATGGACATTGTCTGTCTGGGCCGGGCGTCAGTTAAACTGCAGTACTGAAGAAAAACTGTAAGAGCCCGTGCCTCTAGACTGCAAGCCTAGCCCCTTGAGGCAGCTACCCCACTGAAGTATAATAAGAACTGGAGACTGCGTCCAAGATGTCCAACCGTTGTTTTCAAGGTTATATATACTCATGTTCACATGCGTCGATTCATGGACAGTCTACGATGCCTTTGGAAAGTATACGGACCCCTTGACTTTTTCCAGATTTTTTAACGTTACAGCCTTATTCTAAAATGGATAAACATTTTTAAAATCCTCAGCAATCTACCTACACACAATACCCCATAATGACAAAGTAAAAACGGGTTTTTACACATTTTTGCAAATTTAGAAAAGATTTTAAAAAACAGAAATACTTTATTTACATAAGTATTTTCAGACCATTTGCAAAGAGACATGAAATTAAGGTCAGGTGCATCCTATTTCCATTGATCATCCTTGAGATGTTTCTACAACTTGATTGGAGTCCAACTGTGGTAAATTCAATTGTTTGGACATGCTTTGGAAAGGCACACAAAAACCAAGCCACGCGGTTGAAGAAATTGTCCGTAGAGCTCCGAGACAGGATTGGGGGGAGGGTACCAAAAAATATCTGCAGCATTGAAGGTCCCCAAGAATACAGTTGCCTCCATCATTCTTAAATGGAAGAAGTTCGGAACTACCAAGACTCTTCCTAGAGCTGGCCGCCCAGCCAAACTGAGCAATTGGGGGAGAAGGGCCTTGGTCAGGGAGGTGACCAAGAACCCGATGTTAACTCTGACAGAGCTTTAGAGTTCCTCTGGGAAGATGGGAGAACCATCTCTGCAGCACTCCACCAATCAGGCCTTTATGGTAAAGGGCCAGACGGAAACCACTCCTCTGTAAAAGGCACATGACAGTCCGCTTAGAGCTTGTAAAAAGGTACCTAAAGACTATCAGACCATGAGAAACAAGATTATCTGTTCTGATGAAACCAAGATTGAACTCTTTGGAATGAATGCCAAGCGCCACGTCTGGAGGAAACCTGGCACCATCCCTACGGTGAAGCATGGTGGTTGCAGCATCATGGGGATGTTTTTCAGTGGCAGGGACTGGGAAACTAGTCAGAATCGAGGCAAAATTATGCTAAATATACAAGCAGATACATTTTCTCCAGTCTCTGAAAGACTACAAGGTGGATACTAACAATAATCCTTTGGGCAAAACTGAAAGAACTTCAAGTGATTCCTCTCATCAACACGAATTAGATGATGGAGCATCTATTAGCTACATGGTGACATTCAACCATACATGTTTAAACTGAAATATAGCGAAGAGGATTCTAAAAAATGATTTGGATTTAGCTAACGTTAGAAGCGCAGCTACACCAAAATCCAGCACCAAGAGGGCAGATGACAAATATGGTGTCTAGCGAAGTAAGTTATTTTTCCTGCAAGCAACCTAGCAAACTTGAATTTATCCACTGAAACCCATATTGTGTATTGCTGGTTAACAATCTACTGCGTTACAGTGGGGGAGATCTAATAATCTTTAGCTAGCTAGGTAACTATGTTAGCTAGCTTCACAACTACCGTTATATTTTGTATCTCAATTGTAAAATCTCTTCTCTTTTTAGTCGTAGATCTGGCTAGCTACTAAACAGCAAGCTACAACGTTACAACCAGCCACCTAAAGCTAGGTTTACCAGCAAATTTTAGCACATGAGTGGAGTTGGCAAGCTCATTAGCCTGGCACCTGCTAACTTGTTATGTGCCACGCCTCACATTTGTAACTTGCTAGCAAATGTGTCGCATTAGCCCAGTGCCCAGTGCTCCAGTGTCTTGAGAGATGTAGAGGGTCAACACCTTTAGTTGTCTCTCCCGATTTGATTTCTAGAAAACCCAGAGTAGAGGAGCTCTGGGTCTTATGCCAGGGTTTCCAAACCTGGTCCTGGGGACCCCAAGGGGTGCACGTTTTTGTTTTTGCCCTAGCACTACACAGCAGATTCAAATAAACAATTAATCAAGCTTGGGGTCCCGAGGACCGAGTTTGGAAAACGCTGGCATAAGAACGTTGTTACGCAAAGGTGGACTGGGGAAGCTGAGACTCTTTGTGCTTATGGCGATGATCTTGTCGTGTCTGCGGTGAACGGCCAGCTGGATAAGACTGCTCAAAGTGGTGTAGGGCTTCTTAACCACCAACTGTTTGGTCCTCTTGCAGAAGATTTGCTGGTACTGCACATCTTCTGGAAAGACATGATTATGGTCTTAGCGCAACAATACAAAACAATACACAATTAACCCCCACTAATTGTATTGATCTCTATTAGACTGGCTAGCTATGCATACCTAACATGGATTTCAATATTTTCAGGTTGCTGTTAACTAACTCATGGCAGGCCAGCTGACACTGGCTGAGAACCAACTAACCAACCAACCATAGACGATATATACACATTAATTATTGCTACCAACACACAAACAGAGAGTGACTTAGCTATATCTACAATTCTATTTTTGGTAACGGAGTGTTTTCCAGACAAGGGTGGAATAGATGGCTACCAAATTGAGACTTGTTTTTGGTAACATTAGCTGGTTTATCTTAGCTAACATCAGTCAAAGGAAGAATATGTCACACCCTGATCTGTTTCACCTGTCCTTGTGCTTGTCTCCACCCCCTCCAGGTGTCACACATCTTCCCCATTATCTCCTGGGTATTTTTACCTGTGTTTTCTGTCTGTCTGTGCCAGTTTGTCTTGTTTTGTCAAGTCAAATCCGTGATCCTGCTTTTTCCTTTTCTATATTTTTTGCTAGTGCTCCCGGTTTTGACCCTTGCCTGCCTTGACTCTGAACCTGCCTTCCTGACCATACTGCCTGCCACTCTGTACCTCCAGAACTCTGACCTTGTTTTGATCTTTTGACTGTCCACGACCATTCTCTTGCCTGCCCCTTGGATACTAATAAATATCAGAGACTCTAAATCAAATCAAATCAAATCAAATTTTATTTGTCACATACACATGGTTAGCAGATGTTAATGCGAGTGTAGCGAAATGCTTGTGCTTCTAGTTCCGACAATGCAGTAATAACCAACAAGTAATCTAACTAATAATTCCAAAACTACTGTCTTATACACAGTGTAAGGGGATAAAGAATATGTACATAAGGATATATGAATGAGTGATGGTACAGAGCAGCATAGGCAAGATACAGTAGATGGTATCGAGTACAGTATATACATATGAGATGAGTATGTAAACAAAGTGGCATAGTTAAAGTGGCTAGTGATACATGTATTACATAAGGATACAGTCGATGATATAGAGTACAGTATATACGTATGCATATGAGATGAATAATGTAGGGTAAGTAACATTATATAAGGTAGCATTGTTTAAAGTGGCTAGTGATATATTTACATCATTTCCCATCAATTCCCATTATTAAAGTGGCTGGAGTTGAGTCAGTGTCAGTGTGTTGGCAGCAGCCACTCAATGTTAGTGGTGGCTGTTTAACAGTCTGATGGCCTTGAGATAGAAGCTGTTTTTCAGTCTCTCGGTCCCAGCTTTGATGCACCTGTACTGACCTCGCCTTCTGGATGATAGCGGGGTGAACAGGCAGTGGCTCGGGTGGTTGATGTCCTTGATGATCTTTATGGCCTTCCTGTAACATCGGGTGGTGTAGGTGTCCTGGAGGGCAGGTAGTTTGCCCCCGGTGATGCGTTGTGCAGACCTCACTACCCTCTGGAGAGCCTTACGGTTGTGGGTGGAGCAGTTGCCGTACCAGGCGGTGATACAGCCCGCCAGGATGCTCTCGATTGTGCATCTGTAGAAGTTTGTGAGTGCTTTTGGTGACAAGCCGAATTTCTTCAGCCTCCTGAGGTTGAAGAGGCGCTGCTGCGCCTTCTTCACGATGCTGTCTGTGTGAGTGGACCAATTCAGTTTGTCTGTGATGTGTATGCCGAGGAACTTAAAACTTGCTACCCTCTCCACTACTGTTCCATCGATGTGGATAGGGTGGTGTTCCCTCTGCTGTTTCCTGAAGTCCACAATCATCTCCTTAGTTTTGTTGACGTTGAGTGTGAGGTTATTTTCCTGACACCACACTCCGAGGGCCCTCACCTCCTCCCTGTAGGCCGTCTCGTCGTTGTTGGTAATCAAGCCTACCACTGTTGTGTCGTCCGCAAACTTGATGATTGAGTTGGAGGCGTGCGTGGCCACGCAGTCGTGGGTGAACAGGGAGTACAGGAGAGGGCTCAGAACGCACCCTTGTGGGGCCCCAGTGTTGAGGATCAGCGGGGAGGAGATGTTGTTGCCTACCCTCACCACCTGGGGGCGGCCCGTCAGGAAGTCCAGTACCCAGTTGCACAGGGCGGGGTCGAGACCCAGGGTCTCGAGCTTGATGACGAGCTTGGAGGGTACTATGGTGTTGAATGCCGAGCTGTAGTCGATGAACAGCATTCTCACATAGGTATTCCTCTTGTCCAGATGGGTTAGGGCATCTGGACAAGAGGAATACCTATGTGAGAATGCTGTTCATCGACTACAGCTCGGCATTCAACACCATAGTACCCTCCAACCATCTGCCTCCCGTGTCTGAATCTGGGTCTTGCCCTGTGCCCTTATAGAACAAACATGTTTATTCTGCTGAAGGTAGCTGCCAGTCAAGCAGTGACTACAATGGCATAGGCAAAATTGATTGACAGTGTGCATACCAGAAAAGATAGCTATATGAGTTAGCTATCAGCACTGTAACATTAGCTAGCTAGCTAGCTAAATTAGGACTGTAACTTTAGCTATTCCCTCTGAATATATTTGGTCACCGCATCATTCTTGATAGCCGCAACGCAAGCCACTGGCAGAATCTGGGTGACTCACTGGTAGGTATATTGGTGAAAGATAACACATTTTCACGTTAGTTTATACTTAGCACAGAACACAACACGGGCATGATGACAAACATTAGTGAAAAATTTACGTTTTCAACAAAAATCTTGCCTAGAGAAGTTCTTAGATTACTGTTTGTTGGTCATTCGAAGTAAACAACGCCATTATTCAAGTTTGTGGGAACACCCCATCTACCTAGCGGGTGGTATCAGGATTCGCTAGGAATTTTGTGGTTCACTATGAGCAGACGAATACACAGGGAGTCGACACTTCCCAATTCTACCAGTGAAATGAAAATGTGCTAGTTCTAGCTTGTGGTTTGGAAAATTGTGAAGTTTATGATAAAAACGTAATATTGGTAATATACCAATGAGTATATGCTGTGGCAGAGCCAGAGTGAAATTCCACTTTAAACTGTTAGAGTTTTACGGGGCATTTTTTATTGTGCTAATTAGATTTCCGCGGGGCGCAGAAATCGACTCTTGGGGTGTCTCCTACTCTTCATCTGCACTGACTGAAGTGGATTTAACAGGTGACATCAATAAGGGATCATAACTTTCGCCTGGATTCACCTAGTCAGTCTATGTCATGGAAAGAGCAGGTGTTCCTAATGTTTTGTACACTCAGTGTATATCAGCATAATATTTTTAAGGTGGTTTGGCCTTTTGACATATTCACTAACATTGGTATGGCAGAAGCTCACTTTTGAGAACAGCCATAATGATGACACAACGCTGTCATTGTAATTATGCATGTATTATTAAGATACCTAAATATGAGCTCTTGCATAGAATGACATGAATGCGCTATAGATATGTTATGTATATATTTCATTAACCTTTAATAATGTGGTTGGGACCGTTATAAATGCTTATAGATGTGTAATACATTATTTATGGATATGTAGTTATTTATGGATATGTAGTCAAAGTAAATCGTTAGTGAACTGGTGAACTTTCTTCTTTTTTTCTACAAAACTTTTTTCACATATGTTGACATTGGTTTTGTGCTGGAGATGTTGAAAATGCGGTTGAAAATGAGTTGCCCTTTAACTTTTTCGCAACACAAGCTCCAAAGAGGATGCCATCCCTCTCAGCAATAGAGATATGACATGGCTGGTCATTTTAATTATGGCATGTGGGGCCGTTTGTGGTGCTGTCTGTAGATTTATGGAGTGTGTGGTTGTTTTAATTATGACGTATGGTTTATATTGACGTATGTTAGCTGTCAGTCAAACTGCGTAAAAGTGAAACAGATATTTACCTTGATTGTTAAGTTTACATTTTTGTAAAATTTTGTTAACAGTGTTAACCTGAGGCATTTATTCCAAATGGTTATGGTAAGGGTTCATGTTTAGGATAAGGTTTAAACAAAAAAACAAAAAATGCAAATGACTGCAAATTACTGGGATTCAACCCGCGATCCTCAGAGCTGTAGCTAGCGGATCGCATAGTACTGCGATTGAACCCGCGATCCCATTTATGGTGTGTGGGGCCGTCTGTGGTGCTGTCTGTAGATTATGGACTGTGTGGCCGTTTTAATTACGCATATTTTGATATATGTTAGCTGTCAGTCAAACTGTGCAAAACTGAAACTGAAACAGTTTTTGGTTAAATTTAGGCAACAGGGCATTAATTCTGAGTGGTTAAGGTAAGGGTTTGGGATAGGGTTAAAAAACAACAAGTGCCTAGCACTGCTATTGCAATCCTCTGAGTCGTAGCTCATGGTAATAGGCGCTCGCGATGCGGCTTGTGGATGGTAGGAAATTGTGTTGGAAATAAAATGACTCAAGAGGCCATCATTTTACCATTGAGAATTTGACTAGAGTTTGGCCTGCTATTTCACCTATTCAGAACTACTCAGCTCATAGCAGTCAGTTCACTAAATCAATGACATAATGATGATGACATAAATTGGTTGAGTTCATTGAGTTTGAGTCATTGAGTTTACTCAGTTAAAGGTCAATAAGATCAGGGGGGGTTCTGGGTTGTTGTATTTTACCTTGTGAATAGATTCCACTTCATCTCATGCAGACCTCTCTGAAGCTCCGTCTTTGCACCCCTCTCACCAATTACACAGAATAACCGTAAATATCCCAAGCCTGTTAGAATAGACACACGCACACTGTTTCTCATGACCAGGGATGTTCAGGATCACCAGTTTGACCACTGACTGGGCTTTGCGGGCTCAGTAGTCTCAGCAGTCACACACCCCTCTGAGCCAAACACACACACACACAAACACACACACACGCACACACGCACACACGCTTCTGTCATGGTTCAGCTCACTTCCTGAATCTGGATATTTTATTTTCTGATGATGAGATGTTTGCCTTTGAGCGTATCATTAATGCTTCATATGAATCATCATCTGAAGTACCACTTTTACCTTGCTAAGAAGAATTCCACAAAAACAGGAGAACAGAACTGGAAGATCCTAATTCAGTAAGTGTTATAATTCAGTAATTTTTGTTCATTCAGGATTCCCTACTAATTCAACAGAGCTCTCAAACAGCGTGTAGCAGCTGTTTACATGGGGGGGGGGTCAATGTAAATTGTACGTTGGGCCTAGACTTGGTGCTCTGGTACCGCTTGCCATGCGGTAGCAGAGAAAACAGTCTTTAACTTGGGTGACTGGAGTCTGAATTTTATGGGCTTTCCTCTGACACCGCCTATTATATAGGTCGTGGATGGCATGAAGCTTGGCCCCAGTGAGATACTGGGCCATTCGCACTACCCTCTGTAGCGCCTTACGGTCAGATGCCAAGCAGTTGTTATACCAGGAGGTGATGCAACCGGTCAGGATACTCTCGATGGTGCAGCTGTAAAATCTTTTGAGGATCTGATGACCCATGCCAAATATTTTCAGTCTCCTGGGGGGGAAAGGTTTTGTTGTGCCCTCTTCACGACTGTCCTGGTATGTTTGGACCACGATAGTTCGTTGGTGATGTAGACACCAAGGAACATGAAACTCTCGACACGCTCCACTACAGCCCCGTTGATGTTAATGGCGGCCTGTTAGGCCTGCCTTTTCCCATAGTCCACGATCAGCTCCTTTGTCTTGCTCACATTGAGGGAGAGGTTGTTGTCCTGGCACCACACTGCCAGTTCTCTGACCTCCTCCCTATAGGCCGTCTCATCGTTGTCGGTGATCAGGCCTACCAGTGTTGGGTCATGAGCAAACTTAATGATGGTGTTGGAGTCGTGTTTGGTCACGCAGTCGTGGGTGAACAGGGAATACAGGAGGGAACTAAGTACACAACTCTGTGGGGCCCCAGTGTTAAGGATTAGCGTGGCAGACATGTTGTTGCCTACTCTTACCACCTGGGGGTGGCCCGTCAGGAAGTCCAGGATCCAGTTGCAGAGGGAGGTGTTTAGTCCCAGAGTTCTTAGCTTAGTGATGAGCTTCGTGGGCACTATGGTGTTGAACGCTGAGCTGTAGTCATTGAGCAGCATTCTCACATAGCTGTTCCTTTTGTCCAAGTGGGAAAGGGCATTGTGGAATGCGATTGGGATTGCGTCATCTGTGGATTTGTTGGGGCGGTATGCAAATTGGAGTGGGTCTAGAATGTCCGGGAGGATGCTGTTGATGTGAGACATGACCAGCCTTTCAAAGCACTTCATGGCTACCAACGTGAGTTCCACGGGCGGTAATCATTTATTCATGTTACCTTTGCCTCTTTGGGCACAGGGACTATGGTGGTCTGCTTGAAACATGTAGGTATTACAGACTTGGTCAGGGAGAGATTGAAAATGTCAGTGAAGAAGCTTGACAATTGGTCCGTGCATGCTTTAAGTACACGTCCTTGGTAATCCGTCTGGCCCAGCGGCTTTGTGAATGTTAACCTGTTAAAAGGTTTTGTTCACACCGGCTACCGAGAGCGTTATCACACAGTCACAGTGTTGCTTGTCTCGAAGTGAGCATAAAAGGTATTGTCGTTTCCCTTTGTAGTCCGTAATAGTTTTCAAGCCCTGCCACATCCGACGAGCGTCAGAGCTGGTGTAGTAGGATTCAATCTTAATCCTGCATTGACGCTTTGCTTGTTTGATGGTTCGTCTGAGGGCATGGTGGGATTTCTTATAAGCATCCGGATTAGCCTCCCGCTCCTTGAAAGTGGCAGCTCTAGTCTTTAGCTCGATGCGGATGTTGCCTGTAATCCATGGCTTCTGGTTGGGATATGTACGTACAGTCACTGTGGGGACGACATCGTCATTGATGCACTTATTGATGAAGCTGATGACTGAGGTGGTGTGTTCCTCAATGCCTTTGGATGAATCCCGAGAACATATTACAGTCTGTGCTAGCAAGACATTCCTGTAGTGTAGCATCCGCGTCATCTGACCACTTCCATATTGAGCGAGTCACTGGTAATCCTGCTTTAGTTTTTGCTTGTAAGCAGGAATCAGGAGGATATAATTATGGTCAGATTTGCCAAATGGAGGGTGGGGGAGAGATTTGTATGCATCTCTGTGTGTGGAGTAAAGGTGGTCTAGGAGTTTTTTCCCTGGTTGCACATGTGACATGCTGGTAAAAATGTGGTAAAACTGATTTGAATTTGCCTGCATTAAAGTCCCCGGCCACTAGGAGCACCGCTTCTGGGTGAGCATTTTCTTCTTTGCTTATGCCTTATAGAGTTGGTTGAGAGCAGTCTTTGTGCCAGCTTCGCTTTGTGGTGGTAAATAGACGGCTACAAATAATACAGATGACAACTCTCTTGGTACATAGTGCGGTCGACAGCTTATCATATGGTACTCTACCTCAGGCGAGCAATACCTTGAGACTTCTTTAATATTAGACATCGCGCACCAGCTGTTATTGACAAAAAGACACACACCCCCACCCTTCGTCTTACCAGAGGTAGCGTCTCTGTTCTGCTGGTGCATGGAAAATCCCTCCACCTCTATATTGTCCGCTTCTTCGTTCAGCCATGTCTCGGTGAAACATAAGATGTTACAGTTGTTAATGTCCCGTTGGTAGGATAATCTTAATAGTAGGTCATTGGAAGGCATTGGGAGTTTGCTCGCTCGCCTCCGGATTCTCAAAAGGATCCCTGATCTGCGTCCCCATGTCTGGCGTCTTTTCTTCATGCAAAAGGCTTGGATCTGGGCCTGTTCCAGTGAAAGCAGGATATCCTTCTCGTCGGACTCATTAACTTCTTATGGCTGGGGGCAGTATTGAGTAGCTTGGATGAATAAGGTGCCCAGAGGTGCCCAGAGTAAACTGCCTGCTACTCAGTCCCAGTTGCTAATATATGCATATTATTAGTATATGTTGATATGAAACACCCTGAAGTTTCTAAAACTGATTGAATGATGTCTGTGAGTATAACATAACTCATATGGCAGGCAAAAACCTGAGAAAAAATCCAACCAGGAAGTGGGAAATCTGAGGTTGGTAGTTTTTCAACTCATTCCCTATTGAAGATACAGTGGGATATTGGTAATGTTGCACTTCCTAATGCTTCCACTAGATGTCAACAGTCTTTAGAACATTGTTTCAGGCTTCTACTGTAAAGGAGGGGCTCAGAAGGGCTCTTTGACTCAGTGGTCTGGCAGAGTACCACAAGCTCGTGACGCTCGTTCACGTGAGAGTTAGCTCGCGTTCCATTGCATTTCTGAAGACAAAGGAATTCTCCGGTTGGAACATTATTGAAGATTTTTGTTAAAAACATCCTAAAGATTGATTCTGTACATCGTGACATGTTTCTACGGACTGTAATGGAACTTTTTGACATTTTGTCTGCTCCTAGTGAACGTGTTTCGTGAGTTTGGATTTCTTTACAAAACGTGCTAACAAAAGTAGCTATTTGGACATAAATGATGGACATTATCGAACAAATCAAACATTTATTGTGGACCTGGGATTCCTGGGAGTGCATTCTGATGAAGATCATCAAAGGTAAGTGAATATTTATAATGTTATTTCTGACTTCTGTTGACTGCATATGGCGGATATCTTTTTGGCTTGTTTGGTCTCTGAGCGCAGTACTCTTTTTCCGTAAATCTGACACAGCGGTTGCATTAAGGAGAAGTGTATCTAGAGTTCCATGTATAACACTTGTATTTTCATCAACATTTATTATGAGTATTTCTGTAAATTGATGTGGCTCTCTGCAAAATCACCGGATGTTTTTGGAACTACTGAACATAACCCAATGTATAATGAGATTTTTTTTATATAAATATGACCTTTATCGAACAAAACATACATGTATTGTGTAATATTAAGTCCTATGAGTGTCATCTGATGAAGATCATCAAAGGTTAGTGATTCATTTTATCTCTATTGTGCTTTTATGACTCCTCTCTTTGGCTGGAAAAATGGCTCTGTTTTTCTGTGACTTGGCTCTGACCTAACATAATCGTTTGTGGTGCTTTGCCGTAAAGCCTATTTGAAATCAGACACTGTGGTGGGATTAACAAGAAGTGTATTTTTAAAATGGTGTGAAATACATTTATGTTTGAAGAATTTTAATTATGGGATTTCTGTTGTTTTGAATTTGGCGCCCTGCACTTTCACTGGCTGTTGTCATATCGATGCCGTTAGCGGGATCTCAGCCCTAAGAAGTATTAAAGGAAAAAGTTTCTTCCAGTCCGCGGTGAGTAAACGCTTTTCTGATGTCTGAAGATATTTTCGTCCATAACAGACGGTAGCAGCAACATTACGTACACAATAAGTTAAAAAATAAGTTACCACAAAATGCCCCCCCCCCACACACACACACACACACACAAAAAAAAATTGCACAATTGGTGGGGGGAATGTAAAACGTCAGCCATGTTCTTCGGCGCCATCTTCAAAGTGTGCAAACTATTTAATATAAATTGATGGAAAATGTGCTGACCATTGAATATTTAATATATGTTTCATATTTATTTTATTTATCAGCATTTAATAACAGGTGTTGACATTTAGGTAAAGAGTCAATTTTGAGAGTAAAATTATGTAGGCATGTTAAAATAAAAAATAGAAAGATATCTTCTAGAAGGAGATACAGTACATGATCAAAAGTATGTGGACACTTGCTTGTCGAACATCTCATTCCATGGGCATTAACTTCTTGGAGTTGGTCCCCCCTTTGCTGCCATAACAGCCTGCACTCTTCTGGGTAGGCTTTCCACTAGATGTTGGAACTTTGCTGTGGGGACTTGCTTTAGTGAGGTTGGGCAATGATGCTGGGCGATTAGACCTGGCCCGCAGTCGGCGTTCCAATTCATCCCAATGGTGTTCGATGAGGTTGAGGTGAGGGCTCTGTGCAGGCCAGTCAAGTTCTTCCACACCGATCTCAAAAAAACATTTCTGCATGGAATTCACTTTGTGCAAGGGTGCATTGTCATGCAGAAATAGGAAAGGGCCTTCCCCAAACTGTTGCCACAAAGTTGGAAGCACAGAATTGTCTATAATGTCATTGCATGCTGTAGCGTTAAGATCTCCCTTCACTGGGGGCCTATCCCGAACCATGAAAAACAGCCCCAGACAATTATTCCACTTCCACCAAACTTTACAGTTGGCACTATGCATTCGGGCAGGAAGCGTTCTCCTGCCTACCGTCAAACCCAGATTCGTCCGTCGGACTGCCAGATGGTGAAGCACGATTCATCACTCCAGAGACAGCGTTTCCATTGCTCCAGAGTCCAATGGCGGCGAGCTTTACACCACTCCAGCCGACGCTTGGCTCCCGACGAACAGTTCTTGTGCTGACGTTGTTTCCCGAGGCAGTTTGGAACTCGGTAGTGAGTGTTGCAACGATTTTTACACACATCCTATGACGGAACCATGTGGAAAGTCACTGAGCTCTTCAGTACAGGCCATGCTACTGCCAGTGTTTGTCTATGGAGATTGCAACGGGTGTGGTTGAAATAGCCGAATCCACTCATTTGAAGGGGTGTCCACATATTTTTGGTCATATAGTGTATATTGAATAGTGAATGTATGCTTTGCATTGTATTTCAAGTGAGTGCTCATGAACAGTTATGAGAATGAAAACGAAACTACCCATTTCAGTTTTCGATTTCAAACTCAAAAGCATTAGGTTATATAATTGAAATAATAGCTGTCGCAAATAAACACGGAGTTATCTTGTATGCGCTGTCCGTGGTACTGAAGTCTTAAAACTATAGCCAAAGGTCCTGCACGTCACGCATCGATTATAACAGCAAGAAACCACAGACAATGCCAGCAACTTCATGTCAAAAACATGTTTTGCTCCAATAAAACAAAAAAACAAAACAAGTGACAAATCTCTTCGTTCTGACTAACACGATTGTGCTGTGTGATTTGTGAACGGTGCGGTGAGATGAGATGCTCAACAGTGAGTAGAATGGACATAAATCCACAGAAATGTAGTGATCTGTGTCATGCACTTCCCCTGGCGCCGAATACGTGGATGCCGATTATTGCAGCCCCTCCGCACCTCTCTGATTCAGAGGGGTTGGGTTAAATGCGGAAGACATCCTTTAAAAAAAACAATAATATGTAGCCGCCATGCCTTTATCTCAATCATGCTTATTTTGATTTTTGTGTAGACAAAACTTGTAAACCATTATTCCAATAGCTTGTGTTCCAAGATAACCGTTCAAATACATGCCTAGGGAAATAGTTAGAATACAATTGTAATACAATGTCTTGTAATTCGTGAAATTAAAAAATAAAATAGGGACAGTCTCCTCCTGGTGGTATACATTGGACAAGCAGCCTAATCCATTTGTCTTAATGAGCAACGTTTGACAGGCCTATCATAATTGCATATGCTTTGACAAAATATGACCAATAACCCATTAACAAATATTAAATATATCAAACGTCAAATGTTTCTTAAGATTAAATGGAGGCAAGACATGTGGGGAAACAAAAATGCCATGGAACAACTTGATATTTACATAGTTTACTCTGTGTCCTGCCAGAATTCATGCAGTTCTGTGCAATAGCCTAAATGACAAATGATATATAAATTAAGCACCTATGTTTTACGATATAAAATGTACTTCATCAAGAGTTAGTACGTGATTGCAGGTATGCTTGAAAACCCAGCTCCTGTCACGTATCAGGCCTCGATAACGGAATAAAGCATCAGCTAATAATGAGTAATAATAAGTCAAATGTTTTTATAGACCTCTCATAATTAACAATTCTTTATCATTATAAATTAAAACGGACACATTTTACTTGTTGGAAACTGTATCCCGTAAAATAAGAAATACAACTATACCAGAAACACTCGGTCAGTCTACAAAAACGTTTATTTCTATTGATGTGTATGATCCGCAGTAGCCTTTATGTAAACACATTAAAGGACATAAAAAAATGCATGTTATTTCCATTTGGGGAATAATTCACGAAATATAGCATAGCACCACATAATTCTGGAAAACGTGTCCCCTACACACACATTCGTATGAATCCTTCATAAATTGCAATATCAAATAATTTGACAGTATGAATGGGTAAACACACGATTTATTTGCGTAAAAGGAACAGGAGTCGAATATAGTTCAAATGAAACAAGGCCTCTCTCATTTGCTGCATGATAAGACCCACTATATTGCATTTTAATAAACCATAGGCCTACATTTCCGCAGACACTAATCATCATTTATAAATTAAATTCAATACAATACTACATCTTGTACTTTCAAGCTGTAACCGATAATAACTTCATAGTATAATAGTATACAATTTCTAATGATAATTCGAATAATATTAGGTCAAACAAATAATAAATACAAAAAACTACTACTACTAATAATAATGTTACATTAATAGTAGTATGGTAGTTCTATCTTCTAGTATTAGGCTGCTAAAATCATATGATCTTTCATTTTTGTTGATATTTCATCATGGTTGTAGTTATTGTTCGGCTATTAGCATTAAATCTAAACATATAACCATCTACATATGAGGCTAAAGCCTAGGCCCAAATATAGGCATATTTGGTGAATGGTAACCAATTAAATAAAACAAATGAATACGTTGATTTGATTGGACATCCATAATCCCTTGACAAAACTTATCCAGCAAAGTATTGAGTTCCTAGTGGCTAGTGGTGATTGCATTCTGCCTCCAATTGCAACGAGGGAATGGACAACTTTTTGAGTAGGGGAGGGGGAAGGGAGGAAGAGGGGAGGAAGAGAGAGTGAGTGAGAGCGCGTGAGAATGTGTGTGTGTGTGTGTGTATGTGTGTGTGTAAGTGTGTAAGTGTGTAAGTGTGTGAGGGGGAGGGAGGGAGGGGAGCAGACACCCCTTACAACAAACCAGGACTCAGACGCTGACGAGCTATGATGCTATTTGACACTTCTGTTTGTGATAAATCATTTAACTCGGGACAGCAGAAGGCTATTCGCATGTGGAGTGTGGAAGGTCTAGAACTGCACCAAATGACAAATTAAGTTACTGGACGTATAATGGTTTACTTTCTTGTCTATTGTGCAGGTTATGAGGATTTTATTCTCCAATAATCCTTACTTTCAATCACTGGATCCGCTATATAAAGACGTGACCTATAATTACCGCGCTTCTTGCATTTATATTAAAATGTAGTCTTACCATCGGCATCGACGGGACAAAGGACAGGAGCTTATTCTTCAAAACATCGATTAGTAACCGACAGACTGCAATTAACATAAGGCTGTTCTTTACTTGGAAGAAGCAACGAATTGACTGCAAGGTGGTGTATTTCCATCCTCAATATTTGACCCGTTAACAATAGGATATGTTGTGCCATATTTTGTGCTGCAATAATATTACCACTATATTCTTAATTTTACTTGTGAGTTCCCCTAGAATGAGTTAATATTTTTTCCCCCAGAAATAACATTGCTTTCTCTCAATATATTATAGGCTTCATAATGGACATGCACATTATATTCGAGGAGATGACCTGGCCATCGCCACGGAGTATATTATTGGCGTCTTTGACTGTCGTCTTTGCAGTGCACCTGTGGCGCAGGATCAGGCGGAACTGGGACGTATGCAGCCCGCCTGGACCCTTCGCTTGGCCGGTCATTGGGAACGCAGTAGAGGTTGGCAAAACTCCTCACCTCTATTTCTCTCGCATGGCACGGAAATATGGGGATGTCTTTCGAATCAAACTCGGCTGCCGGGACGTTGTGGTGCTGAATGGCGACGCAATCAGGCAGGCGCTCATCAAAAAGGGATATGATTTCGCAGGCAGACCGGACTTTACTTCTTTTCAATACGTTTCCAATGGCGATGGCATTGCTTTTGGAAAATTCAGCGAATGGTGGAAAGTGCACCGAAAAGTAGCCCAATCTACTGTTCGGATGTTTTCCACCGGCAACATGAACTCCAAAAAGACCTTCGAAAACCACGTTGTCTGCGAAGTTAGGGAGCTGCTCCGTCTTTTCCTGGGAAAAACGCAAGAGCACAAATATTTCCAGCCGATGACATACTTGGTGGTATCAACAGCTAACATAATGACCGCCGTGTGCTTTGGAAAGAGGTATTCCTACGACGACGCAGAGTTTGCGCAAGTTGTGGGACGAAATGATCAATTCACCCAAACAGTAGGGGCTGGGAGCATCGTTGATGTGATGCCTTGGCTCCAGTATTTTCCCAACCCAATAAAAACCATTTTTGACAATTTTAAAGAGCTCAACCGGGAGTTCAGTAAATTTATCGTTACTAAGGTTGTCGAGCATCGAAAGACCATTCAGCAAAGCACAATCCGGGACATGACAGATGCTTTCATCATGGCATTGGACCATTCTCAGGACAGCTCGACCGGAGTCTCGCCAGGCAAAGATTATGTGCCACCTACTATTGGTGACATTTTTGGAGCAAGCCAAGACACACTGTCTACTGCACTCCAATGGATCATTCTGATACTTGTGAGGTAATAGCCTACGTATTAATTTTGAATCAGCTAAAGTGTAATTAAAGTTCTCGTTTTCCCATAGGCTATAATATGTTCTATTAACAAAACATTTTATATTTTAGTCATTAAGCAGTCGCTCTTATCCAAAGCAACTTACACTAAGTGCATTCATCAATTCACAATAGCATATATGCTTTAAGTTGAGAAAACCTATGCGTAAAACAGAAAAAGCAATTTTGTCTTGGGAGAATGATCCAACCTAATGTACTAGTATGCCACTGTCTCACTATCAACATCAAATAACGAAAGAGTACTATGCTCTGCTCTTTTTTGCTGGCAGCCTACTCCTTTACGTGCTCCTGTGTCCCGCACGTCAGTAGCAGAACTAGGATGTTAGGTAATAGTCTTAAATAGGAGAAGTGCCCAGGCAGGTATTAGAAGCCTCTCATGAGGGCTCCGCTGTACTGAAATTTCGCTTGATAAAGTAATCTGAGCCGCAGAACATCATGATGTGAGTTGCCAGTTTGCGCGGGAGAAATAAAACAGTTTCGATAGTAATTCATGTTTATTTTGTCCAGTATTTAGTATTTACTTAGGAATTCTTGGCATGTTGGCAACTGTAACCATGCTACCAAATCCCCAAATAACAAATTGCCAAATAACTTGTAGCCTATATCAACCTGCTGCTCATAGTTACCCATCAAAAAATATTGATGTATTGAGTATGCCCTCAGTGTTGAAATGGAGGTTAGCTTCCCAATAGGAAATTATTATATCAATGAACAAAGATACCTGTGTTCTGAGTGTTCACTTTTGACCATGTCCTATATAGGTTTCCTCATATCCAGCTGCGTCTCCAAGAGGAAGTGGACAAAGTGGTCTACCGGAGCCGCCTGCCCACCATCGAAGACCAGTCTCAGTTGCCTTACGTGATGGCCTTTATCTACGAGGTGATGCGCTTCACCAGCTTTGTGCCTCTCACCATTCCCCACAGCACCATCAACGACACTACCATCATGGGCTACACCATCCTCAAGGACACAGTGATCTTCATCAACCAGTGGTCCAGCAACCACGACCCCGCCAGGTGGACACAACCAGAGACCTTTGACCCCCTGCGCTTCCTGGACCAGGACAGCTCTTTGAACAAGGACCTGGCCAGCAGTGTGCTCATCTTCTCCTTGGGAAAGAGGCGGTGCATCGGAGAAGAGCTGTCCAAGATGCAGCTGTTCCTATTTACTGCATTGCTGGCACACCAGGCCCACTTTAGTCCCGACCCGGACAAGCTGCCCACCATTGACTACACCTATGGGCTGACCCTGAAGCCCAATAACTTCTCCATAGCAGTAAATCTACGGGACACCATGGACGTCTTGGAGGAGGCTAGTCAAAAGCCCTTCTATGGGGAGACCCAGGAGGACACAGGCAACTCCAGATCAGACTGAGAATATAGTTGCCAAAAGCATTACAAAAACGGTAAATGAAGCTTTTAAGAAGTAGATTCATGAACTGAAATTCTTCCTCATGTGCTATCAGGTATCAGCTACTATATAGTTAAAACATGTATTTATGAACTGAACACTCAGGCAAAATACCCTTCATATACATCCTTATTTTCTTTGTTTTACAGGTAATCACTCATATGACTATGGCTCACAAAAATGCAACTTTTAAAGATTGTTTTTAATAGGTTATTGCACTGATGTTTGTATATCTTTCACTGGAACATGCCAGAACATTAAAAAAAGTGTGCAGTGTTCATCTTAGGGCGATGGCATGTTCTTTTACACTTGTTTGCCACTTCATTTGACTGTATTTACTGGAATATTGACCAATTGGAGTTATTTTGCTTGCACCCACCACCTCAGAGAGTGTACATTTTATGGCCCAAATGACCTCCCAACAAGGTCAATATGATACAGAGAGAATCTTGATTTATGTAAATATAGGTAACTAGGTAGATAGTAATACCAACCTTATTACTATTAAAAACAATAATTGTGTTTTAAGTGACATCGTGTTGGTAATTCTAATGAGCAGCCCTACTCTACATTTGACATATGCACTAAGGTTTTACAGAAAACTCAGATTGTTGTGCTTTTAAAAAAAATTGAGTCAACTTTAAAAAACAAAATATGGCAACCAGCTCTCATCAAGGCAAAGGGTGGCTACTTTGAAGAATCTAAAATCTAAAACACATTTAGATTTCTTTGTCACTTTTTTGATTACTACATGATTCCATGTGTGTTCTTTCATAGTTGCGATGTCTTCACTATTATTCTACAATGTAGACAATAGTCAAAATAAAGAAAAACCCTGGAATGAGTAGGGTGTGGACAAACGTTTGACTGGTACTGTACATTTGTTAAATTGAAATGGTAATTTAAAAAAAAAATCTATATTTGAATAGCTTTTTCTTTTTCATGGTCTTTTTGTTCTCTTCGAGTGTGTGTTATGTCTTCATGCGCTTGAACGTTCAAATGGCTGCTCTGCAAAAGTCCTTCATATATACCATATTAAGATTCTTCATTTAAGATACCAGTTATCAAATGATTTATTCTCCATGTTGTATTGAATACAGAACATAATCATTCTGTTACTGCAACTGTGATGTTGCTCCGGTGAGAGGATTTTACGATATCTATCTGAACGGATGACATTGAGTTGATGAGTAAAGGTAATATGTGTGATATTATACAGTAACACTAAATTAAAGGACATTTTAATTCTTGCTTGATTTGTAACTAGTGTATTTATTATACTGATATGAGTTGGAGGAACACGAGATTGCGTTTTGTTTATTTTAACACATGCCTCAGAATAGGAGGTACATCTAACCAGCTTTTGAGTAAGTAGGGGCTCATTCGAACCAAAATAAAAAGTCACGTGGGCAGGTGGAATAAAAATGGAATGCTGATACTGCAATGTTTAGGAATACACAAAGGTTACATACAAAGTCACTCAACACTTCCATATCTCAAACTCACTATGGCCGAGATTCTCTATTTTTAAATGACCGGTTCAATTGTTCCCGAAAATAGAATAACCTTTGTGTATTTTCTGAAATGACAGAATTATTATTAGAAATACACTTTGTCTGGTTAGTTTGATACAGTAGATTTCATTACTTTCTTATTTCAGCGAGCAAATGTATTGTACTGTATTACGGGCACATAGCCATGTCATGTTGCAACAAATGGGGAGAGTCCTTTCCCTGTAGTACGTTTTTATCTCGCTCACCCAGAACATCCTGTACTTCATCAGAGAGATACTTGCAGCCAGACAGCCAGCTTGGAGTGCGTGACAAATTCAGATAAAGCCAGATGATCACTGATACGCTACTCCCTTGTGCTCTCCCTTTTACCTAACAGAAAAGGAAGACAGTCAAAGAAAACGATTTGCCTCAGATCTCAGTGTGAAGGAAAAGCGTAGATAGACAAGACTCGGAAATTCCGCACATGAAATAATGGCGGGGTTGTGAGGGTTTGATTTTTTGAAAGGCTTTAAAAAAAATAATTTAAAAAAACATATTCCAACGTAAAGGCAGAACTACGCGTTCAGGGTTCAAAGCTCTCATCAGTCCTCATCCAGCACACATGACCCTATGGATGGTCGGGGACATGTTGAATGCACCTTCAACATCATATTTGTCATGTACATTTTAGTGGGCCCCAAAAAAGAAGTGGTATGCATGCCTGCAAAGCCACTACACAACACAACACTAAACAATACATTAATTGCACTATAACGGTGACAAACGGTGCCCACAAACTGTTAGGGCCTACATAAAGCTGTCCCAACAGCAGAGTCCCAACACCTTACCACTTTCAGCAGAGCCTTGTCTGTCAGCGAAACAATTTCATTTAGTGCCTTAAAAAAACATAGCTGATATGGCAGACTTGCTTAAATAAGGGGACGACAAGCTGATAAGAGGCAATCAGTGATTTCAATTAACACATGAACGAGCAAGCGACGATGGACTTAGTCAATATAACTATTTGTTCAGCACTTTTGAAATGTACTGTACAGCGACAGAATTCAGAACATGGGCCATTCTTAACACGGAACCCAAACCAGCTGCGCCCGGGTGCGATTGTGCGTAAATGTATTTTGTCCCCCTACACGAAACGTGATCACGACAAGCAGGTTAAAATATCAAAATAAACTCTGAACCAATTACATTAATTTGGGAACAGGTCGAAAAGCATTAAACATTTATGATAAATTAGCTAGTTAGCTTGCTCTTGCTAGCTAATTTGTCCTATTTAGCTAGCTTGCTGTTGCTAGCTAATTTGTCCAGGGATATAAACATTGAGTTGGTATTTTACCTGAAATGCACAAGGTCCTCTACTCCGACAATTAATCCACACATAAAAACGGTCAACCAAATCGTTTCTAGTCATCTCTCCTCCTTCCGGGCTTTTTCATCTTTGAACTTATATGGTGATTGGCATCTAAACTTTCATAGTATTACTACACCGACCGGGAACACAGTTTGTCTTTCAATCACCCACGTGGGTATAACCAATAAGGAGATGGCATGTGGGTACCTGCTTCTATAAACCTATGAGGAGATGGGAGAGGCAGGATTTGGAGCGCGACCTGCGTCAGAAATAGACAGGACTTCTATTTTAGCCATTGGCAACGCGAGCGGTGTGGCCAGCCTATTACAGTGTACTCCATGTACAAGTCAGAACCGTGGGATAAATAAATGGGGCATTTAAAACATAATGAAAGCTCTTACAATATTCGATGATTACATTTCTCTAACACAGGTTATAGGCTATTTGTGCATCCCCAAGTCAGAACAGTAGGCAAATTAAAAGGTGAAAATAGAGCAAATGATTAGGGTCAGGCACATTGGACGCCGTTTGGGTCGTTGCCTGTCAAAAAAAGATACATGTCATATAACACGATTTGACATGTTAAATAAGCTTTTAATTTGACATGTCAAATAACACAATTCTAATATAGAATGTTGTGTGTGCTGAATTTGCACGTGCAAACCAAGCGCCACTACTACTAACGTTATGTCAAATCAAATCAAATCAAATCAAATTTTATTTGTCACATACACATGGTTAGCAGATGTTAATGCGAGTGTAGCGAAATGCTTGTGCTTCTAGTTCCGACAATGCAGTAATAACGAACAAGTAATCTAACTAACAATTCCAAAAAAAAAACTACTGTCTTATACACAGTGTAAGGGGATAAAGAATATGTACATAAGGATATATGAATGAGTGATGGTACAGAGCAGCATAGGCAAGATACGGTAGATGATATCGAGTACAGTATATACATATGAGATGAGTATGTAAACCAAGTGGCATAGTTAAAGTGGCTAGTGATACATGTATTACATAAGGATGCAGTCGATGATATAGAGTACAGTATCTACGTATGCATATGAGATGAATAATGTAGGGTAAGTAACATTATATAAGGTAGCATTGTTTAAAGTGGCTAGTGATATATTTACATCATTTCCCATCAATTCCCATTATTAAAGTGGCTGGAGTAGAGTCAGTGTCATTGACAGTGTGTTGGTAGTAGCCACTCAATGTTAGTGGTGGCTGTTTAACAGTCTGATGGCCTTGAGATAGAAGCTGTTTTTCAGTCTCTCGGTCCCAGCTTTGATGCACCTGTACTGACCTCGCCTTCTGGATGACAGCGGGGTGAACAGGCAGTGGCTCGGGTGGTTGATGTCCTTGATGATCTTTATGGCCTTCCTGTAGCATCGGGTGGTGTAGGTGTCCTGGAGGGCAGGTAGTTTGCCCCCGGTGATGCGTTGTGCAGACCTCACTACCCTCTGGAGAGCCTTACGGTTGAGGGCGGTGCAGTTGCCATACCAGGCGGTGATACAGCCCGCCAGGATGCTCTCGATTGTGCATCTGTAGAAGTTTGTGAGTGCTTTTGGTGACAAGCCGAATTTCTTCAGCCTCCTGAGGTTGAAGAGGCGCTGCTGCGCCTTCCTCACGATGCTGTCTGTGTGAGTGGACCAATTCAGTTTGTCTGTGATGTGTATGCCGAGGAACTTAAAACTTGCTACCCTCTCCACTACTGTTCCATCGATGTGGATGGGGGGTGTTCCCTCTGCTGTTTCCTGAAGTCCACAATCATCTCCTTAGTTTTGTTGACGTTGAGTGTGAGGTTATTTTCCTGACACCACACTCCGAGGGCCCTCACCTCCTCCCTGTAGGCCGTCTCGTCGTTGTTGGTAATCAAGCCTACCACTGTTGTGTCGTCCGCAAACTTGATGATTGAGTTGGAGGCGTGCATGGCCACGCAGTCGTGGGTGAACAGGGAGTACAGGAGAGGGCTCAGAACGCACCCTTGTGGGGCCCCAGTGTTGAGGATCAGCGGGGAGGAGATGTTGTTGCCTACCCTCACCACCTGGGGGCGGCCCGTCAGGAAGTCCAGAACCCAGTTGCACAGGGCGGGTTCGAGACCCAGGGTCTCGAGCTTGATGACGAGCTTGGAGGGTACTATGGTGTTGAATGCCGAGCTGTAGTCGATGAACAGCATTCTCACATAGGTATTCCTCTTGTCCAGATGGGTTAGGGCAGTGTGCAGTGTGGTTGAGATTGCATCGTCTGTGGACCTATTTGGGCGGTAAGCAAATTGGAGTGGGTCTAGGGTGTCAGGTAGGGTGGAGGTGATATGGTCCTTGACTAGTCTCTCAAAGCACTTCATGATGACGGATGTGAGTGCTACGGGCGGTAGTCGTTTAGCTCAGTTACCTTAGCTTTCTTGGGAACAGGAACAATGGTGGCCCTCTTGAAGCATGTGGGAACAGCAGACTGGTATAGGGATTGATTGAATATGTCCGTAAACACACCGGCCAGCTGGTCTGCGCATGCTCTGAGGGCGCGGCTGGGGACGCCGTCTGGGCCTGCAGCCTTGCGAGGGTTAACACGTTTAAATGTCTTACTCACTTCGGCTGCAGTGAAGGAGAGACTGCATGTTTTCGTTGCAGGCTGTGTCAGTGGCACTGTATTGTCCTCAAAGCGGGCAAAAAGTTATTTAGTCTGCCTGGGAGCAAGACATCCTGGTCCGTGACTGGGCTGGGTTTCTTCCTGTAGTCCGTGATTGACTGTAGACCCTGCCACATGCCTCTTGTGTCTGAGCCGTTGAATTGGGATTCTACTTTGTCTCTGTACTGGCGCTTAGCTTGTTTGATAGCCTTGCGGAGGGAATAGCTGCACTGTTTGTATTCAGCCATGTTACCAGACACCTTGCCCTGATTAAAAGCAGTGGTTCGTGCCTTCAGTTTCACACGAATGCTGCCATCAATCCAAGGTTTCTGGTTAGGGAATGTTTTAATCGTTGCTATGGGAACGACATCTTCAACGCACGTTCTAATGAACTCGCACACCGAATCAGCTTATTCGTCAATGTTGTTGTCTGACGCAATACGAAACATCTCCCAGTCCACGTGATGGAAGCAGTCTTGGAGTGTGGAGTCAGCTTGGTCAGACCAGCGTTGGACAGACCTCAGCGTGGGAGCTTCTTGTTTTAGTTTCTGTCTGTAGGCAGGGATCAACAAAATGGAGTCGTGGTCAGCTTTTCCGAAAGGGGGCGGGGCAGGGCCTTATATGCGTCACGGAAGTTAGAGTAACAATGATCCAAGGTCTTTCCACCCCTGGTTGCGCAATCGATATGCTGATAAAATTTAGGGAGTCTTGTTTTCAGATTAGACTTGTTAAAATCCCCTGCTACAATGAATGCAGCCTCCGGATAAATCGTTTCCAGTTTGCAGAGAGTTAAATAAAGTTCGTTCAGAGCCATCGATGTGTCTGCTTGGGGGGGATATATACGGCTGTGATTATAATCGAAGAGAATTCTCTTGGTAGATAATGCGGTCTACATTTGATTGTGAGGAATTCTAAATCAGGTGAACAGAAGGATTTGAGTTCCTGTATGTTTCTTTCATCACACCATGTCACGTTAGTCATAAGGCATACGCCCCCGCCCCTCTTCTTACCAGAAAGATGTTTGTTTCTGTCGGCGCGATGCGTGGAGAAACCCGCTGGCTGCACCGCTCGGATTGCGTCTCTCCAGTTAGCCATGTTTCCGTGAAGCAGAGAACGTTGCAGTCTCTGATGTCCCTCTGGAATGCTACCCTTGCTCGGATTTCATCAACCTTGTTGTCAAGAGACTGGACATTGGCGAGAAGAATGCTAGGGAGAGGTGCACGATGTGCCCGTCTCCGGAGTCTGACCAGAAGACCGCTTCGTTTCCCTCTTTTCCTGAGTCGTTTTTTCGGGTCGCTGCATGGGATCCACTCCGTTGTCCTGTTTGTAAGGCAGAACACAGGATCCGCATCGCGAAAAACATATTCTTGGTCGTACTGATGGTGAGTTGACGCTGATCTTATATTCAGTAGTTCTTCTCGGCTGTATGTAATGACACCTAAGATGACCTGGGGTACTAGTGTAAGAAATAACACGTAAAAAAACAAAAAACTGCATAGTTTCCTAGGAACGCGAAGCGAGGCGGCCATCTCTGTCGGCTCCGGAAGTTCCAGAGGTTATGTGTTTACAATACCGCGTTGGTGCAAATAGACCAAATTATTAGGGTGAGGCACATGGGCTGCTAACAGCTTACTACACAACATACACTTAGTATTACTTTCTTGGCTACATTATACATTTATCCCTGGCATATTACATCATTAATGCAGCAGCACACAAGACATTTTTGGACTCACCTTGTGAAGGTGGCGCAGCGGTCCTTTGTGGGCAAATCTTGTCATCAAACTTTGTCATCAAAGTCTAGCATTCTCTGGATTTATGGCCAGAACTCGTAAAAAAACACAGCCACTCCATTGAATAGCAGGCTAATATTAGTGGTTTCTTTGCCATGCTTGCAGTTAGCTACTGATTCCCTCCAAACAACTCATTGTTGAATTTGCGATTTCCAACTTGTTGTGTAATCTTTATGTGCAATGGCCGATGAGCACCGATATGTTTTATCTATAATTTCTCTTCATTATTTCTCTTCATATGGCAAGGATTAAAAAGGATTTGCCAGCATATTGGCGGCTTAATGACAACTGATGGTGACTGCTTGCTAAGACTTTGAAAGTAAGATGTTGACATAATCAGTCAAATCAAAGCTACTGTAGATATAATGTGATTTGATGTCATTCTATCTATGGCCAATGACCTTGAGCCTTCTTGGATGGGCACTTCTAATATAACTCTATGGCAGAATCCAAGGGGCAAAAAGTTTTGAGATCCAACCTAAGAATTGGGGAGGATGTACTGTCCCATGAGTGACAGAAAACTGAGCCAATCATGACAGAAAACTGAGCCAATCAGGTGCAACGCTCTATATTTTCTGCTGGCTAGACCCACCACAGAAAGCACTGAGCTAGTGCTCAAAACAGTGCACAAAACAGGTGGGACTCAGCCCCACCTGCCCTGAATGATGGGTCGCTACTGTCCCCGACAATATCAGCTTCAGGGTTATTACTGGATCACAATACAGGCCCTGCTAACCCCTCTTGGGTTACAGGAAGGCAGGCAACACTCTACTGTTACATTATTACCCACACAAGCCAGGAGAGAGTAATGAGTGTTGACCTGGCAAATGAAAGAAGAAGCTTTACACCTCTGAAAATCCAGGGAACTTCCTGAAAAATAAAAAACTGACATCGAATACCCCTTTGAGCATGGTGAAATTATTAAATACACATTGGATGGTGTATCAATACAGCAGGTCACTACAAATTGACAGGTGTCTTTCCTAACTCAGTTGCCTGAGAGAAAGGAAACAGCTCAAGGATTTCACCATGAGGCCAATGGTGACTTAAAAGAGTTACATAGTTTAATGGGGCTGTGACAGGATGGACCAACAACATTGTGGTTACTCCACAATACCAACCTAAATGACAGAGTGAAAAGAAGGAAGCCTGTACAGAATAAAACAATTCCAAAACATCCATCCTGTTTGCATTAAGGCACTAAAGTAAAACTGCCAAAAATGTGGCAAAGAAATTCACTTTATGTCATGAATGCAGTGTAATGTTTGGGGCAAATCCAACACAACAGATCACTAAGTACCACTCTTCATATTTTCAAGCACGGTGGTGTCTGCATCATATTATGGGTATGCTTGTCATCGCAATGATTAGGGACTTTTTTTGCCCCAAAATAAAAGGAATAGAGCTAAGCATAGGCAAAATCCTAGTTCAGTCTGCTTTCCACAGACACTGGGAGACAAATTCACCTTTCAGCAGGACAATAACCTAAAACACAAAGCCCTACACTAGAGTTGCTTACCAAGACGAGGTTAAATGTTCCTGAGTGGGCTAGTTACAGTTTTTATGTAAATTGGCTTAAAAATATATATGGCAAGACTTGAAAATGGCTGTCTAGCAATGATCAACTACCAACTTGACAGAGCTTGAACATTTTTTTTAAGCAATAATGTGCAATTATTTTTCAATCCAGGTGTGGAAACCACTTAGAGACTTACTCAGAGAAAAATCACAGCTGTAATCACTGCCAAAGGTGATTCTAACATGTATCGCCTCAGGGGTGTGAATGCTAATGTAAATGTATATTTCTGTATTTAATTTTCAATAAATTAGCAAAAATTTCTAAAAACATGTTTTCACTTTATCATTATGGGGTATTGTGTGTAGAAGGGTGTGACAAATATAAAGGTCATCCATTTTGAATTGGCTGCAACACAACTAAATATGGAATAAATCAAAGGATATGAATACTTTCTGAAGGCACTCACTGTATTTGGTATTTTATTCGGATAAATAATGTCATAAGGATGGATGTATATGGGTGGGGCTTTCTTGGAGCACTTGTCACACCTCAGCTGTCACACATCAGCTGTCACACATCAGCTGTCCTTGTGCTTGTCTTCATCCCCCTCCATGTGTTGCCCATCTCCCCCATTATCCCCTGTGTATTTATACCTGTGTTTTCTGTCTGTCTGTGCCAGTTCATCTTGTTTTCCAGGTAAACCAGCAGTTTTCTCCAAGCTCAAATTCTGAAGAATTAAAAAAATATATAACGACTTGGGGCTAGCCATTGTAAGTTCAGAATCACTCACCCCAACAGTGCCTGTGTGCTGGAGGCGAGCGAAAGCTCAGGAGGGGGAGGGGGGCTGTACCAGACAGGGGGAGACAGGCCAGGACAGACCATGAACAGATCGGCAGGTGGAATCCAAGCAGCAGTGCAGCAGGCAGCGGGAGTAGATGTCTGACCCACTTGGGAGAAGCTTTTATTTCTGGAGGCAGCTTTCTTGTAAATAATGCCAGTGGATGGCTTCAATGACTCCTGCCACTTGTTGGGCCCAACGGCATTGAACACCTCTCACTTCACACCTTCGTGCTAATCTAGATCTATCCTTTTGTAAAAAAACACATTGAAAAATGTGAGAGCTCACATGCAGCTGTGTCTCTCTCTCTCTGCTCCATCCCTGAAACTGAATATATAAATATTGAATTTGTATATTTAAATACATTGAAATTGAATTTTAAAACAGAATGCGATATTAATTCAACTCAATTCTAAATCATGAAATACAAGTTCAATTCATGAATTAAATTATTCCATTTGTGAATTACAAATGCAAAAATATTGAATTCAAATTCAATGTCTTAAAACATTTTTTACATTCAAATAGTTTCTGTTGGCACTGATATCGGTCCATATAATGGCCTCAAACCCTCGCAATGACACTACAAGCTTGGCACACCTGCATTTGGGGAGTTTCTTCCATTCTTCTCTACAGATATTCTCAAGCTCTGTCAGGTTGGCTGCCCCATCTACACACAATTACCTCATAATGACAAAGTGAAAACATGTTTTTATATATTTTTGCTAATTTATTGAAAATGAAATACAGAAATATCTCATTTACATAAGTAATCACAACCCCAAGTCAATACATGTTAGAATCACCTTTAGCTGCGATTACAGCTGTGCGTCTTTCTGGGTAAGCCTCTAAGAGGTTTGCACACCTGGATTGTACAATATTTGCTCATTATTCTTTTCAAAATTCTTCAAGCTCTGTAAATTTTGTTGTTGATCATTGCAAGACAATCACTCAGGAACATTCACTGTCTTCTTGGTAAGCAACTCCAGTGCATAGTAGATCTGGCCTTGTGTTTTCGGTAATTGTCCTGTTGAAAGGTGAATTCATCTCCCAGTGTCTGGTGGAAAGCAAACAACCAGGTTTTCCTCTAGGATTTTGCATGTGCTGAGCTCCATTCTGTTTATTTTTTATCCTCAAAAACGTCCCAGTTCTTAACGATTACAAGCATAACCATAACATGAAGCAGCCACCACTTTGCTTGAAAATATGGAGAGTGATACGCAGTAATCACAGCCATTAAACTCTAACTGTTTTAAAGTCCCCCATTGGCCTCATGGTAAAATCCCTGTGCGGTTTCCTTCCTCTCCGGCAACTGAGTTAGGAAGGACGCGTTTCTTTGTAGTGACTGGGTGTATTGATACACCATCCAAAGTGTAATTAATAACTTCACACCTTCGTGCTACTTCATCAACCTCAAGGGGATATTCAATGTCTGCTTTTTTTGTACCCATCTACCAATATGTGCCCTTCTTTGCGAGGCATTGGAAAACCTCCCTGGTCTTTTTGGTAGAATCTGTTTGAAATTCACTGCTCGACTGAGGGACCTTACAGATACCTGTGTGTGGGGTACAGAGACTTCATCAACCTCAAGGGGATATTCCATGTCTGCTTTTTTTGTACCCATCTACCAATATGTGCCCTTCTTTGCGAGGCATTGGAAAACCTCCCTGGTCTTTTTGGTAGAATCTGTTTGAAATTCACTGCTCGACTGAGGGACCTTACAGATACCTGTGTGTGGGGTACAGAGATGAGGTAGTCATTAAAAAAATTATGTTAAACATTATGTTAAACACTATTATTGCACACAGAGTGAGTCTTATGTGACTTGATGAGCAAATGCTTACTCCTGAACTTATTTAGGCTTGCCATAACAAAGGGGTTGAATAATTATTGACGTAAGACATTTCAGCCATTCATTTTGTATTAATTTGTAAAAAAAGAAAAAAGAAATCTAAAAACAATTCCCACTTTGACATTATGGGGTATTGTGTGTAGGCCAGTGAGATGTCATTTAAAAAAAAATCAATCTTAAGTTCAGGTTGTAAGTCAAGGGGTGTGAATACTTTCTGAAGGCACTATTTTAATTTTGTAAAATTTTCAGGCCCACAGGGAAGGGGTGGTATGGGAAAGGTTTTCTCTGGTCGCCGGGGGGGATTCATGTACATTTTGAAAATTATAGACTGTTTGTGATTTGAACCCGTCACCCAAAAAATTATAATAATAAAAAGTTGCTCACAAAAAAAGAAAAATGACTGGCGGCGTGACTTTCCGTTAGTTATTTTTTGCCATCCGTGAGAGTAAATGTTATTCCGGTTCTTCTGTTCTATTACATTGTTAACAGTTTTGTAACTTTAACGAAGCTTACAAAAATGTAAGAGTTCCTAGAAAGCTTACGCAAATCCCAATGTTGGGAAAGTTACCACTTTGTAACAATATGTAAACAATTATGTAATTAATAATACATTACAATATGTAATGAGTAAAAATGTTTTCATTACATTTTTTATTAGCAGGGTACCAATTTAATATGATGAGCAATAATGACATTTACTGTCACAGGTGGCAAAAAAATAGCTATCTGAAAGCCACACCTACTGAAAATAACCTATGGATTACATTAAAAAAAGACCTAACTGCTGGGTCAACTCAGTATGAAAATGAATATAAACCAATTGATGGTTAAATTAACCCAATATGTTGGGTTATTCATGCAACACTGGCTGGATCAAAATAACCAAACGTGTGTTCTGTCCAATATTTATCCAGCGCTGGGTTACCAAATTGTGTTGATTTTACCCAGCATTTTTTTGTGTAGGTGGTGAGGAAGATGACCTCATCCTTGATAGCATGACTGATGACAGTTTGGTTTTGTGACTCGTTACGTCACATTTTCCCATTATCCAAAAAGACTGACAGTCGTGTCTGTGATGGCCAATCATAAATTCATGACAGTTCCTCAAAAGTAGGATATAGTTGACCAACCTCTCAGACAGGCAATGTGCACATTAGCAGAAGTTTTCCAGTAAACCTTACTTTCAAGATGATTAACTACCGCAAACAACATATCCAGTTAGGACATTATGAGAAGGGAAAGGAGAACATTTCCAAATTATGTAACTATGTTGTTCAGATGAGATGTTAACCCTTAAGGATTTCCCTGAGCCACTGGTATATTTGTTTGGCCTTTGAGGATCACGAGACAAGTTTTATGTTTTGTTTTGCTATTTATTTCACCTATAACTAACCAGGTAGGCAAGTTGAGAACAAGTTCTCATTTACAACTGCGGCCTGGCCAAGATAAAGCAAAGCAGTTCGACTCATATAACAACACAAAGTTACACATGGAGTAAAACAAACTTACAGTCAATAATACAGTAGAAAAATAAGTATATATACAATGTGAGCAAATGAGGTGAGATAAGGGAGGTAAGGCAATAAATAGGCCATGGTGGTGAAGTAAATACAATTTAGCAATTAAAAACACTGGAATGGTAGATTTGACAGTAGATGAGTGTGCAAAGTAGAAATACTGGGGTACAAAGGAGCAAAATAAATAAATGAATACAGTAGGGGAAGACGTAGTTGTTTGGGCTATTTATAGATGGGCTATGTACAGGTGTAGTGATCTGTGAGCTGCTCTGACAGCTGGTGCTTAAAGCTAGTGAGGGAGATAAGAGTTTCCAGCTTCAGAGATTTTTGTAGTTCGTTCCAGTCATTGGCAGCAGAGAACTGGAAGGAGAGGCGGCCAAAGGAGGAATTGGTTTTGGGGTTGACAAGTGAGATACACCTTCCGGAACGCGCGCTACCGGTGGGTGCAGCTATGGTGACCAGCGAGCAGAGATCAAATCAAATCAAATTTATTTATATAGCCCTTCGTACATCAGCTGATATCTCAAAGTGCTGTACAGAAACCCAGCCTAAAACCCCAAACAGCAAGCAATGCAGGTGTAGAAGCACGGTGGCTAGGAAAAACTCCCTAGAAAGGCCAAAACCTAGGAAGAAACCTAGAGAGGAACCAGGCTATGTGGGGTGGCCAGTCCTCTTCTGGCTGTGCCGGGTGGAGATTATAACAGAACATGGCCAAGATGTTCAAATGTTCATAAATGACCAGCATGGTCGAATAATATACGGCAGAACAGTTGAAACTGGAGCAGCAGCACAGTCAGGTGGAAGTTGAAACTAGAGCAGCAGCATGGCCAGGTGGACTGGGGACAGCAAGGAGTCATCATGTCAGGTAGTCCTGGGGCATGGTCCTAGGGCTCAGGTCAGTTGAAACTGGAACAGCAGCATGGCCAGGTGGACTGGGGACAGCAAGGAGTCACCATGTCAGGTAGTCCTGGAGCTCAGGTCCTAGGGCTCAGGTCCTCCGAGAGAGAGAAAGAAAGAGAGAAGGAGAGAATTAGAGAACGCACACTTAGATTCACACAGGACACCGAATAGGACAGGAGAAGTACTCCAGATATAACAAACTGACCCCAGCCCCCGACACATAAACTACTGCAGCATAAATACTGGAGGCTGAGACAGGAGGGGTCAGGAGACACTGTGGCCCCATCCGAGGTCACCCCGGACAGGGCCAAACAGGAAGGATATAACCCCACCCACTTTGCCAAAGCACAGCCCCCACACCACTAGAAGGATATCTTCAACCACCAACTTACCATCCTGAGACAAGGCTGAGTATAGCCCACAAAGATCTCCGCCACGGCACAACCCAAGGGGGGGGCGCCAACCCAGACAGGATGACCACAACAGTGAATCAACCCACTCAGGTGATGCACCCCCTCCAGGGATGGCATGAGAGAGCCCCAGTAAGCCAGCGACCCAGCCCCTGTAATAGGGTTAGAGGCAGAGAATCCCAGTGGAAAGAGGGGAACCGGCCAGGCAGAGACAGCAAGGGCGGTTCGTTGCTCCAGAGCCTTTCCGTTCACCTTCACACTCCTGGGCCAGACTACACTCAATCATATGACCCACTGAAGAGATGAGTCTTCAGTAAAGACTTAAAGGTTGAGACCGAGTTTGCGTCTCTGACATGGGTAGGCAGACCGTTCCATAAAAATGGAGCTCTATAGGAGAAAGCCCTGCCTCCAGCTGTTTGCTTAGAAATTCTAGGGACAATTAGGAGGCCTGCGTCTTGTGACCGTAGCGTACGTGTAGGTATGTACGGCAGGACCAAATCAGAGAGATAGGTAGGAGCAAGCCCATGTAATGCTTTGTAGGTTAGCAGTAAAACCTTGAAATCAGCCCTTGCTTTGACAGGAAGCCAGTGTAGAGAGGCTAGCACTGGAGTAATATGATCAAATTTTTTGGTTCTAGTCAGGATTCTAGCAGCCATATTTAGCACTAACTGAAGTTTATTTAGTGCTTTATCCGGGTAGCCGGAAAATAGAGCATTGCAGTAGTCTAACCTAGAAGTGACAAAAGCATGGATAAATTTTTCTGCATCATTTTTGGACAGAAAGTTTCTGATTTTTGCAATGTTACGTAGATGGAAAAAAGATGTCCTTGAAATGGTCTTGATATGTTCTTCAAAAGAGAGATCAGGGTCCAGAGTAACGCCGAGGTCCTTCACAGTTTTATTTGAGACGACTGTACAACCATTAAGATGAATTGTCAGATTCAACAGAAGATCTCTTTGTTTCTTGGGACCTAGAACAAGCATCTCTGTTTTGTCCGAGTTTAATAGTAGAAAGTTTGCAGCCATCCACTTCCTTATGTCTGAAACACATGCTTCTAGCGAGGGCAATTTTGGGGCTTCACCATGTTTCATTGAAATGTACAGCTGTGTGTCATCCGCATAGCAGTGAAAGTTTACATTATGTTTTCGAATAACATCCCCAAGAGGTAAAATATATAGTGAGAACAATAGTGGTCCTAAAACGGAACCTTGAGGAACACCGAAATTTACAGTTGATTTGTCAGAGGACAAACCATTCACAGAGACAAACTGATATCTTTCCGACAGATAAGATCTAAACCAGGCCAGAACATGTCCGTGTAGACCAATTTGGGTTTCCAATCTCTCCAAAAGAATGTGGTGATCGATGGTATCAAAAGCGGCACTAAGGTCTAGGAGCACGAGGACAGATGCAGAGCCTCGGTCCGATGCCATTAAAATGTCATTTACCACCTTCACAAGTGCCGTCTCAGTGCTATGATGGGGTCTAAAACCAGACTGAAGCATTTCGTATACATTGTTTGTCTTCAGGAAGGCAGTGAGTTGCTGAGCAACAGCCTTCTCTAAAATTTTTGAGAGGAATGGAAGATTCGATATAGGCCGATAGTTTTTTATATTTTCTGGGTCAAGGTTTGGCTTTTTCAAGAGAGGCTTTATTACTGCCACTTTTAGTGAGTTTGGTACACATCCAGTGGATAGAGAGCCGTTTATTATGTTCAACATAGGAGGGCCAAGCACAGGAAGCAGCTCTTTCAGTAGTTTAGTTGGAATAGGGTCCAGTATGCAGCTTGAAGGTTTAGAGGCCATGATTATTTTCATCATTGTGTCAAGAGATACAGTACTAAAACACTTGAGTGTCTCTCTTGATCCTAGGTCCTGGCAGAGTTGTGCAGACTCAGGACAACTGAGGTTTGGAGGAATACGCAGGTTTAAAGAGGAGTCCGTAATTTGCTTTCTAATAATCATAATCTTTTCCTCAAAGAAGTTCATGAATTTATCACTGCTAAAGTGAAAGTCATCCTCTCTTGGGGAATGCTGCTTTTTAGTTAGCTTTGCGACAGTATCAAAAAGGAATTTCGGATTGTTCTTATTTTCCTCAATTAAGTTAGAAAAATAGGATGATCGAAGAGCAGTAAGGGCTCTTCGGTACTGCACGGTACTGTCTTTCCAAGCTAGTCGGAAGACTTCCAGTTTGGTGTGGCGCCATTTCCGTTCCAATTTTCTGGAAGCTTGCTTCAGAGCTCGGGTATTTTCTGTGTACCAGGGAGCTAGTTTCTTATGAGAATTCTTTTTAGTTTTTAGGGGTGCAACTGCATCTAGGGTATTGCGCAAGGTTAAATTGAGATCCTCAGTTAGGTGGTTAACTGATTTTTGTCCTCTGGCGTCCTTGGGTAGGCAGAGGGAGTCTGGAAGGGCATCAAGGAATCTTTGTGTTGTCTGTGAATTTATAGCACGACTTTTGATGTTCCTTGGTTGGGGTCTGAGCAGATTATTTGTTGCAATTGCAAATATAGATGAGGTGGGACTTTACCTAGCAGGGTCTTGTAGATGACCTGGAGGCAGTGGGTTTGGTGACGAGTATGAAGCGAGGACCAGCCAACGAGAGCGTACAGGTTGCAGTGGTGGGTAGAATATGGGGCTTTGGTGACAAAACAGATGGCACTATGATAGACTGCATCCAATTTGTTGAGTAGGGTGTTGGAGGCTATTTTGTCAATGACATGACCATAGTCGAGGATCAGCATGAGTGAAGGATGCTTTGTTGCGAAATAGGAAGCCAATTCTAGATTTAACTTTGGATTGGAGATGTTTAATGTGAGTCTGGAAGGAGAGTTTACAGTCTAAGCAAACACCTAGGTATTTGTAGTTGTCCACATATTCTAAGTCAGAACAGTCCAGAGTAGTGATGCTGGACGGACGGGCAGGTGCAGGCAGCGATCGGTCGAAGAGCATGCATTTAGTTTTACTTGTATTTAAGAGCAGTTGGAGGCCACGGAAGGAGAGTTGTATGGCATTGAAGCTCGTCTGGAGGCTAGTTAACACAGTGTCCAAAGAAGGGCCAGAAGTATACAGAATGGAGGTGGAGGTAGAGGTGGATCAGAGACTCACCAGCAGCAAGAGCGACATCATTGATATATACAGAGAAGAGAGTCGGCCCAAGAATTGAACCCCCATAGAGACTGCCAGAGGCCCGGACAACAGGCCTTCAGACACACTGAACTCTGTCGGAGAAGTAGTTGGTGAACCAGGCGAGGCAATAATTTGAGAACCCAAGGCTGTTGAGTCTGCCGATGAGGATGTGGTGATTGACAGAGTCGAAAGCCTTGGCCAGGTCAATGAATGTGGCTGCACAGTATTGTTTCTTATCGATGGCGGTTAAGATATCATTGAGAACCTTGAGCGTGGCTGAGGTGTACCCATGACCAGCTTGGAAACCAGATTGCATAGCAGAGAAGGTACGGTAAGATTCAAAATGGTCGGTGATCTGTTTGTTAACTTGGCCTTCGAATGCCTTAGAAAGACAGGGTAGGATAGGGGTCTGCAGCAGTTTGTGTCAAGAGTGTCCCCCCCTTTGAAGAGGGGGATGACCGCAGCTGCTTTCCAATCTTTGGGAATCTCAGACGACACGAAAGAGAGGTTGAACAGGCTAGTAATAGGGGTTGCAACAATTTCGGCAGATAATTTTAGAAATAAAGGGTCCAGATTGTCTAGCCCGGCTGATTTGTGGGGGTCCAGATTTTGCAGCTCTTTCAGAACATCAGCTGACTGGATTTGGGAGAAGGAGAAATTGGGAATGCTTGGGCGAGTTGCTGTGGGGGGGTGCAGTGCTGTTGCTGTGGCCAGGTGGGGTGCAGTGCTGTTGGATTCCGGTGGTGACAGAGTTTTCAATCCTCAGTGCAATGGGCAGCTAGGAGGAGGTGCTCTTATTCTGCATGGACTTTACAATGTCCCAGAACTTTTTAAAGTTTGTGTAGCAGGAAGCAAATTTCTGCTTGAAAAAGCTAGCCTTGGCTTTTCTAACTGCCTGTGTATATTGGTTTCTAACTTCCCTAAAAAGTAGCATTTCACGGGGGCTGTTCGATGCTGATGCAGAACGCCACAGGATGTTTTTGTGTTGGTTAAGGGCAGTCAGGTCTGGAGAGAACCAAGGGCTATATCTGTTCCTGATTCTACATTTCTTGAATGGGGTATGCTTATTTAAGATGGCGAGGAAAGCATTTAAAAAAAATAACCAGGCATCCTCTACTGACGGGATGAGGTCGATATCCTTCCAGGATACCAGGGCCAGGTCCATTAGAAAGGCCTACAAGCACAGTACGTTAGGGAGAGTTAGTGATTGTGGTAGGCAGCAGGGTTGTGATTAAGACATTAACATGAACTTTTCAGTCCACTTTGGAAAATTAAGAGGCAAAACCAACTTTCCAAGGATTTATTTTGAGTTCTTTTAATACTGAACAAACACCTGTGTTCCTTTAGGAGGTAATTGAATGAGTCTATGCCATAACAATAACCTGAAACATGACCAGACTGGAGGGAAGTTGGACTGAATTTGATCCAGTGACAAATTTAAAATTGGCTCCGGAACAAACTATACAGTCTGCACAAAAAGGAGAATGGAAGGGGGGCTTACAAATAAAACACCACACGTCACCTTTGGTAATCAAGCAAGAACATGCTTTCATACCTTGCTATTCCATTACATTTGGACCCGAGACCAGGCAAAATATTTGGTTGATATTAGAATGAAAATGTCCCTATTAGATTTTAATCAAGTGTTGTGTACAAAAAAATAGTTGTGTGTGCGCATGTATTCCAGCAAAACCCCCCCCTCACACACACACACACACACACACGATTCCACATATTTATTGAAAAATGGCAGACTCAAATAACATTGATCAGTGGTGTCTATAGAACAGTAGTTTCCAGAGCCATGCATTTTCATTTCTAAATACATGGCTCGCGTAGTGTCTATAATATTTTATGTACCTTATTTAATTTACAAGATATTATAAACTGGGTGGTTAGAGCCCTGAATGCTGATTGGCTGACAGCCGTGGTATATCAGACCATATATCACGGGTATGAGAAAACATGTCTTTTTACTGCTCAAATTATTTTGGTAACCAGTTTATAATAGCAATAAGGCACCTCAGGATTTGTGGTACATGGCCAAAATACCACAGCTAATGGGTAGTATCCAGGAAATCCGCATTGCGTTGTGTGTAAGAACAGTCCTTAGCCGTGGTATATTGGCCATATACCACACCCCCTCGGTCCTTTCGCTTAAAATTTACTTCACTGCCCACTGGGCACAGACATCAATTCAACATCTATTCCAAGTTGGTTCAATGTCATTTCATTTAAATGACGTGGAAACAACGTTGATTCAACCAGTGTGCGCCCAGTGGGTACAATGTGTACAACCCTAGATACAACAAAAGCATACATTCATATTACTGGAACACAGACAAATCTGAGGCAAAATAAATTATACCATTCTTGTATTTCACCTCTCAGATAAAGTATGCACCAGTTAATGGTTTCCAGAAGACTTGATAGGGAAGGAAACTGGACTCCTAGGGAGAATCTCAATTTCATACTCCTCAAGTCCTTCTTCCTCGCCTCATTTTCAAAACCCATCGGATGAGAAAGCCAGAGGTCCCTTCCCTCTGACCTCCGCCAATTGAGAAGGAGAAGAGGAGAGAGGACGCGATGAGTATGACATTGAGATTCTGCCTAGGAGTCATGTTTCTTTCCCTATCAAGTCCTTCCTCTTATCCGATGGGACCATCATCTCAGTCTATGTACAGACAGTGACAGGAACACAAAACCTGCCAACCAGCAGAGCTACACTAGTGGTCCACTCAGTGCAGGTCAAAGAATACTTAAAAAAATATCCAAGTCTGCATCTGAAATGGCACCATATTCCCTATTTAGTGCACTACATCTGACCAGAGCCCCTATTCCATATTTAGTGGACTACGGCCCTGGTCAAATGTACTGTACTTGATAGGAAATAGGGTAACATATAGTTATATATAGTGCCTTCAGAAAGTAGTTAAACCCCTTGAATTTTTCCACTTAGTCATGTTATAGCCTTTTATTTATTTAAATTATTTTTAATTAAAAAATGAAAAATGAAGAGCTGAAATGTCAATAACTATTCAACCCCTCCGTTATGCCAAGGCTAAATAAGTTCAGGAGTAAAAATGTGCTTAACAAGTCACAGAAGACTCACTGTGGTCAATAATAATGTTTTGAATGACTACCTCATCTCTGTACCCCACACATACAATTATCTACAAGGTCCCTCAGTCGAACAGTGATTTTCAAACAGATTCAACCACAAAGACCAGTGCTGTTTTCCAATGCACTTATTGGTAGGTGGGTTAAAACAGGAAAAACAGGCATCAACATTTTTTTATTTTAAAGCAGTTCTTAGGCTAGGCTATTTCAGTGTAATAAAAAAAACAAATCAAGAATAATTATTGATACATATGCAGTTTACAGGGGACCATATTCATTTATGACACCAACAGGGTGAGTATAATTATTAAAACATTTTCTAGCTACAGTATTGCCTGGTCCTCCACACTCGACTGCAGATTGCTTCAAGATATGGAAGATAATATACATCCCATTGAACACCATTGATTGACTTACATCAAAGATGGGAACAGCCAATGAAATTGGATTCTGGGTGTGTAACTGCTTGCTGATAGGTCAAAACTGTCCCTTTTTACCACAATCTCTTTAGCAAACAGATGTAAAATAATTTTGATATCTGCTTTTATAAGACATCAAGATGTGTCTGTGATAAACTTGTTCTCCAGAACAGTGTTCCCTAGCATGCACAGCCAATCCAGTCATCTCCAGTCCCAGAGAGGATTAGCAAGAGTCCGGTATTTCAGAAATGTTGAAGCCCCCATTGAAGGTACTGTCCCATCAGTAATCAAAGAAGACATTGATTTGGATTCCATTCATAGTGTGGCTTCCAGTGAAGATGATCCTGGGTTTCTCCCTAGCGAGAGGACGTAACCATTTCGAAATGTCCTCAATAAACACCTAGCGCAGGGAGAAGGTAGTCAAGCTCCTTCTGTGCCTCCTCATCCTTGGAGAGAGAGAAAGAGAAATAAAAAGAGACAATCAATCTCTTTTTGAACCACAACAATGACAAACGTGAGAGAACTAAGACTTTAGAGCACAAGAATAAGCCAGTGACAATACAGTCAGTACCCACCTCTTTGGAAACAGTTTCCATTGAGGCAGCAGCATCCCACATCTTCCTGGCCTGACCTTTCTGCCCCAAGTCTCTGTAACACTGACCAATCAAAAACACATTCCTCCTCCACATCATTATCACCATCGTTGCACATACAGAGTCCGTTTGATTATTGGATATACTGTAGATTAATCTAAGACGCAAACATTACAACATGGGCAGTCCGACTTACCTTGGCTAAAAACACATAGTTTAATTTGGAGTACTTGGGACGGATCTCCTCCACCTGTGAAAGAGTGAAAATATTATAAAACACGAGAACACTGTACTTGCTGATAATCAACTCTTTCTGGAGTTCAGCTTCCTGAGGCTGGATCAAAATGCCCTCTCCTTGTCCAGAATCTCTGAGTCATACTCTTGTGAGAAGGTAGCCCTGCATTGTAAGCACAAATCTCCCCCCCAAGCTTTGAGAGTGTCTGAGTTAAGTGTTACCATAAGGCCAGAGGAGGCTGGTGGGAAGAGCTATAGGAGGAGTAGGCTCATTGTAATGGCTGGAATGGAATAAATGGAAGTGAGTCAAACGTGGTTTCCATACGTTTGATACCGTACGGGGGTTGGTACACGATTTGGGCAAATGACTGCAATTGAAACATAGAACCTGCTCAGCACACACAATTACAGAAAGGACTAACCATAGCACTATTCTGCCTCTAGCCGTAGACAATTCTATTTCACTTGACTCTACCTTAAATTCGGACCCTATATAGCCTGAGTATTAATAGTACAATTAAAAGAATACTAGGGCAACACTTGAGCACTAGGTAGTGTGTAGTTACTGTTTGTGTACTTAGTTATAGTGGCACAAGTTGTAGAACAGCAGGATGTGTTTGTTGAAGCTAAACAGCCACTACCAGAGTCCTTGCGGCCAGAAGAAACGAGTTACAACAGAGACCACTTAAATTCAATTGATGGGTGAGATACACAAGACATGAGGAAGAGGCATGAAGCAAGACAATCTTGGACAGGGGTAATTTCACATCTCTCTATATAAACATGTGAAATGTGGGAACACAGACTAAGCCTCGAAATACATGTGGTTTGGTCTTTAAATCTTAAATCTAACAGCAAGTGCGCAGAACACAGGGAGGAGTTCTCCGAGTTGAAATGTAGTGATCAGAAAAGCTGAGTTAAAGAGAGAGAACTTGGGGCGGCAGGGTAGCCTTAGTGGTTAGAGAGTCGGACCAGTAACCGAAAGGTTGCCAGATCGAATCCCAGAGCTGACAAGGTAAAAAAAAAAAAAAAAAAAAAAAAAAAAAAATCTGCCGTTTTGCCCCTGAACAAGGCAGGACGACTGTTCTCTGATAGGCCGTCATTGTAAATAAGAATTTGTTCTTAACTGACTTTCCTAGTTAAATTAAAATAAAAAAACTTGAAAGGACTGTATGATTCTAACAGGCTAAAGTATACAGTGCAAAACTATGAAAGTTACAGAAACAGAGTAGCTGTCCATATTCAAATCTAGCAGTCGGGCAAATGAGAAATGTACTGGTAAATTACATTTGCAAGGCCTGACATGCTTTACTCCACACTAACAGGTACTGCCAAACACACCAATCTATGCTAGCAAGGTGAATCCCAATACCTTGAGGAAGTTCTTCAGCGCATCTTGGACCGTGGCACTTGGAGGCTCTCCAAACAATGTAGCAGCAATTTTCCTCTCGATCCAGGACAGCTGAGCCACCTGAACAGAACCAGTGTATAGAGCCCTTTCAGAACATGGTGAATCAGATAAACATTTAAAACGACATGGTGTGAACATGACTCTCATACTACAGTGCGTAAACAGTGCAAGTAGCATTTAAACAGGAGGGGGTCATGGGAGTAATGGATCTGAAAATTACTTTCCCCCCCATCTTAAAAAAAATATTTAAAAAAGAAGTCACTATGGAAAGACACTTCCAAAATACTAACTAATGTTCCTAAAGCCCCGTCACTCAGGATGCGGAGACAATATAACCCGCAATGGAAGCAATTTCTAATCCTGACACAAACCAACCCATCATGATAAGCAGTCACACACACACACCTTTTCCATAAAACTTGATTACAGGAATAAGATAATGGGCCTAATGTGATGGACTTGCTGGGTCAAACGCACGCACTGTTCCTTCCCCGCCCCATTCATCTTAGAAATGTGCAATTGTAGGTGTAGCACTGCCTTGCCGTCCCCGTGGGCCCTTTCAAAGAGGGGCCGCTGCCTGAACGGAAACAGCGGATCAATGTTTAACGTGAACACAGAGCAGAACGCCCTTTAAATTCACTCTCACAAATCATCAGGTGTGACTTTTTCTTCCTTCTTCGGAGAAATAGCCACTCATCTTTGACTGCAGATAGCTACACATGGCAGGGTATGTGGAGGGTGCTTGTGTGCGTGTCTGTCAATGAGTGTGTGTCAATGAGTGTGTATTGCTAATGACTCCTTCTCAAAGCTCCTACATTGATCACTTTTCAGGGAGTGTATTCCTCACTGTATGGTTGACTTGCGTTAATGTGTGTGTATGTCACATACAGCGTAGCACCAGCGGCCCAGCAGGTAGTAAGACATAGGATCCTGTGGTTTCAGCTCGATGGCCTTATCCAGATGATCCTGAACACAGAAGAGGACAGACAGCATTAAGTGTTGATTCATGACACCACACATTTTCCTCTGACCTGATCTGCCCTGCTCCACAGCTACCCACAACTATGCCACAAAAATCTCTCACACACGCACATGCATCACAAGCTCCTATTTGTCATGCAACCCTCTCCCTCCCACTGTTCTTTTCCACTCAATCGCAAAATCCTCTTTCTTTTATATATATATATATATATGCTGCGTGCGGTTCAGGCATTATGCAACCCATGCATCTGGGTGTTTTATTTATTTAACCCTTATTTTAGCAGGTAAGTTGACTGAGAACACATTCTCATTAACAGCAACAACCTGGGGAATAGGTACAGGGGAGAGAAAACAACCAATTTTAAGCTGTGGATGATTAGGTGGCCATGATGGTATGAGGGCCAGATTGGGAATTTAGCACAGGACACCAGGGTTAACACCCCTACTCTTACTATAAGTGCCATGGGATCTTCCGTGACCAGAGAGTCAAGACACCCTTTTAACGTCTCATCCGAAAGACAGCACCCGTCACCTGGCAATGTCCCCAATCACTGCCTTGGGGCACTGGGATTTTTTTTATAGACCAGATGAAAGAGTGCCTCCTCCGAAAGAGTGCCACTTCCAGCAGCATCTGGACTCCCATCCAGGGACCAACCCTGCTTAGCTTCAGAGGCAAGCCAGCAGTGGGATGTAGGGTGGTATGCTGCTGGACAGTGAGGGGAGTGATCTGAATAGAGCCCATAGTCAATAAGGCTGACGCCTGTACAGCAGTCAGTGTATATAAGTACTGACAATAACCGTATGTATAGGAACACTTTTTACATTTAATTTGAGGGATACCTGACCTAAATAAGACCGAGGGTGATTCTTCAGCTGTCAACTTGTGGTTGTATGCCAGGGGAGGACCCTCGACATAGCTGGGAATCAACACTGACTGAGCGAGACCACAGGTGAAGTTCTGGAAAAGCACACGCCCCGACCTCACCTCAGTTACCCTCTCTTATTATTGCTAAATTCCACCATTCCATCGGTGTGCCTGCCATCACCTCAGGTGCTGCTAATGTAGGTAAGGTCTGACATGCTTCAAGTACACACAAAACAAACACTTGAATCAGTGACTACATAAAGATATGGCTTTATGTGTAGACTGTCAAAAAAAATCACTTACTTTGAAGATGTAGCCATTCTTTATCCTGTTCTGCACAGTCTCGTACTCTGTCATGATTCCACACATTATGGCGTACCTAGAGAAACAGAGAATTGAGAGAATTGCTCAACAATGTTGCTTTGGCAATATGAATATGTCATTTTTGTCATGCCAATAAAGCCTTTTGAAAGTGAGAGACACCCCTATTTCAATACTTTGTAGAAGAAGCACCTTTGGCAGCGATTACAGCTGTGGGTCTTTCTGGGTAAGTCTGTAAGAGCTTTCCACACCTGGATTGTGCAACATTTGCCTCTTTTTTTTCTCCCTGAAATTGCTTTAAGCTCTGTCAAATTGTTTGTTGATCATTGCTAGACAACCATTTTCATATAACTTGCCATATATTTTCAAGCAGATTTAAGTTCAAACTGTAACTAAGCCACTCAGGAACATTCATGGTCTACTTGGTAAGCAGCTCCAATGTAGATTTGGTCTTGTGTTTAAGGTTATTGTTCTGATGAAAGGTGAATTAAACTCTGTGTCTGGTGGAAATCAGACTGAACCAGGTTTTCCTCAACGATTTTGTCTGTGTTTAGCTCCATTACGTTTATTTTTTATTCTGAAAAACTCCACAGTCCTTAACGATTACAAGCATACCCATAACATGATGCAGCCACCACTATGCTTGAAAATATGGAGAGTGCTACTCATGAATGTGCTGTATTGGATTTGCTCAAAACATAACACTTTGTATTCTAGACAAAAAGTGAATTGCTAAGCCACATTTTTGGCAGTATTACTTTAGTGCCTTGTTCCAAACAGGATGCATGTTTTGGAATATTTGTATTCTGTACAGACTTCCTTCTATTCACTGTCATTTAGGTACGTATTGTGGAGTAACTACAATGTTGTTGATCCATCTTCAGTTTTCTACCATTACAGCCATTAAACTCTGTAACTGTTTTAAAAAGTCACCATTGGCCTCATGGTGAAATCCTTGAGAAGTTTCCTTCCTCCGGCAACTGAGTTAGGAAGGACGCCTGTATCTTTTGTAGTGACTGGGTGTATTGATAGAGGTCGACCGATTATGATTTTTCAACACCGATACCGATTATCGGAGGACCAAAAAGGCGATACCGATTAATCGGCTGATTTAAAAAAATATACAGTGGGGCAAAAAAGTATTTAGTCAGCCACCAATTGTGCAAGTTCTCCCACTTAAAAATATGAGAGAGGCCTGTCATTTTCATCATAGGTACACTTCAACTATGACAGACAAAATGAGAAAAAAAAAATCCAGAAAATCACATTGTAGGATTTTTTATGAATTTATTTGCAAATTATGGTGGAAAATAAGTATTTGGTCAATAACCAAAGATTCTCAATACTTTCTTATATACCCTTTGTTGGCAATTACAGAGGTCAAACGTTTTCTGTAAGTCTTCACAAGGTTTTCACACACTGTTGCTGGTATTTTGGCCCATTCCTCCATGCAGATCTCCTCTAGAGCAGTGATGTTTTGGGGCTGTTGCTGGGCAACACGGACTTTCAACTCCCTCCAAAGATTTTCTATGGGGTTGAGATCGGGAGACTGGCTAGGCCACTCCAGGACCTTGAAATACCTCTTACGAAGCCACTCCTTCGTTGTCCGGGCGGTGTGTTTGGGATCATTGTCATGCTGAAAGACCCAGCCACGTTTCATCTTCAATGCCCTTGCTGATGGAAGGAGGTTTTCACTCAAAATCTCACGATACATGGCCCCATTCATTCTTTCCTTTACACGGATCAGTCGTCCTGGTCCCTTTGCAGAAAAAGACCCCCAAAGCATGATGTTTCCACCCCCATGCTTCACAGTAGGTATGGTGTTCTTTGGATGCAACTCAGCATTCTTTGTCCTCCAAACACGACGAGTTGAGTTTTTACCAAAAAGTTATATTTTGGTTTCATCTGACCATATGACATTCTCCGTTGCTCAAATCAAAAATACCTATTTAAATGAAAACATTTACAATAACAAATAAAGAGCAGCAGTAAAATAACAATATCGAGGCTATATACAGGGGGTACAGGTACAGGTACAGAGTCAATGTGCGGGGGCACCGGTTAGTCGAGGTAATATGTACATGTAGGTAGAGTTTTTAAAGCGACTATGCATAGATAATAACAGAGTAGGAGCAGCGTAAGAGGGGGGCGGGGGCAATGCAAATAGTCTGGGTAGTCATTTGATTAGATGTTCAGGAGTCTTATGGCTTGGGGGCAGAAGCTGTTTAGAAGCCTCTTGGACCTAGACTTGGCTCTCACGTACCGCTTGCTGTGCGGTAGCAGAGAGAACAGTCTATGACTAGGGTGGCTGGAATCTTTGACCATTTTTAGGGCCTTCCTCTGACACTGCCTGGTATAAAGGTCCTGGATGGCAGGAAGCTTGGCCCCAGTGACGTAATGGGCCGTACGCACTATTCTCTGTATTACCTTGATGTAGGAGCACGAACAGTTGCCATACCAGGCAGACATATAACCCGTCAGGATGCTCTCGATGGTGTAGCTGTAGAACCTTGAGGATCTGAGGACCCATGCCAAATCTTTTTAGTCTCCTGAAAAGGTTTTGTCGTGCCCTCTTCACAACTATCTTGGTGTGCTTGGACCATGTTAGTTTGTTGGTGATGTGGACACCAAGGAACTTGAAGCTCTCAACCTGCACCACTACAGCCCCGTTGATGAGAATGGGGGCCTGCTCGGTCCTCCTTTTCCTGTAGTACACAATCATCTCCTTTGTCTAGATCATGTTGAGGGAGAGGTTGTTGTCCTTGCACCACACGATCAGGTGTCTGATCTCCTCCCTATAGGCTGTCTCGTCATTCTCGGTGATCAGGCCTACCACTGTTGTATCATCAGCAAACTTAAATGATGGTGTTGGGAGTCGTGCCTGGCCGTGCAGTCATGAGTGAACAGGGAGTACGGAAGGGGACTGAGCACGCACCCGACCCGAGGAGCCCCTGTGTTGAGGATCAGCGTGGTGGATGTGTTGTTACCTACCCTTACCACCTGGGGGTGGCCCGACAGGTAGTCCAGGATCCAATTGCAGAGGGAGGTGTTGAGTCACAGGGTGCTTAGCTTAGAGGGCACTACGGTGTTGAACACTGAGCTGTAGTCAATGAATAGCATTCTAACATAGGTGTTCCTTTTGTCCAGGTGTGAAAGGGTAGTGTGGAGTGCAATAGAGATTGTATCATCTGTAGATCTGTTGGAGCAGTATGCAAATTGGAGTGGGTCTAGGATTTCTAGGATAGTGGTGTTGATGTGAGCCATGACCAGCCTTTCAAAGCACTTCATGGCTACAGACGTGAGTGCTATGGGTCGGTAGTCATTTAGGCAGGTTACCTTAGTGTTCTTGGGCACAGGGACTATGGTGGTCTGCTTGAAACATGTTGGTATTACAGACACAGACAGGGAGAGGTTGAAAATGTCAGTGAAGACACTTGCCAGTTGGTCATCGCATGCTCGGAGTACACATCCTGGTAATCCGTCTGGCCCTGCGGCCTTGTGAATGTCGACCTGTTTAAAGGTCTTACTCACATCGGCTGTGGAGAGCGTGATCACACAGTCGTCCGGAACAGCTGACGTTCTCATACATGTTTCAGTGTTACTTGCCTCGAAGAAAGCATAGAAATTATTTAGCTCGTCGGGTAGCCTCGTGTCATGGGCAGCTCTCAGCCGTGCTTCCCTTTGTAATCTGTAATAGTTTGCAAGCCCCGCCACATCCGACGAGCGTCGAAGCTGGTGTAGTACGATTCAATCTTAGTCCCGTATTGATGTTTTGCCCGTTTAATGGTTCGTCAGAGAGCAGGATTTTTTATAAGCTTCCGGGTTAGAGTCAAACTCCTTGAAAGCGGCAGCTCTACCCTTTAGCTCAGTGCGGATGTTGCCTGTAATCCATGGCTTCTGGTTTGGGTATGTACGTACAGCCACTGTGGGGACGATGTCGTCAATGCACTTATTAATGAAGCCAGTGACTGATGTGTTGTACTCCTCAATGCCATCGGAGGAATCCTAGAATATCCATATCCAGTCTGTGCTAGCAAAACAGTCCTGTAGCATCTGCTTCATCTGACCACTTTTTTATTGACCGAGTCACTGGTGCTTCCTGCTTTAATTTTTGCTTGTATGCAGGAATCAAGAGGATAGAATTATGGTCAGATTTGCCAAATGGAGGGCAAGGGAGAGCTTTGTACACGTCTCTGTGTGTTGGGTAAAGGTGGTCTAGAGTTTTTTCCCCATCTGGTTGCACATTTTGCGCAGCAGGAAATTAGGTCAAACGGATTTAAGTTTCCCTGCATTAAAGTCACCGGCCACTAGGAGCGCCACCTTTGGATGAGTGTTTGCTTATGGCTTTATACAGCTCATTGAGTGCGGTCTTAGTGCCAGCATCGGTTTGTGGTGGTAAATAGACAGCTACGAAGAATATAGATGAAAACTCTCTAGGTAGATAGTGTGGTCTACAGCTTATCAAGAGGTATTCTACCTCAGGCGAGCAAAACCTTGAGACTTCCTTAGATATCGTGCACCAGCTGTTGTTTACAAATATAAATAGACCGTCACCCCTCGTCTTACCAGAGGCTGCTGTTCTATCCTGCCGATACAGTGTATAACCCGCCAGCTGTATGTTATTGATTTCGTCATTCAGCCAAGACTCTGTGAAACAAAATCCCTCTCATCCGACAAGGGCACAGTGAAAGATTTTTTACCCCATCTTGTCGGCTCTGGTATTTGAACCAGCAACCTTTCGGTTACTGGCCCAACACTAAGTTTGAGGCTACCTGCCGCCCCTGACTCACACCACTCAATACCTGGTTCACTAGCCACCACTCCACCCAGGAGGGGCTGGAAGCCAACAAATCAAATTGTACACATTTAGCAATGTTAGCGAAACCTCCCAGACAAGCATTAAACAACTTGAGAAGGAGAGATAAGATCAGCTGCTTTCCCTCTTTTCATTGTTCAATATCCCAATTAAAGCTCCAGTCTGTACTTTGGGAAGCTGTTCAATGGTCATTTCAATTCTAGAATTGTTTCCAGGGTATAGCTCCAAAATATGGTCAAAATAATCTCTTGGATTGTTAGTCCAAAACAAGTGAAGTGTTTAGTTATTTTTTGAATCCCAGAATGCAGCTTTAATATACAAGGGACACTGGGAACAAGGAAGGGGCTAAATAAAACCGTGGAAGATGGTGTGTGTTTTATCCCCAGCCTGTAGCTGTGGGTTCTGAGAAAAGTGTGTTGCGCCAACCGCCAATGCTCAAATTCTGTTGCCTGATTAGCAGGAAAGTATTAGAATTGTGTGTATGCTCCGTGCACCGATTTCCATATGCTCCATGTGATTCATACGTGCTTTAAAATGTATACCACCTATACAGTGGGTGTTGCAAAATAAGACAGCGAGAAATAAAGTGCCACCCACACCACACTCACAAAAGCATCTTTATCTATTATCTGCCAAAGTATTGGCGGGTGAATTGTATATAACTGTAACAAAACGGTAATTGTTTATTTTCTTATGGCAGCGCGATGAGATAGCGGAGATGCTATCTGCAGCTTTTAGCCGACTGGCTTCCAATGAAAACATTCTGCTGTGTGATGATATGTTTTCACAAGTCCTACATCACTGACCGACTTGCTACCTGTTAATGAATAAATACGGCCGGTGGATGGATGATAAAATGGTTTGCTTCTCCCCTATCTGAATAGATAGATAGATCTTAGGCACATGTCTACACTGAGTACACCAAACATTAGGAACACCTTCCTAATAGAGTGGCACACCCCTTCTTTTGCTCCAATTCGTCAGGGCATGTGGATTCCACACTCTACACTGCCCATGTTGACTGCAATGCTTCCCACAGTTGTGCCAAGTTGGCTGGATGTCCTTTGGGTGCTGGATAATTCTTGATACACACGGGAAACTTGAGTGTGAAAAACCCAGCAGCGTTGCAGTTCTTGTCACAAACCGGTGTGCCTGGCACCTAGTACCATACTCCATTCAAAAGGCACTTAAATCTTGCCACACATACACACAACGCATGTCTCAATTGTCTCAAGGATTAGAAACCCTTCTTTAAACTGGTCTCCTCCCCTTCATCTACGCTGACTGAAGTAGACTTAACAAGTGACATCAATAAGGGATCACAGCTTTCACCTGGTCAGTCTGTCACGGAAAGAGCAGGTGTTCTTGATGTTTTGTAGACTCAGTGTATGTATTGACGTGTGGGTAACTGTCAGTGATGTGGGTAACGGTCAGTGATGTGGGTAACGGTCAGTGATGTGGGTAACTGTCAGTGATGTGGGTAACTGTCAGTGATGTGAGTAACTGTCAGTAGGACTTTATTATTTTAAATGTGTGCAGTTCTGTCCTTGAGACCTTCTTGTCTATTGGTGTTCTGCATAATTTCATGTTTTATGTATTGTGTGGACCCCAGGAAGAGTAGCTGCTGATTTTGCAACATCTAATCCAAAATAAAATACTGACTATTAAGGTTAGGGGAGGTAAAGTAGTCTGCCAGATGACCTGAAAAAGGTCCCAACAGTTAGTATCTAGGGAGCCGAGGGTAACACCTTTCAGAGCCAACATGCCCCAAAACCCTATAACCCTATTTACCCATGCATAACACATTTATAACCACAAGTTGATGGAGTGACAGTGAATAACAAGCCTGTAAAGAAGCAGTGTCTAACCGCGTAGAATAAACTGTACAAATTATAGTTTTAGTCGAGGAACATTAGCGATTGTCAGAAGTGCAAACACTCTAGGGTAAAACAACAACTCTTGAATTTGCTTTTATGTAGTCCTACTCAATATAATATGATTAACAGCTATAAATCTAAAGTGACGTCAGGGGAGTGGAGTGAAGTTGAGAAACACAGAGTAGCATAACAGAGGTGTGTACTAATCACAGTTCATATGGAACATCTCACAGGTGAGGGCTGTGAAGGAGCATGGTGGATTTCTCAATATTAACCGCAGGAATTTTTCCTGTCTCTCAGTGGTTAGGCCAAGTTAAGTATAATTATTCAGCATGTAACTCTGCTCTGGCATAGCCAACTAAACTCAACTCCATGAATTTCGATGGAGTAGCAACAAGCGTGGGCGGACTGGAGCTCTGACGTCACATAAAATGAAGTTAGCAAAAACTACTGATTTCACCTCCCGAGTGGCGCAGCGGTCTAAGGCACTGCATCGCAGTGCTAGAGGCGTCACTACAGATCCCGGGTTAGATCCTGGGCTGTGTCGCAGCCGGCCGCGACCGGGAGACCCATGAGGTGGCGCACAATTGGCCCAAAGTCATCCGGGTTAGGGGAGGGTGTGGCCGGCCGGGATGCCCTTGACCCATTGCGCACTAGCAACTCCTGTGGCGGGCACACTGACACGGTGGTCGCCAGTAGGACAGCGTTTCCTTCGACACATTGGTACGGCTGGCTTACGGGTTAAGCGAGCAGTGTGTCAAGGAGCAGTGTGTCAAGGAGCAGTGCGGCTTGGCAGGGTGGTGTTTCAGAGGACGCATGGCTCTCGAACTTCGCCTCTCCCGAGTCCGTACGGGAGTTGCAGAGATGGGACCAGACTACAATTACCAATTGGATACCACGAAATTGGGGAGAAAAAAGGGCTACAAATTGAAATACTGATTTCAGCGCCCAAAGAAAAGACAGCAATTACACAGATCAATGTTGTGCTAATTTTATGTGACGTCGGAGCTCCACACTAGTTGCCGCACAACTCCCATCGTAAATGGTGGAGAAGAGTTTAAATCAGAGAGTTCTGGCAGTGCATAACGAGAAGTACGTGGATCTGGAGGTGCCAGTACAAAACGGCAAAGCTGCTCATGATCGGCCGAGCACATAATGTTGTTGGCTCACCAACCCATTCTGGAGATTCCCTCCACAGGGGGAACTTTCATTTTGGATGGAAGAGATCCAGAAAGGTGGGGCGACACCAGCAATCGCTACATTTCATGGTCTGTTTATTTTTGCAAATCAATTCATCCATGTAGCACAGGCTAAAAGGTCCATCCTGGTGTAGAGCAGCCACATAAACAGTTCTAATCCTACCTTTAGATCTCAGATCAAGATCTGACCCCAATAGACTTCACCTACACTCCGTGCTAATGAACAGCTCATATTGAAAATGTTTGGTAAACTCCGAGCATGCTGCTACTTACGCAGTGTTTTCCCTGGATTCATTTAGCAGTGGTGCACCGCATCTGCCAAACTGCTGTCGCAAAACCCAGAGAATATGGAACAGCCCACATGGACTTTTCCTCTGAAAAGAGCCTGTGTGACATCTTAGAACTTCCCTTACATATTTTTTGTCATAGTCTACGGAGTACCATTTCTTTTGCGTCTCCTCACAAACAAGCGGGTTCCTGCAATTGTGGGAAAAACACTTTTGAAAGCAGTCAACTTCCTAATATTAGGTTTATATGCATTTAGCACTCCACAATTCACAGTGAGTGCACAAGGGAGACTAGGGCTATTTGGAACAAGGGAAGTTATCAAAAACTACTAATTTCGCCTCCCGAGTGGCGCAGAGGTCGAAGGCACTGCATCGCGCCACTGATGACAATCTTCATCAAGACACTTTACAGTGAGTCTTTCTGGATATGACTGTCCGATAAAGGTCTCTAGGATGTAGGTTAGAATGTGTCAAAGAAGGGTATTTGCACCTGCCATTTGAGATTCGTTTAAAAAAAAAATTATGAGTCTGGCAGCAGCTCTACCGTAAGCCAATTTCCCAAGTGGAAATATAAGCCCATGCTTAAAGTTTACATTTGCGATGTGTGAAACAGCACCTTGACTCTAGAGGCAGAGAGGGGGGGGGGGGTGGATGCGAGGGTGAGAAGTGGTGTGCCTGGCCCCAGGGGCCTGCCCCATGTTTTGTTTTTTTTCCCCCCCTGCCGAAACAATATCCCCCATAACTTTTTACAGAAAGGAAGCGAGGGAGGGAGAGATCAAGAGAGGTAGAGGGCGTCACAGGAAACAGAGGAAAGCACTGTCATCGCCAGGACATTGCGCAAGGTTATTATAATCCACTTATTCCTTGAAATCCCCCACTCCACTGGCCAAAGACAAAGGGGGGCAAGTGTCAACTGCCTGGCGGAAGCAGCAGATTCATTTCAGCCATAAGATCCAAACATAGAAAACTCATTGAAAGAGAGAGGACCAGCAGGCAGACAGCACCCCAGGCTAAACCTAAACAGCACAGGGGTGGATGAACTCTGAATCCTGGGCAACCTGTGTGTGGGAGTAGATGAGCTAATGTTCTTAGAAAAGAGCAATGGAACAAGTGGATAGTGTTTCTGTATTTTTTTTTCTGGGGGGGACAACACCATGACAGTCATTTTATAGTGTGAGGAAATGTAAATCATAATTAACAAGTATAAAATCAACACCTGCCAAGGGGAAAGTTTGAGAAGTCTGAGGAAACGACAGTAAAGTTCACGGAAATGCTAATTAGAATAAACATTGTTAACCCAGATTTATAAACGATCTTGCAACACCGGAACTGTTTGGCCCTAATTGCCCGTCCCCCACACTTACGCACGCACTCCAACCTCAAACTGAGAGCTTTATCTAATTTCCCATCTGTCCATTAAACCGGGACATGGACCCAAACTGCTTTAAGTTTCTTACTAACTCCATTAATGGATATAGGATTAAGCATAAAGCTGTTGTTCTTAATTAACTAAACAAACCCGGAAATGTCTCCCTCTTACTTGACAACAGTGCGCTGTGGTATGTGTGAATGAGCTAATGCTAATTATTTCCACACGAGCAAGGCAAACAGGACTGTTGGCTCACAGAGCAGGCACAAGGCACCCTGTGACACTTTTCCATGGGAAAAATACACACAGCAATTTATAGAGGCCAATAACATTCACCGAAGATAGGTTTGGTTCACAAATGACAATTTCACTGGTAAATCCTAGAAAATGCACGTACTGGGGAAAAGATTAGCCTTCTTAAAACAATGCGTTTGCAAGTACACATAACATACTGCAAGGTACAGTCCTCGCCATATGCATTTGGACAGTGAAGCTCACATTTTTATTTTGTCTCTGCTCAAGCATTTTTGATTTGAGATCGAACGATCAACAAGGGAATAATAAAGTATTTTCATACATATCTTCTTTAGACATAAAAGCACTATGTATTGTGGTAAACCGTGGGGTGTTTGGTTTGAGTGCACAGAGATGGACACAGAGACAGGGAGGCTCTTAGTCCGGAAAAAAGCCTTTACTGGGAAACATAAAATAAACGTAACAAAATAACGTCTCCCCCCTGGTCCGACTCGGGCCCACAGTGGAGACCTCTCGCAGCTGGGTATGGGTTGCACAGGCGACAGTACACGGAGGGAATGGACTCCTCCCGTCCAGGGCAGCTCCACGCAAGCTTCACGGCCGGTTCCATCTGGGCCCCATTCAGCCCCTCATCTCTCTCGGTACCTTTCTTCCCCCTCCCCGCGTCTGCGCTCTCTGCCCGGAGCCCTTTCAGCAGGTCCTGGGTGTTCTGGTGGGTTTCCACCGCAGTCAGCAAATCCTCCACGCTTTAGGGGTCCTGCATGCTCGTAGGAGAGGGCCCCGAATGTACCGATCCAGGACAACCTTATCGATTATTGGGAGGGACAGTACGTCAGTCAGTAGACAGCCCTTGGGTAAGGTGACTCAGGATCACACGTTTGAGTCCCTCATAATTCTCTGCCTGGTCAGCGTTCAAGTCGAAGTAGGTCTTCTGGGCCTTCCCGGAGAGGTAGGGTGCCAAAAGGCTTTCCCGCTTGGGCCACCCTTCACGCTGCGCTGTCCTTTTGAAGGTGCACAAATAAGTCTCCACGTCATCTTCCTCCATTAACTTGTCCAGGAACTGAGTCGGGCTAGACTCCTGGGACGTACCACCTTTCAGCTGGGCTACGTCCGCGACCAAATCGGAGGTTTTGTATTGGTTGACACTCTCCCTTAATTGGTGCCGTCAGCGTCGGGGTGCCCAGCACAGTTACTCCCAGCAGAGGGAGCCAATGTCGTCACATGTACCTCCCCTCTATCAGCCAACCTCCGGGGGTATACCTCCCGGGATAGACCTCCCGGGATACCACAGTATCTACTCCCCTTGTTTGACAAAATCATAAGTATTTGGACAAATTAGTGTATTAAAGTAGTCAAAATGTGAGTATATGGTCTCAGTTGCCATGCACTCAATGACTACATCACGCTTGCAACTCTACAAACTCGTTTAGGTTCATTTGCCATTTGTTTAGGGTCATGACATTAAAACTGGTGAGGACCGTATAGCAGGTTTGATTGGTTCCTTATGCTAAATGTGAGGGAGATGAATAAATAGCAATATGCAGGTCAACAAAATATGATTAACATGTATAGCACAAACCATTTATATTGGTGGCAATTTGTATATTTCAGCAGTGCATTATAGGAAATAACTTTACAGTTTCAGGAGGATCAGAGGGCTTAATCTAGTACAATCTACTATAGCTGTATTCCATTCGTTGGTCTATGATGAGCAGTCAAGTCCGGACAGGCCCCAGTGTTTCAGATGAGGAATGCAGCATTGGGGCCTCCACAAACACAAACAGGATCCATGTGGTTACTTTCTACTCCAGAGAACGAATTAAAAGCAAGGGGATTTTTCTCTAATCACCAAGCAAGGTGGTACATTTTTTAATCAAAACCAGGTGGGGGTTTATGTCTACTTTAGCTTTTTAGGAAATTATGTGCCACAGAGGTGATATAAGGAGAGGTGGTTGAATTTTCAAAACTAATTGTGGAGTGCTCAATATAAATATCAAACTTTGCTTGAGAAGGACTCTTTGAGAAGAAGGTAGATGACACGGGAGCCACATGAGGAACCAATACAACTTTCACCAAAACAACAAGTATAACCACACAACATTAAATCCATTTAGCCAATGTCTTCTGAAACTGCTCATACCTCTTGACTTATTCCACATTCAAAATGAATTCCGAATTCAAAATGGGTTTGATATATTTTGCTCCTCACCCATCTACACACAGTACCCCATGACAAAATTAAAACATGTTTTTAGAAATGTTAACAAATATATATATGAACGTATGTGGACACCCCTTAAATGAGTGGTTTCTGGTATTTCTGCCACACCCGTTGCTGACAGGTGTTTAAAATCGAGCACACAGCCATGCAATCTCCGTAGACAAACATTGGCAGTAGAATAGCTTTACTGAAGAGCTCAGTGACTTCCAACGTAGGACCGTCATAGGATGCCACCTTTCCAAGATTCTTCAGTTAGTCAAATTTATGCCCTGCTAGAGCTGCCCTGGTCAAAGTGCTATTATTGTGAAGTGGAAACGTCTAGGTGCAACAACGGCTCAGCCGCGAAGTGGTAGGCTTCACAGAACGGGACCGGCAAGCACTGTAGCGTGTTAAAATGATCTGTCCTCGGTTGCAATAACGAGTTCTAAACTGCCTCTGAAAACAATGTCAGCACAATAAACACTTCATCAGGAGCTTCATGAAATGGGTTTTCCATGGCCAAGCAGCCGCACACAAGCCTGAGATCACCATGCGTAATGCCAAGTGTCGGCTGGAATGGTGTAAAGCTCGCCCCATTGGACTGGAAACGCGTTCTCTGGGGTGATGAATCACACTTAACCATCTGGCAATCCTACAAACGAATCTGGGTTTGGCGGATGCAAGCTTCCTGCCCCAATGCATAGTGCCAACTGTAATGTTTGGTGGAGGAGAAATAATGGTCTGCGGCTGTTATCCATGGTTTAGGCTAGGCCCCTTAGCTCCAGTGAAGGGAAATCTTAACTCTATAGTGTACAATGACATTCTAGACGATTCTGTGCTTCCAACTTTGTGGCAACAGTTTGGGGAAGGCCCTGTCCTGTTTCAGCATGACAATGCCCCCATGCACAAAGCGAGGTCAATACAGAAATGGCTTGTCGAGATCGATGTGGAAGAATGTGACTGGCCTGCACAGAGCCCTGACCTCAACCCCATCGAACACCGTTGGGATGAATTGGAACGCAGACTGTGAGCCAGACCTAATTGCCCAACATCAGTGCCCGACTTCGCTAATACTCTTGTGGCTGAATGGAAGCAAGTCCACGCAGCAATGTTCCAACATCTAGTGGAAAGCCTTCCCAGAAGAGTGGAGACTGTTATGGCAGCAAAGGTGGGACCAATTCTATATTAATGCCCATGATTTTGGAATGTGATGTCCGACAAGCAGGTATCCACATACACTACATGACCAAAAGTATCACATTCAAATAAATACTCACAACTTTGAGTCAATAAATGTTAGAATCGCCTTTGGCAGTGATTACAGCTGTGATTATTTCTGGGTAAGTCTAAAAGCTTTGCATTACAGTTGAAGTATGAAGTTTACATACACTTAGGTTGGAGTCATTAAAACTCGTTTTTCAACCACTCCACAAATTTCTTGTTAACAAACTATAGTTTTGGTAAGTTGGTTAGGACATCTACTTTGTGCATGACACAAGTAATGTTTCCAACAATTGTTTACAGACATATTATTTCACTTATAATTCACTGAATCACAATTCCAGTGGGCCAGAAGTTTACATATACTAAAGTTGACTGTGCCTTTAAACAGCTTGGAAAATTCCAGAAAATGTCATGGCTTTAGAAGCTTCTGATAGGCTAATTAACATAATTTGAGTCAATTGAAGGTGTACCTGTGGATGTATTTCAAGGCCTACCTTCAAACCCAGTGCCTCTTTTCTTGACATCATGGGAAAATCAAAAGATATCAGCCAAGACCTCAGAAAAAAAATTGTAGACCTCCACAAGTTTGGTTAATCCTTTGGAGCAATTTCCAAACACCTGAATGAACCACGTTCATCTGCACAAACAATAGTACGCAAGTATAAACAACATGGGACCACGCAGCCGTCATACCGCTCAGGAAGGAGACGCGTTCTGTCTCCTAGAGATGAACGTACTTTGGTGCGAAAAGTGCAAAAATCAATCCCAGAACAACAGCAAAGGACCTTGGAAAGATGCTGGAGGAAACAGGTATAAAAGTATCTATATCCACAGTAAAACGAGTCCTATATCGGCATACTCGGAAAAGCCGCTCGGCAAGGAAGAAGCCACTCCTCAAAAACCGCCATTAAAAAGCCAGACTATGGTTTGCAACTGCACATGGGGACAAAGATCGTACTTCTTGGAAAAATGTCCTCTGGTCTGATGAAACAAAAATAGAACTGTTTGAACATAATGACCATCATTATGTTTGGAGGAAAAAGGGGGAGGCTTGAAAGCAGAGGAACACCATCCTAACCATGAAGCACGGGGATGGCAACATCATGTTGTTGGGGGTGCTTTGCTGCAGGAGGGACTGGTGCACTTCACAAAATAGATGGCATCATGAGGGAGGAAAGTTATGTGGATATATTGAAGCAACATCTCAAGACATCAGTCAGGAAGTTAAAGCTTGGTTGCAAATGGGTCTTCCAAATGGACAATGACCCCAAGCATACTTCCAAAGTTGTGGCAAAATGGCTTAAGGACAACAAAGTCAAGGTATTGGAGTGGCCATCACAAAGCCCTGACCTCATCCTATAGAAAATTTGTGGGCAAGAACTGAAAAAGCATGTGCGAGAAGGAGGCCAACAAACCTGACTCAGTTACACCAGCTCTGTCCGGAGGAATGGGTCAAAATTCACCCAACTTATTGTGGGAAGCTTGTGGAAGGCTACCCGAAACGTTTGACCCAAGTTAAACAATTTAAAGGCAATGCTACCAAATAATAATTGAGTGTATGTAAACTTCTGACCCACTGGGAATGTGATGAAAGAAATAAAAGTTGAAATAAATAATTCATTTCATGCATGTTAACATTAGAAACCTACTCCCTAAGTTTGCTTTATTCACTGCTTTAGCACATTCTGCCAACCCGGATGCCTTAGCCATGTCTGAATCCTGGCTTAGGAAAACCACCAAAACCCCTGAAATTTCCATCCCTAACTATAACATTTTCCGCCCAGATAGAACTGCCAAAGGGGGCGGCGTTGCAATCTACTGCAGAGATAGCCTGCAGAGTTCTGTCTTTACTATCCAGGTCTGTACCAAAACATTTGAAGCTTCTACTTCTAAAGATTCACCTTTCCAGAAACAAGTCTCTCACCATTGCCGCTTGCCATAGACCACCCTCTGCCACCAGCTGTGCCCGGGACACCATATGTGAATTGATTGTCCCCCCATCTATCTTCTGAGCTTGTGCTGCTAGGTGACCTAAACTGGGACATGCTTAACACCCCAGCCATCCTACAATCTAAGCTGGATGCCCTCAATCTCACACAAATGATCAATGAACCTACCAGGTACAACCCCAAATCGGTAAACACGGGTACCCTCATAGATATCATTCTAAATAACTCACCCTCCAAATACACCTCTGCTGTTTTTAACCAAGATCTCAGCGATCACTGCCTCATTGCCTGCATCCGTAATGGGTCTGCGGTCAAATGACCACCCCTCATCACTGTCAAACGCTCCCTAAAATACTTCAGCGAACAGGCTTTTCTAATCGACCTGGCCGGGGTATCCTCGAATGACATTGACCTCATCCCGTCAGTAGAGGATGCCTGGTTATTCTTTAGAAGTGCCTTCCTAACCATCTTAAATAAGCATGCTCCATTCCAAAAAAATGGAACCAGGAACAGATATAGCCCTTGGTTCACTCCAGACCGGTCTGCCCTTGACCAGCACAAAAACATCCCGTGGTGTTCTGCATTAGCATTGAATAGCCCCTGTGATATGCAACTTTTCAGGGAAGTTAGGAACCAATATACACAGGTAGTTAGGAAAGCTAAGGCTAGCTTTTTTTAAACAGAAATTTGCATCCTGTAGTACAAACTCAAAAAGGTTCTGGGACACTAAAGTCCATGGAGAATAAGAGCACCTCCTCCCAGCTGCCCACTGCACTGAGGCTAGGAAACATTGTCACTACTGATAAATCCACAATAATTGAGAATGTCAATAAGCATTTTTCTACAGCTGGCCATGCTTTCCACCTGGCTACCGCTACCCTGGTCAACAGCCCTGCGCTCACCACAGCAACTCACTCAAACCTCCCCCACTTCTCCTTCACCCAAATCCAGATAGCTGATGTTCTGAAAGAACTGCAAAATCTGGACCCCTACAAATCAGCCGGGCTTGACAATCTGGACCCTCTCTTTCTGATCTGCCGAAATTGTTGCAACCCCTATTACTAGCCTGTTCAACCAACCTCTCTTTTGTGTCATCTAATATTCCCATAGATTGGAAAGCTGCCGCGGTCATCCCCCTCTTTAAAGGGGGAGACACTCTAGACCCATCATTATGTTTATTCTACCCTGCCTTTCTAAGGTCTTTGAAAGCCAAGTTAACAGATTACCGACCATTTCAAATCTCACTGTACCTTCTCCGCTATGCAATCAGGTTTCAGAGCTGGTCATGGCTGCACCTCAGCCACGCTCAAGGTCCTAAACGATATCATAAGCGCCACTGATAAGAGACATTACTGTGCAGCCGTATTCATCGACCTGGCTAAGGCTTTCGACTCTGTCAATCACAACATTCTTATTGGCAGACTCAACAGCCTTGATTTCAAATGATTGCCTCGCTTGGTTCACCAACTACTTCTCCGAAAGAGTTCAGTATGTCAAATCAGAAGACCTGTTGTCCGGACCTCTGGCAGTCTCTATGGGGGTGCCACAGGGTTCAATTCTCGGGCCGACTCTCTTCTCTGTATATATCAATGATGTCGCTCTAACTACTGGTGATCTTTGATCCACCTCTACGCAGACAACACCATTTTGTATACCTCTGGCCTTTCATTGGACACTGTGTTAACTAGCCTCCAGATGAGCTTCAATGCCATACAACTCTCCTTCCATGGCCTCCAACTACTCTTAAATGCAAGTAAAACTAAATGCATGTTCCTCAACCGTTCACTGCCTGCACCTGCCCGCCTGTCCAGCATCACTACTCTGGACTGTTCTGACTTAGAATATGTGGACAACTACAAATACCTAGGTGTCTGGTTAGACTGTAAACTCTCCTTCCAGGCTCACATTACACATCTCCTATCCAAAATGAAATCTAGAATCGGCTTCCTATTTCGCAACAAAGCATCCTTCACTCATGCTGCCAAACATACCCTCGTAAAACTGACCATATTACCGATCGTCGACTTCGGCGATGTCATTTACAAAATAGCCTCCAACACTCTACTCAACAAATTGGATGCAGTCTATCACAGTGCCATCCATTTTGTCACCAAAGCCCCATATTCTACCCACCACTGCAACCTGGATGCTCTTGTTGGCTGGCCCTCGCTTCATACTCGTCGCCAAACCCACTGGCTCCAGGTCATCTATAAGTCTCTGCTAGGTAAAGCCCAGCCTTATCTCAGCTCACTGGTCACCATAGCAGCACCCACCCGTAGCACCCGCTCCAGCAGGTATATCTCACTGGTCACCCCCAAAGCCAATTCCTTCTTTGGCCGCCTCTCCTTCCAGTTCTCTGCTGCCAATGACTGGAACAAACTGCAAAAATCTCTGAAGCTGGAGACTCTTACCTCCCTCACTAGCTTTAAGCACCAGCTGTCAGAGCAGCTCAATGATCACTGCACCTGTACATAGCTCATCTGTAAATAGCCCATCCAATCCACCTCATCCCCATATTGTATTTATTTAGTTATTTATCTTGCTCCTTTGCACCCCAGTATCTCTACTTGCAGTCATCTTCCTACCATTCTAGTGTTTAATTGCTATATTGTAATTACTTTGCCACCATGGCCTATTTATTGCCTTACCTCTCTTATCCTACCTCATTTGCACATGCTGTTAAAAGATTTGTCTGTAATATTGATTGTGTTTGTTTAATCCATGTTTAACTCTGTGGTTTTGTATGTGTCGAACTGCTTTGCTTCATCTTGGCCAGGTCGCAGTTGCAAATGAGAACTTGTTCTCAACTAGCCTACCTGGTTAAATAAAAGGAAAAAAAAAATTCTCTACTATTATTCTGACATTTCACATTTGTAAAATAAAGTGGTGATCCTAACTGACCTAAGACAGGGAATTTCTTTCTAGGATTAAATGTCAGGAATTGTGAAAAACTTAGTTTAAACGTATTTGGCTAAGGTGTATATGTAAACTTCAACTGTACATACCGATTATTCTTCTAAAATTCTTCAAGCTCTGTCAAATTGGTTATTGCTATACAACCATTTCCATGTCTTGCCATAGCTTTTCAAGCAGATTTAATTAAAAATTTGGCCACTTAGGAAAATTCACTGTCTACTTGGTAAGCAACTCCAGTGTAGATTTGGCCTTGTGTTTCAGGTTATTGTCCTACTGAAAGTTGAATTCATCTCCCAGTGTCTGTTAAAAAGCAGACGGAAGCAGTTTTTCCTCTATGACTTTGACTGTGCTCAGCTCCATTCAGTTTATTTTCCATCATGAAAAACTCCCCATTCTTTAATGATTACAAGCATACCAATGCAGGGTTCATACATATTTTGACAGATTACATTTCAGGACTTTTCCATTACTTTTAACCACATTTCTATGACCAATCATTGGTGGCATCTCTATGTGTTCATAAAAAAATATGGTATTGACACTAGTCAATGAGTGTCAAATGATGCAAGGCTTATTTCTAACAGCTTGATTAAAATAATAAACACTTGTAAATTATTTGTGGACAGGAATACCTTAACAGATACAACAGGAAAAACTGGAGACAAAAAAAAAGTACATAAGTGCTTTCTTTTTGTGGTCTGACAGTTGGATTTAAAAACACACACGCAAACCTGAAGAAGTTGTTTCACATTTAAACTGAACTTACTATTAACATTTTTTGACTGTCCCGGATAGTGCCGGAGATATTTATTACACGCACGAACGCTAATGAAACAGCAGGGGGTAGGGTTATGAAAAACCTCATGCTCCTGGAACACACACACACGCTGAGGACACAGCAAGGATAGGGTTAGGACAACCCACATGCCCCTGGAAAACACACAACTTTCAGCCTGATAAACTGAACACACACACACACACTCCATAAGTGTTTTTTTCTTCTTGAATGTCCAGAGATAAACTGAACAGTATTTGGCAGCTTAGTTTTTCATTGCTACAAGTTTCTCTTTGATCTGTTTTTCATTCTCTTTTGCAGTGCGTCAGAAACGGATGGATTTTGCGAGGCAAGTCCGTTTGCTTGTAGCATCTGCCTTCTCTGCATATCCCTCAACTGATTTTTCAAGAGCACTCCCACCCTGGCCCTCTTCTTCTTCAAGTCGTCCAGCTCATCAATAAGACCCTTTCTCTTCAGGTCGATGACTTGTCTCTCCTTAAGTCTTTTCTGCTCATCCAAGCACCCATGGTACCTCAGCCTTGCTCCTGCGGCCGACATCAACAGCTCTTTGGTGATCTGTAGATTACTTTGTCTGTTTACAGAAACGTACTCTGTGTACAGAAAATGTCCACGTCAAAAGAGACATGGCAATAAACAGTTGAAACAGACAATTCATGAAAACCTGTAACTAGGTTACACCCCCAACGTCTCTGACGTGATCGACAATGAGCCTCAGAGCCACCAGTGTGTTCTCCTTCTGATTCTCTACCACAACCTCCTTATAGTTTGAGAGTCACCTCTCCAACACTAGCCTGTCCATGAGACAGGACAAACAGCATCTGAACAACATCCCACAGCCTGGAGAAGGCATCTTTTGATCCCATGGTCTCCTGCAGGAGTGTGTCCACCTGGTTTGTCTTGGGGTCAAAATCTCTGAAGCTGGCTTGGAGTGCAGCAGCGTCACAAATCTCTCTGAACTCTCTCAGAACATCATCACACACGGGCTCCCCCACATGGTTGGCAGTAACGAGTGTAAGCAGTATTCTCTTTATCTGTGGTACGCACAGCTGTTTGGATATTGCCATCCGTCTTGGCTCGAAGCACTGCATGCTTCTCACCATATGGTGGTGCACTGGAGCCTTCTTCATGACCTTCTCCAGCAGTATGATCACGAGTCTCCTGCAGTCCATCTTGATCTCCAGCACCTGCCTCTCTGTAATCTTTCTGGAAGATTTGAATTGATTTAGGGTTGTTTCTGGTGCAAATCCAGTGTTAATCATTGAACTGTCCTTGCGCTGACTGCTGTCCTCAAATGGAACTTGGATGAGCTTCCGTGTTGAGGTGGCTTCTTTCAAGGTATTTTCCTTCACAAGCGTTCCATGAGCTGTGAGCTATTGAATATTGTTCTTTAGTTTAAGCTCGGATAGGAAACTTGGATTCTAGATTACATTTTAACACTGTTTTCATTCCATTAATGTACACATAAAACAGCCCAAATAAATCACAATGTGACGATTGTTTGATTAATACTTTATTTTAGTAAACAGCACTAGGAATGATCCTTTCTGTCCCATGTATTTGGAAGACAAAGCACCGTAAATACTGTATCAATCGTATCACACACATACAAATTGTGGTCAACTTATCAATAATTATCCATATTTCTTTACCTTTCATCATTTTTTAACATGTCCTCATTCAGGAAGGGCAGTTTGGGTTTGTACATGGTGAGGAAGGGGGTGATTTGTCTGGCAACGCCATTGAAGATGCCTACTTTCACAGGGAAAGCAGCACAGCTGTCATTCTCTAAGTCAAAAGACTTGCACTTTGGATTGGGTAGTTCTCCTTTTCTCACCATCTCCACGTACTGTTTCCCGTGAGGCCAGAGCAGCAGTCCGCAGCCTGAAACATTGACATTTTCTATCCAGTGCTCGCAGAACCAAAGCACGCTAGTGCTACAACCTGTGGCTCCTACCAAAGTCTATGTTACGTGCAGGGAAATCGTAAAAAATACAAAAAAAGACTCGAGAGTGTGTGTTCTACATCCCAGTCAGCGGCTTTGCATCTATCAAGGAATGCGTTATGCAGGATGTACAATACACAGGACCCAATGTTGATCTGTGATTTGTTGACATCTCTCAACATGTTCTTCTGTAGTATGTTGAACACCTTCCAGTTGACATTGGGACTGGCAAGTGAAAGTTGCAGCAGGTTCTTAGCAAAATAAGAATCGGAGCTAAGTATATCGACAGCAGAGGAATGTCCCATGAATTCAGAGCCAATGTGTTTCGTTTTCACCTCTTCACATGACTTTTAAGAGTTCGCCACGAACTACATGAATAGTGGGAGTTCGCCACTTTCAGGGCCCACCATACTTTGGTTGCTAGCACTTCATTCTTGTTTACCACTATCGATATTTGCTTGGTAGCAGAGGTGGTGGTGGATACGGCGGCTGATCCTGCTGCTAACCCCGGGTTGAAGAAGCTATTGATGGGGGTCAGTGTCGAGCTCGTCATCTTGCTCCCAACAGCACTGAGGTGTTCCCCCCCCTTTCATGTGGCTAATTACCGCTGCCTTCCCCATGTTCGAAACGTAAAAATCTTTACTGCACGTTGCATTTTACATGTGCTGAGTTTTGAACTTTCGCCAGTCACAGGTCTTACTTTGGCATGTGTAGCCAAGCATTGTTGAAGGAACATTTATTTACCCGGCCTGGCTAGCTAGTTGGTTTGTTAGCAAGCTAGAACTAGCTACAGAGACCAGATAGCGCAACCAAAAATCGACCAAAATTCATTCTGATCATGCATATTTTCACTTTTTTGATAAAATACTTAAGTTTGTCTTAACGAACTACATGAATATAAATGATTCAACTAATTTCCATGACTTTTCTAAAAAACCTTTGTGATATTATTTTCCAAAACATAAAAGGCCTGGAAAACAAGATTTTCAAATTCCATATCTTTTCCAGGACCATACAGACCCTGCCATAACATGACGCAGCCACCACTATGTTTGAAAATATGAAGTGTGGTGCTCAGTAATGTCTTGTATTGAATTTGTCCCAAACACAACACGTTGTATTCAGTACAAAACGTTACTGCAACAAGTGTGGCAATGAAATTATTACTTTATTGCAAACAGGATGCATGTTCTGGAATATTTTTCAAAATTCTGTACAGGCTTTCTTTTCACTCTGTCAATTAGGTTAGTACTGTGGAGTAACTACAATGTTGTTGATTCATCCTCTGTTTTCTCTTATTACAGCCATTAAACTCCGTCACCATTGTCCTCATGGTGAAATCCCTGAGCGGTTTCCTTCCTCTTCAGCAACTGATTTAGGAAGGACACCTGTATCTTTGTAGTGACTGGGTGTATTGATACACCATCCAAAGTGTAATTAATAACATCACCATGCTCAAAGGGATATTCAATGTCTGCTTTTATTTTTTTACCCATCTACCAATAGGTGGCCTTCTTTGCAAGACATTGTAAAACGTCCCTGGTCTGTGGTTGAATCTGTGGTTGAAATTCACTGCTCGACTGAGGGACCTAACAGATAATTGTATGTGTGGGGTACAGAAATGAGGTAGTCATTTAAAAATAATGTTAAACACTTATTGCACACCGGGTGAGTCCTTCCGAAGTTTGTGTAAGTTGTTAAGCAAATGTTTTAGTCCTGAACTTATTCATACTTGCCATAACAAAGGGGTTGAATACTTATTGACTTAAAGATTTTCAGCTCTGTCAAAAAATGAAAAGTCTGAGGTCCTGAGCAGGTTTATCAAGGATCTCTGTACTTTGCTCTGTTCATCTATCCCTCGATCCTGACTAGACTCCCAGTCCCTGCCACTGAAAAACATCCCCAAGGCATGATACTGCCACCACCATGCTTCACCGTAGGGATGGTATTGGCCGAGTGATGAGCAGTGTCTGGTTTCCTCCACATGTGACGCTTGGCATTCAGGCCAAATAGTTCAATCTTGGTTTCATCAGACCAGAAAATCTTGTTTCTCATGGTCAGAGTCCTTTAGGTGCCTTTTGGCAAACTCCAATTGGGCTGTCATTTGCCTTTTACTGAGGAGTGTACATACTTCCGTCTGGCAACTCCACCATAAAGGTTTGATTGGTGGAGTGCAACAGAGATGGTTGTACATGAGATTCTTCGTCACCTCCCTGAAGAAGGCCCTTCTCCCCCTGACCGAGCGGCCAGCTCTAGGATGAGACTTGGTAGTTCCAAACTTCTTCCATTTAGGAATTATGGAGGCCACTGTGTTTTTTGGGACCCTCAATGCTGCAAAAATGTTTTGGTACCCTTCCCCAGATCTGAGGTCTACGGACAATTCCTTTCCCTGATGGCTTGGTTTTTGCCCTGACATGCACTGTCAACTGTGGGACCTTATATACAGTGGGGCAAAAAGTATTTAGTCAGCCACCAATTGTGCAAGTTCTCCCACTTAAAAATATGAGAGAGGCCTGTAATTTTCATCATAGGTACAATTCAACTATGACAGACAAAATAAATAAATAAATCCAGAAAATCACATTGTAGGATTTTTAATTAATTTATTTGCAAATGATGGTGGAAAATATGTATTTGGTCACCTACAAACAAGCAAGATTTCTGGCTCTCACAGACCTGTAACTTCTTTAAGAGGCTCCTCTGTCCTCCACTCGTTACCTGTATTAATGGCACCTGTTTGAACTTATCAGTATAAAAGACACATGTCCACAACCTCAAACAGTCACACTCCAAACTCCACTATGGCCAAGACCAAAGAGCTGTCAAAGGACACCAGAAACAAAATTGTAGACCTGCACCAGGCTGGGAAGACTGAATCTGCAATAGGTAAGCAGCTTGGTTTGAAGAAATCAACTGTGTGAGCAATTATTAGGAAATGGAAGACATACAAGACCACTGATAATCTCCCTCGATCTGGGGCTCCACGCAAGATCTCACCCCGTGGGGTCAAAATGATCACAAGAACGGCGAGCAAAAATCCCAGAACCACACGGGGGGACCTAGTGAAGGACCTGCAGAGAGCTGGGACCAAAGTAACAAAGCCTACCATCAGTAACACACTACACCACCAGGAACTCAAATCCTGCAGTGCCAGATGTGTCCCTCTGCTTAAGCCAGTACATGTCCAGGCATGTCTGAAGTTTGCTAGAGAGCATTTGGATGATCCAGAAGAAGATTGGGAGAATGTCATATGGTCAGATGAAACCAAAATAGAACTTTTTTGGTAAAAACTCAACTCGTCGTGTTTGGAGGACAAAGAATGCTGAGTTGCATCCAAAGAACACCATACCTACTGTGAAGCATGGGGGTGGAAACATCATGCTTTGGGGCTGTTTTTCTGCAAAGGGACCAGGACGACTGATCGGTGTAAAGGAAACAATGTATTGGGGCCATGTATCGTGAGATTTTGAGTGAAAACCTCCTTCCATCAGCAAGGGCATTGAAGATGAAACGTGGCTGGGTCTTTCAGCATGACAATGATCTCAAACACACCGCCCTGGGCAACGAAGGAGTGGCTTCGTAAGAAGCATTTCAAGGTCCTGGAATGGCCTAGCCAGTCTCCAGATCTCAACCCCATAGAAAATCTTTGGAGGTAGTTGAAAGTCCGTGTTGCCCAGCAACTGCCCCAAAACATCACTGCTCTAGAGGAGATCTGCATGGAGGAATGGGCCAAAATACCAGCAACGGCGTGTAAAAATCTTGTGAAGACTTACAGAAAACGTTTGACCTCTGTCATTGCCAACAAAGGGTATATAACAAAGTATTGAGATAAACTTTTGTTATTGACCAAATATACTTATTTTCTACCATAATTTGCAAATAAATTCATTAAAAATCCTACAATGTGATTTTCTTTTCTTATTTTGTCTGTCATAGTTGAAGTGTACCTATGATGAAAATTACAGGCCTCTCTCATATTTTTAAGTGGGAGAACTTGCACAATTGGTGGCTGACTAAATACTTTTTTGCCCCACTGTTATATAGACAGGTGTGTGCCTTTGCAAATCATGTCCAAACAATTGAATTAACCAGAGGTGGACTCTTATCAAGTTGATCAATGGAAACAGGATGCACCGGAGCTCAATTTGAGTCTCATAGCAAAGGGTCTGAATACTTATGTAAATAAAAGGTTTTTCTTATTTTTTTTATACATTCGCAAAAATATCAAAAAACATGTTTTTTGCTTTATCATTATGGGGTATTGTGTGTAGATTGATGAGGGAAACAAATGATTTAATACATTTTAGAAAATAAGACTAACGTAACAAAATGTGGAAAAAGGGAAGGAGTATGAAAAGTATGAACTTTCCAAATGTACTGCATGCTATGTTGAGATAAACATCACTATATTATTATCGTGGCAAAACATGTCAGCTGTATCAAAATTGGCCCTCATTTGCAAGATGTAATTAAGTCTTTATTATATACTACACAGAGTGCACCAGTTTCACTAGCATGGGGTTAACCCAACATAAATGAGGTTATCATCAAGATTAGCTCATACAAATCAGACAATCTCCTGCCATGGCCTGGTGTGCTTTGGCAGCATAACGAAGACACGCACGCATACACAATCTTAAATCAATCTGTCTGGGGAATATTTTCCTGAATCTGTGATGATTGGCCTTGTCCTATTTTAACTGGCAGGGATTGCAATGCACTCTAAACCCAGATGCTTGTAAGGACAAGATTCCGGACACACATTGCAACGCAAAAAGGCCTGAGTCACTATTCTAGGGACCGCAGGACAACTCTGTCACTCACCCAAAACCATAGGCTTCTGAACTTCTGTCCCGAGGCAACTCAAGCTGCATGTTTTCACTCTGTCTCAGGCCCTTAATTAACATAGGCCTTTCCACTCACAGCCCCGTCAGAGCTCAGTTTCTCCGCTTCACAGCGCGGTATAGTTTTTGACTGACAGACGTTTTGAACATGAGCACCGCACATGACGAGATGCCCCTATCCCTCCCACTAATTGGGCTACTTTTGCACATTTGTTGTTGACAGAGGGAAATGCTGTAAATTGAGAGGAGTCAATGGGTTCTGAAAGACAAGATGTTGAGGATTATAATAAATACCACTTTTGACGTCATACAAGCAAAACCCAACACCCTCGAGTCCAAATGTGCACTTAATATTTCCAAACGTGTCATTTACAGTATCAACGTTCATGATCATTATATTTGATTCACAGTTAGAAGGATAAAATTATTAAAGTGACCAGTGATGTCTATGTACATAGGGAAGCAGCCTCTAAGGTGCAGGGTTGAGTAACCGGGTGGTAGCCGCCTAGTTATGGATATTTAACAGTCTGATGACCTTGAGACAGAAGCTGTTTTTCAGACTGGCTGCATCACCACTTGGTATGGAAACTGCATGGCGCTATAGAGGGTAATGCGCAGTGTAGTAAAGTACTTCAGTAAAAATACTTTAAAGTAGTACTTATGCAGTTTTTTTTTTGTATTTGTAGTTCACTATTTTTGGCAACTTTCTTTTATTTAACTACATTCCTAAAGCAAATGATGTACTTTTTACTACATACATATTCCCTGACCCCCAAACGTACTTGTTACATTTTGAATGAGTAGCAACACAGGAAAATGGTCCAATTCACACACTTATAAAGAAAACATCCTTGGTCATCCCTACTACCTGATCTGGTGGATTCACTAAACACAAATGCTTTGTTTGTAAATATGTCTGAGCGTTGGAGTGTGCCCCTGCTATCTGTAAATTTAAAAAACAAGAAAATTGTGCTGTTTAGTTTGCTTAATATAAGGAATATGAAATGATTCATACTTTTACTTTTGATACTTAAGTATATTTAAAACCAAATACTTTTAGACTTTTACTCAAGTAGTATTTTACTGGGTGACTTTCACTTGAGTCATTTTCTATTAACGTATCTTTACTTTAACTCAAGTATGATAATTGGGTACTTCTTCCACCACTGGTACTGTGTATGGCCTAGTACATCACTGGGGGGCATTTCCTGTAGTCAACCACCCACTCCACAGTTTTGACTGTTGAGTTCCAGGTTGTTGTGATTGCACCAGACAGTCAACCTGCCATCCAGGACCTCTATACCAGGCGGTGTCAGAGGAAGGCCCTAAAAATTGTCAAAGACTCCAGCCACCCAAGTCATAGATTGTTCCGTCTGCTACTGCACGGCAAGAGGTACCGATACACCAAGTCCGAACCAACAGGACCCTGAACAGCTTCTAAGACTGCTAAATAGTTAGTTAATTAGCTAACCAATAGTTACCTGAACGTTCTGCATTGACCCTTTTTGCTCTTTTAAGGCATCACATATGCTGCTCCTGTTTATAATATATCCTGTTGACCACTCATTGGTTATTTATTTCTCATGTTATTTTTGTAAAAATTATTTTTATTTTCTTCTCGCTGCAGTAAGTAAGGATTTCCACGGCTAGCTGAAACCTTCGCTTGAAAAAAGTACCAATAGTACCGTTTGTCCATTTTGAGATGCCATAGCCAGTATACACTTCCTCAAAATTCTGAATTAGTCTAAGATAACCAAAGAAATCTGTCGCTCATTTTGACGTTTTTGCCAAAGCAATCTTAGTTGCACAATTTTACATGAACTATTATAAGATGTTTGGCCAAATATTTTTTAAATGAAAAAATGTGCATGCAAACGAGTTGTCTCTTGTTGAACGACAACAAAGACTTTAATGAAGAATCCCTACTGTTGGCCAATCACCGACGAAGAGGCGTAGACTTCGGCTCCGAACTTCAGCTTGCCTCCAGAAAAAAATGTAGTGTGCCCGAATATCTCCGAAGTCCCCCAAAAAATGTATAATCTAAACGTTGTCATAATATATGCATGAACTCTACTAAACTGTTTCGGCTGGGAAGAAAGCATACACCTTAAGTCTACACTTGTTGTTTACGAAGCATGTGACAAATTACATTTTATTTGGATAAAGTTCCAGGGACACACAGTTGTTCAAGGGAGAAGGAAGACACACACAAACACTTAGGCTACTTTACGAACCATGCTTCAAATAGATCGTAACCCTAGCCTCCGTTTACCCATTTCTGCAAGGGTGGGTGTGTGTGCACAGTACACACACCACACAGCCAATGTGGTCATGGATGGGTGTTGGGAGGAAGTGAGGGCCTGGTAGTCTGTGTCCTCATACGGACACAACATCGAGGCAACAACTACGCATGGAGTCAGTGGAGCGGACATCCAAGGAGAGGTAACAATGTTCACTCTTTGGCATTTAAGTGGCTAGACGGACATGGCACCTAGCCATAAATGACATAACTGAATGGCATCAAACTAATTAAGTTGCCCAACTAGGACTGCAACATAGGTTTAAGAGGATGTATGTGTAACATATGGCTATTAGCAAAGAAGACTCACCACTGATGACTTTCGGCACACATAGGGTCCATCTTCACGGCTTCCTCTCCAACTTTCTTCCCTGAGGGGAGTGAAGAGGGAGGACAAGAATAGAGCTACTGCACTGAAACGCGAGCTCAGTATACACACTACTGGCACGTTTGTTCACGGCATACAGTATATACAAACATATAGGAATGTACCTAGATTTAATAGAAGAGGAGATTCAACAGAACCACACGGATTACATGGACATCATTCAATAACACGCATCACACGAAAAACAAAAAGACGCCACACAAAACGCGACGAGAGACTGGGCATGAGATGAACAAATAAAAATCAACAGTGATATGAAAGATAATCCAGGGAGACAACAGGGCCATAAACTTGATGTCTTTGTTGCTTTAAAATTAGCCAACACTGCATCGCCCTGTTTCCGTCTGTGTTTCCAAACCACTTGACAATGGTGCCTTTTGCGGAAAGCACCTGGCCAGCCTTGATTAGAGGCCCATTAATGAGGAAGGATTACTGTATGACGAAACGGATCAAGCCAGTCTGTACTGTTCAGCACAATCACACAACAGTCTCAGTTGAGAAAAAGAGAAAGACTCTAGTCTAGATGGTAAATGGTATAGTGCTGCACGTAATAAGCTGAGGCTCATGGCCAACATATTGCTACAGTTACACGAGACATGCAAAGAGTGTTGTGAGTTAATTGTAACTCTGCTTACAAGCACTGCAGGGGATGGAGTATGTGAAAAAGGCAGGGAGAAAATAAAAACATGCAAGCTGAAAGTTTTCTTAAACTAGCGATTTGAGTGAACACCTACACTACCGTTCAAAAGTTTGGGGTCACTTAGAAATGTCCTTGATAGTAAAGCACATTTTTTTGCCCAGTAAAATAATATCAAATTGATCAGAAATACAGTGTAGACATTGTTAATGTTGGAAATGACTAATGTAGCTGGAAACGGTTGACTTTTAATGGAATATCTACATAGGCATACAGAGGCCCATTATCAGCAACCATCACTCCGGTGTGCCAATGGCACGTTGTTAGCTAATCCAAGTTTATCATTTTAAAAAGGCTAATTGATCATTAGAAAACCCTTTTTCAATTATGTTAGCACAGCTGAAAACTGTTGTTCTGATTGAAGAAGCAATACAACTGGCCTTCTTAGACTAGTTGAGTATCGGGAGCATCAGCATTTGTGGGTTCGATTACAGGCTCAAAATGGCTAGAAACAAAGAACTTTCTTCTGAAACTCGTCAGTATATTCTTGTTCTGAGAAATGAAGTCTATTCCATGCGAGAAATTGCCAAGAAACTGAAGATCTCGTACAACGCTGTGTACTACTCCCTTCACAGAACAGCACAAACTGTCTTTAACCAGAATAGAAAGAGTGGGAGGCCCCGGTGCACAACTGAGCAAGAGGACAAGTACATCATAGTGTCTAGTTTGAGAAACAGATGCCTCACAAGTCCTCAACTGACAGCTTCATTAAATAGTACCCGCAAAACACCAGTCTCAACATCAACAGTGAAGAGGCGACTCCGGGATGCTGGCCTTCTAGGCAGAGTTGCAAAGAAAAAGCCATATCTCAGACTTGTCAATCAAATTAAAAGATTAAGATGGGCGAAAGAACACAAACACTGGACAGAGGAACTCTGCCTAGAAGGCCAGCATCCTGGAGTCGCCTCTTCACTGTTGAAGTTGAGACTGGTGTTTTGCGGGTACTAGATAATGAAGCTGCCAGTTGAGGACTTGTGAGGCAATAGGCTATGCAATTGCGTGAGAAAACAGTGATTGGGCTCTATTAAAAAGAGGATCCCATCAACGTTAATAGGCTTACTATATTTATTTCTCAACTTTCCTAACATTAAGCACATTGCTTCTCTTTACAACAGGGTTATTAGTCTACCTGGCTGGCAGGAAAATTAACCACAGGGAATATTAGTCTATCACTTGTGAATGATATCATCACCAGCTTGTGTGCAGTAAGGCAAGAAATGCATACCCTTTTTAAACGACAAAAAAAAATAAAAAATCAGTTGCACACCTCATGTAGCCTAGCCCATAGACCTATATGTTTTGATACGGTTTGTATCACAAATAAAGTTGCCAAATAATTTTAAGAAGTTAAGCACATTAATCCGCTTTACAACGGGTGTAGAGCCTAAAAAAATAATTTCCACTGTAAAAATGAACTTTCATAATAAAAGCATTACATGCATAAATCGCATTTGTAGTCACTTTTGAGAATGGCGTTTTCCCACTAATGGAACATTTGTGCTTATAGCCTACTGCCATGTGCGCATTGCTGCGCTTATGTGAAGAAATAGCCTAATAGTTATCAACATTTATAGCTAAACCTTCTGATCTGTTGAGTCAGTCCCATTACTTAAAAAAGTTTTGGGATGCTAGTGGTTGTAATACTTTGGGATCTATCCCATCCCATAACTGTCCCAGACTATGTTTGTAATATTTCTCTCTCGCACAGAATAGGTCAACTTTTGTACTATGGGGGATAGTAGATTGACATAGGCTAGTGCTTTTGCTGTTTGTTAAGCCTACTCAACTTGTTGGCTGACGAAAAAATAAACGTGGACAGTTGTTCCAATTATCTTTAATATGCGCAAATTGGATATTCAATTGATATTGAAGGCTATATTACATGGATTTATTAGACTTTTTGTTCCAAAGGTCTGCAGTAGTGGCTTGTAGGCTATGCGTGGAAGCCAGGAGATACTAAGTGTGTATGTTAATTAGCGGCCAATTATCGTGAGACTGGCAGTTATTTGATTGACAATCACCGGCTGATGAAATGTCATGACCGCCACAACCCTATATGCCACCACAGCTGTATGGTACAAACATTATGGGCAAATGGAGTATAATGCAGATTACTATTTCAGGTCATTGATGACAATGTGCAGTAATCAGTCCAATGCAAAGTCACTTAATCCCTATGTGCCCAATAGCCGGCTGATGAGGGCCACAGCATGGGGGAAGAAAAGGTTAAAGTGGTGGACCTAAACCGTCTGCCAGTCTTTGAAAGACAGGGTATTTCGGGTGGGCAGGGTCGGCAATGGTCTTGTACTGGAGGTGTACAAGTCCTTCATGGAGGGAAGGTGACAGCCGATGACCTTCTCCACAGACCGGACGATGCGCTGCAGTTTGCCCTTGCAACAAGCAGACTCAAACCAGACGGTGATAGCCTCTGTTGAGCCTTCTTGGTCACCACTGATGTTGTCCGCCCACTTGAGGCTATGAAAGATGATGGTTCGCAGGAACCTGAATGACTCGGCAGTGCTGACGGCTGAGCCATCAATCTCGAGGGAGAAAGATGGTGGCGGGAATTTCCTGTAGTCAACCACCATTTCCATGGTTTTGACTGTGTTGAGTTCCAGGTTGTTGCGATTGCACCAGGCGGTCAACCTCTCCATGGTACTTGGATTTTTGTCGTCAGAAATTAGACCGACCAGGTTGGTGTCATCAGCAAACTTGAGTAGTTTGGCAGATGTGTCGTTGGAGGAGCAGTCATTCGTGTAGTTAGAAGAGGAAGGGAGAGAGCATGCAAACCTGTGGCGCCCCCGTGTTGAGAGATGTTTTCCCATCTTAACCTGCTGTGTCCTATTGGTCAGAAGAAGTCAGTGATTCACCGGCAGATGGAGTCAGATACGTTCAGCTGTGTGAGCTCATGCTGTAGCAGGTCCGGAATGATGGTGTTGAAGGCTGATTTAAAGTCCACAAACAATATCCTCGGGTTGTTGAGGTGTTGAAGGATGTAGTGAAGGCCCATGTTGACGCCATCATCCACAGGCCAATTGGCTCTGTCGGCGAACTGCATGTGGTCAAGGAGGGCGTCAGTGGTGGTTTTGAGATGGGACAGAACCAGGTGTCCAAAGTTTTTCATGATGACGAGGTGGGTGCTAAAAGTCTATAGTCATGTCGCCTTTTGTTTCTTCTTGCCAACAGCATTACGTCATTCTAGACATGTGAAGAACGTGAAAAGTTAACTGTTATATGTAGTGTTGTTTTGGCCAAATGGGCCATTGTGCTAGGTTGCATTTGGGAAATAAGTTCATGCACAACTGTGTCTTACTGACAACTTAATGTGGCGCAATAGACCCTGTGAATGGCTCATTGTGCATTATTGCTAATGCACATATAGCTAGCTGTAAGTAGAGCACTTCATCATAAGCCTACGGATGACAGAATACAGCTGTGCTCACAAACTTCGCCAAAGCTCACCACAGATCCTGCTAGTTATCTTTGTGGCCAGATTTGAAATTGGCTTACTGAGGTCATATTATCAATACTAGAGGTTCATGCCAACTGGTTGGTTTTCCAGGTGTCATTCAGTTGCTGGTTAACACCAGGACTACTTCCAGGCCACTCCGAGATGTGGACACTGCCAACAAGTGGGTGGCCTGCAGAACCAGTTGTGCAAATGAACATACATGTCTCCAATACCAGGAACTGCTACGGTTGCATATTTCCAGACACTCTGAAAAACCTGGGCATTTTGGGGAATAGAAACCGTGACATTTTGGGAATTTTTGGGAATTGTATAACCCTAATCTTTGGTACATGCTGTGAATACTGGAGATCAAGGGGTCAGTATGTGATTTATTACCAGTCTCTGCATGGGTCTTCTTCTGCTCTAGGTTGGTAGTGATGTCGTGGACATCCACATAGGCCCGAACTAGTCGCCATAAGAAAGTAGTGTTCTGTCCAAACTGTGAAGAAAAGAGGAGTGTCAATAAATTTCACATATTGACTTCCATTTGGAGGCAGGCTTCACCGAGGAACTTCACTGCTCAGACTTGGATTCAAATAGTATTTGTTTTGCTATTTTGGAAAAATATAGATTTCTTCTATGCAATATCCCATCTAATTATTGTCAGCATGGAGCAAATTTTAACGTCTCTTGAGTAGAAAGTTGAACGTTGTGAGAATTCCGTGCAACTTCCAGCATGTGCTTACTTTGAACACTGAGGCTGTAACCCTTTAAGTTAGAGACATAACATGTTTTATGAAGGGCTTGATGTTAACCTTTTGACAAGTAGGAGAGATTTTTTTACTTGGTCTGTAACAACAATGGGCCAAATAGGTGACTGGGAATTGCATTGTATTACGTCATATGACGCAAGAAACCACTTTACAAAATAAAAGTCATTATTATTACCATACAGAGAATCAGAGAAAAATGTAGGCTACCCTCTGCCTATTGGCTTCTTTGCATATTCAAGCCTGTCTCAAAATACAACACTGCCCCTTTAAGACATATAAAAGCCATTTACCTGACTTGCTTTTCAAAGACAGCTAGAAATGTACAAGTTTTGTGCTCTTGTAGGAAGCAGTCACTCCCCCATTTCTGACCAATAATTAGCTACAGCCTAACTGGGCAAATAACTCGCTAACTAGCAAAGAATATTAACAAATGTGCATGTGGCTCTGCACTTTGACCTGAAAAGCGCATCAACTCGCAAACTCGGGTGATGGAAAGACGGCTCGTTAGCTACCGGTAAGTAGAATTCTACTCTGTTGCCTTCAGCAAAGTCACCAACTCAATCTTGCAAAGATTTGTTTTGGTTGATGCATTTAAAAAGGGGGATAATATTATGTTGATTCACAAGTCTCACAGGGAAACGTTGATCTAAGTTTAGTGTAAAATAATGGGGCGAACTATAATAAATTCAGTAACGCTTCAATATTGTGCATTTCTGGCTGCGCGGGCTGGCATTTCTTCTGTGCGGCAGTCTTGGACATTGCTTCTAGGCCTAGGATATCCAAACTAAAGACTAGGACTGTTGGTTGAAGAAGCCCACCTCTGTCCTCTTATCCAGCATGGTGCGGAGGCACTCCCTCTTGTCTCCTTCCGTGCCATTGTGTAGAGCATCCATCCTCTCCAGGAGGGCTGAGAACTCGTCCAGAGGCTCAATCACAGTCACTTCCTCCTGACTCTCATCAGCCTCACTCTTCTCTTCTTCCTCAGAGTCTGTCAGAGCCGTAATGTACCTGAAACACATGGGGAAGCATTCATTAGGGTCACAGCCTAAAATCTCAGTTTCCTTGGCATGTTTTCATAGTTAAGTTAAGTGCTAGGAAGATAAACTGAAAGTGTGGGCGGTTAAAACATAAAATCCCTTGTGAGGTTGCTTCAATTCTACTCCTAGCAGAGCACTTGGTCTGAGTGGGAACCAGTGATCCTACGCAATGACTGGGTTACCGTATAAAATGTAGCCTATAGGCTACGCCTTAGTGTGCCAAGACAGTACAAAGTGTACTGGCATCAGGCTATTCATAAATAGTGAAGAGGGGTGGGGGTATCTCCAGAATGGGATCCCTCTGGTAATGTCTCAGAACGTGAGTCTTAGTTAACAAGTGCCTTTAATTACCCCCTCTCTGCCAGATGCTGTCAATAACAGATGAACATTCCCTGTTGGTTTACACGCAAACAGCAACATGTTTGATTACACAAGTGGGTTACTTAACTGTATAAATGCTGCCTAGTTAAGAAGTCTTGACACAGATACCTGAAGGGTTTCCAGTACCGAACACTAGTTTGTCTCTGTCATGGCATGGCACATAATGTCCCTGCATTAGCCCCGGTTCACCGCTTCCAAAAAAGTCCCCTTTCAATTACTGTAAGTACATACTAACACCCTCAGCAAACACTTGAGTAGGGGAGGTGAAAACGGTGTGTATTAATGACATAGGTAGAAATTCAAAGAAATGGAAGACAAAGTGAAAAGGTTTAAACATGAAAGGCCTCCATTAAGTGCTGGCAACAGCTACATCGTCGGTGGTTAAGGAAATGTTTGGGTCTGCGAGCTATGGTTCTGGGCTAGGGGGAGGTGTGTTGGAGTGGGCCGCTGACCGGCACATCGTGGGCCCACAACAAGTGGTGGAAGCCCCATCTTAGATACCTCCCAACTCACAAAACTTAGGTCAGGCCCGAATAGATGATTACTTAAAGATGCACTACGCAGAAATGGCTCCGCCATTTCCTGGTTGCTACATTTTTTAAATAGTTTGCATAATTTCAGTTTGTGAGAAAACAAGCAAGCATAGTGCAGAGAATCATTGTCCCATCTAAACCGCTGTGAACTAGATTTTCCTTAACCAAAAATGTTGTAATTTCAGCTGTTTGAAGCTAGTGTATAAGAAGAAAGTAAAAAAACAAAACTTAACCTCTTGGTGTTAGGGGGCAGTATTTTCATTTTCATTCCTGTTTTAAACGGGATATTTTGTCAGGAAAAGATGCTAGAATATGCATATAATTGACAGCTTTGGATAGAAAACACTAATGTTTCCAAAACTGTAAAGATATTGTCTGTGAGTATAACAGAACTGATGTTGCAGACGAAAGCCTGAGAAAAATCCAATCCGGAAGTGCCCCAGGTTTTGAAAGCGCTGCGTTCCAATGACTCCCTATTCAGCTGTGAATGTACCATCAACGAGCTTACGCTTTCTACGTATTCCCCAAGGTGTCTACAGCATTGTGACGTAGTTTTACGCATTTCTGTTGAAGAATAGCCATAGGCGGCCACATTGCGTAAGTGGTCACATGGTGGCTCCGAGAGAGATTCTCGCGTAAAATACAGGAGGTAGCCATTATTCCAATCGGTCCTAGTGAAAAACGAATTGTCCCGACGGATATATTATCGAATAGATATTAGAAAAACACCTTGAGGATGGATTCTAAACAACGTTTGCCATGTTTCTGTCGATATTATGGAGCTAATTTGGAATATTTTTCGGCATTGTGGTGACCGCAATTTCCGGGCGATTTCTCAGCTGAAGAACAAACGGAGCTATTTCGCTAACAAAAATAATATTTTGGGAAAGAATTTACTTTGGCTGTCTACCTGGGTGAAAACCTCCGAAGTTCAAAGGTAAACGATTTAATTTGCCTGCTGCTAGCAAGGCATAATGCTATGATAGGCTATGATAAACTTACACAAATGCTTGTCTAGTGTTGGCTGTAAAGCATATTTTAAAAATCTGAGATGACAGGGTGATTAACAAAAAGCTAAACTGTGTTCCAATATATTTCACTTGTGATTTTCATGAATAGGAATATTTTCTAGGAAGATTTATGTCCGTTGCTTTATGCTAATTAGTGCCAGATGATGATAATGGTCCTGTTCACGGGATGGGCGTCACTACAGGTTAACGGGAAACATAAAGTGCACATAGAACATATCTACCGCTTCTTAGAATTGCTTTCAATGAGAATAACAGACCTAACTCACATTTCTATGCACATTTGGTCAGGTCACCCAAAAAGTTCCATATTGCAGCTTTAAGTCTGTGCCAGAGGAGACTAAAGTACAGTATATGCAGGAAAACAGCAACATTGCTTCCCCGCAGGGCAGGCAGTAAAATCCAATGACGTTGTAACAACATGACTAAGCAATGAGGGAATGCTTCGGTCTCTTACTTACGCTGCCTATAACAACAGTCTCAAACAACGCCTACCCAATGCCTCAGAAAAGTTAAGAAAATCCAACACCTAAAACTTCAGGGATAGTGTGTCACTTATTGTCTTGAAATAGACAACCGAAAGTCTATGCAACGCAAGAATATCATGGCTATAGGCCTATTTTCCCCCATTTTCCAATCTAATTGGACCACTCAGTAAAAATGGAAACACACCCAGTCATGGAAGTGCTTTATGTAGGGATTATGCTGCTGTCAATCTCTCCTCTGCCATTTGTGTGGCCAAGGAGCCCAGCATGTTAGCTCAGACTCCCTCTGCTTGTTGCTTTAATGCCGCTGTTTGCTCGAGACCACAGCTCTTAATCTGTCCACACACACCGCTCAGCAGAAGAAAGAAAACACACTGCGGCCCTAGCCAAGAATCTGGCCCACTCACTCACTCATACAACACACAGTGAAAAGCCCGGCCGATTGATTCACAAGACATTCATTCTAAAATGAATTATCTTGCGTTACCAAAATAGGGTAAGACTTGTTAAATACAACATCTAAAAACTCTAACAAAAATGTGGGGGCAACACACGAACAGGGAATGAATGAATTTGACAAGAAAGACAATCCATGATCTTTATCCTAAAAAAAACGCGGATTACAACATTTTAATGAATAGACATAGAACCGTTGTACCACAGGGTACAGTTCACTGGCTATTGGCGTTCCTGGGATCTGGAGCTGTGGCCTTGTTTACAAACCCAGATTCCTAATCTCTGCACAGTGACCTCAGAGTAAGCTCCTGCAGGCTGGTGCTGAACCCTTTTACAGAGCATTCAGAAAGTATACAGAGCCCTTGACTTTTTCCAAATTGTATTACGTTTCAGCCTTGTATTAAATACATGTCTCTCGTCAATCTACACATAATCCCCCCCACAATGACAAAGCAAAAACAGAAATACCTTAATTAGATAAGTATTCAGACCCTTTGCCACGAGACCCGAAATTGAGCTCAGGTGCATCCTGTTTACATTGATCATCCTTGACATGCATCTACAACTTTATTGGATTCCACCTGTGGTAAATTCAATTGATTGGACATGATTTGGAATGGTACACACCTGTCTATATAAGGTCCCACTGTTGACAGTGCATGTCAGAGCAAAAACCAAGCCAAGAGGTCAAAGAAATTGTCCGTAGAGCTCCAAGACAGGATTGTTTTGTGGCACAGATCTGGGGAAGGGTACCAAAACATGTCTGCAACATTTAAGGTCCCCAATAACACATTAGCCTCCATCATTCTTAAATGGAAGAAGTTTGGAACCACCAAGACACTTCCTAGAGCTGGCTGCCTTGGAAAACTAAGCAATTGGGGGAGAAGGGCCTTGGTAATGGAGGTGATCAATAACCTGATGGTCACTCTAACAGAGTTCCAGTGACAGAAGGACAATCTCTGCAGCACTCCACCAATCAGGCCTTTATGGTAGGCACATGACAGCCCACTTGGAGTTAGCCAAAAAAGGCAAAATAGCTGTGCAGCGATGCTCCCCATCCAGCCTAGCAGAGCTTGAGGTTCTGCAGAGAAGAATGGGAGAAACTCCCCAAATACAGGTGTGCCAAGATTGTAGCGTCATACCCATGAAGACTCGAGGCTGTAATCACTGCCAAAGGTGCTTCAACAAAGTACTGAATAAAGGGTCCGAATGTAAATGTGATATTTCCGTTTTTGCTTTGTCATTATGGGGCATTGTGTGTAGATTGATGAGGGTGAAAACAAGTTAATACATTTTTGAACAAGGCTGTAACATAACAAAATGTGGAAAAAGTGAAGGGTCTGAATACTTTACGAATGGACTGTACGGGCCAATACAGGACTTAACATTCTGAATGGACGGCCATTCTCCAAATTGTTGTGCATTATTTATTTTTTTGCACCTGCACACAATGTACTAGTACAGGGTTCGATACTGCGACCAAAACCGTCATATTTGCGACAGTTTAACTTTGCAGTGCGACACTGATTTTATGTGGTCACAAGAGTGCCCTTGAACATTTTCCCTGGTCACGTTCATTTTTTGTTCACAATTTGCTTTTTTTAATCATCATGATGTATTCAAACAGTAAAAATGTGCAAATGACCAAAAATAAACCAACTTTATGAAGAGGCAACAACAGTACGGGAATGCCAGACTGTGCTCAACACGGGATGTTTTGAAACCCTCCGGGTCATCCCGTCAGTGGCCGGCTTGGGCCAGTTTAAATAATATTGTAATAATGTTATTTTTAATCTAGGCTAAATTATTATAATATTTTTTTTATATGGATTCCCGAATCTGTTCATTCATGCGCGTTGCACATATATAGCCTATAGATAATCTGTTGGGCGGAGAGAGCGCGCAGCTCTCAAACAGCTGGTTGTTGCGTGGAGCGAAGACCGGCAGCAGAAGGGGTAGGAAAGCAGTAAGAAATATGTTGCAAGTTATATCTACCAGTAAATGCTATGGTAAGAATGGGTACGCAAACAAGGTATTTAAAAAGTTAAGTCTTGGTTGAATATTTGCGATACGCAATTCAGTCATCATGGATAGCCTTGATAATCACACATCTCCTCTAGGCTCTTTGGTCCTTGAAAAGTCATTGTAGCTTATTTATAAGTTCTCCTGCTCCAATATAATTTTCTAATATTTCATTTCTAATCAGTGTTAATGAGTGTGTTTCCTGTCGCTGTTGTCTATTATGCTTGTGTAAAACCATGTGTGGATATTATGGGCAAGACAACATTGAATGTTGGCTTCAACTTGTTTTTTTCCCTATAAATTATTGATACAATTGCTGTGTGCTGTGCGCATAGGGCCTATATGTCTATCACTTTCTGTAGCCGTTAGCAATGCTAATGATGGAAAGCCAATTAAAAAGGTAACCACAAAGGAGCCAATGCCTACCTGGCACAATGATGATTATTTGCATCAATCCAGTGGACATTTGTTTTGAAAACTCCATTACAAATGCGCTGCAGAAACACAGCTAGACAAACTCAACTGTCTGGCTGGTGCGCACCTGAATTAAAAAGACACAACAACAAAAAAATGTAAATTTCTCAGATATTCTAACAACTGGTCCCCTGATGTGGTTTAAGCATTGCTATGGCCTTGGAACATCCATTTTAGTTGTTTTTATATTTTAAAAAGTGTGTTTCTGAAATTAGAAATGTAAAAAAAATTAATAAAAATCAGTCCTTCCCCATTTTTTTGTTTGTTGCTGCGGTATCATTTTGGTATTAAGTATAATTTTTTCCAAATCCTGCCCCCTAGAGGATTTCACAGAAAATAACATGGCACTTTGAAATCTGCAATAAACGCACTTTATTTTAAGTATATTGTCTTTGCTGTTACAGTATCCAAATCAATGTAAGAAGACAAGGGCATGCTACCTTGAAAGACAGCTAGTCATTATTAGCTTGGATCTGTATGGAATGCAGGCACATTATGGGATACAGGCCAGGTCATTATCAACTGTTTTATTTGAAAACAATTGGTGCGACCAAAATCATGTGCAGGTGCCACCAACTGAAAAAGTTAGTGTAGAACCCTGTAGTACATTGAGTGATTCTCAACATGTATCTAGATGCTTAGGGGAGAGAACCCCAATGCATTGTCTTACATTAATTTGTTTGTATACTGATTGATCTGTTTATACTGCCATTCATTCAGCCCTCTCTTTTGCCTCCCTGGGCTTGTTTACTCAATGAAAAGTGGTGAGAGAAAAGCAGCAACGGGTAGTACTGAGTGATCAGTGCATTCCTGTAACGCCATTCCATGGCACATGAATCACTGGAGTTGAGACAGAAAAAAAAAAAACAGGATGCATTTATGTGTGTTTATATACCATCATTATCCGCCCATCATTTACAGATACAGAACAAACATCACAGGGCCTGTGGTCCTATTTCAACACTGTGTTAAAAAAAACAAATACAATTTAAAATACACACACACACACACACACACACACACACACACACTCTCTCTAACTTGACTGTGTGCCGTGCCAGTTTGATTCAGGTCTAGTTAGGGGACGAGGAGAAAGGGTAAGGCAACATGTGACCGCTAAAATCTTCAAGGGGCCAACTGGCCATTTTCAGCACTGGCTCCATAGATTGATATGTACTGTGAATACATAGAACATTCTAGTAATGTTGTCATGCCATCACAGTGGTTGTGGAGCATATTTGCAATGAAGGATGAAATAAATTTGCTCTAACTACTTTGATGAAACAGTGACAGTACTTAACACCTTTAGGGCCACCAATCACTGATCCTCTGGGTCCAATGTTTTTAACCACACTGTATGTGTAGAGCACACACTAATTAGTGTAATACAGGCCTAAACATGATGCAAAAGTTGGCCTATACTTTGATGTAATGCTACATTACCCTTTGCACCAAATGAATGCATTTGTAAATGCCATAATCAAAAGTCTTGCCAAGACCGAATATGTGACTGGTATCAGGAAACTAGGCGTGTCACTACTTCACAGATGAGCCACTTGAACAAACTTTTATTTTGTTTCTTAAAAAAATTTAAAAAATTAAGTGTGGCGCTCCACTTTCTGGAGGACCGACTTTTGAAATCAGTGGATCGAGATGGTGGAATAAGAGTTTGATAGCTAAGGAGATGGAGAAAATTCTGGCCTTTGATTGCAAATATGCAGAGGAAGTTGAAAAGAGAACAGACAAAAGGCTGTAAAAAACACCTGTCTCATTTTCAAACTAAAAGGCAGCCATGGCATCTGTGAAAGAGAGGGAGATGGGTCCATCCATGTATACGGATAAGAGTCTAGCTAGCTACATTTTCAGATATTACACGTTTCAAATGGTCAGAAAGCAGTTTAAGCGTACTGTTAGGTAGCTAGCTAACGTTAGCTGGCTGGCTTGCTATCTAACGTTATGTGTATGTACTGTATCTCAGAGCCATTTGCATTGCTAGTTATAGCCTAATGTTAGCAAGCTAGCTAACATTGAACCTGATTGGTTAGCCACCTGCAGATTCCTGCAGGGTAGTAATGTTATGAATGGGGATTAGGGTTAATTATTTAGCTAGCTAACTACAGGTCTAAACAAAAAAAGACTCACTATGCAAGTAACCATTTCAATACAACGTTCATGATACCACTGCGACAACTGTCGATAGACTTCTCCGATTTCAGCGCACTCTTGTCTGAGTGTACCAGAGCGCAGAATAACTGACACATTTATGAACGCTCAACACCCGTTGAATATGGCCAGTGTCAGTAAACGATGGCAAAAAAAAAGCATAATTAAATTGTTGCCAGCAATACAGTTAGTCACCGACGCTCTGGATAACCAGCACTGCTAGGGTGAGTGAAATGGTCAGTGAGCTTTTCTCACAGTTTGGGCAGCCTGGCTCATTGCGAACTAATTTGCCAGAATTTGACATAAGTATGACATAACATTGAGGATTGTGCAATGTAACAAGAATATTTATACTTAGGGATGCCACCCATTAGATAAAATACCGAACGATTCCGTATTTCACTGAAAGAATAAACGCTTTGATTTTGAAATTATATTTTCTGGAGTCGACCATATTAATGACCAAAGGCTCGTATTTCTTTATGTTATGTTATAATTAAGTCTATGCTTTGATAGAGCAGTCTGACTGAGCGATGGTAGGCAGCAACATGCTCATAAGCATTCATTCAAACAGCACTTTCATTGCGTTTTGCCAGCAGCTCTTCGCAAGCACAGTACTGTTTATGACTTCAAGCCTATCAGCATAATGGCTGGTGTAACAGATGTGAAATGGCTAGCTAGTTAGCGGGGTGCACGCTAATAGCGTTTCAAACGTCACTCGCTCTGAGACTTGGAGTAGTTATTCCCCTTGGCTTTTGTGGAGTGATGGGTAATGCTGCTTCGTGTGTGGCTGTTGTCGATGTGTTCCTGGTTCGAGCCCAGGTAGGGGCGAGGAGAGGGACGGAAGACAATGTTACACTGGCAATACTATAGTGCCTATAAGAACATCCAATAGTCAAAGGTATATGGAATACAAACGGTATAGAGACAAATAGTCCTATAAATACTATATTAACTAAAAACCTCTTACCTTGGAATATTGAAGTCTCATGTTAAAAAGAACCACCAACTTTCATATGTTCTCATGTTCTGAGCAAGGAACTCAAACGTTAGCTTTTTTACATGGCACATATTGCACTTTTACTTCCAACACTTTGTTTTTGCATTTTTTAAACCAAATTGAACATGTTTCATTATTTATTTGAGGCTAAATAGATTTGTATTGATGTATTATATTAAGTTAAAATAAGTGTTCATTCAGTATTGTTGTAATTGTCATTATTACAAATAAATAAATAAAAATCAGCCGATTAATCGTTATCGGCTTTTTTTGGTACTCCAATAATCGGTATCGGCGTTCAGCTACTCTCAACTCCCTTTCAAGTGAAGCCACTTTCCCTGAGATCAGGCCAAGAGGTGCCAAATCATGCCCTCTTGCTGTGGCACAGAACCTGGCCAATACAACAAACGTATGACCGCATTACAGTAACAAGGAAGTTAAATTGTCATGTGCAGGCTACTGTACGTAGGCCATTAATAATGCTGTGCCTTTTCTTTCACTTTTATGTTAATACTAGGCTATATTGAGAATCACAACTAAAGGCTGTTTTCTTTAATGGAGCTCCAGCAGGCTTGTAATTTGTCCCTTCAGCCTTTCGATTGCAACTACAGGCAGTTTTCGCATACGGTTGGCAGGTATTCCTTGGGGTTAGAACGTTTGGCCAATAACCAAAAGGTTGTGGGTTCGAATCCCAGAGCCAACAATGTGAAAAATATGCCCCTGTGCCCTTGAGCAAGGCACTTAACCGATTTCGCTCCAGATGACGTTAATAATGGCTGCCCCCGGCTCTGACCCCAACTTTCCACAGGTGTCTCAGGGAGAGTGGGGATATGCAAAAAGCATTTCTAATTCACATAAGTACACACTTGTACACGTGTAAAATAGGACAAATAAGCACCCACCAAATAATTATTATTCTATTCAATGGAGCGGCAACAGGATTGTTGAATTGATTAGTGATTTGTCACCCTTTAGTCTAAAATAGCCTTAACCTTAGATCACCTCTACAAAAGGAACTTTGTATTAAAAGGAAGCCTCACTCTCATAAAGAGGCTTCCCAAAAGGCCTTAAGGCAAGAGCTTCTTTCCAACAATACACAAACAAACAAAGAGGGGGTGGGGGGTGGGGGGAGTAAAATAACACCTGCAACTTGATTACTTCACGTGCAATGATGGCTAAAAAAGACAGACGACAAAGTGAAACAACTAACAAAGGCTTTTCCCCTCTAAGCAATGAAATTGCTTTGCAGGGACCACGTGAGAGTACAATCGAACTATGCCTATTAAAGCAATAGTAGAAACGGGCTCATGACCAGTCCCTGCTATTTTGTGTGTATTTTTGAGCTGATCTTAAAAAATGTTTGACATAAATGTTTCCACCCACCGAAAAGAGCTTCTGGACATCAGGACCCCGATTTGGATGAATATTTCTACTTCAACGGGTCGAGATGGATGGATTACAGTCAACATCTGCACTGTGTGTGTTTCTTTGTAACAACAACTGGTGCACACAATCTCCAATATTAAGGAAGTCTTGAGGTTCTGCTCGCCGGAGTTAGAATAGCTCATGATAAGCTGTAGATCATAATATTTACCAAGAGTTTCCATCTATATTGAAAACTCTATATAGGGCCAAACGCAAACAAGAAAATGCTCATCCAGATAGGATGCTCCTAGTGGCCTGTGACTTAAACGCAGCAAAACTGAACATAGTCGTACCTAATTTCTACCAGCATGACACCTGTTCAACTATAGATCACCTTTACTCCATACACAGAGATGACAACAAAGCTCTCCCTTGCACTCCATTTTGCAAATATGACCATAACTCTATCCTCCTGATTCCTGCTTACAAGCAAAAACTCAAACAAGAAGTACCAGTGACACACAATATGGAACTGGTCCGATGAAACGAATGCTAAGCTACAGGACTTTCGCTAGCACAGACTGCAATATGGTGACTCGTTTAAGGGAACTATGTATGTCACAGGAGAGGCATTTGAACATTAACTTTTTTATTCAGAAATGCCTTCTGGGGCCTCCCGGGTGGCGGAGCTAGTTGTGCCACCAGAGACTCTGGGTTCGCACCCAGGCTCTGTCGCAGCCAGCCGCGACCGGGAGGTCCGTGGGGCGACACACAATTGGCAAAGCATTGTCCGGGTTAGGGAGGGTTTGGCCGGTAGGGATGTCCTTGTCTCATTGCGCACTTGCGACTCCTGTGGCGGGCCGGGCGCAGTGCACGCTAACCAGGTCGCTAAGTGCACGGTGTTTCCTCCGACACATTGATGCGGCTGGCTTCTGGGTTGAATGCGCGCTGTGTTAAGAAGCAGTGCGGCTTGGTTGGGTTGTGTTTCGGAGGACGCTTGGCTTTCGACCTTTGTCTCTCCCGAGCCCGTACGGGAGTTGTAGCGATGAGACAAGATAGTAACTACTAACAATTGGATGCCACAAAATTGGGGAGAAAAGGGGGTAAAAAAAAGAATGAAATGCCTTCTGGAACATGTGAACTTTTATGTGCCTTAATAACAAACTTGTATGCCACCTGAAAATAAGTAAGAATTGTTAAATTACGAGCCTAGTTGTTTTAGCCACAGAAAAAGAGGGAACCTTACCACTAGCCATGATTGGCTGAGATAATGGATGGGCTGGCCATGCCGAGAGATGAGTTCAGATTGGTCTGCCAGGTAGCACGCTTCTGTCAATAACATGAGCTGGTCAGTATGTGTAGGTAATCCTTTCTAATGTGTCTTTTTTGAAAGATATCATGTACAACAGCAAAAGTGTTGCTCTCCACTTTCTGAAAGACTAAGTTTTGAAGGCAGTGGAATGCCCTGTGAATTGGAATATGATAGCTACGGAGATGGAGAAAATTTTGCCATTTGATTGTAAATATGCAGAAGTCGAAAAGACAACACACAGAAGGCTGTTGTATAGAACACCTGTCTCCGGATGAAATCTTCAAACTAAGGGCAACCATGGCATCCGTGACAGAGAGAAAGAAGCATCCATCCATGTGTACGGGTAAGAGAGTCTAGCTAGCTACATTGTGAGATATTATAAGTCACGAATTTAGTCAGAAAGTCAATTTAATTTCACGTTAAAGCGTACTGTCAGCTAGCTAAAGTTAGCTGGCTGGCTAGCTAACGTTACGTGTATGATCTGTGTAGTAATATTCTTTGTATCTCAGAGCCATTGGCATCACTCATTACAGCCTGTTAGCTAGCTAGCTAACATTGCACCTGGTTGGTTGGTTAGCTACCTGCAGGCAATGTAGTAACGTTATGGGTTGGGATTATGGTTCATTGTTTAGATAGCTAGCTACATATCTAAACAAGACTTCACTATGCAAGTAACAATTTCCCTAATGTTTACACCTTCGGTATCCTGTGCATGTGACAAATAAATGTTGACTTTATTTGATATAGTATGTGTTTACCAGAGATGGTAATGTAAAGAACATGAACTGCACCAAAGTCAGATTAGGATATAACGTCAGGCCAATGAGACGGTGTCCAAGTTCTAAAATTCTCTGGTAGAATGCCCTGCTTTTATTTTGTCACACTCACAAACGTAAAATATTTTCTGTAATTGGCTTGCCATTAACTTGTAGATAATGATCTTGTTGTGAGTTTATTTTCCTGTAACAATGACTACAAACGAGCTAAAGAGAAAACGTTGTCAGCTATATGATCATTATTTGAACTGGCTAGCCAGCTAAATTAACATTTGCTAGCTAACATGCTAGAAACTAACCAAAACATTGTTTAGAAAGTTGCTTTTTTTTGTACTAAATTCATTTTTAAAACAGGTGGGTTTATTGGTGTTAAAATACACCAGTTCTGCTATTTTGGACCACCAGGCTGCTGATGTCATGCAGCCTGTAGTTTGTGTTTATACTTCTTCATAACGACAACAAGAAGTTTGATATTGGATGACAACAGAATGCTCATGATGTTTTTGCGACAACTGTCGATAGACGTAGTATGAAACAACCTTTAGTCTTGAAATCTTTGGTTGTTTAGTACATGGCCTCACATGTGAATCCTTAAAGAGATGGACGGGGCTAAGGCTTAACAGGGTGTGAACGATGCTGAATAGGGTGTAAACAAAGAACTCTCCAGTAGGTTTACCAAAACATTCAAGTGCCATTTTCTCAAAAGTGGGATTACAAGTTTATCAACTTTCAAAGCAGAATTACTTTCCCATTGTTCCTTAACTGTAGTGTTTGATATACAATCTTCTAGGTCTGAATCTATACTTTTATCCATTGTAGAAAAACACAATTTCAAATGTTGCTAAATAAGACTGAATCGAGCTGGTTGGTCACATATGTTCCGGGACACTTCCGATGGCATTGAGGTTTTTACAACATCAGTAATAGGCTTCATTAATAAGTGCCTCGATGACATCATCCCCACAGTGACCGTACGTACATATCCCAACCAGAAGCCATGAATTACAGACAACATTCGCACTGAGCGAAAGGCTGGATGCTTATAAGAAATCCTGCTAAGCCCTCCAACGAACCATCAAACAGGCATAGCGACTATACTGGACTAAGATCGAGTCCTACGACACCGGCTCTGATGCTCTCGGATGTGTCAGGGCTTGCAAACTAATCAAATATTATTGGTCACATACACATGGTTAGCAAATGTTAATGTGAGTGTAGCTTCTATGCTTGTGCTTCTAGTTCCGACAGTGTAGCAATATCTAACAAGTAATCGAACAATTCCCCAACAACTACCTAATACACACAAATCTAAAAGTGTGAATGAGAATATGTACATATAAGTAAATGGATGAGCGATAGCCGAGCGGCATAGGCAAGGTGCAATATATGTATAAAATAAAGTATATACATGTGATATGAGTAATGTAATAATGTAAACATTATTAAAGGGGCATTATTTAAAGTGGCATTGTTTCAAGTGTCCAGTGATTAGGTCTCAATGTAGGCAGCAGCCTCTCTGAGTTAGTGATTGCTGTTTAGCAGTCTGATGGCCTTGTGATTGAAGCTGTTTTTCAATCTCTCGGTGCCAGCTTTGATGACCCTGTACAGACCTTGCCTTCTAGATGATAGCGGTGTGAACAAGAAGTAGCTTGGTTGGTTGATGTCCTTGATGATCTTTTTGGCCTTCCTGTGACATCGGGTGCAGTAGGTGACATGGAGGGCAAGTAGTTTACCCCCAGTGATGCGTTGTGCAGACCGCACCATCCTCTGGACAGCATTGCGGTTGAGGGAGGTGCAGTTGCAGTACCAGGCTGTGACACAGCCGGACAGGATGCTCTCGATTGTGCATCTGTAAAAGATCGTCAGGGTTTTGGGTGACAAGCCAAATTTCTTCAGCCTCCTGAGGTTGAAGAGGCGCTGTTGCTTCTTCACAACACTGTCTGTGTGGGTGGACCAATTCAGTTTGTCTGTGATGTGTACACCGAGGAACTTAAAAAACTTTCCACCTTCTCCACTGCAGTCCCTTCAATGTGGATAGGGGGGTGCTCCCTCTGCTGTTTCCAGAAGTCCACAATCATCTCCTTTGTTTTGTTGACGTTGAGTGAGAGGTGCCCTCACCTCCTACCTGTAGGCTGTCTCATCGTTGGTGATCAAGCCCACTCCTGTCGTCTGCAAACTTGATGATTGAGTTGGAGACGTGCATGGCCACGCAGTCGTGGGTGAACAGAGAGTACAGAAGAGGGCTGAGCACACACCCCTTGTGGGTTCCCAGTGTTGAGGGTCAGCGGGGTGGAGATGTTGTTTTCTACCTTCACCACCTGGGGGCGGCCCGTCAGAAAGTCCAGGACCCAGTTGCACAGGAAGGGGTTGAGACCCAGGCCTCCAGCTTGATGATGAGCTTGGAGGGTACTATGGTGTTGAATGCTGAGCTGTAGTCAATGAACAGCATTCTTACATAGGTATTATTTTTGTCCAGATGAGATAGGGCAGTGTGCAGTGTGATGGCGATTGCATCATTTGTGGACCTGTTGGGGCGGTATGCAAACTGAAGTGGGTCTAGGGTGGCAGGTAAGGTGGTGGTGATATGATCCTTAACTAGCCTCTCAAAGCTCTTCATGATGACAGAACTTAGGTAGCCTTGTTCACAAATTTGCTTTGCTAAAATCCCCAGCTACAAATGTAGATTCCAGGTATATAGTATCCTGAATACTATATAGTATATAGTATCCAGAGTCCAGTGAAGTTCCTTGAGGGCCGTCTTGGTGTTCGCTTGAGGGGGAATGTACATAGCTGTGACTATAACTGCCGAGAATTCTCTTGGTAGGTAAAATAGCCAGGATTTGATTGTAAGCCAGCATTTGATTATGATTACACCATGAGTCGTTAATCATAAAGCATACAGCCACGTGCTTCCTCTTCTCAGAGGTGTTTCTCTCTGTCGGCGCAATCACAGATTACAAAAGGGGATAGACACGAGCCTACCAGACAAGCTTAATGCTTGGTTGGAGGCAAGCAGCACTGAACCATGCCGGAGAGCACCAGCTCCTCCCGACGACTGTGATCACGCTCTGCCTAGTTGATGTGTGTAAGACCATTAACAAATCAACATTCACAAGGCCGCATGGCCATACAGATTACCAGGACACATACTTTGAGCATGGGCTGACCAGCTGGCAAGTGTCTTCACTGACATGTTCAACCTCTCCTTGACCCAGTCTGTAATACCTACACGCTTCAAGCTGACCACCACAGTCCCAGTGCTCAAGACAAATTACCTTTGTAGCACTCACATCTGTAGCCATGAAGTGCTTTGAAAGGCTGGTCATTGCTCACATCAACACCATCATCTAAGACACCCTGGACCCACTCCAATTCGCATACCGCCCCAACAGATCCACAGTTGACGCAATCTATATTGCACTCCACACCACCCTTTCCTAGAATGCTGTTTATTGCAACTCAAAGTTCAACACCATAGTGCCCTCCAAGCTCATCACTAAGCTCAGGACCCTGTGATTGAACAACTCCCTCTGTAACCGGATCCTTGACATCCTGACAGGACTCCTTGTTCACCCACGACAGAGTGGCCGCACACGTCTCCAACACCATCATTAAGTTTGCCAAAGACATGACGGGGGCCTATAGGGAAGTGGTCAGAGACCTGACTGTGATGCCAGGACAACAACCTCTCCCTCAACGTCAGCAAGATAAAGGGGATGATCGTGGACTACAGGAAACAGAGGGTCAAGCACGCCCCCATTCACATCGATGGAGCTGAAGTGGAGCGGGTCAAGAGCTTCAAGTTCGTTGGTGTCCACATCACCAAGGATCTATCATGGTCCAAGCACACCAACACAGTCGTGCAGAGGGCACAAGAACACCTCTTCCACCTCAGGAGGCTGAAAATATTTGACATGGGTCCTCAGAACCTCAAATGATTCTACAGCTGCACAATTGAGAGTATCTTGATTGGCTGTTTAAACGTTTGTTATGGAAACCACTTGGCAAACAGGCGGTGTCAAAAATTGTCCAAGATTCCAGCCACCAAAGACAAACTCCTGAACAGAATCTATCACAAGTCATAAGACTGCTACACAGTTTGTTAAATAGTTAACCAAATAGCTACCAGGACTTTCTGCATTGACCCATTTAACGTATATGACACATTGCATATGCTGGTGCTACTCTTTACCATGTCACTTTGTTAGATATACAGTATGTACACTACCGGTCAAAAGTTTTAGAACAACGAATTTAAGGGTTTTTATTTATTTTTACTATTACCTACATTGTAGAATAATAATGAAGACATCAAATAACCCTTTGCCTTGATGACAGCTTTGCACACTCTTGGCATTCTCTCAATCAGCTTTACCTGGACTGCTTTTCCAACAGTCTTGAAGGAGTTCCCACATATGCTGAGCACTTGTTGGCTGCTTTTCCTTCACTCATCCCAGACCATCTCAATTGGGTTGAGGTCGGGGGATTGTGGAGGCCAGGTCATCTGACACAGCACTCCATCGCTCTTCTTCTTGGTCAAATAGCCCTTCATCATTGTCCTGTTGAAAAACAGATGATAGTCCCACTAAGCCAAAACCCGATGTGATGGCGTATTGCTGCAGAATGCTGTGGTAGCCATGCTGGTTAAAGTGCGCCTTGAATTCTAAATAAATCACAGATAGTGTCACCAGCAAAGCACCCCCACACCATAACACATCCTCCTCCATGGTGGGAAATACACATGCAGAGATCATCCGTTCCCCCACACCACGTCTCACAAAGACACAGCGGTTGGAACCGAAAAATGTGGACTCCACAGCAAAGGACACATTTCCACCGGTCTAATGTCCATTGCTTGTGTTTCTCGGCCGAAGCAAGTCTCTTCTTGTTAATTGGTGTTGTCATGACGTTGCCCTCTTTGGGTACAGCGAGCACTATTCCCCCTCCCTCTGCACCAGCCCTTTTCTATGCACCATCCCCCTACCTCTGTCTCCCACACCCAGGCTGCTGTGGTCAGAGAGGTCGTAAATTCCTAGAGAAGATCCTGACTCATGGCCAGACAGTATAGAGAGAGTGACTTTTCATAGAGAGAACAAAGGAATTTCTTCCACCTCACAGCACTGGAGATCCGAACAGTATTTTTCTCTTGATCCAAGATGGCGTAGCAGTCAGACGTCTTGTCGTGTCCCTTGTATATATATATATGTTTTTTTTTTAACATATTTTTCTTCGCCTATCTTTTAAAACATTTTTCTAAACCTCAACATCTAAATACTCTCCTGCAACCCGCCTCAACCAATGTAGCGTGGATCTGCTTTTTTTCTAAAGTATTTATATTTACTTCGGATCCGGAACCCCTCAACTGAAGCTAGCCAGCTAACTACCAGCTATCAGTCAGCAAACCATTGCTAGCGGTCATCAGCTAACCGTTAGCTCGGAAAGCTCTCGCCAGTTCGAACAACGCGACTCTAACCAGATCATAATGGACCTATTTTTTATCCCCGGATTCCCACCGCAAACGGAACATTTTCAGCTGGATCTTCACAACTAGCTAACCGCAACCCCGGATGATTACTCCTGGCTAGCGTTTCCATCCACTTAGCTTGAAGCTAGCCCGGCCAGAGCTCCTGTGCTACCACCGAAGCATACTCCTGGGCTACAATATCCGGACCCACGACCGGTCTATTGATGTCACCGCATGAAGAGGCATAAACAGACTCACCCCATCGCGACGTCCCCCAAAGGCTAACTTTCTAGCCCTTGCTATCTGCTTGCTTGCTAATTCGGCCTGCTAACTGCTAGCTTGTTTAGCCCCGGTCCGATAACTGCTAGCTTGTTTAGCCCCGGCCTACTAACTGTTAGCTTGTTAGCACAGGCCTGCTAACTGTCTGAATCGCCGCGTCCCCAGCCAGCCCAACCACTCACTGGACCCATATTTACTTTCAATCTCTTTTCGATTTTTAATTCGATTATACCTTCCGGTAACCTGCCTCACCCAATGTGATACGGAATCACAATTATTTTTTATTTTTAGAACACATTCAAGAACCTCCAGAAGCTAACCAGCTAACTAGCTACAAGCTATTTAGTCATTGTTAGCCACTGCTAGAGGCTTTTACCTTCTGCACAGCCAGCCAGTTTTTTTTAACCTGGATAATACTCGCCAGTCTAGCTTCCCTGCCCCATCCACCGCTGTCCCCTGGACACTGATCACTTGGCTACATAGCTGATGCATGCTGGACTGTCCATTAATCACGGTACTCCATTCTTCTTGTTTATGTTTTATCTGTCGGCCCCAGCCGCACTCAGGCTCTGTGTGTAGTTAATCCGACCCTCCCTGCCTAGTCAACGCCATTTTACCTGCTGTTGTTGTGCTAGCTGATTAGCTGTTGTCTCACCTACTGTTTTAGCTAGCTCTCCCAATTCAACACCTGTGATTACTGTATGCCTCGCTGTATGTCTCTCTCAAATGTCAATATGCCTTGTATACTGTTGTTCAGGTTAGTTATCATTGTTTTAGTTTACAATGGAGCCCCTAGTTCAAATCAAATCAAATCAAATCATACCCCTGATACCTCCTTTGTCCCACCTCCCACACATGCGGTGACCTCACCCATTACATCCAGCATGTCCAGAGATACAACCTCTCTCATCATCACCCTGAGCTTACCTCCGCTGTACCCGCACCCCACCATACCCCTGTCTGTGCATTATGCCCTGAATATATTCTACCATGACCAGAAATCTGCTCCTTTTATTCTCTGTCCCCAACGCTCTAGGCGACCAGTTTTGATAGCCTTTAGCCGCACCCTCATACTACTCCTCCTCTGTTCCGCGGGTGATGTGGAGGTAAACCCAGGCCCTGCATGCCCCCAGGCACCCTCATTTGTTGACTTCTGTGATTGAAAAAGCCTTGGTTTTCATGCATGTCAACATCAGAAGCCTCCTCCCTAAGTTTGTTTTACTCACTGCTTTAGTACACTCTGCTAACCCTGATGTCCTTGCCGTGTCTGAATCCTGGCTCAGGAAGGCCACCAAAACTTCTGAGATTACCATACCCAACTATAACATTTTCCGTCAAGATAGAACTGCCAAAGGGGGAGGAGTTGCAGTCTACTGCAGAGATAGCCTGCAAAGTAATGTCATACTTTCCAGGTCCATACCCAAACAGTTCGAACTAATAATTTTTAAAATTACTCTCTCCAGAAATAGGTCTCTCACTGTTGCCGCCTGCTACCGGCCCCCCTCAGCTCCCAGCTGTGCCCTGGATACCATTTGTGAATTGATCGCCCCCCCATCTAGCTTCAGAGTTTGTTCTGTTAGGTGACCTAAACTGGGATAAACTGGGATAGTTAATTACAGTTAAATGATTAATCAGTTTAATCGCGTAATAATAAGAGAGTTATTTGATAAATAAGTCTTCTAAATAAGTATTCAGTTTTTATGATGCCAAAGACACAAGTGTCCTTTAGTTCTTTAGTATTGGTTTCTTTGCAGTAATATTCTTTCTTTGCAGTAATTTGACCATGAAGGCCTGATTCACAGTCTCCTCTGAACAGATGATGTTGAGATGTGTCTGTTACTTTAACTCTGAAGCATTTATTTGGGCTGCAATTTCTGAGGCTGGTAACTCCATTGAACTTATCCTCTACAGCAGAGGTAACTCTGGGTCTTCCATTCCTGTGGCGGTCCTCGTGAGAGCCAGTTTCATCATAGCGCTTGATGGTTTTTGCGACTGCAGTTGAAGAAACTTTCAAAGTTCTTGACATTTTCTGTATTGACTGACCTTCATGTCTTAAAGTAATGATGCACTGTCGTTTCTCTTTGCTTATTTGAGCTCTTCTTGCCATAATATGGACTTGGTCTTTTACCAAATAGGGCTATCCTCTGTATACACACCTACCTTGTCACAACATAACTGGTTGGCTCAAACACATTAAGGAAAGAAATTCCACAAATTAACTTTTAAGAAAGCACACCTGCTATTTGAAATGCATTCCAGGTGACTATCTCATGAAGCTGGTTGAGAGTATGCCAAGAGTGTGCAAAGCTGTCATCAAGGCAAAGGGTGGCTATTCAAATAAAATATATTTTGATTTATTAAACACTTTTTTGGTTACTACATGATTTCATATTGTGTTATTTCATAGTTTTGATGTCTTCACTATTATTCAACAATGTAAAAAAATAGTAAAAAATTAAGTAAAACCGTTGAATGAGTAGGTGTTCTAAAACGTTTGACCGGTAGTGTATATCCAGAGCATTCTGAAAGTATTCAGACCCATTCACTTTTTCCACATCTTGTTATGTTACAGCTTTATTCGAATGGATTAAATACATGTTTTTCCTCATCAATCTACACCCAACGCCCCATAATGACAAAGCAAATACTGGTTAAGCCATTTTTGCAAATTTATTAAAAATAAAAAACAGTAATATCTTATTTACATAAGTATTCAAACTTTGCTAGGAGACTCGAAATTGAGCTCAGGTGCATCCGGTTTCCATTGATCATCCTTGAGATGTTTCTACAACCTGTGGTAAATATGATTGATTGGATATGATTTGTAAAGGCCCACACCTGTTGAAGGAATTGTTCATAGAGCTTCGAGACAGGATTATGTCAAGGCACAGATCTGGGGAAGGGTACCAAATCATTTCTGCAGCATTGAAGGTCCCCAAGAACACCGTGGCCTCCATCATTCTTGAATGGAAGAAGTTCGGAACCACCAAAACTCTTGGCCCCCCGGCCAAACTGAGCAATCGGGGGAAAAGGGCCTTGGTCAGGGAAGTGACCAAAAACATGATGGTCACTGACAGAGCTCTAGAGTTCTTCTGTGGAGATGGGAGAACTATCTTTGCAGCAATCCACCAATCAGGCCTTCATGGTAAAGTGACCAGAAAGAAATCCACACCCTAAGGTAAAGACACATGACAGCCCACTTGGGAGTTTGTCAAAAGTCACCAAAAGGACTCTGACCATGACAAATAAGATTCTCTGGTCTGATGAAACCAAGATTAAAATCTTTGGCATGAATGCCAAACATCAAGTCTGGAGGAAACCATGCACCGCTCATCATCTGGCTAATACCATCCCTTCGGTGAAGCATGGTGGTAGCAGCGTCATGCTGTAGGTTTGTATTCAGCGGCAGAGACTGGGAGACTAGTCAGGAGAGGCAAAGATGAATGGAGCCAAATACAGATAACCTGCTCCAGAGTGCTCAGGACCTCAGACTGGAGGCAAGGTTCACCTTCCAACAGGACAACAACCCTAAGCACACAGCCAAGACAACGCAGGACCGGCTTCGGGACAAGTCTCAATGTCCTCGAGTGGCCCAGACAGAGCCTGGACTTGAACCTGATCAAACATCTCTGGAGAGATCTGAAAATAGCTGTGCAGCGATGCTCCCCATCTAACCTGACAGATCTTGCGAGGATCTGCGGAGAACAATGTGATAAACTAAAGTAAAGTTATCGTTCGTTACTCATTGTGTATCCATTATTACTTATGTGTTTTACTTTTCTATCTTTTATTTTCTTTCTCGCTGCATTGTTGGGAAGGGTACGTTACTAAGCATTTCACGGTTAGTCCACACCGGTTGTACACAAAGCATGTGACAAATAAAATGTGATACTAATGGAGCATAATAGGGAAGCCTGGAGCCAAGCACGTTAGTGTTACGCTAGAGGAAAACTGAAATGAAACTGTGACAATGGGGGTGGTCACAGTCCAAGTGGTACAGTATGCAGGTGGAGGGGTCTACCATGCCCTGTAGACAGACATACTATACGTAGAAGGTAAACTGCCGGAAATTCACAGGAATGGGGGTATCAGAAAGTCAACAGTGCTTTGGTTGCAAGATTTTTATTTAATAACATGTAGGCCCTACTTTCTAGGAAAAAAATACTGTATAATAGTGCCTTCCATGAAGTTCAGAATGCGAAAGACAGAGAGACACAAAATGTGACTGGCCTGGACACCCATCACTAAATCATGACACTTTTTACATTCTAAGCTTTTAATTACAAAAGACAGACAAGGTCATTTTTCCCTTGAAAAAACCTCTGTGTGATCAGACATGCCCGGTACTAAATAAACAAAAGTCTTCTCCTTAAAATCAGCAACCTATCCAATGCCAAACGCTATCATTTTAAAAACAAAACGTTATAATGCCCTCTAGCTACGGGTAAACAGCATGACGTGGATAAACGGCAGTGGGAACTGTTTGAGGAATGACAAGTTCCGACATGACACTTTACAATGAGACCTTTGACAGCTCGGCATACAGACTGGGAGATTGATGGGCCTGCTCGGTTGAGGTGGGATGTTCGAGGAAGCGATTTTGACAAATGAAAAGTGAACAGTGCAAACTGTTTGAGCTTATCTACCTTGCGAGTGTGTGTTGCTAAACTGAGCAAGCACAATCATTATCAACTTTGACTTGCTCCATAATTGATCCTTCTTCTTTGCGGTCCTTTGTAGCTCAGTTGGTAGAGCATGGTGCTTGTAATGCCAGGGTAGTGGGGTCGAATCCCAGGCCCCCCCTACGTAAAATTTATACATGCATGACTGTTAGGAGATTCGGGAAAAAAACATGCTAAATGGCATATATATTGTCGCACATCTTTGCGGTACGCCGTATTGTCTGTACCCCATTACAGCCGCTTTGTGTTTCAGCAAGACCCAACACAACCTGCAAATATATCACCGCTGGTCATTGTCTGAATATCATTTTTTTGCTCCCCAATTTCGTGGTATCCAGTTGGTAGTTACAATCTTCTCCAATCGCTGCAACTCCCGTACAGACTCGGGAGAGGTGAAGGTTGAGAGTCGTGTGTCCTCTGAAACACAACCCAACCAAGCCGCCCAAGGGCATCCCTGCCGCCCAAACCCTCCCCTGATTTTAGTTTAATATATATTATATATATATTACTATATTACTTTGAGGGGGTGATTCGGGGGGGGGCTCCGCTGTAGGACATGCCTCTAAACTACATAAATCATTGCATTCTAAACTACATAAATCATTGCCTCAATAAAAATAAAAAATTTAAATCAGCGAGAATGCTAAAAAGCATGAAGCCTGCCACAACCACCATAGCATGGTTTTCTAATAAAGATATCTCAGCAGTGAAGGATATAGTCAAGTGCTGTTATTGCCTACAGTTCCAAGCGACGGTGCAACAGACAACCAAAGCTCTTTAAATGTAGGTGATGTGAGGTCTATGGGTGTAGCTGGCAACTCTGGGTGAGTGCCAAGCATTCCCTAAGGGCTAGAATTTGTCCATTGCACCTTTACCCCCCTTCCCGCTCTAACAAATCACAGGTGAGAGGGAAAGGCGCTTTAATTACGGTAGGTGTGTGCGTGATTTGATTTCTTTCAAACCATAATAACCCGGGACGTAATTTAGAACATTTGATGGGGCCGACAGCTGCCACTCAAAGCAAGTTGCTGGATCTGCTGGAGGGCAGGCTGTGGCACCATACTTCGGTCTACATCTCTTTCTCCAACAGGGAGGAGGATAAATGAAACTCCATTGATTACAGAGGTGGGAGAACCAATGACCTGATATAACCTAGTCCTCATGTGGTACAGTAATTTATACCCCATGAAACTTTTATTAGGCCTAAACTTCTAGTCTAGGAGCTTTTTCACTACAAAGATAGGAGTAGTACGCTTTACCATAGACCACCTGATTATTGTATCACTCAAGTATGGCCTGATTCCATCAGTCGAACTACAACAACATACAGTAAATTATGGCCTGAGTAAGAATGCAAACTGAGAGGCAAAGTCTGTAAGTCTGTAAACTGAGAGGCAAAGCCAAAGAGACCGATACACTGAAGACAGCAAAACACAAACAGTAATTAACTACCCAGAGTGTTCTGGCTGGCTGTTGGCCTGCTTGTTATGTTGTTACAACTAGACTTGCTCCCAGGCGACTGCTGCAAGATTTCTGCCAGGATACAAATCTGGAGCTAACCTAACTGGGAGGGAGGTGCCATGATCCAGCTCTGATCTGCAGCCCGTTACACTCCTCTGCCCCGCCCACTTTCTTTGAGTTTGGATGCCAGGCCAGGTAGGGTGCTTGTTTTTCTTGGAACACTACATTATGCATGCTTAGCGAAAGTACGGGGAAAGTCAATCCAGGTGATGCCCCCATAGTCAGAGCAATGTCCTGCGACGCTATAACAAGTTATTAATCCACAGCATTGTGAACAGAAAAGTGCATAAATGCAAGATTCCTCATTCTAGGTTTTCTAAATCGCAAGAGATTCAAAAACAGACTGCAACATTTTTCAAAAGTAATAAGCCACAGTAGACTAAAAACAAACAAAATATAACTATTGTAAAATAGATTGTGTCCGTAAAATGTATATAAACTTGTCAAAAAAAAAGAAACAGGGAAGTCTCAGGAACATCACAATCAACACTAGAAAACATCAGACACGCTTTCATATGTTTTTTTCAGAGATCAAGACCATTCTGCAAATACACGTAACAGAATAGCCTCACTCATCTTTTCTGTTTTGTGTAAATGGGACATAGTACCATAATTGCAGTCTTCCACTAGAAACCATCTGGTGTTGGCTTGTAGTTACAAAGATCATGTATGTTTATTGGACATGAAAAAGGGAAAGCCATAACTTGGATGGCCGTTAGGTCATTCTTGTCGCAACGTCAGAGTAATCCTCATACCCAACGGATGGGAGACTGTGCTGGAAGTGGTATTGGAGGGCCAGTAGGAGGTACTCTTTCCTCTGGTCACCAATGACCCAGGAGAGAGATTGGGGTCAATGCCCTGTGTAGGGTGCAGTCTTTCAGATGGGACGTTAAACGGGTGTTCTGACTCTCTGTGGTCACTAAAGATCCCATGGCAATTATAGTAAGAGTAGGGGTGTTAACCCTGGTGTCCTGGCTAAATTCCCAATCTGGCCCTCATACCATCATGGCTACCTAATCATCCACAGCTTCCAATTGGGTCATTCAGTCCCCTATAATTATTCCCCAAGTCGGTGCAGTAAATGAGAATGTGTTCTCAGTCAATTCACCCTGGTAAAATAAATGAATGAAAATGCAACATTCAGATTTACTCTACTCACCAAAACAGAAATGTGCATAAATGTACACTTCCACCAAGGCACCTGCAAGTTCCCGGACATTTTTCGGGGTAATGTCCCTAGCCCTCACCCTCAGGTCCCAGATGGGCTCAATGGGAATGAGATCAGGGCTCTTCGCTGGCCATGGCAGAACACTGACATTCCTGTCTTGCAGGAAATCACGCACAGAACAAGCAGTATGGCTGGTGGCATTGTCATGCTGGAGGGTCATGTCAGGATGAGTGTGCAGGAAGGGTATCACGTGAGGGAGGAGAATGTCTTCCCTGTAACGCACAGCCTTGAGATTGCCTGCAATGACAACAAGCTCAGTCTGATGATGCAGTGACACACCACCCCAGACCATGACGGACCCTCCACCTCCAAATCGATCCCGCTCCAAAGTACAGGCCTCGGTGTAACGCTTATTCCGTCGACAATAAACGTGAATACGACCATCACCCATGGTGAGACAAAACCGCGACACGTCAGTGAAGAGCACTTTTTGCCAGTCCTGTCTGGTTCATCGACGAGCGGGTTTGTGCCCATAACGACGTTGTTGCCAGTGATGTTTGGTGAGGACCTTCCTTACAACAGGTGAACAAGCCCTCTGTCCAGCCGCTCTCAGCCTATTGCGGACAGTGTGAGGACTAATGGAGGGATTGTGTGTTCATGTAAAAATTGTGTGTTCTAGTAAAAATTCCCTGTCTTAGGTCAGTTAGGATCACCACTTTATTTCAAGAATGTGAAATGTCAGAATAATAGTAGAGAGAGATTTACTTCAGGTTTAATTTATTTCATCACATTCCCAGTGGGTCAGAAGTTTACATACACTCAATTAGTATTTGGTAGCATTGCCCTTAAATTGTTTAACTTGGGTCAAACGTTTCTGGTAGCCTTCCACAAGCTTCCCACAATAAGTTGGGTGAATTTTGGCCCATTCCTCCTGACAGCTGGTGTAACTGAGTCAGGTTTGTAGGCCTCCTTGCTCGCACACGCCTTCTCTGTTCTGTCCACAGATTTTCTATAGGATTGAGTTCGGGGCTTTGTGATGGCCACTCCAATACCTTGACTTTGTTGTCCTTAAGCCATTTTGCCACAACTTTGGAAGTATGCTTGGGGTCATTGTCCATTTGGAAGACCCATTTGTGACCAAGCTTTAACTTCCTGACTGATGTCTTGAGATGTTGCTTCAATATATCCACATAATTTTCCTCCCTCATGATGCCATCTACTTTGTGAAGGGCACCAGTCCATCCTGCAGCAAAGCACCCCCACAACATGATGCTGCCACCCCCGAGCTTCACATTTGGGATGGTGTTCTTCGGCTTGCAAGCCTCCCCCTTTCTCCTCCAAACATAACGATGGTTATTATGGCCACACAGTTCTATTTTTGTTTCATCAGACCAGAGGACATTTATCCAAAAAGTACAATCTTTGTCCCAAAGTGCAGTTGCAAACCGTAGTCTGGCTTTTTTATGGCGGTTTTGGAGCAGTGGCTTCTTCCTTGCTGAGCGGCCTTTCAGATTGTCAATATAGGACTTGTTTTACTGTGGATATAGATACTTTTGTACCCGTTTCCACCAGCATCTTCACAAGTTCCTTTGCTGTTGTCTTGGGATTGATTTGCACTTTTCGCACCAAAGCACATTCATCTCTAGGAGACAGAACACATCTCCTTCCTGAGCAGTATGACGGCTGTGTGGTCCCATGGTGTTTATACTTGCGTACGATTGTTTGTACAAATGAACATGGTACCTTCAGGCATTTAGAAATTGCTCCCAAGGATGAACCAGACTTGTGGAGGTCCACAATTTTTTCCTGAGGTCTTGGCTGATTTCTTTTCATTTTCCCATGATGTCAAGCAAAGAGGTACTGAGTTTGAAGGTAGGCACTGAAATACATCCACAAGTACACCTCCAATTGACTCAAATGATGTCAATTAGCCTATCAGAAGCTTCTAAAGCAAATGACATTTTCTGGAATTTTCCAAGCTGTTTAAAGGCCCAGTCAACTTAGTGTATGTAAACTTCTGACACAATGGAATTGTGATAGTGAATTATAAGTGAAATAATCTGTCTGTAAACAATTGTTGGAAAAAATGACTTACGTCATGCACAAAGTAGATGTCCTAACAGACTTGCCAAAACTATAATTTTTAACAAGACATTTGTGGAGTGGCTGAAAAGTTAATGACTCCAACCTAAGTGTATGTAAACTTCTGACTTCAACTGTATATACCTCAAAAATATATGGGGGATTAGAAATTATTCAGACAATTACATTGATGGAAGCTACAATCTATCTGCAATATTAATGCTGATCCAGCCCCTAAAAAAGTCCAGTAGCCTATGTGAATAATATGAATATCAAGCAATAGGCAGGAAATTTCCCACAAAGCTTTGAGACAAGACATTCTGAATGCATTCATGCCCAAGAAAAGCTGTGCAAGTTAAGCCTGACTGTTAACACAAGTGCCTTGTTTTAATAGTCACTACTTACCTGTTAATATATTGTTTTCATAAAGAGGAATTTTAAGAGGCAGTGCATTTAAAAGCAGACATCTGTTGTTTGTTATTCAAGCCTGTCGTGTGATCAAGCTATTTGGCTGTAGATGGAGAATGACTGGGCGTGTGGCGCTAGATTCCACTCTCTGACACCCTAGGCAAATTCACATACAGTACTTCTTATTTTACCACATATAATGACTGAGCAAATCAAAAAGTCTGGTGATGTAGGGTGAGCATGTGACTTTGGCTTATTAAGATATTGATCAAGTACAGGTGGGATAGTTAAGGTGGTGCAGCTGGCAGAGAGGAAACCAGAATTTGAGTATAAAAAGGCCAAAGGGTGTGGTGGATGCTTGGACAGAGAAGATTATGTAGCAAACTGTAATAATATCATTGTAGGACATTTTAAATGAGATCTCATGCCAAAACAAGTCAGAGTTTTGGAGCTGTTCCATTAAACATAGAAATAAAGGCATTGCAAATACTGTGAACATTTCCTTGTTTTTTTTCTATGAAATCATTGTGATGTGTGGATTTCACCCCCCTGTATCTGAAACAACCAACATGTGACAATGCCAGAGAGAAAGATGGGACTCACCCTCCTTCACTCTCAGCCCCCTCCTCTGAGCTTTGGCCTTCAGCTCTGGCTACTCTCCTCCTGCGTGTGGGTATAGTGCGGTTTGGTGGGCCTGCCCTGATGCGAGCCACGCCCCCCTCGCGTCCTCTCAGCTCATCCCTCACGTGGTCCTGCAGCTTTGGGATGGCACTCTTTAGCGCCCGCACCTCATCTTTCAGCTCTGACACACACTGGATCAGGGCTCCGAGACGATCTAGAACCTCAGCCTGACCCAGCATCCCCCCCACCACCATACTGGCTCCAGCCGCCCGCTGGTCATTACTGCTGAGGTACTGCTCACTGTGTCCACTCTGTGGCATGGCCCTCCGGCTGTTGTACAATGCCACGGCACCCAGGCTGAGGCCAGCTGCTCCAGCCAACACACCCAGGACCAGAACCTTGTTGTCTGATGACTGGGCCATCGTGCCAACCTGCAGAGAAAGAGGAGGAATGAAAAGGACGCATATTAATAATGAATTTGCTCTGTTGTGCAGTGACAACTTCTGATTTTAGGAATTGTTTACTTGAGTATCCCGCAGCAGAGAAAGTAGCGTTGCAAAAAGTTCATCAGAGTTGACTGAGCAAGGAGCTGAGTTGGTCAGCCCTTAGCTCTTGTTACTTGTAGAGTTTGACCTCTGATCTTAACCCACCTCCATTCTAATCATTAACAAGTCCAATGTCCATTTCCTACCAGTCTACATGCCAACTGATTTGATAGTTCCTGTCACACGAGCAGCTAAATTCTCTGTGCCTATTAAATAATACAATTTAGGCCACTTGGCTAAGCTCTTAACGGTTTCCACAAACACTGGGAAAAGACCTGCTGATAAAGCCTACAGCTAAGAGGACCACAAGCCAATTAAGGACACTTAATTAACAGACAAATCAGGGCATTGTTTAGGACAGCATAGTAAAGTGATCGATTGGGTTAGCTGTCAAATGTGCAGAGCCTCAGCTGAAAAGTCAAGCAAACTAGTTTGGGGTATAGAAATGTAGCAAAGCAAAAAGCCACTTAACTTCTGAAACCCACCAGCCAGTAACAGTTTGAGAAAGTGACCTAGTGACTAGTAGCAAGCTGTCAAGCTAAAGCTGGCAACGTCATGGGGAGGGATTAGTCACTCTTCTGTTGGGTCCTCCCATTCACCTCAGTGTTAGACTAGCTAGTTACGTTTGCACGAAGGGCTAACGTTAACAGGATTAGCTAGCTAGCTAACACTTGAATCAGTACCTGGGCTTGAAGAGACGAGATCTCATCTGACACCCAGGGATCCTTCAATTCAAAGTCCCATCAAACCAGCTCTGCAAGCGTTATGTCAAAATACGTTCGGTACTCACCAGAATATTGAGTCTATATTTTGTTGAGTACCGATCGTATTTTCACGTCAGAACGTTTGCAGAGCTGAATTTAAGGATCCTGGATCTCGTCTCCTCAAGCCTACTGGTTCAGCTAACACTCAAGCTAGTCAGTTAGCGGAACAGAATAATGTCAAAGAAAGGGCACGTAATGGCATGGACAGAGCCACCGAGCTTGCGAACTAATGCCTGGCAATGGTGTTCACGATGTGTTGTTTACTATAACCGCACAGAGAAAATAGATCGCTAGCTTAAGTAGCTTTAGCTCAACATAAAGCAGTGCATTTGAGTGTGGCACCCTTATATTATCGCATAGTTGTGGACTTGACTACAGTTAAATGTAAAACACTTTAATTAAGGTTCAATAAAATAATATTAATTCAACTCCAAAAAAATGTAGAAATTGTAGCTGTCATTGACCTTACTGCGGAGAAGCGAGCAGTCTCTGTACACCTGTAGTTTCAGTATTATTTATGTGCAACAACCAAATATTCCGTCTTATCAGGAGAGGTTGATACACCATCGAAATGTTCCGACCTCAACCGCAATGACTGTGTCAGTTTACCGATCAAGGTAGGGTGATATGGTGATACTTTCTAACGCATCAAACCTGTCAAGTCCTTTGATGATTATGGCATTTGCAATGTAACAACCTGAAAACCGTACTACATGTGTTCCTCTACAACTCAGATAGAAGCGAGTAGCCACACCATTTTAATTATTGTTCACTCCCCATCACGGCCGATCGTGATACAGCACGAGGATAGAGGAATCGAACCAGGGTCTGTAGTGACGCCTTAGACCACTGTGCCAATTCTGTAAAAAAAAAAAACATTGATTGGGTAATCATTGGGAGTAAGCTATCGCTGATATTAAATGTGTTTATATGTAGCTGTTTACTACATACATTTTCTGGATATTATTAACCCCAGATATCTCAAATAATTATTGTATCATGTCATTCAACCCACTGGACAGTGGGCACATATGCCAGTTCAACGTCTCGTTTTGATTGAGTTACTAACTAACGCGAATGAAACTTAAAATCAACCAAATATTTCCCCCTCTCATTTGAATTTGGTTAAAAGTTTGTTGAAAAAAATACTAAATTCCCCTACATTGATGACTTTTTGAAAATCCAATCCGTTTTCCACAGAACATCATCACTTCATTATTTCTGTCGAAATGATGTGGAAACCTTGATTCAAACAGTTTTTGCTCAGTGGGAAGGGTACATGTGGCGTTTAAACTAACAATACTATTGTAGTCTTTGATCCTACAATGATGGACTACTGCGTTTCCAAAACAGTTCAGAGGTTGAGGTTTAAAGATCTGCTGGAAAACAGAGACTGTCATAATAGATTTGAGCAAAAGACTAATCCAGCGGCTCAACTGAATGGCCAAAGTGCACTCCAACAACAACAACCCCCATGTACCTCGGTGTTAACTAGGTGAATACCAGACTGCACCCTGAGAACAGTCAATGAGATCAGTCTCTGAATCCATTGACCAATCAGTGTCATATTATCTTAATGAAAATAGCATTTTTGCAGAATAAAGTTAATTCAGAATATAGGTTCAAAGAACCCTACAGCTGAAATTCCATATTCACAAAAATCAGTCCCCATTAGGCCATGCATTTATTATGTTATTGATCAACTTGGAAAACACCCCTTATTCATTTAAAAGGGATAAGAAGATGAATACATTGCAAAAAAAACAATGGCAACTCACCTCCAAAAGGGATTTTTGTCTCTCTCAGGGAGCTGTTCTCACACTGTGCCCAGTGTGTACGAGTGAGGATCACAAATGCACTTAATCTGATCAACTTTGAACCTGCAGTCAGTTCAAGCGGCGCTGTCCTCGTCAGCTTTTCCTTTCAGGGTTATAAAAGGGTGTTTAATTTGTGCCTTTATTTAACTAGGCAAGTCAGTTACGAACAAATTCTGATTTTCAATTACGGCCTAGGAACAGTGGGTTCTGCCCCTGCTTTGTTCAGAACGACATATTTTTTTACCTTGTCAACTCGGGGATTTAATCTGGCAACCTTTCGGTTACAAATCCAACGCTCTAACCATTAGGCTACCTATGCGACGCTATGGTATCAAAATTGAAATGTTGATATTTCAAACAGACAGTTCTAGGAACATTCTGCACGGTGAAACATCAGAAACAAGAGTGGTAGGATCAGATTGTAAAAAGTGTACTATTAAAAAAATTTAATATATATATTTATTTATTTTTGGTGCAAAATAGCCCACACAATTGTTCTTTGTCTGTCACAACATCACTTCAGTTTGCTTATCTCCTGGTTAATCTGCCCACCATATTTACATCTCACCTGCACCACAGTAATGCTGCTACAGGGCTCAAAGTACTCATTGGAAGATTTCAATCAAGCCCCTTTAAAATTGTATTTACATAATACTGTCTCAATTTGATGACGTGCCTTTAAAAAAAATATAATTTGATTAATATGGATTTCATAACCATAACCTTGAATGATAATGTGCTTTTTTTAATTAACCAACTCAAAATTATTTTGGAGGTTGTGTGATTCTACAGATGTGGTGCAAAAACTTTATGTTATACCCTTCCCCAGTTATATGTCTATTTTAAAAAACAGTTAAGTCTCTTAACTTAGGACATGTATTTACATGCTAGGTTCTAATTCAATCCAAGGCAATAACAAATATATATTTTAATTAATATAGTACAAAATCATTGTTTATACATCTATTTCTATTGAGAGGTGAGTGTCCCAAACCCTAACTCTTCATGTTAATAAAAAATAAATAAAGCAATTAATGATTTTTGAAGAAAATATCAAATGCAATATTATTTCAATAGATCATCTTGAGCTGTTCTGTTATTACATTCAAAGATACTGATCTATTTAGTAGTTTTGTTTATCTTTCAAACATCTTTCTCCAAAAAATGCTGTCCCACCTTTTGATGTCATTACCGAAACACACACATTAAAAGACTATAGAATGAATGTGCCACACCCTTACAAATGTCACCAGGTAATGGGATTGCACCCCTTTCCAGCATGGCCACATGGTGAGAAGCCTGTATGCATACATTTTGGAGAAAATTAGTGAACAATTTGGTAAATTATATTTTTAAGAACTGTCACTACTGAACATTTAATTTATCAAGAAATATGTAAAGTACATTGTCAGGACTAAAATATATGTTTTCTGGGATGTACAGTGCCTTGCAAAAGTATTCATCCCCTCTGGATTTCTTCCTATTTTGTTGCATTACAACCTGTAATTTAAATAGATTTTTATTTGGATTTCATGTAATGGACATACATGAAATTGGTGAAGCGAAAAAAAAACATGTTTCAAAATTATTTTTTTATTAAAATACAGAAAAGTGGTGTGTGCATATGTATTCACCCCCTTTGCTATGAAGCCCCTAAATAAGATCTGGTGCAACCAATTACTTTCAGAAGTCACATAATTAGTTAAATTATGTCCCCCTGTGTGCAATCTAAGTGTCACAGGATCTGTCACATAATCTCAGTATATATACACCTGTTCTGAAAGGCCCCAGGGTCTGCAACACAACTAAGCAAGTGGCACCACCAAGCAAGCGGCACCATGAAGACCAAGGAACTCTCCAAACAGGTCAGGGACAAAGTTGTGTAGAAGTACAGATCAGGGTTGAGTTATGAAAAAATATCAGAAACTTTGAACATTCTACGGAGCACCATTAAATCCATTATTTAAAAAATGGAAAGAATATGCACCACAACAAACCTGCCAAGAGAGGGCCGTCCACCAAAACTCACAGACCAGGCAAAGAGGACATTAATCAGAGAGGCAACAAAGAGACCAAAGATAACCCTGAAGGAGCTGCAAAGCTCCACAGCGGAGATTGGAATATCTGTCCATAGGACCACTTTAAGCCATACACTCCACAGAGCTGGGCTTTATGGAAGAGTGGCCAGAAGAAAAGCCATTGCTTAAAGAAAAAAAAATAAGCAAACCCATGTGGTGTTCGCCAAAAGGCACGTGGAGACTCCCCAAACAAATGGAAGAAGGTACTCTTGTCAGATGAGACTACAATTGAGCTTTTTGGCCATCAAGAAAAACGCTATGTCTGGCGCAAACCCAACACCTCTCATCACCCCGAGAACAACATGGTGGCAGCACCATACTGTGGGGATGTTTTTCATCGGCAGGGACTGGGAAACTGGTCAGAATTGAAGGAATGATGGATGGTGCTAAATACAGAGAAACTCTTGAGGGAAACCTGTTTCAGTGTTCCGGAGATTTGAGACTGGGACAGAGGTTCACCTTCCAGCAGGACAATGACCCTAAGCATACTGCTAAAGGAACACTTGAGTGGTTTAAGGGGAAACATTTAAATGTCTTGGAATGGCCTAGTCAAAGCCCAGACCTCAATCCAATTGAGAATCTGCGGTATGTCTTAAAGATTGCTGTACAACAGTGGAACCCATCCAACTTGAAGGATCTGGAGGAGCCTTGAAGAATGGGCAAAAATCCCAGTGGCTAGATGTGCCAAGTTTATAGAGACATACCCCAAGAGAATGCAGCTGTAATTGCTCCAAAAGGTGGCTCTACAAACTATTAACTTTGTATAGTGAATAGTTATGCATGCTGAAAGTGGAAGGAATATTGTGTAAATCAAATGATGCAAACCACCCCCCAAAATCTATTTTAATTCCAGGTTTTAAGGCAACAAAATAGGAAAAATGCCAAGGGAATGAATACTTTCACAAGCCACTGTACATTTGTCCAAATTAAAGAGATCCAGTCATGTGTTAGGTATGGGGATTCTTTTAAAGTAAAAAGAGTCAAAATTGTTCAAACCAAAACGGTCACAATGGAAACAATTGACAGCATAGAGATATATAGTGGCCTCATCTTTGTATCTGTGCCATTATGGCATCTGTAACAGCTCAGCAGCACCATTGAGGCTATCTCCATTTAAAAGTTGCATGCGCCTTGCTCTACCAACTGAGCTTATCATGTGGGTAGCGGACAAGTGCACACTTCAGGAAAAATGTAGATATTGAGATGCATAGCCAGCAGAGGGGCTCAAACCCTTCAAGAACCCAATCTATTTGGCCATAACATAGACGTGTATAATGTCCTGGACTGTAACGTACTGTGTGCTACTGAACTATACTCCTACAATACTATACGTTTATTGATCATGTACACAGATTAGCATATGTTATTGCAGGTACAGCGAAAATGCTTTCGTTTGTAGTTCCAAAAGTGCCTTTATATGTAGCAATACAAACAAAACACACATATTCCAAAAAGAAAGACATCCCCACCCAGTTGACTACTTTTAAATGGTGGAAGCCCTCAATGGCAATGTCTATACTGAAAATGAGTTATCCATCTAGAGTCCTCCATTTATCTCTATGATTGATAATGAAACACCTGTTATTTTGTCAAAATAAAATAGGTTATGTGATAATTTAAACATTAAGCAACATAATTAATTAGATGCATAAGTAAATCAGTCAACAAGTTCCAGAATCATACAATCAACATTGAACATTTTACAGAGAACAATAGAGATGAACAACGTAGTAAAAACATGGATTTTAAACACTTTTTTAAATATATAATTTGGAATGCAAATACAATTTCTACAAGTATTCTGTAATAGAAGGTTAATCAAAATGATCACTACTGTGTATGGTTCATTGCATTGGTTCATTGCATTGAACTACTGAAATACCTCATTTACATACAGTACCAGTCCAAAGTTTGTACACACCTACTCATTCAAGGGTTTTTCTTTATTTGAATTATTGAGGCTTTGATCAAAAGTGTGGACTAGTGGCACCTGCTGGTAAAAATAATTTAGAGCATTATTATTAGCAGTATTATTGTTGATGTCCCACACTCCATAGCGCATGCGCAGCATAGCTTTTTTGTCTTACACCAAACCAATACCTGACCAATCAGGTGGTTGTTTGACGAAACAAAGCTTCAGACATCATTTATCACGTGCTTCTGATAAAATGATACAGGCATCAGCACACTGCTTCACAGTACACTGTTTAGCCATTTCGACGCACGCCTCGGAGCTCAGGTATCAAATGTAACATCACTAGTAGATCTCCGAGAATTGTGATGAGGAATATATCTGGGGAAGGGTATAAAGCTGGCCATCCGACCAAATTGAGCAACCGGGCAAGAAGAACCATGGTCAGGGAGGTGACCAAGAATCCAATGACCACTCTGACAGAACTACAAACTTCCTTGGCTGAGATGGGAGAACCTGCCAAAAGGACAATGATCTCTACAGCACTTCAACAATCTTGGCTTTATTTGAGAGTGGCCAGATGGAAGTCGCCCCTGAGAAAAAGGCACAACAGCACGCCAGGAGTTTGTAAAAAGGCATGTGAAAGACTCTGTGGTCAGATTCTGTGGTCTGATGAGACAATAATTGAATTCTTTGGCCTGAATGCAAAGCGCTATGTCTGGAGAAAACCAGGCACAGCTCATCACCCGTTTAACACCATCCCTACCGTAAAGCGTGGTGGTGGCAGTATCATGCTAGGGGGATGCTTTTAAAAGGCATGGATTGGGAGACTGGTAAGTATAGAGGAAACCATACATGGACCCAAATACAGGCAAATCCTTGAGGAGAACCTACTTCAGAGTGCAAACAACCTTAGACTGGGGCGAAGATTTGCATTCCAAAAATGACCCCAAGCATACAGCCAACAATGCTGGAATGGCTTCCAAACAAGAATGTGAAAGTCCTTGAGTGGCCCAGCCAAAGCCCAGACTTGAATCCCATTGAAAATCTGTGGAAAGACTTGAAGATTGCTGTTCAACCCTGCTCCCCAAATCCAGATGTTGCAAAGCTGATACAAACATACCCAAGATGACTCAAAGCTGTAATTGCTGCCAAACGTGCTCCTACAAAGTATTGACTCATGGTGTGTTTTTTTCTAAAAACATTATGGGGTATTGTGTGTAGTGAGGAAAAAAATGGATTTAATCCATTTTGAATTCAGGCTGTAACACAACAAAATGTGGAATAAGTCAAGGGGTATGCTCATTTTCTGAAGGCACTGAACGTCTGTCTGCCTGATATATGTTGGACGTGTGCTGAAAGTTTTGGGAAAATAGAAAACAAATTAGATTATTTTTTTTACACGCAATGCAGTACGCCAAATACACATGTGATTCACATTTATCCATATTATTCACCTTTTCAAACAGTTAATTTATCTTTTTTTAAAGGTAAGGTTAAGCTAGACATCAATGGAATGAGCGTGAGCATGCTTTCTCCCAAACACAGAGAGGGGGAAATATAGATCATAAAATGCCTGTAGTATTACAACACCTGCCTAGCACATCCTTATGGTTAAATGAATACCTCCAGTACATGGCAGGCAAGTGATGCTGAAGTGTTTGGTCAACTGAGGTAACCCACCTAATGTAAGTTGGTGAAACCCCAATATGTGATTCTGAGGTGGGATTTTCAACCTGAAAGTTTGTGGTCTCTCACCAGGTGACTGATAGCAATGGCTGAATTCATCCTCTTACATGTATATCGTTTGACAACAGTTATGAGCCTATTTCTGTGCATGAGGCGAATCCGACTGCTTTCTCTCCCCCTCAGTGGCATGAGGCCTTGGCCAGCTGCCTGCCGTGGATGGATAATAGATGTCTGTTGACGATGGCCCCTTATCTGCAGACTTTGACCCGATGGAGACGAGGCCACGGCTGGATGCCTCTCTTCTTATCTGTCCATCTGCGTCTGTGGGGCAAGTCCAAGGCCAGGCTTTTTTTTGCTTGTTACGCCATGCCTCTGAGTTTCAGGTGGGGGGTTTGTTCCCTCAGGCTGGAAGAAATCAGGCTGTGGGCCTGGAACAAAACTCTAGTGCAGTGGTTCCCTAACTTTTTATAGTCCCGTACCCCTTCAAACATTCAACCCCCAGCTGTCACGATCGTCATATGAAGCGGACCAAAGCGCAGCGTGGTATGAATGCATTCCTTTTATTGAATGACGAAAAACACGAAGTAAACTGTACAAAACCAATAAACAAAATAACGACCGTGAAGCTATAATAAGAACTGTGAAGACACAAGTAACTAACATAGACATAGACAATCACCCACAAACAAACAGTGAAACCCAGGCTACCTAAGTATGATTCTCAATCAGAGACAACTAATGACACCTGCCTCTGATTGAGAACCATACTAGGCCGAAACATAGAAATCCCCAAATCATAGAAAAACAAACATAGACTGCCCACCCCAACTCACGCCCTGACCATACTAAATAATGACAAAACAAAGGAAATAAAGGTCAAAACGTGACACCAGCTCCATACCCCCTCTAGCACCAGGGTCAGCGCACTCTCAAACGCTGTTTTTTGGCATCATTGTAAGCCTGCCACACACTATACGATACATTTATTAAACATAAGTTTGAGTGTGAGTTTTTGTCACAACCCGGCTTGTGGGAAGTGACAAGCTATTATAGGACCAGGGCACTAATAATAATAATCAATAATTTTGTTCTTTATTTAGCCATCTTACATATAAAACCGTATTTGTTAATCGAAAATTGTGACTAACTCACCACAGGTTAATGAGAAGGGTGTGCTTGAAAGGATGCACATAACTCTACAATGTTGGGTTGTATTGGAGAGAGTCTCAGTCTTAAATAAATTTTCCCACACACAGTCTGTGCCTGTATTTAGTTTTAATGCTAGTGAGGGCCGAGAATCCACTCTCAAATAGGTATGTGGTTGCAAAGGGCATCCGTGTCTTAACAAACTCGATGATCTTAGCCTTACTTTAAAGCTGCATGTTGGGTACAGTTGCTAGATCAACCATTACCAAAACAAAAATCAGCATACATAAACCCCTTGATTTTAAATGTCATATACAGTATGTATCTAAGCAGCAGAAACATTAACTTTAGCACAAAGGCAGAGGAGGTGACCGTTTTAGCATTACATTGACGTTTAATGGTCTCTTGATTGATGGATCTGTGATATCTTTTTTTTTACAGATGTAGGAACTTCATTTGATTACTCTTTTGTTGCTGAGAATTGTCCTGCAGGGCATGAAATGCAAACTTGTAGCATATAATAGGTTTAAAAAGTCTTCTAAAGTTTGAATTTCCACTTTAAAATGACAAACTTGATTTTCCCTAATGAATAATGTATCAAACCCGACAAAAAATGTCCATTAATTAATTAAAAGAATCTAGGTTTGGCGTATGCAAAGATCTTACCTATGGCAAAATGCTTGGTTTGCCATCATATTTATTCACATAGATGTAGGAGTTCACACAGAGCACAGTGGGTCCAATGTCTATGATCTTGTTTTAACTGCCACACCAGACACTACAGTAGATTTGCCTTGCCCCTGACCAATGACTGCATAAATTAGGGGCCCTGATTGTTTATTTGCCATCTCTCCATTACCGGGGCACATCATGCGTGTCATCCCGACCCTCTTGTCCACTGCACAGCTTGGGACAGCTTGGCGTGGCAGGTCGCCCCATGACGTGATTTGTCAGACTTTTTCAGCCCCCGTGTGTCACAGGGCTGCATGTTGTATTACTCAAGCATCAACCTATGGAATACTGTTAGCTTAGAAAAATGTGTTATTAAATATTAGTGTGTATGTCACAACTACATGTCAATCAAACTATAGACCATCGAGCTGTGTCAATAACATAGGTCCAACATGATGAAGCAGAAATGGCACGTTAAAATAGCATGTTGTCAGAGTCGTGTGTATAGGTGGCAGGGAAGTCAGGCGCAGGAGAGTCAAACAGAGTGTAAAATGGAGTCTTTTAATGAATGTCCACGTAACATGCTCCATGACACTAATAAGAAATGAATATAAACAAACATGGGTACGAGGACTCGTCACGCACCTATACAATAAACACAACTGACAATAAACAATCTCTGACAAAGATATGAGGGAAAACAGAGGGTTAAATACACAACAGGTAATGAATGGGATTGAAAACAGGTGTGTGGGAAGACGAGACAAAACCAATGGAGAATGAAAAATGGATCAATGATGGCTAGAAGACCGGTGACGTCGACCGCCGAGCCCCGCCTGAACAAGGAGAGGCAACGACTTTGGCAGAAGTCGTGACACATGTTTGGCAGTAAATTCCTCTGACAGCTCCTGACAAGTGTTTGATTGATACCATGTCTCTGGAGTGTCCTGAGAAAGCGAATTCAATGCTGTGACTAAAGACAACACTGCCCCTCGGTGTCTATGGCTGCATGTGGCATTGCATCTATGTATCTGTCTCATGCACGCACGCACACACACACACACACAGATACATGTACACAGAAAGCTTTATTTTTGCACTACCTTAAACGTCTGCCAGTGCCAATCTCCCGTTTTCTCTTGGCAGACAGTTACTGTTAAAACGTGACACGCAGAGATGCAATGAAAAGGAAAACAGCTTGACTTGTTATCAGGCAGATGGTGCGGCTGACCGAGAAGTAGAGTTTATACACTGTCTACTCTTATCACACTACATGCCAACGAGTGGTCATAAAGGTAACCTCAGACAATGTCATTGTGAATCGCTGAGGTGGCTATTTCAGCGGCAGCTGCTGAAGGTTATGTATTGTAACTTCACTGGCACACGTTTGTCGTCTATTGGTATTAGTAGCAATGTGTTTAATTGAAGTACCGAATAAACGGTGGTCTAATGTAGGAGTCCTCACCGTGACTTGTACATGCGAGTGGCCTTACGCTGACATAGACAAGGGACTGAATCCTGTTGGCAGCAGGCCTTTAGGGGAATGAAGAGTCTTATATTTCCCTTTTCTCCAATGGGTCAGGGACGGTGGCCTTGCATTTCTCTTGCAGCATTGAACATCAATTACGTATGCCACACTTTTGATTTTGTGAGCTCCCCATGACTGTCTCTCTCGCTCTGTCTGTCCGTCTGTCTGTCTCTGTGTGTGTAAATCACACATACATGGATATACACAGAGAGAGAGAAGCAGCAGCACTTGGTTGTGGTAATTTGTGCAGGTTTGCATTGTTTTTTAAGAGATTTTAAACACAATAAGAGATTTTCTTTAACATAATCTTCTATGCTAACACATTGCTAGCCATACACATTCCTAGCCATACAACGGAAAGCATGTGTTTCATACTGGCTCTTTGGACCAGCCAGAGATTGCTCTGTAATTAATTTCTAAACGAATATGGACTTTACACCCAGAGCATGCACAGACCAGCTGGCTGATGTGTTTACGGACATATTCAATCTCTCCCTATCCCAGTCTGCTGTCCCCACATGCTTCAAGTTGGTCACCATTGTTCCTGTACCCAAGGAGGCAAAGGTAACTGAACTAAATGACTATCGCCCCGTAGCACTCACTTCTGTCATCATGAAGCGCTTTGAGAGGCTAGTCAAGGATCAAATCCTATCACCTCCACCTTACCTGACACCCTAGACCCACTTCAATTTGCATACCACCCCAAGAGGTCCACTGCACACTGTCCTATCCCGTCTGGACAAGAGGAATAACTATGTAAGAATGCTGTTCATTGTCTACAGCTCAGCATTCAACACCATAGTACCCTCCAAGCTCATCATTAAGCTTGAGGCCCTGGGTCTCAACCCCGCCCTGTGCAATTGGGTCCTGGACTTCCTGACGGGACACCTCCAGGTTGTGAAGGTAGGAAACAATATCTCCACTCCACTGATCCTCAACACTGGGGCCCCACAAGGGTACGTGCTCAGCCCCTTCCTGTGCTCCCTGATCACCCATGACTGCGTGGCCATGCATGCCTCCAACTCAATCATCAAGTTTGCAGACGACACAACAGTAGTAGGCCTGATTACAAACAATAACGAGACAGCCTACATGGAGGAGGTGAGGGCCCTAGCAGAGTGGGGCCAGGACAATAAACTCTCACTCAATGTCAACAAAACAAAGGACATGATCGTCGACTTCAGGAAACAGCAGAGGGAGCACCCCCCTATCCACAACGATGGGACAGTAGTGGAGAAAGTGGAACGTTTTAAGTTCCTCAGCATACACATCACGAACAAACTGAAATGGTCCACCCACACAGACAGTGTTGTGAATAAGGTCCAACAGCGCCTCTTCAACCTCAGGAGGCTGAAGACATTTGGCTTGTCACCTAAAACCCGTAGAAACCTTTACTGATGCACAAATGAGAGCATCCTGTCGGGCTGTATCACCGCCTGGTACGACAACTGCACCACCCACAACCGCAAGGCCCTCCAGAGGGTGATGCAGTCTGCACAACACATCACCGAGGGAAAACTACCTGCCCTCCAGAACATCAAGGACAACATCCACCCAAGCCACTGCCTGTTCATCCCGCTACCATCCAGATGTCGAGGTCAGTACAGGTGCATTAAAGCTGGGACCGAGAGACAGAAGCTATTTTTCAATCTCAAGGCCATCACTAACACAGTGAGGCTGCTGCCTACATACAGACTTGAAATCATTGGCTTAAACTAATAACAGATAATTTATTGTATTTTTCTTGTCTATATTGAATACATCATTTAAACATTCACAGTGTAGGTTGTAAAACTTCAATGAGAAAAGATTGAGATGGAGATGCCCTATAAAAACACTCACAAAATTTGAAAACAATGCCTCGAACAAAATAGATTTCAGAAGACCTACGATTAAGAATTGTTGACTTGCATAAAGCTGGAAAGGGTTACAAAACTCTCTAACAGTCTTGATGTTCATCAGTCCACGGTTAGACAAATTGTCTATAAATGGAGAAAGTTCAGTACTGTTGCTACTCTCCCTAGGAGTGGCTGTCCTGCAAAGATGACTGCAAGAGCACAATGCAGAATGCTCAATGAGGTTAAGAAGAATCCTAGAGTGTCAGCTAAAGACTTACAGAAATCTCTGGAACATGCTAACATCTCTGTTGACTAGTCTACGATACGTAAAACACTAAACAAGTATGGTGTTCATGGGAGGACGCCACGGAAGAAGCCACTGCTGTCCAAAAAAAACATTGCTGAACATCTGAATTTCGCAAAAGAGCGCTTCTGGCAAAGTATTCTGTGGACAAATTAAACTGAAGTTGAGTCGTTTGGAAGGTACACACAACACTATGTGTGGAGAAAAAAAGGCACAGCACACCAACATCAAAACCTCATCAAAACTGTAAAGTATGGTGAAGGGAGCATCATGGTTTGGGGCTGCTTTGCTGCCTCAGGGCCTGGATATCTTGCTATTATTGACTGAAAAATGAATTCCCAAGTTTATCAAGACATTTTGCAGGAGAAGATAAGGCTATCTGTCTGCCAATTGAAGCTCAACAGAAGTTGGGTGATGCAACAGGACAACGACCCAAAACACAGAAGTAAATCAACAACAGAATGGCTTCAACAGACAAAAATACGCCTTCCGGAGTGGCCCAGTCAGAGTCCTGACCTCAACCCGATTTAAAATGCTGTGGCATGACCTCGAGAGCGGTTCACACCAGACATCCTAAGAATATTGCTGAACTGAAACAGTTTTGTAAAGATGAATGTTCCAGAATTCCTCCTGACCGTTGTGCAGGTCTGTTCCGCAACTACAGAAAACGTTTGGTTGAGGTTATTGCTGCCAAAGGAGTGTCAACTAGTTATTAAATCCAAGGGTTCACATACTTTTCCACCCTGCACTGTGAATGTTTACGCGGTGTGTTCAATAAAGACATGAAAACGTGTAATTGTTTGTGTGTTATTAGTTGAAGCAGACTGTGTTTGTTTGTTGTTGTGACTTAGATGAAGATCAGATTCAATTTTATGACCTATTTATGCAGAAATCCAGGTAATTCCAAAGGGTTCACATACTTTTTCTTGCCACTGTATGTATATACTGTATTTTATACCATCTATTGCATCTTGCCTATGCCACTCTGTCATTGCTCATCCATTTATTTATATGTATATACTCTTAGTCCGTTCCTTTACTTAGATTTGTGTGTATTAGGTAGTTGTTGTGGAATTGTTAGATTTCATGTTAGATATTGCTGCACTGTCGGAACTAGAAGCATAAGCATTTCACTGCACTCAAAATAACATCTGCTAACCATGTGTATGTGACCAATACAATTTGATTCGACTTTTCAGCATTTTGCTGAACAATACATCTTTAAATTGCATTATTTTAGAAACCATGACTACCAAATATTTTTGGGGTCTTTTTTATTTCTAAAATAATTTCTGTCGGAATAATCTACTCACAATTCCTCAGAATTATGTATAGCGAACATTATTTTAGCCAAAGTTTTTTTTTAACCTACTGTACACTCACGAAACGTAAGTGACAAGTCAAGTTGACAAGGGGTGCTTGTCGTTGTCGTCCAAACTTTACCACCAGGTGGCGCCTGCAGAACTGACTTGAGAAAGCTCACCTGCTGGGACCACTGTCGCAGAGTGCATGTCTTTCAAAATATCATAATTTTGTGATCACCATTTCTCAGATCAGCCCCTAATTTGACACCGTTACGCTATGTCTGGGTGCAAGGTAAGACAACAATTATGGTAATCTGATATTACACACAAAGCAGATAGGCAACTTGTTAGGTTTCTACATATCCTTCTTAGCATCTCTGTATTGTCTCATTTTGGTCCAAAATGAGAAATATCTGTCTGCCTGTGTGGATTAAGAAGACCTGAGTCATCTGATCTCACAGGGTTGTTTTGTCTCCATTCATCAGGTAGATAGGACTGAATGAGATATTACAGAACAGCAGGGTCATATTCATTTGGCAACAAACAGAAGAAAACAAACTGAAACGGGGAGGGACTACCTACACCTGTCCAATTACAAATGCTCTTCCATTTTCTGTTGCACGACACTTTGAAACATTTTGCTATGGTGCGCCCTAATGAATATGACCCAGACAAAGCCTTGCTTGAATGAATGAGAAGGGGCTGTCATAAACACTAGAGCGGCTTTGCGTCAGCATAACTCGTTAACTGCTGTGGAACACCTGCAGTCCAAGGTGAAGTCATGTCTACCCGCAACCCAAACTGCTCCACGTAGCGTTGTGAAGACATGTAAAAAAGAAGAAGAAGAATGACTTGAGCTAATTGTCTTTGACACTAAGCAAAACATCTTCCAAATAACATTTTTTTCAGCTTGAAGTGTCAACGGCTAAAAGTGTCCCAATGCCTACACACATAACATAATTTAGTGTACCCATGTGAATTGAGAAAATAATGTTCTTTCCGCAAATTATTTATAGTAATTCTGTTACATCTAGTTCATGTTTTTCTCTCACTCGCTCTCTTTCTGTGGTTGCTGACTAGAACTACCACAGTGGCAGCGTGGCCCAGGATAGCAGAAGGTGGGGAAGGGCTGTATACTTGCATGTGGGCCACTGACTTGGTTCTCTTTAGTGTTTCTCAACCATACTCTGGTCAGTGGAATGGAGGCCGCTGCTTCCTCATGCATGCCAGTGGTCAGTGCCCTGCCTACACACCCTCCGCTATTTCTGTCTCTTCCTCTCTCTCCAAGTTCAGCTGCACTCGCACCACACAGATTAAGAACTGGTAAGACATTTCATGGACCTTAATGTTCCTGATAACTCAGTCACAAAGTGATTTAAGACTACTCTGACCAATAAGCCTTCAGGAAGAACAGAGCAGAGAGCCACATCATTTCAAAGAAATGTAAAGCATTCCTTTTGTTTAAACGTGGAAGTGGCTCATTGAATCAAACCAAATGGAACATATTAATTCACAATCAGGCAAAGAGAGCAGATTGGTAAGTGGTTGAACTTTGCACAGAGCAGTATTGTTTGAACTGAGAGAACATTTGTGTAATACTCAAGCATTCCTGAGTGAGTTAAATGTGTTGTATGGTTCTGAAAAGGACGGCGAGAACATTAGAGTGAATTTTTCTGCTTCATGTCCACTCAGATAAACTCCAGACTTCCAATGACGCACGTACACAGACACACAAGATTTACAGGCACGCATCTACAGTATGTACACACTTTGAAACACACACATACATACACACACCCACAGCCACTGGTACCCTGTGTATATAGCCTAGTTATCTTTATTCATTATGTATTACTTTTTCTATCATTTCTTTCTTTTTCTCTCCATTGTTGGGGAGGGCCTGTAGGTAAGTACTTCACTATTCGTCTACATCTGTTGTTTACTAGGCATGTGCCAAATGAGATTTGATTATGATTTGATTTAAAAGTCCCCCCCCCCTTGAAACCCCTTAATAACACACACACACATTCTCACAGTCTTGAAATGAAACTCTCTCTGTATAAAATACATTTCCAGAGATCCCTTTCCTTGTGTCAGTGGTGACGGTGTTGACTGACAGCATCTCTTGGATCCAGAGTTCCAGATAACCAGGTCCAGATGGAGCAGGTCGGATGTGTCTGCCCCACTGATTTACTCCCGGGCCTTGGACAGGGCAGGGCGAGGGGACTAGACCGGCACCCATAGCGCCACACCCCAACCCCCAGCCCAGGGCAAATCCAAACCACATGGGAGAGGTTTAGATGTCCTTTTGATCTGTCCTGTGGGAGAATCAGGATATCCCATCTAGCGGCTCCCTTCCTGCCTGGGCTGTGGCAGATTCTATGAACAGTCAGCTTATGAGGTTGTGATAGTTTACACTGTAATAAACCCATAATGGGACTTCCAGACATGATCTGTTTATAATAAGACAGATGGAAACTGAGTCATGGATGACTGGGCATTTTATAAGGCATCTCTACATATGGACTGTAGCTGACTGACTAACAAAGTATCCAGATGGTAGCTGAATGACATACACTATATATACAAAAGTATGAGGACACCCCTTCAAATGAGTGGATTCGGCTATTTCTGCCACACCCGTTGTTGACAGGTGTATAAAATCGAGCACACCAGCCATGCAATCTCCATAGTCAAACATTGGCAGTAGAATGGCCTGTACTGAAGGGCTCAGTGTCTTTCAACCTGGCACGGTCATAGGATTCCACCTTTCCAACAAGTCAGTTGTTCAAATTTCTGCCCTGCTAGAGCTGCCCCAGTCAACTGCAAGTGCTGTAATTGTAAAGTATTGAACGTCTAGGAGCAACAACAGCTCAGCCACAAAGTGTTAGGCCACACAAGCTTACAGAACTGGGCCGCCGAGTGCTGAAATGCGTAGCGCGTAAAAATCGTCTGTCCTCGGTTGCAACACTCACTACCGAGTTAGAAACTGCCTCTGGAAACAACGTCAGCACAAGAACTGTTCCTCGGGAGCTTTGTGAAATGGGTTTCCATGGCTGAGCAGCCGCACACAAGCCTAAGATCACCATGCGCAATGCGAAGCGTTGGCTGGAGTAGTGTAAAGCTCGCCGCCATTGGACTCTGGAGCAGTGGAAACGCGTTCTCTGGAGTAATTAATCATGCTTCACCATCTGTCAGTCCGACGGACCAATCTGGGTTTGGCAGATGTCAGGAAAACGCAACCTGCCCCAATGCATAGTGCCAACTGTAAAGTTTAGTGGAGGAGGAATAATGGTCTGGGGCTGTTTTTCATGGTTCGGGCTAGGCCCCTTAGTTCCATTGAAGGGAAATCTTAATGCTACAGCATATAATGACACTCTAGACGATTCTGTGCTCCCAACTTTGTCCCAACAGTTTCAGCATGTGCATAAAGCGAGGTCCATAATGGTTTGTCGATATCGGTGTGGAAGAACTTCACTGGCCTGCAAAGAGCCCTGACCTCAACCCCATCAAACACCTTTGTTCCACACTGACTAGGCCTAATCGCCCAGCATCGGTCCCTATCGCTCTAATGCTCTTGTGGCTGAATGGAAGCAAGTCCCCGCAGCAATGTTCCAACATCTAGTGGAAAGCCTTCCCAGAAGAGTGTAGGCTGTTAAATAATGCCCATGATTTTGGAATGAGAAGTTCAACGAGCAGGTGTCCACATACTTTTGTGTAAATGGGTGTGTGAATACTGTAGAATAAACCTGTGGTTCTCAACTGGTTTTGCCTTGGGACCCCAATTGAACCAGGTTGTCTCAGTTGCGATCCAAATTCGGATCGCAATGTTTTATTGTTGACAAAGTGCAGTCTGTAAAACGTTTTTAATGCTATATTGATAATATGACATGTACCAATTATATGACGAGGGAACAACTGTCTCACCTTTTTCATTGTCAATCATGAAATTTTGCACATTTTCTTGGTGAAGAATGTTATGCTCATAAATCAAATCTGCTAAATAGCGCTCCTAATAACTGTATACTGAAAATACTGTGATTGAAGAAAAATAGTTAATAGATGAAATAATTAAATATATACTGTACAGTACCAGTCAAAAGTTTTAGAACACCTACTCATTCAAGGGTTTTTCTTTATTTTACTATTTTCTACATTGTAGAATAATAGTGAAGACATAAACACTATGAAATAACACATATGGAATCATGTAGTAACCAAAAAAGTGTTAAACAAATCAAAATATATTTTTTATTTGAGATTCTTCTAATAGCCACCCTTTGCCTTGACAGCTTTGCACACTCTTGGCATTCTCTCAATCAGCTTCACCTGGAATGCTTTTCTAGTCTTGAAGGAGTTCCCACAAATGCTGAGCCCTTATGGGCTGCTTTTCATTCATTCTGTGGTCCAACTCATCCCCAACCATCTCAATTTGGTTGAGGTGGGGGGACTGTGGAGGCCTGGTCATCTGATGCAGCACACCATCACTCTCCTTCTTGGTAAAATAGCCCATACACAGCCTGGAGGTGTATTGGGTCATTATCCTGTTGAAAAACAAACAATAGTCCCACTAAGCTCAAACCAGATGGGATGGAGTATCGCTGCAGAATGCTGTGGTAGCCATGCTGGTTAAGTATGCCTTGAATTCTAAATAAATCACAGACAATGTCACCAGGAAAGCACCCCCACACCATAACACCTCCTCCTCCATGCTTCACGGTGGGAAATACACGTGCGGAGATCCTCCGTTCACCAACACTACATTTCACAAAGACACAGTGGTTGGAAACATAAATCTCCAGTTTGGACTTCAGACTAAAGGACAAATATCCATCTGTCTAATGTCCATTGCTCGTGTTTCTTGGCCAAAGCAAGTCTCTTCTTATTATTGGTGTCCTTTAGTAGTGGTTTCTTTGCAGCAATTCAAACAAATGCTATCAATTAATTGCTATATTGTAATTACTTCACCACCAGGGCCTATTTATTGCCTTACCTCCCTTATCCTACCTCATTTGCACTCACTGTATATAGACTTTGTTCCGCTCTATTATTGACTGTATGTTTGTTTATTCCATGTGTAACTCTGTGTTGTTGTTTGTGTCGAACTGCTTTGCTTTATCTTGGCCAGGTCGCAGTTGTAAAGGAGAACTTGTTCTCAACTAGCCTACCTGGTTAAATAAAGGTGAAATAAAGGCCTGATTCACACAGTCTCCTCTGAACAGTTGATTTTGAGATGTGTCTGTTACTTGAACTCTGTGAAGCATTTATTTGGTCTCATGAACGTATCCTCTGCAGCATAGGTAACTCTGGGTCTTCCATTGCAGTGGTGGTCCTCATGAGAGCCAGTTTCATCATAGTGCTTGATGGTTTTTGCGACTGCACTTGGAGAAACTTTCAAAGTTCTTGAAATGTTCTGTGTTGACTGACCTTCATGTATTAAAGTAATGATGGACTGTTGTTTCTCTTTGCTTATTTGAGCTGTTCTTGCCATAATATGGACTTGGTCTTTTAACAAATAGGGCTATCTTCTGTATACTCCCCTACCTTGTCACAACAAAACTGATTGGCTCAAACCCATTAACCTGGGGTGGCAGGGTAGCCTAGTGGTTAGAGCATTGAACTAGTAACCACAAGTTTGTAAGTTCAAATCCCCAAGCTAACAAGGTACATATCAGTTGTTCTGCCCCTGAACAGGCAGTTAACCCACTGTTCCTAGGCTGTCATTAAAAATAAGAATTTGTTCTTAACTGACTTGCCTGGTTAAATAAAGGTAAACAATTAATTAAGAATGAAAGAAATTCCACAAAATAACTTTTAAGAAAGCACACCTGTTAATTTAAATGCATTCCAGGTGACTACCTCATGAAGCTGGTTGAGAGGATGCTTGATGACAAAGCTGTCATGAAGGCAAAGGGTGGATATTTGAAGAATCTGAAATCTAAAATATATTTTGATTTGTTTTTTGGTTACTACATGATTCCATATGTGTTATTTTATAGTTTTGATGTCTTAACTATTATTCTGCAATGTACAAAATAGTAATCATAAAGAAAAACCCTTGAATGAGTATTTTTTTTAAATAAGAACAAATTCTTATTTACAATGAAGGCCTACACCGGCCGAACCCAGATGACGCTGGGCCAATTGTGCACCGACCTATGGGACTCCCAATCACGGTAATACAGCCTGGATTCAAACCAGGGTGTCTGTATTGACACCTCTAGCACTGAGATGCCATGCCTTAGACCGTTGTGCCACTCGGAAGTAGGTGTTCAAAACCTTTTGACCGGTAGAGTAGATGTATATGATTGGATTAGATTTGGGCCGGACCAGACCAAATCTGAACCAATCGTAGACGTCTGTGTTTGGGCAAAATATGGGCCGGGCAAGACCAAAAAAAGACGTAGCCGTCGGGAAATGCTTAGTGGGTTACCTGTCTAACACCTAACATCAGTTCGCTTGCACTGAGGTGTAAGAATTGGCAAAATATGAGGTGTTTCTTTAAAAACAAACGCAAAAGTGACAATTTCATGGACCACTAATGGGAAGTTTTAAGACCCACAAACACAGATCTTAACGATAACGCAGTTGATAAGGGCTTGGATTTTGAGAGCGGAAGCACAACCTATCCAGCCGTGACGCACAGTACCCATGAACGAGAGATTATGGAGGTGAATCTCGTATTTAGAAACATTAAAAAAAGATTGGGTTCCCACCATTTCCTTTAACTTGATAAAAAGAAACAAGTATAACCTACCTTCCCCTTAATCTCATTGGTGTATATTTTTATCCTAGTCATAGCCAATTAGCATATGAATAAAGGGGTTTTAAATAGTCAACTGAGACTGCTTTGAAATATTTTGAAGGTTTTGGCCCTCGTGCTTTTTCATTATTCACAATTCACATACCTGTATACTTCATTTCATAGGCAAGTAGGATCTCCATCCCAATTTCATAGAGTGCCCCTCATCTGATTACCTAAGGCACGCTACTCCAAACCATTCAGTCCTCCTATAATGCCATATCAACAACAGATTTCTTTGGGAGAATCTACCTAGCACATAGGCAGCGATACAATTGACAGGAGCCTAGTATTTTGCATAGATGTGTGAATGTTATGTGTAAAGACATTTAGGCCTACATGTGCACACAGTGCCATGGAACGAGAAAAGCGAGTATGAAATCATGCTTTTGACCACATTTAGAAATGGGCCTAATCTTCTTGTTTAAAAAAAACTGATTGCTTGTTTTCCGTAATACCATGAAACGTGACACTTTTATAACCTAAACGTCAGTGCTTAAAACTTAAACGTTAGGTATTTTGATTTGTCAAGAAGTGTTCATCTTAAACACAGGCGTTTAGAATGCAAGATGAAACATGATTAGTCCATTTTTCCAGTCAGTTTCCAACCAGGAGAACACCTATATCACCTAAGTGTTCAGATTTTGTGTTTACTTTTTTTGTGTTTTGTGTTTACTGTCTTGTTTAGAGTGCATTTAGTCATTCGAAAAAGTATGTGACTTTCCATGCCTTTTATTCAAATCAATGTTAGGAATGTCTGTCACCTTACCTACATTTCAGCACAACTGAACAGGACATTTGATTCCATAAATATTTTCAATTGCATTGTGTTGTTCCTCGACTGTGTTGAGTTAATTTCCATTAACTCTCTGAGTGAAAAGTGAAGGGGCCACATTATCATATTTCCCAGCATGCTTTGTTGCAGGTTCATTTCTAGAATAGTTTGTTTTAATATCAGTTTCCTCATGCACATTGATTAATTCATTGAACTTATGCTATCAAAGATAAATAACTAAAATGTTTCTAAATGAATCCAATCTGTAAATGGTTGGATCAGGAGAGAATGACTGCCCCCTCGCAGTAAGGATTTCATGTTCAAGGCCAACTGTGCTACTTCAGACAATTTTTCCCAGAAAACAAGATCCTCCATTATAGTCAATTGGAGTATGGTGATCTTCGTATATATATATATATATATATATATATAATATATTATTATTATTATTTTTTTCACCAAATGTATGTACTGTATGTCCTTCAAACGATTACTTTAAAATCACACACAGAGTTTGAGGCTAATTTAGTTGCTACCGGCAGCAAATTTTGACGTCACAAGCCTGTGTATATTTTGCTCATTATGTGCGTCACACATACAATACAATTTACGTGAGCTTAGTTTTATTTTATTTTAAGGGAAGTGCGAGGCGTAAAGACATGTAGGCTAGGCTCGTTGAAGCCAATTACAACAATATTGACTGCCAACACTCCAAACATAGGCTATTGAGTAACTATTGAGCTATTGAGTTATTGGGCTATTGAGTTTTTTAAACTTTTGCTATTACTTGTCTATGTTTTTTAATAAACTGTAGCATAGTCCGTGCCCCCTGTCGAATTAGAGATGATGACAACGCAAAGACCGCCAATAACCTGCAGAAGTTGAGACAAACGCATGCAGTACTAAGCCATGGAATGTGTTGATTGACCAGTAACATGTTTATCCATCAAAACCCAGCTCTTTCTCGCCACCGCAAAATATTGCACTTCTAATTCCAGCTGTGAAAATAGCAAAAAAAAATATTTTAGTCACACCCCCTGACCTATAGCACTGCCGCCAGCACTTAGATTTACCAGCACTTACAATTACCATTCCTTTAGGTTTCTTAAAATAGAGCCCTGTATGTCTGTTTTCATGTTATTCAATACATCTGTCATACCGCTGATTACATTTGCCCTCAAGAGAATACTTGACCTCTGTCCATTTGGACAGTTATGCTATTACCTTTTGATTCGTATTGATGGTTCACTACTTAAAGCTGTCTTCTCTTGGTAGGATATGCACAACATGGGAACTTGTTGATAAACTGTATGAATGTTCTTGTGCACATTCCTTACCTGTGCCCAAAGGAGTGATTTTGAACCATTAAGTTAACTGGGATTGTTTGTCACTGGGCCTAGTGTACTAAAACAAACTATAAAAGTGCAATCCCTCACCCACCCCATCATAAATACCATAAAACCACAGTTAACTAAGGCCCGCATTTATAAAACGTCTCAAAGAAAGAGTTCTGATCCAGAATCAGCCCCCCCCATGTCCATATGATCTTATTCATTATGATTTAAAAGGTTAAACTGATTCTATATCAGCCTTCTTACTCTGAGATGCTTTATGAATGCACGTCCAGGGCTGGTGTAATGGTGTAAGCCTGATAATGGGATGCTTGGATGAACCATTGGATCTTGGGTTGAATAATCAAATGGTCTTTATTCTAATAATATAACTCAATGAACAGTTCTAATATTGTAAGTCAGATAGTGAAGATAAGAATGTATTTCTCTCTCAATTATAAGACAGACTTGCTATCAATGCCCCCTTTCATGCCCTGCGTTGATAACCTACGCTAATGCGTAGGTACAACCCCCCCCATCCAAAATATCTCACTTTGTTTTTTGTACAGGTCCTTTTTGATGCATCTACATGTACATGGTAGATTACCAGCCCTGGGAAGTGAACACCCAGCGTCTCACAGCAGCCTGCTGGAGATGAATATAGGAGATAGAATGCAACAGTAATGGATGGCTGCATGCTGAGTCATGTTTAGTAGGGGTCTCCCGAGTGGCGTAGTGATCTAAGGCACTGCATCTCAGTGCTAGAGGCGTCAGTACAGACGGTGGTTCAATTCTAGGCTGTATCACAACCGGTCATGACTGGGAGTCCCATAGGACGGTGCACAATTGGCCCAGTGTTGTCTGGGTTAGGGTTTGGCCGGGGTAGGCCGTCATTGACTTGCCTAGTTCAATAAAAAAATTAAAAAATACAATTAGTAGTCTATATAAATGAGTGAATATCACATAAATTAGTGAATATAACAGAAACCTAATGAGGGGAGGATGGCTCATAATAATGTCTGGAATGGAGTTCCAGCTGTTATTATAATGTTCTCCCAAATTAAGGCGCCACCAGCCACCTGTGGAGAATATTGCCTACTCCCCAATTAAGACCACTGCTTATGGAATGTAAACTCCTACAGTATACGTACACAGCAGATGCTGCTTTTTTTGCTCAATTTAATTCAATTTTACTGTAATCCCCAAGAGACAATTAATTACAAAGGCATTGTCAGTGCATGGCAACAACATGGAATACATTTGGAGATTGAATATATGCATTTAGATGAAAGCATATTTTGTGGCTCAAATATTTCCATGCCTTTTTTTAGTCAATCCTGTCTGAGACAGTAATCTAATTTTGTGACATGAAGCATAAAACAAACTGTTTTTGTAGATTGTGCATGACTTTCTCAGATAACACAACCCCATGGTTAAAAAGGACAGAAGGACTAAAAAGTACCACGTTTAATAAACGTGTCTGTGAGCTGGCAGCTGGAAGCTGCCATGACTGCTAATGAACTGTTGAGCCCTCTGCCTGAGTCGAAGCGGCTGAGGATACAATACCAGATGTCCCAGGCATATTGCTTTACTGCGAGTGAAACCACACAATACGGCAATCTAAAGCAGATGAGGCATACATGGAGACCGTCTGACGAGGTTCAGGTTGGACAAAATGTGAAGATGGTGGATATGGCCTACTAAGTTTGAATGTGCGGTATATGGAGGAATTCATGGATTTCTGTTCAAGATGACCTGATGGCACAAGTGATACCAGTGGTTGTGCTTTAGGTCAGGAAGGAATTTAGGGAGAGACTGCAGAAACAAAATGATCCCATGGTCATTTTTCTCCATCCTTGGAATTATTTACTGACCATACTGATAAGAGGGGGGAGGGAGGGGACTTCCGTAAATACCAACTGGAATGACAAATGAGGTCCCCACGGACATCCTAGCATGCTTGCAGAGAAACAGGAAGCCTCAGTATGATCATATCAGGGATAACTCCACACAAATGTATTTCAGGAGGGTCCATAAAACAGTCAGCTTAACCAAAATAATGTTTTTAGAAGTGGTATTGGGGGGGGGGGGTTGTAGGCCTGGCATAGCCTGGTCACAGATCTGTTTGCGCTGTCTTAGCAACAATTATCATAAGATGCCACTAACAGATGTAGGAACAGCCCCCTGGGCACCGACGTCAATTCAATGTGTATTCCACGTTGGTTCAATGTAATTTCATTGAAATGATGTGGAAACAACGTTGATTCAACCAGTGTGTGTGCCCAGTGGGAGGCCTGACAGTAGTTTGTCCAACATCTCAATATAAGCAGAATTCCTAAACTGAAGAATGTTAGAAAAGCATGTTCCCTGAGACTTTAACACATATCTAATGAGAACCAGACTTTGCTTGGGGCCAAGAGTTTACAGGAGTAAATACGACCCACCGAAGGCACCTTTAACTCTCTGCAACAGTTTACCAGCTTCCAGATTTCCATGGTTCTCTGAGTCAGAGCTAAAGTCAGGGCCTTGGTTTGGCCTCACTGTGACAGTAGCCTGAAGCCTCACTTAGCCTAGTGCACTGTCACCACTCTACCACACCATCAAGACTATCCTGCCAACTATCCTTCCCATGGCAAAATAGCAGTTACGGAGTGGTACCACCGGACAACCACAGTCATTCTTATGGGATGGCTCACTCATTCATTTCACAGATTACTACTGTATTTCTTTTTTCTCTTGCAGATGTATGCCAGACATCACTGTGCCATCTTATACTGAGCAAAACTATAAACGCAACATGCAACAATTTCAAAGATTTTACTGAGTTACAGTTCATATAAGGTAATCAGTCAATTTAAATCAATTTATTAGGCACTAACTTGTGGATTTCACATGACTGGGAATACAGATATGCATCTGTTGGTTACAGATACCTTTAAAAAAATGTAGGGGCGTGGATCAGAAAACCAGTCAGTATCTGGTGTGACCATCATTTGCTTCATGCAGCGCGACACATCTACTTCGCATAGTGTTGATCAGGCTGTTGATTGTGGCCTGTGGAATACTGTCCCACTCCTCTTCAATGGCTGTGCGAAGTGGTGGGATATTGGCGGGAACTGGAACACGCTGTCGTGCACATTTAGATCCAGAGCATCCCAAACTTGCTCAATGGGTGACATGTCTGGTGAGTATGCAGGCCATGGAAGAACAGGGACATTTTCACCTTCCAGGAATTGTGTACAGATCCTTGCGACATGGGACTGTGCATTATCATGTTAAAACATGAGGTGATGGTGACCTATGAATGGCATGACAATGGACTTCAGGAGCTAATCCCTGTATCTCTGTGGATTCAAATTATCATCGATAAATTGCAATTGTTAGTTGTCCGTAGCTTATGCCTGCCCATATCATAACCCCACCACCACCATATGGCAATCTGTTCACAACATTGACATTATCAAACCGCTCGCCCACACAACGCCATCCACGTGGTCTGCAGTTGTGAGGCCGATTGGATGTATAGCGCATTGTGTTGTGTGTCAAAACTGCACATTTTAGAGTGGCCTTTTATTGTCCCAAGCGCAAGGTGCACCTGTGTAATTATCATGCTGTTTAATCAGCTTCTTGATATGCCACACCTGTCAGGTGGATGGACTGGAAAAGGAGAAATGCTCACGGACAGGGATGTAAAAACATTTGGGAGGAATGGAATAAGCTTTTTGTGCGTATGGAACATTTCTGGGATCTTTTATTTCAGGTTATGAAACATGGGACCAACATGTTGCGTTTTACATTTTTGTTCAGTATACTTTTGTAGCAATTAGCATAGATAAGGACCAGCTTTAAATCAACATCCGCCACTGATGACAGCAAAACTGTAAATACAGTAGTACACTATTGTACAGTAGCTCCATTACAGTAGTACTGTAGATAGATATACAGTGGCTTGCAAAAGGATTCACCCACTAAGGCATTTTTCTTATTTTGTTGCCTTACAACCTGGAATTAAAATAATTTTTTTGGGGGGGTGTATCATTTGATTTACACAACATGCCTACCACTTTGAAGATGCAAATTCGTTTTTATTGTGAAACAAATAAGAAATGAGACAAAAAAAATGAAAACTTCAGCGTGCATAACTATTCACCCCCGCAAACTCAATACTTTGTAGAGCCACCTTTTGCAGCAGTCTTGGGGTATGTCTCTATAAGCTTGGCACATCTAGCCACTGGGATTTTTGACCATTCTTCGAGGCAAAACTGCTCATGCTCCTTCAAATAGGAAGGGTTCCGCAGGTGTCGAGCAATATTTAAGTCATTGCAGATTCTGGGGCCTTTCAGAACAGGTGTATATGTACTGAGATCATGTGACAGATCATGTGACACTTAGATGACACACAGGTGGACTTTATTTAACTAATTATGTGACTTCTGAAAATAATTGGTTGCACCAGATATTCTTCAGGGGCTTCATAACAAAGGGGGTGAATACATATGCACACACCACTTTTCTGTTTTTAAATTTTTTAAATATATATTTTTTTCTTAATTTCACTTCACCAATTTGGACTTGTTTGTGTATGTCCGTTACATGAAATCCAAATAAAAATCCATTTAAATTACAGGTTGTAATGCAAAAAAATAGGAAAAATGCCAAGGGGGATGAATGCTTTTGCAAGGCACTGTAGGTCACAATGTATGGTCTATTGACCAGTTATAAGATGGCAGGTCACCATGCAAATCATTTTGGGACATGGCCGCAAAGCAAGATAGTGTTTACTACACGCAATGCCCCCCTCTCTCCAGACCCTCTTACAACTCTTTGCTCCTCTCTGCTCACTTTTAGAGAATTGACCAATAACCACATTGTGTCGGTCCCTCCCTAAGTACAGTACAGTGGAGAACATTGTGAAATGTTTACTCTCAGCCTGAGAATGAATGTGCACATTAGACCCTCCAGTAACGGAGGCTGAGGGCAGAGCTGGCCTTCCAAAGCTGGCCTCAAGCCTATATACATTTACAAACTGTAAATTTAAGACAGACGGAGAGAACACATTGCACATGTAAAATAAATCCTAACTTATTCAGGAATGTCACCATAATTCTCAGTAAAAAAATAATTAAAAGCATATTTCCCTGAACCCCCAGAGAGTAGAGATTGTGGGGGAATGTTATGTTAGGCTTAATCTCTTGACATTTCTGGTCTCTTATAAAGACATCCATGCCCAAAAACCAGACACTGTAAACCAGATCCTAGTGTAGATCAGCACTCCTACATCTGTTGTTTTTTAAAAATACGGGCCAAGGCTCTTTGTTATTGTTTCTGCCTTACTTTCCCTCTTTTCCTCCTCTAGTCTGATAATAATGTGGCAACACTGGTACAGGTGTAAACATCGGTGTCGTCACAGCATCTGGAGAGGGACTCTGGGAGAGTGGCAGGGACGTGTCAGAATGCTTGATAGAAGCTCTGTTGATGTCACCATCAGGATATTGACTAGCTGGTGCTATTCCCTATCTGTATATAGCAACAAACTTCAGGAGAAATATAAAATGGAAATGAACACTGGCGCTTGGGAATGAACAGAGGTTCATTAGTTTTTCCCACATAACATTTCAAGGCCAAATGGAAATGGCCTTATCTTCATTTTTTTAACATTTAGGGAGTAAGAGAAACATAACACATGGTGGAAGAAATGTGTCAAATAAACGTGTTGACTAAAAATAGACGTTGAAAGGTAGGAAGATAGAGAAATACTTTAGCAAAATGTTTGCAAGATGACGACATGGACATTTTAGTTGAACTAAAGAGGCCTTGTTCAAATCAAATGTTACTTGTCCTATGCTCCGTAAACAACAGGTGTAGACTAACAGTGAAATGCTTACGTATAGGCCCTTATATACACAATGAGTAACGATAACTTGGCTATATGCACGGCAATGGTGGTCAGTGATGTTAAAGATGAGGGAGGATGATTAAAAACAATGTATGAACATGGCCTTACAGCCCATTGGATGACTGTCAATTATATTCCATTCACCCAGCTCAATGTAGCATCGATAGGTTTAGGCTACTACATGATACTCAAATTTTCTGTGTGCCTATCATGAGGTTGCTACATCCTAGCCTATGAACGAAAGTTTACTACGTAGCTGCACATATTGAGAGAAAAAAATTGAGTAATCAAGGTGACAGACAGTGAGACATTCAATACCGCCTTGGGCACTCTTGCCTGCATCTAGCTGATCTAGTGTGGAATCATTAGTGCAACAGTTGCAAAAGAGTTTCTATTGGAAAAATTCAGGTACATTTATCCCTGTTTCATTTTGTTTGCTTCCGTTTAAGAACAGTTTTTAAACAGAATCAGCTAAATGAATACACCCCTGATCACATGCAAACACAATTCACTTTCAAAGCAGCCACATACAAACAGCATGATCAATTTGACCATTTTAGAATGTTTTCTCACATATACACTCTCTCCTCCTCTTACCTTTTCCATTCACTTGTGGACTTTAGTGCACATCACATACGTTGGCTGTGATCAGGCGGGAAAAAACCCATTTCAAAGCAAAACTTTCATATTTGGTATTTTATTAAGTTCCCCATTAGCTGTTGGAAAAGCAGCAGCTACTCTTCCTGGGGTCCACACGAAACATGAAACATGACATAATACAGAACATTAATAGACAAGAACAGCTCAAGGACAGAACTACATTAAAATGTTTAAAAGACACATGTAGCCTACACATCAATACATACAGGGGAAATTTTATTTTTTATCCGTTATTTTACTAGGTAAGTTGACTGAGAACACATTCTCATTTGCAGCAATGACCTGGGGAATAGTTACAGGGGAGAGGAGGGGGATGAATGAGCCAATTGTAAACTGGGGATTATTAGGTGACCGTGATGGTTTGATGGCCAGATTGGGAATTTAGCCAGGACACCAGGGTTAACACCCCTACTCTTACGATAAGTGCCATGGGTCTCGCAAGGGGCACAGAAAACATGTCTAGACTTAGCCGTTTTTCTGAACAGTTTTTGAAACCTTCCATAAATCACTCAGGCCGGCCCCCATTGATAAAGGGCCGTAGTAGGGTTGAAGATTAGGAACCCTGGTAAATGCATTTAGAACCATTTTTTTTTTCATTTTGGGTTACCAGGTGCCGATTTTCAATCACCAGTTGCACAGAAAACATCCCATCCGAAAGACAGCACCCTACACAGGGCAGTGTCCCCAATCACTGGCCTGGGGCATTGGGATATTTTTTAGACCAGAGGAAAGAGTGCCTCCTACTGGCTCTCCAACACCACTTCCAGCATCATCTAGTCTCCCATCCAGGGACTGACTAGGACCAACCCTGCTTAGCTTCAGAATCAAGCCAGCAGTGATATGCAGGGTGGTATGCTGCTGGAAACAGCTACCTAAATATGATCCCCAATCAGAGACAACGATAAACAGCTGCCTCTGATTGGGAACCATATCAGGCCACCATAAACATACAAATACCTAAACCTACAAAACCCTAGACATACAAAAAAACCTAGACAATACAAAACCCCTAGACAATACAAATACAAATATCCACCCAAGTCACACCCTGACCTAACCAAAATATAAAGAAAACAGAGATATCTCAGGTCAGGGCGTGACAAATGTTTCTTATAAAAATAAGAAGTGATGCAGTCGGTCTCTCCTCAACTCTTAGCCAAGAGAGACTGGCATGCATAGTATTTATACATGTCCACTGATTACAATGAAGAACAAGACATTTCGCTCTGTTCTGGGCCAGCTGCAGCTTAACTAGGTCTTTCCTTGCAGCACTCAACCACACGACTGGACAATAATCAAGATAAGACCTAATCTGGAGCCTGCAGAAACTGCTTTTTGGAGTGTGGTGTCCAGTGGCGATTTTAGCATGTATATCTTGGTGGGTCAAACAAAAAAAACAAATAAATCGATGCCAGCAAAGCCACTGCACAACACAACACTAAACAATACATTAATTGCACTTTAAACAGTGTCTACATAAATCTGTCCCAACAGCAGAGCTTTATTTTCATCACCATGTAGTGAATCCTTACCACTGCTACATCTGACTATCAGCGGAGCCTTGTCTGGCAGCAAAACAGTTCATTCAGCCTTATTTACGGCCTTTAAATAAAAAAATAGCTGGTACAGCTGGCTTGCTTAAACAAATGTGGTTTCTACCGACAATAGAGAAGTACAAACTATGGCATAAAGGGACAACGAGCAGAATTCAGAAAATTGTCCATTCTTACAAGTATTCTCACTGTACAAAAGGAGTAAATAAGCAGACAATGAAAGCTCTTACAATATTCAATGTTTACATTTCTCTAAAATCGGCTACAGGAGTCATGTGCACCACCAAGTCAGAATAGGAGGCTAAATTATGAGGGGGGAAAGGACCAAATTATTAGGGTGAGGCACATGGGCTACTAACAGCGCAACTAGAGAACAATTGTCACGACTTTGGCAGTCGACGTCACTCGGCGGTCGACGTCACCAACTTTCTAGCCATCGCCGATCCACTTTTCATTGGGTTTGTCTTGTCTTCCATCACACCTGGTTCCAATTCCATCAATTACATGTTGTGTATTTAACCCTCTGTTCCCCCCATGTCCTTGTCCGTAATTGTTTGTTGTAGTGCTTATGCACGGTATGCTGGTATGTTTGTTTGTTTGACCCATTTATTTTGTATTGTTCTGTTGACGGTGTTTGTGGTTATTAAACACAACCATTGTAAATCAGTTTCTGCTCTCCTGCGCCTGACTTCTCTGCCGCCAGTAGCATCGCATTACAGAATTACGGACCAAAACTATGGAGTCAGCAGGAGCAGGTACCCCGGGTATCGGGGCGGAGGAGCGCGTCCGGGAGCATGCAGCAATGCTCCAACATCTTGGCACCACCATGGACCACGTTGTCCAGACAATGGACCGCTGGGAGAGACAGGGACTTCTTCCAGCACCTCCACCAGCACAACCAGGGTCTCCACTGAGCTCCCCTCCTCATCCTGGTCCCAGTGGGATTTGTCTCTCCCTGCCCCAGGAATACGATGGAAAGGCTGCGAACTGCCAGGGGTTCCTTCTACAACTGGATCTATACCTGGCCACAGTCCACCCGGCTCCGTAGGGCCGTGAGAAGGTATCCGCCCTCGTTTCTTGCCTCACCTGGAAAGTCCTGGAGTGGGCGAGGACATCCGTCGGGACTTGGCCTGCAGAAGTACCACCCCATCGACGGGGCGATTGTGCGATAAGTCTCCTGGTAGATGCTGCACTTCCCAAGAGTCACGTGTATCCACTCTCACAGGCGGAGACGGAGGCCATGGAAACATATGTCTCCGAATCCCTGCGTCAGGAGTACATTCTGTCCTCCACTTCGTCTCCTCGAGTTTCTTTTTTGTGAAGAAGGAGGGAAGTCTACGCCCGTGCATTGACTATCGGGGTCTGAACCAGATCACTGTGAGGTATAGTTACCCGCTACCACTCATAGCTACAGCGATTGAGTCAAGGCACGGGGCGCGCTTCTTCACCAAACTAGATCTCAGGAGCGCTTACAACCTGGTGCGTATCTGAGAGGGAGACGAGTGGAAGACGGCTTTCAGTACCACCTCAGGGCACTATGAGTACCTTCTTATGCCGGGTTGATGAATGCGCCATCAGTCTTCCAAGCCTTTGTAGGTGTAGTGTATATTGATGACATTCTGATATACTCCGCTACACGCGCCGAGCATGTGTCCATGGTGCGCAGGGTGCTTGGTTGCCTGTTGGAGCATGACCTGTACGTCAAGGCTGGGAAATGTTGTTTTTCCAGCAATCCGTCTCCTTCCTAGGGTATTGCATTTCCACCTCAGGGGTGGAGATGGAGAGTGACCGCATTTCAGCCGTGCGTAATTGGCCGACTCCCACCACGGTAAAGGAGGTGCAGCGGTTCTTAGGGTTTGCCAACTACTACCGGAGGATTATCCAAGGTTTTGGTCAGGTAGTGGAACCCATTACCTCACTGCTGAAGGGGGGCTCAGTGCGTTTGCAGTGGTCGGCTGAGGCGGACAGGGCTTTTAGTCACCTGAGGGCTGCAGTGCTCTCTCAGCGCTCGGGTATGCCACCGAAGCTCTGCCCCTGTGCCTTCTTCTCGAAGAAGCTCAGCCCAGCGGAGCGAAACTATGACGTGGGGGACCGGGAGCTGTTGGCTGTCGTCAAGGCCTTGAAGGAGTGGAGACACTGGCTTGAGGGGGCTAGACACCCTTTTCTCATCTGGACTGACCACCGCAATCTGAATTACATCCGGGCAGCGAGGAGACTGAACCCTCTTCAGGCAAGGTGGGCCATGTTTTTCACCCGTTTTGTGTTTATCCTGTCCTACAGACCAGGCTCCCAGAACGTGAAGGCAGACACATTGTCCCGGCTGTATGACACAGAGGAGTGGCCCATGGATCCCATACTCCCCGCCCCCTGCCTGGTGGCACCGGTAGTGTGGGAGCTGGACACAGACATAGAGCAGGTGTTACGTGCAGAACCCGCTCCCCTCCAGTGTCCCGCTGGGCGTCTGTACGTCCCGTCTGCTGTTTGTGACCGGTTGATCTATAGGGCCCACACGTCACCCTCCTCTGGTCATCCTGGGATCGGTCGGACAGTGCTCTGTTTGAGTGGGGGGTACTGGTGGCCAACCTTGGCTAAGGACGTGAAGGTTTATGTTTCCTTCTGCTCGGTGTGCGCCCAGCGTAAGGCTCCTAGGCACCTGCCCAGAGGTAAGCTACATCCCTTACCCGTTCCACAACGGCCTTGGTTGCACCTGTCGGTGGATTTTCTAACTGATCTTCCACTCTCACAGGGTAACACTGCGATCCTGGTTGTTGTGGATCATTTCTCTAAGTCCTGTCGTCTCCTCCCTCTGCCCGTCTCCCTACAGCCCTACAGACTGCGAAAGCCCTGTTTACACACGTCTTCCGGCACTACGGGGTGCCTGAGGACAAAGTGTCTGATCAGGGTCCCCAGTTTACGTCTAGGGTCTGGAAGGCGTTCATGGAACATCTGGGGGTCTCGATCAGCCTTACTTCAGGGTTTCACCCCGAGAGTAATGGGCAGGTGGAGACAGTAAACCAGGATGTGGGTAGGTAATAACTAAATATACACTATGTAAAAAACAGCTCTTCCCCCGCAAGGGACCGGTCATCTCAAAAACTAAAGCAAATATGATGCTTCTGCCCAACACCTGTTACATTTGGTTGAGTTTTCAACTAACGGGAATTCAACGTGAAATCAACAAAAAAATGTCACAATATCATTTGATTGGTTATAAGTCGGGTGAAAAAAAAGACCAAAAGCCCTTCGCTTGATGACTTTTTGCAAATCCAATCAGTTTTTCACATTAACTCAACGCCATCAGATATTTTTACCCAGTGGGCTGTTATTGATACATTTAAATACGAGTTTCCATATAATTTTTTTATAATGTACATTATTATTTTATTATTATTTTGTGTATTATTTATTATTAGTATTATTTTCAGTTGACTGTTTACAGACCACCCTGAAAGCACTGATTGGTCTGAAAACACTGTATACAGCGTGCAGTAGAATGTGTTGATCACTTGGTTGACAGGGTTAGGCTACTGTAAAACGATAAACTGTCCTGTCCTCAAGTGTGAAAGCTCGCCAAAGAAGTATAGTTTTGTCTATTGTTATAGTTATCGTCGTCCGTGGTGTGGATGAGCCTGAAGGGCATGCAAAACTTTGCAAGTCAAAGTTTTTACATAGGCTACATGAACAGATTTGGAATAAACTTGTGAAAGAGGAATGCGACAAAGGGATAATTTTCCCCAATGATGGTAGGACAAAATAGGCCTACATCAATGGAAGAGTTGTCCCATTCATTCTATAGTCTTAAACCATTTATCAGGGACGTGAACGGTCCGCAGATCAGACTGATGACATATGATCCGAACACATAATAGTTCACACAGCTGCTTGGAGAGCTGATCACTGCGACCATATAGTAATGTGTTAAAGGTATTGACCTAAGGGTTGCTCTATTGCCTGGGGAAAGTGAACTGAGCTGCCGGGCAAGTTGAACCTGCTCTGAGCTTGTCCCAGGTGATTCATTTAAACAACAAAAAAATGAAATCAGCAAAGAATTCCAGTAGGCTCAAAATGATCTTTCTGGTTCATCCCATTGTTTAAGTGAAAGACAGAAAAATGCATGGCATTTATGGTAGCCAGTCAAGTTAAGCCTGCTATGTGGTTTCCCCATTAGGAAGGTGATATATATATTTTTTTTACTGAATTCAAGTTGCCTAACATTTGGGGCTACACTGGAGCTTTTTTTTTCAAACCTGCTACTGATAGCGCAAGCAGACCACGACCCCCTATGTCCTATTGCTCTCAGGCATGAGCTGCGTGTCGAAATAGCACCAGGACGTAATTTTACGCTTGAGCAGCCTATCATACAGCCGGCATGCTTTAAGGCCCAGGTCACAATAAAATGAATAGGAGCATCTCGCACAAAGTTATGTGATGTAGCAGGCCAGTAAAAAATATATTTTTTAAATACTGCCTGACTTGCAGCGCCTTTCGGACCTTAAAGATCTAATCTGCATTTGGGGAAAAAGTTCGCCCCAGCGCCTTTGTTATTATTTTTGTTTTGTTGATGAAACTGGAAAGAGGAGCATCTGGCAGCGTGTACATATTCTGATGTTCTATCACTTTAAGGAGCCTAGCTTTAATTAATGTCGATCCCTGTGTTGCCTTTGTATTTTTAATCGTCTGGTATGAAATGTCGTCATTTTCTCGTGTTAAGCCCAACATTTCACGAATCTATACAAAGTCTTGCAAAGCTGGAATTATTAAGACTGCTGGCTGGTGGCAATAATGTAAATTCTTGTTCGCTAATTCAAGTTGGAAATTCAAACATTGCAGTTTGTCAAAATACATTTTCGATGTAAGAGCGTACCAATCAGCTACCAATTCATTTTTTGGGAATATACAACTGTCCTGTATAGGCCACCTGAACCTACATGACATGAGCCATCCTCATGCACTCTCTCCCAGCTTGGATAGAAAGTTGTGGTGGATAAAAGCAGTCTTCAGCAGGCTCCTGAAGTCCTCCTTTTTTGTCTGCAATGTTTTCACCACGGCCTGTAGGTCCAGGTTGCGTTCCGTTTTCGATTCTGAGTTATTGCCAACCCAGACAGTCTCTCCTGAGACATTGTGCATTATACTCTATGTCCATTGCGCTGCACATAATGCAAACTTAATCTTGAATGATGCATGTCAAGATATAACAGAGATAAGGTACTGTTGATATTGCAACCACACAATTCAAAACGCCGGTTCAGACTGTTCACCAGTATGATTAAAATCGCTAACCACTGTATTTGTTCAAGAAGTGTTGTCAGCTAAAGATGATAATCTGTTTGCATCTACCAATTTGTCTGTCCAGTACCCATAAGACCTGTCCACAGTGCTTCCTATACAGTTAGTCTCTTTCCGTAAAGTGTTGAGTCCGGCAATTAAGGAGAATGAGAGGATCAATTAAAGATGTTGCAGAACTGCTGTATTTGAAGCACCACTCCCTTCTTCCCAGTTACCCTGATGTTGCTATGGCAATCAAGCTGTTTATACGATCCCTTTAATTGTTGCGGAGAGATTGTTTTTTTTAAACAAAAACTCATAAACTACCTAAGAAAAGTAGGCATATTTCAATCTGATTGAAATACATTTCATGTTCAATCAATCGACTTATATTTTGCTACTTGTAGGCTACTGTCTGTAGTTAGTCTCAATATACTGAACAAAAAATATAAATGTATAAATGCAACAATTTCAAAATGTTTACTGAGTTACAGTTTGTATAAGAAAATCTGTCAATTGAAATAAATTCATTAGACCCCCTAATCTATGGATGTCACATGACTGAGAATACAGATATGCATGTGTTGGTCACAGATACACCTACATATTTTGAAGGTAACACTCAATGAGTGAATGGGTGTGGAGTCAGGCGCAGAGAGCAAAGGATGCGGGAAATAACACGCTTTAATGTCCAAAAATTCACAGGAACAAAATAGTATTACCTAACACAGGTGTAACTATAAAACAAAATAGTACCCTATTGTGAAATACTAGGACAGCGAGAAAACCCAACAAACCACTAACCCCTCTCACAAATACAGAAGAACAAGCCCGCACAAACAGAAGCGGGCTAAACGAACTTAAATAACCCCACCCTAACAACCAAACAATGAACAGGTGAAACCAATTAGACAAAACCAAACGAACACAGAACAAAGGATCGGTGGCAGCTAGTAGACTGGCAACGACCGCTGAGCGCCACCCGAACAAGAAGGGGAGCCACCTTCGGTAATATTCGTGACAGTAGGGGTGTGAATCGGAAAACCCGTCAGTATCTGGTGTGACCACCATTTGCCTCATGCAGCGCGACATCTCCTTCTCGTAGAGTTGATCAGGCTGTTGATTGTGGCCTGTGGAATGTTGTCCCACTCGTCTTCAATTGTTATGCAAAGTTGCCGGATATCGGCAGGAACTGGAACACGCTGTCATACACGTCAATCCAGAACATCCCAAAAATGCTCAATGGGTGAAATGTCTGGTGAGTATGCAGGCGATGGAAGAACAGGGACATTTCCAGCATCCAGGAATTGTTTACAGATCATTGCTACATGGGGCTGTACACTGTCATGCTGAAACATGAGATGATGGATGTGGATGAATGGCATGACAATGGTCCTCCAGAATCTGATCACAGTATCTCTGTGCATTCAATTTGCCATAGATAAAACGTAATTGTGTTCGTTGTCATAGGTCATAGCTTATGCCTGCCCATACCATAACCCTACCGCCACCATGGGGCACTCTGTTCACAACGTTGACTACAGCAAACTGCTCTCCCACACGTCGCCTTACACGTGGTCTGCGGTTGTGAGGCCGGTTGGACATACTGTCAAGTTCTCTAAAACAATGTTGGAGGCGGCTTATGGTAGAGAAATTAACATTCCATTCTCCAGCAACAGTTTTGGTGGACATTCCTGCAATCAGCATGCCAATTGCAAGCTCCCCTCAAAATTTGACACATCTGTGGCATTGTGTGACACAACTGTACATTTCAGAGTGGCCTTTTTACTGTCCTCAGCACAAGATGCACCTGTGTAATGGTCATACTGTTTATTCAGCTTCGTGACATGCCACACCTGTCAGGTGGATGGATTATCTTGTCACAGGAGAAATGTTCACTAACAGGGATGTAAACAAATGTGTGCCCAAAATTTGAGAGAAATAAGCTTTGTGTTTAGTGAACATTTCTGGGATCGTTTATTCCAGCTCATGAAACACGGGACCAACACTTTACATGTTATTTATATATTTTTTCTGTGTATATTTCATGATATGTACCCTAACATCTGTGATTTAATGCATTTGTATTGGCTAAGCATTGGAACAAGTCACCTCAATATTTGCAGACATAGGTGGTAATATCTCTCTAGGAGCTGATCTGTCCTCAGTACTGTGAAATAATTCTAACGGTAAGGTACGATTTGAATGGATTAAGCTGATCCGAGAGCAGAGTTCCGCTTCTTTCCATCCTGTTAGTGTCGACACATGCCACAACAACACACTTAGCGACCCTTCTCTCTGCGTGATGTTTTGGGAAATGCATGTTACGTCTTCTGCCGTTAAAACACTCGTAACCTAAGTTCCATCTCTATCGGGAAACTAGACCTTGGTCTGTCATAAGAGTGAAGGTATAAACGGTAGGTATGTTCTCTATCTACTTTATGTTTAAAGTATTATTTTGGGTAGGAGGGTCAATGGGTTTTTTTCAAGCGTTCAAGAGATGGTTATGTGAACATATATTTTGTCACGCCTTGGTCGTAGTGTATTATGTTTGTCTTCATTTATTTGGTCAGGCCAGGGTGTGACATGGGTTTTTGTGGTGCGTTTTTGTCTTAGGGTTTTGTGGGGTGTCTAGCATAGTCTATGGCTGCCTGAGGCGGTTCTCAATCAGAGTCAGGTGATTCTCGGTGTCTCTGATTGGGAACCGTATTTAGGTAGCCTGGGTTTCACTGTGTGTTTGTGGGTGATTGTTCATGTCTCTGTGTGTGTTAGCACAAGATAGACTGTTTAGGTTTTGTTAGTTTTTTTCTTCATCATTAAATATGTATCTAACTTACCACGCTGCATTTTGGTCCAACTCTCTTTCAACGGAAGAAAGCCGTAACATATTTAGCATTTTCACAGAGGTCTTATTACAAATAACGTAGTCCCTTACTCAGTAGATGCACTCATCTAGATGTTATTTGTAATTACAAATCATGTGTAGAAGAGTTCATCATTGCAGTATGCACTGACAAAATTTTGTCCGGTCTAGCAACCCTCATCCGTGGTGTGACTGTGTATCTTCTGGGAAAAGTTATTTTTAGTTGGTTGGTGCAGTAGCAAGCCTTACAGCTCTGTAGTTTCCGCTACTTAACGGTCCCTTTAAAGAAGAGACAGTGGTGTGTTCTCTTCCTCCCCAGATCATGTGCTGCCAACTTGTATGCCTCAGTGACATCACCCTGAGCCACACCACCATTATAAAAGGCCTGTGTTCACAAGTGTTGTTTAAATAGTGCCAAATGATATCCGTTTAACTTAAATAGAGGGTGGCTCAACTGTAAGCTGTCTACAACAGAATCTGTCCCTATAGTAATTTCAGTAACGGAGCCTTGTATTGTTTTATCGACAGCTGATTATTACTGGCCCAATCTATCACATAAGATATCATTGCATTCTTGAAATGGATTAATGAACGTATGAATGGCGCCGGAGGAGATGGCTGCTGTTTTACGGGGTCTTAACCAATTGTGCTATTTTTCTCTTTGTTTGTATCTTTGTACATAATGCTTCTGCCACAGTCTCTTATGACCGAAAAGAGCTTCTGGATACCAGGACAGCAATTACTCACCTCGTACTGGACGAAGATTTTTTTTCTTTAACGAGTCAGACGCGAAGGATCTTCTTCGGTCACCTGTCATTCGCAGGAGAAAGAGACAGAGATATCGACGACGTACAATGCCGTTCAAAAGTTTGGGGTCACTTAGAAACGTCCTTGTTTTTGAAAGAAAAGCACATTTTTTTCCATTAAAATAACATCAAATTGATCAAAAATACATTGTTAATGTTGTAAATGACTATTGTTGCTGGAAACGGCTGATTTTTTATGGAATATCTACATAGGCGTACAGAGGCCCATTATCAGCAACCATCACTCCTGTGTTCCAATGGCATGTTGTGTTAGCTAATCCAAGTTTATCATTTTAAAAGGCTATTGGATCATTAGAAAACCCTTTTGAAATTATGTTAGCACAGCTTAAAACTGTTGTTCTGATTAAAGAAGCAATAAAACTGGCCTTCTTTAGACTAGTTGAGTATCTGGAGCATGAGCATTTGTGGGTTCGATTACAGGCTCAAAATGGCTGGAAACAAAGAACTTTCTTCTGAATCTCTTCAGTATATTCTTGTTATGAGAAATTAAGGCTATTCCATGAGAGAAATTGCCAAGAATCTGAAGATCTCGTACAACTCTGTGTACTACTCCCTTCACAGAACAATGGATACTGACTCAAAACAGAATAGAAAGAGGAGTGGGAGGCCCCGGTGCACACCAGAGCAAAAGGACAAGTACATTAGAATGTCTAGTTTGAGAAACATACGCCTCACAAGTCCTCAACTGGCAGCTTCATTAAATAGTACCTGCAAAACCTCAGTCTCAACGTCAACAGTGAAGAGGCGACTCCTGGTTGCTGGCCTTCTAGGCAGAGTTGCAAAGAAAAAGCCATATCTCAGACTGGTCAATAAAAAGAAAAGATTGAGATGGGCAAAAGAACACAACCACTGGACAGAGGAACTCTGCCTAGAAGGCCAGCATCCCGGAGTCGCCTCTTCACTGTTGAAGTTGAGACTGAATGAAGTGCTTTGAAAGGCTGGTCAAGGCTTACATCAACACCATTATGACAGAAACCCGAGACCCACTCCAATTTGCATACCGCCCCAACAGATCCACAGATGATGCAATCTCTATTGCACTCCACACTGCCCTTTCCCACCTGGACAAAAGGAACACCTACGGGACAATGCTATTCATTGACTACAGCTCAGCGTTCAACACCATAGTGCCCTCATAGCTCATCACTAAGCTAAGAACCTGGGACTAAACACCTCCCTCTCCAACTGGATCCTGGACTTCCTGACAGGTCGCCCCCAGGTGGTAAGGGTAGGGAACAAAACATATGCCACGCTGATCTGCCACAGGGACCCTCAGGAGTGTGTGCTCAGTCCCCTCCTGTACTTCCTGTTCATCCATGACTGCATGGCCAGGCATGACCCCAACACAATCATTAAGTTTGCCGGCGACACAACAGTAGTGGAGCAGGTTGAGAGCTTCACGTTCCTTGGTGTCCATTTCACCAACAAACTATCATGGTCCAAACACACCAAGACAGTCGTGAAGAGGGCACGACAAAGGCTATTCCACCTCAGGAGACTGAAAAGATTTAGCATGGGTCCTCAGATCCTCAAAGTTCTACAGCTGCATCATCGAAAGCATCCTGACGGGTTGCAACACTGCCTAGTATGGCAACTGCTCGGCCTCCGACCACAAGGCACCACAAAGGGTAGTGCGAACGGCCCAGTACATCACTGGGGCCAAGCTTCCTGCTTGCCAGGATCTCTATACCAGGCAGTGTCAGAGGAAGGCCCTAAAAGTTGTCAAAGACTCCAGCCACCCTAGTCATAGACTGTTCTCTCTGCTAGCGCATGGTAAACGGTACCGGAGCACCAAGTCTAGGTCCAAAAGACTTATTAACAGCTTCTACCCCCAAGCCATAAGACTCCTGAACAGCTAATTAAATGGCTACCCATAGTATTTGCATTGTCCCCCTCTTTTATGCTAGTGTTACTCTCTGGTATTTATCTATGCATAGTTACTTTAACTCTACAAACATGTACATATTACCTCAATTACCTCGATTAACCGGTGCCCCCGCACATTGACTCTGTACCGGTACCCCCTGTATATAGCCTCACTACTGTTATTTTACTGCTGCTATTTAACTTTTTTTTTAAGTTAAGAAAAATAAGTGGTAAGGGCTTGTAAGTAAGCATTTCACTGTAAGGTCTACAGCTGCTGTATTCGGCGCATGTGACTAATGTTATTTGATTTGATTAGGGCGAGTGAGTTATCAATGTCAAATTTACTTGAGCGGAGGAGTGGGAATTTTGTGATCTGTCCTACATTGAACATGACAGGATTACTCTTAGTATAGAATTTGGACATGTGAGGACACCCACTCACTACTTTCCCCCAACATAAACACAGGCATAAACAGGAGGCGGCTATCACTCACTCTTTATCCCCCGTCTCTCTCCTCCTCTCATTCTCTCTCTAACCCCCCCCCAACGTCACAACAGAGCAGCAGTGGTTACCAAGGTGATCGTTTTTTGGGGGCAAGAATAGCAGCAGAGCGCTGCAAAATACCTCTTAATTTGTGAAGCACAGTTTCCCTATGTCCTTGAGGGCATCAGGTTAGAGGGTTTACAATGCGACAAGAAGATTATGTGAACATCATTGTCCTTTTCACCTAGCCACTGTGAAAAGGGACAATAAAACACACACACACATTTCAATTGGGTATATGGGGATCCCACCAGGGGAGCAGTTTAACAAAAGTATGTCATGTGTTGTCTGGTAGCCAATTAATAACTGTCCTCTGGATCACTGCAGTCCCGCAGAGTCCTGTAGGATTTAGCCTCCTCAACCATGTAGGAAACAGAGAAAACGTTTGGAAGAACATAAAGCATACTGTGCTATGCGGTACAAAGGAGCGAGCCAGAATGTGAATGAATGTGCCGGTCTGAAAATAGTCAAGGGAAATGGTGGGAGAATGAGTGCCTCAATGTATTTTATGAGAGCGAGACCTTGAATACAGTGTCTGCTGTATGCCCACTAGGTTTACAGAACAGATTGGATCAGATCAAGGCAGAGAGAGTAAAGAGGAGAGAGGGAGAGGAGAGAGTGGGAAACTGAGTGAGAGAGCAAAAGAGAGAGAGAGAGAGAGAGAGAGAGAGGCAGAGAACAGACCGTTTAAAACAGCACTGTTTCGGGAAAGGAGGGACGTCCAGCGCAGCAGCAGAGGCAGCATACTGATCCTCCAACCAGCTGCTGAGCAGACCTCCAGAGCGCCAGACCTCACCCTCAGCCTGACCTCTCTCCACCCCAGCAGATAGCTGCCCGCTGACGGAAGAGAGAGCAAGAGACACACCAGGGAAAAGGAGAGGATCTCACTCACCCGTTCAAAACCGCCTCAAGCTGTGGCTAGGGGAGCAGACAGACAGACACCGGTGCTGTAGGCAGCGGTGAGAGATGGTTAGGAGGAGGAGACTACAGCTCCAGAGTGGAATAGCTAGATCGAACCTGAGAGGAATTCCAAAAACAGCTGTCCGGCAGACATCCCTCCCGAGAGCAAGTGGCGAGAGCAGGGTGGCCCCAGGGCAGAGACAGTAGTCAGTCTGACCCAGTGAGTTTGGGAACCACACGCCACACACACCTCTTTAGCAGTCAGCACTAGGACTGCAGACCTTCAGGAGGGCAGTGGACACCTTTTGGCAGGAACCAGGAGCTTATCCCAGGAATTACACAAGGTGAGGGAAAGGGTGAGCAATGTTTAAGACTTGTTAGTGTGTAATGGGTGTAGAATATCTCTGGCATCGCATCATGTACAGTGATTTGGTACATTATGGTAAAACCTTCAATGAGACTAAGTATTCAAAGGGACAATGTTGCTGTTAGCGTGTGTCTCTGTGGTTCAACACTGTTGAATGTGATAATTAGTGTTCAGTTATGGATATAAAGAGTGCAGGGGTATTTTACATTACAAGGGGTGAGCAGTTCGGGGAAACCTGACACCACTTCTTTCTTTCCTAGAGGGGACATTTTAAGCCAGGCAACACACTTCTGACATGTTGAGCTTTGCGTTAATCTCCCGAGTGAACAGATTTTATTTTTAGGTTCTCGCAAGGTTTTTTGAGGGGTTTTTGGAGTGGCTCATCAGACTGCACTCATCGCATTGCCAGTGAGTGGTTGTGTTGTCATTCCCTTCATGTCTTTTCTGCTTTGATATGGTTTCCTGCCCGGCCCTGCCAAGGACAACTGGGCAGAACCCACGCTAGCGGGTGGCACGGGGGGTAAACGCTGACAGCTGGGGTGGGGAGTTACAGAGGAGGGGAGAATCAGACAGAACAAACACACCACCCTGCCATTCTATTACACTCCCACCACAGCCACATCCAGGCCCCAAGAGGAACAACTGCCTGTAATTGAGGTTTCTTTATGTAACAGAAACAGCTCAGACCAAGTCTTCTTAGGGCTACCATTACCCTCTGCGGTGGTATGCCCTAGTTCTTTTTTAAATTGCGGGCGAAAAGAAAGGGGACAATCTATTCATGGTCATGTCAGAATTTAAGGGGTTAAAGGTTAGAGTTTAAAATATGAACACGGGCTATAACCTCCTAGCCCAACATACATACAGTACATCAAAATATAACTGTGTTTTTACAAAACCATATGTTCATGTTCAGCGACCATGGAATCCCTAAAAACCTTAATATCCCACTAATGCTAGTATGAGACAAACATTTGCTTGAAGGAAGGATTGTGATGGTTCCTTTTTTTTGAAGAACGGTAATGGATAAAATAGGTCAAATTGTGAGCCGAAGTGTGTGCTGCTTCAATGCTTAATGTAGGCCTTTCTAGGTTCATTTCTGTGTACAGTGAGAACAAACTATAAAGTGTCATCATGGGCACTTGTTTAGAATACAGCACACTTACTTACACAAGCTCTAATAATAAGCTGACGGGGATAGTCAAAACAGCCGGTTGTGAAGAGATGAGAGACGGTTGTCCATAACCGGACCCCACGGCCCTCATCCAAAATCATCTGTCCATTACCCAAAACCCTCAGCGCTTCCCTAGTCTACTACAACCCTCTCTGCTTACAATAGCTAATCCCCTTAACTGGACCTTGCTTTGCATTACATGGAACTCCCCATGTCTGTAACGAACCCAATGCTGTCCTTAGAGGCTGGAACGGCTCCAGCTCCCCCATCATGCCTGCACAGATACATACAGCCGACCCAATGACACATTAGCTTTATTCGCCACTCTCGATGATTGGACCGGTGCTCAGCAACCACTTGGGAGGAAGGCGCCAGCAGATCGCCCCCCACCCCTCCCCTCCTTCCCCGGAGGTGTAAATGAAAACCCTTGACCGCATTCTGCAGTGGCGTCGCGGCGGGCCCAGGGCTGGCAACGAACATTCGCTGCTTTCGCTGCTCCTCTTGGGCTCCGGTCCAAAAGTACAGTGTGAATCTGGTCTTGAGTAGGAGTTAGACCAGTACGCACCTCCTCAACAATTTCACAACCAGTAAAAGTTCCAGTTTAAATATTTATATCAGATATTTTTTGCTTTTTATACAGCTTGCGTCCTCTATTAGTTATCCTGTCAGAATAACATTTTTAATAAAAAATATATAAATATTATCCCCTCTTTGTTTTTTTTTTATATACATACACACATTTACATACATGCTTTTTTTTTGCACAGTTACAGTACAGTACACATAGTTTTTTATATACACACACATTTTGGATAGTTAGTACTTAGACATGTATATAGTGTTTCCAGTAATAACTTGCCGATCATGAGCTTTTTAAACCCAGCCCTCTGATACTCTTAGCAACATCTGCAGAGCTGAAATTGTCGTATGCTTCATATATATAACATTCCGTCGGTTGCAAGAGTTTTGTATAATAATTTCACATTGGAAAAACTCTGTGTTGAATCAAGCATTGTTTTGGATATCAGTACATACGCCATGTGTCATATATATATATATATTTATAACAGTTGGCGTCCGCTATTAGTTATCCTCTCAGAAAAACAGAGTTAGCTGACTGAGCTGAATACCACTTCCTTTTTAATTAACTAGTGGCCTCTGACATTCCAATCATGCCTGCCAAATGCAGCCAAACTCCATTCCGCCACCAGAATGATCCGTTTGAAGGTCATCCGCTTTCTGTACACCAGCTGACATTTCATGGGCAACGGCTGTTGACCTTGATTTAGATGCATAACGGATGTCTCTCTATGCTATCGGATGTCTCTCTAGCTATACTATCAATAGCATAACTCTGTAGAAATCTTCCACCCGAGCCAAATTCCCCATCTCTGGACTAGAGGGAATTTGGCTAGGATGAGGAAATCTATATAGGGACTATACAGCTGATTACAACAGCAACAAAAAACACAGTCATCCATCATAATGCTATGGATTTCCCATGACACTTGAGAATAGCGGATCTGTATTCCATCCGCACAGACCCAGCAGGTGGTCTGGCTCTGATGCTAGGGCAGTCCAATAATCAATACGTGTGTCAGACTGTAGCTGCCTAAGCCAGTGACCGTCTGCAGTTTGGGAAGGTATTATAAGGCAGGTAACGCGGCTGCAGTCACAGCACAGAGTACATACATTGGAAGGAGCCCATGAGAGGAAGGGTTTAGGATTTGGAGGTTTGCTTTTCTCCGACTTCCTATCGGAACCCAGCCGCAGTGGGCCTTAGCTGTCAAGGTCAACTGAGAAAGAGCAGTACGGAGAGAGGAAGAGAGAGAGAGAGAGGGAGACGGGAAAAGGAGTCAGATGCTATGCGAGGCAGGGGATCTTTGTTTTCTTTTCTGTCCCATTAAAAAAGAAACACTGCAGGACTCTTTTAAGCGGTCTGTTATTCCTCTTTCTCTCTTTCTCAATCTCTCCCTGTCAGACGCACAGCGAACAAACACATGGCGCGTGTTCAAACCTTCTTGCTATCTCTCCTGAGCCCAGTCAAGCACCTCATACAAACACTTACACTCACTCCAACACTAACATGCACAAGGCCCCTTAAGAGAGCGGTGTTGCCATTCAGACCCACTCACACATATTCTGCATCCTTCCACCCTGCTTGTCAATTTATTTGTGTTGTAATGCCCAAGTGAGGACATTCTCTGAACCACTTCATTTAGCCTACCATATGTTCCGTTTTTTGGCACTTTGGTTTTGTATTGTTTGAGTAAGTAGGTCTTCCAATAATAATGTATGTATGACCATTGCTATATTAGACTTAAAAATGTAGCGGTGTCATGGGAAATGCAGATGCCAATTTTGTTCACTCAATGGGAAGTCAAATTATTTTTAGTACAGGAAACACTGATGTTATCATTTAGATGGGCAACGGTGATATTATCCTTCATTTAGTCTCGGCACCAAATGCCTCTGGTTGAAAAACACTACTGTGTCTGTCGTCTTCACAGTTATACAGGTATCCGGTCTGCAGCCCAGATAAACACCATGCCAAGTGTCCATGGCTGTCCCCACTAAACATGTACCATGGATAAATGTGAATTTGTGAATTTGTATTAGGATCCCCATTAGCTGACGCCGTAACATTAGCTAATCGTCCTGGGGTCCAACACCAATTAATAAGATATTACAAACAATTACAAATGAATACTTTACAAACATTTAACAAGTAGACAACACAGACGATTAAAATACCTGACAGTAAACACATTTAACATTCAGTTGATGCTTTCTATTTCCTGTCCAGTCATATGGTTTATCACATTAGATGTTCTTAAAAAGATTCTCGAAGGTGGATTTAGGAATATGGATTGGTAAAGGGTTCCATTCAGCTATGACTCTATATAAAACTGTAGATTTAAGGTGATTTGTCCTTGGCTTGGGTTGTCTTAGATGCCCTGAATTTACCTGTCTAGTTTGGTGGTTATGCGTGTTGCTAGTATGTACTAACTGGCCTGAAAAATACTGTCTTTTTTTTAAAATATAACATTCCCAAAGAAAATCAGAATACTGGATATTCATTTGTTTTCAACGTGAAGCCATGAGAGATTGTGACGCATTTGGATAATATTCATATGGATAGAGCAATGAAGAGGTAATCTGGCAGCCCTGTTTTGAGCAATTTTGAGCTTTTTATATATATTTTTGCTGCAGACGACCATATAACTGGACAGTACTCAAAGTGTGATAGGACCAGGGATTGAATCACCTGATTCCGAGTGCTAGATGTTACATAATCTGAACATTTACTTGAAACAGAAATTCCCGTACCTATCTTAATGTTATTTATGTGTTCTGCCCACGATAAAGCTGCGTCCAACATGACAACTAGTAGTTTCATTTTTTTCACTTGGGGATCATCAGCAAGTTGGGGATCATCATCAAGCATATTTAAATTGGGGATCATCAGCAAGCATATATTTTGAACTCAATACATTTAGTTTTATAAACACCAATTTGTTCATATCAACCCACTCTGACACCATTCTTAGTTCACTACTCAGTACATCTGTTAGCTCCTTATATTCTGATGCTGCGATAAATATTGTAGAGTCATCAGCATACATGACCACTCTTGCTTTGTTCAATACTGAAGGTAAATCATTAGTAAAGCTAGAGTAGAGAAGTGGGCCTAGGCAGCTTCCTTGATTTGTACAGATGCAATGTTTTCCAATAATTTACTTGACACAGGCAGCAAGTTTAAAGGATGATTATTAGGACCAGTGAATGCAGATGTTTTATCCTTAGGTAGTGGAATAGCCTTGGACTCTTTCCAGACTTCTGGGCACACCCCATACATTTAGCACTTATTAAAAATATGAGAGATTGGGGTAGATATTTGGTAAGTTGTAACTCTAAGCAATATGGCATCAAGATTATCTGTACAAGGTGAATTGTCATCCGAAAGAGACAACAGCATCCGTTCCCCCTCTTCCCTTTCTACTTGGTGAAATTCAAACACGCATTGCCTCTCCTTCATGATCCAACCTTCACTAAGGGTATATGACATGGAGCCATTGTAACGCTCGTCGAAATGGGTAGACCAAGGCGCAGCGTGATTTGAGTTCATCATAATTTATTTGTGAACCAGCAACAAAACAATAAAGAGAAACAAACGAACGTACAGCCTTGTAGGGCTCAAAAGCAACAATACAAAAAACAAGATCCCACAAACAACAGGTGGGAAAAGGCTGCTTTAATATGATCCCCAATCAGAGACAACGATAGACAGCTGCCTCTGATTGGGAATCATACCAGGCCAACATAGAAATACAAAAACTAGACTACACATAGAAATAATAAACTAGAACACCCCCCCAGTCACGTCCTGACCTACTCCACCATAGAAAATAAAGGCTTTCTATGGTCAGGATGTGACAGCCATCAGTTGGAATCATAGAATTCCTCAACTTGTCCACTTTGCCTGTAAAATATTAATTAAAGCAGTTTGCGATGTCTTGTGGTTTTGTATTAATATACCTTCTGATTCAACAAAAGAGGAGGACATGTTCGAATTCCTAACCATAATAGCATTCAACGTTCTCCACAGTTTTCCCATCACACTTTACAACAGTATATCAATTTTGTGTCTATACAAGATTTCTTAATTTACAATAATTTGCTTATCAAACAGAGTGCCAGATTTATCTGCTGCTTTTTTGGCATCATAACATTCAATCATTATATTTCTCAGCTCATCACCAATCCATGGGGCACCGCTTGACCTCACAGTGCATTTTCTTAAAGGGGCATGCTTACCAGCTATACCCATGAACACAGTTGAAGTCGGAAGTTAACATAGACCTTGCCAAATACATTTAAACTCGGTTTCACAATTCCTGACGTTTAATCCTAGTAAAAATTCCCTGTTTTAGGTGAGTTAGTATCACCACTTAACTTTAAGAATGTGAAATGTCAGAACTATAGTAGAGAGAATGTAACGGCAGATTTCCTCTTCGTCCGAGGAGGAGTAAGGATCGGACCAAGATGCAGCGTTGTAAGTGTTCATGACGATATTTTAATAAATACAAATGAACACTCGAACAAAAACAATAAACAATAACGTGAAATCTACAAAAAAAACGAAACAGCACCGTGTGGCAACAAACACACACACGGAAAAAAACACCCACAAACCAACCCAGGCTACCTAAGTATGATTCTCAATCAGAGACAACAAACGACACCTGCCTCTGATTGAGAACCATACTAGGCCGAAACAGAAACCTAAACATAGATAAACAAACAGACTGCCCACCCCAACTCACGCCCTGACCATACTAAATAAAGACAAAACAAAGGAAATAAAGGTCAGAATGTGACAGAGAATGATTTATTTCAGCTTTTATTTCTTTCATCACATTACCAGTGGGTCAGAAGTTTACATACAGTCAATTTGTATTTGGTATACACTCAATTTGTATTTTTCCAATGACATGGTAAAAACATTTGGGCTGATTTCATGTTGAATTCACGTTAGTTTACAATCAAATGTAAATCAAAACTAGAGGTTGAACTGATGACTGCCCAGTGGGATGACTGGTATTTCAGTCAAAATTACGATTGAAACAGAACGTCCAGCTATCAAAGTAAAAACAAATAAGCATCTGCCTCCCCCTCTTTTAAAATCCTCCAATAATCCCCTGTAGCCCTCCTCCAACCGTTAGTTCTCCTAACTCCTCCCTTCCCTCTTTCTCTGCATCACTTCAACGCCCCCCTCTTTCCCTCTTGGTACGTGTCTGGGCAGTAGCCCTCTCCTCCATCGTCTGCCTTGCTCGGATCCTACTAAAGCCCTCTCACCTCTCTTCACCCAATCTGCTGTCCAGCTGTTCCATATTAGCACATGTAGGAGGAGGCAGCCTTGGGGGGGGTCTCGTAAGGACCTGAGCAGATGGGCCTGAGCCTGGGCTTCAGTTCACCAGGCCTTGCCCTCAAATCTCATATGGCCTTTATGCTCTCTAAATGCAGGGGGATGAGGGGAACTGGGGATGAAGACATTCCGTGTGTGTCCACGATTTATTTTGTCGTCTTGTGTAAGTAACTTTATATTGTTATTTGAATGGGGATTGACATGAAGTGTAGATCATCACTGACAGACCAGTTGGGATTCTAGGGAAGAAGTTGGAGAAATGTCTATGTATAAACATTCTATTGGAATGTAAAATGTAACATTGGCTCAAGCATCTTGGCACAACATACCCCAGATTTGACTAATAGACTGATAAACTGTGTATGTTTAGGGGAAAAACATTTTGTTCTCTTTCTTTCCTCAGAAATGTGTCTGGTTGACCTCATAGACAACACTGGTGAGAACTTGGACTCCTGATCAACTTGGATTTCCTGATTAATGACAGAAATATCAAAGCTATCTTCGGAGCAGCACAAGACAACACAGCCATTTCATTGAGAATGTAATTTCCTCATCTCCCCAGGGAGACCTTGTGTTCAGTGTGAAGTTCTTCACCAATCCTAAAGTTCCAGGATAGTCCTCCTCTTTGTCCTTTATCTCTCAGCTCTATTCAACAGTGACCACCATGCCTGCCAAAGCACCCATCTACCTGAAGTCCAAAAATAGCAAGAAAGGCAAGAAGTGTCGTCTGAGAGACATCCTGTCCCCAGACATGATCAGCCCACCGCTGGGGGACTTCCGCCACACCATCCACATCGGAAAAGGCGGTGAGAGGGACGCCTTCGGGGACATGTCCTTCCTCCAGGGAAAGTTTGAGCTCCTGCCTGGGAAAGGTGAGGTGTTCCGTCCGCAGTACAGCATCCACAACGAGTTCCTGCGGGCCAACAGCGCATCTGATGCCCAGTTTCCTGAGACACCCTCTCCCGTTCTAAAAAACGCCATCTCGCTCCCTTCAATTGGGGGTTGCCAGGCCCTCACCCTACCCCACCTCTCCACCGCTGTGTTCTCTATGCCCGCTATGGACCCCCTGGTGTGCATGGTAGGGCGGATCCCTACCTCTCCCCTGGGGAGCCCAGACGGGGCTGACATCCTGGAGATTGAAACCCTGTTGCGTTCCATCGAGGTCTTCAGCAGCGACCCGACCAGACATCCGACAGAAGTCACAACCAAACCAGACGTCCTGCTGGATCTGATAGAGAAACCAGAGAAGCCAAAGACAAAGAAAGTCTCCAAAAGTAATCATAAAAAGCACAATGGTGAAAACGGGTATGAAAAGCCTTCACCTACCTATTACATCAATGGCAACAGCAATGGTAATGGTGTCTTCAATGAAAACAGCAATGGCATCTTCAATAGTAACGAAGGCTTCAGCGGCAATGACAACCGCAATGGCTTTAGAAGCTTTAACAATGACATTACCCTCCGCTTCGAGAAAAAGCTCTCTGATTGCAATGGAGACTGGGTGGACAGGGACAGCGGGGTGGACGAGGGGCGCCTTTGCGACTTTGACTTTGAGTTCTCCAAGGACAAGAGCGTGTCACAGTATTCAATCTCCCACATCACCGGGTCTCTTCTGTCACTTGAACTCGATTTGGGCCCCTCCATTCTTGATGATGTACTCAACATCATGGGTGACCCCAAGGCAAAGAGCAGACCTTGAGCAATGCCAAAGCTGAAGAGGCGAAAGGGAAATACAGAACTTGAGAGAAGTATGAGAAAGGTCTCACAAACCTGTCAAGATACAGTCCATGGCATGTGGAGCGCTGCTTTATGTCCTTATTTTCAAAATAAGTTTCTAATTTAGCTTCTTGGAAGTCTCAATGCTTTTATTGTTTGTGCGTTGTGCCACCAGTATTAGGAGATGCATGTGCTATTGAATTACTACTAAACCAAAACCATTGTGCCTTTTATTTTGCAATTAAATTAAGATTAAAGGGTAGTTTAGTGTTCTTTTCCTGGCTTTTGCTGTAGATAAAAAAAAGGTTGCTTTGATACACAATCTAAAGCCCTGTTTCTCTGTAAATATAATGCATCTTGTGTGACTTTTAACATGTTTATCAAGGCACTGTTTTGTTTGTCACATGACCATTTTATTAACAAAACTACAAAGAATCCTATGCATAATATACAGTACTTGTGTTTTTATTAAATGGCATTAATAAATAAAAATGTGTCCTATTTCCCTCTACTTTTTTCAAAAGAGTGAAATAATATGTGATTGTGCAGTTGTATCATTGATGGTATGATACAGTATATTTCAGAGAAAATGACTGAGGTTTGAGAGTAAAAGATGGAGGAACTCAAAGTGAAGACGATAGGCCTACACAGTACAGTACACTTGGAAAGTGAGAAAGACGAGCAAAAAAAGCGAGAAGGCCTGAGAAGAGATGCGAAACGGAAACAGACACGAGAGAGTGGGAAAAAAAGAGAAGAACAGAATAGATTTCTTTCTCATCTTCTGGCATTCTTTACGTTCTGCTTCACTGCCCTGCGGTGGGAGCACTGGTGGGAGAGCACTCAACCAGGCGCCTGCTCCGTTTGTCTGCGTGCGGACGGGGACAAGCAGAGGAGGGGTCTTTAAAATTCCCTACATTCCAGGAACGGAGCACAAGGATCCAGGAGCGGTCATAAATCAGCTGTTTAGAGTTGTTGTGTAATGGGTTGTAAAAGTGTCTCACAAGACAGGCAAACTTTTTTTTTTGTTTCCGTGCAAAGAGATGGATTGCAGCTCTCCTCTGTCTTTGATCAAGAAGGTCAATTCCTGACCTGGCGGTGTTGAGGCAACATTCTGATTTGGCAATTGAAGTCGGAAGTTTACATAGACCTTAGCCAAATACATTTAAACTCAGTTTTTCACAATTCCTGACATTTAATCATTGTAAAAATTCCCTGTCTTAGGTCAGTTAGGGTCAGCAATTTATTTTAAGAATTTGAAATGTCAGAATAATAGTAGAGAGAGTGATTTATTTCAGCTTTTATTTCTTTCATCACATTCCCAGTGGGTCAGACACTCAATTTGTATTTGGTAGCATTGTCTTTAAATTGTTTAACTTGGGTCAAACATTTTGGGCAGCCTTCTACAAGCTTCCCACATTAAGTTCGGTGAAATCTGGCCCATTCCTCCCGACAGAGTTGGTGTAACGGAGTCAGGTTTGTAGGCCTCCTTGCTCACACAAACTTTTTCAGTTCTGCCCATACATTTTCTATGGAATTGAGGTCAGGGCTTTGTGATGGCCACTCCAATACCTTGACTTTGTTGTCCTTAAGCCGTTTTGCCACAAATTTGGAAGTATGCTTGAGGTAATTGTCCATTTGGAAGACCCATTTGCGACCAAGCTTTAACTTCCTGAATGATGTCTTGATATGTTGCTTCAATATATCCATAGAATTTTCCTTCCTCATGAAGCCATCTATTTTGTGAAGTGCACCATTCCCTCCTGCAGTAAAGCACCCCCACAGCATAATGCTGCCACCCCCGTGCTTCGTGGTTGGGATGGTGTTCTTCAGTTTGCAATCCTCCCTCTTTTTCCTCCAAACATAATGATGGTCATTATGGCCAAACAGTTCTATTTTTTTTTTATCAGAGGACATTTCTCCAAAAAGTAAGATCTTTGTCCCCATGTGCAGTTGCAAACTGTAGTCTGGCTTTTTTATGGCGGTTTTGGAGCAGTGGCTTCTTCCTTGCTGAGCGGCCTTTCAGGTTATGACAATATAGGACTCGTTTTACTGTGGATATAGATAATTTTGTACCTGTTTCCTCCAGCATCTTCACAGGGTCCTTTGCTGTTGTTCTGGGATTGATTTGCACTTTTCGCACCAAAGTACGTTCATCTCTAGAAGAGAGAATGTGTCTCCTTCCTGAACGGTATGATGGGTGCGTGGACCCATGGTGTTTATACTTGCGTACTATTGTTTGTACAGATGAACGTAGTACCTTCAGGTGTTTGGAAATTGCTCCCAAAGATGAACCAGACTTGTGGAGGTCCCCAATTTTTTTCTGAGGTCTTGGCTGATTTCTTTTGATTTCCCACGATGTCAAGCAACGAGGCACTGTGTTTGAAGGTAGGCCTTGAAATACATCCACAGATACCCCTCCAATTGACTCAAATGATGTCAATGAGCCTATCAGAAGCTTCTAAAACCATGACATAATTTTCTGTAAATTTCCAAGCTGTTTAAAGGCGCAGTCAACTTAGTGTATGTAAACTTCTGACCCACTGGAATTGTGACACAGTGAATTATAAGTGAAATAATCTGTCTGTAAACAATTGTTGGAACAATTACTTGTCATGCACAAAGTAGATGTCCTAACCAAAATTATAGTTTATTAACAAGACATTTTTGGAGATGTTGAAAAACAAGTTTGAAAAACAAGTTTGAATGACTCCAACCTAAGGGTATATAAACTTCCGACTTCAACTGTATGTGAACACTGCTGTTTACAAAAGGTGCTGTGGCTGCAGTATGGTGTGATATGTTGCATTCCTTTGAAAGTTAAAAGGCTTTGCGTCAGAACAAATAATTACCAGAGACTGATTTGACATCCTCAAATGGAAAATACTGAAAACATTTTAATTGTCTGTAATGTGTTATAAAAGGTGTGAGACATTCCATTTGTGTGTTTGTGGGATTGTTTAAGTTTGTTGTCTAGTTGTGAAGCCTTGTACAACTTCTGGTCTCGACCATGCTGCTAATCTTTCACTGAGGTGCTGGGTTAGGGCTGCCAATTGTCTTTTTGTCTTTCATCATACATGTTTGTTTAGTATGATTTATTTTTATTATAAATAAAAAGAAAAATCCCCTTTTTCTCCCCAATTTCGTGATATCCAATTACAGTCTTGTCCCATCGCTGTAACTCCCGTACAGACTCGGGAGATGCGAAGGTCAAGAACCATGCGTCCTCCGAACCACGCACTGCTTCTTGACACACTACTCGCTTAACCCGGAAGCCAGCTGCACCAATGTGTCAGAGGAAACACCATACAACTGGCTACCGAAGTCAGCATGCATACGCCTGGCCCGCCACAAGGAGTCGCTAGAGCACGATAGGACAAGAACATCCCAGCCGGCCAAACCCCCTCCTATCCTGGACAACGCACCATGGGTCTCCCTGTCACGGCCAGTTGCGACAGCCTGGGATCAAACCAGGGTCTGTAGTGACACTGTGATGCAGTGCCTTAAACTACTGCGCCACTCGGGAGGCCCAGTCAGATTTTTTTTTTAAATCTCAACTACAGGCCTCATATAGCCTGTACTGCCTGTCTCAATCCCCAAATTGCCAACTCTCTGTGCTGGTCTAGCGAAAAATCATGCAAGAAGAATAAATAATGCCATGGATTGTGCATATTTATATAGAAGGTAGAAAATAACCTTGTTGGCCTGTGTTTTATGACCGGGGCGTTTAGGGCCAAAGCAGGGCTGGATCAACCCAGGGTTACACTCTTCACTATCACAGCTGCTTTTCCTCAACCTCCATGTATGCTACAAAGTAAAGTAAAGAGAGATAGTCATGATCCAAATGGATACATTTAGCATGTGATACACCCACAGACATATAACTAAATAGAACAATATACCTACTTGTTTCTCTGACTCAATCTTGAATACACTGCCTGTTTTCCAGCTCAGACTCAAGTGCCTTTCAAATGCAATTACTATAAATGTTTGACCCAAACATAGTTATTTTCCATGTTTTCACCACACGGAGCCAGACAAACACAGTCATTATTGCTGGGGAAAAAGGGTGTGTTGTAATTGGTTTAGCCAGATTAGTGACACTCCAGAAGGATGGAGAGGTGACACAGGCGTCGACAGATTCTGCTCTACCTGGAGCTCTGTAATTGTCTGTTGGTCGCTTAACAAAAATAGCAAATACTTAAAGGCCCAATAAGGCCATTTTTATCTCAATATCAAATCATTTCTGGGTAACAATGAAGTACTTTATTGTGATTGTTTTCAATTAAAATGAGAAAAAATAGCAAGAGCAAAATTTCTCAAGCAAGAATTTTGCTAGGACTATCTAGGAATGGTCTGAGTAGGGAAGGAAAACTGAAAACTAGCTGTTATTGGCAGAGAGGTTTGGGACACTTTCTTATTGGTCCATTTACTAACTTAGCGCCTTGCGTTGTCACCAGGCAGGCCAGAACGCCATACCACCACGACAGGCTGAAATGTATTTTCAAACAGCTCTTACACTAAAAGGGCATTACCATAATTTTCACAATTTCATGGTATTATTCCAACCTCATAGTGTGGAAATATGTATAAAACGCAGGAAATCTATTTTTTTACTGCACTGGGCCTTTAATCACTCAATTCTATTTTCTGTGACTTTGGTGCCGTGGGTTGGCAACGTGGTGACAATAAGAAGCCTGGGGAAAAGGGAGGAATTAACTGGAAAAATATGTTTATTCACTTGCCCGTTACATGGTTTTCTAGTTGACTAACCAAGGTAACACACAAAGTAGTTTATAGCCATATTTTTTTTTACATAATGGAGGTATTAGTCATGTGTAGCTGGGCTCATGGATCAGTAAACATTCCCTCCTATGATAAGCCAAATATACTGGCTAAACTGGCTATTTGTTTTATGCATGCAAACATCCCATAATTCCTATGTAATGTGACATGTAAAACATTTACCGCTAAGCTTGTTTTCACAAAGAACGTTCTGGTTCATCACAACCGTTGATAAATCGTTTGTGGTTCTCAAGAAACTGCCTCTCGCTTCAAATACCCCAACAGAACATTTGAGATCATGGGAGTCCAGCTCTCTCCTGTTCCTGTTTCCTGGACTACGGTGAAGCTGTCAGGTTTCAGGATGAATAAGCTTTGGCCCGTGGGCCAGGTGTGCCAAAGAAAGCATAACTCAAACCAAGACAATTTTTTTTACACCACCTCTCAGACAGCCCAGAATAATGTGTGCAGTGTCTTTCACATAGAGGTGTTATTCTCAGAGTCCCTCATAGTGATATTTGCACTAGGTGAAAAGAGGGACATTTTTTAATACGACATTTCCCTGCTCTCTGGCATGCTGTGGAGACAGCAGAAGCATGGTAAGGAGGATAAAGGTCTTCTTGTTTTCCCCTCACACTGCTATGAACGCTTTCCAGCCATGCAGAAGGCAGGACAAGAAGAAATGTTTGAGACTACAACTAGGCCTATCTTGATAATAAATATGAGCGTTAATTGTTATTGCGTAAGAAAGAGATATCATTTCTTGTGGAGGGAATGCCAGGTTTGATGCTTGGATTAAGCCATCGGGACCAGGGTTAATGAGGGGAGCTTTACGGAGACACTTTGGGATGCTTTGCACAGAAGCAGGGATTGTGTGTTCATCCCAAACCTGCTGAATCAGTTGCTTGGAATGGAACCCAGTTCACCTTAGACAGAGAAAAAAAACCCAGCAGAACGTTGAGTATTTACTTCACCTGAGGGGCGAATAAAATAGCAGGGGGAGAAAGTGACGCAGAGCAGACTACAAGCAGGCTCACATGCAGTTTGGTCTCCGGGGCATGCAAACGTCAGGTCTGCCGTGTTGACGGTTGTTTGCAGACCGTTTCCATGGTGAGGGAGATTTGTGTCTGCAGCATGTGAAGACGGAAGCTGAGGTGGGGGCAAAAGTCTAGGGTTGAAGCCCTGAACAGTGTCAGATTGGAGGGAGAATGATGGGTACAAGACGAGATCCAGACGTCATTCCAGTGTAGGACCTTTTTGTGCAGCCCTCCTCAGTACTCACAACCCATGTAAACATGTTTAGAACTGTTCACTTGCATGTGGTTAAAGGTCTATGTGACTGCTTTGAGAGGGAGAGTTTAATAATTGACGTTTCACCACTGCCTTTGTGAAGTTTGAACTTTAGTAGACAACGTACAGTGAGCTCCTAGAGCATTGGGACCGTGACAATGTTGTTGTTGTTTTGGCTCTGTACTCCAGCACATTGGATTTGAAATGATACAATGGCTATGAGGTTAAAGTGCAGCTTTAATTTGAGGGTATTTTCATCCCTATCAGGTGAACGACATGCCACTGGCTTTGAATGAAGCTAGTGTGTCTATGTATGCGGATGACTCAACACTATAAATGTTAGCTACTACAGTGACTGAAATTACTGCAACACTTAAAGAGCTGCAGTTAGTTTCAGAATGGGTGGCAAGGAATAAGTTAGTGCTAAATATTTTATTTAAACTAATAGCATTACGTTTGGGAGAAATCCTTGACTAAACCCTAAACCTCAACAAAATCTTGTAATGAATAACGTGGAAATTGACTAAACTGCTTGGAGTAACCCTGGACTAGAAACTGTCATGGTCCAAAGATATTGATACAACGTTTGCTAGGATGGGGAGAAGTCTGTCCATAATAAAGTGTTGCTCTGCATTCTTAACAGCGCTATCACCAAGGCAGGTCCTAGTTCTAGGTGCCACAAAGAGGGACTTAGGAAAATTGCAATTGTCTCAGAACAGGGCAGCACGGCTGGCCCTTGGATGTACACAGAGAGCTGACATTAATAACATGCAGGTCAATCTCTCCTGGCTGAAAGTGGAGGAGAGATTGACTACATCACAACTTGTATTTGTGATAGTTATTGACATGCTGAATACACAGAGCTGTCGGTTTGAACTACTGGCACATAGCTTGGACACACATGCATACCCCACAAGACATGCCACCAGAGGTCTCTTCACAGTCCCCAAGTCCAGAACAGACTATGGGAGGCGCACAGCACTACATAGAGTCATTACTACATGGAACTCTATTCCACATCTAGTAACTCATGCAAGCAGTAAAATTTGATTTAAAAAAACAGATAAAAATACACCTTATGGAATATCGGGGACTGTGAAGGAACACAAACATAGGCACAGACACACGATAACATACGCACTATACACACACATGGATTTTGTGTTGTAGACACAGTACATGGTTGTAGAGTAGGGGCCTGAGGGCACACAATGTGTTGTGAATGTATTGTAATGGTTTTTATTTATTTGTATTTAGCTGGACACCAGGAAGAGTAGCTTCTGCCTTGGCAGCAGTTAATGGGGATCCATAATAAATACAAATACAAACCGTTTAGAAATTACAGCACCTTTTGTACATAGTCCCCACATTTTAGGGAATAAAAATTCACTTATGTGCATTAAAGTAGTAAAAAGTTCAGTATTTGGTCCAATATTCCTAGCACACAATGACTACATCAAGCTTGTGACTCTACACATTTGTTGCATGCATTTTCTGTTCGTTTTGGCTGTGTTTCAGATTAAGTTGTGCCCAATAGAAAATAATGATAAATAATGTAAATAATGAGTCACTTTTAACAAAAACATCTGTAGTGTTAGAAACATATTCTATTCTTATTTACAATAAAATTGACTCCAAAATTTTACAATACATTTTTTACCATTCATATACCGTTTTGAGACAAATCAGCCTTTTTTATACACACAGCATGGCTTACATCTCACACGATGAGATTTGTTGTGCTTTTTGAATGAAAGAATCCTCTGGACAGTCAGATAACCCACCAGGATAGAACATATTCTGGATGTCCATTGAGGGAACAGTTGTTCTACTTGGCAGATGAACAACACACAGCACAGTTTCAAACCTATGCTGATGAATTCTGCAAATATAAATCCTATACCCATAACTTGTTGAATTGGTGTAGGTGTCTCCTTCTGACTACCACTCATACAGATCAGAGAGAGGTCAAAGTTCACTGTGAGATTGTCATCATTTTGATATTTATATATATGCCTCTAACTTTCTCACTCATCATTATTCACAATTCATTCAGGATTATCTGTAATCATGGTTCCATCCACATATTAATGTAGGCGTCTTTATAAACATATTCTATTCTTATTTACAATAAAAGTGACTCCAAAATGACACGATACATTATTTACCATTCGTTTCGAATGGGCACAAAATTATTTGAAACACAACCAAAACAAACAACAAATGCATCCGACAAGTTTGTAGAGTCACAAGCTTGATGTAATCATTGCGTGCCAGGAATATGGGACCAAATAGTAAACTTTTGATTACTTTAATACACATATACAATATGAATTTGTCCCAATACTTTTGGTCCCCTAAAATGGGGGAACCATGTACAAAAAGTGCTGTGATTTCTAAACAGTTCACCCGATATGGATGAAAATACCCTCAAATTAAAGCTGACTGCTAACAGTCTGCACTTTAACCTCATAGTCATTATATTCATAGTGCTGGAGTACAGAGCTAAAACAACAAAAAATACTTTTCTCACTGTAAAGTAATACACCTTGTGTCCCACCGTATTGTCGGTTCATTTTGGACCTCTAACCCCTTTTCAACATTGTGTGTTTCAGCTAAAGACTTCTGGGTCTTACAATTTGGATTTGTCTTTCTCAAGGACTTTTTATGAGACAAGGGCTCTACGTCTGTAGAGTCCGAATGTTTTGCTCTATGGTGCTCACAAGCAACACAAGAGTAATTCAAAGGTAAGGAGTTCTTCGACATTGAAGATTATAGGAAATCCCAGGACATATATATAATACTGTTATATAATACTGTTATATGCTAACATAGGTGCTGTCACAAATTCCAAACGCCACACAGTTGTCACTGACTAGTTGGATATTCATTTCCCACTAAACAAACCATTTCTGTATTTCCAGTATTCGTATAAATAAAAAAAATTATGAGGTTTTTGCTTTGAGGACCTTTTTTTTAATGACATTTTGCCACTAAAACTCGTGAATGCAGCTGTTTTATTGTAACCCTAGTTGCCCTGAAAATAAAATGATCAAATACTTAATTGTGATGCTAAATATAAGGGCTGGACAAAAACACAGGCCCGATGAGGTTAATGTACCTTAAAAGAGGACTGACTTGTACTTAATTGGCTTCAGATACATGTTGCTATCCCCCAGAGTTCAGCCTGCAGTCAGAGACAGACAGACAGACATAGTACTTACTGTACTGTCAGCTTAGTGATTGATACAGAAAAGCCTCCGTGAAAAGCCCAAAAGCTTGCGGCGCTTGCCAGTCAATCTCTTTCATTTATGGCATCCCTCACACAGGAAACACCATGAATTATTCAGTCACCTCACATCCTGACAGAGTGCGCGCAACTGTGACAGAATCTTGCGATGTGAAATGTATGCACTTGAGTGGAGGCTGCTGAGGGGAGGACGGCTCATAATAATGGCCAGAGCGGAGCCAATGGAATGGCATCAAACGCCTGGAAACCATGTGTTTGGTGTATTTGATACCCTTCCACTGATTCCACTCCATCCATTACCCCAAGCCCCAAGCCCTCCCCGATTAAGGTGCCACCAACCTCCTGTGATGCACGTGACTATGTCTGGGCTCGTATTCATGAAGCGTCTCACAGCATGAGCTCTGACCGTGGATTAGTTATGCCTTTAAATGGATACTTCGGGATTTTAACTAGCGTTAGTGTAATGACCAGTCATTGCGCTAACGCTAGTTAGCAGCTCCCTTCAAACTGCACGCAGAGACATAAAAATGGTATTCACGAGTTCATCTGACTAAATAAAGAGCTTTACTGCCAACATCCCAAGGTTTCCCTTTAAAAATCAAAATGAATAAGAGGGGGGACCTGATCCTATATCTGTACTCTTATTGAGACGCTTCATTAGACGCTGAGCGGTCCTCAAAAGGCAGTGTAAGGAGGAGAGGACGAGAACAAAGAATATTTATTTCAGTTGCGTCTTCTCTGCTATGTTCGGCTGTATTTTGAACCGCCCCGATCATCTCCACGGCAATCAGTGCCCATTTAGAGTCTCTCCAATAGAGAGCCCCACTCAACTGTCTATATTCACACATACGTGGAATTTACACGTGATATTTATGTTTGCTCTTTGCAGTGTTTTCTCAAAACCACACTGAAAATTCCTGTCAATGTCACGGGGGAAGGGTTGTAGACTGGGAGGACATTTCCCCTTATAGATATGTGGGAAATTCAGCCGGGGTGACATCACTTGCCCTCTTTACCTCTCCCCCCTCCCACTCTCTGTCCCAGTCATACAACTGTACAACACTTCTGTCAGTCTCATGGCACTACTGTAGTCCACAGTGTCACCTTTCTGAATCCCGAAAGTGGGGCATTGCACTTAGTGTACTTCCTGTACTCAATGAGCATGCATGGCTGCCGTCAGAAGTACAGTAGGCCTACAATATAGATCTACTTTGAGTTTGTTCAGTGGAAAACAACCGTATTTGAAAAGTACTACAAATGCATGAAACAGAACTGGACATTCTGCCCAGTGACTAACTCTAAGAATATACCTTGAGCACTATCGCTTTTATCTACTTCATTACATATTCTTCCTGTATTAACCAATAGTGCACCCTAAGTTGAACCTATTGCGACACACACACACGCACACACACACGCACACGCATTTTCAAACGGAGCAGCGTTCACAGGTCAACGATCTACATTCCTACCGTTATGGGCCAGCCGCCCTCGGATTCTGCCTTTTAAGGTAAGACCCCGCTCTCTGTTTGCCTCGCTCCCTCTCCTCCTCTTGAACCCTCGGTTACCCGGGGGCTCTATTGGGTGACCCAGACACTTTATTTAATAAGTTGTCACTGGAGCTGTCAAGGGAGCACATCTGCAGGACATTTCCAACAGGCTCCTCTGGTCTAAACCCTTGAATGGAGCAGCCAGCTATTGACTTTACGTTTTGTTTGGAGTGAACTTTGTACACTTTGGTTTCAGCACCGGACAGTTATGGCCAGGTGGTAGGGGAAACCATGTAGATCTGCCATAGTATCGAAGATATGGAACAACATTTCAGAAAAAATATCATCAAACAACAGAATGAGTGTGTGTGCAGTACAGTACGTGCAGTATGTGTGTGTGAGAGCAAGTTGCAGGAAATGATGACGACCTCACAGTGGACTTTGACCTCTTCCGGAGAGAAGCATTGTGCTGCCTTCCACCCAAACACAACACGCTACCTTCTTCAACATCTTCCCTCGTTCCCATATGACACCGTATGGGATGTATTCTGACGTGTCAGACAGCACTTATCGGCACACCAGCCTCTGTTGGAGCCTTTTCCATGTGGATTGTCAATCACAGCTAGGAGAGATGCATGTCCTCCTCATAAGGCCAGTCCACATGGGGGTAAATCTGTGTCAGACTTCCAGTATGCCCTGAGCTAGGATCCACGACACTCTACTGCTCAGACCTCAGAAACTGTCTGTTTGAACGTTAAATAGGATAAACTTCCTGACACTGGCTTAGATTGATCTGTATGAGTGGTAGTCAGAAGGAGACACCTACACCAATTCAACAAGTTATGGGTATAGGATTTATATTTGCAGAATTCATCAGCATAGGTTTGAAACTGTGCTGTGTGTTGTTCATCTGCCAAGTAGAACAACTGTTCCCTCAATGGACATCCAGAATATGTTCTATCCTGGTGGGTTATCTGACTGTCCAGAGGACTCTTTCATTCAAAAAGCACAACAAATCTGATCGGGTGAGATGTAAGCCATGCTGTGTGTATAAAAAAACACGTTAGGCTGATTTGTCTCAAAACATTGTATCTGTAAATGTATTTTTAGCAGCGACGTGACTCTTTTATCAACATCTTACCCCTGACATCAATAAAACAGATCAACTATCTTTCCAAAATATCAAAAGTCAAAAGGTTTTCTGTCAAGATGGAACATAGTTTCCCAGATCCAATCATTTTTGGTGTTGTTGTTGAGGAACATGACCTCATCCAAGGATAGTAGATCACTAGTGTCAAGTTTAATGATCTTGCGAATACCTCACTGATGTGCATTTTTGACCTCCTCCAATCTAAGGTCATGACCTCCTGAATGTCATCCACAGTTCAGCTCACTCTCCAAAGAAGGAGTCATAGAAAGGCCTCAGTTTATATGTTCTCTTTGAGTATATAGCTCAACTTGACGACTCATGACGATGTCATTATGGAAACAGGTTTACAAATGGCAGTGATGCGGGAATGTATCTCACACAATACGACCACAGGAAGTAAATAGTAAGGATTTAGTAATAGTAATAGTAAGTACAGATCAACAAAGTAGGACCTCTGCTTCTTCGTCTGTGGTAGTTAGAGTAGATGGATTCACTGTTGTTCATGCACGGTGTTATTCGAAAACGCTGGATTTCAAATCCAATGTTCAAAAACATTATTGACACCTATTTGCATAGTTTTAATAATGCATAAAAACCCACGACAAGATACTCAGGAAATATTAAAATACTATTGTTTAGCTGAGGTGCAATAACACCGTGTAGGAACAAATGTGTACAAACAACAGTATTGACACGTGTACACATCAAATTTGAATTTTGAATAAAAAAATCTACAACAAAAAAAAATGGCACTGACTTTGCTGATAACTTCTGTATTGAGGAAAAAAATGTACTTACTACGACTGTGATATGCGGTTGCCTCTTAAACTAAGATGAATGCACGAACTGTAAGTCGCTCTGGATGAGAACGTCTGCTAAAGAACTCAAAATGTAAAATAAGGGTCAGAGTTCTGTGGTGGATGTAAACAAATCAAAATGTGAATGTTGAAGTGATGTGAAATACATATCACCACTTATCTCATAATGGACACTTAAGAGAATGATAAAGGCCTCTAGTGGCCAAAATACTATATGAACATGGGCAGCGCCATTGAAGTTGGAAGTCCCACCCTTTTAACATAGTCAACTGGGTGGGTCTTCTTGGCTGATCAATCTTGGTGACCCTGTTGAAGTTATGTTCAACCAGGTCATCAGGAGGGATTCAATTTATTTATTAGGATCTCCATGAGCAACAGCTAGTCTTACTGGGGTCCGATACATACTCGAAAAAGACATTGCAGACAAAATGCTTTCCAATTGACATATATTTACATACATGTACGTAAATCGTGAAGACCAAATTGACTACTTCAAAATGGAGATTGTGGCGCTGCCCACGCTGTCACAGACACTATAATGGCACAAGACACAAAGATGAGTCCTCGTATCTATCTATCTATCTATCTATCTATCTATCTATCTATCTATCTATCTATCTATCTATCTATCTATCTATCTATCTATCTATCTATCTATCTATCTATCTATCTATCTATCTATCTATCTATCTATCTATCTATCTATCTATCTATCTATCTATCTATCTATCTATCTATCTATCTATCTATCTATCTATCTATCTATCTATCTATCTATCTATCTATCTATGTGCTGAACAGATCTTGTAACTCGTTAGCAGCCAGCACCCTCTGCTGCATTGAAATGGAAACTCTCAGTATACTGGCTGAAAGTATTAGCCAAACTAACAAACACAGAAATCCCTAGGCATTAACAAAATAATAACTCCAGTCATCAAATATCCATGCCCCTAACAATTAGATCAGAATAAGAGGATTATGGGCCGTTTTCACCCCCAGCACCCCAATGCTCCCCAGACCACACAGATTTGTCTCAGCACTTAACCGGAACATTCCATACTTATGAATGTCAAATACAATTAGGCCCTAAAAGCTGCTCAATCCCACAATACTGGGATGGGAAGATCCAGCAGGTCGATTGGGAAGGGCAGCACTGCGAATCAAATGTGTTATGAAGTGATCTTTCTCTTATTCGTATATGTGATTCTGGTACTGGTGATTCAGTGTTGTGTAAGAATCATTTTAAACACATTGTGCCATATCAACGTAGCGTGAGCTGAGGTAAGCCTCTTGTTATACCAACTCTGGGAGAGAATTACCTGGAATTGGAACCTCAGGATTTCCTGGGATTGCCCCCTTAATAAATCCCCTAAATGGGATTTCCAGAACAGAGTTATACCAAGACAAGGTAGGTCCATTTCTTGTGTTAGTAAGCACGCACACGCCATTTTCTTAAACGGTAAATATGTCACAACTGATGGCCATTGATGATATAACAGGTGCAATATTAACGGAAGTCCTAAAAGTAGAATCATTTTAATGAGGATTTTTTTTTATCCCCACTGATCCAATTTTGCAAAGGGCCTCTGTGTCAATTTAAGCCACTGGGTAAATTTTCAGTCAGAGTTTAGACTAAAGCTCATACAAAAGTTAGGTTTTTACTAATGAGATTATCTGCGCTTTCGCCTCCATCACAAACAGCCAGAGAGAGAGAGAGAGAGAGAGAGAGAAAATGACCCAACCATTCTGAGATTTGGCTTGAACCCAAGTCCTTCGCATGCAACCTGCTAATTCGTCTGGCTGGCTAACAACCCGTTTGCGTGCCAGCTGATCATTAGAAGAGTTCCATTGCACCGATAGAAACGAACCGGTCACCAAATATGTCACATGCCCAGGTCATCCTAATTCAGAAGGCGGCGTGCGTAGCTGCTCATGACATGAGTTGGGGTAGGCAACGGGCCACGACAAGGAGCTGTGGGTGGATACAGAAACAAGTGCTACTGTATGAGATTACTGGTCCATGGGGCTGCTGTACAAAGGGAGACAGGCAGGGAAAGAAGGCGGTTTGGTGCTTGCCTTGCCAGCTGTGTGAACACGAAGGTCTCTCTGACGTTAAGCTGATTAGGGGGACTTGTGGTAGAATTAGAAACACATTTATTCTAATTTTGGGAGTCTCTCCAAGAAAAACGAAATGTGAAAAGCCTCCTATTGATACACATGCACATGCAGGACGAAATGAATTGCAAGTAAGCCAAGAAACATTCAGGTCCCTTGGAATGGTTGTTGAGACTGGAGAAAGGAGCACCTTTCCTGTGTTTCATTTCCTTTCATATTTGGTCCAGTTATTATTTTTCATATTTGGCACTGTAGCTCTTCTTCTTCACCTTCAGTTGTCCAGTGAGTTGAAGGGTGGAGATGCACATACTGGGATACTGGGATTACTGTTCTGGATCTCCAAAATAACCAATGCACTTGTCTAAGAAAATGATCTGAGACATGTCCCCCTGATGGGCCAAGGAAGGTAAAGTATCTCGTGATCCAAGATACATTTGAACCAACCTCAAAGAAGGTTATCCAGGCCTTAAGGCTAGCTCACTTTACACTATACAGTCCCTTCGGAAAGTATTCAGATCCTTTGACTTTTTCCACATTTTGTTACCTTATTACCTTATTCTAAAATGTATTAAATATTTTTTTCCCCCTCACCAATCTACAGACAATACACCATAATGACAAAGCAAAAACAGGTTTTCAGAAATGTTTGCTAATTTATAAAAAATAAATAAAAAAACTGAAATGTTACATTTAAATAAGTATTCAGACCCTTTACTCAGTACTTTGTTGTAGACCCTTTGGCAGCGATTACAGCCTTGTCTTCTTGGGTATGACGCTAGAAGCTTGGCACACCTGTATTTGGGGAGATTCTCCCATTTTTCTCTGCAGATCCTCTCAAGCTCTGTCAGGTTGGATGGGGAACATCGCTGCACAGCTATTTTCAGGTCTCTCCAGAGATGTTCGATCGGGTTCAAGTCCGAGCTATGGCTGGGCCACTCAAGGACATTCAGACTTGTCCTGAAGCAACTCCCGTATTGTCTTGGCTGTGTGCTTATGGTCGTTGTCCTGTTGGAAGGTGAACCTTCGCCGCATTCTGAGATGCTGAGCGCTCTGGAGCAGGTTTTCATCAAGGATGTCTCTGTACCTCTCTCCCAGTCCCTGCGGCTGAAAAGCATCCCGCAGCATGATGCTGCCCACCACCATGCTTCATCGTAGGGGTGGTGTCAGGTTTCCATAGGTGATGCTTGGCATTCAGGCCAAAGAGTTCAACCTTGGTTTCATCACCTCCCTGATCAAGGCCCTTCTTCCCCGACTGCTCAGTTTGGTCGGGCGGCCAGCTCTAGGAAGAGTCTTGGTAGTTCCAAACTTCTTCCATTTAAGAATGATGGCGGCCACTTCAATGCTGGAGCCATTTTTTGTACCTTTCCCCAGATCTGGGCCTTGACACAATCCTGTCTGGGAGCTCTACAAACAATTCTTTCAACCTCATGGCTTGGTTTTTGCTCTGACATGCACTGTCAACTGTGGGAATTTATATAGACAGGTATGTGCCTTTCCAAATCATGTCCAATCAATAGAATGCACCACAGGTGGACTCCATTCAAGTTGTAGAAATCTCGAGGATGATAAATGGATACCGGATGCACCTGAGCTCAATTTCGAGTCTCATAGCAAACGGTCTGAATAGTTAAGTTATTTCAGCTTTTCATTTTTAATCAATTAGAAAAACAATCTAAAAACCTGTTTTTGCTTTGTCATTACGCGGTATTGTGTGTAGATTTGCTGAGCTTTTTTAAATGTATATTTTTTAAATGTAATCCATTTTAGAATAAGGCTATAACGTACAAAATGTGGAGAAAGTCAAGGGGTCTGAATACTTTACGAAGGCACTGTACGTTACTGCACTAATCTGCAATAATAATCTGTTCACAGGAAAACCATATGACCTATTGGAAAACAAGTGCTTGATAAAAAAAATATAAAAAAATTCAACAGCTTACTCCTTGCATGCTAACTGATCCCCTAAAGCCCCAAAAATGATCTCATCCAAGCAGCTTTTCTAAATTACATAAGATTTATTAGAAGAGTTTAACGACTTGCAAAGAATAACAGTCACAATACAGTCCCCATATGACTCAAATCCAATCACGGAGTCCAACAAAACAAATGGTGTGCCCCCCCCCCCTATGACTGTAAGTCGCTCTGAATAAGAGCGCCTGCTAAACAACTAAAATGTCAATGTAAAATGTGTGTTTGAGATTTGCAGAAACACAGATGCTCTTGACAGCTGCAGCCTTGTTACTTAGGATGTTTTTGTATTAGCTATACCTGTTTGATTAAAAAAAAGAAGCTGTTCTGCCTTCACTGTCTGCCTGCGAGGGAAATGCATGTAAGTGGTCCTTAAACATCGGACATCACGAGAGCTCACGGAAACGTGTTCTTACACTACTTAGCTGTTTCATTGAGACACTTCCAAGCATAATGCTAGTAATTGCTAGCATACATTTGATTAAAGTCCATTTAAGAGGCCCAGCATCGAGGGTGACCAAATTTTCAAAAACAATGCAGAATAATAGTGTTTTTGAGTGCAAACTGTTTCATAAATAACTTTTTAATGAGCTCTTTGTTTGAATTTACTACATAGAAAAACAATGGGGACTTTTGGGGACTGGTTGATTATTGACTTCACCTGCCATCTAGTGTTCAAATGAGTAACCTGCACCTACCGGGGTGCACTTTACTACCATATTACTCCTTACAGGAGTATGGGGACTTTTGGGGACTTACAGGAGTAATATAGTAATATAAAATATATACATTACCAGTCAAAAGTTTGGACACATCTACTCATTCAAAGGTTTTTCTTTATTTTTTAAACTATTTTCTATACTGACATATGAAATCATGTATTAAAAAAGTGTCAAACAAATCAAAATATATTTTATATTTGAGATTCTTCAAATAACCAACCTTTGCCTTGATGACAGCTTTGCACAATCTTTGCATTCTCTCAACCAGCTTCATGAGGTTGTCACCTGAAATGCATTAAAATTAACAGGTGTGCCTTGTTAAAATTTGTGGAATTTCTTTCCTTCTTAATGTTTTTGAGCCAATCAGTTGTGTTGTGACAAGGTAGTTGGTGGTATATAGAAGATAGCCCTATTTGGTAAATTAACAAATCCATATTATGTGAAGACCAGCTCAAATAAGCAAAGAGAAACGACAGTCCATTACTTTAAGACATGAAAGTCAGTCAATACTGAAAATGTACTGAAAGTTTCTTCAAGTGCGGTCACAAAAATCATCAAGCGCTATGATGAAACTATCACTCATGAGGACCCTCCCAGGAAGGGAAGACCCAGAATTACCTCTGCTGCAGAGGGTACGTTTATTAGAGTTAACTACACCTCACATTGCAGCCCAAATAAATGTTTGACAGAGTTCAACAGACACATCTCAACATCAACTTTTCAGAGGAGACAGAGTGAATCAGGCCTTCATGGCCGAATTGCTGCAAAGAAACCACTACTAAAGGACAACAATAATAAGAAGAGACTTTCTTGGGACAAGAAACACGAGCAATGGACATTAGACCGGTGGAAATCTGTCCTTTGGTCTGATGAGTCCAAATTTGCAGTTTTTGGTTCCAACCGCCGTATCTTTGTGCGACGCAGAGTAGGTGAATGGATGATCTCCGCACGTGTGGTTTCCAGAGTGAAGCATGGAGGAGGTGTGATGGTGCTTTGATGGTGATGCTGTCTGTGACTTATTTAGAATTCAAGGCGCACTTAACCGGCATGGCTATCACAGCGTTCTGCAGCGATACGCGATCCCATCTGGTTTGGGCTTAGTGGGACTATCATTTGTTTTTCAACAGGACAATGACCCAACACACCTTCAGGATGTGTAAGTGCTATTTGACCAAGAAGGAGAATGATGGAGACCTGCATCAGATGACCTGGCCTCCATAATCACCCAACCACAACCCAATTGAGACGGTTCAGGATGAGTTGGACTGCAGAGTGAAGGAAAAGCAGCCAACAATGAATTACTCAGCATATGTGGGAACTCCTTCAAGACTGTTGGAAAAGCATTCCAGGTGAAGCTGGTTGAGAGAACGCAAGGGTGTTAAAATCTGTCATCAAGGCAAAGGGTGGATACGTTGAAATATTTACTTTGTTTAACACTTTAGGTTACATGAGTCCATGTGTTATTTCATAGTTTTGTCTTCATTGTTATTCTACAATGTAGAAAATAGTAAAAATAAAGAAAAACCCTTGAATGAGTAGGTGTGTCAACCCTCAGCACCCCTACTTCCCCTGGCTATGTAACATAATATATATTTATAGATATGTAGGATGCCTTCTTTTGAAAGGGACCAAGTGAGTCTGATTGGTTTGGTAATTAAACTTCTGTCGGCTTACAGGGAGTCAGAGCTTTATCAGTTTACAGGGAGTCAGAGCTTTAATCAGTTTACAGGGAGGCAGAGCTTTAATCAGCTTACAGGGAGTCAGAGCTTTATCAGTTTACAGGTAGTCAGAGCTTTAATCAGTTTACAGGGAGGCAGAGCTTTAATCAGCTTACAGGGAGGCAGAGCTTTAATCAGCTTACAGGGAGTCAGAGCTTTAATCAGTTTACAGGGAGGCAGAGCTTTAATCAGCTTACAGGGAGTCAGAGCTTTAATCAGCTTACAGGGAGGCAGAGCTTTAATCAGCTTACAGGAGAGCTTTAATCAGCATACAGGGAGGCAGAGCTTTAATCAGCTTACAGGGAGGCAGAGCTTTAATCAGTTTACAGCTTTAATTTACAGGGAGGCAGAGCTTTAATCAGTTTACAGGGAGGCAGAGCTTTAATCAGCTTACAGGGAGGCAGAGCTTTAATCAGCTTACAGGGAGGCAGAGCTTTAATCAGTTTACAGGGAGGCAGAGCTTTAATCAGCTTACAGGGAGGCAGAGCTTTAATCAGTTTACAGGGAGTCAGAGCTTTAATCAGCTTACAGGGAGTCAGAGCTTTAATCAGCTTACAGGGAGGCGGAGCTTTAATCAGCTTACAGGGAGGCGGAGCTTTAATCAGCATCCGGCTAAAGGTGCAATTTGACTGGCAGCCTGATGTTCAAAGCCTCTATAAATTGTACCATTACTTCACAAATACACCATGAATAGCCTGGATTGAAACTGCTTCACATGAATTTCCTTGCCCACATTTTATCAAACTACCTACACCAAAGGCAGTTATGCAGGCAATGTTTACCGAAGGTCTTAGTTAGGGCTTACTTAGCCTACTAAAGAAAATTACTTTATTCTAATTGTGATTATTGGACAGTTAACAGCTTTATTCATTAGTATCTACACCATCAAGGACAGCAGTATTAACCAAAGTGTGATGAACAACCTCAGCTGGCAGATATGTTTATTTTGTATAATATATGCCATTTAGCAAATGCTTTGTCCAAAAGCAATTTAGTCATGTGTGTTGTGGCAGATCAGGGGGTTTGGTCAAGACGTGTACACAGATTAGACACGAACAGAATTGTATTAGTTCAGTTTCAAGGGTGTTTATAAAAAAAATAGCCCTTGGTGATACCGTCTTCTGGACTCCGGGGTCTTGATGTATCCTATGGGGAAGAAAACTGAGCTCCCACCTTTATCTCTTGTACTGCACACAACTATACAGACATAACCTCTCTTCCCCAGTCCACAACCCTATGTGCTGCCCTTCTGGAAACTTTATGGCATTAGTCCAGCTGGTGAGCAATCAGCCGCTTGATTACTCACCAACCACAATCAGCCCCAATTATTCCTGGCCCCAAAGCCCGTCGAGACCTGGCATGTCCAGCAGAGGGAGCCATCGCCGCGTGATGTAGACTTCATCTGTTACCAGGCCTTTTGAATTGAGAGACGAGTTTAAAGTTTTCTTTACTGACCATAATTTCCACTTGTCTGACCGCTTGCATGATGATGAGTTTCTCACACGACTGGCCTATATGGGTGATGTGTTTTCTCGCCTGAATGACCTGAATCTAGGATTACAGGGACTCTCCGCAACTATATTCAATGTGCGAGACAAAATTGAGGCTATGATTAAGAAGTTGGAGCTCTTCTCTGTCTGCATTAACAAGGACAACACACAGGTATTTCCATCATTGTATGATTTTTTTGTGTGCAAATAAACTCAAGCTTACGGACAATGTCAAATGTGAGTGAGTTGGGTGCTCAATTTACGCAGGTACTTTCCCGAAACGGATGACACAAACAACTGGATTTGTTATCCCTTTCATGCCCTGCCTCCAGTCCACTTACCAATATCTGAACAAGAGAGCCTCATCGAAATTGCAACAAGCGGTTCTGTGAAAATGTTATTTAATCAGAAGCCACTGCCAGATTTCTGGATTGGGCTGCGCTCAGAGTATCCTGCCTCGGCAAATCGCGCTGTTAAGACACTGATTCCCTTTGTAACCATGTGAGAGTGAATTCTCGGCCCTCACTAGCATGAAAATGAAATACAGGCACAGACTGTGTGTGGAAAATGATTTAAGACTGAGACTCTCTCCAATACTCTCCCAACATTGAAGAGTTATGTGCATCCTTTCAAGCACACCCTTCTCATTAACCTGTGGTGAGTTATTCACCATTATTGATGAACAAATAAGGTTTTATATGTAAGATGGTTAAATAAAGAGCAAAATTATTGATTATTATATTATTATTTGTGCCCTGGTCCTATAAGAGCTCTTTGTCACTACCCACAAGCCGGGTTGTGACAAAAACTCACACTCATTCTTATGTGTGGCAGGCTTACAATGATGGCAAAAAAACAAACATTTGAGAGTGCGCTGACCCTGGTGCTAGAGAGGGTACGCAGCTGGAGGTTGAACGTTTGAATGGGTATGGGACCATAAAAAGATTGGGAACCACTGCTAGATGGTTGGAACATTTCTGCAGGGACTTGCTTCCATTCAGCCACTAGTGAGGTCGGGCACTGATGTTGAGCGATTGATTAGGCCTTTGCAGGCCAGTCACGTTCTCCCACACTGATCTCGACAAGCCATTTCTGTATGGACCTTCCTTTGAGCAATGGGGCATTGTCATGCTGAAACAGGAAAGGGCCATCCCCAAACTGTTGCCTCTCAGTTGGAAGCACAGAAGTATCTAGAATGACATTGTATGCTGTAGTGTTAAGATTTCAATTCACTGGAACTAAGGGGTCTGTCACGGGAGCCGATTCTCTCAGCTACTCTCCTGACAGACACCACTCCAGGCCTCCCTGGTCAGAGTATGGCTGAGCTGTTCACCAGATCATGGTCGCTCCAGGCCGCCCAGGCTGGAACCTATGGTGTATCTACCAGAGCGGCGGAGCATCACTTCCCCCCGAGGCGGCCCAGCTGCTCTCCTGACCGATATCCATCTAGGATGGAGCCCCAGCCTGTAGCTACTGTAGATGTCAAATCCAGCCAGGAAGTTGGGGTCTCTCCAGACCGCCTGCCAGCACTGTGTTAGTTCCAGCCCCGAGGGTCCCGCTACCTCCAGACCTTCCAGAGTTCCCTGCGTTAGTATTAAGGCCACAGTCCTCTATTGTTCTAAGTCCACAGTCCCCTGCACTAGTAGCATCTGTCAGGCCTTAGGTATCCTACACAACTATGCCCCACATTCGCTTTGTCGTCCAGTATGCTGTATCCTGCCCTGCACGGTCCGCAGACCCCTGCCTTATTTGGTACGCAGCGTTGTAGCCCACCAGGCTTAGAGCCCCCTGCCATTATAGTTCCTAAGTTAGCTGGCCAGTTTGCAGGTCTGAAGTCTCCTGCCCTGTTTTGATTGCAGCCCCCTACCTTCGTAGGTATACAGTTGCCTATCCCAACACGTTTAGAGCCCCATGCCCTGCCAGGCTTTAAGTTAGATGACCTGTCTGTAGGTCTGCAGTCTCCTGTCCTTCTCAGATTGCAGCTCACTGCCTTAGTTGGTAGGCAGTTTCCTATCCCACAAAGATGAGAGCCTCCTGCCCTACTAGGCCCCAAGTTCGCTGCACTAAGCTCGCTGTGTCAGTCAGTCCACAGCTCCCTAGACTGCCAGGTTTAGAACTTCATGCCCTGCTAGGCCACAAATGATCTACGATAGGTTCTCAGTCCTTAGCCTTCATCTGCCCTCAGTCCCTAGCACTGGGTCCTCAGTCTCCAGCTGTATTAGGTCTGCTGTCTCCAGCATTAGTCGGCCCTCAGTCCATAGCCCAGGTGGGTCATCAGGCTCCTTCCCCACAAGGCTCAAAGGTATCAGTTTCTCCATTAGGCCCAGAACTCTAATGCTCTCCTAGCCCTCAGTCGTTGCCCATGTCAGGCGCAGATTCACTTTCCCAGGCAGGCCCAGAGTAGGTTTCCCTGTCAGGTCCAGAGTCCATTTCGCTGTCAGGTCCAGTGTCAGTTTCCCTGTCAGGTCCAGAATCAGTATACCTGTTAGGAGACTTTTATCTCCCTCACCAACTTCAAACATCTGCTGTCTGAGCAGTTAACCGATCGCTGCAGCTGTACATAGTCTATCGGTAAATAGCCCACCCATTTTTACCTACCTCATCCCCATACTGTTTTTATTGATTTACTTTTCTGCTCTTTTGCACACCAATATCTCTACCTGTACATGACCATCTGATCATTTATCACTCCAGTGTTATTAATCTGCAAAATTGTAATTATTCGCCTACCTCCTCATGCCTTTTGCACACAATGTATATAGACTCCCCCTTTTTTTTCCTACTGTGTTATTGACTTGTTAATTGTTTACTCCATGTGTAACTCTGTGTTGTCTGTTCACACTGCTATGCTTTATCTTGGCCAGGTCGCAGTTGCAAATGAGAACTTGTTCTCAACTAGCCTACCTGGTTAAATAAAGGTGAAATAAACATTTTTTAAATAAAGGTCCAGAGTCAGTTTCCCTGCCAGACACAGAGTCAGTTTCCCTGTCAGATCCAGATTAGTTTTGCTTGTCAGGCCCAAAGTTATCAGCACTAGACTTCCAACCTTTAGCTATTCTAGTTTTGCTGTCTCCAGCCCTAGTCCACCCTCAGTCCACTGCTTCGCTAGGCTATAGGTATTCTGCCTCACTAGTTCTGCAGCCTCTGGCCTCAGTTGGTCTAGGCTATGTTCTGTACTCAGCTAAGTTTGCAGCCTTCCACCATACCTGGCTTGCAGTCCTCAGTGTTAGTAGTAGGTTCCAAGTCCACTGCCCTGTCAGGCCCTGAGTTTCCTGTCCTGCTAGTCCCTCAGCCCCCTGACCTGGGGGACCCACAGTTCCCTGACCTGGGGGGCATGCTCTCTCCAGTCCTGGGGGGCCACCCACCTCCTGCACTGGAAGACCCTCCGGCCCTCTCATCTGGGGAACGTTTCTGGTGACAGCATGCCTCCCAGGTCAGGGAACGATCCCCGATGAGGCTCGCCCAGGGGTCCCCACCTGCTCCAGAATAGGAGCCATGGTGAAAAAGTCACCACCCTCCGCAGCAGCCAGTGAGCTGCCAACCATAGCTGTGGCCAGCCTCCGGCACAATACACAGCGTCCAAAGATGGGCCCCTGAGCAAGTCAGGGGATCCGCCACCACACCCGTGGCATTCCATGGGGTGTTCCAGGACTGTCCCTGCATCTCCGTGCACCTCCTTCACTGGGTGGACCCTTTCTCCTTTTACGTGCACGGAAGCCGGCACTACTGGCCCCCATGGTCCTCTAAAGTGACAGTAGTAATCAGCTGCCCTTCTAGTTCGGTCAGACGCACAGTAGGACTGGACTCAATCCTTTCTGGTCCCTTGCTGCTCTGCCCCACTGTACTGCCTGTCCTGCCAGATAGAATTGAGCGCTTAAAGGACTGAGGCCCCCATTGAGGCCTTTAGAGATATGTGAATTTCCATAAGAAATCCAAGGGCAGCTGTAAAAAAAGAGGCCCTTCTCTTCAGCCAAGTGTTGTGTGTGCATCCGCAATTAAGATCACAAATCATTAAGAGTATCACAACAGTTCAACTACTATTCCACAAGGTTACTTCTTCCAGGTGTGTGTGTGTGCGTGCTAATGTGTGGTGATGAGTCAGAATCTTAACCGTCAGCATGAAGTACTAGCGGGTGAGGGCATTCACAGCCTACCGCTCAGAAAAGCTCTGGCTAGCCGCTTTGACAGTTGTTGTCTGACAACGAAGAACATGGCTGACGTTTTACATTCTCCCAACCAATTGTGCTATTTTTGTTGTTTTTTTAAGCGTTTTTTAACTTATTGTATACATAACGTTGCTGCTACCGTCTCTTACGACCGAAAATAATTTCTGGACAACAGAAAAGCGATTGCTCACCACAGACTTTAATGAGTCCGACGAGAAGGATATCTGACGAGAAGGATATTTCACTGGAACAGGCCCAGATCCACGCCTTTTGAGTGAACATAAGATGCAGACCGAGGATCCTTCTGAGAATCCAGAGGCGAGCGAGTAAACTGCTAGCTATATATATAGTTCAGTGGAGGCTGCTGATGGGAAGATGGCTCATAATAATCTAGAATGGAGTAAATGGAATGGAATCAAACATGTGGTTTTGATATGGTTGATACCATTCAATTGACTCCATTCCAGACATTATTATGAGCCGTCCTCCCCTCAGCAGCCTCTACTGATATAAACTCAGCAAAAAAAGAAACGTCCTCTCACTGTCAACTGCGTTTATTTTCAGCAAACTTAACATGTGTAAATATTTGTATGAACATAACAAGATTCAACAACTGAGACATAAATTGAACATGTTCCAAAGACATGTGACTAACAGAAATTGAATAATGTGAATAATCTGAACAAAGAGGGGGTCAAAATCCAAAGCAACAGTCAGTATCTAGTGTGGCCACCAGCTGCATTAAAGTACTGCAGTGCATCTCCTCCTCTGGAACTGCACCAGATTTGCCAGTTCTTGCTGTGAGATGTTACCCCACTCTTCCACCAAGGCACCTGCATGTTCCCGGACATTTCTGGGGGGAATGGCCCTAGCTCTCACCCTCTAATCCAACAGGTCCCAGACGTGCTCAATGGGATTGAGATCCGGGCTCTTTGCTGGCCATGGCAGAACACTGATATTCCTGTATCGCAGGAAATCATGCACAGAACGAGCAGTATGGCTGTTGGTATTGTCATGCTGGAGGATCATGTCAGGATGAGCCTGCAGGAAGGGTACCACATGAGGGAGGAGGATGTCTTCCCTGTAACGCACAGCGTTGAGATTGTCTGCAATGACAACAACCAGTGGGTCCGATGATGCTGTGACACACAGACCATGACAGACCCTCCACCTCCAAATCAATCCCGCACCAGAAACGCAAATCCGACCATCACCCCTGGTGAGACAAAACCACAACTCGTCAGTGAAGAGCACTTTTTTCTAGTCCTGTCTGGTCCAGCGACGGTGGGTTTGTGCCCATAGGCGATGTTGTTGCCGGTGATGTCTGGTGAGGACCTGCCTTACAACAGGCCTACAAGCCCTCAGTCCAGCCTCTCTCAGCCTATTGCGGACAGTCTGAGCACTGATGGAGGGATTGTGCGTTCCTGGTGTAACTCGGGCAGTTGGTGCCATCCTGTACCTGTCCCGCAGGTGTGATGTTTGGATGTACCGATTCTGTGAAGGTGTTGTTACACGTGGTCTGCCACTGAGAGGACGATCAGCTGTCCGTCCTGTCTCCCTGTAGCTCTGTCTTAGGCGTCTCACAGTACGGACATTGGAATTTATTGCCCTGGGCACATTTGCAGTCCTCAAGGCACATTCACGCAGATGAGCAGGGACCCTGGGCATCTTTCTTTTGGAGTTTTAGTAGAAAGGCCTCTTTAGTGTCCTAAGTTTTCACAACTGTGACCTTAATTGCCTACCGTCTGTAAGCTGTTAGTGTCTTAACGACCGTTCCACAGGTGCATGTTCATTAATTGTTTATGGTTCATTGAACAAGTGAGAAAGTGAGAGAGAAAGGATGAAAGTGAGTGAGGGAGCGAAAGATGGGAAGAGATTGGAAGACAGATGGAGAGAGAGAAACAGAGAAAAAGACAGCAGTGCAAATACACTTAGACTTGAATATTTCAACAACACTTCTCTTCCAACTTGTTAGGCAATCACTTGTCCCTACGGGGGAAGGAGGGCCAGCGACACAGGAGGGTGATTTTTACTGAGGAGGAGAAGGAGGCCATGCTGACAGAGATGCATGCTGTACATTTCGGAGTGAAGCGCATGAATGCCAAAATCAACCTACGCTTTTTCTGACGGGGAATTGTCAAGGAGGTGGACAGCTGGGCAATTGAAATAACCTTCTGGTTATCAATCACACTCTATTATATCTGAAATGATTATGATTTCAATTCATGTCAAATCAGAGAGCACACAATGTTTAAATTTGTCACTTTTTGCTTAAAGGTCAGTCAGTACCCTGTCTAGTTTGAGAGGGTGAAGACTGTGGCACCGGAGTTGAAAGAGTTGTTTCACCATGGCACATGATCGATGACTGTCCCAATTCAAATGTTACCCTAATAAGGTGTTTTGTAATGGTATCTTTATTTGACCACAGCAGATATTATTAATATTATAGAATGTGTGTGTCAGTATCCTTACAAATACGAAAATCTGCAGACTGTATGACACAGATACATACGGGTAAGAATAAAGTCATTGTAATGGTTTTCTTGAGTCGAAGGAGAGGCGGACCAAAAAGCAGCGTGGTTATTATTCATGGTTCTTTAATAAAGAAACTATACATGAATAGACTAACATAACAAGAAATGTGAAAAACCAAAACAGCCCTATCTGGTGCAAACACAGAGGCAGGAACAATCACCCACAAAACCCAACACCAAACAGGCTACCTAAATATGGTTCCCAATCAGAGACAATGACTAACGCCTGCCTCTGATTGAGAACCATATCAGGCCAAACACAGAAACAGACAAACTAGACACACAACATAGAATGCCCACTCAGATCACACCCTGACCAAACAAAACATAGAAACATACAAAGCAAACTATGGTCCCCCCAAGGTGCGGACTCCGGTCGCGAAACCAGAACCTATTGGGGAGGGTCTGGGTGGGCATCTGTCGGCGGTGGCGGCTCTGGTGCTGGACGTGGCCCCCACTTCACCATAGTCTTAGTCCGACTTATTATCCGCTTCCGTGGCCTCCTAACCACAGCGACCCTTCTAAATGACCCCACTGGACAGAGGGGCAGCTCGGGGCAGAGGGGCAGCTCAGGACAGAGGGGCAGAAGCTCGGGACAGAGGGGCGGAAGCTCGGGACAGAGGGGCGGAAGCTCGGGACAGAGGAGCTCTGGCGCCTCAGACTCCGGCAGCGCCGGACAGGCGGGAGACTCTGGCAGCACTGGACAGGCGGGAAGAGCTGTAGGGATGAGACGGAGAGACAGCCTGGTGCGGGGGACTGCCACCGTAGGGCTGGTGCGTGGAGGTGGTACCGGATAGACCGGACCGCGCAGGCGCACTGGAGCTCATGAGCACCGAGCCTGCCCAACCTTACCTGGTTGAATGGTCCCGGTCGCCCTGCCAGTGCGGCGAGGTGGAATAGCCCGCACTGGGCTATGCAGGCGAACCGGGGACACCGGGCGCAAGGCAGGTGCCATGTAAGCCCACCCAAGGAGACGCACTGGAGACCAGATGCGTAGAGCCAGCTTCATGGCACATGGCTCGATGCCCACTCTAGCCCGGCCGATACACGGAGCTGGAATGTACCGCACCGGGCTGCACCCGCACTGGGGACACCATGCGCTCCAAAGCATAACACGGTGCCTGCCCGGTCTCTCTAGCCCACCGGTAAGCACAGGAAGTTGGCGCAGGTCTCCTACCTGGCTTCGCCATACTCCCTGTGTGCCCCCTCCCAGAAATTTTTGGGGCTGACTCTCGGGCTTCCATCCGCGTCGCGGTGCTCGTCTCTCCAACTCCATTCTCCTATAACCTTCCTTGCACTGCTCCAGCGAATCCCAGGCGGGAGACTCTGATTGAGAACCATATCAGGCCAAACACAGAAACAGACAAACTAGACACACAACATAGAATGCCCACTCAGATCACACCCTGACCAAACAAAACATAGAAACATACAAAGCAAACTATGGTCAGGGTGTGACAGTCATCTTCTCTCTAACACCTTAAATGTTCAGGGTGGACCTCATTGGACCCTTCACGAAATCCGGGAATGGCAACAGCTGGTGTCTGCCTGCGACCGATCACAAGTGGGTAGTGGCAATACCCACTAAGGTCCGTAAAGGAAGAGTACGTGCTTAACTCTAAATTCCGTTCTGTAAACCATTAAAAAGGGTGCTAGGAACCAAAAATTGATGTGTGCTTTGTATTATACCCATCACAGACGAGACTAGCGAGGCCACCTCCAAGGCGATGGTGGACTATCTTCTACACCCAAGGTTCTCCTGAGGTCATCTTGAGTGACCGAGGTCATGAACGCTGGAACAAGGTATGGATGTTATAGGTTATCTTCTTTCATTTATTTACAATTTGTTTTTCCATGGTACTTCAGACATATTTCAATATCTTTACATTGTCAATAGGTATGGCTTTCCTACCCCCTCCCCCAGGTTTGGGGAATGGGACCAACCAGACCCTCAAGACTGCCATGCGCACTAATCCATCAACTTTTCTCACGGTAAAATGTAACCTGTGTGTTTGCTTGTTTACATCTCTATCTCCTACACTGTTCCCTTTAACTCTGCTCCCGTTCTCCAGGACCTAGGGAGTTCTGCCCAACACCCAGACGTGGATCCACCTGATGTTCTCCATTACCAATCCCCCTCCAACATTTCATCACATCATTATTGTCATTGTCTGTTAAGAAGGTCTTCTTGCTCTATCTTATAATATGTGAGATACACAGATGAACTAAAAAAAACACTAGTACTGCAAACACTCAGAACAAAGAGAGCAGCAAAGCCTGGACTTTGCAGTCTCCCTCTTCAAGTCCCCCTTCTGAGACTGGGGGACTTGAGAACAAGTGACAGGCAGAATTCCACACACTAGAATTCAGTATTTTAGTCTATGATTGCCATGTGAGTGTACCAAAAGAAATCTGTGAAAATAGATTAATGACACAACTGTACCAAAACCAATCAATGTTTGTATTAAAATCTTAAATCTTGCCAGGTTGGTTTTCATAGCTGTTTCACAATGTGTTCATTATTGTAAGTTGTAACGTTTCCTTTGATGGTATTTATTTGTTCCACATTATTCCTGTATTATTTCAGTGTAGATGAGGAAAGGGCAGTTTAAAAAACAACAACATCACAGCCAGACAAGCCAGTGTATGAATCGAATGGATTTGCATATGAATGGAGTGGAAATTTGCTGACTTCGTGAGCTGTAAGGTAGGTAACTTTAAACTGTCAAGCAGATCACACGTTTTTCTTTGACATTTCCAAAACGTAGCAATGTTTAACTTGTTAAAACAGCGAAATTGTCGTGGAAATCAACCTTCTTTGCATAACGATGATGAAAAGAACGTAATTTAGTCTGTAATGATCTCCAAAATTCGAATCATTAGGTCATCGCGCCGTTGATATAGTAAAGGACGCTAATGGTTTATCAATTGTTCACTAGATATATCAATGTAATTACACCCAACACAATGTTGAAAAACAGAACGCTTCCACTAATAGATCACATAACTAGATGTGAGCTGGACTTGATCCCAACGCTGCCACCAATGTAGCGTAAGAATACGTGGCAAAGTGAGCTCTAACGGCCGTTGCCTAGAAAGCCTAGTACGCCTCTGGGCAGAGGCAGTAGGTCTACAATGCTGGCATATGCCTTGTTACAATAGCCTAAGTATATAACATGATTGACACAACCGTAATAATCATCAGGAAACTGCCTTGGAAGTGCCATAAGTGTAAGCCAACATAATTCATTATTTTACATGAACCTGTTTAACAGCATTGATATGGCTTAATTCATCATAGTCCAGATTCATTATAGTTGCAAGTACCATGCAGTTGCACCAGGGGAATTTAAACCAAACAGTTTTTTGCAGTTCTTCTGTTTCCCCACATTTATATCTGAATTAATTTCCCATCATGAAAATGTATCCCCATTCCCTGTCACGCCCTGACCTTAGTTATCTTTGTTTTCGTTATTATTTTGGTTAGGTCAGGGTGTGACGAGGGCGGTATGTGTGTTGACTTGTCTAGGGTTTTGTACATCTATGGGGTTTTGGTTTGTCTAGGTAAATGTAGGTCTATGGTGGCCTGAATTGGTTCCCAATCAGAGGCAGCTGTTTATCGTTGTCTCTGATTGGGGATCCTATTTAGGTTGCCATTTTCCATTTTTGTTTTGTGGGTTATTGTCTGTGTAGTTGTCTGTCAGCACTGGGTTTATATAGCGGTAATGTTGTTTAGTGTTCGGTCTTTATTAAAAGAAGTATGTATTCATATCACGCTGCGCCTTGGTCTCATCAATATGACAAACGTGACATTCCCCAGTCAAAAACCTTCATCGATGCCAGAAAAAAACAGACAAAAACTGTTTTTACTCCACTCTGTAACATGTACACCGGGTGTCAGACGGCACGTGCAGAAGGAGAGTTTAATCACAAACAGATACAACATAACAAACATGGGCCACGTACTGAACATGAAGGAAAACCAATAACACCTAAGGACTGACGACAACTGAGGGCTAAGTAAAGGGGGTGTAATCAGGGTATTGATTAAGTCCAGGTGTGCCTAATGATGGTAATGATGGGTTGCTAGGACCGGTGTTAGTTTTAACAGGAGATGTCGAGAGCCGGAGCAGTGGAGTTGGGAGTAGAATCTGGCAGCCCTCATAAAATCTGACATAGCACCCCTATCGCAAAGTATCAAGCAAAAACAAGCATAGAAAACAGCATTGGCCATAATAAAACATTTAGAAACATAAGGCTACTATTATATAATAAGTATTTCTGTCACAACCTGGTTGATTAGCAAAATGGGGTTGTTAACAAATGTGTTTTTTTAATATTTTAAAAATCCTTAGTTTGCCTCCCTCAAAAATGATTCTCCTATGAATGAAGCCGCACAAAAAAAAGTATTTTTCTACAAATTCAGTAGCACAAAAATGTGTGTATTTTCATAAATTAAGCCGTGCAAAATAAAATCAAAACAGTCCAAATCTGCTAAAATACTTTTTGTACATATTTGCACGAATTGAGTGTGAGATTGTGTTGGTTTGCTTGACTGAGACTAAGGTCCAATCCTGGCCACAGGTGTAAGATGGACCATGGCTGATTAGCGGCTGTTGATGTGTGTGTGGCCCCACACAATGGTATCCCTTACCTCTGTGTGATCCAGCTGGCTGGTGCCCAGTCTGGGCATGACGTGGCTGTCTGTCAGTGCCAGTCTGCATCAGTTAGTGTATGGCTGGAAGCTGTGAGCTGCAAATAACAGAAGCACACACTTGTATGCACACGTAGCCACACATACACACGCACACATGTTTAATATACTTTTTAAAAACTTTAACTTTCATCACGACTGAGGCAGAATATTGAATGCAAGTTTCCTCAATATGCAGCATTGAGAAGGGGCCAGGTTTTCATGATCCAATCTATTTTGTGGCAACCTAAGTGTATATGAAATTCTCCAAACAGAACACAGACTTGACTAATACATTGGCTTTCTCATGCTAAATATTGAGGCAATCATTTTCAAGCAAATATTGCAATGATAAATTACCACTGTGCCCTAAGGAAAATATACACTCACATATAATTGCAGGCACCTCACAGATTGGTATCCCACAGGAAGTTCTCATACAACTACAAAACCAGCAAGTTTATTAACTGTAGGTACAATAAAAAATATACTGTACAACAGTATACTACTTTTGCATGAGATATTAATTTGAACCCTCATTTAAAACATGAATCATTAAATCATTACTCCAGCATGGCAGAGAATCCACTAAATGTTTCATGCATGGAGTCCGGCGAACTTATCTTCAACTTGACAAATTAATTAAGGCGTTGCTTTGGTGATAAATGAGCCAGCCTCGTTAAGACATGACAGAAGCCACACTACCTTGGCAGCATCTGTAAATTTGTATTTTATTAATTACTGGTGAAAATATTAAACCTGTGGCATATTGTAATTACAGGGTCCAGTGTTTAAATGTACTGCAGTAGGCTAAATCAGGGTCACACCGAGTGTTTCTTGGTAGTCTTAAACAAATCTACTTTGAAACGAAAGTATAAACCTTACAAACATCATTTAAAAAAATAAGACACCTGTACCATGTCAGATATAGAGTTGAAATGTATTACATTTTGAGTTTGCATCCCAATATTACACTTGATATCAATGACAGAATACTGACATATAACAAACGGTTTATTAATCATGAAACTATGAAAGATATTAATAACATTCCACCCATGAGGCCCCTAGATGGTGATTTGGTCATTTGACTGCAGGAAAGTTGCACATGAAAGCTGCTGCTTTTATTTATTTATTTCTCCTTGGATAAACAAACACTGAAGCGTTCCCTTCAACATAGCTTAGTGTCACACCCTGATCTGTTTCACCTGTCTTTGTGCTCGTGTCCTAGCCTGAGCCGTGATACCTACAGTAGATCCTTCATTACAATGTCTGTAAAAAATGTCTCCTTAGTGCCATTTGCTGAAATAGAATGAAACATAGTAGTGGACATAGCAGTCTCTGAGTGAGAATAAATCAATATCACAGAGCCTGTATGAATCAAACTCAAAACTGAGTTGAAATATTGGAATAGTCCCATGTCAGTGAACTCATCTGTGGTGTCTCCCTCCAGGAATTGACTCAGGAGTGTCCCAGGCAGACAGCAGCTCCACACCGCAGGCCCTGGAGACTATAATTTCCACACTCCCTCCACACATTCATTATTCATTTGTAAACTTATGATGGGGAAAAAGAGGGAAAAGGGACATTAGAAAGTGTCTTGGAAAGCAGTCCCATGTGTCAGAGATGTGACCCAGATACCTTTAAGCAATTGATTGGTGATCATCTGGTTGCATTGAATGTACTTTGGTGTCCTGTATGTCAGGCCTGAAATCTGTTGACTTCCTAATATGGACGCCATAGTACTGTAGAGCAGCCACAGTCTAACTCCTGACATTAAATTGGGACTCTCTGACTATACATGTGTATGCAGAACACACACCATGGTGCACTTCTTTGATTTCTTTCAGAAGTGTTTGTGATTACCCCAGAGCTCTGTCCTAATCCCTGCTGAGTGACTCAGGTTTCCCCTCTACATGGCCATGGTAGATGATTGACAGCGTTTTCTTTAATAAATTATTCATGATACAAATCCCTTGACTTTAAGTGAGAAAGAATTCCAAATCCTTCTAATATGGTGCTAGCTGAGAGAACACATAGAATGATGACCAAGATGGCTTGCATTGAGAGAATGTGGACCTTCGAAACAATGCATGACACCACCTGTGTTTGCTTAAGTGATAATGCCCGAGAAGCTGGTGTTTGCAGTATATATTGGCATGGGTGTTATTACAGAGCCACAAACCGTGCCAATGTATCCTCCAAACACCAGCTTTGAGGGGAACCACAGGACACTGTGGTTCAGAGGAGCTAGCCAACAACACAGCTAGCACAATCACTTTGTTATGAGGACAGACAGAGGTACGTGTACACCATGTTCCCACTAATACATCTTCTTTGTTGCAGTCTGGCTAAGAACTTCATTTGATGTCTGGTATCCTCATTACGCACCTGTTCGATGATGGAGAACAAGGTCTTTGAGTACTGCGCCTCTCGCAAACCATGCCAATATATCCTCCAGACAGCTTCGAGGGGAACTACAGGACACAGTGGTTCAGAGAAGCTAGCCAACAATACAGCTTACACAATCACTTTGTTATGAGGACAGACAGAGGCAGGTATATACCATGTTCCCATTCAAATATATTCTTTGTCGTAGTCTGGCTCAGAGCTTCATTTGAAGTCTGGTATCCTCATTACGCACCTGTTCGATGATAGAGAACAAGGTCTTTGAGTACTGCACTTCTCGTCCTCGCCATATCGAGCAGGAGGAGGAAAGAAAGGAGAAGGAAGAGCTGTGGTGTTTGTGTTCCTTTGAAGTGTGCATCAACCAGTGAAGAATCTACTCTTCTACTCCCACAGCAGGCACACACACACACACACAGACACATCAACAACCCCCAATCAGCCATCAGCCAAACACTTGTTTGGTTACTAAATGATTCCATATATCATAGTTTTGATGTTTTTACTATTATTCTACAATGTAGAAAATAGTAAGAAATAAATAAAAGCCCTGGAATGAGTAGGTGTGTCCAAACTCATGACTGGTACTGTATATATACAGTGCATTCGAAAAGAATTCAGATCCCTTGAATTTTCCCACATTTTGTTACGTTACAGCCTTATTCTAAAATGGATTAAATGAAAACAAATCCTCAGCAATCTACACACAATGCCCCGTAATGACAAAGTAAAAACAGGTTTATCAAAATGTTTGCTAATTTATAAAAAAATAAAAAATAAACTTAAGTACCTTATTTACAGAAGTATTCAGACCCTTTGCTATGAGACTTGAAATTGAGTTCAGGTGCATCCTGTTTCCATTGATCATCCTTGAGAGGTTTCTACAACTTGATTGGAGTCCACCTGTGGTAAATTCAATAGATTGGACATGATTTGGAAAGGCACACACCTGTCTATATAAGGTTCCACAGTTGACAGTGCATGTCAGAGCAAACACCAAGCCATGAGGTCGAAGGAATTGTCCATAGAGCTCTGAGATAGGATTGTGTCAAGGCACAGATCTGGGAAGGTTACCAAAAAATGTCTGCAGCATTGAAGGTCCCCAAGAACACAGTGGCCTCCATCCTTCTTATATGGAAGAAGTTTGGAACCATCAAGACTCTTCCTAGAGCTGGCTGCCCGGCCAAACTGAGCAATTGGGGGGAGAAAGGCCTTGGTCAGGGAGGTGACCAAGAACCTGATGGTCACTCTGACAGAGCTCTAGAGTTCCTCTGTGGAGATGGGAAAACCTTCCAGAAGGACAACCATCTCTGCAGCACTCTACCAATCAGTCCTTTATGGTAATGTGGCCAGTTGGAAGCCACTCTTCAAAAAGCACATGACAGCCCGCTTGGAGTTTGCCAAAAGGCACCTAAAGACTCTCAGACCATGAGAAACAAGATCCTCCTGTCTGATGAAACCAAGATTGAACACTGTGGCCTGAATGCCAAGCGTCATGTCTGGAGGAAACCTGGCACCATCCCTACAGTGAAGCATGGTGGTGGCAGCATCATGCTGTGGGGGTGTTTTTTAGTGGCAGGCACTGGGAGAATAGTAAGGATCGAGGGAAAGATTAACGGAGCAAAGTACAGAGAGATCCTTGATGAAAACCTGCTCCAGAGTGCTCAGGACCTCAGACTGGAGTCAAGGTTCACCTTCCAACAGGACAACAACCCTAAGCACACAGCCAAGACAACGCAGGACCGGCTTCGGGACAAGTCTCAATGTCCTCGAGTGGCCCAGCCAGAGCCCGGACTTGAACCCGATCAAACATCTCTGGAGAGAACTGAAAATAGCTGTGCAGCGACGCTCCCCATCCAACTTGACAGAACTTGAGAGGATCTGCAGAGAGGAATGGGAGAAACTCCCCAAATACAGGTGTGTCAAGCTTGTAGCATCATACCCAAGAAGACTCAAGGCTGTAATCTCTGCCAAAGGTGCTTCAACAAAACTGAGTGAAGGGTCTGAATACTTATGTAAATGTGATATTTTTTTCTTCTATTTTTTATACATTTGCAAACATTTCTAAAAACCTGTTTTAGCTCTGTCAGTAGCTCAGTATTGTGTGTAGATTGATGAGGGGATTTACAAAATATATACATTTTAGAATAAGGCTCTAACGTAACAAAAATGTGGAAAAAGTCAAGGTGTCTAAATACCTTCCGAATGCACTGTATCTCCTAGATCTAGGACAGACACTTCAAAACCTTATTCTTTATGATTTATTTTTGACTGTCTTTTTTGCCATTTCTGAATGTGTTATTCAATGCATTTCTAAGGGCTATAGTAGTAAAAGCCAATGCAATATTAGGGGGTTCTAAATGATCCATGGTATGACCATCTTTAAACAATTCCATATACCAGCTTAGAACAAAACATACACTATGTTTCAAATTTGAAAAAAGTATACGTTACAAATTCAAAAAAGATGGCTGACATTAGCTAGCTTGTTAACGTTAGCTAGACTAGAGGTTAGGGGTTAGGGTTACATTTAGGAGTTAGTTTAAAGGGTTAGGGGAAGGGTTGGCTAACATTCTAATTAGTTGCAAAGTAGCTAAAAAGTAGTAAGTAGTTGAAAAGTTGCTCGGCAGCTAAAATGCTTAATTGTCCACGATGAGAACTTTTGGGTTGCGAGACGACCGCATTACACGCCCACCTATCCACCCCAACTAACCACCCTACTTTGTTTTTTGCTTTAAGTAACCATCTTTCTTACAGTATGGAATCATTGCAAACGTAGCATGTCATACTACTTTTAGTGCCCAACGTTTACATTTACTATGTTACGTCTAGTCTATGAGACCAGGCTGGGCCATCAGATAGAATCAGGAGAATCTGAGAGGATAGAATAGCCTCTAAACAGCCCAAGCTCTTCTGACAATCCTCTCTTATTTCACCCCACTGTCTGCTGGGGGGTCTGGGTGATGAGAATACAGCACAAATGCCTAGATACATTTCATCAGCTCTTGTCATCACTCTAGGCCTGGAGGTTGTAGTGTAGTATCAGATTGCAGAGTGAGAGTGGATAGATGCTGGCTGGTTTCTACCTGCGCCAGTCAAAGTCTAGTGTTATAAAAAAGTCTGGATATCCAGTTCATATCTGGGACAGATCCAACCACACACTGTCTGGTTCCCTATCATCTCCAAAGCAGGAGTCCTATCTGTTCTGTCACATAATGTTACAGTACTGCCCCGAAAGCTTTTCCTTCGGTGTACCCGCGTCTTCTGACAGATGCAGGAAGACCCAAAATACACTCTCTCTTCTTGTTTACATCAATATTCCTTAGCTAGCATCCCCTTCCTTGTCCACGGGCTGTTTGCCTAGTAATTAAACACAGTCTGTTTTCCACAGCGTGCCTAATACTTGTTGCCCAAATGTGATTTTTAGCATTTTTATCAAGCATTATTCATCCTGGATGTGTAAGCAACAAATGTAGGGAAATTTGGGTTATTATCTGGCTTCATACTACAGAATACAAATCTCTATGCTACAGATGTAGGATTCTAACTTGATCCACTTTGCTACAGCTTGAAAATAGGAAATGTAAATGATTATGTGGATCATAATTAATGGGCATTTTTTAGGGGTTGATCTATTTTTAGTTAGGGCAAATCAAATTTCTAAATTGAAATTACAAACATTAGAAGCCTTTTTAAAACTAAAATGTACAAAAAGTTTGAATTTCCTACTGTGCAGGACAATTCTCAGCAACAGAATAGTTATCAAATTAAGATAACACATCTGTACATGCAGATACACTATTAGAAAAAAAGGGTTCCAAAAGAGTTCTTTGCAGAGGTATAGGGTTCTACCTAGAACATTTTTTTAATCCTAAAAACCTGTGATGGCGGCATTTTATTGCATTCAATGCATCTTCACTTAGAACTTTTTTAAAGGTCTAATTGTGTTACTTGTGTGTTAATTGGACCCAGAACTGTCATTATTCAAACCATTCCATATATGTATACATTTACCATGAACTTCATCCTCAACAGTCAGTAGTTTGTCTTGGAAATGTGAGTGTTTCAGGTGTGTTGACCATGCCTAGTAATTGGCCACACCCACTCCTAATTTGTTTGTGTTTTGAAAGGTGGTCTGTTTGAACAGTGGGAAAGAAATGTTTGGAAGAGGTAGAGTAGACATGCTATGTGCTCTGCAGGAAAGGCTTTAAGTTGTTTTAATAACCTCTTAGCATGGTCTCTGTTCTAACTTCATTAAACCCATCTGTTTTATAGACCAACAAATATTTATTGAATTCGGACCATTTGTATCAGTTTAAAAAGACTGTACCTACGTGTGCATGTAAAGTGCCTTCAGCAAGTATTCACACCCCTTGATTTTTTTCTACATTTTGTTGTGTTACAACGTGGGATTAAAATCTGCCCGATTCCAGCCTTGCTGAAGCACCCCCAGATCATCACCGATCCTCCACCAAATTTCACAGTGGGTGCGAGACACTGTGGCTTGTAGGCCTCTCCAGGTCTCGCACCCACTGTGAAACTTGGTGGAGGATCGTTGATGATCTGGAGGTGCTTCAGCAAGGCTGGAATCGGGCAGATTTGTCTTTGTGAAGGACTCATTAATCAAGTCACGTACAAGGTACTCCTGGAAGAAAACTTGCTTCCTTCTGCTCTGACAATGTTCCCCAACTCTAAAGATTGGTTTTTCAAGCAGGACAATGCTCCATGCCACACAGCCAGGTCAATCAAGGTGTGAATGGAGGAACACCAGATCAAGACCCTGTCATGGCCAGCCCAATCTCCTGACCTTGAATCCCATTGAAAACCTCTGGAATGTGATCAAGAGGAAGATGGATGGTCACAAGCCATCAAACAAAGCCGAGCTGCTTGAATTTTTGCATCAGGAGTGGCATAAAGTCACACAACATCAATGTGAAAGACTGGTGGAGAGCATGAAAGCTGTGATTGAAAATCATGGTTATTCCACCAAATATAAATTTCTGAACTCTTCCCAAGTTAAAACATTAGTAATTGTGTTGTTTAAAAATGAATATGAACTTATTTTCTTGGCATTATTCGAGGTCTGACAACATTGTATATTTTTGTTATTCTGACCAGTTGTCATTTTCTGCAAATAAATGCTCTAAATTACCTTTTTTTTTTGCAATTTGGGAGAAATGTTGTCAGTTTATAGAATAAAACAACAAATGTTTTTTACCCAAACATACCTATAAATAGTAAAACCAGATAAACTGATAATTTTGCAGTGGTCTCTTAATTTTTTTTCCAGAGCTGTATATAATATATAATATATGTAATCTATTGTTATAAAGAGTTTTTTTAAAGGCTAATAAGCCTGGTATAACCACTCATAGAGGGTTCTAGGAAGAACACTTCAAAGATAAAAGGTTCTAAATAGAAACCTTCATAGAAAATTCTAGGAAGAACCTTGAGATAATAAAATAGTTATTGGTAGAACCATTTATAGAGGGTTCTAGGATCAACTCTTTACAGAGGGTTCTATGAAGAACCATTCATAGATGGTTCTAGGTAGAACCCTTTGGAAAGGGTTCTACCTAGCACCAAAAGGGTTCCTCTATGGAGACAAGCCAAAGAAACCTATATGGTTCTACTTCACACCTTTTTTTCTAAGAGTGCACAGGAGCCTATGTAGACCTACCCCATATATGACATTTGTGAAAGAAAATGTGTATTCATTGAATTCCAGACTGGGAACACAGATATTGTCAGACCTATTCATGAGGCCATATTGCTTTATTTTATTCAAAAGTTCATTTTGAGATGGTTAAGGCATGCAATCACGTGTTGCTCTTTTACAGTTAAACACAAAAGAGCAAGAACTGTCTGCAATGGTAAAAGGTCATTTGATTATTGAGGAAGTTGGAATGGGTGTAAAGTAACAGAGGCTTTAGGATTGTGGAAGATGCATGCAACATCAGTCAGGCAAGGAAGAGTCTTAATAAGATCCCCCCCTTAAGACAGAGGAGCCTGGAGTGAAATGGCATGTTGTGTCGTGGGAGATAAACAGTCACAAATGAGTCACATCGTCTAAGGAGGACAGGCTAATCCTGTCTGTCACACAGCCAAAGTCACTGCACGGACCAGGAGCAGGAAGAGGAGAATAAGGAAGCAAGCTCTCTTAATTGACTCCGAGCTTATATCAATAACATGCACATTTCTCCTTCCTAAATGTTTGTTTGTACTCGTGTAACAAGAGTAATATGCTTCAGTAACTGACAGTGAACGCTGAAGAGAAGTGAGCGGACACAGTTCGGACAATAGTTACATTAAGGTTCATGTGGAGAGGGTTTGACTGAGTGACACAAAGGTAAACATCACCAACATCCCTGCCCAGCAGAAAGCACAGAGATAACAGACAGCACTTTAGCCAACAGCAAGCCAGCACTGTGTTGCATCATCAGGAGGTGATGTGAGGGGACATGAGGGCATACTAGTGATGGCTAGTGGACAGTTAAGGTTGACAGTTGAGTGGACAGTTGAGGTGGACAGTCGAGGTTGAGTGTGATGTCCACAGGCGAGAATGCTGCATTAAAGGGAAAGGAGGATACCTAGTCAGTTGTACAACCGACTAGGTATCCCTTCAACTGAAGCATGCCTTCAACTGAAATGTGCCTTCCGCATTTAACCCAACCCCTCATTATATAACCCCACGAAGGCAATGCTTCTGCTGGGAAAGAAATTACAAAAGAGGAGCCTGCTGATGTGTGTGGAAGAGGGGCTACAGACATGTTTGTGTGGAGTCAAGCCTTTTGGGAAAGCACTGAAACTCTGTGATGTCAATCATTTTAGAGCGAGGGGGAGCGCGTGTGAGGAAGAGAGTACTGTACTCGGCAAAGGATTAAGGTCGAAAAGAGAGGAAATGGACAAGTGGAGTCTTAAATCTCCCTCTCTAACTTTAAGCATCAGCTGTCTGAGCAGCTTACTGATCACTGTACCTGTACACAGCCAATCTGTAAATATCACACCCAACTACCTCATCCCCATATTATTACTTACCCTCTTGCTATTTTGCACCCCAGTATCTCTACTTGCACATCATCATCTGCACATCTATCACTCCAGTATTAATGCTAAATTGTAATTATTTTTTTGCCTCTAGGGCCTTTTTATTGCCTACCTCCCTACTCTTCACATTTGCACACACTGTACATAGATTTTTCGATTTTTCTTCTATGTTCTGTTGTTGACTGTACGTTTGTTTATGTGTAACTGTGTGGTTGTTTTTGTCGAACTGCCTTGCTTTATCTTGGCCAGGTCGCAGTTGTAAATGAGAACTTGTTCTCAACTGGCCAATTAAACATGTACCTAAAAGCAGGTACCATAGCAATCTTTAGAACGCCTAGTTTTTTTTTTAAGAAGCTGTGGGTCACAAGGGTGAGAGGAAATTCTTCGACGTGTCTGAAAGCACAGCAAGACTGAAAAGCAAGCCACCTTCAAGCTTCTAGCCTAATAATATGAATGGACTGGCTTCCATCCAACAGATCTGGAAAAAAAATATTATTATTGATAATCTCCTGAACTTGCATTCAGTAGGACATCCGCTGGCCGTGGCATTTATACAGCCCTTAAATTTCCCTTGAATGAAGAGAATGAATGTGCATCTTGTGGTTTGCTGTTATGATGAAGCTCAATTTCATTTCTGAAATTCCCATCAGGGAGCTCTAGACTATTCAAGCAAACCTCATGCACTTATCAACATGTTTGTGAAACGAAAAGGCAAAGTTTTATGAAACAATATGGCAACACACAGTAGTCGCATGCACTGTGTGTACGGTGTGCGTCATTACGGGTAAGCCAACTTTACCAGTCAGGGAGTACAGTAGGTCTACAGTGGCTGTCAACTAATTAACGTGATGGATGACGACTGCGGGAGATCTAACTGCGCGAGAAATACATTTGAGATAGCCAACCATCCTCAGGAGAATAGCCCTAATTTCTCCAAAGAGATGTCGCAGGTTTAACTCGTTTAGATCCGCGTCAGTAATCCAACTGCGGCGCAGATCTTCCCTCCTCACCACACTAGACAGGTGAACGAAAGCAGCACAATGTTATCCAAGCAATGAATCCTGCGAATTTCACTAGAACTGGAAGGAAAACAGAAGAATATATATTTGCGGTTGGTACTTACAAACTCCTTGCCTTTGCTATCGGAACAATTGGAGTCTTCGGATTTTGCAACAATATTATTGTCATCATGCTGTACTACAGATTCAAGAGACTCCGGACGCCCACAAATTTGTTAATAGTAAACATAAGTATAAGTGACTTGTTGGTGTCTGTCCTTGGAATTAACTTTACGTTTGTTTCGTGCATCAAAGGCGGATGGGACTGGAACGCGGCAACATGCGTCTGGGACGGATTCAGCAACAGCTTATTTGGTCAGTATCTGAGCTTCTGTGCTTTGGGTGTCTCACCTAGATTCACACATTAATCTAAAATACAATTTTAAAAGATTTCAACTTATTTAAATATGCCGAATCCAATATGTTTTTTTTGTGGCAGCCTTTTCATTTAATTTGTGTTTCCATGATTGTGTATTTCAGATTAGTCTTTGGTGTATTACATTTTCAGAACTCTGTGATCCTTATATAGTCTATTTCGTATGTTGCACGGGACATTTACTACCCATCTTATTCTAAGGAAGAACTGTTTAGCCCACTTTCTCCCTATTTATGAAACCAGTATTTCTATGGTTGTGGATGTTTATGAATGCCATTGCCGCTCTGGGGATCAAGCTGGTTCGTGTCAAGGACACCTCGGGAAATACCCGTGTAATTCTATCCCGATCTGTGTCTGCCTCCCCTTTTACACACTGGAAAATATGGATGATTTTGACAAGTGGCTAGTTTTCTACACTGTAATCATTGTACATACAGTTGAAGTCGGAAGTTTACATACACCTTAGCCAAATACATTTAAACTCGCAATTCCTGACATTTAATCCGAGTAAAAATTCACTGTTTTAGGTCAGTTAGGATCACCCCTTTATTTTAAGAATGTGAAATGTCAGAATAATAGTAGAGAATGATTTATTTCAGGGTTTTTTTTTCATCACATTCCCAGTGGGTCAGAAGTTTACATACACTCAATTAGTATTTGGTAGCATTGCCTTTAAATTGTTTAACTTGGGTCAAAGGTTTTGGGTAGCCTTCCACAAGCTTCCCACAATAAGTTGGGTGAATTTTGACCCATTCCTCCTGACAGAGCTGGTGTAACTGAGGCCTCCTTGCTCATACACACTTTTTCAGTTCTGCCCACACATTTTCTATAGGATTGAGGTCAGGGCTTTGTGATGGCCACTCCAATACCTTGACTTTGTTGTCCTTAAGCCATTTTGCCACAACTTTAGAAGTATGCTTGGGGTCATTGTCCATTTGGAAGACCTATTTGCAACCAAGCTTTAACTTCCTGACTGATGTCAAGAGATGTTGCTTCAATATATCCACGTAATTTTCCTGCCTCATGATGCCATCTATTTTGTGAAGTGTACTAGTCCGTCCTGCAGCAAAGCACCCCGATAACATGATGCTGCCACCTCCGTGCGTCACGGATGGGATGGTGTTTTTCGGCTTGCAAGCCTCCCCCTTTTTCCTCCAAACATAACGATGGTCCTTATGGCCAAACAGTTCTATTTTGTTTCATCAGACCAGAGGACATTTCTCCAAAAAGTACAATCTTTGTCCCCATGCGCTGTTGCAACTGTAGTGGCTTTTTTATGGCGGTTTTTGAGCAGTGACTTCTTCCTTGCTGAGCGGCCTTTCGGGTTATGACGCTATAGGACTCGTTTTACTGTGGATATAGATACTTTTGTACCTGTTTCCTCCAGCATCTTCACAAGGTCCTTTGCTGTTGTTCTGTGTTTGATTCGCACTTTTCGAACCAAAGTACGTTCATCTCTAGGAGACAGAACACGTCTCCTTCCTGAGCGGTATGATGGCTGCGTGGTCCCATGGTGTTTATACTTGCATACTATTGTTTGTACAGATGAACGTGGTACTTTCAGGCGTTTGGAAATTGCTCCCAAAGATGAACCAGACTTGTGGAGGTCTACAATTTATTTTCTGAGGTCTTGGTTGATTTCTTTTGATTTTCCCATGATGTCAAGCAGAGAGACACAGAGTTTGAAGGTAGGCCTTGAAATACATCCACAGGTACACCTCCAATTGACTCAAATGATGCCAAATAGCCTATCAGAAGCTTCTAAAGCCATGACATCGTTTTCTGTAATTTTCCAAGCTGTTTAAAGGCACAGTCAACTTAGTGTAGGTAAACTTCTGACCCACTTCTGACCCACTGGAATTGTGATACAGTGAAATAATTTGTCTGTTAACAATAGTTGGTAAAAATGACTTTTGTCATGCAGAAAGTAGAAGTCCTAACCGACTTGCCAAAACTATAGTTTGTTAACAAGAAATTTGTGGAGTAGTTGAAAAACGAGTTTTAATGACTCCAACCTAACTGTATGTAAACTTACGACTTCAACTGTATATCCGTTTCATGGGTAGACTGTTTGTATCAATTCCAGGAGTTGATTTAAATTGCTGATTGTGCCTTTAGTGCATGTTAAATACACTATATATACAAAAGTATGTGGACACCCCTTGAAATTAGTGGATTTGGCTGTTTCAGCCACACCCATTGCTGATAGGTGTATAAAATCCAGGACACAGCCATGTAATCTACATAAACAAAATTGGCAGTAACTGTAACTGCTGTTATTGTGAAGTGGAAACGTCTAGGAGCAACAACGGTTCAGCCGCAAAGTGGTAGGCCACACAAGCTCACCGAACCGGACCGCCGGGTGCTGCACATAAAAATTGTCTGTCCTCAGTTGTAACACTCACTATGTTGCTTCCAAGCTGCCTCTGGAAGCAACATCAGCAGAATAACTGTTCGTCGGGAGCTTCATGAAATGTTTTCTGGACTGATAAATCACGCCTCACCATCTGGCCATCGTCCGATAGACGAATTTTGGGTTTGGCGGCAACATATCCATGTTTTTTGTCAAAATGATTCAAGCTTAGTAAATTTGAATGCTCAACACCTCGGTTAAGTTTTGAAGAAAGCCACCTGGTCAAAGTATTTTGTGTTTATCTTTAATTTTGTTCATGGGGTTTTGTAATTGTGGTGTGTTTGTCAGAAGCAAAAAGTGGTTCTCAATCAGAGGCAGGTGCTTACGTTGTCTTAAGTTTTCAGTTTGTCGTGGGTGAAGACTATGGCAGGGTCTTTTCATTACGTTTAAAACGTTTTGTTTAATAAATTTTGCCAGTTTGTCACTCTCCTTTTGCTCCTTTCTAAACTTTTGCCTGTAATTTGCTCCTTTCATATTTCTTTTGATCCTTTAGGACCTGGTGGTAACAAGCACACCCATAACATGATGTTGCCACCACATTACTGATCTTATTATGCTGAGTGTGCGAAACATTAAGAACGCTTTCCTACTTTTGAGTTGTTTCTCCGTTGTATCCTATGGAGGATTATTGATATCGATAATAAACAGGTTGATATAAAAAATATATTTTTATTTTTGATATCAAAAATGCAATAAATAGATGTTTAAATGGCTACCCATACAGTTCAGGTTCTTTTTTTCTGACCCATTTCAGCTATATAATTATCGTCGTTGAGGGCTTAGGGCGAGCGAGATAAATAATTGTGCAATCACATAACTGTCTCTTCCCTATTTATTATAGGAATCATCACTTATTAATGAAGAGGTCTGCTAATGAGGTGGTTAGTGCAACCTTCACGGCCTCTGCGCTCTCTCCCTCTCTCTTTCTCAGTATCTCTCTCTCTCCCAGGCACATGTAACCTACTGTAGGCTAAGTGCAATATTGTCCAATATAATTATATGGGGGACTTTTCTCAGCTGTCCAATGTCTTCATAAATTGTAAACTATTTACATTTTTTTATATTTTTAATCGTGTTATTTGTTGCCTCCAAAAATAAACGGGTCACTCTCGTAGGATGGATGGGGGTGGTAATTTGACTTCGATGGCCGCATTGCAGCTCACTATAGTACAAGTTTGAAGAGACACTGAAGAAGATGCTGGTTAAATATAACAATGAATGATGATTAGCACACAGACGCACTAAAAAAAGCCCCTCAGAAAGAGATGAATGGCACAGAGTATTGATACCACGTTAATCTACTACAGCATGTGAAACAACTCTCACGTTCTTCAACAGTCTAAATTTGGATGACGAGCTCAGGACATCCTGCACCTGTTACACCCATTGTACTCGTGCAGTGTGGTCCTGTCAGTTCGATCTGTACAGACATGTTATGTATTGGTTGTGTTATAGTGTGCGGTGACACTCTGTGCTTGAACAGCTCCCCTTTATATTGCAACACGTCTGTGCCGCAACACTTGGTGTTGATTGGGCCAAATGTCTGGCAAAAGTCATTGCTGTGCAATGGAGAAATTGAATGTGACCAAATGTGTTTTATGGAAATTGTTGAAGGTAGAATGTGTGATTTGATCAAAAATGATGTGGCCGTGTGTGTGTTGACAGAATCAAATGCACAAACCACAGGACACCTCTCTATTATCGTGATTGATTGCTAAGAGGATATTTAAGATTATCTATTATATGTTGGGAAGATATTGATGAGGACTGAGTAATAACTGTAATAACAGTGTAATAACCAATTGCTGTACTAATCAGGGCCTACATATAGATATTGCATAACCCAGATTCGGTAGTCATTACTCAGCATCATCACCCATCTCCCTCCCTTCCAGGCATCGTGTCCATCATGAGTCTCTCAGCTCTGGCCTACGAGCGCTACATCCGGGTGGTCTATGCTCAGGTGGTGGACTTCCCCTGGGCCTGGAGGTGCATCACCCACATCTGGCTCTACTCCCTGGCCTGGACAGGGGCCCCTCTCCTGGGTTGGAATCGTTACACCCTGGAAATCCACCAGTTAGGCTGCTCCCTGGACTGGACATCCAAGGACCCTATCGATGCCTCCTTCATTCTCCTCTTCCTCCTGGCCTGCTTCTTTGTCCCTGTGGGCATTATGATTTACTGCTACATGAACATTCTCTACACGGTGCGAATGGTAAGAAGAAGGGCGAGACAGTCTCGCTCGTCTCTCCCTCCCATTTTCTTCTGTTGCTTCATGTTTACGTCAGTGTGGTTTTATGTCGATCATCTTTTAACGTAAAGGTCCAATGCAGCCATTTTTATCTCAATATCAAATCATTTCTGGGTAACAATTATGTACCTTGTGATTGTTTTTTTTGGTCTATTAACTAATTTACCACCTGGTGATGTCACAAGGCAGGCCAAAACTCCATCCCACTAAAACAGGCTGAAATTGTAGGCGGTCTTTTCAAACTTATGCTAAAAGGGCATTATCATCATTTCCACAATTTCACAGTATTATTACTACCTCATAGTGTGGAAATACATATAGATATAACAAGGGAAAACTTGTTTTTGACTGAAAAAGAGTTCCAAACCTCTGCCAATAACAGCTAGTTTTCAGTTTTCCCCTCCCCACTCAGACCACTCCCAGATAGTCTTAGCAACATTTTTGCTCGAGAAATTGCTATTTGCTAAGATGGTTTTTTTGCTATTTTTTGACCACTTTAATTGAAAACAATCACAGTAAAGTACTTAATTGGTACCCAGAAATGATTTGATAAGGAGATCAAAATGGCTGCAATGGACCTTTAACTAATTTACCACCTGGTGATGTCAACACGCAGGCCAAAAGTATTTTCAAACAGCACTTACGCTAAAAGGGCATTATCATCATTTCCACAATTTCACAGTATTATTAACCTCATAGTGTGGAAATATATATAAAACACAGGAAATCACGTTTTTGACTGCACAGGGCCTTTAAAGAGCTCAAGAGTAAATAAATAAATCAAATTGAAAAAATCAGACCAAGTCCAGAGTAAGGCTGATAAAGTGAACTGAACTGAACCAAACTAATCATAGACGCGAATGCCTAATACAGGATAAAGAAAAACCTTTCCTCCTAAGGACATTTTCTATGCAGGTTGATAATTATTGTCATGGCTCTTGCCCTGGAGGCAGAACTTAGTGATTTCCGCAAGATGGGCCAGCTGCAAAGTCAAAATTTGCTATATCGTAAAAAAAATCCTGAAAACAAAAATGACATTTTTGGTCTTAATATAAGTTTAGATTTAGGCAGTAGAGATAGCAGTGTGGTTAAGGTTAGGGTTAAGGTTAGAGTTAGGTTTAAAATCAGATGTTATTACTTTGTGGCAGTGCCAGCTATTACTTTGTGGCAGTGCTGCCTCCAGGGCAAGATTCATGACAATAAATGCCCATCTGCATTTTCTCTGCGAAGTACAAACTTTCATGGACATTTTTGTTCCATTATCACACGGAATGACCACCACTTGATCTTTTTCCTTTTATCTTTCACTTACCTTTCTAAATATATCTAAATTTCCTCCATTCTTCCTTCCTCCTTCCTCACTCTTAAGTGCTTCAAATCATCCTGATGTACCACTTTACGACCCTGCATAGAGGGTTACCTATGAGGATTATAGGGGTTAAAGTGGGTTCACTCAGCAGTGGACCGCACGGTTACTATGGAGAGTACAGTATGGTGTGGGGAGCTGTGTGCGTTTTTGCGCACATGCTTGTGTGTGTGTGTGTGTGTGTGTGTGTGTGTGTGCGTGCGTGCGTGCTTGTGTGTGCATAAACTAATCTGATAAAATACTATAGTATACACTGTTGTGTTTTTACAGACTTTACTGTACTATTCACTGTAGTGTTTTTGCGGACTAAAGTTAGCAAAAACACTAGTACTTACTATAGTATTTACTGTAGTATACTGTAGTATTTACAGTTAACTGTAGTATAAATACTGTAGTAACATAACTATAGTATATCCTATAGTAATTCATGTAGTGTTTTTGCAGATTGTCGTATACTGTAGTATTTTCTGTAGTTTTTTTGTGGACTGTAGTATTATGTAGTATTTTTGTATTGTTTTTGTGACATTACTGTAGTATTTATTCAATTGTTTTAGTTTTATTATCTTTGACATAGAAGTGGAGGCTTTCTGCTTCCGGAAACCTACTGGAGAAATACTAAAAGAGCACATTTTTCCATAACCTGTAGGTAAGACTGAGGTCTGAACGGAGAGCTCAGAGCTTCTGCTCTTTTCTATAACCTGTAGTAAAGTAAGTAAAGAGACTTGTAGGCTTGTAGGTTGACCTCAGGGCTTCTGCTCTTTTCTATAACCTGTAGTAAAGTAAGTAAAGAGACTTGTAGACTTGTAGGGAGACCTCAGGGCTTCTGCTCTTTTCTATAACCTGTAGTAAAGTAAGTAAAGAGACTTGTAGACTTGTAGGGAGACCTCAGGGCTTCTGCCCTTTTCTACCGCTCTTCTCAGTGTGTCTATCCAGTCGAGGTTTGGTAAGGGGGAGGGATGTTGGAGTTGTCTTTTTGTCTTCTGCTACTTGATTTTAATGAAAACAAGCTTCCTTGGATAATTAAATGTAAAGAAGAAAAATAAAGAAGACAAATAAAAAGAGGAGGGGGGATGGTGGGTAGGGGATAAGAATCCGGTATAGGGTAAGGTTTAGGGGGTAGGGTTGGGAATCAGATACGGACCCGGTTTAGGATAAGGGTTTGAGTTGGGAGTGGGATTTAATATCTTTATTAGAAAAAAAGAAGAAAAATAGGGGATGGAAACTTGCTCTTCAGGTCACTTGGAGAGTGTGGTGCTTTGTGATTGTGGGTAGTTGGTTGAGGATGTTGATCGTGTTTCCATCTTCCAACAGGAGTTGGCAGAGAGGATTACACACAGTTCTCAACCCTGTAGGGAACACAATATATGGTCTGTACTTGGAATGCATATTTCTCACTCATGGGTGGCACAAATTGCCACATGGGGGAGGGGAATGGGCAGGGTATATGCAAATTAAATACTGTACTTAGTGTAGTGTTTTGCAGACTGTAGTGTTTTTGTGGACATTACTGTAGTATTTACTACAGTGCTTTTTTTGCAGATAATACTCTGGTATTTAATATAGAACAGTATTCTACAGTATATTACAACATTCTATAGTTAGTACTACACATGATAGAGGGATACTACAGTGTGGAGTATAGTATTCTACAGTCTTCTACAGTTTACTCTAAAGTAAAATAAATGAATGTGGGTGTAGTCAATTCACCCGGATGTTTAACGGTATCTGTGCAACGGCTTGGCACTGCTGCCTCCACTGTGCCTGTCTTTGCTTCTTTAAGTATTTACAACATTTAAGGAAGTAAGCCATTACTTTCTGCACAGCACCGATCGCTGCAGCTGTACGTAGTCCATCTGTAAATAGCCCACCCAATCTACCTACCTCATCCCCATATTGTTTTTATTTACTTTTCTGTTCTTTTGTACACCAGTATCTCTACTTGCACATCATCATCTGCTCATTTATCACTACAGTGTTAATTTGATAAATTGTATTTTCTTTGCTACTATGGCATATTTATTGCCTTACCTCCCCACACCATTTGCACACACTGTATATAGACTTTCCTTTTTTCTATTGCGTTATTGAATGTATGCTTGTTTTTTCCATGTTTGTGTCGCACTGCTTTGCTTTATCTTGGCCCAGGTCACAGTTGTAAATGAGAACTTGTTCTCAACTAGTTTACCTGGTTAAATAAAGCTGAAATAAAACAAATAAACAGCCCCAGGTCTCGAAGACATCAAAGCTTCCCTCAACCACTGAAGATCTGCCCTTCCCCTGCCCATGTTTGTTGAGGGTGCTCTGAGAACCCTTGAGAAACTCAGCATGAACCTCTGACTCAACATTATAGGGAAACCTCAGTGAACTGCAGTCTTAGAGAATGCTGATTACTACTGGGCTTCGTAAGACCATCAAAGAGAGGTTTCTAAATTTGCACTCTCTGGAGTATTGTATCCTTCTCAAGAGAAAAACTTTGGCGAGCTTTAAAAGACTGTTATGTGAGAACTCTTCATAAATTATGCCCCAATCAAAGTTTCCATGACTATCAATGTCAGGAAGTGGGGCCAAGTCAGTTAGTGGTCCATAATTGATTAACAATTATATTGGGTAGTAAGGAGTGACTGACTGACTGACTGACTCATTTAATTGGTCTACCAAGACCAAATACTTTTTTCGATAGAGCAGTTTCAATCCGTTTAGACATTTTCTGACCATTGCCATTCAGACCATTTAGCGGTGACTCAGGAATCTCTGCTCTCCCTGTCTGGTCTGTCTATTACTGCACAGATTCTCTATGCCCATGCTGATGCATAACCAAAGGTCAATGTTCTGTTATGCCCACCTGAGACTCAGATATTCAGTTCAGATTAAACGTTTTTGTGTGTGCCTAGGCCTACATACAGGTAAGACAATACAGTATACACAACAAAGACAAAAATAAAAGCTATCAAGTAACAACAAGGCTGACTTCCAATACCTACATCAAGTTCAAAGCAATTGGCAAACTAAAAAGCTGACCGGAAAATATAAACAATGACAGCCTATCTCAACAGATACATCTGCATGATTCATTTAAATAAAAGGCATAGATTAAAGGTAGGTTGATTCTTACAATCAACAAGGACGCGTGACAAACAAAGCAAACTCGACCAAACAATGTCAAAATGAGGAAGTAGCCTCCAAATGAAATTTTAGGGATTTAATTAGAAATAAAACAAAATAGGGGATTTTTTTGGAAACTTGCTCTTCAGGATACTGGGAGGGCATGGTGATTTGTGATTGCAGGTAGGTGGTTGAAGATGTTGTTTGTGTTTGTGTTTCCATTGCTTACAGGAGTGGGCAGAAAGGATTACGCACAGGTCTCTGTAGGGAGCACAATATATGGTCTTATTGGTGGCACGAATTGCGACATGGGGGAGAGGAATGGGCAGGGTATATGCAAATGAAATACCGTAGTTAAATAAGTATAGTGTTTTTGCAGACTAGTGTTTTTGCAGACATACCTGTAATATTTACTACAAGTGCTTTTTTTTGCGGCTAATACTTGGTGTATTTACTTTAGTATTCTATAGTATATTACAACATTCTATAGACATTCTTAGACATTTTCTGAACATTTTTATTTTTTTTAACCTTTATTTAACTAGGCAAGTCAGTTAAGAACAAATTCTTATTTTCAATGATGGCCTAGGAACAGTGGGTTAACTGCCTGTTCAGGGGCAGAACGACACGTGTACCTTGTCAGCTCGGAGGTTTGAACTTGCAACGCTCTAACCACTAGGCTACCCTGCCGCCCCAACTAACAGCCATTCAGACTGTTAGTGGTGACTCAGTAATCTCTGCTCTCCCTGTTTGGAAGACGGTGTCCCCTCTCTCTGGTCAGTCTCACTGTTAGAAAGGAAGGGGAAAGCAGGGACCGTGAGAGGCGGACCCTCTGTTGCTCTCTCCCTCCGCTGAGACTAATGCCTTTTCAAAATAACTGGGAACTCGAAAATCTCCAGCTTCCGACTTAAGTGCTTTCAAGACAACTGGGATCTTGTTAAAAAAAATTAGTTTTGAACGTTTATCCAACTCAGAATTCCAAGTTGGAAACTCGAGCATCTTTCTAGACTTTCCGACCTCAAGATCACTGACGTCATGATTTAACTTCGGTTCTTTTCTGATTTCCCAGTTGTCTTGAAAGCACCATGACCATCAGATGCAGATACCATCAGTCCAGTAAAAATAACATTTTTAATTATTTCAATTTATGGTCCCCAGTGCCTCGCAAGTGCTACACCAACGGATTTATTCTGTTATCAAAGCTCAAGTTTTTAATATAGTATGGTCTGAGAATAACAATATTGGCAGGAGAGGGATATAGCCAATATCCTGTGATAATGGCCTACTACCCAAACACCTTTTTACCCTTATTTTACCTGGTAAGTTGACTGAGAACACATTCTCAGCAACAACCTGGGGGATAGTTACAGGGGAGAGGAAGGGGGATGAATGAGCCAATTGGAACCTGGGTATCATTAGGTGGCCATGATGGTATGAGGGCCAGATTTGGAATTTAGCCAGGACACTGGGGTTTACACCCCTACTTTTATGATAAGTGCCATGGGATCTTTAGAGACCACAGAGAGCCTGGTCACCCATTTAACATCCCATCCAAAAGACAGCACCCTACACAGGGCAATGTCCCCAATCACTGCCTTGGGGGATTGGGATATTTTTTTTAGACCTGATGATAGAGTGCCTCATACTGGCCCTCCAACACCACTTCCAGCAGCACCTGGTCTCCCATCCAACCCTGCTTAGCTTCAGAGGCAAGTCAGCAGTGGGATACAGGGTGGTACATCATACAGGGTGGTACATCATTCCCACAGAACTGTTTTTATTAGGTTCATGTTACAATGTTTAAGTCATGTTTTAAGTCATACCCCTAATCTTACCTCATTCGCACACTGTATGTAGATTTTTTTCTAATGTGTTATTGACTGTACGTTTGTTTATTCCATGTGTAACTCTGTGTTGTTGTTTGTCTCTCACTGCTTTGCTTTATCTTGGCCAGGTCGCAGTTGTCACGTCCTGACCATAGAGAGCCCTAGGGGTTCTCTATGGGATTTTAGGTCAGGGCGTGACTCGGGGTGTTCTAGTCGTTTTATTTCTATGTGGGTGTTTTGGTGTGGTTCCCAATTAGAGGCAGCTGATTATCGTTGTCTCTAATTGGGGATCATACTTAAGGTGTCCATGTTCCCACCTGCATTGTGGGATATTGTTTTGTGTATGTTGCACCACTGTTGTCACGTTTTGTTGTTGGTTTATTTATTTTTTGAAAGCGTCACTACAAATAACGATGTGGAACTCAACACACGCTGCGGCTTGGTCCATCCATTATCACGACCGTGACAGCAGTTGTAAATGAGAACTTGTTCTCAACTGGCCTACATAATAAAATCTGAGCGGTAGATCTCGGCTTGCTTTTTGACTGTGAAAGTGATCTTAACCACTGGTTGTTGATCACTGGTCTATGTCATGGAAAGAGCAGGTGTTCTTAATGTTTTGTATACTCCGTTTATAACTATTAGTTCAGTGGAAGGGACATATAACTGCAATGGTTATACAGGATGTCCCAATTTGTTGACATATTTTAAAGAGACCATGTTGGTAAGTGATGATATTCTTTCTTATTGTCATTCCCTAACAGCTCCGCTCCATCCAGGACCTTCAGACAGTGCAGATCATTAAGATCCTGCGCTATGAGAAGAAGGTGGCTGTCATGTTCTTGCTGATGATCTCCTGTTTCCTGGTGTGCTGGACACCCTACGCCGTGGTGTCCATGATGGAGGCTTTTGGCAGGAAGAGCATGGTCACCCCCGCCATCGCTATCATCCCCTCCTTCTTCGCCAAATCCAGCACGGCCTATAACCCTCTCATCTACATGTTCATGAGCAGAAAGGTGAGGGGACCCCTGACACACCTATGCTGATAGAGGAAATGCTTGGAAACGAGCCCTTTTCCAAATTTAAAGGAAAATCACAGACCTCATTGATTTGGTTAAGCGCGCCCCCACCTAGTGGGAAAACATTTAAGCTGCCCCCCTCTTGACAGTGGAGAGATATGTTACAGTTTTAAAGTAATTTTCCTGCAATTCTACACATTTTTCCATGAGGCGTACAGAAATTGTTTCAGTTTTAAAGCCAATTAAAACAAATAAAACACATTATGCCATGGGGTGGAGAGACATTGCAGTTTTAAAACACATTTCATGCAATTCTACTCATTTTGACATGGGCAGAGATAACATTTAGCTGATTTAAAGCAAATTTCCTGCAATTCTATACATTTTGCCTTGGGTCAGAAAACTTTGCAGTTTTAATAAATCATGCCATGATTTATGCCATGTTCATATGATATCTGGGCGAGAGTGACCAACAAAATCAATGGGGCGCGTACCCTGCGTGCCAGTCAGTAATTTGGCATTCAAGGTTTAGATAGTTGGCTAGACTAAGGCTTTTGCTGTGACCGTATTACCACCACACCGGCAGTCACGAGTCATGAAGGCAGTCAAATTCCATATGACTGTTTAGTCAGGGTAATTAGGCTTCTCCAAGCTCTGATGATGCTGTTGGACATTAGTAGCCTACCAAACTTGTTAACTGCCTGGTACTCAGCACTCTATTGTCCATCAAATCACTCTGACATCAATGCAAATGTGTTTGAAAATCTAATCAAATACTTCATGAGAGCCAATGAGCTCTCATGATGGCCGCTAATAAAAAGAGTGATGGCCGCTAATAATAAGAGGAGGATTCTATTAGCTTTCTATAGGCTAGGCCTACTATATTTATTTCTCAACTTTCCTAATATTAAGCACATTGCTTATATTTACAACAGGAGAATAGCCTACCTGACTGGCATGAAAATAAACCGCGGGATAAGCGTCCTCCATGTATTTTTTCTCGCTGCCCATGTTTCGATACAGGTGCATGATAATGGTCCATTCTAAATCAAAGCAAATGTCATACATATATTATTTAGTATATGTAAAGACAAGATTAAATCAAGAATAGTCTGATGGGTGACTTATACTGTGGGGCAAAAAAGTATTTAGTCAGCCACCAATTGTGCAAGTTCTCCCACTTAAAAAGATGAGAGAGGCCTGTAATTTTCATCATAGGTACACTTCAACTATGACAGAAAAATGAGAAAAAATCCACTTTTGTTATTGACCAAATACTTATTTTCCACCATAATTTGCAAATAAATTCATAAAAAATCCTACAATGTGATTTTCTGGATTTGTTTTCTAATTTTATCTGTCATAGTTGAAGTGTACCTATGATAAAATATTACAGGCCTCTCTCATCTTCTTAAGTGGAAGAACTTGCACAATTGGTGGCTGACTAAATACTTTTTTTGCCCCACTGTATATTACCACTTGTGATTGATGCCCAGCGTAAGAAACAATGCCTTTTATTTGAGACTTGTTCGAATCATAGTCGAACACCTAGCCTATAGGCCTATATGTGTTAATAATGTTTATCACAACATAAGTGGCCAAATAACTTCTTAAAATTAAGAACATTAATCTGCTTTACTAAGGGTGTAGAGCCTAACGTGCGTGAGTTTCAACTTTGGAAGATAATTTTCACCATAAAAATGCAGCTTTATAATTAAAGCGTTACATGCATAATTGCATTTGTGGTCACTTTTGATCATGGTGTTTTCCGCGAATAGCCTACTACCATGAGCGCATTGCTGCACTTATAATGTGAAGAAATAGTATCAACATTTTAAGATAAACGTTTTGATCTGTTGTATCAGCCACATTGCATAAAACGTTTTTTGGGATGCTAGTGGTTGTATTCATTTGATCTATTGCATCCCACATCTGTCCCAGACTATGTTTGGAATATTTATTTATTGTACAGAATGGAATAGGTCGACTTTTGCTCTATGGGGGATTGTAGATTGACATAGGCTAGTGCTTTTGCTGTTTGTTAGGCCTACTCATCCTGTTGGCTGACCAAAAAGTAAATGTGGACAGTTCTTCCAATATGCACCTTGAAATTGGATAAATCCTCTTTTGGCTAGGCGTCCCGCTAGTGGGAAACTTCCGGTGAAACTGGACGGTGCGCAATTCAAATAAATAATCAGCAAAATTATGGATATTAAACTTTTATGTACATACAAGTGTCTTATATCGGTGGAATGCTTAAATTCTTGTTAATCTAACTCTACTGTCCGATTTACAGTAGGCTTTACAGTGATAGCATGCCATGTGGAAGTTTGAGGACAGCGCCACACATCAAAATATTTTTCCACCGGCACAGATTTCATAACTTCACAAATAGCGATTAAATATTCACTTTTTGAAAATCGTCCTCTGATTTGTCATCCAAAGGGTCCCAGCTATAACATGTAGTGTTGTTTTGTTAGATAAAATCCTTCTTTATATCCCAAAAAGTCTGTTTAGTTGGCACCATCGATTTGAGTAATCCACTCGTTCAACATGCCAAGATAGGAATCCAAAAACCTACCCCTGAACTTCGTTTCAACAAGACGAAATACATTTCTATTGAATCCTCAGATACCCTAATATGGAATTAGACTACACGGCTCAAAAAAATAAAGGGAACACTTAAACAACACAATGTAACTCCAAGTCAATCACACTTCTCTGAAATCAAACTGTGGTGGAAATTATAGGCAATTAGCAAGACACCCCCAATAAAGGAGTGGTTCTGCAGGTGGTGACCACAGACCACTTCTCAGTTCCTATGCTTCCTGGATGATGTTTTGGTCACTTTTGAATGCTGCCGGTGCTTTCACTCTAGTGGTAGCATGAGACGGAGTCTACAACCCACACAAGTGGCTCAGGTAGTGCAGCTCATCCAGGATGGCACATCAATGCGAGCTGTGGCAAGAAGGTTTGCTGTGTCTGTCAGCGTAGTGTCCAGAGCATGAAGGCGCTACCAGGAGACAGGCCAGTACATCAGGAGACTTGGAGGAGGCCGTAGGAGGGCAACAACCCAGCAGCAGGACCGCTACCTCTGCCTTTGTGCAAGGAGGAGCAGGAGGAGCACTGCCAGAGCCCTGCAAAATGACCTCCAGCAGGCCACAAATGTGTCTGCTCAAACGGTCAGAAACAGACTCCATGAGGGTGGTATGAGGGCCCGACGTCCACAGGTGGGGACGTCGGGCCCTCATTTCATTTGCCGGAGAACACCAAGATTGGCAAATTCGCCACTGGCGCCCTGTCCTCTTCACAGATGAAAGCAGGTTCACACTGAGCACATGTGACAGAACGTTCTGCTGCCTGCAACATCATCCAGCATGACCGGTTTGGCGGTGGGTCAGTCATGGTGTGGGGTGGCATTTCTTTGGGGGGCCGCACAGCCCTCCATGTGCTCGCCAGAGGTAGCCTGACTGCCGTTAGGTACCGAGATGAGATCCTCAGACCCCTTGTGAGACCATATGCTGGTGCAGTTGGCCCTGGGTTCCTCCTAATGCAAGACAGTGCTAGACCTCATGTGGCTGGAGTGTGTCAGCGGTTCCTGCAAGAGGAAGGCATTGATGCTATGGACTGGCCCGCCCGTTCCCCGGACCTGAATCCAATTGAGCACATCTGGGACATCATGTCTTGCTCCATCCACCAATGCCACGTTGCACCATAGACTGTCCAGGAGTTGGCGGATGCTTTAGTCCAGGTCTGGGAGGAGATCCCTCAGGAGACCATCCGCTACCTCATCAGGAGCATGCCCAGGCGTTGTAGGGAGGTCATACAGGCACGTGGAGGCCACACACACTACTGAGCCTCATTTTGACTTGTTTTACATCAAAGTTGGATCAGCCTGTAGTGTGGTTTTGCACTTTCATTTTGAGTGTGACTCCAAATCCAGACCTCCATGGGTTGATAAATTTGATTTCCATTATAATTTTTGTGTGATTTTGTTGTCAGCACATTCAACTATGTAAAGAAAAAAAGTATTTAATAAGATTATTTAATTCAGATCTAGGATGTGTTATTTTAGTGTTCCCTTTATTTTTTTGAGCAGTGTATACTATTTCATACGGAAAGAAGTATGTTCAATAGGAAAACAATATTAGCTGGTGCATGTCCTCTTCATCGTGTGCGCATACACACATTTCCAAGTAGTAGAACTCATTATTCTTACTCGTTTTAGAAGAAACAAGCCTGAAATCTTGAACATTGAGTGCTGACACTCAGTGGAAGCCATAGAAATTGCATACTGGGAGCTGGATGTAATTATTTCCCTGTGCTTTCCAATGTCAGGGCATAGGCTCTCAAAAAAAGAATTCCGGTTGGATTTTCTCCTACTATATCTATTGTGTTATACTCTCCTACATTATATTAACATTTCTACAAACTTCAAAGTGTTTTCTTTCCAATGGTACCAATTATATGCATATCCTGGCTTCAGATCCTGAGTAACAGGCAGTTTACTTTGGGTACGTTATTCAGACAGGAAGTGGAGAAAAAATGGGCCTAACCTTATGAAGAAGGACGCTCGCAGTTGTGTCCCCGATGTGTCGGTCTTCATTTGTAGCCTGTGAGAGAGATCCGATCACGTGACCGAGAGCCATGTGAGTGAGAGGGCTTCCGATTGCACAGAACACTCAGGTTGAAGGGCACAACGCAGCACTCCGGGCTGCAAAAGGCATTGATTTTTTAAGGGTGCATTACGGCCACAAAGGGATGCTGCCGTGAAATTCGAGGCATTATCAAGTGCTTGTCAAATTGTGAATGAGAGACTATTGGAGTGTGTACAGCCTGCTCAAAAAACAAGGCAGAGCTCATGCAATTCAAGTAAATGTTTTTCAAATCATCATTAGAATCTCATCATGCAGCCTTACAATGTATTACAAATCTAAAACATAGATCCCAACATTTGTAGAGCAACTAAAGTTACATTAAAACTCTAAATTAAGCACATAGGTGTACCTATTTCTTTGTTAACAGCTCAGCACAGAATAGCTGCATGTGCGCACTCCCTCAAATCGTTGAGACTATTTTATTCAGCTTTATTCAGCTGTATTCTTCATACTATAAAATAATATCAAATAATGCCATGGAATTATGAGCAGATAAGTACAGCCGCAAGACTAACGTACCTAGCAATCTAAAAATGTTTAGCTAACATAGGCTAATTGAGTGACTGTCAGTGACTGACGTAACGAGGAAAACTGCTAGTGCACAACCACATTTCGAAATGACACCCTGTATATTCTACTTTTCTGAGTCTCAACATTAAATTGAGACCCTGACTGAGTTCCTCTCTCTCTCTCTTCTCCTCCTCCTGTCCCTCTGGCAGTTCCGGCGCTGCTTGCTGCAGCTGCTGTGCTCCCAGCTCTCGTGGATTCAGAGCAGCATCAAGGACCGTCCCCTGGCCCGGAGCATCGAGCGGCCTATTCGCCCAATCGTCATGTCCCACCGAAGAGGCGGGGAACGACCAAAGAAGAGGGTGACCTTCAGCTCCTCCTCCATTGTCTTCATCATTGCCAGCAATGACGTGAACCACCTGGACAACATGTCCAAGAGCGGCAGTATGTCGTCAGAGGGCATCCAGGTGCGGCCGCTGTGACAGAGCATTATGGGTACTGTAGTACATCATGCTACACCCATGTCACTATGGGAACTGACTAGTCACTTCATATCACATGTTCCTCTGTAAACCTCAGAATTTCCTCTCATGAAACACAGAACCCAGAAGTTCCAAATCACCCTTCTGACACAAGACTATTGTTTTTCTTTTTAGCCTTTTCAAGATCCATCACTATAAACTGTAGAGACTTATTCCCAACCCTCTTTCACTGTGCATCAGAAGGAACCATCCCTTCCCTGTAACCGAATGATGTAGCTGTGAGTTTGTAACCTATTTCTCTTGTCTTGAACAGCCTTTGACATAGTCTCATGCTGAGCTGAGTGTTTTTAAACAGTACCTCCTGTGTCATAACGGAGGCCAGCAGTGTTAATGGAGAAAGTTATGTTGATTATTACTATTTCCCTGGTTGGCAGCACTATTGTGCTTAATGAACTTACAGGGAAAAGCCTTACAATATTGCAGCAGCATATTCTGCACAACACTCTCTCTACCTTTGTCACGTCCAGATACATTAAATATATCCTATATTCTGGGGTGAAAGTGGATTTCATTTCTTCCCGGTGCGAGGACCTCCTGTATGTGTGCACGCACTTCATTCTTTTTTTTTATGGGCCTATTTATAGAATTGCATATATAATCCCTATTAATTTAATAGGATCTCTATGGGCCTATTCATAGAATTGCATATATAATCCCTATTAATTTAATAGGATCTCTATGGGCCTAATAGTTCCGATTTTGTTGTTTAACTTTTCAAATGTATTAGCCTACCTTTTAATGTGGCATAAACACAACCAGTCATGATGTTTTCATCTGATTGTCAAACAATCACTTCAAAAGGTTAATGTAGGCTTCCTGTGCATGTTACCCAGGGACACGGCAGAACCATTTCTTTTGACGTGCGGTAAAAAATAGTTTATAACTTCCGACATTTGTTAGGCTATTTGTTAAGGGAATTTGTCTGTAATTAGATATATGCAGGTTGTCTTCTGTCATTACTTGACGCTCGTCTAGAATACTAAATAAAGCCTTGCTCACCAGAATAATGTCCTAAACTGATCAATGCATCATCAACAATATAGTTGATGTCTGTAAAGTTTCTCTATCATTTTTGCTTCTCTCATAGAGCAAGGGACCAGAGTGATATTCCATGCAACATTTCCAAATGACAGTTTGACCGATTTTTGCATGCATATTTTATGTGGTTGAAAATGAAATACTTTCATCCTCTACAGTATGTCCCTGAAATAAATTGCACGTTAGACTACACACTGTCCCTAAGCGCGCATTCGCATTTTCTCAAGATGCTGTTCCAGTGGCAAAATCAACATTTGGTCTATAATTCTACTGAGGGAAACATTAATATTAGTTAGAATTATAATAGGCTACGTGAGGCCTACAGTCAGTGTCCAGGACCTCACCCACTGGGCAAAAACTGGTTGAGTCCACAAATGTTTATTTATTTAACTAAGCAAGTCAGTTAATTCTTCAGGATCAGTGTGCCTTCCACGGGACGGTTGAGCTAATGTAGGCTAATGCGATTAGCATGAGGTTGTAAGTAACAAGACAGTTTCCCAGGACAGAGACATATCTGATATTTGCAGAAAGCTTAAATTCTTGTTAATCTAACTGCACTGTCCAATTTACAGTAGCTATTACAGTGAAATAATACCATGCTATTGTTTGAGGAGAGTGCAAAATTTTGAACACGAAAAGTTATTAATAAACAAATTAGGCACATTTGGGCAGTCGTCATACAAAAGTTTGAACATAAATACAATGGTTCATTGGATCAGTCTAAAACGTTGCACATACACTGATGCCATCTAGTGGCCAAAACAGCTCCATCTTGACTGCCAGCAGTTCTCGGTTGCCTACGTTGTAGGTCATCTCTGCAGGATTGAGACGATGGGACAGGAAGACAGCTTTTGGTCCTGGGCAGATCGCGGGGACAGGATGGCCCCCACTCCAACATCAGAATCATCAACCTCTACCACAAATTGATGGGATGGATCTGGATGGACGAGGATGGGTTTTGTGGTGAACCGATGCTTCAAGTCCACGAAGGCTCTGTCGACCGCTGGAGACCATGTGAACGGTACTTTGGGAGAGGTGAGTGCAGAGAGAGGGGCCGTCAGGGTACTGTAGCCCCGAATGAAACGGCAATAGAAGTTAGAGAACCCCTGGAAACGTTGTAACCGCACCCTGGACTTAGGTTGAGGCCACTCTACCACTGCTTTCACTTTTCAGGATCAATTTGGATCAGCGATGACATATCCCAGAAAGGAGATTGTAGAGCGGTGGAACTTACACTTCTTACACGGCATGACCTGGTACTCATAATGTGTTAAAGGGTGTCTTCCACTCATCTCCTTTGCGTATCCGAACCAGGTGGTAGGCATTCTGAAGATCCAGTTTGGAAAAAATGGTGGCCCCCTGGAGAGGTTTAAAAGCCAAGAGGAGTGGTAGGGGGTGTAACGATTCTTGATCGTTATATCATTCAGACCCCGGTAGTCAATGCACGGACGCAGAGTCTTGTCCTTCTTCTCCACAAAGAAAAACCCCATGCCGGCAGGAGATGCAGATGGACGGATGCCTCCAGTAGCCAGAGAATTCTCAATGTACTTCTCTATGGTCTTGGTCTCCCGGCCGGATAGAGAATATAGCCGACCACGAGGTGGTGTGGTGCCTGGGAGGAGATCAATGGCACAATCATAAGGAAGGTGCGGGGGAAGAGAAGTAGCCCGTGCCTTACTGAAGACCTCCAGGAGGTCATGGTACTCAGTGGGGATGGCAGAGGCATCCGTGGCTTTGCTTACGTCCCGATGTGAACGTCTCAAGGATGGCTATGCCGCTTTTAGGAAATGAGAATAACAAAATGGACTCCAACCCATGATGGAGCTCTTGGTCCAGTCAATAACAGGATTGTGTTTCTGGAGCCAAGAAAATGACATATACATTGGAACATGGGGGGGGGACAACTGTATGGTCTCACTGTGGTTTCCTGATACCTGTATCTGAATGGACTAAGTGCTATGGGTGACTCTTCCAATAGAGCGGCCGTCCATTGCCCTTGCATCCATTGGGACAGAGAGAATGAGGGCGATGAGGGAATCGATGTCACGTGGTATTTCCTGAGCTGCGAGCTCATCCTTTATCCCCTCCGACAGTCCGTGGAGAAAGGTGTCAAACAGAGCCTTCGGAATCCAGGAACTGGAAAAATCTACTGCGAAAATCTACTGTGTAGTCTGCCACACTACAGGAGTTATGATGAACCTGCAGTAGTTTGAGCCGCCTCCCTCCCGGACATCAGAGAATCGAAAACCTTCCTCACTTCCCGGATGAATCCCTCCAGGCTATGGCACACAGCGGATTGCAGCTCCCACACAGCCGTTGCACAGGAGAGCGCCCTTCCGGACATTAGCGTGATTAAATACGCTATCTTCGATCGGTCCGACAGGAACGAAGAGGGCTGGAGTTCGAAAATGAGGGAGCACTGGGAAAGGAACGCCCTGCAGGTACCAGGATCGTCGACATAATGCTACGGAGGTGGTAAGTGGGGTTCTCGAGGAGCCGGGATAGGTTGAACAAATCCACTAGTAGTTGAGCGGTTCCTGGGTGGTTCAGAGGTCTCAGAGGTGGCGGGCTACCTATGAGCTAACTCACTGATTTGCTCCATTATAACCTTGAACCCTGGTTGTGGCGTTCCGTCAGGGAACCAAACCCTTCCAAAAGGTCCCGAAGCAGCTCTTCATGTCTCCCAATGGTGGCTCCCTGCAGGGAGACAGCGTGGCGGAGCTGGTTCCAGTCTGCTGGGTCTGTCATGGTCAGTTTGTACTATAAGGGCACAAGGCGAGACCCAAATGCAGACCCATGAGGCAGATGGTTGAGCTCCAATATTTATTGTACCAAAAGGGTCAGGCAAAAGGAAGGTCGGGGACAGGCGGGAGTTCATAAACCAGTCCAAACAGTACGAGGGGATAGGCAAGCTCGAGGTCAGAACAGGCAGAGTGGTCAGGCAGGCGGATTCGGCATAAGGGGAGGCAAGGGTCAAAACCAGGAGGGCTAGGAAAACACTGAGACAGGAAAAATAGGAGCTAGGAGAAACGCTGGTTGACTTGGCAAAACAAGACGAACTGGCACAGAGAGACAGGAAACACAGGGATAAATACACCCGGGACTAATGGGGAAAAAAGGAGACACCTGAAGGTGGGTAGAGACAATCACAAAGACAGGTGAAACAGATCAGGGCGTGACACTACAATGTAGAAAATAATTTTAAAAAATAAAGAATAACCCTTGAATGAGTAGGTGTTCTAAAACTTTTGACCGGTAATTATATATATATATGTGTGTGTGTGTATATATACGTATACTGTACAGTTGAAGATGGAATTTTGCATATGCCTTAGCCAAATACATTTAAACTCAGTTTTTCACAATTTCTGACATTTAATCCTAGTAAAAATTCCCTGTCTTAGGTCAGTTAGGATCACCACTTTATTTTAAGAATGTGAAATGTCAGAATAATAGTATAGAGAATGATTTATTTCAGCTTTTATTTAATTCATCACATTCCCAGTAGGTCAGAAGTTTACATACACTCAATTAGTATTTGGTAGCATTGCCTTTACATAGTTTTAACTTGGGTCAAATGTTTTGGGTAGCTTTCCACAAGCTTCCCACAATAAGTTGGCTGAATCTTGGCCCATTCCCCCTGACAGAGCTGGTGTAACTGAGTCAGGTTTGTAGACCTCCTTGCTCACACATGCTTTTTCTAGTTCTGCCCACAAAGTTTCTATAGGATTGAGGTCAGAGCTTTGTGATGGCCACTCCAATACCTTGACTTTGTTTTCCTTAAGCAATTTTGCCACAACTGTGGAAGTGTGGTTGGGGTCAGCGTCCATTTGGAAGACCCATTTGCGACCAAGCTTTAACTTCCTGACTGATGTCTTGAGATGTTGCTTCAATATATCCACATCATTTTCCTGCCTCATGATGCCATCTATTTTGTGAAGTGCACTATTCCCTCCTGCACCAAAGCACCCCGACAACATGATGCTGCCATCCCTGTGCTTCACGGTTGGGATGGTGTTCTTCGGCTTGCAAGCATCCGCTTTTTCCTCCAAACATAACAATGGTCATTATGGCCAAACAATTATATTTTTGTTTCATCAGACCAGAGGACATCTCTCCAAAAAGTACGATCATGCGTCCTCCGATACACAATCCAACCAAGCCGCACTGCTTCTTAACACAGCGCGCATCCAACCCGGAAGCCAGCTGCACCAATGTGTTGGAGGAAACACCGTGCACCTGGCAACCTTGGTCAGCGTGCACTGCGCCCGGCCCGTCACAGGAGTCGCTGGTGCGTGATGAGACAAGGACATCCCTACCGGCCAAGCCCTCCCCGGTCGCGGCCGGTTACGACAGAGCCTGGGCGCGAACCCAGAGTCTATGGTGGCACAGCTTTTAAAATATTTATTTGATAATATATCAACCGAGTGTGTAGGTTTTTCAATAACAGCGGGAGGAACAATGGCGGCTTTACTCAGTTGAGCAAAAACTCACTCTGAGATCCCCCACCTATCCACTTACACAATGTGATCTTTCACGCTAATTTTTCAAAATAAAAGCCTGAAACTATGTCTAAGGACTGTTGACATCTTAGGGAAGCCATAGAAAAAGGAATCTGGTTGATATCCCTTTAAATGGAGGATAGGCATGCATAGGAACAGAAGGGTTTCAAAATAAGAGGCACTTCCTGATTAAATTTTCCTCAGGGTTTCGCCTGCAATATCAGTTCTGTTATACTCACAGACAATATTTTGACAGTTTTGGAAAGTTTAGAGTGTTTTCTATTCTAATCTGTCAATTATATGCATATTCTAGCATCTGGTCCTGAGAAATAGGCCGTTTACTTTGGGAACGGTATTTTTCCAAACATAAAAATAGTGCCCCCTAGCTTCAAGAGGTTTTAAACAGCCACCACTAACATTGAGTGGCTGCTGTCAACATACTGACTCAACTCCAGCTCACTTCAATAATGGAAATTGATGTAAAAAATGTATCACTAGCCACTTTAAACAATGCCACCTAATACAATGTTTACACACCCTACATTACTCATCTCATATGTATATAGTGTACTCTTTATCATCTACTGCATCTTGCCATCTTTATGTAATACATGTATCACTAGCCACTTTAAACTATGCCACTTTTATGTTACATACCCTACATTACTCATCTCATATGTATATACTGTACTCGATACCATCTACTGCATCTTGCCTATGCCGTTCTGTTCCATCACTCATTCATATCTTTATGTACATATTCTTTATCCCTTTACGCTTGTGTGTATAAGGTAGTAGTGGAATTGTTAGGTTAGATTACTCGTTGGTTATTACTGCATTGTCGGAACTAGAAGCACAAGCATTTCGCTACACTCGCATTAACATCTGCTAACCATGTGTATGTGACAAATAAAATTTGATTTGAGTTAGGCAGGTTACCTTAGTGTTCTTGGGCACAGGGGCTATGGTGGTCTACTTGAAACATGTTGGTATTACAGACTCAGTCAGGGACTGGTTAAAAATGTCAGTGAAGACATTTGCCAGTTGGTCAGCGCATGCTCGGAGTACATGTCCTGGTAATCCGTCTGGCCCTTTGGCCTTGTGAATGTTGACCTGTTTTCACGTCGGCTACGGAGAGCGTGATCACAGTCGTCCGGTACAGCTGGTGCTTTCATGCATGCCTCAGTGTTACTTGCCTCGAAGCGAGCATTGAAGTAATTTAGCTTGTCTGGAAGGTTTGTGTCACTGGGCAGCTCGTGGCTGTGCTTCCCTTTCTAGTCTGTAATAGTTTGCAAGCCCTGCCACATCAGAGCCGGTATAGTACGACTCGATCTTAGTCCTGTATTGACGCTTTCTCATAGTGACTTCTTTTTGCCGTCTGCTTATATGCATTTCCTTGCATTTGCAACTTCAATCAAAAAACATTACTGTGGTTTTAACGTACTGATCATGAGGATAATAACTTTATTTATATATGATTCATTTAATAACACGTCTACACAAATCCAACATATATTATTTTCTGGCAAGCATGTCACATTGACCTGACATAGAACTGGTACAATATGCCCTAAATTATCTGGATTATCTAGATTAGTTACTGTACCATGACTGACATGAGTTGGATGTTAGTCAATAATATACACTGAACAAAAATATAAATGCAACATGCAACAATTTCAACAATTTTACCGAGTTACAGTTCATATAAGGAAATCGGTCTATTGATGTGAATTCATTAGGCCCTAATTTATGGATTTCACATGACTAGGAATACAGATACTGTATGCATCTTTTGGTCACAGATACCTTAAAAAAAGGTAGGGATATGGATCAGAAAACCAGTCAGTATCTGGTGTAACCACCATTTGCCTCATGCAGCGCTATGCATCTCCTTGACATAGAGTTGTTCATTGTGTCTTGTGGAATGTTGTCCCACTCCTCTTCAATGGCTGTGCGAAGTTGCTGCATATTGATGGGAACTGGAACATGCTGTTGTACATGTCGACTCAGAGCATCCCAAACATGCTCAATGGCTGACATGTCTGGTGAGTATGCAGGTGATTGAATAACTGGAACATTTTCAGCTTCCATGAATTGTGTACAGATCCTTGCGACATGGGCCTTGCATTATCATGCTTAAACAAGAGATGACGGCAGCGGATAAATGGCCTCGGGATCTCGTCATGGCATTCAAGTTGCCATTGATATAATGCAATTGTGCTCATTTTCCGTAGCTTATGCCTACCTATACGATAACCATACCACCATCGTGGGGCGTTCACAACGTTGACATCAGCGAACCGCTCGCCCACACGACTGGGATTCTGGATTAATCCGTGAAGAGCACATTTCTCCAGCGTGCCAGTGGCCATTGAAGGTGAGCATTTGCCCACTGAAGTTGATTACGACCCCGGTCAGGACAATAAGCACACAGATGAGCTTCCCTGAGACGGTTTCTGACAGTTTGTGCATAAATCCTTTGGTTATGCAAACCCACATTTTCATCAGCTGTCCAGGTGGCTGGTCTCAGACTATCCCCAAAATGAAGAAGCCAGATGTGGAGGTCCTGGGCTTGCCTGGTTACACGTGGTCTGAGGTGAGGCCGGTTGGATGTACTGCCAAATTCTCTAAAATGACATTGGATGCAGCTTATGGTAGAGAAATGAACATTCAATTCTCTGGCAACAGCTCTGGTGGACATTTCTGCAGTCAGCATGCCAATTGCACGCTCCCTCAACTTGAGACAACTGTGGCATTGTGTTGTGTGACAAAACTGAACATTTTAGTGGCCTTTTATTGTCCCCAGCACAAGGTGCACCTGTGTAATGATCATGCTATGCCACACCTGTCAGGTGGATTGATTATCTTGGGAAATGAGAAATGCTCACTAACAGGGATTTAAACAAATTTGTGCAATTTTTTTTTACAAAAATAAGCCTTTTGTGCGTATGGAACATTTCTGAGCTCTTTTATTTTAGCTCATAAAGCATGGGACCAACACTTTACATATTTTTGTTCAGTCTACATTAACACAATGTTCCCCACAGGCCTTCAATTACAGTAAATCAAATCTTTATTGAGTACATGATCAAAATCTCATTGGTAATTGGGTTGCAGAACTCTGTCTTTATCCCATCTGTATTGAGGTCAGTTGATTTGATCTCTACTGTTTTGTAGCTCAGAGTGGTATGACCCACAACCCCTCAGAAGGGACTCTTGAGGGCCTGCAGCCTGGACCACAGCTGCTCGATGGGGATATTTGGCATGCTAGGGGGTATCTGACTAGCAGGTAGGAGCCCCCCGCGACAGACACTGCAGCACAGAACAACAGGCCTTGGTTGATCACCTGAGGGGAACAAGAGAATCAACTTTTTATTGATCTCTCTAAGGCTTTTGATACAGTTGATCATGCTATACTAAGGCAGAGATTGTCGAGTGTAGGTCTTTCAGAGCATGCAGTTGCATGGTTTGCGAACTATCTGTCTGATAGAACTCAGTGCACTCAATTTGATGGGCTTATGTCTGTTAAGTTGTCTGTCTTTAATGGTGTGCCCCAAGGCTCTGTACTCAGTCCTCTCTTATTCACTATTTAAATACATGATTTAGACAAATGTCCAAAATGCCCAATTTAATTTTTATGCTGATACTGTTATTTACGGTTGTGCCTCGTCTCTTAAAAAAGCTTTCTAGAACTTGCAAACTGCTTTTTATACGGTTCAACATACCTTGTGTCAATTGAAGCTTATCCTCAATACTGACAAAACTAAACTAATGGTGTTTTCTCAAGCAAGAAATAGACCTCTGAACCTTACACATATTACTACCTGTCAGGGCAAGGAGATTGAGGTTGTAACCTCATATAACTAACTTGGAATTTTAATTGATGATGGCTTCTCTTTTAAATTGCATATTCAACAACTTACAAAATAATTGAAGCTGAAATTGGGATTTTATTTTAGGAATAAGGCCTGTTTTTCTTTTGAAGCCAGAAGGAGGCTAGTACCAGCTACATTCATGCCTTTACTAGACTATGGGGATATTTTATATATGAATGCTTCCGCTCAGTGTTTGAGATCAATTGACACCCTTTACCATGGCACTTTGAGATTTATTTTAAACTGCAAAACCCTTACGCACCACTGCACTTTGAATACCAGGGTTGGCTGGTCTTCTCTAGTCACTCGTAGGCTCAGGCACTGGTATACTTTTATTTACAAAGCCATTTTGGGTTTACTACCTTTTTATTTGGGCATTTTTATTGTTCAGAAATGTGGTGGGTACTCTCTTCGTTCGCTGGACTTTATCCTACTAACTGTTCCAAATGTCCAAACTGAATTTGGTAAAATGGCTTTTATGTACTCTGCGCCATCGTCTTGGAACGCCTTACAAAATACTTTTCAACTGGAAGAACTTGTCCCGATTGGTATTTTTAAATCACTGATGAATGATCTTGAGACTGATTCCCTGACCTGTCAATGTTTTTAATTTGCTGTTTTTGATTTTGTTATACTCTTGTGAATTCTATGGTTTTTACTATATTTACTTGTAGTTTTTCATGTTGTTTGTCTGTAATTTTTGTAATGACTTGGTGCTGCCTATCTTGGCCAGGACGCTCTTGAAAAGGAAATTTTAAATCTAAATGAGCCCTTCCTGGTTAAATAAAATTAAAAAAAACGTTCATTTTCCACTTAATTCCAACATTCATCCAAAAATCCCATCCATCCATTTTCAAGGTAAATTTTACCACTGTGATGTTATTTTCAAAGAATGTTGGCTATAGCAACAATTTTCTTCTCCTCTGTCCCTTCGCCTACACGTGCCGTTTTGTCTGTACTCGAGTGACGTTTTGAAGAAACTTTGACATTATCCCACATCCATTTGTTACGACAGACGTCAAAGATGTCAGGTCAGACAACTTGAATCAGTGCCGGGGACAACAGGCTCGACTAGCAACCTCAGCCCCTACAAATCATAATAGCCACTGACCATATCTGTTTGTCAGACAGGGAACTATTTTTAAATATATTTTTTATTTAACCTTTATTTAACTAGGCAAGTCAGTTAAGAACAAATTCTTATTTACAATGACGACCTACCCCGGCCAAACCCAGACGACGCTGGGGCAATTGCGCGCCGCCCTATGAAGGACCCAATCAAGGCCGGATGTGACACAGCCTGGATATGCACCATCTTCTTTTTGGTTGCAACAAGACTAGTGTTCTACATTATAACTTTGCTAGATCACTCAGGTTAGAATCAATTCCCTTTTTCTTATCTTGCTTTTGAAAACATTTGTTGAAAGCAATACTCAAGCAGCAGTAGGTTAACACATACTTGCCCTTTCAAAATGTCAGCAAGGCCAGATAGTTTGTGCTGTCTTTCTCTGCCTGTCTAAAAGAAAATGTATGCACTTAAAGGCCCTTGAACAGTGTAGAATGAACGTGTACAATGTCCTTTCTTACTTTGTCTTGCCAGTGCCAGTGTTTTACCACCTTATGGTACCTTGTCCTGGTAAATGTAACCTGGGAACAGTGTATGGTGAGAGACAGAGATGTGTACAGAAACACACAGAAAGAGAGTTTTAGAATGCTTCGCAGTAATGCACACTTAAAATCATATTAAAATGTATTCAATTTCATGTATTATCCAACTGGACTTAAATGTACTAGGAAACACTTGCCATGGTGTATAAGGGAATTATTGTCCTTGGCATGATAATGTGAAGGAAATTGTCAACGTATTTTCGGAACAGGAACCATTTGGAATTGACATCTGAATTTGTTAGCAAAATGAAATATCTGGAATTGACAAAATACATCTGTTAGCAAATCGAACCATCTGTGCTCATCGTAATGAAAAGCCCATTATTTCTCCTGTAATGCATGTCGTTGCAATGACATTCACATGCATTACCTGCAGTATCATACACCTTCTGCTTTTTTAGCCTTCAACATTTCACCCCCACAAACAAACAAGCTCATTAAAGACCAATAGGTGCCAATTTTCACAAGTATGTCCATAGAGCAAAGGCTACCTTTTGCTCTGTAGTCAGGTGTTCTTATGATTCTGAAGGACTCTTGCCAAGGCGTTGTGGGTGTGTGTTTTCACGTGTGTGATCTCTGGGAAGAATGGCTACAGCGCCAATGTGACCGTATGCACGTGGAGAGTAACACTAAGACCAATTACTGTCTTTGTGCACAGATAAATGAATTAAAAGGATGGATGGTTAGAGAGAGCTGGCTTTCTGTCAATTACTCTGGACTCAATCAACCCAACCCAAGTACAGGTACATATGTCCCTGCTCTGACTGTGGATATTCTCTCTGCATATTTTGGAAGACAAGAGCTATGAAATTGAAATGACAGTAATAAGTTGTGCTAATTGTGTCAGAGTGCCTTTGGGAACGGGGGATACCTACAGTAGTTAGTTGTACAACTGAATGCATTCAACTGAAAAGTGTCTGAATCAGACAAGGTAAAAATCTGTCAGCTCAGGGATTCGATCCAGCAACCTTTCAGGTTACTGGCCCAAAGCTCTAACCACTAGGCTATCTACCACCCTGTCTTATTGTGTTTGTGTTATCTTGTCTTCTTGGTGCCACTAATTCATTCAGCGGCGCTTCATTAAATGCTGGAGATTATATATATTTATCCATTTGTAAAAGCCATAATTGTGAATTGATGTTGAATCAATGAGAACGGCCGTTAAGCTATTGATTGAGGCAGACAGAGGCCAAGGTAAGTAGATAGTCTATAATGTTATACAGATATGATATTCAGCTCACATTGGCCCGCTGTAGTTCAGTTGGTAGAGCACGGTGCTTACAATGCCAGGATAGTGGGTTTGATTCTTGGGACCACCCGTATGTAAGAAAATGAATGCACTCCTGGCTGTAAGTTACTTTGGATAAAAGTGTCTGCTAAATGGTGTATACATATTTGTGCTTTCATTAAATTGGAAGGTCATCACCATCCCTTTTCTAAACTAAGTGTTTCATTACCTATATGGAACTTTTCATCATATAGTTCTATAGATCCAGTGTCGCTGAAATCTGGGCGTACAGTTTGATCACTGTAGTTGTGTATGGCAAAATTGGGTCGTATTCATTAGGCACCAAATGTAAGAAGACAGACTAATACAAAGAGGAACTACTTGGACTTCATTTCTGTTTTCCAAAGCAAAACATTTTAAACAGTTTTTCCGTAGCATGCCCTAATGAATAGCCTCAGACCCTGGTGATTGATTTTTCTTTTAAGTACTAATATCTAAATGGGTACTACGTTACTTCAACGTAGTTGTACATGGCCAGGTCGTCTGGGACTCGGACTCTGGTGTACTCAGGCAGAACAGCACCTGAAATAAAAATGAGAAATAGCTTAGAATGAACAGATTATATGTAATTGGTTAGAATGGAAATGTGTCTACCTTTTCCAAACACCCTCAGACGCGCACATGTGCATGAAATGAAACATGGATATTCTGCGCCACTAACAAAACAAACTCATTTAGCAGGCGTCAAGGGGGAACGTGGATGCTGATGCTCTGGTGCTCTCACTTTCAAAGCGTATTTGCCCTGCAGTCTGTAATATTACGTGTGTTTACTCACTGAAGTCTTTGAGCTGGTCCATGATTTCGTTGAAAACAAGGCAGTCTTCAAAGCCCTGAACGATGAGTTAACAACATGTTTCAAATAACATCGAGTCAACATATCTTATATTAACAATTAAATGGCACTGAGCAGTTGTTTTGATCCAAATGCAAATTACAGTGAATGCATCAATAGCATAGAGTATGTATGTGGTTGAGTGGCATACAATTAACCTATGACCTTGGCATTGCTAGCACCATACTCTTAGCTGATCCACAAGAGACCACGGAGGTCTCATATCTTACATCCTCCTCCCCCTCTCACTGTCCCACTCTGTATATACTACATGTATTTCTACTTACTGCGTTCATCCCCTGACCGTAGAATGGCACCATAGCGTGGGCTGCATCGCCCATAAGGACGCACTTGTCACCAAAGTGATATGAGGAGCACTTCACGGACACCATGGCCTGGGCTGGCAGACGGAAAAAAATCCCTCTTAAGAGCCTCCCTGTGAGACACAGAATGACCACTATGACATTGATATGCATAGTGTGGTACGTGCTGATTTCTCACATACAGCTGCACTGTAATACATGCTCTCTTTTCAACCACTGTATCTCATAAGAGGAGAATATAATCATATTCTTCAGGCTTGCATTGGCAGAGGAGTGCAGTTAGGACTTCAAACACACTGAGCTAGGGGTGTTTTATTGTAGGCGTAGCATTCTCTAATTGAAAATAAATAAGCAAATTCAACTGTGAATTTAGACTGTGTGTGGGGGATTCTAAAAGTAAACAGCAATTCAGCAGTTTCTCCTGCCTCATTTCAAATCAACCCAAATCAACCCATGTCCTATCTCACTATCAACTGCAGCTTGCTGTTCAGTTCCAATTGAAAACTCAGCTCCCCAGGTCACGTGACGTTGGGTCAGTAATTACACGCTCGAGAGACAGCGGCTGTTTGAGCTGTCCTGATGCAGGAAATTGATAGGGAGAGGGAGGGATGAAGGGAGGTAAGGATGGATAGCAGGATGGAGGGACGGGGAAGAGAAAATCACTTACGCTCCTATTAGTGGGATGGCATCGGGAAAGTATTTCTGGAAAAACTCGATGACCTTGTCACCCGTGGTAACTTTCTCAAACTCCTCAAATGGCATGAAGAGTGTGCAGTTGAAAGTCTTGTCCTAAGAACAAACAATATGGAGATTAACGTAGTAAGCCTGAACATCTGGATCAAAAAAGGGGTTTAGGTTGTGAGAGTGGCGGGGGGTTAAAGTTAACTTCCTGCAATTCTATGCATTTTGCCATGGCTAATGCTATGTTCTTATGCTCAAATATTTAAACAAAATCGATACTCCTGAATTCATCGATTTTTGTCTAGCTTTTATTTTAGTGATTGGTAATTGTCAAATATTTATTATTAAAAAATATATCGATCACTATCTTTTCTACATACTTTATATCTAGTTTTAGTAGTTTCAATTTAAATACAGAAAGTTTATTCTTCTTTTTTACCCCTTTTTCGTGATATCCAAATTGGTAGTTACAGTCTTGTCCCATTGCTGCAACTCCCGTACAGACTCGAGAGCCATGCGTCCTCCAAAACACAACCCTGCCAAGCCTCACTGGTTCTTGACACACTGCTCGCTTAACCCAGAAGCCAGCCGCTGGCTGTGTCGGAGGAAACACTGCACAGCTGGCGACTGTCAGCATGCATGCGCCCGGCCTGCTACAGGAGTTGCTTGAGCGCCTTGGGACAAGGACATACCGGCTAACCCCTCCCCTAACCCCGACGACACTGGGCCAATTGTGCGCCACCTCATGGGTCTCTCGGTCACGGCTGGGATCGAACCCGGGTCTGTAGGGACGCCGCCACTTGGGAGGCCGTGTTTTTTAATTTTTTACACTATGCAGTAAAAAACCTGATTGTGTGAAATGAGAGCACTTTCTTATTAATGAGGATTCAGTTAACCATGCTCTCAGTAACCTTGTCTGAGACCTGATGACTTCCGTTAACTCCCTGAGTGGCTAACATGCCATGCATCTAGTTGATGGATGTTGCTTATTGGCAAATCCATTACTTAGTCCGTTAATATGCATCAACGTCCACACCAGCATGGTCATGTGATCTGCGCTGGCCAAAATGGATAATCCACTTGGACTGATGGATGTGGAGTAGAGAGATGATGATGGTGGGTGTGTTAGCAGCTTCCGGGTCAGCCCTGGCTATCCATCAGCATCAGGCCAGCCTATCCCATGCGTCCTAAGAGTGTCGTTACCGTGGAGTTTCCCCGGCAGCAGGGCATTTTTCACCGTCCTCCCAATGCACACTGGGGCTGTACTGAGTAACAGTACTAATGTACCCTTGAATTAAGTGCTTTAACCTGGCCACAAAACAGAACAGCTTTCTCTGAATCAGTCAGGAAGAACTATCATAATGGTATTAATAGTAGCAGTTGTGGAGGCTGAGAGATGGGATTACTGACTATCTGCTTTGCTGACATTTTTTTTATGTTCACATCTGTTAAAAAGTAGGGCTGGACCTGTGGGACCCAGGGTATTTGAGATGTGAAGATGATGGAAAAAGATTTTGTGACTAAATAATTTATTTTTGGTAAAGTGAACATTGGGCGCTGGACCAAGAGACCTATGTTCTGAGGTCAAGGGTCAAATAACCCTGTTTACACTGTGACTTCCTAACGGTGATGAAGTCTCTTTTGCAACATGACATACTGTATAAATACACTATGTCATTATTGGGACATGTACAGCTTAGGTGCGATATACAGTGCATTTGGAAAGTATTCAGACCCCTTCACTTTTTCCACATGTTGTCACGTTAAAACCTTATTCTAAAATTGATTAAATCTTTTTTTTTTCTTAATCAATCTACGCACAATACCCCATAATGAGAAAGCAAAAACAGGTTAAAAAAAATAACTGAAATATCACATTTACATAAGTATTCAGACCCTTTACTCAGCACCTTTGGCATTGATTACAGCCTTGAATCTTCTTGGGTATGACGCTACAAGCTTGGCACACCTGTATTTGGGGAGTTTCTCCCATTCTTCTCTGTAGATCCTCTCAAGCTCTGTTAGGTTGGATGGGGAGCATCGCTGCATAGCTATTTTCAGGTCTCTCCAGAGATGTTCAATCAGGTTTAAGTCCGGGCTCTGGCTGGGCCACTCAAGGACATTCAGAGACTTGTCCCAAAGCCACTTCTGCGTTGTCTTGGCTGTGTGCTTTGGGTTGTTGTCCTGTTGGAAGGTGAACCTTCGCCCTAGTCTGAGATCTTGAGCCGTCTGCAGCAGGTTTTCATCAAGGATCTCTTTATACTTTGCGCAGTTCCTCTTTCCTTCAATCCAAACTAGTCATCCCCACAGCATGATGCTGCCACCACCATGCTTCACTGTAGGGAGGGTATTGGCCAGGTGATGATTGGTGCCTGCTTTCTTCCTTGGCAATCAGGACAAAGAGTTCAGTCTTGATTTCATCAGACCCGAGGATCTTGTTTCTCATGGTCTGAGAGTCCTTTAGGTGCCTTTTGGCAAACTCCAAGCGGGCTGTCGTGTGCCTTTTATTGAGGAGTGGCTTCCGTCTGGCCACTCTACCATAAAGTACTGATTGGTGGAGTGCTGCATAGATGGTTGTCCTTCTGGAAGGTTCTCCCATCTCCCTAGAAGAACTCTGGAGCTCTGTCAGAGTGACCATCGGGTTCTTGGTCACCTCCCTGACCAAGGCCCTTCTCCCCCGATTGCTTAGTTTGCCCAGGTGGCCAGCTCTAGGAGGTAGAGGCCACTGTGTTCTTGGGGACCTTCAATGCTGCAGAAATGTTTTGGTACCCTTCCCCAGATCTGTGAACCGATAAAATCCTATCTCGGAGCTCTACAGACAATTCCTTTGACCTCACGGCTTGGTTTTTGGTCTGACATGCACTGTCAACTGTGGGACCTTATATAGACAGGTGTGTGCCTTTCCAAATCATGTCAAGTCAATTGAATTTACCACAGGTGGACTCCAATCAAGTTGTAGAAACATCTCAAGGATGATCAATGGAAACAGGATGCACTTGAGTTCAATTTCGAGTCTCATAGCAAAGGGTCTGAATACTTATGTAAATACGGTATTTGTACGTTTTCAAAACCCGTTTTTTTTAGGCGTGTGTAGATTGATGAGGAAAAAATGTTGTTTTTTTCCATTTTAGACTAAGGCTGTAGCAAAATGTGGAAAAAGGGAAGGGGTCTGAATACTTTCCGAATGCACTCTAATGTTTAAACGACACTATTTTGACATATTCTAATGAGTCCATATTGTCTTTTACATTAGTTAGAGCCATTAGTTACAGACTATTTTAGAGACATTTTCTCATACTGTACACACTTCACAAATGCATCTCTCCAACCTGTTTAAACTTGCCTACGCTCAATTATCAAGTTTAGCAGCTGATAATGAAGCTGAAAGGATAAATGGACATACGGGTAAACATACAGTCTCTAATTTACACTCACCAAGTTGGGCAGAGCAATCATCATGAACGTGTTGCGTGGCCATATGTGCAGATTATTAGGCTTCATGGCAAACTAGGGGCAAAGTAAATTAAATTAGGGCATTATTACAGTATAAAGACATAAACACATCATATACAATAGACACAGCAGCTTTGCATCAACCAAAAGGTGACCAACATACAAAATGAGATGTCACCCAACGCCTTATGAAACACTATGGTGATACAATGAACTATAAAAAAATTCCAGTGCGGATCTGGGTTTAAATAGTATTTGCTTTCTTTCAAATACATTGAGCGTTTTATTTAGCCAGTGGTGAATGTGTGGGCTATGCACTTTTGGGACTATACCTTTAGTTCCATTGCACCGGGAGAGCTCATTCCATATAACCTTATTCATTATTATCTAAAAGGTAAAACTGATCCTAGCCCTGCTACTCCGAGACTCTGTTTTGAATATTGCCCCAGGTCTGATCCTGTGCCATGTTCTGAGCATCAGAGGACCAACCTCTCCATTGATGGGGGGCATGGTGAACTCCAGGTACCCATGAGGGGTGTAGGTCTGACTGTAGTTGAAACGGCTCTGACGGAGGAACTGTTTCCGGATGGCAGAGAACGCTCCATCACATCCCACAATCAAGTCTGCCTGGATCTCTTCCTTTGCACCTTCAGCCCTAAGACACACCATACAGTACGGACATTATTCCACAGATAGATGCTATTCATGATGAGCCTTATTTATGGTTAACAAAAATGTGTCATCAAATGTGATCATGTAAAAATGTCAGTGTAAATAAAGTTGTCAGTTTGTAATGAATTATAAATAGGACTTGTGCACTAACCTTCTACTACCTAAGTTACTAATAACCCATAATGACAAAGTGAAACCTGTTTTTAGAATTTTTTGCAAATGTATTGAAAATTAAATACAGAAATCTAATTTACTTAAGTATTCATACCTCTGAGTCAATACTCTATAGAAGCACCTTTGGCAGCGATTTCAGCTGTGAGTCTTTCTGGGTATGTCTCTAAGAGATTTACACACCTGGTTTGCGCAACATTTGCCCATTATTCTTTTCTGGTAGATTTAAGTCAAAACTGTAACTCGGCCACTCAGGAAAACATTCACTGTCTTCTTGGTAAGCAACTCCAGTGTAGACAATAACATGTTTCAGGTTATTGTCCTGCTGAAAGGTAAATTCATCTCCCAGTGTCTGGTGGAAAGCAGACTGAACCAGGTTTTCCTCTAGGATTTTCTCTATGCTAAGCTCCATTTTGTTCCTTTTTATCTGTTTCTATTCATTATGTACCTGCTTCCTTCTGTTCACTCAGTCAATTAGATTAGTTTTGTGGAGTAACTACAATATCGTTGATACATCCTCAGTTTTCTCCTATCACAGCCAATAACTGTTCTAAAGTCACCATTGTCCTCATGGTGAAAGTCATTAGCGGTTTCCTTCCTCTCCGGCAACTGAGTTAGGAAGGACCTGAATCTTTGTAGTGACTGGGTGTATTGACACATCATCCAAAGTGTAATTCATAACTTCACCATGCTCAAAGGGATATACAATGTCTGCTTATTTTGTTACCCATCAGGTGCCCTCTTTGCCAGGCAAAAAAAACCTCCCTGGTATTTGTGGCTGAATCTGTGTTTGAAATTCACTGCTCAACTGAGGGACCTTACAGATAATTGTATGTGTGGGGTACAGCGATTAGGTTGTCATTCAAAAATCATGTTAAAAACTATTAATGCACACAGAGTGGTCCATGCAACTTATTATGTGACTTTTTAAGCAAATGTTTACGCCTGAACTTATTTAGGCTTGCCATAAAAAAGGGGTTCAAGACATTTCAGCTTCCATGTTTAATTCAGTTTGTAACATTTTCAAAAAACATAATTCCCCTTTGATATTGTGGGGTATTGTGTGTAGGCTAGTGACAAACAAATCTACATTTAATCAATATTAAATTCAGGAAGTAACACAGCAAAATGTGGAAAAAGTCAAGGGGTGTGAATACTCTGAAGGCATTGTATGCTGTTTAATACACACACAAGGCCACGTAAAATAAAATGCAGGAACACAGAGACCAACTGTAAATAATAAAGCAAGAACAAGTCAATTTTAGACAGCACTTAGTTCTCCATTTTACAAGTCAAGCCAAAATGACTTTAGGGGAGGGAGTGAGAGAGAGAAGAGAGAAAGAAATGTGTGTGTGTGTGTGTGTGTGTGTGTGAGAGAATATGAACTATTTACCTGACAAAGGTCATCGCCCCTGTTTCAGTGCTCCAGTCGAGTAGTTTGTTGGCAAAGTTCAGATTTATGTTGGGATACGTCTCTGCTGCTGCAGTTACAAAACAAAGAATTACAAAAAGATCTTATATCACGGTCATGACAAGACAATTCTCTGCCGTTGACTTACATGGCACTGCAAACATTGGGCAACAGCTAACAAAAATGCATTGAAATATCTCCTCTACTCAAAATTACAACTGACTAATTGTAGCATTAACGTAAAAAGTGAAGAGAATTAGAAGGGGGAGAAAGTTAGGAACTGTTGGCCCTGCATTAAATACCAACATTGGTTAAAGAAAATTGTGATAAATAAAGTATACTAGTTTCATTTAAAGACAACAAAAAATGTACAGCTGTGCCATATAGATTGCAAAATAGTTGGGAGGAGATTTGATGTACCAATTCCATGGTACGGGGTTTATGACCTGATACACAAAACGACACTGGATTCAAAACGAATGATTTAAATAGAGTTTTTCTATTTCAAATCAAATCAAATTTCATTAGTCACATGCTCCGATCGGTGTAAGGTCTACATAACATAGACCTTACATTGAAATGCTTACTTACGTGCCCCTAACTGACAGTGCAGTTTCAAAAAATACAGATAAGAATAAGAGATGTAACAAGTAATTAAAGAGGAGCAGTAAAAAACAACAATATATACAGGGGGGTGCCGGTACAGAGTCAATGTGCAGGGACACCGGTTAGTTGAGGTAGTATGTACATGTAGGTAGAGTTCATTAAAGTGACTATGCATAGATGACAACAGAGATTGGCAGTGGTGAGGGGGAGGGGGGCAATGTGAATAGTCTGGGTAGCCATTTGACTAGATGATCAGGAGTCGTATCGTGTGGTAGCAGAGAGAACAGTCTATGACTAGGGTGGCTGGAGTCTTTGACAATTTTCAGGGCATTCCTCTGACATCGCCGAGTATAGAGGTCCTGGATGGCAGGAAGCTTGGCCCCAGTGATGTACTGGGCCGTTCGCACTACCCTCTGTAGTGCCTTGCGGTCGGAGGCAGAGCAGCTGCCATACCAGGCAGTGATGCAACCAGTCAGGATGCTCTCGATGGTGCAGCTGTAGAATCTTTTAAGAATCTGAGGACCCATGCCAAATCTTTTCAGTCTCCTGAGGGTGAGTAGGTTTTGTCGTGCCCGCTTCATGACTGTCATGGTGTGCTTGGACCACAATAGTTTGTTGGTGATGTGGACACCAAGGAACTTGAAGCTCTCAACCTGTTCCTCTACAGCTCCGTCGATGAGAATGGGGGCGTGCTCGGTCCTCTTTTTCCTGTAGTCCACAACCATCTCCTTTGTCTTGATCATGTTGAGGGAGAGGTTGTTGTCCTGGCACCACACGGCCAGGTCTCTGACCTCCTCCCTATAGGCTGTCTCGTTGTTGTCAGTGATCAGGCCTACCACTGTTGTGTCATCTGCAAATTTAATGATGGTGTTGGAGTCGTGCATTGCCATGCAGTCAAGAGTGAACAGGAAGTACAGGAGGGGGCTGAGCACACACCCCTGAGGGGTTGCTGTGTTGAGGATCAGCGTGGTGGATGTGTTGTTACCTATCCCTACCACCTGGGGGCGGCCCGTCAGGAAGTCCAGGATCCAGTTGCAGAGGGAGGTGTTTAGTCCCAGGGTCCTTAGCTTAAAACTCTCTTGGTAGGTAATGTGGTCTTCAGCTTATCATGAGAAACTCTACCTCTGGCGAGCAATGGCTCGAGACTTCCTTAGATATCATGCACCAGCTGTTGTTTACAAAATACATTCACCGCCGCCCCTTGTCTTACCAGACGCCGCTGTTCTATCCTGCCTGTACATTGTATAACCAGCCAGCTCTATGTTGATATTGTCGTCGTTCAGCCACGATTCCATGAAGCATAAGATGTTACAGTTTTTAATGTCCCGTTAGTAGTTTAATCTTCCCAATAACTCGTCCATTTTATTGTCCAAAGATTGCATGTTTGCGTGCAGAATTGAGGAAGTGGGGGTTTACTTGATTGCCTCCTACTCCTCAGAAGGCAGCCCGCCCTCCGGCCTCTCTTTCGCCGCCTCCTCTTCATGCAGATCACTGGGGTCGGGGCCTGTTCCCGAGGGAGCCGTACATCCTCCGCCTCGGGCTCGTCAGAGTCGTGAAAGAAGAAAAGGGATGCTAGTCCGTGGTGAGTAATCGCAGTCCTGATGTCTAGAAGTTATTTTTGGAGAGATGGTAGAGATGGTAGCGGCAACATTATGTACAAAAATAGTAAAAAAACAAGTTACAAACAACACAGATAAACAAACAAAAAAAACACAATCGGTTGTGGACACGTAAAATGTCTGCCTTCTGTTCCAGCGCCATTTTAACTATTTAAATGATTATACAAAATTATACAAAATTCTTGCAACCAATACTGTATATGGGGGATACAACCATCCCTGCTCTGCAGATTTTGCTGCGAAGAAACAGAATCATTAGATCATTTGTTTTGGTACTGTACATATATGTAGCTTGTTTTTGGTCTCAGGTTCAGGTTCAGGAATGGCTGAATAATTGGAACATTTACCTGGAGCTAAATCTACAAATAGCACTGCTGGGTGATTTAAAAAGTCATAGTCAATTGATCAATAATATAATAATACTCTTAGCAATAATGTGTATTTTTAAATTACAATCTGTAGAAATGATGAGAATAGAAAGGTTAAAAATGTTTGTGAACCATCACAGCACAGTTGAAAAATATATGGCAAATAGATATAGAAAACTGGATGTTCTTCAGAGATAGATGGGAGGGGTTGAGGGTGGCTGAAGGATGGGACTAAAAACAAACAAAAGATAACCATTGTAAAGAATATACTGTGTCCGTAAAATGTATATAGTAAGTGTTGTTGTCCATTAGTTTACTCCAATTAGGGGAGGGGTGGTGGGGTTAGGGGAACATAATTAAGGAACATTTATTTAAAAGAATGGGGGATTGGAAATGATGCAGACAATTACATTGATGGAAGCCACAATCTATCTGTAATATTAAAGCTGATCTTCCTCCCCTCCCAATTAAAAAAATAATAAAAAAATAAAAAATAATAAAGAAGTATATAAAAAACATGACAAAACCATTGCTACAGGCTTGTACATATATTGATGACTGTCAGTAAACACAGTCGACTGCTGTTATGTGACTTTCACATGTTAACCTTTTGTTCGGGAGAGCAAGGATCGACGATATAAGCCTGTTATACGACATGCACTAGTCTACTAAAACAGTGAGTATAGAGCTTTTTGTGTGCGCATGTCAACAACATTTTAGTACTGTGTGTAGGCTAGTGACACCAAATCTCAACCTGATCCATTTTAAATTCCGGCTGAACCACAACAAAATGTGGAAAAGGTCAAGGGGTAAAAAATACATTCTGAAGGCACTGTTAGTGGAAAGACACAATGTCTATATTTAACCTAAAACTTTACAAAGAGTTTTTAGACAATACTTTTTACAAGTACATAAGATAAGATCAACTTTTCTTCATCTTAATCATCTATCTTCGAAATGGCAGATGGACATACAGGTAGACAATACAAGATGAACCTATTTCCCATTCAAGATGAGTGGATAAGAACACAGCTTTTCAATAAGTACATGCAATATTGAGGCTCTGACATGCTCTCCAGGACTCATGGGAATAAGGAATTTCATTCTCCTACCTGACAACAGTTCTTTGTTGAGGTTGGCTCTGTCGATAGACAGGATGTACTGAAAGGAGATCAGGATGTTACTGTAACTCTAAACTAGGCCTACACAGAATAATGTGACACGTTTACACTGACACCACCACTTTTAATACAAAAAGAGTGCATACTTCAGTCAACAAGACATTTCAAATACATTTTGGAGGCGATGCTCGGGAGTCTAAAAACAGTCAGTGATGGAAATGTGAGCAGGATCTGGGAGTTTGACTATTGTCTAGTAAGAAGAACTGAGATCATAGCAGGAGTAAGCCTTTGATTAAAATCACCTTTTGAAGTGTTACGTGCATGGGATATTTGATTTAGTGGAACATCTATCGGAAGTGCCCTTTTTCATCTTGTCCTTACTACTTGAACAACTGGGCAGGATAAAATCCCCCCTGCACCCACCACCATTCTCTACCTAGCTGGCCTCCCATTATTATTTTCCATCCCTTTGTTCTATGTCTGACTGTGCCTTTTCTCTTTTGTTTCTCACTTCTCTCATCTGCATTGCCCCCCGACATCCTGTCTTCACCACTTCTCTTAATGAGAGAGGGATTACTGATCGTAGTTTTTCCTCTTTAAAAAGGCAGAAGAAGACAGAGGATACAACTCCAGACAACATCAGACACATCACAGCTATGTGTACACAATAGGGATTTCCTCCCTCCGTCATCACATTGCAGCGTACCTGTCCTGACCTGCGCATAACCTTTATACTATGGGGCGGAATTACAGCTCATGTTATCTATCATGGATAACAGAACTAAACGTGTGACAGTGTTGGGACATTTCAACAACACTGGACCAGACCTGGGGTCAAATACCATAATTTTAAATACTTTAGCTGTGCTTCATTAAGCTTGCTTGTTGAAATTCCCCCCAAATTTGCTAACGCCACCCACCTGGCACTCCGGGCAGGCTAAAGCAAATGCTCAAAGTATTCTAAAGAGTACATAGTATTTGAACCCATGTCTGTACTGGTCACGGTGGGCTTCTGAGGTCAAGGGGGGTGCCGTGTACATTGGGGGGACATTATGGGGTATATGGAATTGTTTTAAGAAGGTTATACCAAGGATAATTTTGCTGTTTGATTTTTAATTTTGAAGTATAACATATATATAAAACAATTATTTGATGAAACCTTATTTTTGTCCTTATTGCAATTAGCCCCTACAAACACATTGAATAACACATTCACTACATGGAACAACAGATAGTGTCTCCCCCCCACCCCCACCAAAAAAAAAAAAATGTAAAGGAAGTTTGTTCTGAAGTGTCTGTCCTATATCTGAGAGATGTAAGAAAGATCAGGAAACATTTGTTAGTTATTTTTTTCATCTATTTAACCCCTTATTTTTGGCACTAAACTGTATCCATATATGCTTCCATTAATCTTTTCAACTGGTACCAGGGGACATTCAGACAAGTCTTCTGAGGCTTGTGGGCATCCTAGAGCAAAAACAAATTGGAGTGGGATTTGCTTCCATTGCCTTTTTTTCCCAAAATGCCATGCCACAATTCAATAATGAGCCTTATGCTACAGCGACAAAGTGATAACTAAGAGAGAGTGGGAGTGACAAATGTAGCCTCTCATCAAGTCTGCATTTAAGGTACTGTAATTATACATCAGTAATACAAAACGCTGACAGACTGCTGCTTTACAAGATAATGGCCATCCTTTGTCTTGCTTGTCAAATGTATTAATAATCTATCTAATGGGATTTGCAGTGTGATGTGTGTAGGCAGTGCAGCAGCAGAATTACCTGGCCTTTCTTGCCATAAGGAATGGGAGACTGTGTCCCATTCAAAGCGTGGATCATTCTGGAATGCATGGGAATTCCTTTGGAGATAATCTGGAGAAGAAATCAAAACGGGTCAGATTTTCCTTGTGAACAGGGACCAAGGTCGCTTTTACAGCTGAGGTCCTGAATTACAGATTTGACAGAAAATACAAGCATCAAAACACGAATACAAAATGCACATTATTGGTGTATCGACAACAATAACGTGGTGAAGACAAACCTAGCGAAAAAGGAATACATCGCTAAGTTCTCTAACAACGATTGGCAAAATGTTCAAAACACATCTATCTGTTCGGCCATAGTTCAGGAGAGTGTATATTCTTTGCTCTAAATATGGGCTACCTAAGTTCATTCTGTCCCTCATCATGACTGGCCTTGAAGTTTTATTTAAAAAGTTGGCGAAGCAAACCTGACCCTGTCATGCTGAAAAGTAATTGAAGTGTAAAACAACCTTCTGACGCAGTGCCTGCTGAGCCATACATAACACCCTAGGTGCGCTAAATGCGTGCCCACTAAAATAATATAATAGCTTACTTCAGTTGCCAGAATAACACTTTAGAGAACTGTAAGTACCCATGGGGCTTGGGTAGAGGCACTTCAAATATTTCATAATTATGAGCGCATCAAAATAAAATCAAAGAGCGGTTGCCTGCTTCCGTTTTCATCTCTTATACGGTCTTGAGACTAGGAATTCAAATCAAATCAAACGCATTCATAAAGCCCTTTTAACATCAGCAGATGTCACAAAGTGCTTACACAGAAACAGCCTAAAACGCAGCCTAAAACCCTAAACAGCAACCAATGCAGATGTAGAAGCACAGTGGCTAGGAAAAGGCAGGAGCCTAGGAAGAAACCTGGAGGAAGGTACCAGGCTGAGGGGTGGCCAGTCCTCTTCTGGCCAGATGGAGATTATTAGAGTAACTGGTCATTGAAGCCAGATCATTCTTCAAGATGTTCAAATGTTCATAGATGACCAGCAGGGTCAAATAATAATCACAGTGGTTGTATAGGGTGCAAAAGGTCATCACCTCAGGAGTAAATGTCAGTTGGCTTGTCATAGCTGAGCATTCAGAGGTCAAGACAGCAGGTACAGTGGAGAGAGAGCGAGAGAGCAGAGAGAGAGACTTATTAACGAGGGTAAAAGCTGCCAGTACAGTGTGGGGGGGGGGCATGGTTACTATGTGGCAATTTATTTAAAGATGATATGTCAACAGCCCCTGAGTCAAACCTGGATGTCATTTGTGAGTGGAGAGAGACAGGGAACTGCGCTCTACTCCACCCCTACGATACGTAACGTTACAGAAAACGTTATCCCCCCAGAGTGGGTGTGTGATGCGCCTGTATCGTATAACAAGAATAACTTTTATATGAAAGAGGGTGTTTGGTCATTAAGCAAACCAGCAACTTTGTGTGTGTGTGTGAGAGTGAGTGAGTGAGTGAGTGAGTGAGTGAGTGAGTGAGTGAGTGAGTGAGTGAGTGAGTGAGTGAGTGAGTCGAAAACAGCATTTCCAGGACAAGGTAGCACATCCGGTGAACAGGTCAGGGTTCCATAGGCAAAACATTTGATTTCCCACAGTGGTAGCCAACAACGGACAAACCAGGACAACATACCGTGTCTTCCATTCCCACGTGCTTCAAAGTCTGGCGACCCCTGTGAGACAGAACTAGATTGATGCTTCTTCCTTTGACTATTTTGGCTTGGAGGATATCTGGTCAGGATCATAGATAGAAAGCAATTTCAAACATTAAAGAATTATGAGACTCAAATCTAACATACACAAGCACCTTCTAATCAGAGTTTATTTGCACGTGCACAGGATGTAAATGGTACAGTGAAAATCTTACTCGCAAGCTCTCCTCAAAAGTACAGTACACTTCATCAAAAATGTTCACAAATAAGTCATAAAAAGTCATAAAAATAGTGATGTTGGAAATACATACACAATAAAAATATACAGTATAAACTATAAATTGTGCTAAAGTGAATAGTGACCTGGTTGAGCTGCTTGTCAATCCAAATGTAATATGTCTGCATCTGGTGAATGCTTGTGAAACCAGTGTCATATATATCATATGCCAATGGTAATAACTTATTTTGTAACTAAAATGTATGTTTAGATTGCTGTGTGATAGCTACCAAGACAAAGCCATTGTGCTTTGTTGTTCGGAATATTGTAGTGACTAATGACTGCATGCAGTGCATACTTCCCGAAATAAATGCAGACTGCTTTGTAGCTATTCAAAATCAGAGATAGTGCTTAATATGTGGCATAATCAAGTGTTTACCTTCTCGAGATTCAAAGACCTCTACTTGAAAACCTCTTTTTGCAAAGTAGCAGGCATTCAAGTTGCCGACCTGAGAGAAAGAGTTGAATGAGTCTGTTAAAGGCTTACATATTTTTGCATTAGTTCATGGTGGAGGCAGCATCTATTTAAATGGTTACCGCTTGTGATAAAAATGGAAATTGATTTTTTTTAAATGGAAATGGATCAAAAAAATATAGATATGGTTACTGCAAAGCGATATCCGAGAAAGAGATCAAGAGTCAAAGATCAAAATAGTCAATTACTGGTAGGATTTACTCCTCTGTACAGGATGTTTCTCTAATGGCCTACTAGGAAAAGTATAACCAGTGATACTACTGGTTGTTACCAACCTCAATTCTGTTAGCTATGTTATTCAGTCATGCATTTTACACCATCTATTAGGAGCGAATCTGCAGTGTAGCAAATTGACAAAGCCAAAAGTTGTCCTATAACCCCAAGAAATGAACGGTCCTGAATGAGTATCACGAAATATAAATAAATAGATTTATTTTAGAAATAGATACATAGTTTATGTTGTGCTAAGCTTTTCATAACAGCATATATCAGCAGACTGACAGACCCTTTTGATTTACATTTACATTATCCACTTAAACGTTTACTTCTTACCAAACCACCTCCCACCACAGCCACCACTTTTTTCTTGCTGGTTGATTTGCTGTCATTGGTTGAATAATCCATTGTAGTTTACGTCGTTGTGCTGGAGTCTTGCAGAGTCCGTTTTGTCTTTTAGTGTTCTGAAATTAATTTGTGCATTAGTCGATGAAATTAAAACTTTTTTTTTTATCGGGGACGGTCAGGGTTTTGAGGGAGGAGCGACCCCGGAACTCGTTGTGGCTTCTCTTTTCCTCACGATGCAAACAAAACACAGAGATAGTTCAGAGTTGAAGAATTTCCCATAAACAGAGAAACAGCAAGATAACAAGAGCTGCCAGATTACATACATTTGATTAACGGCTGCGTGAATGATCTGATAGGGGATTATGTTGTCATATAAAATCACTTAAATAAAAAAAAAAATGACTGTGCTCCAGAATCGCTAATCAAAGTTGTGCAACAAAAGAACAGGTCCATACCGATGCCTACGGACATTGGAGGAAATTACACATTTACTCTTGTTCCCTCGACTGGCCATGTAAGCATAAAGCCCCCACCCACACATTTCAAGCAAACATAAGAACAATATTTTTTTTACTTCAGGATAAATAAAAAATAAAAAAGATAAATTACAATAGGCTAGTGGTTTTCAAACCTCTCCTCGGGGACCCATAGGACTGGAGTTGCCCATCCCTGCTCTAAGGGGCGGCCTGAATGTTGGACAACAAACACCAGAGCCACTAACTGTTCACACCACTACCATCCAGAAGGCGAGGTTCATCAAAGCTGGGACCGAGAGACTGCTAAACAGCTTCTATCTCAAGGCCTTAAGACATAAGGCTGGTAAATCCCTGGATCATTGCTATTCTAACTTCCGTGACGCATATAAGGCCCTCCCCCTCCCCCCAAAATCCTTTAAATAGCTTTTTTTTTAGCTATTTACTTAAAATTGCTTACTTGAAATAGACTATTTCAAGTATTTTGATAAGCTATCTATTTACTAATGCGGTACAGTCTGCGGCCATTTAGTAAGGTGGCTACCAATGCCCCCAGGGACCAAATCTAGCTGCCGCTTTCAAAGAGCGGTACACTAACCCAGACGCTTGTAATAAATCCTGCTATGCGCTCAGGCAAAACACAAAACAGGCAAAACGTCAGTACAGGACTAAGATTGAATCTTACTACATCTGCTCTGATGTTTGTCGGATGTGGCAGGGCTTTCAAACTATCAAGGATTACAAAGGGAAACCCAGTCATGAGCTTCCCAGTGACGCAAGCCTACCAGACGAGCTAAATGCCTGCTATGCTCGCTTCGAGGCAAGCAACACTGAACCATGCGTAAGAGCACCAGCTTTTCCAGATGGCTGTGATCATGCTCTCCATAGCTGATGTGAGTAATGCCTTTAAGCAGGTTAACATTCACAAGGCCACAGCGCCAGATGGACTACCAGGACATGTACTTAGAGCTGGCAAGTGTCTTCACTGACATTTTCGACCTCCCTGACCTGTAATACCTACATGCTTCAAGCAGACCACCATAGTCCATGTGCCCAAGAAAGCCAAGGTAACCTGTGTAAATGAGTAGCGTCCCGTAGCACTCACATCTGTAGCCATAAAATGCTTTGAAAGGCTGGTCATGGCTCACATCAACATCATCATCCCAGACACAGTTGACCCACTCCAATTCGCAAGCCGCCCCAATAGATCCACAGATGACGCAATCCCTATTATTCCACACTACCCTTTCCCACTTGGACAAAAGGAACAGCTACGTGAGAATGCTGTTCATTGACTATTTGTCAGGACCGACGCTGGAGAAGAGAAGCAGGTACGGGAGTCAAACATTTAATTGGAACAGCGTCAGCGGGTATACAAAGACATAAGACAATCAATGCTGACGCGGGGAACAGAGTAGGGGGAACAGACAGATATAGGGGAGGTAATGACAGGTGATTGAGTCCAGGTGAGTCTAATAATCGCTGATAAGCGAAATGAAATGGAATTTTAATGTTTGTGGTTTTTTATGACTAATTTCTTTGTTCTATTCATTTGCTGTTCTATAAACCAATTTCTGTGTTCATGCAAGTGGCTGACCGTACAAATCCTCACTATCAGTAGCTGCAATTTGGCAGTACGCCCAGACCTTGTTTTGAAAACGAACAAAAGATATCTCAGTTTCAAGGTCTCAGCTCAAAGAGAAGAAGCCTTGCGAGGTGTTGATCTGTCACATGCTATGAAACCGTATTGTTCGGTGACATGAATAAAACAAAACAGTAAGGATGAAAGAATTATGCTAAATCATGCAAACATAACTTGCCTGTGTATAGCCATATATAAGGCAACTACTGGGTCTGCTCAAGCAGAGCTCCTGATTGACATGTGTACTATGGTGCATTGAGTTGGTTGGAACCTCTCGAGCGCGCTGACAATGAATAATGATTTATTTAAGATTGTCTTTGAGTGTCACCGTGTAAGAATTTCCATGACAGTGTCATTCCACGTTATTTGTTATATTAAACAAACCACCTGCACCTGCTTCTCGACTCCCAGCGTCTACGTTATATGATTAATCATATTTTATTTTAAATCTGTGGGGCTACATATCTAAATCTTTTCAGGGTACCTAAATCAAACTTAATGCTAAATTTTGTGTGCTCATCTCAAAATAGGTCTTCTGAACTGTAAAATTGTATTCTTCTCGGGTCCAACTTTTCGGGTCTAAAAGGTTTGACCCTCAATGAACCAGAGGGCAATCAGACCCGGCCTGAATGGCCCAGATCTTTACAAACAGTGGTTCCCAAACTTTTTATAGTCCCGTACCCTTTCAAACATTCAACCTCCAGCTGCGTACCCCCTCTAGCACCAGGGTAAGCGTACTCTCAAATATTGTTTTTTTACCATCATTGTAAGCCTGCCACACACACACTATACGATACATTTATTAAACATAAGAATGAGTGTGAGTTTTTGTCACAACCTGGCTCATGGGAAGTGACAAAGAGCTCTTATAGGACCAGGGCACAAATAATAACATAACCAGTAACCAATTTTGCTCTTTATTTAGCCATCTTACATATAAACACCTCCATCGGCAACTGGATCCTGGACTTCCTGATGGGCCGCCCCCAGGTGGTGAGGGTAGGTAGCAACACATCTGGAGCCCTCCAGGGGTGCGTGCTCAGTCCCCTCCTGTACTCTGTTCACCCACGACTGCATGGCCAGGCACCATCATTAAGTTTGCAGACGACACAACAGTGGTAGGCCTGATCACCGTCAACGATGAGACAGCCTATAGGGAGGAAGTCAGAGACCTGGCCGGGTGGTGCCAGAATAACAACCTATCCCTCAACGTAACCAAGACTAAGGAGATTATTGTGGACTACAGGAAAAGTAGGACCGAGCACGACCACATTCTGTTCCAAATTCTAAAGTGACAGTTCAGTGTGCTAAGGATATTGAAAATTCATCAATAACTGCATTGGGAATGACTTGGCTAGTCTCTTTGCATACAAGCACAACTGCTCCACTGAATGGAGAGTCTTTACTCTAGCTACCACTGTATACCGGTATATGTAATATTTATTATTTGTTTTAGTGTCATTTATGTGCGATGAACTGATGGTAGATGGGCACATTTGGAAAGAAGTGGATTCATCCAAACAGGCTGATTAATCGACTTTCTGATCTAAACATGACACATCCATGAAAACCATACTTGTCCACATGTTGTATGTGTTGACCTTTAAATTAATAGTATTGCATTTTAGTAAATACCCCTGATATTAAATAAATTTCACAATTCATTACCGATTACGTTAATCTCTGGCGTCGATGGCATTTGTCAAAATGCGTGCCTGGCTCTGCCCACCACCTTGCTTGTTCTGCCCACTATGACTCATTTGTTCCCATTGGCAACGACAGGCTGTGGTCTATCTTGGTTTAGTTGTACAAATCATTGGTAGAAAGACACTAAAACTGCTTCTCCAATAGAAATCCCAGATTACACCTGTAGGCAATATCATGGCGATGTTGGCTAGCAAAGCTCATGCGTAGAAACCAGACAAAGTGATATTAGGATATATAAGTTATCCTGTACGAGCTTTGTGCCAAATACATTACATTGTTGCAGGTGTCAAGCTTATAGGCATGTGGCAGCAGTGTGTATGAGTGAGGTTCCTAGATGTGAGAAGTGTGCAGAAGGGCATGAGACAAAGGAATGTGTAGCATTGGGGAAAGTTGTGGTATGTGTTAATTGTAGAGGTGCCCAAGTAGCTGGTGATCAGAAATGTCCAGTGCGAGAGAGGCAGGTTGAGGTTTCCAGGGTTAGAGTAGTGCAGAAGTTCTCATGTGTTGAGTTAGTGAAGAAAGTAGAGGAAGATGGGTCAAGGGGGAAGGATTCTGGGAGGAGTGGTGCGAGTAGCAGATCTGTACCAGTACAGAGGGATGGGCCAACAAGTGATATATGTTTTAGTAAGATTGGAGTTTTAGCATTTATAGCAATGGTTATAAACTGTACTGCAGGGAAGTAATGTAAGTAGCAGAAAATGTAGGTTGTGGTGGCAGCTGCAGAGAGGTATTTGTGTGTGGGAGACTTGACATCAGAAGGGTTACATTGTCTTAAGTGGCAACGTCCCTTCCTTTCAGGTTGTTGGCCTGAGGTAGGACTAAATAGATTTAAATAGTGGAGAAGGGTGCTGTTATTTTAGATTTTTTTTGTGAGTGTTGTGTTAGATTATGGTAGTGTATTTATTTATTTATGTGTTATTTTTTCAAGCAAAGTACTCCAGTCTAGTAGGTGGCAGTAATGAAACATTTCTTGGATGCCAACCGCCGTTAAAACCTATCGAAGAAGAAGTTCTCTCTGATTTTGTCTATCTGAAGTATGCCGCAATGTTTTAGTCGACCGGCCCAGTTATTAACGAGACAGCTTCTGGTTGCGGGGAATAGTTTGTACTTTAATCAACATTTTAAGTGAGTGTTAAATGTCAGATACTATTCACTTCAAAATTTCTCATGAAATTAGCAAATAATGAACCAGCTAACCGTAACGTTACTTAGCCACACATTGACAGCAGTAGCTAGCTTTGCTACCTAGCTAGCGCGAGCTGACTAAGCATTAGCAGGATAGCATTTATAGCTATCTCCGTAACACAAGGCAGAAAATTATCTTTAATAGCTAGCTAACCAAGGAAATATATATTTATAACCAGCCAGTCTAGCTACCTCGCCTGGGTGTACCAGATACGCACACATTCTAGCTAGCCTAGGAATCATGCTAGCCAGTTAATGAGATTAATCTCTGCTGGCGTCACCCCGCTATCCCAGTGCGGCTAATTTGCAAACTCAAACCAGCCTAGGAAAAATACACTCGTGCTTTGAACAAAGTATCTTAGCTTGTAGTAAACCAGTAGCTAGCTATTATAACTCATATGAGTTGTTTACTTGGTGTACAGAGCTGTTAAACGGTAAATTGTTAATTTATTGAGGCGTGTGGTTAGTAACGTTAATCCATGTGTTTGCTATTGTTTTCATAGTGGACTGGTTGATACACCCAGATATTTTAAAACTTATTTCCAGGTCAACCTATTCAATTCTGCATATCTGCCTGTTGAATTCATTGTTTATTTTCAATGTATTTCTAAAAATCACCGACGCGCTCGTGTGCACAGTACTATCGGTCCGCTGTTGACTGAATGCTGGCGCCTGCTCAGCCTATGAAGGGCAGTCAATCCTCCACCTTGATTCTTGATTGAGGGCACTGCCAATTTGGGATCTAAATATGACACTTCAGTTTGGGAAGTCCATCCACATTGCTTCACTCAGAATGCTCGCCAATATACTCCCCCCCTTTTATGTTAAAAAAGAAAAATCATTGTAACTTCCACCTGTCTGTAGATTGCTTGTCTAGTCAAATTATAAATAGTGGGTAAAATAATAAGATTATGCCCTGTGCTGTACAGGCTTGTCGTCTCTGCCCCTCAGAATGACAGACCCTGCCATGAAGAGGGTGGTCAGTGAGATCGTCCGCTCTCCAGAGGACAAACGGGTCTACAGGGGTCTAGAGTTCACCAATGGCCTGAAGGCCGTGCTCATCAGTGACCCCACCACAGACAAGTCCTCAGCAGGGCTGGACGTCAACATAGGTGCAGTATTCACCACCTCTAGCCTAGCCTTCAGGCAGTCTCCCAGCCATATTCTTACTGGTCTCCCTCTTTCATTAGTTTTCTACAGGTGTCTCCACCCCTCTATACTCCTCCCATAGCAAACCCAATCTCTCCTTAAATGTTACCTCTTTCTGTCTTTATTTGTTTCAACCCCTGTTAACATGGTCTCTGGTATTCGTGTAAAATGTTATGCTTCCATTTCTCTTTTTCACTCCTAGTTTATTTCTCACAGGTCCACATTGAAGAGTATCCTTTTATAGCACTCTCTTTCTGTCTGTTTTTCTCCCTTAATTTAAAAACATGCTCTGGTACAATTTTTTAAACCTCCTGCTTTGAGCTGGATGTGTCAATGTGTAGTTCGTACGTGCAGAATTACTGTTTTACCTCAATTAGCCACGAAATCCCTAGTTTGAAAGCGACTTTTCTTGAAGCTGTGCTGTGCCCTAAATTTCCTGCAACATGGGCCAGCTCCCTACCAATTCAAGTTCTCGCCAATGAGCTTCAGCCCCTCGCATTTAAGTGACAGCTAGCAAGAGGCCTGCCCAGCATTAGCCAATGAGGTTGCAGGCTGGGCCCAATGGCTAAGTGGACACAGCAGAGAGAGCGCAATGATGTGCACATATGTGACACAGTACACAATTTTCACAGACCACTTTTGGCTCGTGTGTGTGCTACTTTCAGAACTACTGGTTAAAAATTATACAAAAGTACCACAATCTCTTTAACAGGATTTGAACTATGCCAGCCTGAAAGCTTGAATCCTTTAGTGTCTTTGTGGTTAAAAACAGCATCTCTCCAGTGTTATGGCTGCCAGCAGCTTAACATCACATTACGTTGTTTTACTTTATGCGCAGCAGTGTGTGGAAGCAAATAAACATACTAATTACCTGTTCGACACATGTCTGCAACCTCAGGTTCTTTGTCGGACCCAGGGAACATATCAGGCATTGCCCACTTCTGCGAACACATGCTGTTCTTGGGCACAGAGAAGTACCCCAAGGAGAATGAGTACAGCCAGTTTCTCAGTGAGCATGCTGGCAGCTCCAATGCCTTCACCAGCGGCGAGCACACCAACTACTACTTTGACGTATCCCATGAGCACCTGGAGGGAGCACTAGACAGGTTGGTACATTAGGGCACAATGTAGACATGGACTTTTTGCAACATGGACTTTACTTATTGGACAACAAGCGTTTCTTATTGGACAAGTTCAGCTAGCCCTTCCCCTTTTTGTTTCCTTTCTTCCGTTAGGTGCTTTTTGAATATGACCCAGGTTATGGCATAGAAATTCTCCCATGACTCTCCCATTTTGACAGATTGGATGTGCCACTGTAACCCGATTAGGCTGTCTGTGTGAAATATTATGCTTTTCCTTATGACTATCCAATTTATGTTGCTGTAAAATCCCTCCCAAACTGGACTGGCCTTTAGTTGGCAGAGAAGTGGTATAAAATAAGTTTTCTTTACATACTCAACTGAGCCGTCTGTTGTTTTTCGATGTTGAATAATGAACTACTCAGGTTCTATAGAGCCACATGACGTGTGTAGACTAAGTGGGTGTTCTCTAAATATTAATATGGGATCCATCCCCTGGGTCTACCTGAGGTGCGTTCAGTTTGCCTGAACTTGTGCAATGTTACGCAACAGTTTGTACCGAACAACACGTTTTCCCAATAACGTTTTTGTACGTTCTTGAACCGACTTTGAGGTATGTTTGCGCGTGTTTGGTGGGTGTGGCAAGGTGTGGCTGTAGCAACGAGTGACAACGTATTTAAATGGCCGAGTTAATGCTGTCAGCGTTCTACAACCCAACCCCCTCCCAGTTTTTCAATTGGTTGTTCAGTGCAGCACCGTTTCCGTTCAATTGAACGTTCCAGAACGTTAAAAAAACGTACTGAACACAGCACAGGCGTTAATCCCAGAGAGCCACCAGGACACGAGTCTCCAGTTACCAGTTCCAGTGTCAATTTCACCCCTACCAGTACCTGAGACCTCAAGGGTGGAATTGGTTTCTTTAGCTCTCACATCTTAACTAGACGTGGGTAAGTTGGAAGGGTTACTGTTAGAATACAAACCATTGGATGGGGAAGCTTCAGGTTTACTAAGGGTCCCCGTCTTGAATGATGAGGCCTTTTTTAGAACACGCGCCTTTCCTCAGTCCATAAAGACAACTGTGTTACCTAAATTATGTGTTTTGGATAGAGTACTAGTGTATCCTCTAGCTGTAGATTTGGGTTAAGCTTACCCACTTTGTAATAATATTGCCTAGGAAGCACCTGTTCAAGCCTCATAGTTTCTCATCCTAATAGTGCCATAGTGCTGCTGGTAATGCATGAAAACCATCTGGACAGCAATTCATTTCATTATTTATTAGGCTTTCTCTTTTCAAACGCTCATGAACGTAATGGAAAACTGGAGTCTGTGATCTGGGTTTTGGAAGCCATTTTTCAATCCATATCATGAACCTTCAGAAAATAGTGCTACAAATGAAGGATGGTTGTTGAAAATGGGTGTATGGGGCTACCATAATAGTTTTTACAGGTGGAGAATGCCATTTGAATATATAATTGGACAACTTGCTTGTGTGACATCTCAGATTTCTGCTTCATCCAGCTACGTATGTTGATGATCTGTAGCTGCAGGCTGTGCAAACCTAGCTGCGGATGGCATTTACTTTGGCCAATTCACTTAATTGCAGTCGTTCTGCTCTGCATGGCAGTTGATCTTGCTCAGTGGCATTCAAATAGCTTTGCATACAGGTCTGTCAAATGTCACTGCTGTCTATTGAGTCTGCAGACGAAAAGTATACATCTGAATTCAGACAGTAGGATTTTCCACATTTTACTGTAGTCAAAAACTTCTGGTCTGGAACCATAAATAGCGCACACACACACCTAATACACCTTTTGCACAGTCATCACCTGAAGTGCTTCACCAGAACAATCAAGTTAATTTTCAAAAGAAATTCATCCAATGACCCCAGTGTTCTAATCTAAATAGCCTATTCTGTTTTTGCTTAGTATACATGTTAACTTGTTAAATTAATGTATTGTCCTGTATGTATCTAGGTTTGCTCAGTTCTTCCTGTGCCCGTTGTTTGACGAGAGCTGTAAGGACCGTGAGGTAAACGCTGTGGACTCCGAGCATGAGAAGAACCTGATGAATGATGCCTGGAGGCTGTTCCAGCTGGAGAAGGCCACTGGCAACCCCAACCACCCGTTCAGCAAATTTGGGACCGGTAAAAACCTCACGCCACCTTACATACTATAGACAGGGGTCAACCCAACCCAGCTAGTATCAACCCACGGTCATGTTCGTTAGGCACAAAATGGAATACAACAAACTGAAACAGGACTGAAAATGGAGGAACTACCAGGACTTCCTCTTCCGTTGCAAAACATTTAGGTACAGTTTTCCCGTTATGAACATGACCCGGCAGTCCTGTTTAAAACAACTCAATTCCTCTCTGCCTTTAATGTGCTGACTCTTTCTCTCTCTGATTGTGTTCTCATATGATTAGACTTAGAGTTGCTCCCAGGCAAGAAGAGCCAGCTGGTGGCAGTGTTGAGTTATATAAGTTTTATTTTCAGCTTATAACAGAAACTGGAAGAGCTCGGGCCAAAACACTCAATAATAAGCGAATGTCGGAGACAAACACAGCCATGACAGCCTTCACAAAAACATCAATTTCTTAGAAATGCCTAAAGGGATACTTCAACACATACATTTTCACATGTATACACTATGGTGCTGGAGATTATTAATATTTTGACCATGAAGTGGTGAAGGGTCCCTTTCACAGTTTCAATCTCTCCAGATGTTCTAGATGTTGTGTGGCTCTGTTATTTGTTTTAGCATAGGGAAATGCCCACCAGCTAGCCTGCCACAGATGAAGTGCTAGATTTGGGCTGTGGTTGTGTAGGCTAATTAGTAAAGTGCTAGCCCATAGAGGACAGAAAAGTGGTCAGTCTGTCACTGGGGGCCTTAGTCAAAATTGAAATTTCATCACTGTTGGGATTTATTTCGTTCACCCATTGGTTTTCTTAGAACAAGCTTGTTTTCCTTATAAGTGGATGTATTCTCCCTCCCACTGTGGACTGTTTCATAAAGTCCTCTTTGATGACATTCTGGCATTTTACAAATTGATTTGATGCTTTGATGTCCTCATTTTTGCCACTGACACTTTCTTTTCTTTTTTTCTTCAACACATCATATGACGATAAAGACCCTAGTGTTTTGTCCATTTAGATCAAGCACTCACTGCATTGTACATATATTACAAAAACATTAATGGATGCATTGACTAGCTTTTTAAGAATTATATCTGGATGATTTTTCAGGTAACAAGTTGACTCTGGAGACCAGGCCATCCAAGGATGGGATCAACATCCGCCAGGAGCTCCTGAAGTTCCATTCCACCTACTACTCCTCCAATCTCATGGGACTGTGTGTGCTCGGAAGAGGTAAGGGTGTGTTGTGTGTATGGTGTTAGCCGGTGTGTTCGTGTACGCGCCAACGTCCACATATGTAACAAAGTACTTTGGTAAAAATACTAAAGTTTTTTTTGTTGGGGTATCTGTACTTTACTTTACTATTTATATTTTTGACAACTCTTACTTTTACTTCACTACATTCCTAAAGAAAATGATGTACTTTTTACTCCATACTTTTCCCCTGACACCCAAAAGTAGTAGTTACATTTTGAATGCTTAGCAGGACAGGGAAATTGTTCAATTCACACATTTATCAAGAGAATATCCCTAGTCATCCCTACTACCTCTGATCTGGCGGACTCACTAAACACATGCTTCATTTGTAAATTATGTTTGCGTGTTGGAGCGTACACCTAGCTATCCGTAAATAGAAAATGGTGCCGTCTGGTTTGCTTAATATAAGGAATTTGAAATGATTTACACTTTTACTTTCGATACTTAAGTTTATTTAAAACGAAATACTTTGACTTACTCAAGTAGGATTTTACTGGATGACTTTCACTTTTACTTGAGTCCTTTTCTATTAGGGTATCTTTACTTTTACTCAAGTATTACAATTGTCAGTGGTGGAAAAAGTATCCAATCAGAGAGTTGCTGCTTGGATCAGAGATCTTAAGCTGGTTTATATGGAGGAAATAACCTGTCAGCTATACAGAGCTAAAAGCTCTCACATCCTCTCTTAGGTCACACTAAAAGCTAGGAAGTGCTTTTCTAAACACTCCTCTCCTGTAACTGTCTGGGACTGAGCCCCCAAAACACTCAGCCAAGTCCTGCAGTCATCTGTTTGCTCAGCTGTTTGAACTAAAACTTCCAACTAAAAGTATGGGTCTTATATCACTTATTATTGTGGGGCTATAGCGCCTACCTAGCTCAAATTCTAGATGTCAGATTAAAACGAGACTATAGCAAAGTATTGTACGAATATTATTTATTTTATTTCACCTTTAATTAACCAGGTAGGCTAGTTGTTCTCATTTACAACTGCGACCTGGCCAAGAATAAATGTAACAGTACAGCTTCCATCCCTCTCCTCGCCCCTACCTGGGCTCGAACCAGGGACCCTCTGCACACATCGACAACAGCAACCCTCGAAGCATCGTTGCCCATCGCTCCACAAAAGCCGCGGCCCTTGCAGAGCAAGGGGAACAACTACTTCAAGGTCTGTGCGAGTGATGTCACCGATTTGAAATGCTATTAGCGTGCACACCGCTAACTAGCTAGCCATTTCACATCGGTTACATAAAGCAAAGCAGTTCGACACATACAACACAGAGTTACACATGGAATAAACAAACAGTCAATAATACAGTAGAAAAAATCTATGCAAATGAGGTAAGATAAGGGAGGTAAGGCAATAAATAGGCCATGGTGGCGAAGTAATTACAATATACCAATTAAACACTGGAGTGATTGATGGGCAGAAACTGCTCCTCCAATAGAAATCCCAGATCATGCTTGTAGGCAATGTCATGGTGACGTTGGCTAGCTAAGCTTATGCGCAGAAATACCTCATCGGATCTTACGGTCTTCTCGCAGCGAACTGTGCATGTGCCGCCATCAAATCAAAAGCACTCCTTCGATATGAAGTTGTTTTTGTCAAATGAAAACATCTCTTTCAGAAGGATGTAGAAATAACATGTTAATCTACTTAAGTCATTGGCTCGACTCTAGGTTGTGTCTTTACATTTGAAGAAAATGAACAACTCAGGAAGAATGTTTAACTTCTCATTCCGGACCAGACCAAATCTGAACCACTTATAGGCTGGACCGGAGTTAGCTGTTCTACGAGTGGTCTGAGGCAGTCGGTAAATCATTTTTTTTTTTCAAGTGCAACTTTAGTAACAATGGTTTTGTGGAAACGGCTCTGAGATTTAACGAAGCGCCTATGAAGGTTCTAACGATGAACTTAGCCTTAAGATGATTTTGGGAAACCAGGCCCTGGACAATAAATTGTGACAAAACACATCCATTTAAAAATATACATATTTTTAAGTGAAAATTTAATTTTTTGAGGACACTTTTTGCATGTGGAAATGTTGTATAATCACCTTCCGGTGAGAGGTAGGCATTGGTCTGAAACCGGAAAGCATTCAAACCTTCTCAAACAGCCTAATTTATATTCTTCAGAGGAATCATGGACTTTACAGTGTCCTGCTATTAAAATGTGTATGCATGTGTGTATATATACACTGCTCAAAATTTTTTATGGAATGCAAATAAACACATCCTAGATCTGAATGAAATATTCTTATTAAATACTTTTTTCTTTACATAGTTGAATGTGCTGACCACAATCACACACAAATTATCAATGGAAATCAAATTTATCAACCCATGGAGGTCTGGATTTGGAGTCACACTCAAAATTAAAATGTGGAAAACCACACTACAGGCTGATCCAACTTTGATGTAATGTCCTTAAAACAAGTCAAAATGAGGCTCAGTAGTGTGTGGCCTCCACGTGCCTGTATGACCTCCCTACAACGCCTGGGCATGCTCCTGATGAGGTGGCGGATGGTCTCCTGAGGGATCTCCTCTCAGACATGGACTAAAGCATCCGCCAACTCCTGGACAGTCTGTGGTGGATGGAGCGAGACATGATGTCCGAGATGTGCTCAATTGGATTCAGGTCTAGGGAACGGGCGGGCCAGTCCATAGCATCAATGCCTTCCTCTTGCAGGGACTGCTGACACACTCCAGCCACATGAGGTCTAGCATTGTCTTGCATTAGGAGGAACCCAGGGCCAACCGCACCAGCATATGGTCTCACAAGGGGTCTGAGGATCTTATCTCGGTACCCAATGGCAGTCAGGCTACCTCTGGCGAGCACATGGCTGTGCAGCCCCCCAAAGAAATGCCAGCCCACACCATGACTGACCCACCGCCAAACCGGTCATGCTGGAGGATGTTGCAGGCAGCAGAACGTTCTCCACGGCGTCTCCAGACTCTCACGTCTTTCACGTGCTCAGTGTGAACCTGCTTTCATCTGTGAAGAGCACAGGGCGCCAGTGGCGAATTTGCCAATCTTGGTGTTCTCTGGCAAATGCCAAACGTCCTGCACGGTGTTGGGCTGTAAGCACAACCCCCACCTGTGGACGTCGGGCCCTCATACCACCCTCATGGAGTCTGTTTCTGACCGTTTGAGCAGACACATGCACATTTGTGGCCTGCTGGAGGTCATTTGCAGGGCTCTGGCAGTGCTCCTCCTGCTCCTCCTTGCACAAAGGCGGAGGTAGCGGTCCTGCTGCTGGGTTGTTGCCCTCCTACGTCCTCCTCCACGTCTCCTGATGTACTGGCCTGTCTCCTGGTAGCGCCTCCATGCTCTGGACACTACGCTGACAGACACAGCATACCTTCTTGCCACAGCTCGCATTGATGTGCCATCCTGGATGAGCTGCACTTCCTGAGCCACTTGTGTGGGTTGTAGACTCCGTCTCATGCTACCACTTGAGTGAAAGCACCGCCAGCATTCAAAAGTGACCAAAACATCAGCCAGGAAGCATAGGAACTGAGAAGTGGTCTGTGGTTATCACCTACAGAACCACTCCATTATTAGGGGTGTCTTGCTAATTGCCTATAATTTCCACCTGTTGTCTATTCCATTTGCACAACAGCATGTGAAGTTTATTGTCAATCAGTGTTGCTTCCTAAGTGGACAGTTTGATTTCACAGAAGTGTGATTAACTTGGAGTAACATTGTGTTGTTTAAATGTTCCCTTGATTTTTTTTAAGCAGTGTATGTGTTTTTAGATATAGGCCAATTGTAAATGTGTATTGTAGTGTCACCTTTATTGCAAAAAGAATTAGAAATACACACAACTTAAGCTACATATTCATTTGAGTGAGGTAATGAACTGCCCATTGATCAGCACAGCAATTGATAAAACAGGATCATGTTTGCAAAACGTGTTTCTGAGCATATGTCAATATTATACAGGTAAGCTAACGATTACAGAAATGAGGAATGGAGGGAGACAGGCTCTATATACCTCTATGTGTGACTGTCCAACACACCACCACCTGTTATTATGTTGGGCACCTACTGACCCAAAAAATATGTTATGAAATAGTTTTTTCTCAATGACATGTATTGCTAAAAAGATTTAAGGAAGTACAGGCAGGCACCACATTACAACAAGACAAAATGCCTCAATCAATCATGATGGTCTTATAAAGTATAAAAGCAAAGCTTGCTTTCATATAATTTAAAAACAGCTTGAAAAGGGTAGTAGAATGGGACTAGTGTGGCATTTGTGTGAGGAATCCAATACTTTAACTTACAAATCACATTATTGTGGAAGCACCTCTAAGAATATTAATTAGGTTGTTTGAGAAGGTTTAAATCCTAAGCAACCTGCCTACACATTGTTTTCAATTACAATACCAACATAGATACTGTAGTAGGTCAAAGCTGTCTGCTGGAAAACCTTGGTAGAGCATGGGTGGAGTAGGCGTTGTGGAGCTCATGTGAATTTCCTTTATTGTTCGGCATCAGACCACTGCCTACTTCTTCCAAACAAAAATCTTTGGTTCCCCCTGGGTGCACTTTTTGTTTTTTTTCCCCCCTAGTACTACACATCTGATTCAAATAATCAAAGCTTGGTGATTTGAATCAGCTGTGTAGTGCTAGGCCAAAAAACAAAATGAGTTTGGGAAACCCTGTCTTCGAATGTAATACAGTACATTTCAGTCTAAGCAGGGATCAGGACCAAAGAGAATAATTGAAATAAGACGTCTACTTTCACAGTTGCAGTTATTTCCCCTTTAATACTGTGTCCCCACCAGCCCCAGTAAAAAAATCCCGAATAACCCTTGTTCACCTTTCCAATTCTGTGAGCCACAGACGAGCCATGATCCAACGAGTCACTGGGGATACAGTAGGCTGTGTCACTGGTGTGTCCATTACCAGTTGAAATGGTCCATTTAGTGACACCATGTCCTCTATAGTGAAATTAAATGGGCTTGTACTTGGCAGCTGGGTTTACAATGGCATGACTTCATTAATGGCTTTCACAGCTACACGGTTGATAGTGTCTGGGCACATTTTGCTAGCATTATTGACCACTCTTGTTACTGTACAAGATTCCAAACCTAACTTACAGGATGGAAACAGTGCTTCATCTACAAGCAATTAAATGCTACATAACAGTTACAGTATACTGTTGAAGTCGGAAGTTTACATGCACTTAGGTTGGAGTTATTAATTCGTTTTTCAACTACTCCAAAAATGTCTTGTTAACAAACTATAGTTTTGGCAAGTTGGCTAGGACATCTATTTTGTGCATGACACAAGGAATTTTTCCCAACAATTGTTTACAGACAGATTATTTCACTTATTCACTGTATCATAATTCCAGTGGGTCAGAAGTTTACATACACTAAGTTGACTGCATTTAAACAGCTTGGAAAATTCCAGAAAATGATAGGCTTCTGATAGGCTAATTGACATAATTTGAGTCAATTGGAGGTGTACCTGTGGATGTATTTTTTTTATTTTACCCCCTTTTTCTCCCCAATTACGTGGTATCCAATTGTTAGTCGTTATTGTCTTGTCTCATCGCTACAACTCCTGTACGGGCTCGGGAGAGACGAAGGTCGAGAGCCATGCGTCCTCCGAAACACAACCCAAGACCTCAGAAAAACAACTCTAGGCCTCCACAAGTCTGGTTCATCCTTGGGAGCAATTTCCTAACGCCTGAAGGTACCACCTTCATCTGTACAAACAATAGTACGCAAGTATAAACACCATGGGTGTCACGTCCTGACCGTAGTCATGTTTTCTGTATTATTTTGGTCAGGTCAGGGTGTGACGAGGGTGGGTATGTGTTTTTGTTCTGTCTAGGGTTTTTGTATGTTTTTTTCTAGTCTAGGGGTTTATATGTCTATGGTTGCCAAGATTGGTTTTCAATCAGAGGCAGCTGTTTATCGTCGTCTCTGATTGGGGACCATATTTCGGGAGCCATATTCATTGGGTATTTTGTGGGATATTGTCTGTGTAGTTGCCTGTGTCTACACTCGGTTTATATAGCGTCACGTTCGTTTTGTTATTTTGTAAGTTTGTTTAGTGTTTCTTCATTTTAATTAAAGAGTATGTATTCGTATCACGCTGCGCCTTGGTCTCCTCCTTACGACGAACGTGACAGTGGGATCGCGCAGCCGTCATACCGCTCTTGAAGGAGACGCGTTCTGTCTCCTAGAGATGAACGTACTTTGGTTCGAAAAGTGCAAATCAATCCCAAGACAACAGCAAAGGACCTGGGGAAGATGCTGGAGGAAACGGGTACAAAAGTATATATATACACAGTAAAACGAGTCCTATATCGACATAATCTGAAAGGCCGCTCAGCAAGGAAGAAGCCACTGCTCCAAAACCGTCATAAAAATTCAAAAAAGCCACACTATGGTTTGCAACAGCACATGGGGATAAAGATCATACTTTTTGGAGAAATGTCCTCTGGTCTGATGAAACAAAAATAGAACTGTTTGGCCATAATGACCATCGTTATGTTTGGAGGAAAAAGGGGGATGCTTGCTAGCCGAAGAACACCATCCCAACCGTGAAGCACGGGGGTGGCAGCATTATGTTGTGGGGGTGCTTTGCTGCAGGAGGGACTAGTGCACTTCACAAAATAGATGGCATCATGAGGCAGGAAAATGATGTGGATATATTGAAGCAACATCTCAAGACATCAGTCAGGAAGTTAAAGCTTGGTCGCAAATGGGTCTTCCAAATGGACAATGACCCCAAGCATACTTCCAAAGTTGTGGCAAAACGGCTTAAGGACAACAAAGTCAAGGTCAATGGCAGTCAATGGCCGTCACAAAGCCCTGACCTCAATCCTATAGAAAATTTGTGGGCAGAACTGAAAATGAGTGTGCGAGCCAGGAGGACTACAAACCTGATTCAGTTACACCAGCTCTGTCAGGGGTGAATTTTGGCCCATTCCTCAACTTATTGTGGGAAGCTTGTGGAAGGCTACCTGTAACGTTTGACCCAAGCTAAACAATTTAAAGGCAATGCTACCAAATACTAATTTAGTGTATGTAATCTTCTGACCCATTGGGAATGTGACGAAATAATGAAAAGCTGAAATAAATCCTTCTCTTATTCTGACATTTCACATTCTTAAAATAAAGTTGTAATCCTATGTAGAGGTCAACCGATTATGATTTTTCAACGCCGATACCGATTATTAGAGGACCTAAAAAAGTCAATGCCGACTAATCGGCCAATTTTATTTTTTTAAAATGTACATTTATTTATTTGTAATAATGACAATTACAACAATACTGAATGAACACTTATTTTAACTTAGTATTATACATCAATAAAATCAATTTAGCCTCAAGTAAATAATTAAACATGTTCAATTTGGTTTAAATAATGCAAAAACAAAGTGTTGGAGAAGAAAGTAAAAGTGCAATATATGCCATGTAAGAAAGCTAACGTTTTAAGTTCCTTGCTCAGAACATGAGAACATATGAAAGCTGGTGGTTCCTTTTAACATGAGTCTTCAATATTCCCAGGTAAAGAAGTTTTAGGTTGTAGTTATTATAGGAATTATAGAACTATTTCTCTCTATACCACTTTGTATTTCATTAACCTTTGACTATTGGATGTTCTTATAGGCACTTTAGTATTGCCAGTGTAACAGTATAGCTTCCGTCCCTCTCCTCGCCCCTACCTGGGCTCAAACCAGGACACACATCGACAACAGCCACCCTCGAAGCAGCTAGCCATTTCACATCGGTTACACAAGCCTAATCTCGGGAGTAGATAGGCTTGAAGTCATAAACAGCGCAATGCTTGACGCACAATGAAGAGCTGCTGGCAAAACGCACGAAAGTGCTGTTTGAATGAATGTTTACGCGCCTGCATCTGCCCACCACCACTGCTCTATCAAATCATAGACTTAGTTATAGCATGATAACACACAGAAATACGAGCCTTAGGTCATTAATATGGTCGAATCCGGAAACTATCATCTTGAAAACAAGACGTTTATTACTTCAGTGAAATATGGAACCGTTCCATATTTTGTCTAACGAGTGGCATCCATAAGTCTAAATATTCCTGTTACATTGCACAACCTTCAATGTTATGTCATAATTACGTAAAATTCTGTCAAGTTAGGCGGGCCAAACTGTTGCATATACACAGACTCTGCGTGCAATGAACGCAAGAGAAGTTATACAATTTCACCTGGTTAATATTGCCTGCTAACCTGGATTTCTTTTAGCTAAATATGCAGGTTTAAAAATATATACTTCTGTGTATTGATTTTAAGAAAGGCATTGATGTTCATGGTTAGGTACACATTGGAGCAACGATACGCACCGCATCGATTATATGCAACGCAGGACACGCTCGATAAACTAGTAATATCATCAACCATGTGTAGTTAACTAGTGATTATGATTGATTGTTTTTTATAAGATAAGTTTAATGCTAGCTAGCAACTTACCTTGGCTTACTGCATTCGCGTAACAGGCAGTCTCCTCGTGGAGTGCAATGAGAGGCAGGTGGTTAGAGCGTTGGATTAGTTAACTGTAGGGTTGCAAGATTGAATCCCCCGAGCTGACAAGGTAAAAATCTGTCGTTCTGCCCCTGAACAAGGCAGTTAACCTACCGTTCCTAGGCCGTCATTGAAAATAAGAATGTGTTCTTAACTGACTTGCCTAGTTAAATAAAGATTAAATAAAGGTGTAAAAAAATAAAAGATCTGCCAAATCAGTGTCCAAAAATACAGATTTCCGATTGTTATGAAAACTTGAAATCAGCCCTAATTAATCGTCCATTCCGATTTAATCGGTCAACCTCTAATCCTAACTGACCTAAGACAGGGAATTGTGAAAAACTGAGTTTAAATGTGTTTGGCTAAGGTGTATGTAAACTTCCGACTTCAATTGTATTTGAAGTGTTTTGTCATTTGAAATGTTTGAGTATGAATCCAGGAAGATTGAGTATCTTAATAAATGAAACTAATCTCGCCCTTTTTCTCATTCAGAGTCATTAGATGAGCTCACCACCATGGTGGTCAAGCTGTTTGCCGAAGTGGAGAACAAGAATGTGCCTATCCCCGAGTTCCCCAACCACCCCTTCCAGGAGGAGCATCTCAAGGTGAGCTCCTTAGTTTCTCCCTCCAAGACACAAATAATTATATGGATACACAATCAAATACATCATCCCATGTAAAAGTTGTGCTTCTGAGGTACTTTTTGTTTTCTCAATTCAAATATCTCATCCCTAATTTTCCTTCATAGCAATTCTACAAAGTGGTGCCTATCAAGGACATTAGGAACCTGTATGTGACGTTCCCTATCCCAGACCTGCAGAAGTACTACAAGTCCAACCCAGGCCACTATCTGGGCCACCTGATAGGCCACGAGGGCCCAGGGAGCCTGCTGTCTGAGCTCAAATCCAAAGGTAGGCCAGAGGGTTATGATTAAGAGAATCTCCATTTTAATATTTAGGGCTTGATAGAATGGTAGAAACTCTTCTGCAAACTGAGTACTCAGTTCTGCCATCTCTGGTCTCTTGGACCTCCCACTACGGGAGGGTAGCTCCCGCTCAGCCCAGTCAAAGCTCTTCTCGGTCCTGGAACCCAATGCTGGAACCAGCTTCCTTCTGAAGCAAGGACAGAAGAGTCCCTTCCTATCTTCTGAAAATGGCTGAAACCCTACTTTTTCTTAAATAATCCCACAGCAACCCCCCTTTTTGTGAACTATACTCCTACTTGATTTTTATTAGAACATTTGTACTGACTTGGCTGATAGGTACTATTTGTTTTTTTGGGGGGATACTTACTATGACAGATATGTGGTTGTCGCACTTAGAGATCTTAAGGTGAATGCAGTAACTATAAGTTGCTATGGATAAGACTCTCTGCTAAATGAATAAAATGTAGAAATATGTAAGTCTTAATTATTCAAGGGTTTATACTGGTCGTACATGCTGTAGAAGTGTTTGTATTTGAATTGATCATGAGAGCTTTGCCCTTTATTCTTGTGCAGGCTGGGTAAACACGCTGGTCGGAGGCCAGAAAGAGGGAGCTAAAGGCTTCATGTTCTTCATCATCAATGTGGACCTGACAGAGGAGGGACTCCGTAAGCATTAGGATCTCAGGGCTTGTGTTTTGTTCATGTGTTTGTGCCCACACCCTCATGTCATAAAGCTGTCTGTGTGTGGCATATAGTGCATTCGGAAAGTATTCAGATCTCTTGACCTTTTCCACATTTTGCTACATCACAGCCTTATTCTGAAATGGATTAAATAAATAAATCTACACACACTACCCCATAATGACAAAGCGAAAACAGGTTTTTAGACATTTATGCAAACCTTATTTACATATGTATTCAGACCCTTTGCTATGAGACTCTAAATTGAGCTCAGGTGCATCCTTTTCTATTGATCATCCTTGAGATGTTTCTACAACTTGATTGGAGTCCACCTGTGGTAAATTCAATTTATTGGACATGATTTGGAAAGGCACACGCCTGTCTATATAAGGTCCTACAGTTGACAGTGCATATCAGAGCAGAAGAGATTAAATTTGAAGGAATTGTCGGTAGAGATCTGAGACGACAGGATTGTCGAGGCGCAACTGTGTCCCCAAGAACACAGTTTGGAACCACCAAGACGCTTCCTAGAGCTGGCTGCTTGGCCAAACTGAGCAGTCGGGGGAGAAGGGTCTTGGTCATCATCTCTACGGTGGCAGCATCATGTTTTGGGAATGTTTTTCCTGCCCCTGATCACTCAGGAACTCAGACTGGGGCAAAGTTTCAACTTCCAACAGGACAATGACCCTATGCACAGAGCCAAGACAGCGCAGGAGTGGCTTCAGAACAATGTCCTCGAGTGGCTCAGCCGGTGCCTGGACTTGAACCCGATAGAACATTTCTGAAGAGACCTGAAAAAAGCTGTGCAACAACACTCCCCGTCCAACCTGACAGAGCTTGAGAGTATCTGCAGAGAAGAATGGGAGAAACTCCCCAAATACAAGTATGTTGCGTCATACCCACGAAGACTCGGCTGTAATCAGTGCCAAAGGCACTTCAACAAAGTACTGAGTAAAGGGTCTGAATACTTATGATATTTCATTTATTTATTTTTTATACATTTGCAAAAATTTCTAAACCTGTTTTTGCTTTGTCATTATGGGGTATTGTGTGTAGATTGATGAGGGAATTTTTTTGTATATTTTAGAAAAATTAATGTAACAATATGGGAAAAGTCAAGGGGTCTGAATACTTTCCGAATGCACTGTATGCCCAACCTTGTGCGCTGAAGTGTAATTTGTTTCTGTAGTGCACGTGGATGACATCATCTTCCACATGTTCCAGTACATCCAGAAGCTGCGCATGAAGGGGCCTCAGGAGTGGGTCTTCCAGGAGTGCAAGGTAAGTACAGCACTGTAGTACCACTCACTTCGAGTTTCTGAGCTCTGGCTAGTTTCAGAGTGGCAGGTAGCGTAGGGGTTAAGAGCTTTGTGCCAGTAACCGAAACGTCGCGGGTTCAAATCTCTGCGCCGACTAGTTGAAAAATCTCTCTGTGCCTTTGTGCAAGGGACATAACCTTAATTGCTCCTGTAAGTCACTCTGGATAAGAGCATCTGCTAAAATGACTAAAATTTTCTCACTGTTTTAGGATTGAGGGTTGTGCTGTCAGAAAACAATCAGTCAACTATTTATGCATAGTCCTTTTCACAAAACCAAAATGAAGTCCGGACCAAGACTGAGAAACAGACTCAAATCGTCTTTGTGGTGGCCTCATAGTTAAACCTCTGGTGTATTTAACAGTACACATGGATTACATCTGAATTGTCTCATTGTGTTGCTCAATCCTCTGTTGTATGTAATATGCTTTATTTGCATGTGATTGACATGTGACTTGTCTCTCCACCGCAGGATCTAAACACAGTGGCCTTCAGGTTCAAGGACAAGGAGCGGCCCCGTGGCTACACCTCCAAAGTGTCTGGATTACTGCACGTAGGTGGTGCTCTCCATTTCTTAAGGTCATCTCCACGGTGATGCACTGCAGCTCCGTGGCTCTGTTTGATGATGTCATCAGACTGCCTTGTCTACCAGCCTCTTATTTTGTGGGTAAAGAGTCAGCAGACTCAGCCCCAGTCTAAATTAAACTGACATTCCTGCTAGAGTCAAAATATTACTGTTAGCAAGGCAGTCATAGAGGGTAGGATGTCCAGTGTATTTTGGTCTGTTGGTTTTCTTTACCTGTGTGTGCGTATCTTTTATTTTTTGCGAACTAAGCAGAGCACCCGTTCTTTATTACTGTGTTCCAGTGAACCGTGTTCCCCTGCATGTGATACAGTAAAATGCAGACCCCCATTGTTAGCACCTAAACCTGTTTTTCTTTTGTCCTTTGTTTTGCAGTACTACCCTCTGGAGGAGATCCTAGCAGCAGAGTACCTACTGGAGGACTTCAGGCCAGACCTGATAGAGATGGTGCTGGACAAGCTGAGGCCAGAATACGTCAGGTTAGTTCGGCTTGTTTTATTCTGTTTTCACATTCGTCTTTCCAGCATGGTTTCAGCGACTGTGGCGAATGCATTATCAAACCAGCGCAGTCCAGATTGGCTCAGCTCAGTTAGTTTGGCTCAGCTCGGTCAGTTCTGCTCAGTAGTGTTGCAAGGGTACCAGCGCTTTACTCAACTAAGAGTACACGCCTATGACACTTCTGTTTTGAAGTGCATTTTGATAAACATATTTGTAATGTCCTATATAATTTTTTTACCTTTTAATTATTTAACCTGGCAGGTCAGTTAAGAATAATTATTTTTTACAATGATGGCCTACACCGGCCAAACCCGGATTACGCTGGGCAAATTGTGCGCCGCCCTATGGGCCGGTTGTGATACAGCCTGGAATCGAACCATGGTGTCTATAGTGACACCTATAGCAATGAGATGCAGTGCCTTAGACTGCTGTGCCACTCGGGAGACCCTATCTCCACTATATATGCAAAAGTATGTGGACAACCCTTCAAATAATTGGATTAGGCAATTTCAGCCACACCCGTTGCTGACCGGTATATAAAATTGAGCACACAGCCATTCAATCTCCATAGGCTAATCTGGGTTTGGTTACATTTACATGCCGAATGCACAGTGCCAACAGTGAAGTTTGGTAGAGGAGGTATAATGGTCTAGGGCTGTTTTTCATGGTTCGGTCTAGGCCCCTTAGTTCCTGTTAAGGGAAATCTTAATCGTACAGCATACAATGAGATTCTAGACGATTCTTTGCTTCCAACTTTGTGGCAACAGTTTGGGGAAGACCCTTTCCTGTTTCAGCATTACAATGCCCTCGTGCGCATAGCGAGGTCCATACAGAAATGGTTTGTCGAGATCAGTATGGAAGAACTTGACTGGCCTGCACAGAGCCCCGACCTCGACCCCATCGAACACCTTTGGGATGAATTGGAACGCCTACTACGAGTCAGGTCTAATTGCCCAAAATTAGTGCCCAACCTCACTAGTGCTCATGTGGCTGAATGGAAGCAAGTCCCCACAGAAATGTTACAACATTGCATTCGGAAAGTATTCAGACCACTTGACTTTTTCCACATTTTGTTACGGTACAGCCTTCTTTAAAAAAAGTGTCTCAATCTACACACAATACCCCATAATGACAAAGGAAAAATGTATAAAAACAATATCCCTACTCAGCTCACTCCCAGACAGTCTAAGCTAAATTCTTGCTTGAGAAATTGCTCTTTGCTAAGAAACATTTTTATTTTTGACCATTGTTAAATCAAAATCACAGTAAGGTACTTAATTGTTACCCTGTATTGATTTAATATTGAGAATGAAATCGCTGCATTGGACTTAACATTCACCTAAACCTCGCACTGTTGAATTAAGAGAACTTTAAGAAACTGTTGAACCTGAATCAATAGGGAGCTCAATAACACATTCTGCAGTATTACTACCACTACAGTCACTACTACTCTACTTCAGTCACTACTATTGGCATCCTACAAATAGAACACTGCTCTGCAAGGCACTCGAGCTGATGTCATAAGGGCGATACAAATCTTCCGTAGGCAGCTCAGGGAAAATGGAGTGTGTCTGACTCTAAAACGATCTGACAAGGGGGTTTATAAATGCTAATAATGAGACCTGTTAATGTCCGTCCTCTTACTGCAGAGTCGCAGTTGTCTCAAAGTCGTTTGAAGGGCAGACAGACAAGACTGAGGAATGGTATGGGACCCACTACAAACAGGAGCCCATCTCTGAGGAAGTCATCAAGGTGAGACTGAAATGCGTTCAAACTCGACAGATTTTCCATATTCTCATCACCCTATGGGTGAATCTCAGAAATATTTGATTCCTCACGTCCTCTCCTTGCCTTATCCTCAAAACATATTGTAGAAGATTGGATTTAATTCTTCTGACATTTTCATTCAATGCATTTTCAGTAAGAGGAGCGGAAACAAGGACACAAGGAATAGAGGACCGATTTGAGATTCACCCTGATCTGACTGGGCGTCTTTTTAAATCGTCAATTGGCAATGCTTAAATTGGCACTCTGCAATTACTACACCAATTGTTTTTATTCATAATATACAGTACCAGTCAAAAGATTGGACATACCTACTCATTTAAGGATTTTTCTTTATTTTTACTCTTTTCTACATTGTAGAACTATGAAATAACATATGGAATCATGTAGTAACCCAAAAAGTGTTAAACAAATCAAAATATATTTTAGGTTCTTCAAAATAGCCTTGATGACAGCTTTGCACACTCTTGGCATTCTCAACTAGCTTCATGGGGAATTATTTTCCAACAGTCCTGAAGGAGTTCCCACATATGCTGAGCACTTGTTGGCTGCTTTTCCTTCACTCTGCAGTCCAACTCATCCCAAAACATCTCAATTGGGTTGAGTAAGGCTGATTGTGAAGGCCAGGTCATCTGATGCAGCACTCATCACTCCTTCTTGGTCAAATAGCCTTACACAGCCTGGAGGTGTGTTGGGTCATTGAACTGTTGAAAAAACAAATGATAGTCCCACTAAGCGCAAACCACATGGGATGGTGTGTCACTGCAGAATGCTGTGGTAGCCATGCTGGTTAAGTGTGCCTTGAATTCTAAATAAATCAGTGTCACCAGCAAAGCACCATCACACCACCACCTCCGTGCTTCACGGTGGGAACCACACATGCAGAGATCATCCGTTCACTTATTCTGCGTCTCAAAGACACGGCGGTTGGAACCAAAAATTACACTTTTGGACTCATCAGACACATGGACAGATTTCCACCAGTCTAATGTCCATTGCTCGTGTTTCTTGGCGGGTTTTAGTAGTGGTTCATCTGCAGCAATTCAACCATGAAGGCCTGATTCACGCAGTCTCCTCTGAACAGTTGATGTTGAAATTTGTCTTACTTGATACTGTGAAGCATTTATTTGGGCCGCAATCTGAGGCTGGTAACTCTAATGAACTTATCCTCTGCAGTAGAGGTAACTCTTGCTCTTCCTTTCCAGTGGCGGTCCTCATGAGAGCCAGTTTCATCATACAGCTTGATGGTTTTTGCAACTGCACTTGAAGCAACTTTCAAAGTTATTGATATTTTCCAGATTGACTGACTTTCATGTCTTAAAGTAATGATGGACTGTGGTTTCTTTTTGCTTTTTTGAGCTGTTCTTGCAATAATATGGACTTGGGCTTTTAGCCCTATTTGATATCTTCAGAATACCACCCCTACCTTGTCACAACACAACTGATTGGCTCAAACGCATTAAGGAAATAAATTGTTAATTGAAATGAATTTCAGGTGACTACCTCATAAAGCTGGTTGAAAGAATGCCAAGGGTATGTCCAAACTTTTGACTGGTACTGTATACCCACTGATTCTTGATGAACATCTTATAAATGCCTTGTGAGCTTAATTCAACTTGTGTTCCCCTTCAGAAACCAACAAATAAGCCTGTTTTACTCCATTGTTTGTAAACAATGTAATTGTAAATAAACACTGTATAGTTTCAACCATGTTTTGAGGCTATGTTGCTATTATGGATTGTCAGTCCTTGCATCCATAGGTCTGTATGAATTTGAGTGGTTACATTTTTCCAGCCACATACCAAAACAATTGGCGTTGTCTGCTTTTTTGTTGTTTGAACGGCAGATTCTCCAGGAATCGTCAGTCTATCCAATTGCTGTCACACATTCCCTAAATGATCTAAGGTTTATCACACCATTACCCACAAGCCATTTATTTTATTAGTAAGGCACTGATGATCTGCTGTCAACACCCCAGTGGTGAATGATGTGTAAAGCCACAGATTGCTCAATAATTTGCAGACTTTTTTTCTATTCAGTGTAGTATCGGGGTTCAAATGTGTGACGGTTTAGAAATCGTGAAGTTTTGATAGTAATTTTGCAGTAAGACTGACACTAGCACTGAATGTTCTCAAGTCACCTTTCTGAAATAAAGCCTTGGGCCACTAACTCGACAGAGCTTATGATGTTACAAAAGCTTTTGTGGAAGGCTTTAATAGGTCCTGGGCACTCTGGAGCGGGTTTTCATTATGATCTCTCTGTACTTTGTTCTATTCATCTGTCCGGCGCCGACAGAGATGGCCGCCTCGCTTCGCGTTCCTAGGAAACTATGCATTTTTTTTTTACGTGCTATTTCTTACATTGGTACCCCTGGTCATCTTAGGTTTCATTACATACAGTCGAGAAGAACTACTGAATATAAGAGCAGCGTCAACTCACCATCAGTACGACCAAGAATATGACTTTCGCGAAGCGGATCCTGTGTTCTGCCTTTCACCCAGGACAACGGAATGGATCCCAGCCGGCGACCCTAAAAAACGACTTCGTAAAAGAGGGAAACGAAGCGGTCTTCTGGTCAGACTCCGGAGACGGGCACATCGCGCACCACTCCCTAGCATACGTCTCGCCAATGTCCAGTCTCTTGACAACAAGGTTGATGAAATCCGAGCAAGGGTAGCATTCAGGAGGGACATCAGAGACTGTAACGTTCTTTGCTTCACGGAAACATGGCTCACTCGAGAGACTCTATCGGAGTCGGTGCAGCCAGCTGGTTTCTCCACGCATCGCGCCGACAGAAACAAACATCTTTCTGGCTCTGAACGAACTTTATTTGACTCTTTGCAAACTGGAATCCACATATCCTGAGGCTGCATTCATTGTAGCTGGGGATTTTAACAAGGCTAATCTGAAAACAAGACTCCCTAAATTGTATCAGCATATCGATTGCGCAACCAGGGCTGGCAAAATCTTGGATCATTGCTATTCTAACTTCCGCGACGCATGTAAGGCCCTCCCCCGCTCTCCTTTCGGAAAAGCTGACCACGACTCCATTTTGTTGCTCCCTGCCTACAGACAGAAGCTAAACCAAGAAGCTCCCACGCTGAGGTCTGTTCAATGCTGGTCCGACCAATCTAATTCCACACTCCAAGACAAGAGGAATACCTATGTGAGAATGCTGTTCATCGACTACAGCTCGGCATTTAACACCATAGTACCCTCCAAACTCGTCATCAAGCTCGAGACCCTGGGTCTCGACCCCGCCCTGTGCAACTGGGTACTGGACTTCCTGACGGGCCGCCCCCAGGTGGTGAGGGTAGGTAACAACATCTCCACCCCGCTGATCCTCAACACTGGGGCCCCACAAGGGTGCTTTCTGAGCCCTCTCCTGTACTCCCTGTTCACCCACGACTGCGTGGCCACGCACGCCTCCAACTCAATCATCAAGTTTGCGTACGACCCAACAGTGGTAGGCTTGATTACCAACAACGACGAGACGGCCTACAGGGAAGAGGTGAGGGCCCTTGGAGTGTGGTGTCAGGAAAATAACTTCACACTCAACGTCAACAAAACAAAGGAGATGATCGTGGACTTCAGGAAACAGCAGAGGGAGCACCCCCCTATCCACATCGATGGAACAGTAGTGGAGAGGGTAGTAAGTTTTAAGTTCCTCGGCGTACACATCACAGACAAACTGAATTGGTCCACCCACACAGACCGCATCGTGAAGACCTTCAACCTCAGGAGGCTGAAGAAATTTGGCTTGTCACCAAAAGCACTCACAAACTTCTACAGATGCACAATCGAGAGCATCCTGTCGGGCTGTATCACCGCCTGGTTCCGCCCACAACCGTAAGGCTCTCTAAAGGGTAGTGAGGTCTGCACAACGCATCACCGGGGGCAAACTACTTGCCCTCTAGGACACCTACACCACCCGATGTCACAGGAAGGCCATAAAGATCATCAAGGACAACAACCACCCGAGCCACTGCCTGTTCACCCCGATATCATCCAGAAGGCGAGGTCAGTACAGGTGCATCAAAGCTGGGACCGAGAGACTGAAAAACAGCTTCTATCTCAAGGCCATCAGACTGTTAAACAGCCACCACTAACATTGAGTGGCTGCTGCCAACACACTGACTCAACTCCAGCCACTTTAATCATGGGAATTGATGGGAATAAATGTAAAATATATCACTAGCCACTTTAAACAATGCTACTTAATATAATGTTTACATACCCTACATTATTTATCTCATATGTATACGTATATACTGTACTCTATATCATCTACTGCATCTTTATGTAATACATGTATCACTAGCCATTTTAAACTATGCCACTTTGTTTACATACTCATCTCATATGTATATACTGTACTCGATACCATCTACTGCATCTTGCCTATGCCGCTCTACCATCACTCATTCATATATCTTTATGTACATATTCTTTATCCCTTTACACTTGTGTATAAGGTAGTATTTTTGGAATGGTTAGTTAGTTTACTTGTTGGTTATTACTGCATTGTCGGAACTAGAAGCACAAGCATTTCGCTACACTAGCATTAACATCTGCTAACCATGTGTATGTGACAAATAAAAATTTGATTTGATTTCCCTTGATCCTGACTAGTCTCCCAGCCCTTGCTGCTGAAAAACATCCCCACAGCATGATGCTGCCACCACCATTCTTCACCGTAGGAATGGTGCCAGGTTTCTTCCAGACGAGACGCTTGGCATTCAGGCCAAAGTGTTCAATCTTGGTTTCATCATGGTCTGAGAGTCTTTAGGTACCTTTTGGTAAACTCCAAGCAGGCTTTCGTGTGCCTTTTATTGAGGACTGGCTTCTGTCTGGCCACTCTACCATGAAGGCCTGATTTTCCTTCTGGAAGGTTCTCCCAGCTCTACAGAGGAGTTCTAGAGCTCTGTCAGTGACCATCGAGTTCTTGGTCAACTCCCTGACCAATGCCCTTCTCCCCCATTTGACTGGGCAGCCAGCTCTAGGAAGAGTCTTGGTGGTCCCAAACTACTTCCATTTAAGCATGATGGAGACCACTGTGTTTTTGGAGACCTTCAATGCCGCGGATATGTTTTGGTAACCTTCCCCAGATCTGTTCCTCAACACAATCCAGTCTCTGAGCTCTACGGACAATTCCTTTTGACCTCATGGCTTGGTTTTTTTCTCTGACATGCACTGTCAACTGTGGGACCTTTTTATACAGACAGGTGTGTGAAATCGGGTCCAATCAATTGAATTTACCACAAGTGGACTCCAAGCTATAGAAACATCTCAAGGATGATCAATGGAAACGGATTGCGCCTGAGCTCAATTTCAAGTCTCATAGCGATGAGTCTGAATACTTATGTTGAGGTATTTGCAAAAATGTCTAAACCTGTTTCTGCTTTGTCATTATGGGGTATTGTGTGTAGATTGCTGAGGATCAGTTTCTTTAAGTCAATATTAGAATAAGGCTGTAACGTAACAAAATGTGAAAGTCAAAGGGTCTGAATACTTTCTGAGGGCACTGTATCTACAGCCAACAACAGTCTGTATATTATATATATTTTTTTAAATTAAAACAATCTGGATTTCTTTTTTTAAAGAATCAGCCTTGTTATTGAGATTTTCATGCCTTTTCAGGATCAAAAAGGGGGTTATGGCAGGGGTTGTGGCAATGGATGTGGTCGTCCCTTCGGCGCGGCTGAATTTTAAAGGCCCCCATCTTGACATTGTGGACACATTTTTGCGTTTTTCAGCTAATTTCCTTTAATTCTACCTACCGTTTGCCATTGAGCTGAGATTTTTCCGTTTTAAAGCTAATTTCCTGAATTTTGCTAATGCAGTGCTCTTTTGCTCAAACATAATAACAAAATCAATACTGAAATTCCAAAACAATGAATTTTCAATTCTCCATGACTGCCTATCTTTTATTTTGGTGATTGTTATTTCTCAAAGATTATATTATAAAACAAATATAAAGGCCCATTGTCTCTTCTACATACTTTATATCTGGTTTTAGCCGTAAAGTTTACACTTAATTGTTTTTCCATCCTTGAATATATATATATATATATATAACATTTTATTTATGTATATATTTTTTTACACTTTTGACATGGGTGACCCGGAAAGAATTTCAATGGCAGAAAAATCCCTGCTTTTATACCGCCCTTGTACCGTATCGCGGTAGACTGCATTACATGCACAGCACACAGAGGGGCGTTATCATTTTTTTTATACCCCTAAAAGCCCAATGTGCGTCTTACCAAAATGCTAACAAAGTACTAGAGAATTCCTAAAGCGGATTCTAGCTAAATGCTGAAGACCGCAAGCGAACAAGCTAATTATAAAGACAATCCAGCTCATTTTAAGTTAGTTATACAAGTATCTCAGAAGGCTACTCAGTTTGCTACACATACAAAACAAATATTAAATATTAGACATGCACAAAACAAATTCTGATTCAGGAGAGAGTTAATGATTCGGGACAGATAATATTCTCTGCTGTTCAAATCTATTGATCTTGCTATCTAGGCCAACCAAATGCACAGCTGTAGAGTATGTAGCACATTTTAGACCAGAGATAATCAACTAGATTCAGCCTCGGGATGATTTTATCTAATGTCCAAAAATGTATTACATTTTTTTGCTTAACCTTTAGTAGTGAATTATATAACTTGATCACCTTACGTATGCTGTACAACAGTGAATCATGAAAGTTGCTCCATTTGTGCTCATTGTAAACGAAACATGTGACTTGGTCAATCCAATGTTTTAGCAAGCTTTATTATTCCATTTTGAATTCAATCACTTTTTGAATGCACCCCTTTTGATTTGAACGAAACCTTCAAATACATTATTTTTTCCCCATTGTAGAGGTTCTCAGAAAGTGACTTCTTGGACCAGAATGCCAAACTATTCAAGATATAAAATGTATAAAAATTCTCAGTTTACCTGTATTTTGCACACCATACCATGACACATCCATGTCTTCATCACTGGTAAAGTTAAACAGTTGAAATATCATTTAAAAGCTTACAAACAGGGTTGTCAAACTATTTTGTTTACACCTTAAACGTAAATGATCAAAAATTGCGTCAAGTCAAGATGTTTTTTTCCATATTTGCATATGTTGTAGTTTAGACCCTATTCAACATCATGAGGTTTTTGTTGTGCCCGACCATCAGTTGAGACACATGCTCTTGAATACAGGGTGGGTGTCATGTTTTGGCTGATTAAATGTACTCAAATTGAAATTTCAACTTTCAAATGGTACCACAAAGATGGTTGAAGGTCCACACATCATTGGATGTTGACTTAAATGGGAATATGTTTTAAATTGGTGTCAATCCTCCATAGGAAACCTATTGAAATAATATAGACAAAATAAACATGTACACCATCTTTGTGTTAGTAATTAGAAGTTAAAATGTCAATTTCAATGGTATACCAGCTAAACTGAAGTTGTCTGAAGGGATAGGTCCATTCTATACGTTATATTTCTATGATTTGAAATGACACCCCCACCTTGTATTCAAGAGCATGTTGTTTCTCAACCGATAGCGGGCATAACACACAACCCTGTAAGCTTTTTAATGATATCGAACTCAACCTAACTATTTTCAAGTGATGAAGACGTGGATGTCTCATGGTATAGTGGGGTATCCAAAATGGGTCAACTTTGAGCACTTTTATCACCTGAATGTTTTGGTCTTCAGGTTAAAAAATATCACTTTCTGACCACTTCTTCCATGGCCAGACATGTATGAACATGTCTATTTAAATCAAAAGGGATGCTGTCAAACGGATTAAATTCAAACGGATTTACCCTACAATGAAAAATAATATGACTGTTTAAATGAAGAATGCAATCTGCTTTCTTGTAACCTGTAGCTATTCACTTAAAAGTAGCTAAGTAAAAAACAGTTTTGACAGTATTGACAATCATGCTATGGGTATTTCAAAATCTGGTATACTGCCAAACCCTAGTGTCTAGTTGGTTGCCACTGGACATAGTTGATCCTGCGTCATGTAGAATCTGCCTGGGACAGTTTGTCTGGGTTGCATCATCTATAGTTTATTGGCTATAGTTGGATAGATGTGTAGAAGCCTTTAGTCATGTATCAATAAATTCCCAACCCTTAACTTAGCAAGGAGGACTAGCTAAATTGTCTGTGTTTCAGAAATGGGGAAATGCTGACCTCAATGGCAAGTTCAAGCTGCCCATGAAGAACGAGTTCATTCCCACCAGCTTTGAGATCTACCCTCTGGAGAAGGACTCTCCCTCCGCTCCCACTCTAATCAAGGTAAGCCTAGCTCTGGATAAGAGCATCTGCTAATTGACTAAAATGTGAAATGTCAGGGTGTTGCATTTATCAAACTATTTTAACTTCATTCACCAAGCAGCTAGACCGAACTGAAAGCGTAGCTGCATGTTTCAGGTGTCTGAATTTGTTCAGAAACTTTCATATGATAATGAGGAAACGGTGTCAGGTTTGAGAAGTATTTAGTACTGTTGTTGTCAAGGTGTTCTGATCAGAGGATGTACGTGGTAACTACTGCTGACAGGTTGGAATCTCTTTTGAGCTGTTAGCTTCAGTATTACAGTACATTGTTGACTGCGGTTCACAACCCAACAAAGTTCAAAAGCAGTTGTAGAGATTTGATCTACCTCCTTAAAAACAAGTACTACAGCCTGATATCTTCATATACTTTTTGCATGCCCTTTCCCCTCATTGGAATCTGTTGCTAATGTAATCATGCTTTTTTTTCCTAGGACACCGCTATGAGCAAGGTGTGGTTCAAGCAGGATGACAAGTTTTTCCTACCAAAGGCATGCCTGAACTTTGAGTTCTTCAGGTTGGTAGACAAACCACAGCCCATGTTCCAAGTTTCTGAGACGACGATGTGATACATCTTTTGTATTATTTTCCTCATACAAACAATTGTAGTTATAGGACTCAAATACTGCTATTTGAAATCGTATTAGGAAGGACCACATGTGATACCACGTGTCCTGCTGATCCCTTCCCTTGAATTAATCAATGAATGTATAAGCAACATGGCTACTTTTTTGTTTTTCAGTGACAGTGATTTAGAGATGTCTAGCTGTGTTGTAGCTAACAGTTGATTCATCACTGCCATTTTTTTCCTACAGCCCGTTTGCGTATGTGGACCCAATACATTGTAACATGGCCTATTTGTACCTGGAGCTCCTCAAGGACTCCCTCAACGAGTATGCATATGCAGCCGAGCTCGCTGGCTTGAACTATGACCTCCAAAATACCATCTATGGGATGTATGTAAGTATTCAAATTCCCCATCGCCCTCACGCCACCGCGATCCCAAACCCATCTGTTCCTCCCTCATGCATTCTCAACCTGGACCTTCGTATCAGCCCTGGCTGCATCCTCCTTCATCCTTTCTTCTTTGAAACCGCCTCGTCAGAAATGCTAGACTCGACAGTTGTTCTTTTCCCATTCGTAGTGGCACTGTTTGGGTATGGACTTTAAAAAGTAAGTTGGTACAGTCCTCTGTCAGACAGTTATTATTATTTTTTAATCTGATACAAAGGAATGGGAGAGACACTAAGTAGTAGTGGTTGTAGCCATAGCATTAACCTACCATTTAGTGGCAAAGTACTCCATCCCTCCTTGGTGGACAGAAAAGCCGGTTGCGAGGCTGCATATACATACTCTTCTTAATCAATCTTCTCACCCTGCTCTGTCTTTTTGACCACGTTATCCCACCTCCCCTACCAACAATCATGTTTATTACATTTTTTTGGGTCACTACCTATACTCAGACCCCCTGCACTGCAACATGACTGATCTGTTTCTCAGGTTATTGAAGGATGATTTAAGAGTATACATATGCAGCCAGCCTTGCCGGGCTGGTCTATGGCAGCCTCAGGGAAGAATGCCATCCTCGTAAGTACAGTGTCTGTCTGACAGTCCCCCTAATAGCCAGTTATTAAGAACAAATTCTTATTTATCCATCTTAAGGTTCTGAGTGTGGAAGACTGTCTTCCGTCTATCTACGCCATTTGTTTCTGTGTGTTAGTCTGTCTGTAGGAAGATGGGGAGGTCCTAGAAGGTCCCCTTTCCTATGTTCTCTCCGTTTATGTAGGGACTTGTGGTTTTACTGGAGGATTGCCGAATGTAGTCTTCAAGGAATGCCGTTTAAGTGATATGAAGTTGAACATCAACTATGAATTTATCCAATACTTATCTGACAACAGAGTAAGTTCAACTGATCAGGTCTGGGTTAAAATATGAACTATAATATCAGCAGACTGCCTGTCTTGAAGGACACGTTTGGCCCCGTGGATTTCACTGAATCACTCCGAAAACACAACCCATCTAATAGACCTAGAAAGAACTTCATACATTCTCTCAAATTTTGTTGTTTTAAGCATCCATTTCGAAATTCTCTGTGCGGTCAATGTCAGCCAGATAGTAGAACAGTAAGTGTCTCCTTCACAAGTTCTAAAGGAATAAAGCTGACAACACTGCTTATCCTCTGAAAAATGTGTAGCTACTGTCAGTTCTGCAGACTCATGATTCCAATAGCATGTTCCAGACTGGAGCTGGCATTGTACACATAGCTAATAGTGTTTGCAATCTCCTTTGAGTTTTTCAAGGACCAATTCTCTTCATATATCGCTTAGTATTGGAATTAGGTTTTGCTATGTTTTTGCTTAATGGAGAATCGAGATGCTTGTCTTCTCTCTCACACTCTCTGCTCCTTTCTAACTTTGGTTTGTGGCGGTTTGGTTTCACTCTTTAAATGGACCTCCTCTCACATTTGGTTAACATCCAAACTAGGCCTACCTCTGTGAAACAGTAGCTTGTTGTGTGCAGAAGGAAGCATAGTACTAGTCATGAGGATATTTTGCCTGCTTGTTATTTACCACTGATGTGATACCAAGGTCATAAATAAGAGACTACCTAAGACTTGGATTATACATTTTAAAGGCTAATCCCTCATGGGTTGATGCTACATACTTTGGAAATGATGCTTTGAATTCTCTAGTCCGGCCAATCACACATACCTAGCTAACTTTATGATGGGGTGTTTATCTTTGTATTAAGGTTTTCCGAGCTTCACCAGTAATAGAGTTGCGTCGGCACAAACTAACTGGGGACTCATCAAGGGTAATGATGTTGGAAGAGATTTACAGTTAACTGGTGTCAGTATGTGTGTGTCAGCGAGAACGAGAAAGGGGAGGTAGAGGGTGATTGCGAGAGCGAAACGCTGTAGCCTGAGGGTATTTCCGATTCATGAAGGGGCCCGAATGTTTGGATGATATTGCAAAGCAGAGCTTCATATATATAACCTTGACTGGGCTCTGCCTACCATGGTGTTGTTGGTTTGGTAAATTTACACGCATACACACACCACTCACTGCATCACTTACTGTTAGTTGGTCACAGAACTCGATGAATAAGGGTAATGCATTTACAGTTGATGGTAATGAGCAATGCTTGCTTTGTAGAGTTGAGTAGTTGGCTACAGACTCATAATATGGTCATTGCAGTGGCAGCAATGCAGGGTTGGAACCCTGTGCTAACGGGCTAGTGTGTGATGCCACAGTCATTAGCGTGGATGCTAGCACGGTCAGTGAAAGTCACAGCAGAGGCACCTTCATGGCCCAGCCTGCCTCCCTCTGCTGTGTGTGTGAGGGGCCATTTCACAGACTGTACTCAGGACTCAGCCAGCACTCCGTGTCCTCTGACAGATAGTGGTTGGCATTATGCTGAGTGGAGTCATTGTCCTAGAGGAAGGGCCAGGGCAGGAGGAAAGGTTTGGGAGGTTGGTCTAAAACACTACTACCTTTAGTTTCCCTAACCGATAGGGCTGTTTATTCATCTACACACACATTTTACTGTTCTTTCCTACAGGCTCTATGCCACATCAAGTTATGCTCACCTTTTTTCTCTTTTCCTCTTCCATCTCCTTCCCACAGCTCTCAGTGAAGGGCTACAATGACAAGCAGCACATCCTGCTGAAGAAGATCATTGAGAAGATGGCCGCATTTGAGATTGATGAGAAACGCTTTGACATCATCAAGGAAGCGGTAAGCTGAGCCCCGCCGCCCAGTTTAAAACTACTCGGGCTATGGAATCATAACGGATCGAAGCTTATGTTGGTTTTTGACTGTTTGATTCTGCTATTGTGTTTGACCCCATGGCGCACACAAACTACCCTTGTATTGTGTTTAACCCCTGATATGATTGGGCTGAACGTTGACCCCTATTGCCCTTTGACCGCTCCTCCAGTATATGAGATCACTGAACAACTTCAGGGCGGAGCAACCCCATCAGCATGCCATGTACTACCTGCGTCTGCTGATGACAGAGGTGGCCTGGACCAAAGACGAGCTCAAGGAGGCTCTAGACGGTGAGCCGTTCTCCACACACCCACCCACCCACACACACACGGGCACGTGTACGTACGCACATACTCTTCTCTCCCCTGCTCTCATTTGAATGCTGAGCCAGTTTGAGCTCCTCCATGAGCTGCAGTCATTTCTCTGCAGTGAAAATCTCACCGTAGGAAGAGGAGCAGATGTATTGTCTGTACGTTCAGTACATTATGCGTTCGCAATGTCCTGTGTAACACTTGAGGCCGAGTTCACCTTGGGGAAAAGACTGCATTTCTGTCTTTTCATTATTACCTCAAACTTGTCCCTATTTCACTTGCCTAGTGCTAGGGCTGTGACGATATCAGTATCGCTATATAATTTCCATGTAAATAAATACACGAAGCAGACCAAACTCTTTGCTTCTTTAAAAAAAAACTGCCCTAGGTAAAATATTGTGTGTGTGTGTGATGGATGGCTTGGAAAATGTGACTCTTGGTGACAAAATAACTGGTCACTTTAATAATGGAACACTGGTCACTTTAATAATGTTTACATACTGTTTTACCCATTTCATATGTATATACTGTATAGTAGCCACGTCCATCCTACTCAACTATTGCTGTACATGTACTATTCTATCCATGTATTCTTCAGATATACTATATATTCAATCCACATACTGTCCATGTCTACATCACATATAATACCAGTCAAAAGTTTGGAAAGACCTACTCTTCAAGGGTTTTTCTTTATTTTGACTATTTTCTACATTGTAGAATAATAGTGAAGACATCGCAACTATGAAATAACATATGGAATTATGTAGTAACCAAAAGATTGTTAAACAAATCAAAATATATTTTATATTCTTGAAAGTAGCCACCCTTGATGACAGCTTTGCACACTCCTGGTATTCTCTCAACCAGCTTCATGAGGAATTATTTTCCGACAGTCTTGAAGGAGTTCCCACATATGCTGAGCACTTGTTGGCTGTTTTTCCTAAACTCTGCGGTCCAACTCATCCCAAACCATCCCAATTGGGTTGAGGTTGGGTGACTGTGGAGGCCAGGTCATCTGATGCAGCACTCATCACTCCTTCTTGGTCAAATAGCCCTTACACAGCCTAGAGGTGTGATGGGTGATTGTCCTGTTGAAAAACAAATGACAGTTCCACTAAGCGCAAACCAGATTATTTCTCTTTTGCCAAGATCATCAAGATTTGAGGAAGCGCCCAATTGGCATTCTGACTGCAGGAATGCCCACCAGAGCTGTTGCCAGAGAATTGAATGTTCATTTTTCTACCATAGAATTTGGCAGTACGTCCAACCGGCCTCACAACCGCAGACCACATGTAACCACACCAGACCAGGAACTCCATATCTGGCTTCCAGCCACCCGGACAGCTGATGAAACTGAGGATTATTTCTGTCTGTAATAAAGCCCTTTTGTGGGGGAAAACTCTCAGCCGTTCTGATTGGCTGGGCCTGGCTCCCCAGTGAGTGGGCCTATGCCCACCCATGGCTGTACCCCTGCCCAGTCATGTGAAATCCATAGATTAGGGCCTAAAGCATTTATTTCAATTGACAGATTTCCTTATATGAACAATAACGCTGTAAATTATTGCATGTTGCGTTTATACACTGCTCAAAAAAATAAAGGGAGCGCTTAAACAACCCAATGTAACTCCAAGTCAATCACACTTCTGTGAAATCAAACTGTCCACTTAGGAAGCAACACTGACTGACAATACATTTCACATGCTGTTGTGCAAATGGAATAGAAAACAGGTGGAAATTATAGGCAATTAGCAAGACACCCCCAATAAAGGAGTGGTTCTGCAGGTTGTGACCACAGACCACTTCTCAGTTCCTATGCTTCCTGACTGATGTTTTGGTTACTTTTGAATGCTGGCAGTGCTTTCACTCTAGTGGTAGCATGAGACAGAGTCTGCAACCCAAACAAGTGGCTCAGGTAGTGCAGCTCATCCAGGATGGCACATCAATGCGAGCTGTGGCAAGAAGGTATGCTGTGTCTGTCAGCGTAGTGTCCAGAGCATGGAGGCGCTACCAGGAGACAGGCCAGTACATCAGGAGACGTGGAGGAGGCCGTAGGAGGGCAACAACCCAGCAGCAGGACCGCTACCTCCGCCTTTGTGCAAGGAGGAGCAGGAGGAGTACTGCCAGAGCCCTGCAAAATGACCTCCAGCAGGCCACAAATGTGCATGTGTCTGCTCAAACGGTCAGAAACAGACTCCATGAGGGTGACGTCCACAGGTGGGGGCTGTGCTTCCAGCCCAACACCGTGCAGGACGTTTGGCATTTGCCAGAGAACACCAAGATTGGCAAATTCGCCACTGGCGCCCTGTGTTCTTCACAGATGAAAGCAGGTTCACACTGAGCACATGTGACAGACGTGGTGACAGTCTGGAGACACCGTGGAGAACGCTCTGCTGCCTGCAACATCCTCCAGCATGACCGGTCTGGCGGTGGGTCAGTCATGGTGTGGGGTGGCAATTCTTTGGGGGTCGCACAGCCCTCCATGTGCTCGCCAGAGGTAGCCCGACTGCCATTAGGTACCGAGATGAGATCCTCAGACCCCTTGTGAGACCATATGCTGGTGTGCTTGGCTCTGGGTTCCTCTTAATGCAAGACAATGCTAGACCTCATGTGGCTGAAGTGTGTCAGCAGTTCCTGCAAGAGGAAGGCATTGATGCTATGGACTGGCCCGCCCGTTCCCCAGACCTGAATAGAATTGAGCACATCTGGGACATCATGTCTCGCTCCATCCACCAACGCCACGTTGCACCACAGACTGTCCAGGAGTTGGCGGATGCTTTAGTCCAGGTCTGGGAGGAGATCCCTCAGGAGACCTTCCGCCACCTCATCAGGAGCTGTAGGGAGGTCATTTATAGTGTGGAGGCCACACACACTACTGAGCCTCATTTTGACTTGTTTTAAGGACATTACATCAAAGTTGGATCAGCCTGTAGTGTGGTTTTCCACTTTAAGTTTGAGTGTGACTCCAAATCCAGACCTTCATGGGTTGATAAATTTGATTTCCATTGATAATTTTTGTGTGATTTTGTTGTCAGCACATTCAACTATGTAAATAAAAAAGTATTTAATACGAATATTTCATTCATTCAGATCTAGGATGTGTTATTTTAGTGTTCCCTTTATTTTTTTGAGCAGTGTATTTTTGGTCACTGTATATGTATTTATATTCTGGACTTGGCTATTATTTCTATTTCGCAATTTTTTAAATTTATTTTTACTTTTTAAATTTGTGTGTATTAGGTATTACTGCACTTTTGGAGCTAGGAACACAAGCATTTTGCTACACTCACAATATCTGCTAAACATGTGTATGCGACAAATAAAATCTGATGTTTGTTTCTAACATTAGGGCTGTTTTCCTAAAGAAGTTAAATCCGCGTAGTGTTTTGTTTCCCAACCACGATACTAACAAGTATCGCGATACTGTTATCTTCCCAGCTCTACCTAGTGCCTATGTGTTTAGTTAGTGCCCTTGTTGCCCTTCTCTGGGTCTCCAGTCTTTCACAGATCCCTGTACCTGGTTTTTACAGACCAGCTACTGCTGTGTGTGCCCCCTTCCCTACTATTCTCCCATCCTTCCCCAGTCACTCATCCCTGGCTGCTCATCCACCACCTCTCACCACTATCTGAATGAATCTGGGTCAGACACTGAATTCAGATTGACCAACTTACGCGAAGAGGAAGTGTGTTGTGTTTGTCTGCATGTCTCCATGTTTGGGTGAGTGTGTTTGTGTACGTACATTTCTGCCTGCGCTGGCGACAGGAATGATATGCGGTGGCTGCAACAGCCTGCATGACTGATGCTATTGATTCTGTCCCGATTTGTATAGATTTAGAATGATAGCTCTGTGATTGATTCCTCCAGTCTGAATCTGTCTTCCAGATGTCACTCTCCCCCGCCTCAAGGCCTTCATACCTCAACTATTGTCACGGCTACACATTGAGACCCTTCTCCATGGCAACATCACCAAGGAGGTGAGTTTGAAGTTACCTTCCAGTGGACTGACTTCATTTGTAAATGGCAGACACACACACACACACACACACACAGCAAGACGTTTGATGTATGGAATGTGGATATGTTCTATAACTGCTTATACGGTTAGCCGCTCCTCTCCCATATAGGTTTTAAGTGGAATGCTTTTCTGTCCACTAGCAGTGTCACAGAAGGTGAACACACTGTCGAACCCTGATAAGATCCTCCGATCAAATGACACTTTATAAAAGATCCCAGCCATTGACGAACAGTCTCCCTTATGTCTGGTAATGACACCCAGTAGAGGGATGTCACAGTCTAGTGGAGAGAGAATTGGATGCACCAGCGGGGGCAATGGTCCATTTCATCACCATAGAGACTCACCGTGCACTGCAGAACTCCTATTACCTTAGATGGAGCTTTTACTGTGTGGACAGAATTATTATAGCAGTGTTCCGATTCAGTCGAACGAACCTATATATATGTATCTGCTATGGAAAGGAGGTATCTTGACACATTTAAAAGGTGGATTACAACACTGATTTGTCATTTGCACCTCTCACTTTGTTCTCTCGATCTCGCTTTCTCCAGTCTGCTCTAGACATGATGCAGATGGTCGAGGACACGCTTATGAATCAAGCCCACACCAAGCCCCTCCTACCAAGCCAGTTGATTCGCTACAGGGAGGTGCAGGTGCCAGATGGTAGGTCAAGTGCACTGCCTATCATTCCCTTCACCTCCATGTAACTTTGTCATGCCTGTCCCCATTGTGACCATGCTGAAGGTTTCTTACCCAAAGGTTTCTGAAGGTTTCTGGCCTGTGCTTGTGTAACACCTCAGTGTTAATGCCCCTCCAATGTCCAAGGGAGAAAGTCTCACCTACAAAGGGGAAACAGACATCACTAGGCAATACAATACACACACTTTTCCTTAACCACTTACACAAACTCACACAGCACAACAACACACACAGTGCCTGTGCACTCTTTTCTTAATGACATTAAGTAACTTGAGCACAGAGGAGAGGAAAATCATGGCTGTCTGGGCCTCCTGGAAATATCCTGGATCCAGTCAGCCAGCCAGCCTCAAACTGAACAAACACAAACTGAACTAACCTTTGAACGGAGCAGGATTTGGAGATGGCGGTGTCGGAGGGTAGGGCTGCCGTCTTATCGGCTCTTAACCAACGATACTATTTTATTTGTTTTTTCATGTTGTTCGTAACTTGTTTTGTACATAATGTTGCTGCTACTGTCTCTTATGACTGAAAAGAGCTTCTGGACATCAGAACTGAGATTACTCACCTCAAACTGTTCACTCAGGACTGCTCGGCCAGGCACGACTCCAACACCATCATTATGTTGGCCGATGACACAACAGTGGTAGGTCTGATCACCGACAACGATGAGACGGCCTATAGGGAGGAGACCTTCTCGGAGACCTGACCATGTGGTTCAAGGACAACAACCTCTCCCTCAATGTGATCAAGACAAAGGAGATGCATGTGGACTACAGGAAAGGAGGACCAAGCACACCCCCATTCTCATCGACGGGGCTGTATTGGAGCACGTTGAGAGCTTCCAAGTTCCTTGGCTTCCACATCACCAACAACTAACATGGTCCAAGCACACCAAGACAGTCGTGAGGCGGGCAAGACAAAACCTATTCCCCCTCAGGAGACTGAAAATATTTGGAGTGGGTCCTCAGATCCTCAAAAGGTTCTACAGCTGCACCGTCGACAGCATCCTGACGGGTTGCATCACTGCCTGGTATGGCAACTGCTCGGCCTCCGACCGCAAGACACTACAGAGGGTAGTGCATATGGCCCAGTACATCACCGGGGCCAAGCTTCCTGCCATCCAGGACATCTATACCAGGTGGTGTCAGAGGAAGGCCCTAAAAAGACTCCAGCCACCCTAGTCATAGACGGTTCTCTCTACTACTGCACGGCAAGCGGTACCGGAGCGCCAAGTCTAGGTCCAAGAGGCTTCTAAACGGCTTCTACCCCCAAGCCATAAGACTCCTGAACAGCTAGTCAAATGGCTACCCAAACTTTTGCATTGCCCCCCCGTCCCTTTTGCAATTCACTGTAAGGTCTAATACACCTGTTGTATTCGGCGCATGTGACAAATCGATTTGATTTATAGCTTCCCAACAAAAAAGCTTAACATACGCTTTTACAGACACATACTTAAACTGCTTACTTCCATTCATCTTCAGTCGCACACTTTTTGCATTCTGAGGAGAACTGTTGACACATCATTCATCATTGAAAAGGATATGCATAAGTAACCTGCTGCATTTTTCCTCATTCAAACTCTACTTGATCATTTAGGACTCAAATATAGGTGAGTCGATATCCAAATGAACTCAGCACATCCCGGGGGGTTTTTGCGCATCCCCCCCAAAAAATGAAAGTTCCAATGAAAAGCTTTTAACACGCCTATCCACAGCCACTCAGCAAAAAGTGTGATGTTGGCTTAGTCTCTCCTGTCTGGAGACTGGAGAGTGTCACCACTGTCCTTTAGCTGAACTCTATATATAACGTTCCTGTATTATGCTTTTTAAATCTATCCAAACACATTCTTTAGTAATTGTATATTTACAGTTAAGCCGGGGGTGCATCAACTGGCTAGGTTGTTGAAGTCTCAATGTTTGCTGAGTTGCGCCTGCAGCATTATACAGTATTTGGATAAGCTGTATTGCATGGTTAGTAAATGTGTGTGTGTTTAAGATTGTGATGCTACAGTATGTGTATAAACCCTGGGTCATATACACTGTGGCCAGTTTATTAGGTACACCAATCTGTACCGGGTCTGGATTCTTCGGGGCACGGCCACATTGCTCAATTGGCCTAACGTGTGCCAGGAAAAGATTCCCTACACCATTACACCACCAGCCTGTACAGTTGACACCAGGCAGGATGGGCCATGGACTCATGCTGTTTATGCCAAATCTTGACTGCCATCAGCATAACTCGAGGAACTGGGATTTGTTGGCCTAGGCGACACTCAATTAATTGTGTTGGTGATTGCATACCTGCTGGACCCACTTCCTCTTGTTTTTACCCTGTGTGGTCGTCTGATGCAATAGCCCATCCGTGACAAGGACGGATTAGTTATGCATTCCGAGATGCCGTTCTGCACACCACTGTTGTACTGCGTCTTAATTTGCCTGTTTGTGGTCGCTGACTGAATGTTTTTGTTTGACGCACCATTCTTGGTAAACCCTAGACTGTCATGTGTGAAAAGCCCAGGAGGGAGGCCAGTCGTTTCTGAGATACTGGACCCGGCGCACCTGGCACCGTCAACCATACCACGTTCAAAGTCTCTTAGATCACATGTTTTTCCCATTCTAACATTCAATCATACAGTAACTGGATGCCTGTCTGCATGCTTTATATGGCAAGCCATGGACGTGACTTACTCTCTGCAGGAGAACTATTTTCGTGAACGGGGTGGTGTACCTAATAAACTGTCCACTGAGTATTTGTTAGGCACAAAATGTACTGAAACAGGGATGTACTACCTGGACTTGTCCAATAAGAAACTCTTGTTTTTTTCCCCCCCTTGCAAAACATTTTGAAACCTTTTCCATTATGTGCCCTAATGACTATGACCCTGCTGTCTGTGCCTTCCAGGTGGCTGGTATGTGTACCAGCAGAGGAACGAGGTGCACAACAACTGTGGCATAGAGATCTACTACCAGACAGACATGCAGACAACCCACGACAACATGCTGCTGGAGCTCTTCTGCCAGATCATCTCTGAGCCTTGCTTCAACACACTGCGCACCAAGGAACAGTTGGGTAAGACTCCACTCAAGTGGAGACTGGTATCTTGTAAAGTACTCAAATACAGTTGATCTCAAAACCCTGCAGTGAAAATGGGACAGTAGACTGTGTGCAGTTAAACATAAACACTTTCCAGAATTTACAGTGAATTGTTTGACTTTCACTCTCCTCAGGGTACATAGTGTTTAGCGGTCCGCGGCGCGCTAACGGGGTCCAGGGCCTGCGCTTCATCATCCAGTCGGAGAAGGCCCCCCACTACCTGGAGAGCCGGGTGGAGGCATTCCTAAAAGCCATGGAGATGTCTGTGGAGGAAATGAACGACGAGGCCTTCCAGAAACACATCCAGGCCCTGGCCATCCGCCGCCTGGACAAGCCCAAGAAGCTGGCCGCTGAGTGCGCCAAGTACTGGGGGGAGATCATCTCTCAGCAGTATAACTTCGACAGGGGTGAGCATGTGCAGACACAATGAGCAACACGCACATACACACCCCTTCCTTTACCTGGTCTGGAGGCCTAAGAGCTTTTTCCAAGTGATATCTGTGGGGAGTTTGCGTAGTTAGTGTTGACTAAAGTGTATTGACTAGTGTATTCCTCCTGATCCTCATATTATAACTGCTAGGAGGCCTTTTTATATGGCTAGGTGTTTTGAATGAAATATGCATTTATTTATATTGACATTTTTATATTGACATTCTGGAGGATCCCCAAGGGAAAGGAAGGTTGTTTTCGCCGCAGAAATTGGCAACGATTAGGCCCCAGAATAAACTCCTGGATCACACCTCGCCCAAGCAGCATCTCCTGAGTGCTATTATGGATTGTAATGGGATGATTTGCTGGTAATCTGCCGTAAACCTCGATCTAGAACTCTTAGTAGGGAGAAGTGATGAAAACCATGTTCTCATTGTTAGAGGGAAGGAGGATGGGAGAAGACAGGGCAGCAACTGTCACCACTAATGTCATGATAGAAAGTGGAGCCTTGCCAATAGTGGGACATTGTACAGTAGGGGTGGCTGGTGACCCTGTAGGGCCTTGGTCACCAACAGGTCGATCACTGTCAACTGGTCAATCTTCAAGGCATTTCTAGTCACAACATTTCTGTAGAAAAGCCAACGATAAATGCTTGCGCTCCTTTTATTAAAAATAACAAAATTGTGTTGCGCAGTTGGCGGTAGGTGCACTTGATTCAGAAGCCCTGTGCACCAGTAGGTTTTTTCGAACCTTTTTATTTGTCTGAAAAGACAAACTCTGCCTACCCGGTGAATCGGAAGATCTGTGGATAAATCGAGTGCTTCTACTGCTCAAATCACTGTGCCCTATAGCGTCCAGCAAGGTTTGATACTAGCCTACATGTGGAAGACGGTGTCCCCTCTCTCTGGTCAGTCTCACTGGAAGAAAGGAAGGAGAGAGCAGGGACCATGAGAGGCTGACCCTCTGCTGCTATTTCCCTCCCTCGCTGAGACTAATGCCGTGTTGAAAACAACTGATAACTTTAGACATCTGACTTAAGTGCGTTCAAGACAACTGGGAACTCTGCGGGGGAAAAATGAGATCCAACTGGGGAATTTTTTTTGAACGGTCATCCAACTCACGTCATTCCAAGTCTGAAACTCATCTTTCGAGAGCTCCGACTTGAAGATCACTGACATCATGATTTTACCTCGTTTGTTTCCGAGTTGTCTTGAAAGCACCATGACCATCAGATGCAGGAAACATCAGTCCAGCAAAATAAAAAAGCAAATTATTAGCAAATTATTTCAATTTATGCTCTGCTGCGCCTCACAAGTGCTACACCAACTGATCTAGTTTGTCATCAAAGCTTGAGCTTTTAAATATAAACGCAACAATTTCAAAGATTTTACTGAGTTAGTTTATATCAGGAAATCAGACAACTGAAATAAATTCATTAGGCCCTAATCATTTGTTTCCTCTTGACTGGGAATACAGATATGCATCTGTTGGTCACAGATAATGTAAAAAAATGTAAGTGTGTGGATGAGAATCAGTCAGTATCTGGTGTGACCATTTGCATCATGCAGTGTGACATCTCTTTCGCGTAGAGTTTGTTCATTATAAAATGGTTTGAGAAGAACAATATTGCCAGGCATATAGCCAATATGCATTAGGCCTACTGCACAAACCTCATTCCTGCAGAACTGTTTAACTTGGTTAAATTTAAGTAGTTGAAAACAAATGAGCGGTAGATCTGGCTTTTTGACTACGAAAGTGAAATTACTACGGACCTCTATCACAATACTTAGGTGACGATACGATATGTATTGCAATTCAATACTGTGATTTTAGTGCGATTTCGACATTCCAAACATATTGCTCTATATGTCTGCTGCAGAGTGACGAGAGAGCCATGAGAAAATAAAAGTCCTGAAAACAAATTAGCTGCCCACTTATGAAGATGGAGAACAAGCTATGAAGGAAAAATACTGGAATTTTGGTGCAGGTACAGCCAACTAGCGCAAAAAATATTGCGGGATATCTCAAATCATTAACCTTTAGTCCAAAGTGTTTCCTGTTGTTTTCTAGATAACATTGAAGTGGCCTATCTGAAGACGTTGACGAAAGAAAACATCATGCAGTTCTACCGGGTGAGTATAGTAGCTGCTCATCCATCTTCTGCATTCCGATGTGTTGTTCAATCTGTCCTCCCTGAAAGATGGCACCTTGTTTCATTTAGAACCCTCCACCACTCTTATCCACGTCCTGGTTCTATTCATAGCTGTGGAGGTTACACTGACACGGTATGCTGTGCTCACAGAATATCCACAACAGTGGAGGCTCCTTAGAGGAGGAAGGGGAGGACCATCCTCAGTGAATTTCATACAAAAAAAAATCATTTGAAAAGTTATCCTTTTTAGATCAAACTATATTCACTCCACAAAATAATTGATTAAGACACACTGTTTTGCAATGAAGGTCTACAGTAGCCTCAACAGCACTCTGTAGGACAGCATCATGCCATGGTGTAGCCAGAGGACAGCTAGCTTCCGTCGTCCTCTGGGTACATTGACTTCATTACAAAACCTAAGAGGCGCATGGTTCTCACCCCCTTCTATTGACTTACACAGTAATTACGACAACTTCTGGAGGATGTCCTCCGACCTATCAGAGCTCTTGCAGCATGAACTGACATGTTATCCACCCAATCGAAGAATCAGATAATGAATCTAGTACTGAAAGCATAAGTTACAGCTAGCTAGCACGGCAATGCGTTAGTTGACTCAGAGAGACAATAGTAGAAATGTTTTTAACTAATTTCTTCCAAAATGAACGAGAAGCAAGAGCTATATTTCTCTTTCACTTGACTAGCAAATGCAGTTAGCCTACTAAAACACCCTGCTCAAACAAAGGGATACTATGTTAGCTAGCTGGCTATGACTATCCAACACAACACTGGAACTCTTCCAAGTCAAGGTAAGCTTTTGGTTTTACTTATTTGTTGCCACTGGGGCCCGCCGGTGTAAGTTCTAAACTTCTTACTTGACTGTACATTGTATCGGGGCGGCAGGTAGCCTAGTGGTTAGAGCGTTGGGCCAGTAACTGAAAGATTGCTGGATCGAATCGCCGAGCTGACAATGTAAAAATCTGTCGTTCTGACCCTGAGCAAGGCAGTTAACCCACTGTTCCCCGGGCGCCGAAGATGTGGGTGTCAATTAAGGCAGCCCTCCGCACATCTCTGATTCAGAGGGGTTGGGTTAAATGCGGAAGACACATTTCAGTTGAAGGCATTTAGTTGTACAACTGACTAGGTATTCCCCTTTTCCCTAACGTTGCTGCATGATCGTAACGGGTTTACTAATGCGTTAGTTCTATTCGCTATGTTGACTATGACATTACTTTAGCTAATATGGTGACAACAATGTAATTTCTTTATTGAACTAGGCAAGTCAGTTAACTTTTTATGGCTGCAGGGGCAGTATTGAGTAGCTTGGATGAAAAGGTGCCCATAGTAAACGGCCAGCTCCTCAGTCTCAGTTGCTAATATATGCATATTATTATTAGTATTGGATAGAAAACACTCTAAAGTTTCAAACTGTCAAAATATTGTCTGTGAGTATAACAGAACTGATATTGCAGGAGAAACCCTGAGGAAAATCAAAACAGGAAGTGACTTCTATTTTGAAAACTCAATGTTCCATAGCCTCCCTTTGCTGGATATGAACCAGATTCCTTTTCCTATCGCTTCCTCAAGGTGTCAACAGTCTTCAGTTTCAGGCTTTTATTTTGAAAAATGAGCCAGAACGATAACATCGCGTCAATTGGTCACATGAGTTTTGCTCACGCAACAGAGTTTGGATAGGTATTGCTTTTCTCTCTCCTACTGTGAAAGACATTTGCGGTTGATATATTATTGATTGTATATTTTAAAAACAACCTGAGGATTGATTATAAAAAACTTTTGACATGTTTCTGTGGACAATATGGAAACTATTTGGAATTTTCGTCTGCTTTGTCTTGACCGCTCTTTCCTGTGGAATTTCTTAACCTGGCAAACAAACTGAGGTATTTTGGATATAAAAATTATATTTTTGGAACAAAAGGAACATTTGTTGTGTAACTGGGAGTCTCGTGAGTGAAAACATTCGAAGATCATCAAAGGTAAACGATTAATTTGATTGCTTTTCTGATTTTTGTGACCAAGCTACCTGATGCTAAGTGTACTTAATGTTTTGTCGTGCGATCGATAAATTTACACAAACGCCTGGATTGCGTTCGCTGTAAAGCATCATTTCAAAATCTGACACGACAGGTGGATTAACAAAAGGCTAAGCTGTGTTTTCCTATATTGCACTTGTGATTTCATGAATATAAATATTTATAGTAATATTTATTGAATGTAGCGCTATGCTATTCAGCGGTTGTTGATGACACTTGTCCCGTTAGTGGGATTGCAGCCATAACAAGTAAAGGACAAATTCTTATTTACACTTACGGCCTACCCCAACCAAACCCGGACGACACTGTGCCAATTATACGCCGCCCCACGGGACTCCCAATCACGGCCAGATGTGATACAGCCTGGAATCGAACCAGGGTCCTTAGTGATGCATTTTGCACTGCGATGCAATGCCGTAGACTGCTGCGCTCCTCGGAGAGCCCAAAGCTGTGGGTAGCGGTTATAATATGGTTTGGCTTAGAAAGTTGTTTTTTTCATCTGGTCACATACAGCTGTTGCATTAAAGTCCACAAGCAAAAGGAACAGGTGAGAGGAGAGCGCATAGATATGAGAAGGAATGCAGCCTTGGCTGCTATGAAAGTGAACTGTGTTTACGTGTGATCAGGGGTGTATTCATTCATTCCGATTCTGTGGGGAAAAGTTTCTTAAATGGAAGCAAATGGAATGAAACAGGGATAAACATGCATGAATTTGTCCAATAGAAACTCTCGTTTGCATCTGTTGAACTAATGATTACACCCTAGATCAGCTAGATGCAGGCAAGAGTGTGCAAGATGGTATTGAATGTGTCACTATCTGTTACCTCTTTTTGTTTTTTCTCTTGACCTCTTGAAATGTTGTAGCAACCTGATGGGTATAGGGAAATTGAGTATCATGTAGTAGCCTAAACCTATCACTTTTACATTCAACTGGGTGAATGAAATATGAATGACAGTCATCCAATATGCTGTAATAGAAATAAGGCCATGCTCATGAAAAAATATTGTCCTCCCTAATCTTAAACTGCACTGACTGCCACTGATCCACAACCATAACAAGGGGGTGCGTCACTGTCAGGGTGGTGTTTCAAGAGGATAAGGGGACCAAGGATAGCGAAGCAATGAAAGACTTCATATATTTCTACCTCAGCAGAAGCAACACAGGCCCCATGCAGAATATTTTCATTGTGTAATAAATTTCACCATATCCCCCCCCTCCACAGATTTATGACTGTTGAATCCACTTTGTTCCGATGTAGGAGCCTGGAAACTTTCTTAACCCCATTATAATACATTTTTCGCAGACAGTGACTTCAATTCAATTCTGTCTCTTCTCTCAGTGTCTCTATCTAACTCTTGTCTCTCTCTCTGTAGGATCTGTTGGCTGTGGATGCACCCAAGAGGCACAAGGTGTCTGTGCATGTCCTGTCTAGGGAGATGGACTCCTGTGAGTACTGTACAAGTGATGGAGAGTTTTTTTTGGGGGGATAGAAGTTCAGTTTGTCAGTGTGAATGTGTTGCTTTGACTGTTTTTAACAGTTGTTTAAATGTCTCTGTCGTTTTGTTTAGGCCCAGTCGTGGGCGAGTTCCCTGCCCAGAATGACGTCAACCTGGTCCCTGCCCCCTCCTTGCCACAGGTAATGTAGTCATCCTTTTATAATACAGGAGGAGTGTGTGTCTGTGATAGAGAATTGGAAGAATTATGTAACTTTTTGGCTGTAATACACTGACCTGTCCATCTGTGTACAGCCTACTTTGGTCCAGGACATGACTGAGTTCAAGAGGAGCCTTCCCCTCTTTCCCCTGGCCAAGCCCCACATCAACTTCATGGCTGCCAAACTGTGAGGACCGGGCAGCCCTGCCCCCAGAGCAGCATGGGAGCACTGTGGTGGGGGGGTGCCCTGCTCTGTCCCCCCCCCCTGTCCCCCTGAGGCAACAGGAGTCAGGAACACACTCATCTGACTAAGCCTGCATGTGTGTATGTTTGTATCTGTGTGTGGTAGGCTGGAGGCTACTAGAGGCACTTGGAAATGTGTTTGATTCCCACAACTTGGCTGTGGATCTCATCATAGCTCCGTGTAAGAGTAGAGGTCACACAATTTTAGTCTCATGGAAAACCCCACCAACACACATTCCCAATAATGTATAGAATGTTGAAGCAGGGCTCCTATTATAGAGGAATAGTAATAACTACAAGGCCGGGAACCCTGTAAACCAGTACAAGTACCCCTTGACACTTTATAATGGAAGTGTTTTTAGTTGATTTAGCCACAAGGACATGCTGCTGTGGTGAGAGTAAACTGTTGGTTAATGATGATTATGTGAAGCTTTTGAGGTGTAAGGAGGATAGCTCTGTAAAGGGTGTACATAATATCATTTTAGACACGCCGGACACGTACTTTCTTATGTACTCGTGCGACGCATCAAGGCACAGTGACAACTCCCTGAATTGATATCACAAAGACTGTGTTTAAATAAGATGAATGTGAAACACACTATTTTGGACACCATTTCAGTTGATCAGCCTTATGGAAACAATTCTGTTTTAATCCATGATGTACAGGTTTTGAGATCTGACTCTATTTATTTTTTAAACTGGTAAAATGTCAGGGCCCATTTGGTGCAGAGGTGTCCCATGAAACTTTTATTTTGAACTAGTGCTCTATAGGGTTGTATTATCCAAGCATCATCTCAGGGTCCCTCTAATCGTTTGCTTTTATTTGAGATTGAAGAAAAATAAACATATTTAAATGTCTGTCATTTATGTTAATGACTTGTTTGGAGTTATACATTTTTCTTTTTATAGCTTTTATGCTTGTTAATATTTTAATCTGAATTGTGTTCGACTAGTGATTTATTGCATAGGTGTTTCCCCCCCCCATCTTTCTCCATTTGAGACAAAGGTTGTACCTTTTTAAAAGGGGGTGGGGGATGGTCTACTACCAATCTGGACCAATAGATGCACAACTGTGGCTGGAGCAGTCAGCTGGATACACATATCACAGCAGTGTCTGGACTTTGACAGTCAGCCAACTGCACTTTGCCTCTGTTGGTCAGACTTGGAACAGGATTGGGGTCATTGCAATCTTAAAGATGCTATCCTTCGGAAAAACAAAGGACTGCTATAGAATGTCTGGTGGGGTAAACAGATTTAGTCTTTTCTCAGGACACCCTTTAAAATAATCATATTTTGTCTGAAGGGTTTCAATAGAGGCCTATGTATGGAGGGTGAAGGTGTAGTCGGGCCTGTGTTTCTCAATATGCACTTCTCACTAAGCAATAAACTGGGGAACCTGAGAGTAGTGTGGCTTTAAACACACTAATGGCCTCTACTGTTACGTAGAAGTGGGGGACACTGCATTCTTGAGTCCTTGCTCTCATCCAGCCTAATGGACACACTGAAAGGTGGAACTGGCATGTGATGCATGGATAGTACTCATGTCAGTGCCATGTCTGTCTCTATACCATGGCCTAGTCTCTCAGGTGTTAACAAGCCTTGCCAAGTCAAACCACTGCTGGCGTCAACCACTCTTTGATACAGCAAATGTCTCCCATATGTTCTCAGGCCTACATATCAACTAAGGTTAACGTAATGTGTTTTACCACAAGGTAGAAACTGACATTTCTTATGGATTTATGTTCAAACTTTTTTCTAAAGGAAGTACAGCTGTATACTGACATATACTGAACATTCCCTTGAATTCCACTGGTTTGTTCAGTGCTTACCTTACAATGGTAGGGACCAATAACTGACCTGCAGGCTGTGTTCCTTTGGTAGGAATAACAGTCTCTTGCAACCAGTAGTCATTGCTTGCTAATGTATTTAGGGGGAAACCAAGCAGTTTTCCCTCAGTTTCCATAAGTAATCCGTATACACTCGAAAATGGGAATAACTGTGCAGGTTAATTTTGCTATACTGGGTTGCATTCATTAGGCACCAAACAGAGGGACTACCTGAACTTGTCTGACAAATGCTTGTTTTGATTTTGTTGCAAAATGTTTTGCTACGCTGTGCCCTACTGAATACCAGCCTGATCAAATGGAAGGCGGTTCAGTGAGACGGTCAGTGGACACTGCTGTAAATTGGCTGGTTGAGTTATTGCAGACATGTTCAGGGCTCAGTAATGCAGGAGTGCTTAAGTCTTAAATTTTCTCCTGTGTTTATCTAATAAATCACTGTATACTGGAACAAATAGTTGTCTGTTATTGAAATATGTCAACGCTGGATTTGTATCCCAGATATAGCTGCCTCCGAAGAGCATACTATACATCAACCGAAAGTGTAATCTTTCAGCAATATGCTATGAAATGTGGTTCATTCAAGCTGTTTTACAGCCATAGTAGCCCCTTGTTCATGTCTAAGGAATTTGGATTGAATCTGTCCTACAGTGTGCATCTGGACCTTAGAATAGACTCAACACATCCACTTCAAGGTTAGAAAAAATACATTTATAATCTACCATGAAACTATAAATTCAACTTAAGTCACAATACATTTTCTTTACAGTGATTGTAAAAGCTGAGCTGACCAGAGATTATATCTATCTACCATGCTAAATTAATATTCTAGTGGTTGGTTTATAGCATGCCTTTTCACACCATTAGATTTAAGGAGTGGGGCAGTTCCACTCACATTTTTTGTTTATTGGACAAGATAGATTCTGTATACTTCCGCCCCGTCCTTGGACCCCGTTGCTATCTAACCTCCAAACAAGCTTCAATGCCATACACTCCTTCCGTGGCCTCCAACTGCTCTTAAACGCGAGTAAAACCAAATGCATGCTTTTCAACCGTTCGCTGCCTGCACCCGCATGCCCGACTAGAATCACCACCCTGGATGGTTCCGACCTAGAATATGTGGACATCTATAAGTACCTCGGTGTCTGGCTACTGTAAACTCTCCTTCCAGACTCATATCAAACATCTCCAATCTAAAATCAAATCTAGAATCGGCTTTCTATTCCGCAACAAAGCCTCCTTCACTCACGCCGCCAAACTTACCGATCCTCGACTTCGGCGATGTCATCTACAAAATAGCTTCTAATACTCTACTCAGCAAACTGGATGCAGTTTATCACAGTGCCATCTGTTTTGTTACTAAAGCACCTTATACCACCCACCACTGCGACCTGTATGCTCTAGTCGGCTGGCCCTCGCTACATATTCGTTGCCAGACCCACTGACTCCAGGTCATCTACAAGTCCATGCTAGGTAAAGCTCCACCTTATCTCAGTTCACTGGTCACGATGGCAACACCCACCCGTAGCATCTTACCGATCATCCCTAAAGCCAACACCTCATTTGGCCGCCTTTCGTTCCAGTTCTCTGCTGCCTGTGACTGGAACGAATTGCAAAAATCGCTGAAGTTGGAGACTTTTCTCCCTCACCAACTTCAAACATCTGCTATCTGAGCAGCTAACCGATCGCTGCAGCTGTACATGGTCTATAGGTAAATAGCCCACCCAATTTTACCTACCTCATCCCCATACTGTTTTTATTTTACTTTTCTGCTCTTTTGCACACCAATATCTCTACCTGTACATGACCATCTGATCATTTATCACTCCAGTGTTAATCTGCAAAATTGTAATTATTCGCCTACCTCATGCTTTTTGCACACAATGTATATAGACTTTTTTTTCTTTCTACTGTGTTATTGACTTAATTGTTTACGCCAACTGTCTGTTCACACTGCTATGCTTTATCTTGGCCAGGTCGCAGTTGCAAATGGAACTTGTTCTCAACTAGCCTACCTGGTTAAATAAAAATTAAATAAAACTAAAGATGGAGAGTTGCTACAAATAGCAGTGGACCAGATTCAAACCCATGGTGTATGTGATCTGGAGGCAGCAGCTTAGACCACCTTTTATACTGGTTCTACAACTATAGTTGTAATTTTAACCCATTCTGTGACTGCCTTTAGGCAAATGCACACAAAGAAACAAATCTGGTTTTAGCACGGAATTGTGGCGTATTGTGATTTGGGTTAAAAGATGAGTCAATCACGTCTTCATTCAGTAGACAGCATGCGTCAGGTCTATATGAGCCGCTTGCACATTGAATTCGCTCTCATCCCATGAGTAGAAGACATCTGTGCACTGACTGGGTATTTCATAAGAAAAAAAAAGTGACCTGTAGGGTTATAGATGCTTGGGGAAAAGAAATCCCTTACAAATAACTAAAAATAGAATTAATGGGAACACTTGAGGCATACGAGTAAAAAAACAACCTTCAAAGGTTTAATCCGATACAGCAATTGCAGAATAGATTAAATATGTACAGACTCACTTTCATGAGGTTCATACTATGCTTCTAAAATAGATGAATGATGACTATGCATTTTCAACAATGGAAACATGAGTGGCAATGTCTGAAGAGAGCAGCAGGCAAGATGTTCCTTCAAATAAATCTCTTAGTGATAAAGAGTTTATTCTTATTTCCCTGAAAACACAGGAAAGCAATATTCCTCATTAAACCCTTCACATTGGCAAACAATTTCCAAAATTATTTCTAAAACTTTCCTGCCTAATAATTTACACCTGTCCCAGATTTATCTTAAAATAAGCAAGCACTGGTTATGTAAAAAAAAACTACTGCAGTGCGGCAGTCACAAAAACAAGTCACATTCCTGTGTGCAATATGCATGAGTGTGTGTCTACATCCGCGCATGTCTGTATTAGTCTACGTGTTTTAAAAACGCAATAGATCATGGCGATAGTCATACAGCACAAATGTCAGCAGCATAGGACAATGACTCCGCAGAGAGCAGAAACAGAATGTGAGGCGAGGCTGCTCGGAGGGGTACAAGAGGTAGGGGGCAGCAATGATCCCTGTGTCTGTCCGACAGTGTTCCTGCTCAGAGTTCACTGTTCTGCTCCACCCACTCCCCCTTTGTGTCAGTGTGTCTGTCTGTCTGTCCAGGCTTCCTCTGCCTCTGGGAAGTTGAGGATCTTGCGGTGGGCTTGCCTCTGGTACTGCTGCTGTTTGAAGTACACCTTAAACGCTCCCTTGACGGCCACAAACGCAATCCCACCCTGCAGACAGGACACAAAGAACAAAAGGTCAGGGTGAGGGATGGAGTCTTGGTCTGACAAACACCGCTCTAGCTCTCACCTTTCACCACAGATGCGGAAGTGCGACATAGGCGGATTGAGATACATCTCTAGCTTAAACTGGCATTTTTTGGGTTGAATTTATGCTAATTAGATTTCTGCGGGGGTGCAGACATCGACCTTAGAGGGTTAAAGGGAACCTGATTGTGAGGGTCTGTGTGGGGCAGAGGAGACAGAATGTCCAGAAGGGGAAGCGCAGGTCATATAACAGACAAGCCCTGCCACTTTGGTTACCTGGCTGGAAGCGCACTCAGGTGTGTGTGTCTAAAACAAGGGTATTCAACTGGGGGTGCTGCAGAGGGTCCGCAAAAATATAAAACACAACATTAAAATATTTTACTGAGTTTACATATCATATAAGGAAATCAGTCAATTGAAATGAATTAGGCCCTAATCCATGGATTTCACAGCCATTGGTGGGATTTGGGGAGCCAGGGCCAGCCAATCAGATTGGGTTTTCCCCCACACCTCAAAAGGGCTTTATTACAGACAGAAATACTCCTCAGCACCCCCAGACGATCCCACAAGGGGAAAAAGCCGGATGTGGAAGTCCTGGGCTGGTGTGGTTACACGTGGTCTGCGGTTGTGAGGCCGGTTGGACGTACTGCAAAATTCTCTAAAACGACATTGGAGGCAGATTAGAGAAATTAACATTCAATTATCTGGCAACAGCTCTGGTGGTCATTCCTGCGGTCAATTGCACACTCCCTCAAAACGTGAGACATCTGTGGCATTGTGTTGTGTGACAAAAATGAACATTTTAGAGTGGCCTTTTACTGTCTCTAGCACAAGGTGCACCTATGTAATGATCGTGCTCCTTGATATGTCACACATGTCAGGTGGATGGAAAAGGATAAATTCTCACTAACAGGGATGTAAACACATTTATGCACAACATTTCTGGGATTTTTAAAATTTCAACTCATGAAACATGGGACCAACACTTTACATGTTGGACCCATTCATATTTCTATTCAGTGTATATAAAACATTATTTTTGGTATGAATATTGCTAGCAACAGAATAAACACATTTTGAATTACATACCTACAGTAGAAGAGGAGAATATAATTTCTAATGATGTCAACTTCATTTCATTTCTCGCAAATTACACTCATTGGAGGCAATTCAACTTTGAAAAAGCACCCGTGGATAGGCTATCAGTGTGGCAATTCCCGCTGGCTGCTGGTAAGCTTTCATGACTTGGACATACATTTTTGCCAACACATGGCTAACCTTTGTTTAACAAACTAAACAGCTGCTCTTAGCAAGAATGTGTTTGGAGTAGAGGTCGACCGATTAATCGGAATGGCCGATTAAATAGGGACGATTTCAAGTTTTCAATCGGAAATCTGTATTTTTGGACACCGATTTGGCCAATTTTTTTACACCTTTATTTAACTAGGCAAATCAGTTAAGAACACATTCTTATTTTCAATGACGGCCTAGGAACGGTGGGTTAACTGCCTCGTTCAGGGTCAGAACGACAGATTTTCACCATGTCGGGGGATCGGTCTCGTTAACGGTAAGTTTGCAAGATTGTTGCAACCTTACAGTAACTAGTCCAATGCTATAACCACCTGCCTCTCATTGCACTCCAAGGAGACTGCCTGTTACGCGAATGCAGTAAGCCAAGGTAAGTTGCTAGCTAGCAGTAAACTTATTTTTATAAAAACAATCAATCATAAATCACTAGTTAACTACACATGGTTGATGATATTACTAGTTTATCTAGCGTGTCCTGCGTTGCATATAATCTGACTGAGCATACGAGTATCTGACTGAGCAGTGGTAGGCAGCCGCAGGCTCGTAAGCATGCATTCAAACAGCACTTTCCTGCATTTTGCCAGCAGCTCTTCGTTGTGTGTCAATCATTGCGCTGTTTGTGACTTCAAGCCTATCAACTCCCGAGATTAGGCTGGTGTAACCAATGTGAAATGGCTAGCTAGTTAGCGGTGTGCGCACCGCTAATAGCGTTTCAAACGTCACTCGCTCTGAGACTTGGAGTAGTTATTCCTCTTGCTCTGCATGGGTAACGCTGCTTCGAGGGTGGCTGTTGTCGATGCGTTTCTTGTTCGATCCCAGGTAGGAGCGAGGAGAGGGACGGAAGCTATACTGTTACACTGGCAATACTAAAGTGCATATAAGAACATCCAATAGTCAAAAGGTTAATGAAATACAAATGGTATAGAGGGAAATAGTCCTATAATTCCTATAATAGCTACAACATAAAACTTCTTACCTGGGAATATTGAAGACTCATGTTAAAAGGAACCACCAGCTTTCATATGTTCTCATGTTCTGAGCAAGGAATTTAAACATTCGCTTTCTTACATGGTACATATTGCACTTTTACTTTCTTCTCCAACACTTTGTTTTTGCATTATTTAAACCAAATTGAACATGTTTAATTATTTATTTGATGCTAAATTGATTTTGATGTATTATATTCAGTATTGTTGTAATTGTCATTATTACAAATAAAACAATAGGCTGATTAATCGGCATCGGCTTTATTGGTCCTCCAATAAATCGGTATCGGCGTTGAAAAATCATAAATCGGTCAACCTCTAGTTTGGAGTTACCTTTCTAGTTAATAGGCTGTGTTAGAGTTCACACTTCCTCTTCCAATTATAATGTGGAGACATCTGCCAAATCTATTAATTTTAAAATGTTGATTACTTCTCCTTGCCATTACCATTCACGTGATAAGATGTGGGAAAAAATTTTTTTTGCTAACGTATGATGGGGGTCCCTGTCTCACCGGTTTGCATTGGAGGGGGTCCCTCAGCAAGAAAAGGTTGAAGACCCCTGGTCTAAAATCATGAGTTCTAGAATAAAAGTAGGGGAGTTCCCCTTGGCTGTGGAATAGTTACCTCAGAATGGGCCAGAAGGAGGGAGGAGATAGTATAGGTACAGTGCATTCGGAAAGTATTCAGACCCCTTGACTTTTTCCACATTTTGTTATGTTACAGCCTTATTAAAAAATGGATTCAAATGTTTTTCCCCCCTCATCAATCTACACACAATAACCCATAATGACAAAGCAAAAACAGGTTTGTCAAAATATCACATTTACATAAGTGTTCAGACCCATTACTCAGTACTTTGTTGAAGCTCCTTTGGCAGCGATTACAGCCTCGAGTCTTCTTGGGTATGACGCTACAAGCTAGGAATACCTGTTTTTGGAAAGACTAGGAGAAACCCCAGAGATGTTCGATCGGGTTCAAGTCCGGGCTCTGGCTGGGCCACTCAAGGACATTGAGACTTGTCCCGAAGCCACTCCTGCGTTGTCTTGGCTGTGTGCTTAGGGCCCCAGTCTGAGGTCCTGAGTGCTCTGGAGCAGGTTTTCATCAAGGGTCTAGCTGTACTTTGCTCCATTAATCTTTCCCTCAATCCTGACTAGTCTCCCAGTCCCTGCCACTGAAAAACATCCTCCACAGCATGATGCTGCCACCATCATGCTTCAACGTAGGGATGGTGCCAGGTTTCTTTCAGACATGACACTTGGCATTCAAGCCAAAGTGTTCAATCTTGGTTTCATCAGACGAGAGAATTTTGATTCTCATGGTATGGCCACTCTACCATAATGCCCTGATTGGTGGAGTGCTGCAGAGATGGTTGTCCTTCTGGAAGGTTCTCCCATCTCCACAGAGGAACTCTGGAGCTCTGTCAGACTGACCATAGGGTTCTCTTGGTCACCTCCATGACCAAGGCCCTTCTCCCCCGATTGCTCAGTTTGGCCAGGCGGCCAGCTCTAGGAAAAGTCTTGGGGGTTCCAAATTTCTTCCATTTAAGAATGATGGGGGGCAGTGTTCTTGGGGACCTTCAATGCTGTAGAAATGTTTTGGTAACCTTCCCCAGATCTGTGCCTCAACACAATCCTGTCTCTGAGCTCTACGGACAATTCCTTCGACCTCATGGCTTGTTTTCTTTCTCTGACATGCACTGCCAACTGTGGGACCTTATATAGACAGGTGTGTGCTTTTCCAAATCATGTCCAATCAATTGAATTTACAACAAGTGGACTCCATTGAAGGATTATCAATGGAAACAGAATGCACCGGAGCTCAATAGCAAAGTGTCTGAATACTTATGTAAATAAGGCATTTGTTTTTTTTATAAATGTGAGAAGGAAAAAAATTACCTGTTTTCGCTTGGTCATTATGGGGTATTGTGTGTAGATTGATGAGGACAATGTTTTATTTAATCAATTTTTGAAAAAGGCTGTAACGTAACAAAATGTGGGAAAAAAGCAAGAGGTCTGAATAATTTACGAATGCACTGTATAGCCATTGCAAAAACCCTGCAATCACTAAATAGGAGAACTACAATGACCAAAACCCAGGCCCACAGTCTCTTTGTGTATGACTGACATGACACACATGTTTGTTTTTGTTACCCACCAGGATGGTCCTCTGCAGGTTGGAGTTGACGCTGCTGAACATGAGTTTGCCTACGATGGTGGCGATGGTGGGAAAGACCAGAGCGCCACATAGGATTCTAGTGGCTGACACGTGGTCTGCCAGGGGGCTGGCCTCTGCCGGGATACGAGGCACTGGACACCCAATCCCTGAGAGAGACCGAGAGGAGGGGGCAGGGTAAGGATGGGGTTTGGTGCATTGTGGGTGTTGATGTTTTGCCAATACATCTTCACAAAGCTAGATATGCCGCACAATACACACAAAAGCACATTCATCAAGTGATGAGTATATGCATCAGCCTGTACCAGTTTGAGTTGGTATCTCTAGTTCGGGCAGCCGACTGGGGGTAGAGGAGTGCTTTTGCCCAGCAAGCTGAGCCTGGAGAGAGAAAAGGTTGTCGGGTTTCTCCCCGCACCAATCACTACCTTGATGAGATCAGTGGGAACCCCCCCCCCTCTACTGGACCTACCCACCACCACCACCAGCCCCAACGGACGGACCACCTCGTAGTACTCTTTTATCCCCAACAAACACTGCGCACACCCTGGGAAAGCCACAGTGTTCACACAAAATAAATGATCAGACATTTATCATGCGCACAAAAAGCTCAATGTTGTGCACAAAATTTGTTTAGTCTTTAACACAGGTAGCATCATCTATCAAGATCTTTATCACCCACTCTTCATCATACAGACACAGACAATGAATAAGCTGAACTCCACCCATTTTAGTATAACACTGGTGTTGCGGAACGGTGGGCATCCCTACCAATGTGTCCTTTCTGACCTGGGAAGATGCTGTTGAGGATCTGCAGCTTGTTGGAGTACTTCCTCCAGAAGCGCAGCACGTAGTCCTCCCAACGGATCATCTTCCCCAGGATCAGCATGACGGGGATGGTGGGCAGGCCGATGAGCAGGAACAGGGGGTCTGCCCGCTCCATCACGTCCAGGCCCTCCTTATGCCCCACCACCTGGGCACAGGGACAGAGGGGACACCATGGTCAAGCAGTAGTCTGCCGTAGTCTGTTAATAAAACACAGCCGTGTGTGTGCGCGCGCGCGCATTTTATTTTTATGGTGTCACCTGCATGACAGTGACGGCCCCGTAGGTGACAGCGGTCCAGTAAATGGAGCCCACCATGATGCCAGCGGCGGTGAAGGGACAGGCCTTGGAGATTAGCCGGTCCGCCAGGTCTAGCACATACACCACCGGCCCTGGAGGGATACAGAAAGATAGTGTGTTACCGATTGTAAAAACAGGGTTCATAAGATTCCTGGTGGTACTGTAGAATGCTTAGTGGGGGTGTCAGTCATTCCATGGATGCCCTATTGTCTGCTGTTTTTTTCTTTCAATTAAGACCTAGACTAGGGAATCCCAAATGTTTACACTCCGGCCCAACTTCAATCCCCCCCCCAAACACGCACGTACATTTCTATGGGCACATGCACTGTTCACACACTTCTTTGTTGGCAGAGAGAACATTTTGCAGGTTTAAAGCTCATTTCCTGCAAGTCTACACATTTAGTCAAGGGGTGCAGAGAACATTCACTGTTTTAAAGCTCATTTTCTTGCAATTCTATACATTGTGCCATGTCTCATGTGTATTCGTGTGATATTTGATAGCTTCAAACAAAACATTACAATAAAATCTATGGCCTAAAAAAAACAAAATAACTTTAGCTGATCTGAATGTTTCTAACAAGTTATAATAAGCTCTCTAAAAAGGTATGTAATGACTGACATGACTGGTGGAAAACTGACGCACTACCCAATTTTGAAAATGCACCCTCGCGCGCCCCAATTTGGCCGCCACTGACCGAGACAACCAGGTGAGGAGAGCGCCTTAATTCATCAATCAAGTACCAGGGAGGAGTGCAAACACTCGACCCTCTGTGGAATGAATTTGACACTTGTGGTATACACCATCCACCCTACTCGCAGACACTAACCCGTGTCCTAAGTACAATGAACGTAGCCCTACTTGAAGTACAAATGAGAAAGTGATGTCTTCAGTAATGAGGAAAAACACATACGCTACATGGTCAAAAGTATCGTCCAACATCTCCTGCTCGGCCAACATCTCATTCCAAATGTCATGGGGCATTAATATGGAGTTTGCTGCCCTTTGCTGCTATAACAGCCTCCACTCTGGGAAGGCTTTCCACTAGATGTTGGAACACTGCTGCTGGGACTTGCTTCCATTCAGCCACAAGAGTATTAGTGAGCTCGGGCACTGATGTTGGGCAATTAGGCCTGGCTGGCAGTTGGCCTTCCAATTTTTCACAATGGTGTTCGATGGGGTTGAGGCCAGGGCTCTGTGCAGGCCAGTCAAGTTCTTCCACACCATTTCTGTATGGACCTTGCTTTGTGCATGGGGGCATTTTCATGTTGAAACAGGAAACTGTTGCCAAAGTGGGAAGCATAGAATAATCTAGAATGTATGCTGTACGATTAAGATTTCCCTTCACTGGAACTAAAGATGCCTAGCCTAAACCATGAAAAACAGCCTCACACCATTATTCCTCCTCCACCAAACTTTACAGGAGGCACTATGCATTAGGGCAGGTAGCGTTCTCCTGGCATCCGCCAAATCCAGATTTGTCCGTCAGACAGCCAGATGGTGAAGCGTGATTCATCGCTCCAGACAACGCGTTTCCACTGCTCCAGAGTCCAATGGCGGCGAGCTTTACACCCCTCCAGCCAACACTTGGCATTGCACATGGTGATCTTAGGCTTGTATGTGGCTGCTCAGCCATGGAAACCCATGAAATGAAGCTCCTGACGAAAAGTTATTGTGCTGACGTTGCTTCCAGAAGCAGTTAGGAACTTTGTAGTGAGTGTTGCAATCGAGGAAAGACGATTTTTACAGGCTTCAGCACTTTGTGGTCCCGTTCTGTGTCCACTTCCCGACTGAGCCGGTGTTGCTCCAAGAAGTTTCCACTTCACAACAATAGCAGTTACGGTTGACGGGGGCAGCTCTAGCAAGGCAGGAATTTGGAAAGGTGGCATCCTATGGACGATGCCACATTGAAAGTCACTGAGCTCTTCAGTAAGGCCATTATACTGCCAGTGTTCGTCTATGGAGATTGCATGGATCTGTGCTCGATTTTATACACCTGTCAGCAACGGGTGTGAAATCGCAGAGTCCACTAATGTGAAGGGGTGTCCACCATACCTTTGACCATGTAGTGTAGATACATGTAGGCACGCACATAGTCCACAATCGTGAGATATTCAACAAGTAAGGTAACTTCAATAGTGAGGGAAAGCACACAGAATAAACCAAAGAAAGACACACCGTTGTGAGACATTATTAAAGTACAATGAGTAATGTGATTTCAGCAACGTGGAAACGCTCAAAAGAATGAGCTTCCTTTACTCAGCATTCCTGTTGTGTTCAGAGCAAAAGCATTTGAAGTATTGGGTTTGACTGGAAAACATTTGCGCTGGAATGTGTAGCAAAAGAGGATTAGGCAGAGGAGAGAAATGGATTGTTATTTAGCTGAAGGCTGCCATTTTTACCATGGCTGTGGAACACCTTCACAGTGTTAGAGGGAGACCATGTGTGTGAACCTGGCTCTAACTGTTATAAGAACAGGCCTGAATCAATGCTATGGGAAGAGGCCTGTGTCCAAGATCAGATTAGGCAGCCACTCTGTCATATATAGTAGCCTACCCCCATATGACCCCTTAGACAGTCAAGTAATAGCTATGACCTCCATCTAACCTTTTTCATCCTCCTCTCTCACATTCCAGAGCAATCAGGGGAAATCATTCAATATCTACATAGACGGGAGGCAACCTGCTTTACAGGAGACCAGTGGAGGACACTAAAGGGAGAGAGGGGTCCAGGACATCAGGTCTCTTTGATGTGAAGGATTGTCCTCATCGATATATATATATATACATACATACATATATATATACATATACACATACACACACACACACACACATGGTCGTTTTAAGTTTACACTGTAAAATGTCCGTCCACCCAAAAAATACAAATAATTGTGTGTGTGATATACACTGCTCAAAAAAATAAAGGGAACACTAAAACACATCCTAGATCTGAATGAAAGAAATATTCTTATTAAATACTTTTTTCTTTACATAGTTGAATGTGCTAACAACAAAATCACACAAAAATTATCAATGGAAATCAAATTTAATCAACCCATGGAGGTCTGGATTTGGAGTCACACTCAAAATTAAAGTGGAAAACCACACTACAGGCTGATCCAACTTTGATGTAATGTCCTTAACTTCTTGGATATAGGGGGCGCTCTTTTAATTTATGGATAAAAAAACGTGCCCGTTTTAAGCGCAATATTTTGTCACGAAAAGATGCTCAACTATGCATATAATTGGCAGCTTTGGAAAGAAAACACTAAGATTTCCAAAACTGCAAAGATATTATCTGTGAGTGCCACAGAACTCATGCTACAGGCGAAACCAAGATGAAACTTCAACCAGGAAATGGGCAGAATTTTTGAAGCTCTGTTTTCCATTGTCTCCTTATATGGCTGTGAATGCGCCGGGAATGAGCCTGCCCTTTCTATCGTTTCTCCAAGGTGTCTGCAGCATTGTGACGTATTTGTAGGCATATCATTGGAAGATTGGCCATAAGAGACTACATTTACCAGGGGTCCGCCCGGTGTCCTTTGTCTAAATTGGTGCGTAATCTACAAGCTGCACGCAGTCATCCAGTGATTGAGAGGAGAGAGGAGGATTCCACGAATGATATATCATGAAGAGATATGTGAAAAACACCTTGAGGATTGATTCTAAACAACGTTTACCATGTTTCAGTCGATATTATGGAGTTAATTTGGAAAAAGTTTGACGTTTTGATGACTGAATTTTCATTTTTGGTGCTAGCTAAACGTGACGCACCAAACGGAGCGATTTCTCCTAAACAAATAATCTTTTTGGAAAAACTGAGCATTTGTTATCTAACTGAGAGTCTCCTCATTGAAAACATCCGAAGTTCTTCAAAGGTAAATTATTTATTTGAATGCTTTTCTGTTTTTTGTAAAAATGTTGCCTGCTGATGCTAAGGCTAAATGCTACGCTAGCTGTTAGCTACGCTAGCTGTTACACAAATGCTTGTTTTGCTATGGTTGAGAAGCATATTTTGAAAATCTGAGATGACAGTGTTGTTAACAAAAGGCTAAGCTTGAGAGCTAGCATATTAATTTCATTTTCATGAATAGTTAACGTTGTGTTATGGTAATGAGCTTGAGGCTGTATTCACGATCCCGGATGGCTAGAATCAAGAGGTTAAAACAAGTTAAAATGAGGCTCAGTAGTGTATGTGGCCTCCACGTGCCTGTATGACCTCCTGAGGGATCTCCTCCCAGACCTGGACTAAAGCATCCGCCAACTCCTGGACAGTCTGTGGATGGAGCGAGACATGATGTCCCAGATGTGCTCGATTGGATTCAGGTCCGGGGAACGGGCGGGCCAGTCCATAGCGTCAATGCCTTCCTCTTGCAGGAACTGCTGACACACTCCAGCCACATGAGGTCTAGCATTGTCTTGCATTTAGGAGGAACCCAGGGCCAACCGCACCAGCATATGGTCTCACAAGGGGTCTGAGGATCTCATCTCGGTACCTAATGGCAGTCAGGCTACCTCTGGCGAGCACATGGAGGGCTGTGCGGCCCCCCCCAAAGAAATGCCACCCCACACCATGACTGACTCACCGCCAAACCAGTCATGCTGGAGGATGCAGGCAGCAGGACGCTCTCCACGGCGTCTCCAGACTGTCACGTGCTCAGTGTGAACCTGCTTTCATCTGTGAAGAGCACAGGGCGCCAGTGGCGAATTTGCCAATCTTTGTGTTCTCTGGCAAATGCCAAAACGTCCTGCACGGTGTTGGGCTGTAAGCACAACCCCCACCTGTGGACGTTGGGCCCTCATACCACCCTCATGGAGTCTGTTTCTGACCGTTTGAGCAGACCCATTTGTGGCCTGCTGGAGGTCATTTTGCAGGGCTCTGGCAGTGCTCCTCCTGCTCCTCCTTGCACAAAGGTGGAGGTAGCGGTCCTGCTGCTGGGTTGTTGCCCTCCTACGGCCTCCTCCACGTCTCCTGATGTACTGGCCTGTCTCCTGGTAGTGCCTCCATGCTCTGGACACTACGCTGACAGACACAGCAAACCTTCTTGCCACAGCTCGCCTTGATGTGCCATCCTGGATGAGCAGCACTACCTGAGCCACTTGTGTGGGTTGTAGACTCCGTCTCATGCTACCACTAGAGTGAATGCACTGCCAGCATTCAAGTGACCAAAACATCAGCCAGGAAGCATACGAACTGAGAAGTGGTCTGTGGTCACCACCTGCAGAACCACTCCTTTATTGGGGCTGTCTTGCTAATTGCCTATAAATTCCACCTGTTGTCTATTCCATTTGCACAACAGCATGTGAAATGTATTGTCAACCAGTGTTGCTTCCTAAGTGGACAGTTTGATTTCACAGAAGTGTGATGGACTTGGAGTTACATTGTGTTGTTTAAGTGATCCCTTAATTTTTTTGAGCAGTGTATATCACTCAACAACATCCTCACTGTCAACTGTGTTTATTTTCAGCAAACTTAAAATCTGTAAATATTTGTATGAACATAAGATTCAACAACTGAGACATACTGAAAAGGTTCCACAGACATGTGACTAACAGACATTGAATAATGTGTCCCTGAACAAGGGAGGGTCAAAATCAAGTCAGTATCTGGTGTGGCCACCAGCTGCAGTGCATCTCCTCCTCATGGACTGCACCAGATTTGCCAGTTCTCTTCCACCAAGGCACCTGCAAGTTCCCAGACATTTCTGGGGGGGAATGGCCCTAGCCCTCACCCTCCGATCCAACAGGTCCCAGACGTGCTCAATTGGATAGATATCCGGGCTCTTTGCTGGCCATGGCAGAACACTGACATTCCTGTCTTGCAGGAAATCACTCACAGAACGAGCAATAATGGCTAATGGCATTGTCATGCTGGAGGGTCAGGTCAAGATGAGCCTGCAGGAAGTGTTGAGATTGCCTGCAATGACAACAAGCTCAGTCCGGTGATGCTGTGATACACCGCCCCAGACCATGACGGACCCTCCACCTCAATCCCAATCCAGAGTACAGGCCTCAGTGTAACGCACATTCCTTCGACGATAAACGGGAATCCGACCATCACCCCTGGTGAGACAAAACCGTGACTTGTCAGTGAAGAGAACTTTGCCAGTCCTGTCTGGTCCAGCAACGGTGGGTTTGTGCCCATAGGCGACGTTGTTGCCGGTGATGTCTGGTGAGGACCTACCTTTACAACAGGCCTACAAGCCCTCAGTCCAGCCTCTCTCAGGCTATTGCGGACAGTCTGAGCACTGATGGAGGGATTGTGCGTTCCTGGTGTAACTGATCCTGTGCAGGTGTTGTACAGACATTGCAATTTATTGCCCTGGCCATATCTCCAATCCTCATGCCTTCTTGCAGCATGCCTAAGGCACGTTCACGCAGATGAGCAGGGACCCTGGGCATCTTTCTTTTGGCGTTTTTCAAAGTCAATAGAAAGGCCTCTAGTTTCCTAAGTTTTCATAACCAACTTTAATTGACTACCACCTTTAAGATGTTAGTGTCTTAAATGACCATTCCACAGATGCATGTTCGTTAATTATTTATGGTTCATTGAACAAACATGGGAAACAGTGTTTAAACCCTTCACAATGAAGATCTGTGAAGTTATTTGGATTTTTACGAATTATCTTTGAAAGACAGGATCCTGAAAAAGGGGCATTTCTTATTATCTTATTTTACTGAGTTTGTAAACATACACACACAGCCATCGCAAATATTCAAACCCATTGAATTGTCCACATTTTGTTAGGTTACAGCCTTATTCTAAAATTGATTTAAAATGTGTTTTTCCCCCTTCAATCTACACACAACACCCCATAATGACAAAGCAAAGTCAAGTTAAGGCATTTTTGCAAATGTATGATAAAAAAAAGAATTATTACATTTACACAAGTATTCAGATTCTTTACTCAGCACTCATGTCTTCTTGGGTATGACAATACAAGCTTGGCACACCTTTATTTGGAGAGTTTCTCCCATTCTTCTCTGCAGATCCTCTCAAGCTCTGTCAGGATGTATGGGGAGCGTCGCTGCACAGCTATTTTCATGTCTCTCCAAAGATGTTCGATCGGGTTCAAGTCCGGGCTCTGGCGGGGCCACTCACAGACATTCAGAGACTTGTCCCGAAGCAACTCCTGCATTGTCTTGGCTATGTGCTTAGGATCATTGTTCTCCAGTCTGGGGTCCTGAGCACTCTGGAGTAGGTTTTGTACTTTTCTCCATTCATCTTCGCCTCGATCCTGACTACCGTAATTTCTGGACTATTAAGCGCACCTGAATTTAAACCGCACCCACTGAATAAAAAATAAAAAATGTATTTTGTACATAAATAAGCCGCACATGTCTAAGCTGCAGGTGCCTACCGGTACATTGAAACAAATGAACTTTACACAGCCTTTAAACGAAACATGACTTGTAACAAAAATAAATAGGCTTTTAAACGAAACACGGCTTGTAACAAAATTTTAAAAAATAGCAGTAAACAGTAGCCTACCAAGAAAGTCATTGGTCACCATCTTCCTCCTCCTGTGCACTGAAACCACTGAAGTCATCTCCTTCGGTGTCGGAGTTGAATAGCCTCAGAATTGCTTCATCCGATGTTGGATCGCTGCCCTCTTCAACACGGAGGAGTCCAGCCTTTCGAAACCCGTTGATGGTAGTGGATTTTTTGACAATGCTCCACGCTGTCAGCAGCGCCATTTCCTTTTCCAACAGCCAGATCGATCGCCTTCAACTTGAAAGCTGCATCATATGCATTTCTCCGTGTCTTTGCCATGATGAGGGTGACAAAATGACTACAGTAATCAGAATGATGGGAAGTTTGAGCGTGCTCGATTTACGTCACATTATGTGACGGTGCTCAGTTTTTTGGCGGCATGAATCTTGTGAAAGCGGGGAAAAATCCATAAATTAGCCACGTCATTGTATAAACCGCGAGGTTCAAAGCGTGGGAAAAAAGTAGCGGCGTATAGTCCGGAAATTACGGTAGTCTCGCTGTCCTTGCTGCTGAAAAACATCCCCACAGCATTTTGTTTCCACCACCATGCTTCACCATAGGGTTTGGTGCCATGTTTTGTAGGGTTTGGTGCTAGACATGACACTTGGCATTCAAGCCAAAGAGTTCAATCTTGGTTTCGTCAGACCAGAGAATCTGGTTTCTTATGGTCTGAGAGTCTTTAGGTGCCTTTTGGCAAACTCCAAGCGGGCTTTCATGTGCCTTTTACTGAAGAGTGTTTTCCATCTGGCCACTACCAGAAAGCCCTGATTGGTGGAGTGCTGCAGAGACAACCATCTCCACAGAGGAACCCTGGAGCTCTGTCAGAGACCATTGTGTTCTGGGTCATCTCCCTGACCAAGGCCCTTCTCCCCCAATTGCTCAGTTTGGCCAGGCAGCCAGCTTTAGGAAGAGCTTTGATGGTTCCAAACTTCTTCCATTTAACAATGATGGAGCAAAGTACAGAGAGGTCCTTGATGAAAACCTGCTCCAGTGCGCTCAGGAACTCAGACTGGGGAGAAGGTTCACCTTCTGACAGAACAATGAACCTAAGCACACAGCCAAGACAACACATGAGAGACCTGAAAATAACTGGGCAGCGATGCTGCCCATCCAACCTGACAGAGAATAATGGGAGAAACTCCCCAAATACAGGTGTGCCAAGTTGGTAGCGTCATACCCAAAGAGACTCAAGGCTGTAAATGCTGCCAAAGGTGCTTCAACGAAGTATTGAGTAAAGGGTCTGAACTTATGTAAATGTGATATGTTTTTATTTTTAATACATTTGCTTTGTCACTATGGGGTAGTGTTTGTAGATTGAGGGAAAAAACGATTTAATACATTTTACAATTCTGTAAATTAAGAAAATGTGCCGAACAACATTGCACTCACTGGCAGGACAATTCAAGCAAAGCCAATGTGGCGATAATGTATTGGGCCTATAGTAGAGGTTGACTGATTATGATTTTTCAACGCCGATCCCGATTATTGGAGGACCAAAAAAAATAAAAATAAAAAAAATAAAAATTCGGCCGATTTTTTTTCCCTTTATTTGTAATAATGACAATTACAACAATACTGAATGAACACTTATTTTAACTTAGTATTATACATCAATAAAATCAATTTAGCCTCAAATAATGAAACATGTTCAATTTGGTTTAAATAATGCAAAAACAGTGTTGGAGAAGAAAGTAAAAGTGCAATATGTGCCATGTAAAAAAGCTAACGTTTATGTTCCTTGCACAGAACATGAGAACATATGAAATCTGGTAGTTCCTTTTAACATGAGTCGTCAATATTCCCAGGTAAGAAGTTTTAGGTCGAAGTTATTCTAGGACTATTTCTCTGTATACCATTTGTATTTCATATACCTTTGACTATCGGATGTTCTTATAGGCACTTTAGTATTGCCAGTGAAACAGTATAGCTTCCGTCCCTCTCCTTGCTCCTACCTGGGCTCGAACCAGGAACACATCAACAACAGACACCCTCGAAGCAGCATTACCCATGCAGAGCAAGGGGAATAATTACTACCAAGTCTCAGAGCGAGTGACGTTTGAAACGCTATTAGCGTGCACCCCGCTAACTAGCTAGCCATTTCACATCGGTTACACCAGCCTAATCTCCGGAGTTGATAGGCTTGAAGTCCTAAACAGCGCTGTGCTTGAGAAGAGCTGCTGGCAAAACACACGAAAGTGCTGTTTGAATGAATGCTTACGAGCCTGCTGCTGACTACCATCGCTCAGTCAGACTGCTCTATCAAATCATAGACTTAATTATAACATAATAACACACAGAAATACGAGCCTTTGGTCATTAATATGGTCGAATCCGGAAACTATCATTTCGAAAACCAAACGTTTATTCTTTCAGTGAAATACGGAACCGGGTGGCATCCCTAAGTCTAAATATTCCTGTTACATTGTACAACCTTCAATGTCATATCATAATTACGTAAAACTCTGGAAAATTAGTTCGCAATGAGCCAGGCTGCCCAAACTGTTGCATATACCCTGACTCTGCGTGCAATGAACACAAGAGAAGTGACACAATTTCACCTGGTTAATATTGCCTGCTAACCTGCATTTCTTTTAGCTAAATATGCAGGTTTAAAAATATATACTTCTGTGTATTGATTTTAAGAAAGGCATTGGTGTTTAAGGTTTGGTACAGTGGTGCAACGATTGTGCTTTTTTCACAAATGTGCTTTTGTTAAATCATCCCCCTGCGTTGCATCGATAATATGCAACACAGGACACGCTAGATAATATCTAGTAATATCATCAACCATGTGTAGTTAACTAGTGATTATGATTGATTGTTTTTTTTTGACTACAGAATATCTCAAAAGTTACCTGTAAACTTTGCCAAAACATTTCAAACTAGTTTTGTAATACAACTTTAGGTATTTTTTAAAGTAAATAATCGATAAAGTTGAAGACGGGATGATCTGTGTTCAATACAGGAAGAAAACAAACTGACGCTACCTTTCTAGTCATGCGAAGTGACCCTCATTTTGAACAGGGCTTCTTCTTCGTTACACAAAGGAAAAACCTCAACCAATTTCTAAAGACTGGTGACATCCAGTGGAAGCAGTAGGAACTGCAAGAAGGTCCCTTAGAAATCTGGATTCCCAATGAAACCACATTGAAAAGAGAATGACCTAAAAAAAAATCAGTTTTTTTCCTCTGGGTTTCGCCTCCTACATAAGTTCTGTTATACTCACAGACATGATTCAAACCGTTTTAGAAACTTTGGAGTGTTTTCTATCCAAATCTACGAATAATATGCATATCTTATTTTCTGGGGTTGAGGAGCGGGCAGTTGAATTTGGGCATGCATTTCATCCGGACGTGAAAATACTGCCCCGTCACCAAGAAGTTCGTTTTTTTTAATAGAAATAAAATGTACATTTTATTTTTATTTTTAAATCGGCCAAATCGGTGTCCAAAAATACAGATTTCCTATTGTTATGAAAACTTGAAAATCGGCCCTTCCGATTAATCGGTCGACCTCTAGCCTAAAGCTCACTGCACAAACCTGTTAAGGGAATTTTTATCAATGATGACTAATTATGTATACATTTCAATCAGGACTGACTAGTCCAAATGCTATTATATACTGTACATATATGAATTCTCTCTCTTGCTCCCATTCCCAATTGTATATAATATAGTCAGGAGTTTAGTAACAATGACGGTCTGTTCCTTTGTACAAATGAATGAACTATCTCCAGACTGTCTAGAATGCTGATTTACAATGACTAACCTTGGCTTCAGGCGAGGAGGGAAGGCTCGAGAACTATAGGGCCTCTCGACTAGTGTCATAAAGAGATAGAACATTTAGAAAACGCTGACGTCATTTTCAGTTTATAACCTGTGGGAAAATTTGTATGTACGAGTACTCTCTTGAATTAAAACGCTGTTACCTGACTTTTAAGACCGGGGCTCTGTCCATTCTTATAAAAATATTGGGTCTTTCAAACCCTTCGAATGCATTGACAGAGTGATGAATTCTGATTGGGAAATAATACAGAGGAATTTTGAATTCCTCTAACAAAACCTCATTGCAACAGTACTCTATTTCATTGGTAAATGTTGAATAGGCTTACATTTTTCCTGTTAAAGAAAAATATGAGCGGTAGATCTCGGCTTGCATTTTGACTCCGGGATCTAAACTCAGAAAAGGTTGGTGACCACAGTTCTAGAGTTTTCCCTGTTAACACTATCAACGTTTCCCTTTACTGTGGCAATTGGGACCGAATCAATGCAATATTAGCTGCTTTCAATGCAACATACAGAAACAAAACTAACTACGCAAGAGATTTTGTTGTAGGCAGAATGCCTTTGGAGTACGATTCTATTGCATTAACATGCACTACTCAGCCCATACTTTACAGACCAGTGTGGCATTAACAATCAGAGCTGCAGTTGGCCTATATGCAAATATACCATAGCCATATATGGATCTGTGCCACTTACTTTGAACTGGACTGCGTTTACAGCATGAGCGGTCGTGAGTTGATGCGCTTGTTTTGAGATCAAAGCGAGAGCTGCATGTAGCCACGTGCACAATTTGTTCATATCCTTTGCTAGTTAGTGAGTTATTAGCCCAGTTATAGATCATTTGTAGTCAGCAATAAGCAACAATTGGCGCATGCACGTTGACATGGTCGCCAGTTGGACGGCGTTTCCTCCTGACACATTGGTGCGGCTGGCTTCCGGGATAAGCGAGCAGCGTGTCAAGGAGCAGTGCGGCTTGGCAGTCGTGTTTCGGAGGACACATGGCTAAAGACCTTGGCCTCTCCCGAGTCTGTAAGGGAGTTGCAGCGATGGGACAAGACTGTAATTAACCAATTGGATATCACAAAACTGAGGAGAAAAGGGGGTACATTTATAAAAATATGAAAAGTTAATGTCAAGCCATGCATGGTTTTTTTTCTCTCTTTCAAAAGTCTCATGGAATGTAGACCTAAATTGAACACTACACATTGGCTGAATGACAGAACAGCTATTTCCATGTTAAAATGTTTTCTCCAGAGCCTACATGGCCACTGTTTAAACTTAAAGCAGGTACAGCCTCCGTGTCCACAGTAAACGTTCGCTGGAAGGTGCATAGAATTTTCCCAATGTTCAAGTTGGCAGTCAGCAGAGCTGAAACTTGCTCAGTGGCCCCAAAAATTTGAGGTTACATTGGTGGTGACCACAATTGGTCAAATAATCCAGCAATGCCAACGGCTAAAACACCAGAGACTTTATATTTGCATTGAATGCCTATAGTGACGCTTTCATTTTTGGAGAAAGCCGTGAAATCAGGTCTCAAATGTAGGAACAATGGTGCAGTAGAGATGGTGCAACAGAGACCTGAAGGAACAATGGAAGGGTGACGTGTCACCTCAAAGCTTCCAACAGGCACAACAGGGAACAAACACTTTTCATTTCTTAAAGTAGTTAAACACATTGGCTTCCTGTATCCTGTCAGTTCTGCCACTTTCCAGGGTTGTGCTTTAGTGCACCTATGTTTGCCAACCAGATTGATCTCATGCCTCTTCAACACATTAATCTGGGCATATTTTGATGACACCGTCGGAATCCCTTCCGATTTGTCCCTGCCTAAGCATTACGCCATCCACAGCCAGAGGGAACTGGGTCACACTTAATGGCTATTGGCAAAAAGGAAAGCGAAGCAATTAATTTCAGCGCTTGGTAGCAAATTCCTAATTAACATAATTAAAAGAAACTGCAACTGCATCCCACTTTCTCACTGGCGGGCAGGCATGTTGGCACACTGTTCCAACCCACTTTTTTTTACCCGCTCACAGAAGAGCCAGCAAGGACACGCCGTTCCTCATTTTACACCACCGGCCTAATCAGAATGATAGCGTGGGTGGAAATCATCAGTTGCTGAGGTAAAAAAAAAAAAAACTAGAGCTAACTTACCATACTAGTGCCACGGCTAACTGCACTTTTCTACTTGAAATCTCAGAGTTTACAGCCCAAAACAAGCAGAGAAAAACCTAACACGAGTGGTGTGCTATAGCCAAACACATCCACCATGGTGTAAATCCATCAATGTGATGCTGCACTAACCTAAGGCCCGGCCCTGAGAGTAGGAACATGAGTAACGCCTGTCAGGCTAACAAATGAGCTGGGATCAGCAGAGCGCAACGACAAAATAACTACACGTCAGCAAGCTTACCACCCAGCACCCATCTCTTCAGCTCGGCCTTTATTACACCAATTGAAAGTCGTCCTCGAATGTCTGTGAGCTGCGAAAGTGCCATGTTTCTGAGGCTGATTAAAGTCACTGAAACACCCTTAAAAGCCATTCCCAACTGATGGAGAAGTAAACACATTTTTTTCCCCCTTTCTAAAAGTTTACTTCTACTTTTAGCACAGTCAGATGGGTGACTTTAAATCCAGACACAGAAGCTGTTTAGTCCCGTGTCGGGACTGTTGGCCTATGCCACAGTGATCAAGCCCAGAACACAGACTAGTACTTTACAGTAGAAGACTGTAGGAAGGAGCCAGCAACATTGCGCTGTTGTTTTACTAGCAATACTAGCACACTATCCTCGGGTGTCCATCGAGTCTGCCTGAGCAGAATACTGTGCTGAGTTCAGGTGGAAAAAAAAAAAAAAAAAAGCACACGTCAGACAGTGTGACATCACGACCTCTGGAAGCCGTGTCATAATGTGGCTGCTGAAGTCTAATGATGCCACGGTGGAGTTACATAAAATGTCAGTGTCTTGGAGCGCATGTCTATTGACTTGCAGACAATGAAACAAATTATTGGTTGAAAAAAATACTCTTTGTATCTCTTCACGGTAAAGTCAAGAAACCTGAAATCAAAAGAGAATTTTGGATTGAGTAGCGCATTTTGTTTGCCAACAATACTTTGACATGAAGGCGCCAAAGTGTTTGTTGCGCACGACATTTACTAAAACAATGTAACTTGTTAAGTGTTTCTACCGTGAATAAAGCTGCCCATTTAAAGGTACATGCTCTAGTGATGTGAAATATATTATTAGAATGATCGAAGTGTTGGTAGAGTATAATCACAGCATTTAACCTATCTCACGCTGCTTCATTGTAGAAGTGCCGGTGTGAGGCAGATTAGTCCACTTGTCACCAAGGAACATTTATTGGTTGACGGGAATAACCAAAGTGATTCATTATTGCAGGGGTGAATTACTTCATGAATGTGTATCGTGACTTAAAGTTGAAGTTATGGCACAAGTTATTGAAGTGTGCGTGTTTATGTAAAACCGTTGTTTATAATGTTATATTAATATATCCATGAGAAATTAGGCCTTAATGGTAGAAATGTGTTTTGGGGCCATCATGATGGAACATTCCTAGCTGAAAGGAGTTGCTGGAAAGAGTGTTTAGGTACTCAGTTGGCTTTTGCCTGGGGGAGAGCAGGCTGGACAGGTAATATGTTGGCTAGTTTAGAGTTATACCGGAGTTGTCATAGGCAATAGTTTATACTGAGAATGTTTAATTTATTCAAGTCTCTGTAAACATCCTGTTTGTTATTTTCTGTACAAAGTTCATTGGCCAATTAGTCCTGCACCTGTTAATAAAAGCCTCTAAGAGAGGTGAGCACCAGAACATTCTGTCTGTCAACTCACTGTCCGATCCGCTGCTTCGGGAACTGCTTTCACACAGAGAAAAGCAATTTCTCTGAGCGTTTCCAGTCCCCAGGCAGGCAGGGTATTACAGAGGAGAATTGGGAGTCGCCGGGCAGATGGCTGCTCCAGGTGGTAGGATGGCAGTGTCAGTGTGCTGCTGATTCATTGGGTGCGGTCTGGGCCGTCGGGTATTTCTCAGACCTGGGTTTTTAGTTATTCATCAGCAGCAGTGGCGGGCAACCCTGGTCTCCTCTCCGGCCGTTGGTTGATGAGCTGCTCTCCTCATACTTTGGCCTAATTTCCTTCTCTCCCTCCCACTCTCTCTACACCTCTGTCTGAACACAGGGGTAGGCAAAGGAAGAATGCTTAGGGGAGGAGGCAGACTGGTACAATTCAATGACTGGGCCTCTCCTCTTTCTCTCGTGCCATCTCACATCGTTTCCCCATCTACCAACAATCCCATCCCAATCTTGTACCCTCTCTCTGCCTCCTACACTGCCTGGTGGGTATCTACCTCAGTCTCTGGTACCTGGAGAAGGACACTGTCTCTTCCTCTCCCCGTCCCTCACACATGGGTGATGACCAGTAGATTGGTCTGGGCCTTGGCAGATGGCGTAAATAAAAATGCCCATCTGTATGCTCCCTGGCCTTCTGCGGGAAGTTGTCATCCCAGTGTCGGGAAAGTCTCCGAAAGCTTTCAGAGGACTTTCACGCGCTGTTAAATCGAAGTTAACATAAGCCCCTATGAGCCGGTGTACACGACTCAATAAACGATGAGCGATCGAGGCCTAAGCCTACTACACGATTCTACGAAGGATGTTATCTTTCAACAGACTAGGGCACATTGAAGGCCCTGTCCAAATAACCCATTGCCTCACGACCCCTCATCTAATCACTGTTACTGCCTGGAAAAAACACTGGGGTAATTCAAAAGAAAAAGGAACACAAACAAAACTTGAGGATGTGTGTGTAGGGGAAGTGATGAACTTGATAAACATTTAGGCCACATTTCAAGATGACTAATCTGGTGAAGACGCTGGCCAAAAAAAACAACTGACCATAAAGAAGTTCTACTGATCAGCCGGATAGCAAAGGGGGCGATGAAAACAAAGTGTCCAGAACAAGTCTGCAGTAGCTACTGAATGGGAATGAGAGATTAGTTCCTCTCTCTCTGTCTGTGTGTGCCTGTGTGGAGGGGGGACAACGAGCCCAACATCTCTTTTTCTTCTACCTTCACCTGTTTTGAAGGTTAACCGGATAAATGTACCGGTGGGGGCAAGGGCAGAGAGTGACAGACAGACTTATCCCAAAATAACCATGCAGGCAGCAGGCACGGTGGGCCTCAGGAGAGAAGACAGAGACAAGGTTATTTACTGAACATGCAAGCAGGCCCAGTGTCAGGCTAACACAGATAGGCTACTCTATACACCCAATAACCATTAACATATTGGGAGAAAGAGAGAGAGTAATGCCCATCTGGAACAAAAATATTCACATTGAGATTAACTAGTCGCCTCATCTACTAATCATGCCGGCGAATCAGAGATGGCATTCAAAAAGCCTGCCACCAAACCAAATCCCAAGTATGGATTCATGCTCTGTCAATGTTATCTGAAATACTAAGCAGTAGAAACGCTTCCATGATGGGACACGGGATAATTATGGTTTTCAGTGAGCCAGATACTTTCAAATGGGGGAGCGAAGTGAAAGTGAACATGGAAATACAAATGCCACTGATCTGATGTGTGTTCGAAGTCCACAAAGTACTGCTTGAGAATTCTCAGGTGCCGGTTTATCATGTGACATGACTTTATCAATGACACATCATTAGTTCTGTCCTGTACATGGCATACGACACTAGGAACTGTCCCGAGTCTTCCCATTGACCCGAAGCTCCAGAGACGAGTACGAACTAAGTGCCCTGATCTCTATGCTCCAGTCCTGCAGGTTTAGCTACGCCTACTACTTATAGCAACACAGGTGACTGACAGCATAGCCAGGCCTGCATCTAAAAATACAACATGGCCCTGCTTACCAGCAGAGCTTGCCCTCCCGAATACATTGTCTTATGTCCAAGCCCTACTTCTTAGGTTGTACCTAGACCTAATTAGACATGTATGCAGAGTGATTTAATAGCTTACCAGGTGCTATAAAATGTACAAGTGTCATTTCCCAAAGCAGTTTCCAGGGTTTCCACTCACATAAAAGTTTCCTCTCTTACGGTGATTGACGTAGCTGAAAGTTCTGTAATCGCCGAACGAACAAATGCAGAGCCATGTTTACTTGATGACTAAGTGCCTGTGTTGGAACAATCAGTGCCCCCGTCACTCTGACGTGCTGGGGTTAATTACAGTGGGCACCTCTCCTCTCTACACCCCCTCTTCAAATTGGCATTTTCCAGTGAGGCTGAAGCTGGCCGGTAATGAGCGGGTAGCAGACCTGGGTTCAAATACTATTCGAAATTATTTCACTGAGTTTTATTGAGCTTTCCTGGTGCAACGGAACTGACAGAATAGTCGCACAAGTGAGAAGTCCACCTATCTGGCACTCCAGGCAAACTATTTGAAATATGTTTAATAACATTTGAACCCAGGTCTAGTAATGAGCATCTGGCGGGTGCCCTGCCCGCTCCAATTCCTTGTGTTACTTCTCCCTCAAAGAGTATAATTACCAGACTCACCACATAACCCACCCTGGTTTTGGGAATAAATAAACATGCAGTTAGTTGAGACAGGCTGAGTGGTTTTTAGAGCTCTCAGTTCCCACTCCTTATTCACAGCACTGAGTCCCTGTGCTGCAACCGTTATTAGGGAGACAGCAACAACAGCCATTAGTTGTCTGTCCTCAAAGGACCAATTCAGAAGTCCATTTAGGTATGGAAATTGCCTTCTAATGCTACTTCCCCATTGGAAAGGTAGGGCAGTTAAGTGTTGTTCTGACTTTTTCACAGTGAAGTTCAAGTAAAGTGAGATACTACAAATTTGCCAGTGATTTAGCTGTTATTACATGACTGTGTTCTGACAGACGCAACAGATCTGTCTCCATCTGTTAGGTAAGCTGCCACGGAATTACAAAACGCTCAAATGACATCAATATTTTTCACATGGGCCTAAATCACAAACACATCACATAAGCAGTTAATGCATGTTAATCTCTTTACTTCTGATGTGTGATAAGCATACAAGTGAAAATCAGGACAGGCACTAGCTTGGACAGGGTGAGACCAATTCGATGATGTGGCCTACAAACAGCGTGAAAGCATGCATTCAGTAACTGTGACCCGAACTACCTCCAACTAATATTCCAGGGAAACTGCAGTCCAGCCCATAGCCCCCCACCCCACCCCTGTCATATCAAATCATATACCCAGCTTGGGGAAGACGATGAGGTATTCGGCGTTGCACTGAGGACAGGCCACGCGGGCCGTGCTGTTGCCCCTCTGCTTCTCGTCCACCCAGCGCTGCAGACACACCTGGTGCACCCACTTGGTGGAGCCACGGCAGCGACATGGACGCACCCACTCCGCCGTGCGGTCATCCTCGTCCGTTGCGAAGCACACCCAGCAGCTCCTGAAACGCACACAAACACAGGAGAGGGGTGTTCGTTCCACAGACACATAAACACACACGAGAAGGCAGATGCACCCATGCACGCACCCACATTGGCTGAAACACTGGGGCTGTTGGTTTTGGTGTCGACGTCTATACCAGCAAATTAAGTATTCTCAGTGCATTTGACAATTAATTCATTGTTGTGTATCAGGTAGAGGGTTTGCATCCATCCAGATGATGTGACCTTCACCCTGTAAACCTCAGTTACTCAACACACTGGCTGATTAAACAGGATGTTCAGAGGCAGGAAACACAACCAAAGCCCTGTCCCCTAAGCACTGAGTGGCAGGCAGGGAGAGAGAGAGGCAGCTCCTCTGGGACAGGATGAGAAAACAAACATGTACCCAAGACAAGGCAGACTACATGTGACCTTGCATTCACCATGAAATGTAGGCTTAAAATGGAAAAAAGGTTAAAGACTACAAGATCCAAACACTATTGAGTAATATAATTATTCTGTGAAGGCCATAATAGTCTGTCCCTCTCTGTGTGTGTATACACACACACACACACACACACACACACACACACACATACAGTACCAGTCAAAAGTTTGGACACAGATAAACCCTAGAATGAGTTTCTTTATTTGTACTATTTCCTACATTGTAGAATAATAGTGAAGACATCAAAACTATGAAATAACTTATGGAATCATGTAGTAAAAAAATTAAAAGTTAAATTTATATAACTTGGTTTTTTACCAAATATAGCCATCTTCTATATACCAACCCGACCTTGTCACAGCACAACTGATTAGCTCAAACGCATTAAGGAAAGAAATTCCACAACTTAACTTTTAACAAGGCACACCTGTTAATTTAAATGCATTCCAGGTGACTATCCCATGAAGCTGGTTGAGAGAGTGCAAAGCTGTCATCAAGGCAAAGGGAGGCTACTTTGAAGAATCTACAATATATTTAGATTTGCTTAACACTTTCTTGCTTACTACATGGTTCCATGTGTTATTTCATAGTTTTGATGTCTTCACTATTATTTTACAATGTAGAAAATAGTAAAATAAAAGAAAAACCCTTGAATGAATAAGTGTCCAAACCTTTGACTGGTATTGTATATATACACACAGTGCATTCGGAAAGTATTCAGACTAGAGGTCGACCGATTAATTGGAATGGCAGATTAATTAGGGCTGATTTCAAGTTTTCATAACAATTGGAAATCGGTATTTTTGTACACCGATTTGGCAGATTTTCCCAAATATTTGAACACCTTTATTTAATTAGGCAAGTCAGTTAGGAACACATTCTTATTTTCAATGACTGCCTAGGGACGGTGGGTTAACTGCCTTGTTCAGGGGCAGAACGACAGATTTTCACATTGTCAGCTCGGTGGATCCAATCTTGCAACCTTACAGTAAACTAGTCCAACGCTATAACCACCTGCCTGTTGCACTCCACAAGGAGACTGCCTGTTACGCGAATGCAGTAAGGCAAGGAAAGTTGCTAGCTAGCATTAAACCTATTTTAAACAATCAACAATCATCAAACAAGCAATCATAATCACTAGTTAACTACACATGGTTGATGATTACTAGTTTATCTAGCGTGTCCTGCGTTGCATATAATCTGACTGAGCATACAAGCATACGAGTATCTGACTGAGCGATGGTAGGCAGCAGCAGGCTCGTAAGCATTCATTCAAACAGCACTTTAGTGCGTTTTGCCCACAGCTCTTCGTTGTGCGTCAAGCATTGCGCTGTTTATGACTTCAAGCCCATCAACTCCGGAGATTAGGGCTGGTGTAACCGATGTGAAATGGCAAGCTAGTTAGCGGGGTGTGCGCTAATAGCATTTCAAACGTCACTCGCGCTGAGACTTGGAGTAGTTATTCCTCTTGCTCTGCATGGGTAATGCTGCTTCGAGGGTGGCTGTTGTCGATGTGTTTCTGGTTCGATCCCAGGTAGGAGCGAGGAGAGGGACGGAAGCTATACAATGGCAATACTAATGTGCCTATAAGAACATCCAATAGTCAAAAGGTTAATGAAATACAAATGGTAGAGGGAAATAGTCCTATAATTCCTACATTAACTACAACCTAAAACTTCTTACCTGGGAATATTGAAAACTCATGTTAAAAGGAACCACCAGCTTTCATGTTCTCATGTTCTGAACAAGGAACTGAAATGTTAGCTTTCTTACATGGTACATATTGCACTTTTACTTTCTTCTCCAACACTTTGTTTTTGCATTATTTAAACCAAATTGAACAGGTTTCATTATTTGAGGCTAAATTGATTTTATTGATGCATTATATTAGGTTAAAATAAGTGTTCATTCATTATTGTTGTAATTGTCATTATTACAAATAAAACAATTAAAAAAATAATAATAATTGGCCGATTAATCGGTACCGGCTTTCTTTGGGCCTCCAATAATCGGTATCGGCATTGAAAAATCATAATCGGTCGACCTCTAATTCAGACCCCTTGACTCCTATATTTTGTTACGTTCCAGCCCTATTCTAAAATTCAGGAAATTATTATTTCCCCCCCTCAATCTACACACAATACCCCATAACGACAAAGTGAAAACAGTTTTTTTTTTTTTTATGTTTACAAATGTATAAAACATTTAAAAAAAAAACTGAAATACTATATTGACATAAATATCTTTGCTATAAGACTTAAAATTGAGCTCAGGTGCATCCTGTTTCCATTGATCATCCTTGAGATATTTCTACAACTTGATTGGAGTCCACCTGTGGTAAATTCAATTGATTGGACATGATTTGGAAAGGCACACACCTGTCTATATAAGGTCCCACAGTTGACAGTGCATGTCAGAGCAAAAACCAAGCCATGAGGTCAATGAAATTGTCCGTAAAGCTCAGAGACAGGATTGTGTTGAGGAACAGATCTGGGGAAGGTTACCAAAACATTTCTGCAGCATTGAAGTTCCGCAAGAATACAGTGGTCTCCATCATTCTTAAATGGAAGAAGTTTGGAACCAACAAGACTCTTCCTAAAGCTGGCCGCCCGGCCAAACTGAGCAATCAGTGGAGAAGGGCCTTGGTCAGGGAGGTGACCAAGAAAATGATGGTCGCACTGACAGAGCTCCTCTGTGGACAACCATCTGTGCTGCACTCTACCAATCAGGCCGTTGTGGTAGAGCAGCCAGACGGAAGCCACTCCTCAGTAAAAGGCACATGACAGCCCGCTTGGAGTTTGCCAAATGGCACCCAAAGAACTCAGACCATCATTAACACAATTCTCTGGTCTGATGAAACCAAGATTGAAACCTTTGGCTTGAATGCCAAGCATCACGTCTGGAGGAAACCTGACACCATCCCTACGGTGATGTTTCTCAGCGGCAGGGACTAGGAGACTAGTCAGGATTGAGGGAAAGATGAACGGAGCAAAGTACAGAGAGATTTTTGATAAAAACCTGCTCCAGAACACTCAGGACCTCAGACTGGGAAGAAGGTTCACCTTCCAACAGGACAATGACCCTAATCACACAGCCAAGACAGCGCAGGAGTGGCTTCGGGACAAGTCTCTGCATGTCTTTCAGTATCCCAGCCAGCCGGACTTGAACACAATCTAACATCTCTGGAGAGACCTGAAAATAGCAGTGGAGTGACGCTCCCCATCCAACATGACAAAGGTTGTAAAGGATCTGTAGAGAATAATGGAAGAAACTCCCCAAATACAGGTGTGCGAAGCTTGTAATGTCGTACCAAAGACAACTCGAGGCTGTAATCCCTGCCAATGGTGCTTCAAAAAGTACTGAGTAAAGGTTCTGAATACTTCTGTAAATGTGTTTATTTTTAATACATTTGTAAAATTGTGTAAAAACCCATGCTTGCTTTGTCATTATGGGGTATAGCGTGTCGATTGATAAGGGGAGAAAAGCATTGTTTAATATGATAATTTTCTACCCCAATTTCGTGAAATCCAAATGGGTAGTTACAGTCTTGTCCCATCGCTGCAACTCCCATATAGATTCGGGAGGCACAAAGGTCGAGAGCAATGCGTCCCCCGAAACACAACCCTGCCAAGCCGCACTGCTTCTTGACACACTGCTCGTTGAACATGGAAGCCAGGCACACCAATGTGTCGGAGGAAACACTGTACAACTGGCAACCATGCCAGAGTGCATGCACCCAGCCCGCCACAGGAGTCGCTAGAGCGCGACGGGACAAGGACATCGCGGCCAGCCAAACCCTCCCCTAACCATGCTGGGCAAATTGTGCGCCGCCTTATGGGTCTCCCGGTCGTGGCCGGGTGCTGACCAGCCCGAGATCGAACCCAGGTCTTTAATAACGCCTCAAGCACTACATTGCAGTTCCTTAGTCCGCTACGCCACTTGGGAGGCCAAAATAAAAACAATTTAATCCATTTTAGAATACGGCTGTAACGTAACAAAATGTGGAACATTTAAGGTGTATGAATACACTATATATGTACACACACACACACACAGTGTGCGCTGCAGCTGAAGATTAAAAAAATAAAATCCCCCTACATCTGAGATAAAGATAAAAAAACTTGTGAGTACACTGTCCAAAGCCCAGGGCCAAGTAAAGTAATCTCAGCCATGGCCTCAGGGGGACAGCACTCGGTGAAAGTGGGCAGTCAGCAGAACAAAGTCAACTCCTAAAACACCGGCTTTTATACTTGGGGTTGATTTTGGAAGAAATTATATTTTGTTAGGCTAGGCCTAGCTCTTGGGACCGATAACAGTGTAGTGTATTGATCAAAGATTCCTCTCAGACAGTAGACTGAATAAATGTACCCTGGGATACAGAGCAGACACACTCTGGTGCAGTGACTGTGCACAACTCAAACAAGATCAATAACAAAATAATCTGCTAAGTGAGCAAAATGAACTGAAATGCTGTGGATGCCTACACACCTAGCAGCGTCAAAGGGTAGGCAGCCTACTCTTTTTTTTTTTTACAGGCATAGCCTACAAGGCCGACCACATCAGAATGTCTAGGACCATTTGCAAAGGGGAGAGACTACCTGCAAGTCTTTACATGCGACCGTCAGTCACCTCATAGAAAACAATGGCCATAATGATTATTTGATCAATGCAGGAAGAACGTAACAAATAGCAGCACCCAGAGATAAGACCTGGTGATGTGTATGGAGACTGGATGACAAACTAGTCTGTCTCTTATAGCCTACAAGTATTTAGCCTACTGGTTTACAGTGCCTTCAGAAAGTATTCAAACCCCTGGACTTTTTCCACATTGTTACATTACAGCCTTATTTAAAATGGATTAAATTACACACAATACCCCATAATAACCCAATTTAAAAATATCACATTGACATATGTACTCACTGCATAGCCATTTTCAGGTCTCTCCAGAGATGTTCGATCAGGTTCAAGTCTGGGCTCTGGCTGGGCCACTCAAGGACATTCAGAGACTTGTCCCAAAGCCACTCCTGTGTCGTCTTGGCTGTGTGATTAGGGTTGTTGTCCTGTTGGAAGGTGATCCTTCGCCCCAGTCTGAGGGACTGAACGTGCTCCAGAGTGCTTTCATCAAGAATCTCTGTACTTTGCTCCGTTCATCTTTCCCTCGATACGTCAGTCTCCCAGTCCCTGCCACTGAAAAACATCCCCTCAGCATGATGAGGCCATTCGCCCCAGAGGAAGTCTGTCAGACTGACCATCGGGTTCTTGGCCACCTCCCTCACCAAGGCCCTTCTAATCCGATTGCTCAGTTTGGCCGGGAAGCCAGCTCTAGGAAGAGTCTTGGTGATTCAAAACTTCTTCCATTTAAGAATGATGGAGGCCACTGTGTTCTTGCAGACCTTCAATGCTGCAGAAATATTTTGGTAACCTTCCCCAGATCTGTGCCTCGACACAATCCTGTCCTGGAGCTCAATGGACAATTCCTTCAACCTCATGGCTTGGTTTTGCTCTGACATGTACTGTCAACTGTGGGACCTTATATAGGTGTGGGCCTTTCCAAATCATGTCCAATCAATTGAATTGACCACAGGTGGACTCCAATGAAGTTGTAGAAACATCAAGGATGATCAATAGAAACAGGATGCACCTGAGCTCAATTTCACATCTCATTGTAAAGGGTCTGAATACTTACGTAAATAAAGTATGTTTTATTTTTTAGAAATTTGCACACAAAAAATTTCTAAAAACCTGTTTTTCCTTTATTGTGGGGTAGTGTGTAGATTGAGGAAAAAAACTATTTAATCCACTGATGAATAATGCTGTAACATAAAAAAAATGTGGAAAAAGTCAAGGGGTCTGAATACCTTCCGAATGCACTATAGCTCCATGATTGATATGGTGTGTGTACCTTTGTTACTCATTCCACCAGTGGAGGCTGCTGACGGGTGGATGGCTCATAATAATGTCTGGAATGGAGTCAATGGAATGGTATCAGGCACATGGAAACCACGTGCTTGACACCATTTCATTGACACCAATTCAGCCATTATTATAAGCCGTCCTCCCCTCAGCAGCCTCCACTGCATTCCACATATACCAGAGGTCTTGTAGAGCAATATTCTAACACCTGTGTTCTAGTCAGCAGAAGCAGAGGGTGGAGTCAGAGCAAGGAGACGGAGCATCATCATCTCCCTCCTCCGTGACATTCAGAAAGCTGTGTTCTGATCCGGAGCCAAGCCATAATTTAAATAGGCCATCTCCACCTTATCCTTGTATTCAGCTCAGCCAGGGAGTAGGTCATAATGGGCATTTAGCAACCTGTGAGCCTCCTACACTTTAGGTACTACTGTCAAATGTGACTCACATGATTAAGAGGATCAAGTCTATCAGAGCACCCCTTTATAGCATGTAAAGCAAAGTGCCTGCTCCACTGCTCATTCATTCATTCATTGCTAGAGCTGTCTGGGCTGCATTGTTAGCTCCCCATTCACACTGCACAGAAATGAACACTCTTGAATAATGCAGCACAGCATGTAGATATGTTTAAACTTCATTACGGATCGCAAAACAATGTGCTTACAGGCTAGAACACTTTTACAATGCAAGACGATATTTACTAGCTTACAGGTGAATTCACTACCCTAGTACTTTATGATAATGTTTAAACTTCATTACGGATCGCAAAACAATGTGCTTACAGGCTAGAACACTTTTACAATGCAAGACGATATTTACTAGCTTACAGGTGAATTCACTACCCTAGTACTTTATGATAATATGCAAACCATAATGCAAAATGATTTCAAAGCTGATGGTCACAAAAAAACATTAACTCATTTAGTCTCCCTCGCCACCCAAAACTCATTAAATTCTTCATCTCCCTCACCTCCCGTTTGGTTTCCAATAGATTCAGTAGAAACTGGGTCCAGAAGTCCTGACGGACCATCCCCAAGTGGTGAAAGTGGGCAACAACACCTCTATCATGTTGATACTTAACACAGGAACAGCACAGAGTGGCATTCTCAACCCCCTCCTGTACTCCAGGTTCACCCATAACTGCACGGCCACGCACGTCTCCAACTCAATCACCAACAGGGCCTAAAATTAACACCCCGCCACCTGCCAAATACGGGTACATTTTGGCATAAACGAGTAATGTGTCTATTTCATCAGCCATGTTGGCAGGTGGTCAGGGATCGTCAGTGGGAGCATTTCACCCGCATTTGTGAATAAAAAAATAAGAATGATCACATTTACAAGTCAAAAGCTTGGGCACACCTACTCATTCCAGTGTTTTTAATTTTTACTATTTTCTACAATGTAGAATATGCACAGCGCTGTTTATGACTTCAAGATCAACTCCCGAGATTAGGCTGGCAATAAGAACATCCAATAGTCAAAGGTATATGAAATACAAATGGTATAGAGAGCAATACTCAACACGTCAATTCAATCAATTTAGTCTCAAATAAATAATAAAACATGCTCAATTTGGTTTAAATATTGCAAAATCACAGTGTTGGAGAAGTAAAAGAGCAATATGTGCCATGTAAAACAGCTAACATTTAAAGTTCCTTGCTCAGAACATGAGAAAATATGAAAGCTGGTGGTTCCTTTAACATGAGTCTTCAATGTTCCCAGCTAAGAAGTTTCAGGTTGTAGTTATTATAGGAATTATAGGACCATTTCCCTCTATACCATTTGTATTTCATATACCTTTGACTATTGGATGTTCTTATAGGCACTATAGTATTGCCAGCCTATTCTCGGGAGTTGATAGGCTTGAAGTCAAACAGCACTGTGCTTCAAGCATTGCGAAGAGCTGCTGGCAAACGCAGGAAAGTGCTGTTGGAATGTATGCTTACGAGTCTGCTGTTGCCTACCACCACTCAGTAAGACTGCTCTATCAAATATCAAAATCATGTATTTAATTATAATAAACACAGAAATACAAGCTTTTGGCCATTAATATGGTAAAATCCAGAAACTATCAAACATTTATTCTTTCAGTGAAATACGGAACCGTTCCGTATTTTATCGAATGGGTGGCAACCATAAGTCTAAATATTGCTGTTACATTGCACAACCGTTAATGTTGTCATTATTATGTAAAATTCTGGCAAATTAATTAGGGTCTTTGTTAGGAAGAAATGGTCGTCACACAGTTCGCAACGAGCCAGGCAGCCCAAACGGCTGCATATACCCTGACTCTGCTTGCACTGAAACGCAAGAGAAGCGACAATTTCCCTAGTTAAAATAAATTAATGTTAGCAGGCAATGTTAACTAAATATGCAGTTTAAAAATATATATACTTGTCTATTGATTTTAAGAAAGGCATTGATGTTATGGTTAGGTTCATTGGTGCAACGACAGTGCTTTTTTCGCGAAAGCGCTTGATAAATCATCACCCGTTTGGCGAAGTAGACTGTGATTCGATGATAAATTAACAGGCACCGCATTGATTTTATGCAACGCAGGACAAGCTAGTTAAACTAGTAATATCATCAACTGTGTGTAGTTAACTAGTGACTATGTTAAGATTGATCGTTTTTTATAACATAAGTTTAATGCTAGCTAGCAACTTTCCTTGGCTCCTTGCTGCACTCATGTAACAGGTAGTCAGCCTGCCATGAAGTCGCCTCGTGGATTGCAATGTAATCGGCCATAATCAGCATCCAAAAATGCAGATTACCGATTGTTAGAAAACTTGAAATCGGCCCTAATTAAATCGGCCATGCCAATTAATCGGTCACTCTAGTTCTGTCATCAACAAACTTAATGGTGGTGTTGGAGTTGTGCCTGGCCGTGCAGTCCTGAGTAAACCGGGAGTACAGGAGGGGACTGAGCACACACCCCTGAGGGGCCTCCGCGTTGAGGATCAGCGTGGCGGATGTGTTGATATCTACCCTTACTACCTGGGAGCAGCCCACAACAAGCCTTTCAAAGCACTTCATGGCTATAGATGTGAGTGCTACGCGTTGGTAGTCATTTAGGCAGGTTGCCTTAGTCCCTGTGCCCAAGAAAACTATGGTGGTCTGCTTGAAACATGTTGATATTACAGACTCAGTCAGGAAAAGGTTGGAAATGTCAGTGAAGTCACTTGCCAGTTGGACAGCGCATGCATTGAGTACATGTCCTGGTAATCCGCCTGGCCCTGCAGCCTTGTAAGACCTTTAAACAGGTCAACATTCACATCAGCTACGTAGAGTGTGATCACGCAGTCGTCCGGAACAGCTGATGCTCTCATGCATGCTTCAGTGTTACTCACCTCGAAGCGAGCATAGAAGTAATTTAGCTCGTCTGGTAGGCTCGTCACTGGGCAGCTCGCGGCTGTGCTTCCCTTTTTAGGCTGTAATAGCCTGGTTTATAAAATGTGCAATAAGCATAAAACAATTATATAAGAAATTAGCAACTCGTTCTCATGCTGAGAAATAAACTAGGCCACTTGATTTCAACATCTGAACAAAGTGGAAAGGCTAGCATGCTGTTCAAACAGTTGGTGACGGACAGAAGGGTGTGTTCATAACAATTCCACTGTTCTGCTTTGTTACCTAGCAGATATATCCAAGTTGGATAAACTTTAAATAAAGACTCCTATAAAGAGTAGCTGGCTACTCACTAGCAAGTGGGCTTGTGCTTGAGAGATTGTTCATGAACCCTGTATTAATTTTCTATCATGCCCGCTACAAATAGTGAATGTGCATTATGCATGGTTCTGATTAAATTTGTAACCAAAAGCACATTTTCATAGACCAACTTGAAAGCCAGATCAGTAATTACTGCAAAAGAAATGCAGGTTAAACTATTTATTATAAAATAATTACATTATTACTGAGTCTTACGGTTGTGGAAGGCTTATACTGTATTTAGCCTAGGTATAAGTTAACAAGAACTGAATTCATTAGATTATTGCTGACTATTTGAAGAGTGTATTTCACCTTTAATTGCACAAATATTAGAGAAATAACACCCCCAAAAAATGTAGATATCGTAAAAATCTGCCATAAATTTAAAAAAAAAAATGTAGATTTGATTTTCAGGCTGTATTGCCCAGCCCTCGTCTAACATGGCAAAATCCCATAATACCACCATGTATAATTAAACTTGCCTGCTACTAGGCTTGAATAATGGATAGCAAATCTGTGGCCATCGGTCATAATCCTCCAGCCCAGGGTGTGCTCTGTTACCAGGCTGCAGGGGGGACCCGTCTCGTTCGCTTGCTCAGGTAACTAGGTAAATACCTGGCTGATTTTCCATCCTCCAGGGGGTGAACAAAACATGAGGGAGAGCTCAGTGGAGCCTAGGGGTCGGGTGCTTGGGTAACGTGGGCCTGCGGAGGAACAGAGGCCACGTGGCGAAACAAGAGTCTGATCTTAACCCTTCTTCCTCTGCTCTACCATCCTTATATTAAGCTCATCCATCCTCCCACTATGACTCTATCCACTCATTTCCTCTCCACAATGTGAAACGACACGCTGCTGGGATGTCCACAACAAGTCCTCTTGTATTATCTGTGACTACGGTTACAGTACAGTTAGCTAGCTACGGTGGATATAATGGGTCAAATGCCCGTTTGTAGCTGGGTTCCTACCCTAAAATCAGGGGAAGTCAAAAAATATCCCACCCCAGGGGAGGTTATTCCTAATCCAGATTCACAGAGCATCCAGTCACAGAGTAGCCATTTTCAGTTATAAAATCAACCTAGTTTTTGACTACATGAGCATATCGTTGTGACTATGAGCCTGACTATGAGCCTGGCCGGGGAAAACAAAGGCCCAGAGGAAAGAGATTAGTAGAACCTGAGCTGAGAAGCAGCAGAGAGAGACAGAGGGATGAAACGGGAGGACGGGAAGCTGATTGGAAGGGTAGACCGATGTCTCCACAGGAGCACAGCCGTGGGGAACAAAGGCAAGTGTGGGTGCTCCCCCAGATACACTGGCTCCAGTTCCCGTAATGCTGCCCCTTCACATGACAAGCCACGATACAACTGGCGAAACGCTATCCTCTTCACAAAACCCTAACCCCTGGCTGGCTTTTGCCTCGCTCGGTCCTGCACAGCAAATAACACAAACACAGGCCTCCAAACACTAGAACACACGACAAGACGAACACTACAAAACACAGTCCCGATGCCCAATTTTACAGCCTAAACATTCAAACAAAACACTGGCACTGACCAAAAGCTTCAGTCAGGTCTCAACTCAAAAGCAATTAGGCCTGCGAACCAATAACCAACAAAGCCTTGAAACAAGAGACTGGTTTGAATTAAACCACACTTGTCAAATAATGTCATCGCTGCTCTTTCACTGTATATGTCCATTAATCTGTGCGTCCATCTAAGTAACATCATTAAAAAATCCCCATAGAAATCTGTCAATTTAAACTAGAGATATAATTTTTCATAGGCTGTGTCTCAATCCACAGCATCAACCATCCGCATCTGCGGTGGAAGGTGGCACAGTTAGGTGTTTGTCAGACCATGAGACAAAAGTCTGTGTCGTACGACCGTTTTGCTCTACGACAACCACGACTCTTCTGTAGTTGGTACTGCAGGTGTGCCAACTTCTGTCTTTAGCATATGAACCATTTGTGCGACAAACTATACTGAACAACAATATGAATGTGACATGCAACAATTTCAAAAGATTTTACTGAGTTACAGTTCATACAAAGATATCAGGAAATTGAAATAAATTCATTAGACTATAATCTATTTCACATGACTGGGCAGGGGTGAAGCCATAGGTGGGCCTTGGAAGGCATTGGCCAACTCACTTGGCAGCTAAGCTCAGCCGATCAGAATTAGTTTTTCCCCACAAAACGGCATTTAAAAAAAAAACACGGCATTTTATTGTCCCCAGCACAAGGTGCACCTGTGTAGTGAAAATGCTGATTAATTAGCTTCTTGATATGCTACACCTGTCAGGTGGCTGGATTATCTTGGAAATGGATTAATGCTCACTTACAAGAATGTGAACAAATATGTGCACAAAATTTGAGAAGCTTTTTTTGCAGGAGATATGGAGATAGTTTTGTGCCCAAAAAAGGGGGCTTATTATGTGTCCTAAACACTAAAATATGTCCTAACATTGCTTATATCTCCTATAGGACAGACACTTCAACACCTTATTCCTTATGATTTATTTTTTAACTGTCTGTTTTGCCATTTATGAATGTTATTTAATATATTTCTATGGGCTATAGTAGTAAAGGCCAAATTCAAGACTGACGTTAATATGTTATTAACATGTCATAAAAAACTAGAATTTCCCCACTACATGTAAATACGAGCAATGCTGCATCTCGCCGGTAGAAACTGTTCATCTACAATTCCCGGTTGTGAGCTAACCATAATACCCAGAATCCATAGGCACTTCAGGACATAGTACCATCCCTGTCAAGGTGGATGCTGTTGAGAATAGGTGTCAAAAGGTAGCTAACGTTACTCACTGGACCAGCCACTCATTCAAAGAACATCAGCTTGCGAAAACAATTTATTTTTATGTCGAAAGGTTTAACTATGGTATGGTGCTCAGCACCTGGATGTGCAAACTACAAGCAAGCACAGGCTGCTGGGGTAAACACTTAATTGGTTACCTTACTAAGAAGTCAAGCATCGGTAATGTAGATCATTAGCTAAGGAACTACATTTGTTTATCTAAACCAAATTCTAGCTAGCTTTCATAATACACTGGCTAGACATTCTAAAGCAAATCAATGTAATTAGCCAGTTGCTATCTATTCACGCCACGCTCAAGGTCCTAAACAATATCTTAAACGCCATCGATAAGAAACAATTACCGTGCAGCTGTATTCATTGACCTGGCCAAGGCTTTCGACTCTGTCAATCACCACATCCTCATCGGCAGACTCAACAGCCTTGGGTTCTCAAATGATTGCCTTGCCTGGTTCACAAACTACTTCTCTGATAGAGTTCAGTGTGTCAAATCAGAGGGCCTGTTGTCCGGGCCTCTGGCAGTCTCTATGTGGGTGCCACAGGGTTCAATTCTTGGATTGACTCTTCTCTGTATACATCAATGACGTTGCTCTTGCTGCTGGTGAGTCTCTGATCCACCTCTACACAGATGACACCATTCTGTATACTTCTGGCCCTTCTTTGGACACTGTGTTAACAACCCTCTAGAGCTTCAATGCCAAACAACTCTCCTTCCGTGGCCTCCAATTGCGCTTGATACAAGTAAAACTAAATGCATGCTCTTCAACCGATCGCTGCCTGCACCTGCCCAACATCACTACTCTGGACAGCTCCGATTTAGAATATGTGGACAACTACAAATACCTAGGTGTCTGGTTAGACTGTAAACTCTCCGTCTAGACTCACATCAAACATCTCCAATCGAAAGTTAAATCTAGAATTGGCTTCCTATTTCGCAACAAAGCATCCTTCACTCATGCTGCCAAACACACCCTTGTAAAACGGACCATCCTACCAATCCTCGACTTTGGCGATGTCATTTACAAAATAGCCTCCAATACCCTACTCAATAAATTGGATGCAGTCTATCACAGTGCCATCCTTTTTGTCACCAAAGCCCCATATACTACCCACCACTGCGACCTGTACGCTCTCGTTGGCTGGCCCTCGCTTCATACTCGTCCCCAAACCCACTGGCTCCAGGTCATCTACAAGACCCTGCTAGGTAAAGTCCCCCCTTATCTCAGCTCGCTGGTCACCATAGCAGCACCCACCTGTAGCACGTGCTCTAGCAGGTATATCTCTCCGATCACCCCCAAAACCAATTCTTCCTTTGGCCGCCTCTCCTTCCAGTTCTCTGCTGCCAATGACTGGAATGAACTACAAACATCTCTGAAACTGGAAATACTTATCTCACTCACTAGCTTTAACTAGTTGGATATAGGAGGTGCCCTTTTAATTTTTGGATGAAAAACGTTCCCGTTTTAAACAAGATATTTTGTCACGAAAAGATGCTTGACTATGCATATAATTGACAGCTTTGGAAAGAAAACACTGACGTTTCCAAAACTGCAAAGATATTGTCTGTGAGTGCCACAGAACTGATGTTACAGGCGAAACCCAGATAAAAATCCAATCAGGAAGTGCTGCATTTTTTAAAACTGCCTCATGCCAATGACTCCTTATATGGCTGTGAAGGAGCTAGGAGTCAGCTTATGTTTTCCACGTTTTCCCCAATGTGTCTACAGCATTGTGATGTCTTTTTAGGCATTTCCATTGGAAAATGGCTGTAAGAGACCATATAGGGCGAGTGGTCACATGGTGTCTCTCGGAGAAAACCTTGTGTAAAATACTGAGGTAGCCATTTTTCCAATCGTTTCTTATGAGAAACCAACTGCCTCAACGGATATATTATCGAATACATATGTTAAAAACACCTTGAGGATGGATCCTAAACAAAGTTTCCCGTATTTCTGTCGATATTATGGAGTTAATTTTGAAAAAAGTTTGGCGTTGTAATGGTAGCATTTTCCGGTCGATTTCTCAGCCAAGCATGATGAACAAACGGGAGCTCTTTCGCCTACAAAAAATAACATTTTTGGAAAAAAGGAACATTTGCTATCTAACTGGGAGTCTCCTGAGTGAAAGCATCTGAAGTTCTTCAAAGGTAAATGATTTAATTTGGTTGCTTTTCTTATTTTTGTGAAAATGTTGCCTGCTGCCAGCAGAGCTAGCATAGCATTATGCCATGATAAACTTACACAAATGCTTGTCTAGCTTTGACTAACACATATTTTGAAAATTTGAGATGACAGTGTTGTTAACAAAAGGCTAAGCTTGTGTTTGAATATATTTATTTCAATTCATTTGCAATTTTCATGAATAGGAAAAGTTGCGTTATGGTAATGCTCGAGGCTATGATTACACTCCCGGATACGGGATTGCTCGTCGCTAGAGGTTAAGCACCAGCTGTCAGAGCAGCTTACAGATTACTACACCTGTACATAGTCCATCTATAATTTAGCCCAAACAACTACCTATTTCCCTACTGTATTTATTTTGCTCCTTTTGCACCCCATTATTTCTCTCTACTTTGCACATTCTTCCACTGCAAAGCGACCATTCCAGTGTTTTACTTGCTATATTGTATTTACTTCACCACCATGGCCTATTTATTGCCTTTACCTCCCTTCTCACCTCACTTGCTCACATTGTATATAGACTTATTTTTTTTACTGTATTATTGACTGTATGTTTGATTTACTCCATGTGTAACTCTGTGTTGTTGTACGTGTCAAACTGCTTTGCTTTATCTTGGCCAGGTCGCAATTGTAAATGAGAACTTGTTCTCAACTTGCCTACCTGGTTCAATAAAGGTTAAATAAATAAATAAACATTTGTTGATGTGATTTGTAACTTTGCAAGCTACATTATCTTACTGGACTTTATCTAAACATTAGCTAGCTAACTAACTATCGCAGAGGCTAATGTGACTGGCCTAAGTGTTCTATTTACAACGTCTGAACCCATCAACATCTGCATGCAGCAGCATCAAGCTCAGCACCAGGAACTAGTGGAAGTCACCTTTGCACAATATTTCCCTGACTCCATGATGAGCAAATAAATATACTGGAGCTAGGCATAAACATGGTCCGTGTCTTCCTGTCATAGTTGGTGTGTTTATCACTTCTAATGTAGTTCTCTATATTATGGAGCCTTAGTTGGTCGTTTATGCAAAGCTAGAAGTCTAAATTGGAGGGAATGGAGTTGGTAACTGAATGGTATGTTGGGGGTGGGTATTGTGGGTGAAGGTTAGTATGCATGATCTCTTGACACGAGGGGGGTGGGTAGATATAGTACCTTGTGTGTCTTGGAGACAAAGTAGTCAAATGTGGCTAATCCCTGACTGGTTAGTGTTTGTCCTACAGACGAATACTGCCGCTGCTGACCTTGACACCAGCTTTACTAGTACAGATCCTATAGACCCATTGGATGAAAGCTTTCAGCGGGGAACAAGCTCAACATCAGACTGAGAAGAGGAAAAGACAGCACGGGGCTGGCAAGAGTCAAAGTGCAGAGTCTATGAGTCCAAGGTCATGGAGTACTGCCAGACCGGCTGCCATTGCCCTACACAAGATGAGGTTCACCAGCTGAAGAACATTCAGGACCCTGCCTGTAACATTCAAACAACACCTATATTTAGAAGTAATGTGGTATATTGCTCAATAAAAACATTTGTGACCGTAGCCTTTTAACCAAAATATCAGATGAAACTAAATGTTCAGCTGCACCTTCAAGGGCGGGAGGTTACTGTGGTAACAGGGCCATTAAAGTCATGTCCACGCGTCTGTGTGTGAGATTTGGGATGTGACGAGTAGTGGACAGCATTTAATCACTCCAAGCCCAACACTCCTTGCCAGGGCTGAAAGAATGTTGCTACTGCGACACAGCAACCTATGGACTATTGGACAATTGTGTTTGTGTACAACCAGCAGGAAGAGAACCTGGCTCTGGAAAATAACAAAAACACAGCAACAACTCCCATGATTTAAGTTAACCTTCAAACATTTTGTTTTGCACCATTTCTCAAAACAGGGTAAAGATGGAGTGAAAAGGCACACTTGATTGAGAGATTGGGTGCATGACGGAGTGAATCACAGTCCGGTACAAAGACGAGGGTGATGGTACGATTAGTTTTACCTCATCATCTCACGAGTCATGCTTCTGTTTTTTAAGAAGGGCCAGAGCCACTCACACAAAGGTTCCTTTCACTCAGCGGCGGTCACGTGACTGTGGGAAAACTGGAGGTTCCGTTAGCACAAAGGCAGGCGACCGGATCCTGGCCCACAAAAGGTCTTCAATGAAGGTTAAGGTCCGGGGGCTTCCGCATGTCTGACAGCCTTAGTGCCTCCACCCCATAACAAATAGAATATATTAGATGCAGACTGAGTCTACACACCAAACATGCTTGGGCTACCTCTACGCCACAACAAACAAGTAACATATAGCCTACCTCAACTCCAAACAAATCCTTAGTTGGGCCTACTCCAATCTAACAGATCAAAACACTACTAACCTAACTCCATAACATTGTGTAGCCTACCTCTACTCAATCAAGCGCATACGCCATGACCCTTGTGTATTGTTGCCACCTGCATCGAACAGCAGGGAAAATGTCAGGCTGGGACTTGCTATTTGGCATCTGTTTCCAGTCAGACTGGCCTAAGTTACACTGTGAATCCGCAGGAGTCTATATTTTACGGTTTGGCTCAGGGGTCAGACCCAGTTAACCCAAACCTATGAGTATGCCTTCAACGCTCGCCTCCCCAGGGAAAGCCACAAGACTAGCCACAGCTCATATTTCATGACTCCCCCAAACCCCATCATTCCAACCTCAAACAGGAGTCACAACAACCAACAGCCAAGACTTTAGAACATTCTTTCTTAAAGTAGTGGGTCGTGGACCTGTTAATGGTGGGTTGCAACGTGTCAGAGTAAATGTATAATTATATAATTGATTACTGAAATTGATTTGGCCAAGTATAACTGTGCTCACTGTTCAGTGCACTCTGTGCTTAGCAGCGGTCTCTGCTCAGTTTGGCAGCTGCGCAAGTGGGAGATGCCCGTGTGCTTCGCCGTTAACCAATAACTTTTTTTCTGCAGTTTTCGTCAAGATCACTCCGCGACCCACACGCTGCAGCGCTGTCGTTCAGCAGCAGATGATGCGCTGTCAGCCACTGACTTGTCATTCCCACTCGCCAGCACTCACCACTGTCATCAAATGACTCAAGCTAGCAAGTTCTGACTGAGCTCCATCGTCATGAAACGCAAATACACAGATGAGTTTCTCTCTTGGTTTCATACCAACTTTGAGAAATAACGAGGAGCGCCCACAATGTGTTTTGTGCAGGGAAGTGCTTAGTAATAAGTCTTTCAAAACAAACAAATTAATAAAATGACATGTCCTGTCCAAACATCCACAGCATGAGGGTAAACACAGGGAGTTCCTTCAGAACAGGGAAGAATGCTTCAGGAAACAGTGCGCCGACAGTGGAAAAGTCAATCAGCTGGCAAGGCATTGTTGACATTTTATAACAATAAGCAGAAATAAAGGAGTACTCTCTCTCATAGATGTGAGTTTCTCTTTCAAACAATCCCCTAGCCTTGTATACAGCTAATAGCTATAGTAACGTTGGTCAAAGCAAGCTACTGATAACCGGAAGTAACAGTAAATACAGATGAAGACAAAATGATCAGGCCTACTGTACATCTTACTGAAGAAATTTTGTAAACAAATCTAAATTGCAACTGTTGCTGTTGGAAAACAAGTATTTTTTTACTCTGAACTAGAATAAACTGATTGAAGTAAGATATTTATAGAGGCAAACACACAAAGTTCTGGGTTGGTAATCTATAGCAGGAAGTGGTATCCTGCCTGACTGAGAAAGCAGTCGATGTTCTGATCCAGTCCAGCACCACATACCTATGCGAGTCAGGATTCTTATCTCTGACATACTTTTTAAAAAAGTACAGAAACAGACTCAACGCTGAGCATGACCTCCATGTTGCACTATCAAAACCTGAGTCCAGAATAGACATGCTTGTTGAAAACTTCAACCGGTGTGATTTGATCAGTTTATTCCAGTTCAGAATAAACAAATAGTTACTGAATTTAAAACGGAGAAATTAAATGAATAGCTAATTATATGGGTATTTGTTTTTGTCTATATTGCATTTGTTTTAGGCATAAGGGTAATGAAATGTACCAATAATATTTACACATAGTTGCATATCTTCATAAGCTTGGGTCCGATGATAACACAGAATTTCTCATTTGGGCCCCAGGCTGAAAAAGTTTAAAGAACCCCTGCTTCAGAATATCAAAATCACATTTTGCTGTCCAGTGTCGACAATATATGAATTGTATGACATAATTACAGAAAAACAAAAGATGGAAACGGAAAATGATAACGTAGTATGGCTAATGACCAACCAAAATAAAAGGGTAGAGAATCATGGAGGTTGTGTGTGCGAGTGTCTCCCTCCTCCGTTCGTGAAACACTGCATTGCAGGGGGAACCTGCTGCTAGTGGCAGGCCCAGACAAAAACACGTGGAGCCGTGTGTTTGTTACTGATAGAGCAACAAACACAACCGCCTAAAACGAGGGGAACGTGACATACATCTTCCTGCCATCGGTTTCGTCAAACTCAGGGTTAATGCCTTTGCTCTGAGCATATGCCCCCAAATATTTTGCATGGAATTTTAATTTGGTAGCACCAGTGCACCTCTGACTGCCATAGAGAATACACCGGCAGCAGATTCATGACCATCATGCTTGCACCATTACTACAGAGAGAACGCAGGGCTCTACACTGACTTTTAAAAATGTATTTATTATTATTATTATTTATTTTTACAAAGAGCATGTTAGGCGCACAATGAAAAATTAGATAAAGCCAAAATCCTTAATATTTCTAGAGCACACCGGTGCTCCTAAATACAAAATGTCAGGTGGCACAGAAAAATATTTAGGTGCATATGCAAGTAAAATGGTCACACTGTAGAGCCCAGTAATAGCTCGCTTCTAGCCCAAACCGACCAAATGTTGACCCATAATACCGGTGCAACGTGTTTTTCTTTCTATCGCAGATTGGCAGGACCGCATTTTTTACTCATAAACCACGTCGCAGGCCGTTCGAAAATTACTTGCGAGCCGCTAACCTTGCTCAGGCATGTTACACAGCATTAGCTAGCTAACTAACAACCTAGTAACCATAGATTATATTTATCATAATATTTGTGGTTACTTTACCAGTAGTACACAAACACTTGGTAGCATAGAAAGGGAGAGATTCTTCAGGATAAAAGCCTGAAAAGTACCGAGGGTTCATATAAGCCAAGACCCAATCTAGGTTAGGATCAATCTTAAAAATAAAAAATTATAGTGCTTCTAAAACCTGTATTTTGTAATAGCTGGCAATTGTTAACATTAATTTCTTAAATATATTTCTTCGTATGCATTTATTTTTCTTCTTGAGAACAAGTGAACAACTCCTTGTAACAAATGTCAGTGTAGAGCCCTGGCATGGCAGCGGCATGCAGAGCTGTCACACATTTAGCAATCGCAGAGGCTTCCTTCCACTGCACAATAGTTAGGCCTGTCATCTAAAAAAAAAACATGTTTTCACATTCCAAAATATCAAACTATGAAATGTGCCATGTCACATGCTCTAGTACAGGGCTACAAATTATGATATTTAAAAAAAAAACAGAAAACAGCTCACCTGTGTGTTTTACTTGTCGTGCCCAAAGCAGTTACCGAATTTGCTTTATCGTACGCAAGCAGGGACATTCTGGCAAATACAGCCCACAGCGGAAAATAAAACACTGGCAAGGTCAGGAGACAGACAACAGGCCTGCTCTACAACCAGAGCAAATCAATAACTCCCTCTGGATCACCACCACAATCCATAGTCACAGCATTCATCACAGGTCTCTAAATTTTAGATGAGCTTCGATTGCAAGGTTTAGCCTAAAACCTCTATGGAAAGTAATCTATGTTATAGGGCTTTTTTTCCAACTGAAGGAAAGTTGATCAAAGACAACAACAGAGTATTGATTGGCATGTACTGTAGGCCTAAAGTAATTCAACAGCTACAAGAGTAGCTGGCTGCTACAGATAGGTCCATAGTCATCATGGTGCTATGAAGATTGATAACTAACTCATAGTGAATACCAGATTCTCTCTGAAGGTCAAGCAAGCTTGTTGCCATGGCCTCTGAGGTGAGAATGATTAGTCACAACATTGACAAACAATGGCCAGTACGGCAAAATTAAATTACTTGACTTAAGCCTACACAGGCCTATTAGATGAAATGTTTAAAATCTAGGCCTAACCCACCTGTTTAGGCGGAGCAGAGTATAGAACAGTTTTGTTAACTTGACATACCAGATCAAAATGTTTGTAAGGTTAGGCCCATCTACACCCGGTGGTCAGTTGATTAAGTACACCACCCCATTCGCTTCTTCAGACAGCAAGTCACGTGGCAGTGGCCAAAAACAGATACAAATAAACCTTATGGAACAGTGGGGACCGCAAAGCAACACAAACAGACACACTATATACACATGCATTTTGTGTTATAGATATGTGGCCTGAGTGAACACAGTTCATATGTTGTGAAATCTGTTATGAATGTATTGTAATGTTTTTTAAATGTATAACTGCCTTAATTTTGGTGGACCCCATTAAGAGTAGCTGCTGCCTTGGGATCCATAATAAATACAAATACCCCAGTTCATATTGAATGTAAAAGCACAATCTAATTTAAAACAGCATTTCCATTAGTGTTTCACATTGGATTTAGTGATATTGTAGTAGACCAGCCATTATGGTAAACTTCAGATTTTAACTGGTTTACCTCTGGTAATTGCACATGGACATTGCACATGCAAAATAAATGTGCATCTTGTTATCAGACTCAGGACTGGAGCATACCCAGTTCTGGGCGGTGGCCCTGGCAATCCCTGACTAGTGTGAAGGGCAAAGCAGTAATACAGGTCAACCACACCTTAATGAAAGGCTACATTTGAACAGGCAATTCATTTGTGTTTGTTTTCCACCACCTTGACACTACAAAATCCCAATCAGTCCTCTGAGTAGTCAATCAACGGCCAAAAAAAGAGAGGTTGCGTGATGATATGGCCATCCTCAGCCAGATAACTCGCGTGACCCCCCCAGCTCACATCTGATGATGGTCCAGCCCACTGATCCAAACACATGGTTTTAGTTACCAAGATGCATGAAACAATGACTATAGCGTGCAACATATGACTAGCTGCCACAATACTTGCCACAAGGTAAGAATTAGTAAAGTTATTAACCATGAATCCAAGGTCCACCTAGCTAGCCAACTAACGTTACAATAGCTAGCTTCGCTACTGGTTAGATAGCTAGCTAACGGTAAACTCAACTCACCTGTCCAAATTCTGTTGCATTACCAATGCGCTCTCTTCCGACATGTGGCCAATAAAAGTAAAACAACAGTACACTCAAACGTGTTGAGTGTATTAATTACATATGCAGGTTAGGTAGCTAGGTAGCTTGGCCTTGTTGAAAGCGGCGAGGCTTTTTCTGTTGGCACGAAGTCGAAGAGGTTAACGTTAGCTAGCCGGCTAACTTGTCTAACCGAAATGAACTAGCTAAAACTTGAACTATAAACCAGTTCCTTTGCAGTCATAACTAATGATTTTACAACTCGATGCTTCATCTACGGTTTCAGTTTAATAGTTTGCTAAAAACACCTTTTTAACGCTTCGGCGCGACCGCTTGACTCAATTGACTGGCTCTCTCTATGAGGTAACGCACGGGAACTCCTGGTGCGTATTACGTCACCAACAATAACAAGCCCGTCAGAGGCTGAGAAATCACAGTTACAGGATGCCTGGGATATGTAGTCCGACCCGAGTTTTACTCCTTCATGTTCCCAAATAAATATCTAATTAATTAATGCTCTAACTTGTGCAGGCGGACCTACCTAAGAGGCACCAAGCCTACTTGGGAAGACGAGCATCATGAAGATACACATATGGCTACAGAATACTTCGTATTGCGGTAGGTTGCATTTATTATAGCGCTCTGTAGCGTTATTACGCCACAAGCTTCGGGCAGTGCATATGAGTGCATCTCATTTAATGGCTCAGTTGTATCTTTATTCTCTAAATTTGCTTGGTTAAAATGACTGCAAAATGTTGCAACAGTTTTAGCAGTCATGGAAGATATTGTGCAAATGTGATCTGGGATACATTCCCCCCCCTCCCTCATTACATGTGTCTGTGGTAGGTGAAGAAAAGAAGCCTCGTCTAATGTAGCTATTAAAATATCGCCTAGTCAGACTACTCTATTCCAGCTGGCTGATAAGCGTTATTAGATTTCCCATTTGGTTCAGCACAGATTTTTTTTTTTACCAACTTTAACTTGTCAATATTACCTCAATTTCCTACTTGGAAGACAAACAATGTCTTCTACTTCCATGTCTATAGTTGCAGGGGTTTTGTTTGAATTTAGAAAATGCTCAGTTAAATGTTTTGTTCCATGAAATAAATCAAACAATGTGTACACTGCCATTTGATCTATTTCAAATATTCTCATTAATTGAGACAGGTGGGTGTCCACCCCAAAGTGCTGCATGTCATGATTACTCACCTGTCTCGATCAGTGAGAGAATTTGAAATAAACAAGTGGCATACTAATTGCTGGATTACTTCATGGAGCAAAAAAAAATGGATCTCATTTTTAATGTAGCATTTTCTAAATTTAAATGACACCTCGCAACTAGACATGAACGTTTAGAAGACACTGGTTGTATTCCAAATCAAGAATTGAGGAGGTATTAAACTGGGTGGTTCGAGCCCTGAATGCTGATTGGCTGACACCCGTGGTATATCAGACCATATACCACGTATGACATTTTTTACTGCTCTAATTACATTGGTAACCAGTTTATAATAGCAATAAGGAACCTCGGTGGTTTGTGATATGGGCAATATACCACGGCTAAGGGCTGTGTCCAGGCACTTCGCGTTGCGTCGTGCATAAGAACAGCCCCTAGCCGTGGTATATTGGCCATATACCACGTCTCCTCGGGCCTTATTTCTTAAACCGCTAATGGAGCATCATATTAGCCATTACTATCCCCAAGTTACATCTAGCTCACGAAAACCTCCCTTCTAGGGTTTTCAAGCAGTTAGCTTCGCCCACGGCTGCCTATGAACTACAATTCTGACGCTGTGTTTTACTGGTTTTAGAAACGTCAATTATTGCTTGCGAAATGGTTTGAAACGTATGGCCCTTATCTTTCATATCAGCGATGAATAATCTTTCAAATAAAACCGATGCACTTACTGTGGCAGATTTGCACAGTTCCATATTCTGTGTTTGCCCCAAATCAATGAACTACACTTTCTCCCCACTTACACACAGGTGTTTGTAGCACGCTAGATAGCTACTTAGCACAGGCCGCCGCCGCCGCCTCCTAAACAAGCGCTGTAAACATTGAGATATGGCCTTGGGAACACGAACCCTATTTACCGGCTATGAATGGGTTAACGATGATAGTCAATAAAAGTCATATTTAAATGCTAGCCTGATTTAATGCAAAAATGTATGGGCCTACATTCAAAACAAAAGCTGACCAAAACCATAGTATTTCTTTCGACCAAACTTTGCATTCCGGACAAGTTACACTAATAAACTACATTTCCCTGAAGCCTCCTCATCCATGCGCCGCAGTCGATCAGCTGTTGAAGCAACTGCTGACTACCTCCGCACGAAGGGTAACTCATTTGTCATATCTTAACCCAGACGAGGCAAACAGAAATAGCGTTATTTGCAGAGTCCCAAAGGGTGAAAGATAAAGGTAAATTGAGTTTCATGTGAAACAGAAAACCGACACGGGTGTGCATGCTGTTGCGGTGTTTGTTTGGTGATAACGTTACCTGTACAATTGTGGGTCGGATACGAATTTTTAATAGCCCGCTTGTGAATGTATCTAATGTCTGGTATAACCAACGCGAAAGGAAAATACGATTTTTTTGTTGTCGAAATTGGTGCATTGTTTTTCTTTTAGGCTGGTTAACTGCACCCGTATTTGGTTACTTGGTGACCATGAACATGCAGCGTTTATGCATCGAGGAGAAAACAAGGATTAAGCACTGTACAAAATGCTGTGCAATATTTTACTTTCTACGAGAAGTCTACGTCACACCTGTTAGGAATAGGATATTCTAAAAACCTGAGAATTAAAATGATGTGCTCAACATACATTTGGCTGGCTACTGTGTGGGAGTCGTTTTAGCCTATTCTGAATACTTTCTAAATATCACACTGTGGCTTTATTAGGCCACAGTTATCTCGAATGGTTCATAATTAAAATGGAAAATAAACCGTGCAGTATCCTGACTCATTCAAAGCAGAATGATTTTACTATTAGTAATATTTATTACCAGCGATGGGCCTAATTGTGTCTATAATTATGCTAACGGCCGTCCAGAATAAACTTTTATAAAGAGTTTATGATAGCCTTAAAATACGAAATTAACTAAATGTAATAAATATTATTTTGATCAATGCAGGCAGGCATGAAAGAAGAGGCGCGACACTGCTCCTCTAGGATTTTGTGAACATAGATATGCATATAGGGCTGGCTCTGTTATAGTACCCATTTGCACCCTACTCAGAAAATCTGCATATAAAAAAGGTGACAGAAAAATGTACCAAGTTTAATGCAGTAATTGAAGCTGCCTCTTATCGTAATCTCTATAACATTCATGCTTTTAGGGTGAAGCTTGTTAGCCCATGTAGCAAGCTGTTTTGTGAAGTCACTTAAACATGTAGCTCATGTCTTGGCTACTACTAGGCCAATGCCATACAAAAGTGCATCATCTCTTATCATTGTCACGGAAACCTAAAACAAAAAAAAGTCAATTTTGCTAAGAAGTGGGTGGGTCAAGGTTTTAACCTTGTCAAGGCTTTAACCTTGTCAAGGCTTTAACCTTGAAGAACGCAGCAGCTGTATTTTTTGCAAATTAATTCAGGGTTGGTTCTAGGGAGAAAAATAAACAGGAACAAGAATCAGTCTCACATTGCAGTTCGGAGTTTCTGGGTAAAGGAAAACAAGACATGGTGAATATCGGTGTCCTCCACCTGTCTCTCCCGCACACATCCGAGTGGATCGCTGGCGTCAGAAAGGGTGAAACTATTTAATCTCTTGCTGAAGTGCACGTTATTGTAATACACCAGCAGTATTTGATTTTCTTCTAAATGGGTGATCACTAATTTGCCTCCAGCAGCAGAAAAATTCCCCACGGAGTTCTCTCTAAAATATCATAACAGCCCAGAGAGGCTAGTCTATGACATTCTCAATGGTAAATAACTTATCTGTTTTCCCCGTTTCAGCTCAGCAAACCATGCAGGATGATTTACTGATGGACAAAAACAAAGCCCAACCTAATCAGCAGCTAGATCCAGCAGTAGACCCTCCCTCCACCCCGACCCCTTCGGATCCCCCTACATTAGATGAGAGCCCGTCGAGTGTGAGCAACCAAGCAGCTTCAGCTCTCAACAAAGAGAAAGTGCCGATGGAGTCTCCGATCCTGCCAGGCTTGAGTTTTCATCAGCCGCAGGAAACCGGTGGCACCCTGTCCCCCTCATATGGTAGCACTTGGTCTACTGGAACTACGAACACCGTGGACGACAATTTTAATCAAGGAATACCCTCGGTGAACGGAACAATGCTTTTCCAGAACTTCCCCCACCACATAAATCCGGTATTTGGAGGCAATTTCTCACCTCAGCTTGGCTTGGCACAGTCTCAGCATCCACAGCAGCAAGCCCAGCACCAGCCAGCGCAGCAACGGAGATCCCCTGTTAGCCCCAACCACGGTCCTTTTCCACAGAGAAACGCTTACAGTCACCAGTCTGTCATGAATAGCAAGGCTTCTTCACCTGCCTCATCTTCGGGTTGGAATAATCACCAAAATGCCACTTGGAGCACAGGCTCCAATCCATGGAGCGGTCTCCAGGCAGGCAGGGACCCGCGAAGAGCTGTGGGAGTCGGGGTCGGTGTGGGGGTCGGTGTAGGGGTGCCTTCTTCCATGAACCCCATCTCCCCGATGAAAAAGCCCTATTCTAGCAACGTTATAGCACCCCCAAAATTCCCGAGAGCTGGTCTCCTCACCCAGAAATCTTGGATGGAGGACAACGCCTTAAGGATGGACAACAGCAACAATATGCTGCCTTTTCAGGTATGTTTGGCCTAATAATGAAACCTTAATCCAATTTTAAACATTTTCATAATAAACAATATTGGTATGTAAATTAAATGCAAGGGGCACAAGTGTTAGAATATGATGATGATGACTTGTCCACATCATGAGAGAACTTCTGAAACTGTAGAAGTAGCCTATAGCCATATGTATGCTAATAGGTTGCATTTAAACAATGTTAAAGAAGTGTCATAATGGATTGTTTAGTATGTGATTAGGCTATTATGATGTTATGATATTGATTAGTCTATTATGACCTTATAATGAGGTTTCTATGCATAATTTCCTAATTTCCATCGGTGTCAGCGCAGAAATAGAATGAATAGAACGGCCCTCCCCATTCAAGTCCGTGATGGCATAAGGGTTGACTGACAGCCATTTTGTGTGTACTCATTGGAGCAAAGCAGGAAGTGTGCCCATCAATCATTTGTGCTGTGATTTGTTGAAGCAACTCAACTGACCTTAAAGAAAAATACATTTAGAATCATTTGAATGAACATTCTGTTACCATGTCAATTATTGCATCACAATACCAGGCACCCATTGCATGTGTACCCATGAGTTTACTTGTCAAATTGCCAGGATTAGAGGTTCCTAGCCCGTTCTATTAATGATATTTCTATGGTCGGGGGACTGACTCCATTGAGAAATGGCTCTGGAGTTCACTTCCCACCCTATGGTAGTGAAAATCATTGTGATTATTGAAGGGCGACATTTAGTCTAGTGGGTGGTAGGTCTTCGATACACTGCTCTCATATGATTATACTGTGTAACCAAATGATTATGTAAGTATCTGCTTCGCGATACATTATTAGTCATAATTGCATTGTAACAGTGACGTATGAAACATTGTTGAGAGTCCACCCCCTCTCTTGTTTTACTGTGCAAACTTTTTACTTTGTCACTATAGCCTGATGTGCCGTAGACAGTAAGTAGTTCAGTTTATTCAGGCCTAGTTATTTTAAAAAGCTATAGACAGAAATTAAAGAATGCACTAGGCTACAGTCACTTGACAACCAAGTAATGAACAGTGCCGGTTCAGTAAAACTGTGATTCTATAGGTCTTTTAAAAATATTTTTTATATATTTTTTTTACTTTGAAAGGCTTATCTAAAAAAGCCAAGGGGAAAGAAAAGGTCCCTTTCTGAGTCATTAACTAAATACTTTTACACTATTTTAAAGGAGAGTACTAGAATGCTGCCAATGTAAGTCCCATTTTCCATGCCTAGTTTGCCAGGACTGCAGTGGAGATAACCTAGGAGTTATGTGTGCTTTTCGTCAGTGATAGGTGCTGTCTCAGCGCAGCCTTCTCTGATGTCTACGGCTACGTCAGACACACCAATGAAATGCCATCCCGTCTGCCCATTTCTATTTTGCCTACCACTGGGCCTGAGACATCTCCTTTTTCAAAAGCAGATACAAAGGCATTGTTTAATGAAGATACAGCGACTTCAGAAACTATTCACAGCCTTTTACTTTTTCCAAATTTTGTTGTTACAAAGTGGGATTATTTGTCATTCATTGTCAGCAAACTATTCAAATGTACAAGTGGAAGAACTATTTTAACCTTTGTCGAAAATGTTTGAAAAATAAAACCCTAATATTTTGATTAAATAAGTATTCAACCCCCTGAGTCAGATACGGCAGCTAGCCAAGCATTTAGGAGCATTGGGCCAGTAACCGAAAGGTCTCTGGTTCGAATACCTACGTTTATTCTTTCAGTGAAATACGGAACCGTTCGGTATTTTATCTAACGGGTGGCATCCCTAAGTCTAAATATTCTTGTTACATTGCACAACCTTCAATGCTATGTCAGAATTCGTAAAATTCTGGCAAATTAGTTCGCAATGAGCCAGGCGGCCCAAACTGTTGCATATACCCTGACTCTGCGTGCAATGAACGCAAGAGAAGTGACACAATTTCACCTGGTTAATATTGCCCGCTAACCTGGATTTCTTTTAGCTAAATATGCAGGTTTAAAAATATATACTTCTGTGTATTGATTTTAAGAAAGGCATTGATGTTTATGGTTGGGTACACATTGGAGCAAGGACAGTACGCATTGGAGCAAGAACAATACGCACTGCATCGATTATATGCAATGCAGGACACTCGATAAACGAGTAATATCATCAACCATGTGTAGTTAACTAGTGATTATGATTGATTGATTGTTTTTTATAAGGTAAGTTTAATGCTAGCTAGCAACTTACTTACTGCTTACGGCATTCGCGTAACAGGCAGGTTCCTCGTGGAGTGCAATGAGAGGCAGGTGGTTAGAGCGTTGGACTAGTTAACTGTAAGGTTGCAAGATTGAATCCCCCGAGCTGACAAGGTAAAAATCTGTCGTTCTGCCCCTGAACAAGGCAGTTAACCCACCATTCCTAGGCCGTCATTGAAATTAAGAATGTGTTCTTAACTGACTTGCCTAGTTAAATAAAGGTGTAAAAAAAAAAAGAAGACCAAATCGGTGTCCAAAAACACAGATTTCCGATTGTTATGAAAACTTGTAATCGGCCATTCCGATTAATCGGTTGCCCTCTACTGCTAACAATGCTCACTTTAATTTCTGTAATTTCTTTTAAACTCATTGCAGCACAGTTTTCCCTGGTGGTACTTGTTGTTCTGTGAATAACTTTTGTCTCCCAAATCCTGAACAGCTAGTTACTAAATCATTGCAACTACAATGTCCAAATTAGGACTCACAGACAGCTTTTGGAGAGTGTTTTTCACTGAAAACATATGAATTTGTGACGTACCTTAGGGATGGCTAATTACTGATCCCTGTATCTCTCATTTACAGATTCGGTGTCAGAAGAATGTTCACTGTGACTAGCAGGCAATGGTGTCATCTGTCATTAGTTGTCTTGTGTTCTAAAATATTGTCATAAATAGATCTATCTATATTAGTACCAGTCAAAATACACCTACTCATTCAAGGGTTTTTCTTTATTTTTACTATTTTCTACATTGTAGAATAATAATGAAGACATCAAAACTATGAAATAACAGATATGGAATCATGTAGAAAGCAAAAAAAAGTGTTAAACCAAATCAGAATATATTTGAGATTCTTCAAAGTAGCCACCCTTTGACAGCTTTGCACACTCATGGCATTCTCTCAACCAGCTCTCATGAGGAATGCTTTTCCAACAGTCTTGAAGGAGTTCCCACATATGCTGAGCAGTTGTTGGCTCATCCCAAACCATCTCAAATGGGTTGAGGTCATGTGATTGTTGAGGCCAGGTAATCTGATGCAGCTCTCCATCTCGGTCAAATAGCCCTTACACAGTCTGGAGGTATGTTTTGAGTCCTTGTCCTGTTGAAAAACAAATGATAGTCCCACTAAGCGCAACCCAGATGGCGTGGCATGGTGTATCACTGCAGAATGCTGTGGTATCCATGCTGGTTAAGTGTGCCTTGAATTCTAAATAAATCACTGACAGTGTTTCTGGCAAAGCACCATCACACTGACTCCATGCTACACGGTGGGAACCACCACATGCAGAAATCATCTGTTCACCTACTCTGCGTCTCACAAAGACACGGAGGTTGGAAACAAAAATCTCAAATTTGGACTCACCAGATTTCCTCCGGTCAAATGCTCATGTTTCTTGCCCCAAGCAAGTCTCTTCTTCTTATTGGGGTCCTTTTAGTCGTGGTTTCTTAGCAGCAATTCGACCATGAAGGCCTGATTCACGCAGTCCCCTCTGAACAGTTGATGTTGATGTCTGTTACTCTGAATTCTGTGACTCATTTATTTGGGCTTCAGTCTGAGGTGCATTTAACTCTATTGAAATCCTCTGTAGTAGAGGTAACTCTGGGTCTTCCTTTCCTGTGGCGGTCCTCAGTCAGGTTCATCATACCGCTTGGTTTTTGCGACTGCACTTGAAGCAACTTTCAAAGTTCTTGACCTTTTCTGGGTTGCCTAACCTTCATGTCTTAAAGTAATGATGGACTGTCATTTCTCTTTGCTTATTTGAGCTGTTCTTGCCATAATATGCACTTGGTCTTTTACCAAATAGGGCTATCTTCTGTGTACCACCCCTACCTTGTCACAACACAACTGAATGGCTAAAACCCATTAAGAAGGAAAGAAATTCCACAAATGAACTTTTAACAAGGCACACCTGTTAATTGAAATGCATTCCATGTGACTGCCTCATGAAGCTGGTTGACAGAATGCCAAAAGTGTGCAAAGTTCTCATCAAGGCAAAGGGTGGCTACTTTGAAGAATCTCAAATTAAATATATTTAGATTTGTTTAACACTTTTTAGGGGGGCACTACATGCTTCCATGCGTGTTATTTTATAGTTTTGATGTCTTCACTATTATTATACAATGTAGAAAATAGTAAAAAATCCATGAATGAGTAGGTGTGTCAACTTTTGACTTGTGCTTATATACTAACCATTCAAAAGTTTGGGGTCATGTAGAAATTTGCTGTTTTTTAAAGAAAAGCTCTTTTTGTTTTTTGTTTGTTGGTAAAATATGATTTCAAATTGATCAGAAATACAGTGTGGACATTGTTAATGTTGTATAAATAACTATTGTAACTGGAAACTTGAGTATTGAGTATCTGGAGCATCAGCATTTGTGGGTTTGATTACAGGCTCAAAATGGCTGGAAACAAAGAACTTTCTTCTGAAACTCGTCAGTCTATTCTTGTTCTGAGAAATGAAGGCTACTCCATGTGAGACATTTCCAAGAAACTGAAGATCTCATACAACGCTTTGTACTACTCCCTTCACAAACACGCAACTGGTTCTAAACAGAATAGAAAGGAGGCCCGGTGCACAACTGAGCAAGAGGACAAGTACATTAGAGTGTCTAGTTTGAGAAACAGACGCCTCACAAGTCCTCAACTGGCATCTTCATTAAATAGTACCTGAAAAACACCAGGAAGTTGTTGTTTCTGGCCATTTTGAGCCTGTAATCGAACCTACAAATGCGGATGCTCCAGATACTCAACTAGTCTAAAGAAGGCACGTTTTATTGCTTCTTTAATCGGGACAACAGTTTTAAGCTGTGCTAACAATTTCAAAAGGGTTTTCTTATGATCAATTAGCCTTTTAAAATGGTAAACTTGGATTAGCTAACACAACGTGTCATTGGAACACAGCAGTGATGGTTGCTGATAATGGTCCTCTGTACAACGATGCAGATATTCCATTAAAAATCAGCCGTTTCCAGTTACAAGTCATTTACAACATTACATGTCCACCTTGTATTTCTGATCATTTTGATGTTATTTTAATGGACAAAAAAATAGCTTTTCTTTCAAAAACAAGGACATATCTAAGTGACCCTAAACTTTTGAACGTTTGTGTAATATATATATACAGTGGGGAGAACAAGTATTTGATACACTGCCGATTTTGCCTACTTACAAAGCATGTAGAGGTCTGTCATTTTTATCATAGGTACACTTCAACTGTGAGAGATGGAATCTAAAACAAAAATCCAGAAAATCACATTGTATGATTTTTAAGTAATTAATTTCCATTTTATTGCATGACATAAGAATTTGATACATCAGAAAAGCAGAACTTAAAATTCGGTACAGAAACCTTTGTTTGCAATTACAGAGATCATACGTTTCCTGTAGTTCTTGACCAGGTTTGCACACACTGCATCAGGGATTTTGGCCCACTCCTCCATACAGACCTTCTCCAGATCCTTCAGGTTTTGGGGCTGTCGCTGGGTAATACGGACTTTCAGCTCCCTCCAAAGATTTTCTATTGGGTTCAGATCTGGAGACTGGCTAGGCCACTCCAGGACCTTGAGATGCTTCTTACGGAGCCACTCCTTAGTTGTGTGTTACGGGTCGTTGTCATGCTGGAAGACCCAGCCATCTTCAATGCTCTTACTGAGGGAAGGAGGTTGTTGGCTAAGATCTCGCGATACATGGCCCCATCCATCCTCCCCTCAATACGGTGCAGTCGTCCTGTCTCATTGGCAGAAAAGCATCCCCAAAGAATGATGTTTCCACCTCCATGCTTCACGGTTGGGATGGTGTTCTTAGGGTTGTACTCATCCTTCTTCCTCCAAACACGGCGAGTGGAGTTTAGACCAAAAAGCTCTATTTTTGTCTCATCAGACCACATGACCTTCTCCCATTCCTCCGCTGGTTCATCCAGATGGTCATTGGCCAACTTCAGACAGGCCTGGACATGCCCTGGCTTGAGCAGGGGAACCTTGCGTGCGCTGCAGGATTTTAATCCATGACAGCGTAGTGTGTTACTAATGGTTTTCTTTGAGACTGTGGTCCCAGCTCTCTAAAGGTCATTGACCAGGTCCTGCCGTGTAGTTCTGGGCTGATCCCTCACCTTCCTCATGATCATTGATGCCCCACGAGGTGAGATCTTGCATGGAGCCCCAAACCGAGGGTGATTGACCGTCATCTTGAACTTCTTCCATTTTCTAATAATTGCGCCAACAGTTGTTGCCTTCTCACCAAGCTGCTTGCCTATTGTCCTGTAGCCCATCCCAGCCTTGTGCAGGTCTACAATTTTATCCCTGATGTCCTTACACAGCTCTCTGGTATTGGCCATTGTGGAGAGGTTGGAGTCTGATTGAGTGTGTGGACAGGTATCTTTTATACAGGTAACAAGTTCAAACGGGTGCAGATAATACAGGTAATGAGTGGAGAACAGGAGGGCTTCTTAAAGAAAAACTAACAGGTCTGTGAGAGCCGGAATTCTAACTGGTTGGTAGGTGATCAAATACTTACTGTATGTCATGCAATAAAATGCACATGAATTACTTAAAAATCATACAATGTGATTTTCAGGATTTTTGTTTTAGATTCTGTCTTTCACAGTTGAAGTGTACCTATGATAAAAATTACAGACCTCTACATGCTTTGTAAGTAGGAAACACTGCAGATTTTGCAGGTTATCAAATACTTGTTCTCCCCACTGTATACAGTGCCTTGCGAAAGTATTCGGCCCCCTTGAACTTTGCGACCTTTTGCCACATTTCAGGCTTCAAACATAAAGATATAAAACTGTATTTTTTTTGTGAAGAATCAACAACAAGTGGGACACAATCATGAAGTGGAACGACATTTATTGGATATTTCCAACTTTTTTAACAAATCAAAAACTGAAAAATTGGGCGTGCAAAATTATTCAGCCCCTTTACTTTCAGTGCAGCAAACTCTCTCCAGAAGTTCAGTGAGGATCTCTGAATGATCCAATGTTGACCTAAATGACTAATGATGATAAATACAATCCACCTGTGTGTAATCAAGTCTCCGTATAAATGCACCTGCACTGTGATAGTCTCATAGGTCCGTTAAAAGCGCAGAGAGCATCATGAAGAACAAGGAACACACCAGGCAGGTCCGAGATACTGTTGTGAAGAAGTTTAAAGCCGGATTTGGATACAAAAAGATTTCCCAAGCTTTAAACATCCCAAGGAGCACTGTGCAAGCGATAATATTGAAATGGAAGGAGTATCAGACCACTATAAGGAGAAGACTGATCAGAGATGCAGCCAAGAGGCCCATGATCACTCTGGATGAACTGCAGAGATCTACAGCTGAGGTGGGAGACTCTGTCCATAGGAAAACAATCAGTCGTATATTGCACAAATCTGGCCTTTATGGAAGAGTGGCAAGAAGAAAGCCATTTCTTAAAGATATCCATAAAAAGTGTTGTTTAAAGTTTGCCACAGGCCACCTGGGAGACACACCAAACATGTGGAAGAAGGTGCTCTGGTCAGATGAAACCAAAATTGAACTTTTTGGCAACATTGCAAAACGTTATGTTTGGTGTAAAAGCAACACAGCTCATCACCCTGAACACACCATCCCCACTGTCAAACATGGTGGTGGCAGCATCATGGTTTGGGCCTGCTTTTCTTCAGCAGGGACAGGGAAGATTGTTAAAATTGATGGGAAGATGGATGGAGCCAAATACAGGACCATTCTGGAAGAAAACCTGATGGAGTCTGCAAAAGACCTGAGACTGGGACGGAGATTTGTCTTCCAACAAGACAATGATCCAAAACATAAAGCAAAATCTACAATGGAATGGTTAAAAAATAAACATATCCAGGTGTTAGAATGGCCAAGTCAAAGTCCAGACCTGAATCCATTCGAGAATCTGTGGAAAGAACTGAAAACTGCTGTTCACAAATGCTCTCCATCCAACCTCACTGAGTTCGAGCTGTTTTGCAAGGAGGAATGGGAACAAATTTCAGTCTCTCGATGTGCAAAACTGATAGAGACATACCCCAAGCGACTTACAGCTGTAATCGCAGCAAAAGGTGGCGCTACAAAGTACTAACTTAAGGGGGCTGAATAATTTTGCACGCCCAATTTTTCAGTTTTTGATTTGTTAAAAAAGTTTGAAATATCCAATAAATGTCGTTCCACTTCATGATTGTGTCCCACTTGTTGTTGATTCTTCACAAAAAAATACAGTTTTAGATCTTTATGTTTGAAGCCTGAAATGTGGCAAAAGGTCGCAAAGTTCAAGGGGGCCGACTACTTTCTCAAGGCACTGTATGCGCAACATTGAAAAATGTTAGTTCATATAAGGAAGTCAGTCAATTGAAATAAATGCAATAGGCCCTAATCTATGGATTTCACATGACTATGGATCTCCACCCACTGGGTAGCCAGGCCCAGCCATTAAGAATTAGTTTTCCCCCACAAAGGGCTTTTATTACAGACAGAAATGGTCCTCGGCAGTGGCCTGTTATTGTCCACAGCACTAGGTGCATCTGTATTATGATCATGCTGTTTAATCAGCTTCTTGAAATGCCACACCTGTCATGTGGATTGATTATCTTGACTTAGGATAAAATGCTCACTAACAGGAATGTAAACATGTGTGCACAACATTTTAGAGGTTTTAGAGTATAATACATATCTCCACTATAGGCTACTTTGAACATGCTCCAACCTCAAATGGGTGAATCCGCTCTCGTACTCACTGAGTGGGCAGTATTTGTTCATTCACTCAAAAGGAAGAACCACGGGGAAGGTAGTGTGAGCCAAAATGTGAAACTGTTGCAGGGAACAACGTGCCAATGGAACCTGGTGAAATTCAAGCCTGATTGAAACATATTGAGTAGATGAAGATAACTATTGTCTGTTATTCTCTTTTTAACCCCTCTCCCTTTGCTACTATTTATCTCACTTTTTATTTCATTTAGTGAGCCTCTAATCTTTTTGCTCTCTATTTAGCTAGCTGGTGGAGGTGGTTATGACAAAGACAAGGTCAAGGGGGTACATGTCAGAGGCTGAGTGCCCTGGTTGCTAAAGTGAAATTCAGGCAAAGGAGATATCAAACCAAGCACAAACTGTTGGAGAAGAGTGGTTTAAAGTCACTTCAGAGTATCACCAGGGTCATATTCTTTAGGGCACACTAGCAAAGCATTTTATGCCAAAATTGTGGGAAACTTATTCTCGTGAACCATAAATCGAAATACTATGTAGGACCATGTTAGATCTCTTCTTAGCTTGAGAAAAGTTAATGGATCGGTTTAGAGATGGCTGAGTTATTGATAAATCATGAAATCAGATTTTATATGTCCATTTAAATCCTTTGTAAATCCACTTCACAATGGTCTATCAACTCTAAACATTTTACGGTCATCAAATACATTACCATTACATTGTTAAGTTTGGGATTGATATCTTAAAAATAAGGAAACTTTTAACAATTCACTTTTTTGACAATGTAACGCTAATTCTTAAAATAATCATAAAAAATTGTCTTCCAATGGACTTAGTCAGATTCACTCCATGTCATCTTTGAACTCATCACAATAATCCTTAAAGAGTTTGATAATATAACGTTATTGCAGTCAAAGATGGCCACACTATACCAGTAGATCAGGGGTCTCCAACCTTTTCTAGCATGAGAGTTACTTACATTTTTTAATAACTTTTTTTTCTAATAGCTTTCAAATAATCACATTCTTCTCCTCTCCTCTGCAACACTTTCTCCTTCATGCTATGTAAAATAATGGTTAACATCTTATGGCGGAACCCTCAACAACATTCCGCTGAAAAGGCAGCGTTTTTATGAAATATCTAACTTTCACACATCAAGTGCAATACACCAAATTAAAGAAACTTCTTGTTAATCTACCCATCGTGTCCGATTTCAAAAAGGCTTTACAGTGAAAGCACAACATATGATTATGTTAGGTCAGAGCCAAGTCACAAAAACACACAGACATTTTTCCAGCAAAAGAGAGGAGTCACAAAAAGCAGAAATATAGATCAAATTAATCACTAACCTTTGATCTTCATCACTAACCTTTGATCTTCATCAGATGACACTCATAGGACATTATGTTACACAATACATGTTTTGTTCAATAAAGTGCATATTTATATCCAAAAATCTCAGTTTACATTGGCGCGTTACGTTCAGTAATGTTTTGCTTCCAAAACATCCGGTGATTTTTGCAGAGAGCCACATCAATTTACAGAAATACTCATAATAAACATTGATAAAAGATACAACTATTATACATGGAACTAGATAAACTTCTCCTTAATGCAACCACAGTGTCAGATTTTAAGCCAAAGAGATATCCACCATGTTGGAGTCAACATTAGTCAGAAATGGCCTACCGGGTGGTGCAGTGGTCTAGGGCACTGCTTCGCAGTGCTAGCTGTGCCATTAGAGACTCTGGGTTCGCGCCAATTGTCCGTGGGGCGACGCACAATTGGCCTAGCGTCGTCCGGGTTTAGGGAGGTTTTGGCCGGTCGGGATATCCTTGTCTCATCGCGCAATAGCGACTCCTGTGGCGGGCCGGGCGCAGTGTACGCTAACCAGGTCGCCAGGTGCACGGTGTTTCCTCCGACACATTGGTGCGGCTGGCTTCCGGGTTGGATGCGCGCTGTGTTAAGAAGCAGTGCGACTTGGTTGGGTTGTGTTTCGGAGGATGCATGGCTTTCGACCTTCGTCTCTCCCAAGCCCGTACGGGAGTTGTAGCGAAGAGACAAGATATTAACTACTAACAATTGGATACCACTAAATTGGGGAGAAAAGGAGGTTAACAAAATAAATAAATAAAACATTAGTCAGAAATAGCATTATAAATATTCACTTACCTTTTGATGATCTTCATCAGAATGCACTCCCAGGAATCCCAGTTCCACAATAAATGTTTGATTTGTTAGATAAATTATTAACTTTATGTCCAAATTCCTCCTCGTTGTTAGCTCGTTCAGCCCAGTAATCCAACTTCATGATGCGCGATCACTAGGTGCAGACAAAAAGTCCAAAAGTTCCGTTACAGTCCGTAGAAACATGTCAAACCATGTATAGAATCAATCTTTAGAATGTTTTTAACAAATCTTCAATAATGTTCCAACCGGAGAATTCCTTTGTCTTCAGAAATGCAATGGAACGTGAGCTAACTCTCATGTGAACGAGCGTCATGAGCTTGTGGCACTCTGCCAGACCACTGACTCAAAGAGCCTTTATGAGCCCCTCCTTTACAGTAGAAGCCTCAAACAAGGATATAAAGACTGTTGACATCTAGTGGAAGCTTTAGGAAGTGCAATTTGATCCCATAGACACTGTTTTCAATAGGCCAAGCATTGAAAAACTACAAACCTCAGATTGCCCACTTCCTGGATGGATTTTTCTCAGGTTGTCGCCTGCCATATGAGTTCTGTTATACTCACAGACATCATTCAAACAGTTTTAGAAACTTCAGTTATTTCTATCCAAATAATACTATGCATATATTAGCAACTGGGACTGAGTAGCAGGCAGTTTACTCTTGGCACGCTTTTCATCCAAACATAAAAATGCTGCCCCCTATCCCAAACAGGTTAATAAACAACTCTTAGGGAAGTCCTATAAAATCTCTGATTTGGTTTCTCCCAAAATCAGTTTTCTGTTTTTATTTTTCTGGGCCCCAGAAAAATTTCACACTCAAATGTACAATTGTTCATAGAGAAACAACGGAATTGGATGTTCTGAGTCCATGTTGATGCTTAAATCACATCAGAATAAAAACATTTTTAGGTCTTGAAGACAAATAACAAATGTAGATTTTTGTTATGTATTAATTCCCCTTGAATTGCGCATCTGGCCCATTTTATATGCATTTACGACTAGGCTTGGGCGGTATACAGTTTTCATACCAACCTTGTGCCATACCGGGATATTTGGTAATACCGGCACTGAGCACAAGGGGTGCATATTGTATTTAGAAGATTAGCAATGCTAACAAGTTCATGTCATATCCCATAGAGAATGCTAACTAAATGCTAATGATGCTAAATGCTAATAATGCTAATGAACATTTTATACGGTCTCTGACCCAATGTATTTGCAGCTCAAAGGTATACAAGTAACTCAAATTATTTTTACAGTGTGCTGCACACATAAAATGCATATTAGACTGCAAGGCTCTTGATCCTGGAGGGGATTCTCTGCTGTTACCAAGTGAAACTTGATTTTGGAAGAAGCTAACCACTTTAGCTAAATTAGCAAACCAAATTCACAACCTTTTGTATTTTTTTGGTCAGTTAACTTAATAGTTGTAAGATATCTAGCTGATAAGCATTTAGATGTGAATTCCACACTGTTGCTAGATCACCTGGCTGCACAACAGTGAGTGACTTAAAATGCTCCAGTCTCTCGTTTTTGTGTGTTTGTATACAAGCACCACGTGACTGGAGTCTACCAGTCAGGTTCATAATGAAAAATTGTGACAGGTGAAATTAAGTATGCACTCTCTTTCTCCCAACTTATTGCACAAGTTGACTGCAGATATTTACTTAAATGTAGCTACAAATATTCACATTCATAAAAACGTAAAATTTGTTTCAACGCTATTGAGGGTATTTAAAAACCATCCCGTGGCTATTTTGAAATACCCCGGTATACTACCCAAGCCTACTAGCGAGTGAGAAATGTGCTGTCTAATGTGCCAGTCTAGCGATGTTTCTGTACTGCTGCTGTTCATTTCATGGCAAAGTTTGCAAGTAACAAATAATAGATACAAATTATATACTTACTCATGATATACAGTTGAAGTTGGACGGTTACGTACACTTAGGTTGGTGTCATAAACTCGATTTTCAACCACTCCACAAATTTCTTGTTAACAAACTATAGTTTTGGCAAGTCGGTTAGGACATCTACTTTGTGCATGACACGTGTAATTTTTCCAACAATTGTTTACAGACACATTGAATTATAAGTGAAATAATCTATCACAATTCCAGTGGGTCAGAAGTTTACATACGCAAAGTTGACTGTGACTTTAAACAGATTGGAAAATTCCAGAAAATGATGTCATGGCTTTAGAAGCTTCTGATAGGCTGATTTACATAATTTGAGTCAATTGGAGGTGTACCTGTGGATGTATTTCAAGGCCTACCTTCAAAATCAGTGGCTCTTTGCTTGACATTATGGGAAATCAAAAGAAATCAGCCAAGACCTTGTAGACCTCCACAAGTCTGGTTCATCCTTGAGAGCAATTTCCAAATGCCTGAAGGTACCACGTTCATCTGTACAAACAATAGTATGCAAGTATAAACACCATGGGACCATGCAGGCGGCATACCGCTCAGGAAGGAGACGCCTTCTGTCTCCTAGAGATGAACGTACTTTGGTGCAAATCAATCCCAGAACAACAGCAAAGGACCTTGTGAAGATGCTGGAGGAAACGGGTACAAAAGTATCTATATACACAGTAAAACAAGTCCTATATCGACATAACATGAAAGGCCGCTCAGCAAGGAAGAATCCACTGCTCTAAAAGCCACACTGGTTTGCAAATGCACATGGGGACAAAGATTGTACTTTCTGGAAAAATGTCCTCTGGTCTGATGAAACAAAAATGGAACTGTTTGGCCATAATGACCATCGTTATGTTTTGAGGAAAAAGAGGGAGGCTTGCTAGCCGAAGAACACCATCCCAACCGTGAAGCATGGGGGTGGAAGCATCATGTTGTGGGGTGCTTTGCTGCAGGAGGGGCTGGTGCACTTCACAAAATAGATGGCATCATGAGAAGGAAAATTATGTGGATATATTGGAGCAACATCTCAAGACATCAGTCAGGAAGTTAAAGCTTGGTCGCAAATGGGTCTTCCAAATGGACAATGAACCCAAGCATACTTCCAAAGTTGTGGCAAAATGGCTTAAGGACTACAAAGGCAAGGTATTGGAATGGCCATCACAAAGCCCTGACCTCAGTCCTATAGAAAATGTGTGGGCGCAATTGAAAAAGCGTGTGCGAGCAAGGTGGCCTACAAACCTGACTCGGTTACACCAGCTTTGTCAGGAGTAATGGGTCAAAATTCAGCCAACTTATTGTGGGAAGCTTGTGGAAGGCTACCTGTAACGTTTGACCCAAGTTAAACAATTTAAAGGCAGTGCTACTAAATACTACTTGAGTGCATGTACACTTCTGACCCACTAGGAATGTGATTAAAGAAATCTGAAATAAATCATTCTCTACTATTATTCTGACATTTCACATTCTTAAAATAAGGTGGTGATCCTAACTGACCTAAAGACGGGGAATTTTTACTTGGAATAAATGTCAGGAATTGTGAAACTGATTTTAAAGTATTTGGCTAAGGTTTATGTAAACTTCCGACTTCAACTGTACTTCTTCTAGGTAAGCCTACTTTGCAGTTATCATTTTAATTGAGAAGGTTTTGGGGAAAGTATTTGTCAACCCTCAAGATGGTTATCACATCAACTAGCTACGCAAGAAATGATAGAGATGTGCGCACCACACAGACTGATGGGCAATATTGCTGTAAACTGTCATATTGTTTCACTTGGCTTTTTTTTAGCCAATAGTGGCTAACCAGGGGTGGGATCATGTTGCGTTGATAGTAGCTGGGAACTTGCAGTGTCTGATACATTTTGAGATTTGTTTATGACACGTACTTTCAGAATTGTTTGGCGAGCTACTCATAGGTGGGTTGCTAGGTACTGGTAGCTCATGATTGACCTGTTGGAGACCCCATGCAGTAGATTATGCTAAAAATACTATTCATGGACCATATGACAAATGACACCAAATTTGGAATGCAGGCCCATGGTGCATGTCTTGATTTAGTTTGAAAAGCTAAGGGATTGGTCAAAAGATGGCTGAGTTATTGACACAAAAAAAAAGATTTTACGTGCCAATCTAAACCCCTGTAAATGTGCTACACAGTGGGCTATCAACTTAACTTGTCATCGCTATCATGGATGTCCCTAAAACGAACCAAAATTAATTTGGTAATTATATCTTAAAAAAACAAGACCGCTCTTAACAACTCATTCTTTGTATATGTAACGCTAATGCTCAAAATCTTGCAATCATCTTCTCCTCATGAACCATACGTCAGATTCACTCCAGATTTTTTTGTTTTGTTTGAATTGTTAGTTTTTAATGGTTTTGAGAGAAAAAATATGGCCACTTTGTACCAATAGATGCTAGAAGTCTTGTCATGAACCATGGTATATAGACTCAACTAATTAGCCTTTAATGAACTTCAGTGATTTTAATTGCCTCATTCAAAGTCGGCCATGCTACACCACTAGATAGCACCATATCACATCAGGGCTATAGGAACTGAACCGATGGATATGGAGCCATGAAATTTGGTATGTCCTTAGAAGTAGTGTAAATGTCATTGAAACCTTCGATGGCTGCCTGTTTTTTTATTAGCGTAAATTCAGTTTTCCTCCATGATGAAGTTGATCTGTATAAAACGTTAGTTATGCATGAGGTTTGATTAATACACTGAAGTTTAGCCTGGCAACGCATGCAGTACAGTCACCAGTGAAAGTCTACACACTATTCACATTTTACTAAAAAGGAATACATTGAGCATTTTTTTCCCTACACCTCTACACAACATACTGCACATTTTCAAAGTGAAAGAAAAATTCTAGAACATTTTCCAAATAAATACAAATTATTGCGTTTAGTAGTCGGTGGAAGCACCTTTGGCAGCCATTACAGCGATGAATCATTTTGAATCACAGGAGGTTGGTGGTAACTTAATTGGGGAGGGTGGGCTTGTGGTAATGAGTGGAATGGTATCAAACACATGGTTTGATGTCATTCGCTCCGTTTCAGCCATTATTAGGAGCCGTCCTCCGCTCAGCATCCTCCACTGTTTTGAACCATTTTCTACCAACTTTGCGTGACTCGTGTAATTTGTGTAATTGTCCCGCTGAAAAATAAGACTCTATCCCAGGGTTTTCAGAAGACCGAGGCGGGTTTTCCTCAAACTTTTTAACTGGGCGATGCTCCCTTCATAATTATTTAGATCCCAACAAACTCCTGAGTCCCTGCCAGTGACAAGCATACCCATAACATGGTGCTGCCACCACAATGATTCACAGCTGTGATGGCTGTCAAAGGTACTTTCACCAAGTATTAACTCCGGGGTGTGAAGACATACGCAATCAATAAGAATAGCTTTCTTTGTATTGCTTTTTCATTACAAGTCACTATGTGCTTCGCATCATAAAATAAAAGTACTAATGAAGAAACAAAGACCCTGGAGGGAAGAGAATGAAAAAAGATAATTGAAATCATACATAAAAGTATTCAGTAGAGTTTTAAGAATAGGCACTGAATCTGCAAGCCTGATTCTAGGGGCCCTAAGGGCATTTGCCATGTCTCCTTTCATTTTCAACCTAGACTTTGGCATGGTCAACAGTGCCCTGCCAGAGGATCTCAGGCTACGTCCTGCCTCGTAGGCTGCGTCCTGCACTTATTTTATTATTTTGTTATTTGGAAAAGGTGTATTTAAAAAAATTAAAAATTAAAATTCTTTCACTTTGAAAATGTGTAGTAGATCTGTATGGGAAAAAAATCTAAATTATATACACAGTACCAGTCAAAAGTTTGGACACACCTACTCTTTCAAGGGTTTTTATTTTTAATATTTTACAATTTTCTACATTGTAGAATAATAGTGAAGACATCAACATTATGAAATAACACGTATGGAGAAAATCTAAATATATTTCAGATTCCTCAAAGTTGCTACCCTTTACTTTGATGACAGCTTTCCACATTCTTGGCATTCTCTCAACCAGCTTCACCTGGAATGCTTTTCTTGAACTAGTTCACACACATGCTGAGCACTTGTTTCCTGATTTTTATTCACTCTGCGGTCTAACTCATCCCAAACCTTCTCAATTGGGCTGAGGTCGGGTGATTTGTGGAGGCCAGGTCATCTGATGCATTCCATCATTCTCCTTCTTTTTGTCAAATGGCCCTTCTAACGACCTACCCCAGCCAAACCCAGCCTGGATTCGAACTAGGGACTGCGGGGATGCTTCTTGCACTGAGATGCAGTGCCTTAGGCCGCTGCGCCACTCGGGAGCCATATCCTGATTATGGGTCAGATGTATAGAGACAATTTTGAGAATGGGGAGCAGGTACAATGGCAGGTAGTCTGTATCCCACATGCTGGATATCCTATGTGGTGTATTAACACAACACTAAAAGCAGTAGTGGAGTGGTCTGATAGAGGAGATGCTGTGTGTGGTGGGTATCTCCTCAATGTTGTACTCATTAAGGCAGAACGTAGCAAAACGTTTTGCCATGGAAAAGTAAAATGAGTGTTTCTTATCGGCCTAATGAACCCCCCCACTGACTGTGAATGATGCCCCTCACTCTCTGTGTTTAGGATCAGAAGAGTGCATGGTGGTGGAAAAAGAGGGGAGCGGAATGAAAAGCTCAGCATTTTAAGTGTTTACGGTTTGTACCAAGTGGGCAGATTTTTATCTGCCACGGCAGTGCCGGATCCAGGGAGGGGGGAATAACGCTGTTGAATACCCGGCCGAATGCACGACAATAGCACTGCTGTGCAAACAATGTGGCCCCACGGCTAGGGCAGTGGACTCACAGGACACAGCTGCCAAGGGCTAGGTCTAGCCTGAACTCCTGTGTTGCTAGCACACTGTAAGTCACTACGTTACCTGCCTAGACCCTGTCATTCCCTCACTTGCTGATTTACTCACTCACCTACGATTTAAAAGCTTTTATGATAGAATCAGAGACATTCTAGTAGATCATTTTTAAGGTCACCAGTATCGAAACAGGCTCCGTATTGGAACAGTCTCTCCATCAATGAACCAGGAAGTGGGCCAGAATAAGCTCACTAAATCAGCTCTGTAGTCTGGGCCAAAATATATACCAAATGGCCCTAAACTTTATAGGCTGAAATCCATACGGAGCGAACTCCTCAATGCCCTTCCCTCCTCCAACTCACTAGGAACTTTGATTCAGATCAGATGAATGTAGGCCTTATAGCACCTATTGAGTAGAATATGATGGACGGATTCTACTGGGGCACCCGAGTGGCACAGTGATCTAAGGCATTACATACAGTTGCAGTCGGAAGTTTACATACACTTAGGTTGGAGTCATTAACTCATTTTTTAACCACTCCACACATTTCTTCTTCACCAACAAACTATAGTTTTGGCAAGTCATACTTTGCATGACACAAGTCATTTTTCCAACAATTGTTTACAGACAGATTATTTAACACAATTCCAGTGGGTCAGAAGTGTACATACACTAAATTGACTGTGCCTTTTAATCAGCTTGGAAAATTCCAGAAAATGATGTCATGGTTTTAGAAGCTTTTTGATAGGCTAACTGACATTTCAGTCAATTGGAAGTGTACCTGTGGATGTATTTCAAGGCCTACCTTTAAACTCTGTTCCTTTGCTTGACATAATGGGAAAATCAAAAGCAATCAGCCTAGACCTCAGTAAAAAAATTGCTTACCTCCACAAGTGTTTCATCCTTGGGAGCAATTTCCAAATGCTTGAAGGTACCACGTTCATCTGTAATAACAATATTACGCAAGTATAAACACCATGGGACCACGCAGCCGTCTTTCCACTCAGGAAGGAGACACGTTCTGTCTCCTAGAGATGAACATACTTGGTTGCGAAAAGTGCAAATCAATCCCAGAGCAGCAGCAAAGGACATTGGAAAGATGCTGGAGGACACGGGTACAAAATATCTATATCCACATTAAAACGAGTCCTATATCGACATAATCTGAAAGGCCGCTCAGCAAGGAAGAAGCCACTGCTCCAAAACCGCCATAAAAAAGCCAGACTACGGTTTGCAACAGCACATGGGGACAAAGATAGAACTTTTTGGAAACATGTTCTCTGGTCTGGTGAAACAAAAATGGAACTGTTTGGCCACAATGACCATCGTTATGTTTGGAGGAAAAAGGGGGAGGCTTGCTAACTGAGGTACACCATCCCAACCGTGAAGTACGGGGGTGGAAGAATCATGTTGTTGGGGTGCTTTGCTGCAGGAGGGACTGGTGCACTTCACAAAATAGATAGCATTATGTGGATATATTGAAGTAACATCTCAAGTCATCAGTCAGGACGTTAAAACTTGGTCGCAAATGGGTCTTCCAAATCGACAATGACCCCAAGCATACAACAAAGTCCAGGTATTGGAGTGGCCATCACAAAGCACTGACCTCAATCCTATAGAACATTTGTGGACATATCTGAAAAAGCGAGCATGGAGGCCTACAAACCTGACTCGGTTACACCAGCTCTGTCAGGAGGTTTGGGCCAAAATTCACCCAATTTATTGTGGGAAGCTTGTGGAAGGCTACCTGTAATGTTTGACCCAAGTTAAACAATTTAAAGGCAATGCTACCAAATACTAATTGAGTGTATGTAAACTTTTGACCCACTGGGAATGTGATGAAAGAAATGAAAGCTGAAAAAAAATCATTCTTTCTACTACTATTCTGACATTCCACATTCTTAAAATAAAGTGGTGATCCTAACTGACCTAAGACGCAGGGAATTTTTACTAGGATTAAATGTCAAGAATTGTGAAAAACTGAGTTTAAATGTATTTGACTAAGGTGTATGTAAACTTCCGACTTCAACTATCTTCCTCCATCACTAATATGCTTACTTACACAATAAAGTATTTCATATTTACTATATTTATTTCTCGTGTTTTTTTTCTTCTAGTAATAGATTGTTATTGATTATTGTATTGTTGTGTTTTGAGTTTGCAAGAACTGCATTTCACTGTACTTTTCACTGTGCATGTGACATTTAAAACATGTAACTTGAAAAGAAGGAATGAAAATGAACTATTTAGGGTGTTATTTTGTTATTATCATTACTATAACCTGCCATTTTAAGAAATAAATTGTGAGCCTTTTGTGAACCCCCCGGCTTAGACTCTTATGGGTTAACTGATAATAAACTGTATTAGCCTATCGTAAACAAATACCGGCTTGCACTTTTTGCTGGCTGTGTAGCCATCTACCGGGTTGTTGTCCTTTCCACAATGACTCCAAAATCCTTCTGAACCAAAATTGGGAATTTCACAATGGTGTTTTTCATATTTCTCCGGTTAGGCCGACGTGAGCCATTTTCGCGTGAGCTAGGCTTGCCAGGGAAAGTACACTTGGGTACTAATTATCACGTGGGGGGATGAAACATACGTTTCAGCACCACACAAATAAAGGACAGTTCCCTGATCCACTGCATGCGTGGCTGGTAGCCTAGATGTCTGCCTCACCAGTCACAGAATGGAATTTGCAACACAACAAGCTTTTAAGTTTGTAAAATAATACAATTTTATAATGGTTTAAAATGTTTCCGACCCGCAATATAATTGTTCTGAACCGTGAGCTGACCCACGGGTTGAAAGAATGTTTTCTTTCCACACGCCAGCTGATTTTGTATATATATTTTTTTGCTGGTTAACCGCCTGCTGGTTAACCGTGGGTACCCGATACAATGCAGGACTCTCGTTCAGAGGGTGGCCACATGGCAGGTCAGCTAACCAGGAGAACTGAATCAGCTGATTCGTCACACACACTCCTAACTTCAACATATCCCACTCCGGAAATGAAACATCTTGAGTGTTTTGAGGAAAGAGCACACTCACAAACCACAACATTCTTGGCACTAGTTTCATCTACTCTTGATTTTCTAGGTGTGTCCCTACTCTTGAAATCCTCTGCTATTTACATTCCTATCAGACCAACACAAATCTGTGAGTTTCCCATGATTTATGCTGTGTAATATCAGGATGTATGGTCTATGATTGTCTTCTTTGACTTGGGCATGAGAGTTGTAAGAGGCCCTCATTTAGTTGAAACCCTGCTCTCTCCTTATCAGGGTCACTGCTGAACTTTCAACAAATGGATATGGTTGTATGTTTTTGTGCATCTGTGTGGATGATGAGTGTTCCTTATCCTCTCACAAGTCATCAAAATAAAATCGCTGTTATCTCCAAGCTAGTCTTAAATAACTTTCACAGTGTCCAATCGTAGTGATGTTGTTGTGCTCTACTTTGATAACCAACGGATAAGATGTCTAACCTCTGACCCCTCTCTTCTCTTGCAGGACCGGAATCGGCCCTTTGATGCATTTAGCTTGCACTCTTTGGAGAATTCCTTAATGGATATGATAAGGACTGATCATGACAAAGGTAAACCACACCTTGGTGGTGGCCCACCAATGAGTATCGCTGATATTATATGGAGGAATCATTTTGCAGGTTAGGAATATTCATACATCCACGCTTGTTTTTTAAATTTTATTTAGGCTTCAACAACAAAAAATGTCAAAAAAGTTATATTTGCCTTTTATCACCAATACAATCTAGTTTTTGCGATCATACATTTTATGCGATAAATTAACCACTGGCCTAACCTGCAAAATCAGACACAATTTTCTTGCACTCTGTGTGTGGTGTATGCGTTTTAAAATATTCCTTACAAGCTGCTTCTGCATTTTCTCCTGACTTTAATCAAATCCTCGTGATCACATTTTTGCTTCTGTTTCCCGGGTTAATATTGTGGTCGGTCACATGTAAATAAATATTTATATTGATGGCACCTGTGTCATGGTATATTGCAATGTTTTGAGTGACCGTGTGTGATTGATTGTTCACGTGTGTGTGTCCTCCTTTTTGTGTGCCTTTTTGAAGGTGTCTGTTTGCGTGTGAACCATTTATTTATTACTACCGTAATCATTGACGGTCTTTTATTTGGTGCCGTTATGGCACAGTGAAGGTTCTAGTCAGATTGTATTTGTTCCTGTTATTAAGTTAGGAGGAAGGATGTTGGAGGAAGTGAAATTGGTATGAACCCGAGCTAATGTTACCCCTTACAGGCTTCTCCTCTTCTGCCGGATGACTATAACATTAATTCAAACTCATTTGGCGTCAAAGAAATGGGTTCAAATGTGTCTGTTTGATACAAAGAACTATCAACGCAATTATTCCAATGCCTTATTTCAGAGAAACACAAAAGTAGCCCTGGGTCTATCTTTATCTGAGCATAGAGAGTTCACTGTGAAAAGCAACATCTTGTTTTGTAATGGAGAGACCTCCCAAATTCTTTGAACAACACATGTCTGTCACATTGTATGTCACAGACTCAGAATCTTTGAGATAATTCTGTTAGTTCACATGCCTATTATGAAAAAGGACTCCATTGCGTTCAGATCCCTGTTGGCCTATTGCCCACTGTCATGTTCAGTGTTGTTTTCTTAGCCTGCCAGACAATGGAAACGCTTGGGAGGTGTGGAGTTGGGAGGGGGGTATTATGAGTAGCGGCCTGCTGCTTTCTTATGCATAGATTCGGTTTTTCAATATTGTGTCAGGAGAGGATTGTTTTATCACCGCAAAGGTCACCCCGGGCAGGCTCGACTTCACTGGAACAAGGGGGAGGAGACAGAGACTTCTCCTGAAAATGTTCCCCTGTGGGAGGGGGAGGGGGCGGGGGGAGGAGGAGGAGGATGATGGTTCCACATTCCTGGCCCAGCACTGTTTACTCCCCTTCCTCATGTCAACAGTGTGTGGCTGTCTTCAGAGAGGCGTGCTGCCACTTGGCCTGTCACAGAGCAGGTCTTCCCTGTTGGTGTCCTCCTCCCCTCCCTCGGCTTCGCTGGCTTTGGCTGCCCTAATACAGTAATGCACAGGACAGCCATCTATTTGTGCTGTCTTGCCAACGGTTATTGACAATGGACGCTGACTCTGAACATAGGAGTTACAAGACAGCACAAACAGATCTGGGACCAGGCTAAGGGACAGCTACCAAGATCAGTCACTTGTACTCAGGGGTAAAAGTAGGTGCAGAAATATGGTCCTGGCTAAAGAAATAGTGGGGGTACGCCATACCATTTAAAACTGAGATTATCACAATAATTTACACATTATCGCAAGAAAGCTATAGGCTATTAGACCATTATTTAACATTACCTCATGATAAATGTGTGAATTGACTTGAGAATCCAGTGATATACGCTCCAAATTGTGTTGTGGTTAGAGGAGAACACTTACATTTTGCCAAGGCGGAGATGAGTGGCAGAGACTGAGGCACAGCGTTGGACGCACCTATTCAGGCTTTAAATGTAGGCCCAATGACAATCTCAGAATTTCATTACAGTACATGTGTAGGTGTTTTATGACCGCTGTGTCTTTTTTAAAAATTCATCATTTAATTCATGCTGGAATTATTTTGTGAGTGGACGACCGTTCATGGGAAGTGACAATCCGATGAAAGCCTCATGACTGTTTTGTGTTTTATGCCAATGCCACGTTAAAGGGTAATAGATGTTAAGTGGTATGACACATCACTAGGCCCGCAGAGATCATATGAAATGAATAGGGATTCTATATTCTATGATTACATGATGTATGGGTTTCCTGTCCCAGGCAGAAATCTACTTTCACCCCTGCTTGCACTTTGTTTATCCATTCCCTGTGTTATTATCTCAAAGTGATGCTGACTCAATGTTGCTGTTGCAGTCATTTAGCTGTGGCGCTGCGCTGCACCACGCCAAAATAATTGCCAAAAAATATGGAACATGAAGAAAGAAAATTCCTCAGACTTCCACATTTACTTTTCCTCAGCAAACAAAATGAGTAATGAATAGACAAATCAGGCAACCTTGTAGTAGAATACTTTTATTTATTAACGTAGTCAACTTCTTGTTTTTTGTTCTATGCAAGATAAATGTTCCTCTCGAGGCGTATTCAAGTAATGAGCGATAGGGAGGGAAATATGCATGACAGTCGATGCACAACAATTCTTGCAATCGCTGGGAAAACAGCAGTTTTATTTGTTAGTTTGTTTATTTATTTCTCAACTCCTAAATATTAGCAAACTACACCATTTTTAAACCCAGAGTTTTTAGAAACAACACAGCCTCTGCAGAGTCCCCAAAAAAACAGATTTGTTCTGGTTTTCGGGGGAAATGGAAAGGGAGCCATTGACCCAACTAACGCTTTTGTATGTTAACAAGGTGACATGACATCTTAACTCTTCCTCCACATTTACTAGATTGATTGAACAGTGCAGAAGAGAACCTCCTCGTCAAGACCAGTATGTAGGAGATCTAGTTCAGGTGTTTATTTTACGCCTGCTATGTTAGGCTGTCAGCAGTATGGTTAGCAGCAGCATGTTTAACACTTAGCAATTAGCTGAGAGTGCATAGGGGAAAGTGGGACTAAATGTAACCGGGTCAATTGTATTTCAACTTGGGGTTGAAATGCCAGCATACCTCAATCATTTTTTTTTAACTTAAAAATTGTGAAACCGATTTACATTTTTTGTAGAGCAAGAGTAGTGGCAACCAGGAAAAAAGTGTTGGGGGTGACATGAAGTGGTTTCTGTGAGAAGTACAGAAAAGGGGTCTCATTACCCTGGGTGGCAGGTTACCCCAAGTTACCCTAGCAGGTAGGCCTACATTATATTCACTGTGTTTATGCAAGTTCTTTGGAACTAAAATTCATCAATAGGATGCTAACTAGTTAAAATATAATAATTGGGATCTAGCTAATCATTATCCCAATGAGGTAAATGCATTTCGGCAACCCCATGCTTCAGCCTATTTATTTATAGTCGCTATGCTGCATCAGTTGGGCTACAGATGACAATGCTTCTTGCTAATAGCATACCTGATAAAATGGACTATGCAATCATTTCTGGATGTGGAAATGATTTTTTAAATTGTCGGCATTATTTTTTATTTGAATTTAACCTTTTATTTAACCAGGTAGGCCAGTTGAGAACAAGTTCTCATTTACAACCTCAACCTGGCCAAGATAAAGCAAAGCAGTGCGACACAAACAACAGCACAGAGTTACACATGGGATAAACAAACGTACAGTCAATAACACAATAGAAATATATATATAGAAGGTGTGTGCAAATGTAGTAAGATTAGGGAGGTAAGGCAATAAATAGGCCATGGTGGCAAAATAATTACAATTTAGCATTGACACTGGAGTGATAGATGTGCAGATGATGATGTGCAAGTAGAGATACTGGGGTTCAAAGAGCAAAAAATAACTATGGGGGTGGGCTATTTACAGATGGGTTGTGTACAGGTCCAGTGATCAGTAAGCTGCTCTGACAGCTGATGCTTAAAGTTAATGAGGGGGATGGAAGTCTCCAGCTTCAGTGATTTTTTTTTTGCAATTCGTTCCAGTCATTGGCAGCAAAGAACTGGAGGAAAGGAGGTGTTGACCAATGAAATATACCTGCTGGAGCGTGTGCTACGGGTGGGTGTTACTATGGTGACCAGTGAGCTGAGATAAGGCGGGGCTTTAGCTAGCAAAGACTTATAGATACAACCTGGACCCAGTGGGTTTGGCAACGAATATGTAGCGAGGGCCATTTTAATTCATTTTGGAGTAGTATGTCCTTTTAAAAACTCACCAGAAGTGAGCTTCTCAGTCCTTCCAATGTTCTCGTTGACAAATTAATCAAACACACCACCACACTAAACTTTCATGCTTGCCATCACTAATTGTTCTTTCAAAGACATTTCTGTAATAACTAGCATTTTAATCCTGATTCAAATCAAATTGTATTAGTCATATGCGCGAATTCAACAGGTTACACCTTACAGTGAAATGCTTACTTACGAGCCCCTTACCAACAAGGCAGTTTAAAAAAATACAGATAAGAATAAGAGATAAAAGTAACAAGTAATTAAAGAGCAGCAGTGAAATATCAATAGTGAGACTATATACAGGGTGGTACCAATACAGAGTCAATGTGTGGGGCCACCGGTTATTTGAGGTAGTATGTACATGTAGGTAGAGATATTAAAGTGACTATGCATAGATGACAACAGAGAGTAGCAGTGGTGTAAAGAGGGGATGTGGGGGGCACTGCAAATATTCTGGGTAGCCATTTGACAAGATGTTCAGGAGTCTTATGGCTTGGGGGTAGAAGCTCTTTAGAAGCATCTTGGACCTAGACTTGGCGCTCCGGTACTGTTTGCCGTGCAGTAGCAGAGAGAACAGTTTATGACGGGTGGCTGGTGTCTCTGACAATTGTTAGGGCCTTCCTCTGACACCGCCTGGTATAGAGGTCCTAGATGGCGGGAAGCTTGGCCCCAGTCATGTACTGGGCCATTCACACCCTCTGTAGTGCCTTGTGGTCGGAGGCCGAGCAGTTGCCATACCAGGCAGTGATGCAACCAGCCAGGATGCTCTTGATGGTGCAGCTGTAGAACCTTTTTGAGGATCTGAGGACCCATGCCAAATATTTTCAGTCTTCTGAGGGGGAATAGGCTTTGTCGTGGTGTGCTTGGACCATGTTAGTTTGTTGGTGATGTGGACACCAATGAACTTGACGCTCTCAACCTGCTCCGCTGCAGCCCCACTCGATGAGAATGGGCGCATGCTCGGTCCTCTTTTTCCTGTAGTCCACAATAATTTCCTTTGTCTTGATCACGTTGAGGGAGAGGTTGTTGTCCTTGCACCACACGGCCAGGTCTCTGACCACCTCCTTATAGGCTGTCTCGTCATTGTCAGTGATCAGGCCTACCTCTGTTGTGTCGTCGGCAAACTTAATGATGGTGTTGGAGTCGTGCCTGGCCGTGCAGTCATGAGTGAACAGTGAGTACAGTGGGGACTGAGCACGCACCCCCGAGGGGCCCCTGTGTTGAGGATCAGCGTGGTGGATGTGTTGCTACCTCCCCCTTATCACCTGGTGGCGGCCCATCAGGAAGTGCAGGATCCAGTTGCAGAGGGAGGTGTTTAGTCCCAGGGTCCTTAGCTTATTGATGAGCTTTGAGGGCACTATGGTGTTGACCACTGAGCTGTAGTCAGTGAATAGCATTCTCACATAGGTTTTCCATTTGTCCAGGTGGGAACGGGCAGTGTGGAGTGCAATGGAGATTGCATTATCTGTGGAAGTCACTTGCCAGTTGGTCAGCGCATGCCTGGAGTACACGTCCTGGCAGTCCGTCTGGCCCTGTGGACTTGAATGTTGACCTGTTTAAAGGTCTTACTCACATCGGCTGTGGAGAGAGTGATCACATAGTCTTCCGGAACAGCTGGTGCTCTCATGCATGTTTCAGTGTTATTTGCCTCGAAGCAAGCATAGCAGTAGTTTTAGCTCGTCTGGTAGGCTCGTGCCACTGGGCAGCTCGGCTGTGTTTCCCCTTGTAGTCTGTAATGGTTTGCAAGCACTGCCACATATGACGAGCGTCAGAGCACGTGTAGTACGATTCGATCTTAGTCCTGTATTGATGCTTTGCCTGTTTGATGGTTCGTAAGAGGACATAATGGGATTTCTTATAAGCTTCCGGGCTCCTTGAAAGCAGCAGCTCTAGCCTTTAGCTCCGTGCGAATGCTGCCTGTAATCCGTTGCTTCTGGTTGGGGTATGTATGTATGGTCACTGTGGGGATGATGTCATCGATGCACTTATTGATGAAGCCAATGACTGATGTGGTGTACTTCTCAATGCCATTGGAGGAGTCCCGGAACATATTCCAGTCTGTACTAGAAAAACAGTCCTGTAGCATCTGCTTCATCTCACCACTTTTTTTATTGATCTAGTCACTGGTGCTTCCTTCTTAAATTTTAGCTTGTAAGCAGGAATCAGGAGGATAGAATTATGGTCAGATTTTCCAAATGGAGGGTGAGGGAGGGCTTTGTATGCGGAGTACCAGTGTTCCAGAGATCCTTTTTCCTCTGGTTGCACATTTAACATGCTGATAGAAATTTGGTAAAATGGATTTAAGTTTACCTGCATTAAAGTCCCTAGGAGAGGCTGCTAGGAGTGTCGCCTCTGGGAGAGCGTTTTCTTGTTTGCTTATGGCGGAATACAGCTCATTCAATGCTGCCTTAGTGCCAGCCTCTGACTGTGGCGAGTGTTGTTTGGGATTACCATCACATGTGCTGAGTGTGTGTGGAGGAGGAAACTGTGTGAGGAATGAGAGGGCATGCAGGGGTGTGTGATGATGAGAATGGGGGGGGTTACACAAGGGGAGTGAATGTGAACCACCCTCTGTCTGGCGGTGAGAAGGGCAAGCCTCTATAGAGTTGACTCTGTGTTTGAAGCGGAGTCAGTCCAGAGACTCAGTCCAGGGGGAGGGAAAGGGAGAGGAGCGGGTGCCACTGACTGCCACTCAATTCTTGTGATCCTCTCCAACTCCTGATTGCTGATTTAAGCTGATCGGAATGGCATGCATGGGGAATTTACGCTCTGTTTTGAAAGGGAGCAGGCAGGTCTGGGATGGCCTGAACAAACAGGCCCGCTGAGCTCAAGTGTGGAGCGTAAGGGTTAGAATTAGGCCTCCACCGCTCCATAGACTGACTAGCATATACCGCCACATGCAAATCAGACGCTCTATTCAAAGCATTCATGTCCACACACACACATCTGCTGCTCAGCTGTTCTGCCTCACATGGCCTTTCAAATGTGACTGTATGCCTCAGCGACGAAGAGTCTCCATTGTCAATTTGTGTGCATTTTAATCAACTTGAGCTTTTGAAAATGGCATTTTATGGGTTTAAAAGGTATTTAGTGATGTTTGCATTACCATAAATGTCAGCAGTGCGTAGAAACATGTAGCCTAGTAATAACAAATAGGCCTGCTGTTTGTTTCTAAAAAGCTAAAGAGTAGCCATTATACGACTGACTTTCATAGAATAAAATAATAAACTCTTGATTGTGTATGTGGGAGAGGGTCATTCTGGGTTGTGTGTGGGGTGATGTGGGCATTTGCAGTGGTTGGATGGAGACTTAAGCAAGTGTGTAGGCTTATGACAGATGGGGTCAGTTTCCTTGTAGGACTACATGCTAAAAGAATGGCATCTATGCTGTGGTTGATTAATGAGAATACACATCTCAACTAGTTTCAACTCTCCAGTCTCTCTAACTTGAGTACAGATCTATTGAGCAATGCTGTTTGTCTTAGTGTGTTTGTTGATTACAAATCAATAGATAATAAAATGGGCGGCAAGAATAAGGTTTTATTGAGAAAGAAGCTAGAGCTTCAGAGGAGTCAGATGGAGAAAGCAGTGAAGGCTGTTTCTTTTGGGTCAGAGAGATGTCACAGAGCCTGACCTTGAGGTAGAAGGTCATCAAAAGGTCACCCAGACCTTCAGGCTCTCTTGGCCAGGCTGACCAATAAGCTGAACTTTACCTAGTCCAGCCAAATGTAGGCTAGGCTAACTCAAATATGCACCTTTAATAGTTTGCTCTATCACTGACGACAATAGAGGATTTCTCTGCACTTTAAACAGTCTGCAATCATTGTTGGGAGATGAGATAATGTTCTTAGCTTTGTTGGAAGTGGTAAAGGTTAGACACACACACCATTAGCTTAGTTTAGCCTTTGTCCATCCAGCCTCTACTAGTACAGTAGTTGATGAGAGAATTTGTATTCTGTTGGCCTTACGTTGAGGGTATTATGTTTTTTGTAGGGAAATAAGTCTCTTAACTCTCATTTCAAGAACATCTAGTGTAAATAAAGCTGTGTCATTAAAAAACCCTTTTGCAATTAGGTTAGCACAGCTGAAAACTGTTGTCCTGATTAAATAAGCAATAAAACTGGCCTTTAGACTAGTATCTGGAGCATCAGCATTTGTAGGTTCGATTACAGGCTCAAAATGGCCAGAAACAAAGCACTTTCTTCAGAAACTCATCAGTCTATTTTTGTTCTGAGTACATTAGTGTCTAGTTGGAGAATCAGATGCCTCACAAGTCCTCAACTAGCAGCTTCATTAAGTAGTACCAGCAAAACACCAGTCTCAACGTCAACAGTGAAGAGGCAACTCTGAGATGCTGGCCTTCTAGGCAGAGTTGCAAAGAAAAAGCCATATCTCAGACTGGCCAGCATTAATAAAAGATTAAGATGGTCAAAAGATCACAGACACTGGACAGCGGAGCTCTGCCTAGAAGGCCAGCATCCCAGAGTCGCCTCTTCACTGTTGACATTGATACTTGTGTTTAACTCTGGGTCCTCATGAGAGCCAGTTTCATCATAGTGCTTGATGGTTTTTGAGACTGCACTTGAAACTGTGAAATGTCTTAAAGTAATGATGGACTGTCATTTCTCTTTGCTTATTTGAGCTGTTCTTGCCATAATAAGGACTTAGCCCTATTTGGTAAAATACCATCTTCTGTATACCCCCCTACCTTGTCACCACACAACTGATTGGCTCAAACTCATTAAGAAGGAAAGAAATTCCACAAATTAACTTTTTAAGAAGTCACACCTGTTAATTGAAATGCATTCCAGGTGACTACCTCATGAAGCTGATTGAGAGAATGCCAAGAGTGTGCAAAGCTGTCATCAAGGCAAAGGGTGGATATTTGAAGAATCTCAAATTTAAAATATATTTTGATTTAACACTTTTTTTGGGGTTACTACATGATTCCATATGTGTTATTTCATAGTGTTGATGTCTTCACTATTATTCTACAATGTAGAAAATTGTAAAAGTAAACAAAAACCCTTGAATCAGTAGGTGTTCTTAAACTTTTGACCGGCAGTGTATATTTAAAAAATAAGGCCCGAAGATGTGTGGTATATGGCCAATATTCCACGGCTAAGGGCTGTTCTTATGCATGACCCAATGTGGAGTGCTTGTATACAGCCCTTAGCCCTGGTATATTGGTCATATACCACAAACCCTCGAGGTGCCTTATTGATATTTTAAACAGATTACCAACATAATTAGAGCATTAAAAAATGATGGTCTGATATACCACGGCTGTCAGCCAATCAGCATTCAGGCCTCGAACCACCGGATCCAAATGTTTCACACCCCTGCTTTAACCAGTATTCCCCACCTCATCCCTATGTTTTGCAATTGTATCAGTCTGCACTTCATCAGAAGTCTGGGGACGAGGGACTTACTGGCTTTGTTCTGAAGGAGGCGGATGACATCCCACTGCCCACTGACTGATCACACACACAGTCTGAGAATAACCCCAGGCCTCGCCCTGAGGTCATGCCACTGAACTGGGGAAAGCAGATGGCCCAGGGCTATTTTAGGGTTTACAGGAGCAACTGTCCACTCTGTCGCCACTAGAATGTCTGGGTGTTACTTATTAGGCACGAAATGGAAGAAAAAGGGACCGCAACAGGGAGGGGACTACGTATGTGTGTCCAATAAAAAGCTGTCATTTTAATTTTCTGTTGCAAAAGGCTTTGCTACGTAGTGCCCTAAAGAATACGACCCTGGTTTAGGTAGGACTGCCATGGACCAAGGCTATTTAATAGGCAAAATATGGAGGCTTTCCTCCCAGTGCAGCTAGAGCTAGAGGGCTGGATATATTTAGTGTTGGCTGTGTGACTTAACACTCGAGTAATGCTGTCAACATTGAGTGTGGCTCATGTCTCATCAATTAGAATAAAATACTTGTTTTTCAGGGTGAGTTAGGGATGTTATCTTCCATATCTTTTGACAGTTTACAGTTTCTGAGAAAGAATGGGGCTAGTTTCTATAGAATATCCTTTTGAAATCCTTTTTTGAAAAATGACATGCTATCTCGGGCATGTCACAATAAGATTTCTACACTCAAGATGGCCACACTACTCTCATTCAGTTGGAATTGGCAGTAGGAGAGAGCGAGGGTGACAATAAACTGTGTGTGTGTGAGATTTGGAAGACGTTTTTTGGGGGGGGTTTTTATCGATGTCAATCAATCAAGATATAGCAGCCACATGATTTGCACAGCAACAAAACATGAGCAAGAAGGGGGATAGATACGTGTCCACGCAGTGTTGCCATATAAGCCCCTCTGTTCTCGTGCTGGATTATGAATCGTAGAGAACCTTGAGGAAATCCACATCTGCTCTCATCTGTAGGACACGATAGCTGCACTGGCTTCTATCCACTCCCCCTCTCTCGTTTTCACCCAAATCTCACTACTAGTTCCACTGATGTTTCCAGCTTTGGAGGAGGACTGGGTCGTATTCATTAAGCACCAAATGGAAGAACACGAACTGAAACAGAAAGGGACTATACTAGAAGTTGTCCAATAAGAACATTTTAGTAATTTACCAGAAGCTCTTATCCTGAGCAACTTACAGGAGCAATTAAGGTTAAGAGCCTTTAGATTTTTCACATAGTCGGCTTGGGAATTCGGACCAGCAACCCTTTGGTTACTGATCCAACGCTCTTAAACGCTAGTCTACCTGCCGCCCTTAGCTTCATTCTGCGTTAATGAATTTGACCCTGGTCTAAACTGTTGAAATGCTTATCTGTCTGCTGCGGCTTAGTTTTGAAACTTCTCTACACCTCGTCTTGTTTGGGGCCATTCCAGCTTACAACACAGTTACGCTTCTGTGTGTGTGTGTGTGTGTGTGTGTGTGTGTGTGTGTGTGTGTGTAAGTAAAACAGATGTCTGCCCCTGCCATTCACCCTTGCTGTGTTAACATACTGGAGAGGCTAAGTGCAGATTTTGAGCACTGTGATGAAACTTGTTGCCCTGTTGGAGCCAACTAGTTAGTTGCACATGTTCTGTTGAGTAATTGATGTAGAAATATCTGCCATTTTAAAGGCAAGGATGAGTTGCTGGACCATCTTTTCATTACGCAAACTCTTGAACCCTGTTTGTCCATGGTAGCATTTTTGCTGCCCATATGTTTGCAATCCAGCCAGTAGTTTAGTGTTGTAGAAAGGAAGGACTGGAGAAGTTTGTCACTGTGTGGTTGTTAATCAAATCATATTTTATTTTGTCACATACACATGGTTAGCAGATGTTAACGCGAGTGTAGCGAAATGCTTGTGCTTCTAGTTCCGACCGTGCAGTAATATCTAACAAGTAATCTATCAATTTCACAACTACCTTTTACACACAAGTGTAAAGGAATGAATAAGAATATGTACATATAATATAGGGAAGAGCGATAGCCGAAAGATATAGGCAAGATGCAGTAGATGGTATAGAGTACAGCATATACATATGAGATGAGTAATGTAGGGTATGTAAACATTATATAAAGTGCCATTGTTTAAAGTGACTAGTGATACATTTATTACATCACATTTTTTATTATTAAAGTGGCTTGAGATTTGAGTCAGTATGTTGGCAGCAGCCACTCAATGTTAGTGATGGTTGTTTAACAGTCTGATGGCCTTGAGATAGAAGCTGTTTTTCAGTCTCTCGGTCCCAGCTTTGATGCACCTGTATTGACCTCGCCTTCTGGATGATAGCAGGGTGAACAGGCAATGGCTCGGGTTGTTGTTGTTGTCCTTGATGATCTTTATGGCCTTCCGGTGACATCGGGTGGTGTAGGTGTCCTGGAGGGCAGCTAGTTTGCCCTCCGGGGATGCGTTGTGCAGACCTCAATACCCTCTGGAGTGCCTTATGGTTGTGGGTGGCGCAGTTGCCATACCAGGCGGTGATGCAGCCCAACAGAATGCTCTCGATTGTGCATCTGTAAAAGTTTGTGTTTCTGGTGATGAGGCAAATTTCTTCAGCCTCCTGAGGTTGAAGAGGTACTGTTTCGCTTTCTTCACCACGCTGTCTGTGTGGGTGCACCATTTTCAATTTGTCTGTGATGTGTATGCTGAGGAACTTAAAACTTTCCACCTTCTCCACTACTGTCCCATCGATGTGGATAGGGGGGTGCTCCCTCTGCTGTTTCCTGAAGTCCACGATCATCTCCTTTTTGTTTTGTTGACGTTGAGTGTGAGGTTATTTTCCTGACACCACACTTCGAGGGGCCTCACCTCCCTGTAGGCCGTCTCGTCGTTGTTGGTAATCAAGCCTACCACTGTAGTGTCGTCTGCATACTTGATGATTGAGTTGGAGGCGTGCATGGCCACACAGTCATGGGTGAACAGGGAGTACAGAAGGCTGAGAACGCACCCTTGTTGGTCTCCAGTGTTTAGGATCAGTGGGGTGGAGATGTTGTTTCCTACCCCCACCACCTGGGGGCGTCCTGTCAGAAAGCCCAGGACCCAGTTGCACAGGGCGGGGTCGAGCTTAATGACGAGTTTGGAGGTTACTATGGAGTTAAATACTGAGCTTGGGTTAGGGCAGTGTGATTGCGATTGCGTCGTCTGTGGACCTATTGGGGCGGGAAGCAAATTGGAGTGGGTCTAGGGTGTCCGGTAGGGTGGAGGTGATATGATCCTTGACTAGTCTCTCAAAGCACTTTATGATGACGGAAGTGAGTGCTACGGGGCGACAGCCTTAGCTTTCTTGGGAACAGGAACAATGGTGGTCCTCTTGAAGCAGGTGGGCACAGCAGTCTGCGATAGGGATTGATTGAATATGTCTGTAAACACACCAGCTGGTCTGCGCATGCTCTGAGGACGCGGCTAGGGATGCCGTCTGGGCCGGCAGCCCTGCGAGGGTTAACACGTTTAAATGTTTTACTCACGTTGGCTGCGGTGAAGGAGAGCCTGCAGGTTTTGGTAGCGGGCCATGTTGGTGGCACTGTATTGTCCTCAAAGCGAGCAAAGAAGTTGTTTAGTTTGTCTGAGAGCAAGACATCGGGCCCGTGGCGGGGCTGGTGTTATTTTTGTAGTCTGTGAATTACTGTAGACCCTGCCACATACTTCTCGTGTCTGAGCCGTTAAATTGCGACTCTACTTTGTCTCTATGCTGATGCTTAGCTTGTTTGATTGCCTTGCGGAGGGAATAGCTACACTGTTTGTATTCACTCATGTTTCCGGTCACCTTGCCCTGATTTAAAAGCAGTGGTTCACGCATTCAGTTTTGCTCTAATGCTGACATCAATCCACAGTTTCTGGTTGGGGATTTATGCACTTTCTAATAAACTCGCTCACAGAATCAGCGTATACATCAATGTTGTTGTCTGAGGCTATCCGGAACATATCCCAGTCCACATGATTGGAGCAATCTTGAAGCGTGGAATGAGATTGGTCGGACCAGCGTTGAACAGACCTGAGCACGGACGTTTCCTGTTTTTAGTTTCTGTCTATAGGATGGGAGCAACAAAATGGAGTCAAAGATAGATGCTCATTTGTCTTTGGATACAGTGAGTCATAACTTAACTATAAAACTGCTAGAGTGATTCCTCATGAAACCAGGACAACAAAATACCGCAATTTTGAGGATATTCACTATATTTTATCAATAGAATGGTCTTTTTGAAGGAAGGATTGGTGACATATTTGACATTTTGTATCTAAAAGCATAATTGAGAAATATTTAATCAAAGTTGGAATATTTATGACATTTGGGCCTTACCCAGGCCTCGAAGACGCAAATTAAGGTAAAATAAAAAACTGCAGTATTTGTTTGTGTGTATGAAAGTGATCGAGCCAGAATGATAGAGGGGTACTTTTGACAGTACTAGGGTCTGTACCAGGAAGTCCTTTCACTGGCTGGTGTTGAGGTGGAGGATGCCTGGGCATGTCCACAACACACGGACAGCCAGGCCTTGTGACGCTTTCCCGTTGTCTCTAGAGCAGAATGCATGCTCTGTCAAATTCTTTGCATTGGAGTGTCCATTGTTTGTGTGTGTGAGCTGCGACGTATGAGAGCGAGAGAATTGAATGACTGTTTTCCATAGCCTAATCTACACCATTTTTTGTTGTTCATCACACACACGTTTGCCCTGGTTTGGTTTCTCAATGATACTAGTTTAGTTTCCGTGGGTGTCTTTTTACCAGGTTATGTCGACAGTTATAACGTACGTAAAATATAACATGTATGCGACATCTTGTCCCCTCAGAACATTTGCATTAAAAAATCTGTTTCGTGTTAGCAGTTCTACGTCTTGTGTTGTTGGTGTGGAGCGTGATGAGGGTTTGTGTTTTAGACACTTATGTAGGGCCTACATGCAGGTTATAACCTGTAATATCTTGTTTTTCTACAGGACGCATGGGTCTGAACTTCCACCACCCTGGAGCAGAGCACATTACGCCATTAAACAGTGAGTAGTATTTCAGAACATACAATAGGCTACGTTTCTCTTTGTAAATCCCTCTGTATGTTATTATGGATGTACGTATTTGTGCTTTAGCTGTGGCATTCGGTTTGACAGGCAAAGTGTTGCTTCTCTGTTGTATGGAAACTTGCAATAAGAAACCTATTCCGAAGTAGTGTCATCATGAACACACCTATGCAGGATGCCTCAGGATATGCCATAGGGTTGAGGCAGGGATCGCCACAGGGCCCATGCCCATACACAGCAGGGCACAGATGCCCTCCCTTGCTAATCCCACCTCTCACCCCAAGTATTAAACCCAGCATGGGAGCTATCTCTCAGCGCAGAGCTGCTGGGGGGAAACCACAGCGACGACCCCTGAATACCGGTTCTAAAAATATCCGACCTGTAACACTAGATTACCCCCCTTTGGTCTCTGAGAGAGATTTTGTTTTTCATAATGTCACTTTGTCTCCCTTTGTCCAGTTTTTTTCTCTCTCTCTCTTTTCCCTCCGAGTTAGAAAGTGAGTTGGCAAAAGTCTCTTCCTTTCAGCGTTGTCAAAACTTTAGTGAGAGGAGAGCGGATTGGGGTGTCCATGGTGACTGGTGGAGCTCGGCTCAAGACATCTGGGAGTGTTAGTCGAGCCTTGGGTCATGATCATTAGGCACCAAATGAGAGAGAACTGACTAAAACGGGGAGGGCTACATGGACTTGTCCAATAAAAAATGCTCATTTTTGTTTAACATTGCAAAAGGTTTTTAAACGTTTTCGGTTGCGTGGCCTTAGGAACACGACTGTGGTTTCTCCACACTCGCCTGGTTGGGGATGCCAGCAGGGGAAGCAGTGAGAAAAGAGAGGAAATGATGATGGATGGAAAAGGAGAAGATATCCAACAAGGTTTATAGTAACTTGTTTTACTGCTGTCACAGCTTGACAACACTGTGCTGTCTGTTTTCTCTTCAACTTGTTATTTTCATCATCAGTCCTTTTGGAAAACACATTTCAAATAGATGTTAAACTGCTGTTCTGGAGGGTTTAACTTAAGCACAGATCTCAGATCTGCACGGAGCTCTGGAAACTGTCATCATTGACCCTCGCAGCTGTAGTCTCCAATGTCAACACTGCTTTAGATGTGAGGAAAGCTGGTTAACGTTAGTCTACTCTTCGTCTCTCCATTGTCTCAGCTGTATGAAGCCTTGTAGCCGAGAATCTGTCTGACACATTCTCTCATTTTCCACTGATTTTTGTGGCTGAGATGGAGGATGAACCGTAAGGCCTACAACATTGATTTATGGTTGAAGATGAACTGATAGCTTAGGAGAAGTGTAAGGGCCGAGCAGATCAGTTTTAATAACTGCTCATCTCTGTACAACAGTGTCCTGAAGCTGTGCAGACATAACAAACACACACGCTCCTCAGTCTGGACGATCTTCCAGTCATCCCTTCAAAAATCTCCTCTCTGACACTCGCGTGTTAGTATGTGCTTATTTCTGTTCCTCCCTCACGCTCATCCTCCTCGTCTTATTCTCCCTCGCCACAGTGACTGACAGTTTCCCAACAGCACTTACTAGTCTACACTAGATCAGTGGGTTCCACCCTTCTACCATTTTCCCCTTGTTGCTAGGTGCCTTTGTCTCTCTTAAGGCCCTGACAGTGGGAGAATAAAACGGAGAACGTTGGTCTGAACAACTGTGCTCTGGTGAGATGAGCCAGAGTTTTAATGAAACCCAGTAAGAGAAAAGGCCTGGGTACAATGTCTCTGTCAAGAGCTGGGGGGGGGGGTGTGGGGAAAGGGCACCAGCACAATGGAAAGCCCCATATTGGTTTTTAGGAGAAGACTGTGTTCTCTGTGACACTTGACTGTAAGAAGGTCTGTTTGGCGATGTATTACCAGGAGCCCCTCCTCACTGTCTACTGGCATTAACGTTATAGACTCTATTTGCCTCTTGTAGGCTTTTTTCTCAGCCACAGCAAGGCTCCTATTCAGGCATGTTGGGTGCGTTCAAGGAAGTTTTTTTTATTTTTAGAAATGTAACGTGTGAAAACGCACCCACACCAAATGACACATTTGTTGTGGGCTTTCATGTAAGTCCTTTTTCTACTGTGTTTCCTAAACCTTAGATAACACGTCAAAGGTTTGTTCTGAAAGCCCACGAACACCGTAACTAATGAAATGGATAGACAGGGCACAAAGGCTTATCTCTGTCTGCTGTACCTTTTTTGCATGCTCACTAAATTGAAATCTGCCAGCCAACCCTATCACATGGTAGGACAGTCATCCTCTAACAGTTTTTCTGTCTGGACCCTGTGACTCAGGATGGCACTTCCATGGCTCCGTCCACAGGGCAGCTTGGAGTGGAAATGTCCCACTGTATAGACTCTGTTTCACTAGTTCATGATAATGACTCATGACATCTGTCTGTCTATGCATGTCGCTTTATCAACCACATTCATACATATTGACGCTGGGCAGAAAGAAAAGGAAATGTGAGCTAGGTAGTAGTCTGTGTTTATTGCCTGATTATAATCTGCATAATATGATTGTCATTGCTCTGTTATTGCAGGTGAATATTTCTCAGTAGTAAGGCGTATTATAACATCGCTCATCCTACTCTAGTCTAGTCTAGCCCAGGAGTAGCAGGTTTCCTGTGGGCTACTGCCAGCTAACCCATAATGAAGCCTTGTTTGCCTCCATCGCTGATGATTAGGTGTGGCCGTCTGTGGTTTCACTGTTGCCTTGGTGATGTTCTGCCTGGTTGTCTTCCCACAAAACCCATGTCTCTGTCCCTCTCCTTTCCATACCCCTCTGTCTCTCTCTCCCTCCATCTCTCCCTCCCTCTCCCACTGTTCACAAGCAGCCAGGAGCTATGGCCGCAGAAGAGGTAACTTTTGGAATTTTACTGTGTTTCTGCTTGCCAAAATGAATTGGATGCACGAGCACAATTGCTTGTCTGTCTGTACGGACGTGTCTCTTTCCAGGGCTGAGGGTTCTAGTGTGAAGTCACATGATCTGCCTTCGTCTGTGCCGTGATTGGATGAAATCATATTAATTTGCACACTTTTTTTTTTTAACGTTATTGCATTTAATGAATTTGGGGAGAGGTGGATGATTACAGTACATTCGGAAAGTATTCAGACTCCTTGACTTTTTTCACTTTTTGTTACGTTATAGCCTTATTATAAAATGGATTAAGAAAAATATACACAAAGCAAAAACAGGTTTTTATATATTTTAGCATATGTATTTTTTTAAAAATCACATTTGCATAAGTATTCAGACCCTTTACTCAGTACTTTGTTGAAGCACCTTCGTCAGCGATTACAGCCTCACTGTCAGGTTGGACGGGGAGCGTCGCTGCACAGATATTTTCAGGTCTATCCAGAGATGATTGATTGGGTTCAAGTCCGGGCTCTGGCTGGGCCGCTCATGGACATACAGAGACTTGTCCAGAAGCCACTCCTGCATTGTCTTGGCTGTGTGATTAGGGTTGTTGTCCTGTTGGAAGATGAACCGTCACCCCAGTCTGAGGTCCTGAGCGCTCTGGAGCAGGTTTTCATCAAGAATCTCTCTGTACTTTGCTCCGTTCATCTTTCCCTCGATCCTGACTTGTCTCCCAGTCCCTGCTGCTGAAAAACATCCCCACAGCATGATTTTGCCACCACCATGCTTCACTGTAGGGATGGTGCCAGGTTTCCTCCAGACCTGATGAGAATCTGGTTTCTCATGGTCTGAGAGTCCTTTAGGTGCCTTTTGCAAACTCCAAGTGAGCTGTCATGTGCCTTTTACTGAGTGGCTTCCATCTCTAACATAAAGGCCTGATTGGTGGAGTGCTGCAGAGATGGTTGTCTTTCTGGAAGGTTATCCTATCTCCACAGTGGAACTCTGGAGCTCTGTCAGAGTGATCTCCCTGACCAAGGCCCTTCTCCCCCGATTGCTCCTTGGTTCCAAGCTTCTTCCATTTAAGAATGAGGGAGGCCACTGTGTTCTTGCGGAATTTCAATGCTGCAGACATTTTTTTTGGTACCCTTCCCCAGATCTGTGTCTCGACACAATCCTGTCTCGGAGCTCTATGGACAGTTCCTTCAAACTCATGACTTGGTTTTTGCTCTTACATGCGCTGTCAACTGTCGGACCTTATATAGACAGGTGTGTCTTTTCAAATCATGTCCAACCAATGAATTTACCACAGGTGGACTCCAATCAAGTTGAAGAAACATCTCAAGGATGATCAATGGAAACAGGATGCACCTGAGCTCAATTTTGAGTCTCATAGCAAAGTGTCTGAATACTTATGTAATTAAGGTATTTATTATTATAATTTTTTTATACATTTGCCAGAAATGGTCATTTTGGGGTATTGTGTGTAGATTGAGGATTTAAAAAAAAATGTAATCCATTTTAGAATGCGGCTGAAACCTAACAAAATGTGGGGAAGGGGTCTGAATTCTTACCGAATGCACTGTACTTCCGAATTTTGTATCCAAAACCTTTGTTTTCTCTCTAGTATTCTGAGTCGTTGTGCTAAGCCTGATTTTATATGGTATAGGCATCTGTATTGACTACTACTTGTGTATTATTAATGAATTGACATGTATCGAACCAAGTCCATTTGGAGCTGTTTAAAAATACATGTTTTTTTACAAGGTATCATAAAAACATTGAAGTACACTGACTCAGAAACTATTTACAGTGGGGTAAAAAAGTATTTAGTCAGTCACCAATTGTGCAAGTTCTCCCACTTAAAAAGATGAGAGGCCTGTAATTTTCATCATAGGTACACTTCAACTATGACAGACAAAATGAGAAAAAAAATTCCTGAAAATCACATTGTAGGATTTTTAATGAATTTATGTGCAAATTATGGTGGAAAATAAGTATTTGGTCACCTACAAACAAGCAAGATTTCTGGCTCTCACAGACCTGTAACTTCTTCTTTAAGAGGCTCCTCTGTCCTCCACTCGTTACCTGTATTAATGGCACCTGTTTGAACTTGTTATCAGTATAAAAGACACCTGTCCACAACCTCAAACAGTCACACTCCAAACTCCACTATGGCCAAGACCAAAGAGCTGTCAAAGGACACCAGAAACAAAATTGTAGACCTGCACCAGGCTGGGAAGACTGAATCTGCCATAGGTAAGCAGCTTGGTTTGAAGAAATTAACTGTGGGAGAAAAAAATAGGAAATGGAAGACATACAAGACCACTGATAATCTCCCTCGATCTGGGGCTCCACACAAGATCTCACCTCGTGGGGTCAAAATTATCACAAGAACGGTGAGCAAAAATCCCAGAACCACACGGGGGGACCTAGTGAATGACCTGCAGAGAGCTGGGACCAAAGTAACAAAGCCTACTATCAGTAACACTCTACGCCGCCAGGGAATCAAATCCTGCAGTGCCAGACGTGTCCCCCTGCTTAAGCCAGTACATGTCCAGGCCCGTCTGAAGTTTGCTAGAGAGCATTTGGATGATCCAGAAGAAGATTGGGAGAATGTCATATGGTCAGATGAAACCAAAATATAACTTTTTGGTAAAAACTCAACTCGTCGTGTTTGGAGGACAAAGAATGCTGAGTTGCATCCAAAGAACACCATACCTACTGTGAAGCATGGGGGTGGAAACATCATGCTTTGGGGGTCTTTTTCTGCAAAGGGACCAGGACGACTGATCTGTGTAAAGGAAAGAATGAATGGGGCCATGTATCGTGAGATTTTGAGTGAAAACCTCCTTCCATCAGCAAGGTTTATTGAAGATGAAAGATGGCTGGGTCTTTCAGCATGACAAGGATCCCAAACACACCGCCTGGGCAACGAAGGAGTGGCTTCGTAAGAAGCATTTCAAGGTCCTGGAGTGGCCTAGCCAGTCTCCAGATCTCAACCCCATAGAAAATCTTTGGAGGGAGTTGAAAGTCTGTGTTGCCCAGCAACAGCCCCAAAACATCACTGCTCTAGAGGAGATCTACATGGCGGAATGGGCCAAAATACCAGCAACAGTGTGTGAAGACTTACAGAAAACATTTGACCTCTGTCATTGCCAACAAAGGGTATATAACAAAGTATTGAGAAACTTTTGTTATTGACCAAATACTTATTTTTCACCATAATTTGCAAATAAATTCATTAAAAATCCTACAATGTGATTTTCTGGATTTTTTTTCTCATTTTGTCTGTCATAGTTGAAGTGTACCTATGATGAAAATTACAGGCCTCTCTCATCTTTTTAAGTGGGAGAACTTGCACAATTGGTGGCTGACTAAATACTTTTTTACCCCACTCTATGTCCTGAATAGAAGGAATGGGTGCTGCCTTCATGCTCTTCTCTGATTTGGAGTGTTCAACTAATTCCTATTTTCTCACTGAGGAAAACCCTGGTAACATTTGAAACTTTGTTGTTTCAATGCATGCATTTGTTGTATCTAAGAATTATAGGACTTTTTAAGTCTGGCTGTTGGCAGTTCATTAGTCCACTTGTAGATGGCGCTTATGACTCAGCGATCAAATCGGACGGTTATTGTCTTTGTCAGTCCTCCTGTATTTGTCTATACCTGTGTGCCTGTTAGCATGGGAAGTAAAACATATTTGTACAGTAGCCTATGCCTAACAGAGGCCTCTAACATGGTCTACCTCCAGATCTTAGATACATGCAGCTCCATTCAGTCAGTACACAGTCCTCTTTGCTCTCACCTGTAAGAGGTAATCTACTGCTGTGGCAAATGGTCCGCCCTCTTGCCCGCCATCCCTCCTGCGCTCTCCACCCCTTGTTCCTATTGCCTGCAGGAACAAGGCTCTGAAGGACTGTTCTGGGTCAAAGTGGGACTTATAAATGGTGGGTGTGGCAGAGGTGCCGGATTGGCCGCATTGACAAAATGTTGCTGTTTTTTTAAAGCTAATTTCCTGCAATTCTACAAATTTTGCCATGAGGCTGAGAGAAAAAATTGCAGTTTTATCATGCAATCCTTCAAATTTTGCTATGGCTTATGCTATCTAAGTGACTCAAACGTAACAAAATTGGTGAGAGCCCCATGCCATGACAAAAGTATTCCTGAATGCATCATTGGAATTTTAGTGTCACTCTGACTCTACTTTGGTGATTGTTAGTTCTCAGTGGATCTTATTTAAAAATATATAGTTCAATTATATTTTCTACATACTCTATCTGGTTGATCCCGAAGATCATTTAAAAAACATAAATAACATTATTATTTATTCTTTACTTTTTGTACAGAGGTGACCTGAAAAAAAAAAACAGGTGTCTCGCCCGAGGAGGGCAGGCAGGCCCACAATGTTTGACGAATGCAGCAGCATGATGGTGATTTGACCTTCCTCTGTAAGGAGGCTGCTATTGTTACCAGTTATAATAACACCATCTCTCTCTTTCTCTCTCTCTCTTTCATATCCTCCCTGTCTTCTGTTCTGTGCCCTTTTCTTCTCCCTCGCTCTTCTCCCTGTTATCCTTTTTTGTTCTCTCTTTCCCTCTCAATCCCCCCGGCCCTCTCTCTCGCTGCCCCCTCTCTCTTTCCAGGTCGCTCTTCGCTATTTCCCTTTGAGGATGGTTTCCTGGACGACGGTCACGGTGACCCCTCTCTGACCCCGGGGTTGAACTCGCCCACGCGCTGTCAGAACGAAGAGCGGATGGAGCGCTACTCCAGGAAGGTGTTTGTTGGAGGCCTGCCCCCTGACATAGATGAAGGTACAGACGGATGGCAGTGGCACTAGCCTCTGTCCCAAATCTGTTTGTGTTGTCTTGCCATCTCCTATGGACATTGTCAGTGTTTGCCGTGGCAACGGCCATAGATGTTGGCAAGACAGCACAAACAGGTCTTGGACCAGGCTAGCACCTTACTGTACATTCACTATATTTCCTCATAGAATGTCCATGAGCTGCATGGCATGTGATTAATACGTTTAGGGGTTTCGTGCAGGCTAGGATGGTAAGGAGGGAGGAGAGATATACAAGCCAGATGAGGGTCTGCAGATGTATTTTGGTGGTCTGCTGGTTCAGTGGGCTAAATGGGTGGCAGGTAGCCTAGCGGTTAAGAGCATTGGACCAGTAATCGAAACGTCACTGGTTCGAATCCCCGAACCGGCAAGGTGGACAAATCTGCCATTCTGCCCTTGAGCAAGGCAGTTAACCCCTAAGAACAACTTCTCCCTGGACACCGATGACGAGGATGTTGATTTACGGCAGCACCTTTCTGATTCGGAGGGTTTAAATACAGAAGACCCATTTCAGTTAAATGAAGTAAGTTGTGCAACTGACTAGGTATCCCCTTTCCCTTCCACCCTAAAGGGCTGGTTTTGTCAGTCTGTATGCTGTCTATCAGTCATGGAGCTGGTTCTCTGGGCCTGTGGACTGACTGGTTATGCTCTGTGGGTTTGTGGCAGTGAGCTGGCAGTCAGTCTGGCAGCAGATGTGACAGTGTGTTATCTCACAGAGTGTGAGTAGGGCCTGAGGGCATAGCAGGACATTGGGAATCTGGAATGGTGACACGGCTCAATGTGGCTCAGACGTGCACGTGAGTAAAAACGCGCACAAACACAGAACACAAAACGCGCCCAAAAAATGCACAGAGAATTAGTGAACAATGCGTGCCCATGGCCTCTTGGAATATTCATGAGTTGCCACAATACAAGGGTTTAATAGGGCTCCCAAGTGGCGCAGCGGTCTAAGGCACTACGTCTCGGTGCAAGAGGCGTCATTACAGTCCCTGGTTTGAATCCAGGCTGTATCACATCCGGCCGTGATTGGGAGTCCCATAGGGCGGCGCACAATTGGCTCAGCCTTGTCCGTGTTTGGCCAGAGTAGGTCATCATTTTAAATAAATTCTTAACGGACTTTTTGATGGCTTGCTTGACATGCAATTGCGCATCATGTGGACAAATATACAGAACAAAAAATATAAGCGCAACATGCAACTATTTCAAAGAGCAAATCAGTCAGATTAAATGAATTAAATAGGCCCTAATCTATGGATTTCATGACTAGGAATACAGATATGCGTCTGTTGGTCACATATACTTTAAAAGAAATGGGCCTCCGATTGGACCTTAGAATCTCGTCACAGTATTTCTGTGCATTTGAATTACCATTGATTAAAATGGAATTGTGTTCGTTGGCCATAGGTTATGCCTGCCCATACCATAACCCCACCACCACTCTGTTCACAGAGAGTTGTGAGGCCTGTTGGACGTAGTGCCACATTCTCCAGAAAAAAACACTAGAGGTGCCGTATGGTAGAGAAATGTTTATTAAATTCTCTGCCAACAACTCTGGTGAACATTCCTGCAGTCAGCATGCCCATTGCACCCTCCCTCAACACTTGTGACATCTTTGGTACTGTGTTGTGTGACACAACTGCACATTTTAGAGTGGCCTTCTATTGCCCCCAGCACAAGGTGTATCTGTGTAGTGATCATGCTGTTTAATCAGCTTGTTGATGTGCCACACCTGTCCGGTGGATGGATTCTCTTGGCAAAGGAGAAATGCTCACTAATAGGGATGTAAAGAAATGTGTGCACACAATTTGAGAGAAATATGCTTTTTGAGCGTATGGAACATTTCTGGGATCTTTTATTTCAGCTCATGAAACATGCGACCAACACTTTACATGTTGCGTTAACATTTTTCTTCTGTGTAGTTTCCATGGGAAATTGCTCCATGACCATGGTAATTTCATTAAAAAAAATATTTCAACAGATGAGATCACCAACAGCTTCCGTCGCTATGGACACCTGGTTGTGGATTGGCCCCACAAAGCCGAGAGCAAGTCCTACTTTCCGCCTAAAGGTAAGAACAGTTTGTTCACACCGGTCTGTAAAATAACCTTTTTTTCAATGAAGAAATAAGGAATGTTTGTGGAAGACCTCCTCCTGACATAGGATTAACCAACAACATTAACCAATCAACAATTCCTTTACAAGTCTACAGTAACAAATTGTATTGTTCAGTCATTGTCTCAGAGAGCATGCTGCGCTGCTATGGCGTGGGTTGTGTGGGAAGGTTTACGATACCCAGAATTCAAGGATCACCCAGGTCTCGAGTTAAGGCGTCTATTTATTTATATGGCCTCCTGCTGCTATTTCAGGGATAGAAACACACACACACACACACACACACACACACACACACACACACACACACACACACCCTCTGTGGTGTCTCATTACAGGCTCCTGAAGGGCCCAGAGCACTCAGACCAGAGGAGAGAGAGAGAGGGAGAGAGAGTTTTTCTGTCAATACCGGGAGAGTGCAAAGGCTTTCTCCTGCCCCTGGCCACCGGCCCTCTTGGGTTTCATTTGGACAGGTGACCATAGCGGGGAGAGGGCCCTTCCTTCCAGGCCCCTGTATCACTTCACTCCGGCCGCCCCTCCACACACTTCAATGTGTCATTAAGGAAACTATTAAAGCAGAGGGTTGGAAATGGCTGACATTCCTCAGGCATATGGTAATACGCTGCATCTGGGGAAGCTGTGAAAATTGCCCGTTTCTTCCCGCGCTCATTTTGGATTTTCCTTTTTTTGGGGGGCGGGGTGTTCAACTTTATTTTCAATAGGCCTCAGCTCGGGGCTCTCTAGTATTCCTAATCTCACGAGGGGAAAATGCAGCATCCTTTTAGGGGAATGAGTTTGAAAGTCAGAGAATTCCTTGTAAGTGAGGGAGGGAAGAATTGGTACGCCACAAGGAAACCACCTCCGCTTGTTGTAATTTCCCACATTTGTTGGTGTTGTAGTGTTGGGCCACCACATGTTTTTTAATAAAGAGCTTGGACAGTCGCCCTTAAAGCCAAGTTCTTAGCTGGAGTGCGAGTGCACATCCTTACGACTGTGTGTGTGTCTGCGCATGTGTGTGTGTCCTATCCTTTCACAGGCTGTAATGGCTGTTTCTCAGATGTGGGATTCCCATTAAGCGGTCATCAATCTCTCCCCATGTTAAAAATGGTTCCAAGCTGACCTAATGGAACTTGGTAGTCACTTCTTCAATCCTGTGTCACATTAAAATGAGCAGTTATGTGTCTCTGTACAATTATGTAATAGTTTTTGGTTTGGGAGATTAGGATGAATCATGTTGTGGCTCCCAGGCCTGAGCAGGGTCCATCTCGGGTCTAAACTGGGATCAGTTGCAAGCCTGGGGCCAGACAGGCAGTTATCCCTGATAAACAGGCCTGAGGTCATTTCACAGGCCACTGCACTGTTCCTAAACTTCCTAGTACATTTGTCCAATGGTGATAGTGTTGGGCTTAGGCAGGATGAGAGAATGGGGACTGTCTGTCTGCCTGCTGGATGATGTCACCAACCGATGAGCTCACTATGACTGTGGTGCTGCTCACACCTGCTCAATGAGCTCTGGCCTGTAGTCCCGGGCGTCACCATTGGAGACGAGCTCCAAACGGTGCTGAAGCTATTTCTGTCCACTCCGTACGGAGGTAGAGCGGGAACGAGGGAGGAAAGGAGGGGGCTCCTTTGGGGGTTTTCGAGTGGCTGCTTTTAGGATAATGTGTCTGTGTCAGAGCCTGGATGCTGGGAGCTTATCTACGCTGTTGTTGGATGAGGCAGGCATAGGCTGGCACAATAGGACAGAGCACCTCCTCTGGCTAGGGGGGCAGATAGTCAGGCCACTCTGTAATGATGCCACTGAAGCTCCCTATACAGTGCCCTCACCTCTAGGATGGGTTTAGCGATCTCTACTCGTGGTACTGAGAAAATGTGTGGGGGGATGATCGAGGATGCATTGAGGGATTTCTCACAAATTGAGATGATTAGTGAAGCTTCATTTCACCTCCCCTGGTCTCAACTGCCTGTGCTCTCGTCAAGCTCCCATGCCTATTTGTTTTAGGAAAGCAGATGCTTGTCTCTCTCTTCCCCTCCCTACTTGCTCTCCTCCCTCCTTTCTCTCCACATGTAAGCTGCTGTCAGCGGGACATTTATTTACTTTCAGTGACAGAGTTACAGCTCCCTGTGGGTTTGTCTGCTCTCTCTCCACCCATCTTCTCCTCCATATCTCTCCTCCTCCCTCTTTCTCTTATTGGATTATATAGGCCTACTTTCAGGACAGCTTGGCTGTATGTCTCATGGCTGCTCTCTCCTCTTCCACTCTTCTTCACCCCTCTTCTCCTCCATGTCCTCCCCCCTTCTTTTTTTCCCTTTCTGTTATGAGGATATATAATATCAGCAGGGCAGCTCCGGCTGTATGTTTGTCATGATCAATTGAGACAGCTTCCAGACTGGAAAAGAGCTGATTTTTGTGTGACGATTTTGCTGATGAGCTTTGCCAGAGTCCACTCTTCATCCTTCACAGATAGTACTCACTGATTTTATTCTCTACTGGTCCTGGGCCTGCATCCATAAAGGGTCTCCGAGTAGGTGCTACTATAGGATCAGTTTCGCCTTTCAGAGCATAATGAATAAGACGGCAGGGACCGATCCGAGATCAGAACTCTTACTCTAAGGTGCTTTACTAATACAGGCCAGACCAGTCTGCAGGGTCGAGTTCTGCACCCCTCTCTTAGGGCTGAACATCTGGGAAGATTCACTGGTTCCTGAATCCGGAAACATTAACCTTGATAAATCAACAGACACAAACTTTAACTGTACTTCGAAACGAGTCTCGCAACGAGTCTCATCGTTTAAACTTTGATTGTAGGAAACTGACTGTCAAAAAAATGCCTGCTGTATTTTATGAGGTAATGTTGATGTTGGCTATTGATTTGTGAAGTAAGTTGACTTGGAGAGCCACGGTGGATGCCCTGTGCTCCCAAGAGGAGTTAGTCAATTAAATGGAAAATTGGTCATTGTTTGTACAGCGGAGTCTTGGAACTTTTTGAGTCAAGGTGTGAAATTGCAGTGGCTTGTTTGTGAGGTCATGTGTTGGTGTTTGGCGAGTGCCTGGTGAGACAGTGTTGGCCGTCGGCGAGGGAAAGAGTCGGGCGGTCCTGGTCGTGTGTCATTTTGTTAGCCGTAGGACCGTGAGGTAACCGGACCTGCCGTTTATCTTTTAAGGGGATTTTTTACAGCCCAAGACTGCCTGGCCGTATGTTTTCCTTTCCTCCCTTGGCGCGGTCGGGAGCTCAGCAGTTAAGCTCTATAAATCTCAGGCACGAGCCACTGCAGATCTGTGCTCTCCTCTCCTCCTCTGGTTTAAGTAAGCCTCTGCACTGCGGCTTGCCTGCCTGTCTGGCCCGAATTCCCCTTCCCCTGAAGTGTGCACACTAGCATACTTTCTCCCATGGATTTATTAAAAGACAAATGTACTTGTTTTTTTTCTTTTTTCCGCGGGACGGTTGAGCTAATGTAGGCTAATGTGATTAGCATGAGGTTGTAAGTAACAAGCAAAGAAAATCCCAGGACTTAGACATATCTGATATGGGCAGAAATCTTAAATTCTTGTTAATCTAACTGCACTGTCCAATTTACAGTAGCTATTACAGTGAAAGAATACTATGCTATTGTTTGAGGAGAGTGCACAATTATGAACTTGAAAATATGTTAAACCAATTAGGGCAGTCTTGATACAACATTTTGATCATAAATGCAATGGTTCATTGGATCAGTCTTAAATTTTGCACATACACTGCTGCATCTAGTGGTTAATATTGAAATTGCGCCTGGGCTGGAATAATACATTGTCCATTCTCTTGCATTTCAAAGATGATGGTACCAAAAAAAAACACGTTTTTTTCTTTGTATCATCTTTTACCAGATCTAATGTATTATATTCTCCTACATTAATTTCACATTTCTGGAAACTTCAAAGTGTTTCCTTTCAAATGGTATCAAGAATATGTATATCCTTGCTTCAGGTCCTGAGCTACAGGCAGTTAGATTTGGGTCATTTTAGGCGAAAATTGAAAAAAAGGGTCCCATCCTTAACCAAATCTGTATTTTGGATGTACATGGCATGTGATAGAAGTGTTCAGACATTTCATTTTTGCGATTTCGCTTGGTTGTAAGAAACTTAACCCACCAGATATAGGCTTCCTCATGCTCGTTCTGCAGTTGTAGGGGCACAGATGAAGCATGAACAAAGGATTCAAACACTCCCAAATGAATAAACTCTGTGCAAAAGATGCAGGTCTTTGGGTGTTGTACACATTAAATTGTGTCATTCCTAACTTTATCAGCAACGTTATATTCCATTTTGTTGGACTTTTTCTAAAAACCAAGTGAAATCGCTAAAAAAGTGTCTGAACATGCCATTTATAACGTTCCATTTAGATCAAAAATACAGATTTGGTTGATAAAAAGTTAACTTGTCCATTAACAATGGTGGAACCTCCCTCCAGACAATGTTTACACAAATCCTATGCTTTTAAATCCACAACAGGGAGAGTGTGTGTGACTGTGCGATTTTGGATAAAAAAATATATACAGTCGTGGACAAAAGTTTTGAGAATGACACAAATATTAATTTTCACAGTCTTCTGCCTCAGTTTGTATGATGGCTATTTGCATTACAATTCATTTGCCATGCAAATGAACTGAATCCCCCAAAAAACATTTCCACTGTATTTCAGCCCTGCCACAAAAGGACCAGCTGACATCATGTCAGTGATTCTCTCGTTAACATAGGTGTGAGTTTTGACAAGGGCAAGGCTGGAGATCACTCTGTCATGCTGATTGAGTTTGAAAAACAGACTGGAAGCTTCAAAAGGAGGGTGGTGCTTGGAATCATTGTTTTTACTTTGTCAAATATGGTTACCTGCATGGAAACACGTGCCGTCATCGTTGCTTTGCACAAAAAGGGCTTCACAGGCATGGATATTGCTGCCAGTAAGATTGCACCTAAATCAACCATTTATTGGATCATCTAGAACTTCAAGGAGTGGTTCAATTGTTGTGAAGAAGGCTTCAGGGTGCCCAAGAAAGTCCAGCAAGCGCCAGGACCGTCTCCTAAAGTTGATTCAGCTGCGGGATCAGGGCACCACCAGTACAGAGCTTGCTCAGGAATGGCAGCAGGCAGGTGTGAGTGCATCTGCATGCACAGTGAGGCAAAGACTGTTTGAGGATGGCCTGGTGTCAAGAAGGGCAGCAAAGAAGCCACTTCTCTCCAGGAAAAACTTCAGGAACATACTGATATTCTGCAAAAGATACAGGGATTGGACAGTTGAGGACTGGGGTAAAGTCATTTTCTCTGATGAATCCCCTTTCCAATTGTTTGGGGCATACGGAAAAAAGCTTGTCCAGAGAAGACAAGGTGAGCGCTACCATCAGTCCTCTGTCATGCCAACAGTAAAGCATCCTGAGACCATTCATGTGTGGGGGCTGCTTCTCAGCCAAGGAAGTGGGCTCACTCACAATTTTGCCTAAGAACACAGCCATGAATAAAGAATGGTACCAACACGTCCTCCGAGAGCAACTTCTCCCAACCATCCAGGAACAGTTTGGTGACGAACAATGCCTTTTCCAGCATGATGGAGCCCCTTGCCAAAAGGCAAAAGTGATAACTATGTGGCACAGGGAACAAAACATAAATCTTTTGGGTCCATGGCCAGGAAACTCCCCAGACCTTAATCCCATTGAGAACTTGTGGTCAATCCTCAAGAGGCGGGTGGACAAACAAACAACCCACAAATTCTGACAAACTCCAAGCATTGATTATGCAAGAATGGGCTGCCATCAGTCAGGATGTGGCCCAGAAGGTAATTTGACAGCATGCCAGGGCAGATTGCAGAGGTCTTGAAAAAGAAGTGTCAACACTGCAAATAATGACTCTTTGCATCAACTTCACATAATTGTCAATAAAAGCCTTTGACACTTATGAAATGCTTGTAATTATACTTCAGTATTCTATAGTAAAATCTGACAAAAATATCTAAAGACACTCTGAAGCAGCAAACTTTGTGGCCTAGAAGGCCAGCCTCCCGGATTCGCCTCTTCACTGTTGGCGTTGAGACCGGTGTTTTGCTGGTACTATTTAATGAAGCTGCCAGTTGAGGACTTGTGAGGCGTATGTATCTGTCCTCTTGCTCAGTTGTGCACTGGCGCCTCCCACTATTTCTATTCTGGTTAGGGACAGTTTGTGCTGTTCTGTGTTGTACGAGATCTTCAGTTTCTTTGCAATTTCTCGCATGGAATAGCCTTCAGTTCTCAGAACAAGAATCGACTGACTACTTTCAGAAAAAAGTGCTTTGTTTCTGGTCGGGGTCTGAACTTACTGTTGCAAGTTAGAATAGTAGAATACACAAGGTTCGATTTCAAAATGTGGTTGTGCATCAGCAGTTTTATACTTATGTCAGTCACTCAATTATCCCACGCCAGCAATTTTTTTTTTTGGGGGGGACTGGTAAATGAGTCTAGTGGTCAGCTATCTAAACTTAGTAGTCATGGTCAAATTCCTAGCCGAGGGCGGCCCCCATTGATTTTGCTAGTCAGTCTCACTCAGATATCACATTAAAAACTCCAAACATTTCTCTCCCCCTACGGCAGCTAATTCTATTTTCCGCTTCATGCCAAAATGTGTAGAATTGCAGTGTGGGGTGGGGGGGTGCAAATGTGGGTACGCAGGCTCAGAGCAACTGCGTCCCCACATGAGATTTTTTTTTGTGGCCCCCAACCCCATCAAAGTTGCCAATACCTGCTCTAATTCTTGTAGCTATACATTCTTTGATACACGCACACCCCTACATTTACAAGTAGACTCTCTATCTCTCTCTCACACACACTTTCACGGTTCACTGAATCTGCTGAGTCAGGGTATTTTTGTTTCCTTTTCCCCCTCATCTGTAGCAGCAGTCCCTTTGAGGAATGTAAAACACGACAGTTGCACATCCCTCTCTGTTCCCCCTTTCCACTCCATTCCTCGGCCATGCGTTCTGCTCTTCCGCATATATAGATTTAAAATGCCGTAGCTCCTTCAGTCAGCTGACACCAGAAAACACACACACACACACACACACACAGAGGCAGCCCCACTGACAGTCTTCTGCGCCATACTGTGTGTACTGTCTATGTGTGGGCCCGGGCCTCCCTCCATCCCTTCACCCTGCTGCCTGTTCTGCTGCTTCCCACGGCATGTCCCTGGTGCCTCCACTGTTCAGCTCACATGACCACGGCCCCCTAATTTAGCATATGTCAAATCATGTGCATCAGAGATGGCTATGTTTGCTGAATTTATGGCTCTGGTGGGTGCTAGCCTATTAGTAGTTGCCGCAAATGTCTTTATTGGCGAGTGTACCTTATTCCACTGAATGGAATACCCCTGTGATACCTTGCCTACTGCAAATGTGTCATTGTTTTCTTGTTTTGTTTACTTTTTAGCATGATCTTTTGTTCACTCGGGTCACACAATATATATTATTTTCCTATCAGCTGCGAGTTTCTCTCTCTCTCTCTCTGTGTGGTATCTCTCGCTTGCTCTCTGTCGCTCGCTCTCTCGCTCGCTCTCTGTGTCTCTCTCGCTCTCTGTGTCTCTGCTCTCTCGCTCGCTCTCTGTGTCGCTCGCTCTCTGTGTCTCTCCCTCTCTCGCTCTCTCTCTCGCTCGCTCTCTGTGTGTCGCTCGCTCGCTCTCTGTGTGTCGCTCGCTCGCTCTCTGTGTGTCGCTCGCTCGCTCTCTGTGTGTCGCTCGCTCGCTCGCTCTCTGTGTGTCGCTCGCTCTCTCGCGCTCTCTTTGTCTCTCGCTCTCTCTGTGTGTCTCTCGCTCGCTCTCTGTGTGTCTCTCGCTCGCTCTCTGTGTGTCTCTCGCTCGCTCTCTGTGTGTCTCTCGCTCGCTCTCTGTGTGTCTCTCGCTCGCTCTTTGTGTGTCGCTCTTTCTCTGTCTCTCGCTCTTTCTCTGTGTATCTCGCTCTTTCTCTGTGTCTCTCTGTGTCTCTCGCTCTCTGTGTCGCTCGCGCTCGCTCTCTGTCTCTCGCGCTCGCTCTCTGTCTCTCGCGCTCTCTCTGTCTCTCGCGCTCTCTCTGTCTCTCGCTCGCTCTCTCTCCGTCTCTCGCGCTCTCTCCGTCTCTCGCGCTCTCTCTCGCGCTCTCTCTGTCTCTCGCGCTCTCTCTGTCTCTCGCGCTCTCGCTCTCTCGCTCTCTCGCTCTGTGTCTCTCGCTCTGTGTCTCTCGCTCTTTCTCTGTGTATCTCGCTCTTTCTCTGTGTCTCTCTCTGTCTCTCGCGCTCTCTCTGTCTCTCGCGCTCTCTCTGTCTCTCGCGCTCTCTCTGTCTCTCGCGCTCTCTCTGTCTCTCGCTCTCTCTGTCTCTCGCGCTCTCTCTGTCTCTCGCGCTCTCTCTGTCTCTCGCGCTCTCTCTGTCTCTCTCGCTCTCTCTGTCTCTCGCGCTCTCTCTGTCTCTCGCGCTCTCTGTCTCTCTCTCTCTCTCTCTCTCTCTGTCTCTCGCTTGCTCTCTCTGTCTCTCGCTCTCTCTGTCTCTCGCGCTCTCTCTGTCTCTCGCTCTCTGCTCGCTCTCTCTGTCTCGCTCGCTCTCTCTGTCTCTCGCTCTCTGTGTCTCTCGCTCTCTCTGTCTCTCGCGCTCTCTCTGTCTCGCTCGCTCTCTCTGTCTCTCGCGCTCTCTGTCTCTCTCGCTCTCTGTCTCTGTGCTCTCTCTGTCTCTCTCGCTCTCTCTCTCGCTCGTCTCTCTCTGTCTCTGTGCTCTCTCTCTCTCGCTCTCTGTCTCTGTGCTCTCTGTCTCTCGCTCTCTGTCTGTCTCTCGCGCTCTCTCTGTCTCTGTGCTCTCTCTCTCTCGCTCTCTCTGTGTCTCTCTCTCTCTCTGTCTCTCGCTCTCTGTCTGTGTCTCTGCTCGCTCTCTGTCTCTCGCTCTCTCTGTCTCTCTGCTCTCTCTGTCTCTCGCTCGCTCTCTCTGTCTCTCGCTCGCTCTCTGTCTCTGCTCTCTCTGTCTCTCTCTCTCTCTGTCTCTCGCTCTCTCTCTCTGCTCTCTCTGTCTCTCGCTCGCTCTCTGTGTCTCTCGCTCTCTCTGTCTCTCGCGCTCTCTCTGTCTCTCGCGCTCTCTGTCTCTCGCGCTCTCTGTGTCTCGCTCTCTGTCTCTCGCTCGCTCTCTGTGTGTCTCTCGCTCGCTCTCTGTGTGTCTCTCGCTCTCTCTGTGTGTCTCTCGCTCGCTCTCTGTGTGTCTCTCGCTCGCTCTCTGTGTGTCTCTCGCTCGCTCTCTGTGTGTCGCTCGCTCGCTCGCTCTCTGTGTCTCTCGCGCTCGCTCTCTGTGTGTCGCTCGCTCGCTCTCTGTGTGTCGCTCGCTCGCTCTCTGTGTGTCTCGCGCTCTCTCTCTCTCTGTGTCTCTCGCGCTCTCTCTGTGTCTCGCGCTCTCTCTGTCTCTCGCTCTCTGTGTCTCTCGCTCTCTCTGTCTCTCGCTCTCTTGCTCTCTCGCTCTCTCTGTGTCTCTCACTCTCTCGCTCTGTGTCTCTCGCTCTTTCTCTGTCTCTCGCTCTTTCTCTGTGTCTCTCGCTCTTTCTCTGTGTATCTCGCTCTTTCTCTGTGTCTCTCTCCGTCTCTCGCGCTCTCTCTGTCTCTCGCGCTCTCTCTGTCTCTCGCGCTCTCTCTGTCTCTCGCGCTCTCTCTGTCTCTCGCGCTCTCTCTGTCTCTCGCTCTCTCTCTGTCTCTCGCTCTCTCGCTCTCTCGCTCTCTCGCTCTGTGTCTCTCGCTCTTTCTCTGTGTCTCTCGCTCTTTCTCTGTGTATCTCGCTCTTTCTCTGTGTCTCTCTCTGTCTCTCGCGCTCTCTCTGTCTCTCGCGCTCTCTCTGTCTCTCGCGCTCTCTCTGTCTCTCGCGCTCTCTCTGTCTCTCGCGCTCTCTCTGTCTCTCGCGCTCTCTCTGTCTCTCGCGCTCTCTCTGTCTCTCGCTCTCTGTCTCTGTGTCTCTCTGTCTCTCGCTCTCTGTGTGTCTCTCGCTCGCTCTTTGTGTGTCTCTCCTCGCGCTCTCTCTGTCTCTGTCTCTCGCTCGCTCTCTGTGTCTCTCGCTCGCTCTCTCTGTGTGTCGCTCGCTCGCTCTCTGTGTCTCTCGTCTCTCGCTCTCTCTGTGTCTCTCGCTCGCTCTCTCTGCTTCTGTCGCTCGCTCTCTGTGTGTCTCTCTCTGTCTCTCGCTCTCTGTCTGCTCTCTCTGTCTCTCGCTCTCTGTGTGTCTCTCGCTCGCTCTCTCTGTCTCGCTCGCTCTCTCGCTCTCTGTGTGTCTCGCTCGCTCTCTCGCTCTCTCTGTCTCTCGCTCGCTCGCTCGCTCTCTGTGTCTCGCTCTCTTCTCTCTCTCTCTCTGTGTGTCGCTCGCTCTCTCTCTGTGTGCTCGCTCGCTCTCTCTCTGTGTGTCGCTCTCGCTCTCTGTGTCTCTCGCTCTCTCTCTCGCTCTCTGGCTGTGCTCTCTCGCTCGTCTCTCTCTCTGTGTCTCTCTCTCGCTCTCTCTCTGTGTGTCTCTTGCTCGCTCTCTCTCTCGCTCTCTCTCTGTGTCTCTCGCTCGCTCTCTGTGTGTCGCTCTCTCTGTCTCTCGCTCTCTCTGTGTCTCTCGCTCTCTCGCTCGCTCTCTCTGTGTCTCTCGCGCTCTCTCTGTCTCTCGCGCTCTCTCTGTCTCTCGCTCTCTCTGTGTCTCTCGCTCTCTCGCTCTCTCGCTCTCTCTGTGTCTCTCGCTCTCTCGCTCTGTGTCTCTCGCTCTCTTCTCTCTCTCGCTCTTTCTCTGTCTCTCGCTCTTTCTCTGTCTCTCGCTCTTTCTCTGTGTCTCGCGCTCTCTCTGTCTCTCGCGCTCTCTCTGTCTCTCGCGCTCTCTCTGTCTCTCGCGCTCTCTCTGTCTCTCGCGCTCTCTCTCTGTCTCTCGCGCTCTCTCTGTCTCTCGCGCTCTCTCGTCTCTCGCGCTCTCTGTGTCTCTCGCTCTCTCGCTCTCTCGCGCTCTCTGTGTCTCTCGCTCTGTGTCTCTCTCTGTGTCTCTTTCTCTGTGTCTCTCGCTCTTCTCTCTGTGTCTCTCGCTCTCTGTCTCTCGCGCTCTCTCTGTCTCTCGCGCTCTCTCTGTCTCTCGCGCTCTCTCTGTCTCTCTCTGTCTCTCGCGCTCTCTCTCTCTGTCTCTCTCTCGCTCTCTCGTGCCCTCTCTGTCTCTCGCTCGCTCTCTCTCTGTCTCTCTCGCTCTGTCTCGCTCGCTCTCTCTGTCTCTGTGTGCATCTCTCTCTGTCTCTCTGTGTGCATCTCTCTCTCGTTCTCGCTCTCTCTCTGTCTCTCGCGCTCTCTCTGTGTCTCTCGCGCTCTCTCTCGCTCTCTGTGTCTCTCGCGCTTCTCTCTCTCTGTGTCTCTCTCGCTCTCTCGCGCTCTCTCTCTGTCTCTCTCGCTCTCTCTGTGTCTCTCTCTCTCTCTGTGTCTCTCGCTCTCTGTGTGTCGCTCGCTCGTCTCTCTGTGTCTCGCTCTCTCTCTGTCTCGCTCTCTCTGTGTCTCGCGCTCTCTCTGTCTCTGCTCTCTCTCTGTCTCTCGCGCTCTCTCTGTCTCTCGCGCTCTCTCTGTCTCTCGCTCTCTCTCGCGCTCTCTCTGTCTCTCGCGCTCTCTCTGTCTCTCGCTCTCTGTGTCTCTTGCGCTCTCTCTGTGTCTCTCGCTCTCTCGCTCTCTCTGTGTCTCTCACTCTCTCTCTCTGTGTCTCTCGCGCTTTCTCTGTCTCTCGCTCTTTCTCTGTGTCTCTCGCTCTTCTGTCTCTGTGTCTCTCTCTGTCTCTCGCGCTCTCTCTGTCTCTCTCTGTCTCTCGCTCTCTCTGTCTCTCGCGCTCTCTCTGTCTCTCGCGCTCTCTCTGTCTCTCGCGCTCTCTCTGTGTCTCTCTCGCGCTCTCTCTGTCTCTCGCGCTCTCTCTGTGTCTCTCTGTCTCTCGCTCTCTCTGTGTCTCTCGCGCTCTCTCTGTCTCTCGCGCTCTCTCTGTCTCTCGCGCTCTCTCTGTCTCTCGCGCTTCTCTCTCTGTCTCTCGCGCTCTCTCTGTCTCTCGCGCTCTCTCTGTCTCTCGCTCTCTCTGTCTCTCGCGCTCTCTCTGTCTCTCGCGCTCTCTCTGTCTCTCGCGCTCTCTCTGTCTCTCGCGCTCTCTCTGTCTCTCGCGCTCTCTCTGTGTCTCTCGCGCTCTCTCTGTGCTCTCTCTCGCTCTCTCTGTGTCTCTCGCGCTCTCTCTGTGTCTCTCGCTCTCTCTGTCTCTCGCGCTCTCTGTCTCTCGCGCTCTCTGTCTCTCGCGCTCTCTCTGTCTCTCGCGCTCTCTCTGTCTCTCGCGCTCTCTCTGTGTCTCTCGCGCTCTCTGTGTCTCTCGCGCTCTCTCTGTGTCTCTCGCGCTCTCTCTCTCTCGCGCTCTCTCTGTGTCTCTCGCGCTCTCTCTGTCTCTCGCTCTCTCGTCTCTCGCTCTCTCTGTCTCTCGCTCTCTCTGTCTCTCGCGCTCTCTCTGTCTCTCTGTCTCTCGCGCTCTCTCTGTCTCTCGCGCTCTCTCTGTCTCTCGCGCTCTCTCTGTGTCTCTCGCTCTCTCTGTGTCTCTCGCGCTCTCTCTCTCTGCTCTCTCTGTCTCTCGCGCTCTCTCTGTCTCTCGCGCTCTCTCTGTGTCTCTCGCTCTCTCTCTCTCTGTCTCTCGCGCTCTCTCTCTCTGTGTCTCTCGCGCTCTCTCTGTGTCTCTCGCGCTCTCTCTGTCTCTCGCTCTCTCTGTGTCTCTCTCGCGCTCTCTCTGTGTCTCTCGCGCTCTCTCTGTGTCTCTCGCGCTCTCTCTGTCTCTCGCGCTCTCTCTGTGTCTCTCGCGCTCTCTCTGTGTCTCTCGCGCTCTCTCTGTGTCTCTCGCGCTCTCTCTGTCTCTCGCGCTCTCTCTGTCTCTCGCGCTCTCTCTGTGTCTCTCGCGCTCTCTCTGTGTCTCTCGCGCTCTCTCTGTGTCTCTCGCGCTCTCTCTGTGTCTCTCGCGCTCTCTCTCTGTCTCTCGTCTCGCGCTCTCTCTCTCTGTGTCTCTCGCTCGCTCTCTCTGTGTCTCTCGCGCTCTCTCGCTGTCTCTCGCTCTCTGTGTCTCTCGCGCTCTCTCTGTCTCTGTCTCTCGCGCTCTCTCTGTCTCTCGCGCTCTCTCTGCTCTCTCGCTCTCTCTCGCGCTCTCTCGTGCTCTCTCGCGCTCTCTCTGTCTCTCGCTCTCTCTGTGTCTCTGCGCTCTCTCTGTGTCTCTCTCGCTCTCTCTGTGTCTCTCTCGCTCTCTCTGTCTCCTCGCTCTCTCTCTCTCGCGCTCTCTGTCTCTCGCTCTTTCTCTGTCTCTCGCTCTTTCTCTGTGTCTCTCGCTCTTTCTCTGTGTCTCTCTCTCTGTCTCTCGCTCTCTCTCTCTGTCTCTCTCGCGCTCTCTCTCTGTCTCTCGCGCTCTCTCTGTCTCTCGCGCTCTCTCTGTCTCTCGCTCTCTCTCTGTCTCTCACGCTCTCTCTGTCTCTCGCTCTCTCTCTCTGTCTCTCTCGCTCTCTCTGTCTCTCGCGTCTCTCGCGCTCTCTCTGTCTCTCGCGCTCTCTCTGTGTCTCTCGCGCTCTCTCTGTGTCTCTCGCTCTCTCTGTCTCTCGCGCGCTCTCTCTGTGTCTCTCGCGCTCTCTCTGTGTCTCTCGCGCTCTCTCTGTGTCTCTCGCTCTCTCTGTCTCTCGCGCTCTCTCTGTCTCTCGCGCTCTCTGTCTCTCGCGCTCTCTGTCTCTCGCGCTCTCTGTCTCTCGCGCTCTCTGTCTCTCGCGCTCTCTGTCTCTCGCGCTCTCTCTGTGTCTCTCGCGCTCTCTGTCTCTCGCGCTCTCTCTGTGTCTCTCGCGCTCTCTCTGTGTCTCTCGCGCGCTCTCTCTGTGTCTCGCGCGCTCTCTCTGTGTCTCTCGCGCTCTCTCTGTGTCTCTCGCTCTCTCTGTGTCTCTCGCGCTCTCTGTCTCTCGCGCTCTCTCTGTCTCTCGCGCTCTCTGTCTCTCGCGCTCTCTCTGTCTCTCGCGCTCTCTCTGTCTCTCGCGCTCTCTCTGTCTCTCGCGCTCTCTCTGTCTCTCGCGCTCTCTCTGTCTCTCGCGCTCTCTCTGTCTCTCGCGCTCTCTCTGTGTCTCTCGCGCTCTCTCTGTGTCTCTCGCGCTCTCTCGCGCTCTCTCTGTGTCTCTCGCGCTCTCTCTGTGTCTCTCGCGCTCTCTCTGTGTCTCTCGCGCTCTCTCTGTGTCTCTCGCTCTCTGTGTCTCGCGCTCTCTCTGTCTCTCGCGCTCTCTCTGTCTCTCTCGCTCTCTCTGTGTCTCTCGCTCTCTGTGTCTCTCGCGCTCTCTCTGTCTCTCGCTCTCTCTGTCTCTCGCTCTCTCTGTCTCTCGCGCTCTCTGTCTCTCGCGCTCTCTCTGTCTCGCGCTCTCTGTCTCTCGCGCTCTCTCTGTCTCTGCGCTCTCTCTCTCTGCTCTCTCGCGCGCTCTCTCTGTCTCTCGCTCTCTCGCGCTCTCTCTGTCTCGCTCGCTCGCTCTGTCTCGCTCGCTCTCTCTGTGTCTCTGCTCTCTCGCTCTCGCTCTCTGTGTGCATCTCTCTCTCTCTCTCTGTGTGCATCTCTCTCTCGTTCTCGCTCTCTCTCTCTCTGTGTCTCTCTCTCTCTTGCGCTCTCTCTCTCTCTGTCTCTCGTGCTTGTCTCGCTCTCTCGCGCTCTCTCTGTGTGTCTCGCTCGCTCTGTCTCGCTCGCTCGCTTGCTCGCTCTCTGTGTGCATCTCTCTCTCGTTCTCGCTCTCTCTCTGTGTCTCTCGCTTGCGTTCTCTCTCTCTCTGTCTCTCTCGCTTGCGCTCTCTCTCTCTCTGTCTCTCTCGCTTGCGCTCTCTCTCTCTCTCTGTGTCTCTCGCTTGCGCTTTCTCTCTCTCTCTCTGGGTCTCTCGCTTGCGCTCTCTCTCTCTCTCTCTCTGTGTGTCTCTTGTTCGCTCTCTGTCTCCTCTCGCTCTCTCTGCTGCAAAGCCAGACCTCATCATCCCATAGGAACAAATCTCTCTGTCCCCAAAAATATTTGGAAAGTATTAGGTTGATACATTTTGCATGGCGTCCTATTTTAGTAGTGGAACGGAACAGACTTGCATTTTAGCGGTGTCAGCTTTCAGGCAGGAAGGTACTGGGTGTGCAGTCCTGTCTGAAACCTTGCTGAAGAGGATCAGACCTCAAGTAAATCAAATTTAAGAGGAGATACTCTGAGAATATGAATAGACTCTTGAAAATAACAGGATATTTTCACTTTCTTAGACTTTGCTCTTGTCACTTTCCCTAAAAGTAATCTATGGGGCCATTAGAGACTGTCGTAAATGGTTCAGATTTGTTTCAAAAGCCACTACTAACTTCAGCTGGTCACTGAACTGGTCACTCACAAATTCAGAACTATATAGACAGTACACAGTGTACTTATTGTGAATGGGGATTTTTTTTAAACACTTCCTCCTTCCCTTTTCTCCCAGGCTATGCCTTCCTGCTGTTCCAAGAGGAGACCTCTGTCCAGGCCCTGATTGATGCCTGCATTGAGGACGATGGCAAGCTTTACCTGTGTGTCTCCAGCCCAACTATCAAGGACAAGCCAGTAAGTGAAGGCTACAATATTACACTGTGCTGTAATACCTTTTTCACACTACTGAGCCAAACCAAGCCAAGCAGACCTGTACTATGCCATTGTGGTTACACATTCACCATGGTTGCTGGAACTATGCCGGTAAGGAAAATAACCAAGGTTGTATGGGCCAGGTTGCCACAATCATGTGAAAAGGGTATGAGTGTGAATTCCTCGTCCGACACAGTCCTTCGTGAATTACGTATCTCTCTTCTCCAGGTCCAGATCCGCCCCTGGAACCTAAGTGACAGTGACTTTGTGATGGACGGCTCCCAGCCGCTGGACCCCCGAAAGACCATCTTTGTGGGGGGCGTGCCCCGGCCTTTACGTGCAGGTAAGGGGATTGGTCAAAGTGCCTGTTGATCAGTGGATAAGTTGGTGGGTCGTCTGTGTATTGGCTGACTAGCGTAGACTAAAAATAATAAAGTTGTGCCCGTGAGAAAGCAATCCACTTTGTTTCCAGGCAGTGAGCCAACTGGTGGTCATGTAAAGTATTCATGCAAGGCCCATTAGGTGGTATGCTTGGGACAAACATCACTGACTGTCTGTCTGCTATGTGACCTATGCTAATTATAACAACAGTCCCAAGAATGTTACTGACTGTCGGCGAAGAATGTTGTTCAAGTTGAATGTCGCATCGGTTTGTCTCAACAGAAATGAATTTCACCTTTTTTCCTCCATTTTCATTAGACAAACTAAGCGTGCGGTCATAACATTCTGTCGCCATCTTTCTCTCGCTCTTTCTCTCCATCTCTTATCTCTCTCCCTCTAGTGGAACTAGCTATGATCATGGACAGGCTGTATGGCGGCGTGTGCTATGCCGGCATCGACACTGACCCTGAGCTCAAGTACCCCAAGGGGGCGGGCCGAGTGGCCTTCTCCAATCAGCAGAGCTACATCGCTGCCATCAGCGCCCGATTCGTTCAACTGCAGCACAATGACATTGACAAACGGGTTAGTGAGACCTATCACTGTATTCAAAATGTCTCTATCAATAGTGATTCAGGAGTTGCCCTAAATGCTGGATAACAGGGAGATATATTTAGCAGATGAATAATGACTGGGTTGTGTTCATTAGGGCACGCAGCAGAAAACATTTTGCAACAAGAAACAAAAAAGGAGCATTTCTAATTGGACCAGCACAGGTAGTCCCTCCCTGTTTCAGTCATTTTTTTTGTTTGTTGGTGGCGAATAAACATGACCCTAGTTTTACCTCCCTGTAGGCTTTCCTATGGTGTGCTGCTGTGGATCTGAACCATTTTGAAGTCAAATTCAGTCTTTCTATACATAAGAGCTGTCATTATACGCTGGTTTCCAACCAAACGCTCAGCGAGCCTACAATACAGGGAGCCCCGGTTAGGTCTGTGGAACTGTGTAATCACCCTGGCCTTTGGCTGCTGGAGGGTTAACAGAAGTCCCAGACGCGGGAGGGTTTAATTATAGGACGTCCCTACACATGTATATTAGCTTCAGCTCTGCTGCTGACGGGTTATTTTGAGCGAGCTAGCCAGATCGAGTATGGCCGATCGTGACCAACCAAGACTGATCGTCTGCCAGCCCAGAGAGGCTAGGCTCATTGGGGGGGGCTGCTCGGTCCACACTCACTCTGGGCTGCTATCATCTAATATCCAACCTCAGTGGCTGGTTGAGCAGACGGTGTCTTCATTCTGATTGACCCTGGGACGAATTCACATAGTCCAAGAGTAGGAGTGCTGATCTAGGATCAGATCCTCCCATTCCATATACTTATATTGATTATTACTTAAAAGTTAGATCCTAGATCAGTACTCCTAACTCTGAGACACATTTTTAATATGGGGCCAGATCACAAGACCACTAACAAGGCACATGATGGGCTATAGATGAGATCTCTGCACTGCAAACCCTCACTATCAGCCATAGAGATGGTATGAGAGAAATCTATTTTCCAGATCCCCATATTTGTCTGAGACCAATGGAAGCTTGGAATGAATGAGGGGATACTGGCTGGGGAGGGTACATCGTTGGAGGCTCTACCCAGAAAGGCCCCTCTCGCTCCCTCCCCTCCCTCCATGCACACTATAGCCCCATTTGGTCAACCACCACTATGCCACACCCAAGTTCTCTCAGGGTAAAGTAATGTTCATGCTTGTGGTTGAGGCCTAAGGCCTCGTTCATTGGTGTCCAACCGCACCACTTTTGTTTTCACGTTTCATTTCAGTTCCACCCCAAGCAACACAATCATTCCATTAGCAGTAAATGTCCTCTTGGAATTGTCTTAATGATAGGCCAGAATAGTTCAATTACCTCAGACTATTGTGGTACTCACTAAGGTGGTAATTGCATTTAATAGCCTGGGTGCCATTCTGTTTCTGGGTCATATTCATTAGTGCACACTCTGGAAAAACATATTGCAATGGAAAACAAAAAGAGCCTTTCTTATTGGGCACATTCAGGTAGTCTCTCCCTGTTTCAGTCAATTTTGGTGCCTAATGAATACCCAGCTTTGGCAGCTTGTCGTGGTCTTTCCAAAGCCCATGTCTGTAGTCATGTTTCAGCTAATTAGCTTGTCATGTCTTTCTGAAGCACTTGTTGCAGACTTTAGTTCTTGTTGAGCCGAGGTCAGACAGACAGTGCTTTACAATATATATCTCCAGGGCTGGGGGTTTAAAGAGGACCCTTCATTACACTGTCCTGTGCCCAAGAACAATAAAAGGTAACCTGCCTAAATGACTACTGACACGTAGCACTCACGTCTGTAGCCATGAAGTGCTTTGAAAGGCTGGTCATGGCTCACATCAACACCATTATCCCAGAAACCCTAGACCCACTCAAATTTGCATACCGCCCCAACTGATCTAGAGATGATACAATCTCTATTGCACTCCACACCACCCTATCGCACCTGGACAAAAGGAACACCTATATGAGAATGCTGTTCATTGACTACAGCTCAGCGTTCAACAACATAGTGCCCACAAAGCTCATCACTAAGCTAAGGACCATGGGACTAAACACCTCTCTCTGCAACTGGATCCTGGACTTCCTGGTGGGCCGCCCAGGAAAATAACAATTTGTTCTTAACTGACTTGCCTAGTTCAAAAAATGTTTTTTTTTTTTAAGTTTGCCGATGATACAACAGTGATAGGCCTGATCACCGACAATGACGAGACAGTCTATAGGGAGGAGGTCAGAGACCTGACCGTGTGGTGCCAGGATAACAACCTCTCCCTCAACGTGGTCAAGACAAAGGCGATGATTGTGGACTACAGGAAAAGTAGGGCTGAGCACACCCCCATTCTCATCGACGGAGCTGTAATGGAGCAGGTTGAGAGCTTCAAGTTCCTTGGCATCCACATCACCAACAAACGAACATGGTCCAAGCACACCTAGACAGTCGTGAAGAGGGCACGACGAAACCTATTCCCCCTCAGGAGACTGAAAATATTTGGCATGGGTCCTCAGATCCTCAAAAGGTTATTTTGCTGCGCCATTGAGAGCATCCTGACAGGTTGCATCACTGCCTGGTATGGCAACTACTTGGCCTCTGATCGCAAGGCACTACAGAGGGTAGTGCGTATGGCCCAGTACATCACTGTGTCAGAGGAAGGCTCAAAAAAATTGTCGAACACCCCAGCCACCCTAGTCATAGACTGTTCTCTCTGCTCCCGCTTGGCAAGCGGTACCGGATCGCCAAGTTTAGGTCCAGGAGACTACTAAACAGCTTCTACCCCCAAGCCAAAAGACTCCCAAACATCTAATCAAATGGCTACCCAGACTATTTTTATTGCCCCCCCCTCCCCATCTATGCATAGTCACTTTAATAACTCTACCTACATGTACATATTACCTCGACTAACCGGTGTCCCCGCACATTGACTCTGTACCAGTGCCCCCTGTATATAGCCTCCACATTGACTCTGTACTGGTACCCCCTGTATATAGCCTGCACATTGACTCTGTACCGGTACCCCCTGTATATAGCCTGCACATTGACTCTGTACCGGTACCCCCTGTATATAGCCTGCACATTGACTCTGTGACTCTGCACATTGACTCTGTACCGGTACCCCCTGTATATAACCTGCACATTGACTCTGTACCGGTACCCCCTGTATATAACCTGCACATTGACTCTGTACCGGTACCCCCTGTATATAGCCTGCACATTGACTCTGTACCGGTACCCCCTGTATATAGCCTGCACATTGACTCTGTACCGGTACCCCCTGTATATAGCCTGCACATTGACTCTGTACCGGTACCCCCTGTATATAACCTGCACATTGACTCTGTACCGGTACCCCCTGTATATAACCTGCACATTGACTCTGTACCGGTACCCCCTGTATATAACCTGCACATTGACTCTGTACCGGTACCCCCTGTATATAGCCTGCACATTGACTCTGTACCGGTACCCCCTGTATATAGCCTGCACATTGACTCTGTACCGGTACCCCCTGTATATAACCTGCACATTGACTCTGTACCGGTACCCCCTGTATATAACCTGCACATTGACTCTGTACCGGTACCCCCTGTATATAACCTGCACATTGACTCTGTACCGGTACCCCCTGTATATAACCTGCACATTGACTCTGTACCGGTACCCCCTGTATATAACCTGCACATTGACTCTGTACCGGTACCCCCTGTATATAGCCTGCACATTGACTCTGTACCGGTACCCCCTGTATATAACCTGCACATTGACTCTGTACCGGTACCCCCTGTATATAGCCTCGCTACTGTTATTTTAATGCTGCTTTTTGATCTTAACTCTGTTGTTGATTAAGGGCTTGAATGTAAGCATTTCAATGTAAGGTTGTATTCGGCACATGTGACAAATAAAATTTGATTTGACTGTCAGGCTGTTGTGGAGGGACCTCCTGTATGTAACCAGGCCATGCTAACACACAGTGTCATTTCCATAGAGACACAGATTAGATAGCCTGTCCACACGCACCTGCTTCGGTGCAAAAAGAGTCCGACAGTGGTCTAAGAATGTTGTGTAACACATGGCAGCCATTTTGAATCTACAATATTCGCCACACCAGTTTTTGCAGTGCTTTTTTTAAAGAGAAAAATAAGAACCGCCCGAGACAGAAACATATTTGAGAAGTTGATATTTTGAACCTTTAGGAAGTCACCGTAGTATTATAGGGGTAAATAATACATTAACATTTCCGGACTCAGGAGCTAATGGCAATATCTTGCAATTGGTCAAACTTTTTGCCTAAAGCGTATAGACTACCTTTTGTTTACATTCTGACCATAGAGATTCAAGTTTGAATCAATATTCACGTTTGAGTTCAATCTACTCCTCAGGCCAAGAAGTTAATGAACCAAAGTTTCTCCTTTCTCTGACTTTTGACCTTCAGGTTGAGGTGAAGCCCTACGTCCTGGACGACCAGATGTGTGACGAGTGCCAGGGGGCGCGTTGTGGGGGGAAGTTTGCCCCCTTCTTCTGTGCGAACGTCACCTGCCTGCAGTACTACTGCGAGTACTGCTGGGCCAGTATCCACTCCCGGGCGGGCCGAGAGTTCCACAAGCCACTGGTGAAGGAGGGGGGCGACCGCCCTCGACAAGTGTCCTTCCGCTGGAGCTGAGGGGCTCGAGATGAGCCCTCGTGCCCCCCCTCCCCACCACCACGACATCGGTGAAGAGAACTACAAATACACGGTTCATTCTTTTTCAAACTACAACGCTTGACTACAAACTCATTGTCCAGTGTACCCTTATGATAATAGGGGGGGAAAAATGTATTGCGTAAGTCTATCTGCTTAGAATTTGCACTGTGGCACAAATACTCACTAAACACACATGGGATGGTATGTTAGAGAAACCTGATTTATGTTTGAGTCCCCTGTTCCATGACCGGGTGGGTCAGTGTCTCCTGTAGAACCCCACTGAGCTGTGGCAGAAGTGAGACTATACAGTACATATATATTTAAAAGTTTTGTTTTATATATATATCTATATATATATCTATATATATATATAGATAATTACATTCTATGTGAAAGGAACATGCACTTATTAATTTTTAGGATATTGCCCCTTGTAAAAAATATTACCAAAGGCAAAAATAGAATTAATGCATACAGAACAACTGCATAGTAAGATGAAGATGTAGCAAGACTAAACAGTTATCCAGTAGTGTGGGCCACAGTAGCCCAGATAAAAATAACATGGCTATATTTTCTCTCTATTTTGACTTTGAAAATAGTAAAAATGAATACCTCAAGCGAAATCCGATTTAGTTTTGCTTTTGATTAGGTCTTTGTTTTTTTAACATTTATTTTCTAGCATTATGTTAATGTAATGCCGCAATAGCTTTTGCTGCTAAATTCATGGTATTAACAGATACCGTAGTAATTTATTCAGGCTAGGGTGTTCTAGCAATTATGATGGCACCTGGTGATAAGGATGATGACAGGCTATCATTGTAGGTAGACTTGCGGTTGGGCCAGTAACCGAAAGGTCGCTGTTTTGAATCCCCGAGCCGACTGTGATAAATCTGTCGATGTGCCCTAGAGCAAGGCACTTAAACCCTAATTGCTCCTGTAAGTAGCTAAATGACTCAAATGTTTTATTTTATTTTTTATAACGATGAGAGGGGGTTGTCCATTACTAAATTATGCCTAGTATGTTGTGGGGTAAAGGGGGGTTGCCCCGTGATGCATGTATACAGTATTTCAATCATGCAATATAATTTCAGTTGCTGCATGCAATATAATTTCAGTATCATGCCTACTATTCAATTCTGCCCATGTTTGCACAACATGCTATAGATGTACGTACAACTAGCAAGAAACTGGACACAATAGGGAAGACAGACTGGTCAAAAATCCTACACCTCCAGTGCGATATATGTCAATAGCCACAGGGCCGCAGTATGAACACTGCTTCTGCACAAGGTGGCTAACCTGACCAGATGACGAAAAAGTCATATGAATCATGAATCCAACGAGATGTAGGATATATCATTTAAGCTGTCTATGATAGGTGGAGTACTTTTTTTGCAGTGATTTGTTAATATAATTGTGGAGTTTTTTTATACCATATGTAGTAAGGTCTGAGTATGCCTATAGAACTGTGATATGCTTTAACTGTTGTTGATGTCCGACAAAAGTCATGTGGAACTTCATGAGCTAGTTTATGCACACGTATTTCTGTTCTCTCGTACACACATTCACACACACACCAGACCAGGGTTCAAATACATGTGTATTTTAGTATTCTTTTTTTTATACTTATTTTCTGTGTATTTGAGTATTTTCTAATAATGTGGCCTGAATCAACTACTTCTATTATAAGTATTTGAAAGTATTTTCAAATAATTTCCTATAAAAGCCTACTATATTGAAGTATTTTCAAATACAATAATTAACTGCATGGGTGTGTATTTGAGTCAGTGTATTTGAGTATTTTCAAATACTTTCCAAGTGGATTTCCAAATACATTCCAATATTCAACTGCTTGTATTTTCAAATCAAAAATATATGTTTTGAAAGTAATTAAAATAACCAAAATAGTATTTGAACCCAGGTCTGACACACACTCACTTTACACAGGTTCTCGTTCTCTTACACACAAACACACACCTATGCACTCAAAGTCTGACCCAAACACACAGAACATATGACACGGACTTAAGTGAGCTCGACTCTGAGAAACACAGAACCACTGTCTACCGTTGACAAAGCGTAGGATCATGTCCCCAAATAACCAAAGAGGCAACATATGTTCAACTTAAACCACCAACACATACGGAGACCACAGATGATATTGCGCGAAGCATTAAGCCCGATGTCTGTGTGCTTCAAGGTGCAAAGTTTAACATTTGTACTGTTGTGGTGACGAGGCATTAAAGCTAGTGATGAGAAGACCGACTGAACATTGAAGCTACTGGAGATTTGTGGTTTAGTTAACTGAGCTTCTCAGCCCGCAGGTAACGTTGTCTCGACATGGCTACGGGGGGGGGGGATGCCAGAACATTGTGTGCTATCTGGGTTTACCGTATTTATCCAGATTTTCCTGCAAAGCTTGAAATAGAATAATGACCTGCTAAAATGGTGGACATTTTTATTTTATTTTTTATCTGAAAAAACTACAAAAAAGAGACTAACCATGAGTAATAATAAGTATCCCTATGAAAGTGAATTCTGGGTGTTTTTGTGATATTTCTTTCCCCGCCCAGAAGGGTTTCTATGTTTGTTCTTGCTCTATAATAGACATTTGTTATGCACTACTCTTTCTATCTGGACAGTTTTCAAGAGTCAGCTATTTTTTTTGGGTTGAGAGAAAAACAAAAGTGTGCTTTCTGACTGACACAATCTTTTTTGCAATACCTCAATTTTGAAATATATTAGGAGAGAAAATGATGTTTTCTAAGTTTATTCAAATAAAAACAAGTAAATACATTTATTCGAGAGATGATATATAACAAGTGTTTGAGTTGATTTTTTTTTTCATTATTTTGCTTCATTTGAAATAGTTTTTTTTTTTAAACAACTGAAGAGGCTAGAGCATTATAACTTTGATATAATGATGATGTTAGCTGAAGTGAAGAGTCTACCTTGTTACAGAGGCGGTTGGAGTGAGTTTCCCGCTGGTCTGATACCCGTGAAAGCGCAGAGTCACTAAGACAAACATATGAGTGGTAGTCTTCCAAGGAAAACCATTAGTCCACAAAAAAAATTTGACGGGATAAGTCTATTTGGTGCTTAGAAAGATAACTGAAAATGCTTCCCTTTTTTGTATATTTATAATCAATAATTTACTATGCTGACCAGAATTGTGAAAGAGATCTTCTGTTCATGTTATTTTTTAAGAACACTTTTTTACGTTTCCTAAAAGTATGTGCTCCCTTTGTTTTGTAAAAGCAACATACCTTGATTTGTTAGCCTGACATTGTTTAAAAAGAGACTGAGCAGATGGAGGTGGAAAGAAAAATGTCTTCTTTTTTTTTTACAATTAAGAGATACAAGTGTAACTCGATTTCAACTGTAACTTGATCGAAAGTCCCCAAGGTGCATCAATTGAGTGGTGGCCTTCTATTCACGCAAGACTTGAATTAGTCAAAAAATGAAGGCTAAGAACCTGTTCTTCGTTGTAATGTGCAATACTGTTTGTACTGTTTGTAAAAAAGAAAAGAAGAAAAAAAAAGGCGGCAAAAATCTTTATTTTCATTGTGATTCACTAAAATCATTTTCTACTGTTTATTTACTTACTCTACATGCTAGTACCTTCCAGTAGTAATGTAGCCTTTGTACTGAGAACATTTTCATTATTTTTTGAGATTTTTGCTAAAAAAGAAAAGACTAAACATATATTTAAATATTTTCATTTTTTTATTTGTTTTCTTTACATATTTCTCAACCATTAAGTTATTTCTGGGGGAGACTTTCATATCTGGTCAATGTCATTCATATTATTTAGCATTTTTACATGAAATAAATTAATCTTATGATGCTAATTCTTTAAAAAAATATATATTTTTGTTTTCTTTGACTATTTTATTTTTGGAAGTTGAAAAACCTTTGTAATATTGTTTCTCAAGTGTCTAGATTTTGGAAATGCAAAGCCTATGTTAACTCGCTGATGTTGCTTACATTAGTGTGACGATAATAGAAGAAAAAATACAAAAAAAGAACAGTGACGGTTGACATTACGTGATTGGTAATGTGAAACAAACTAATAGGCAATACAATAAAAAGGCAGAATGGAGCAGAATGTTCTGATATTGTGGAAGCTGGACAATGATACTTACCTCCTACTGCTTCTGCTGCTACCACTATAACCCCACCTTGTATCGTCAATGATGTTACTTTCAATGATGTTGAATGGCCACGTCGCACCACTTCCACTGATGTGAGACATCACATTAACTCCTTTAAAACGTCATGTCACATGAGCCCCCCTTTAGTTTCAGATGGTGGGTTAACCCCTGTCGGAGCCTGAAAACTGGCTATGTGGACTATTGAGATTTTGTATTTAAGTATGAATGTAAATGTGAAGTGGAGGGTGTGACTTGTTGGAAACTATTCATCTTAATGAGAGGAGTCATACATCTAAATCTTTGGCATGTTTTCTTTCTCTCCCCAAACCAGCTAGATTGCTGAAGTGGATGAACTGACCTTAGATTTGAAATACATTTGACCCAAGAAACCCTGTAACATCCTCTTTGATATTATGCGGTGTGTTCTTAGATGACGACAGTGACTTGATTTTTGCCTTCATTTACGTAGCCTAGTAGTCCATATGAAGTGTTGTGACATCACTTTCTGTACTACAGTATGGTCATCAATAAGTTTTTAAAAAACGCAAATGCTGGTTCAAGAATGTTACTTCTAGCTTGCCTTTTCTACCAGTTTGTACAGGTGGTGTTCTACTGATATCCTTCATCTCTTCTACTAACCCAATGGTTGCTTTCTCTCAAGGGTCAGTATTACACTCATTCCACCAAGAATTTGTCTAGTATTTATCCTTTTTCATACCCTGACAATAATAAGCATTTGTATGTGCAACTGAAAGGCTAAGACTTGGTAGGAAGAAAATCATGTGTTTTGGTGGAGGCATTTGTTATATAATCCTCTTTAATTATACCTATATATTTCATGTAACACTAGATTTGGATAGTATGTACTTACGCTTCATGGATGTTCTCTCTGGGTCGTCATTAGGCCTCTTCATTATGTTGTGATCTCAAAAAAAGAAAATTATTCAAAACCTGCTCAATAGTTGTTGTTTTTCTCAGACAAAATCACTGTTCGTTTATTTTTCGAAGTTATACTTTGTATTTGTGGTTTGATTACGGGTTCCATCTTGACGAGGCTTTGAGATTGTTGACTTTGATATATTATATATATATATATATATACTAATTCAGACGAGCATAACTGGTTTAAAAACATGGGAGCTCTATGCTGCTAATGCTTACTACTACTGCTTCAAGTGTGTACTTCCCACCTTACTTTTCCCTTTTCTGTACTAATAACTAAATCTTATTAAACATAGTTGTATGATGCTGTGAAACATTGTCGTCTTTTGCATGGCCTCCTTTTCCCACCTTTCTCTCATCCCTTGCATTTGTGCTTGACTGTGTGACTGGAATAGAACGATGTGAAGTGAGAAAAGCAACGTATCAAGAGAACTATACTGAACAAAAATAAACGCAACATGCAACAATTTTTAAGCTTTTGAGTTACAGTTCATATAAGAATCTGTCAACTTAAATAAATGCATTAGGCCCTAATCTATGGGTTTCACATGACTGGGCAGGGGTGCAGCCTTGGGTGGGCATAGGCCCAGCCAATCAGAATGAGTTTTCCCCCACAAAAGGGCTTTATTACAGCCAAATAATCCTTAAGTTTCATCAGCTGTCTGGGTGACTGGTCTCATATGACTCCGCAGATGAAGAAGCCGGATGTGGAGATCCTGGGCTGGCATGGTTACACGTGGTCTGCACTTGTGAGGCTGGTTGGCTTATGGTAGAGAAATTAACATTACATTCTCAGGCAACAGCTCTGGTGGACGTTCCTGCAATCATAATGCATGTTGCCTCAACTTGAGACATCTGTGGCATTGTGTTGTCTGACAAAACTGCGCATTTTTAGTGGCCTTTTGTCCCCAGCGCCTGTGAAATGATCAAGGAGAGGGATTACATTAAGGTCATTAGGGGTTTAGCAGCGTTTCAAATGTGTATGCAAGTTAAACCGTAGTTGTGCTTTTGCCACAAGCACCTACTAATCTGACATGTTAAATCACAAGTCTTCAAAAGGGTTGACCAACTTGCACCATTGTTCTTGACAACTCTTCCAAGCACTCCCTTTTCCATGCTGTTTGTGCATGTTCAGTGATCCATAATCTAGAACTGTCCCTCCGTGCAGCAGAAACCATCATATTACATGTAGTAGGTGTCTGAGGAACGGTACCACACCCAACCTGCTTCAACAGATACAATAATTGAGAAGTCCAGCCTTATTCCCTTGCTGGTAAAGGGCTGATGCAGCAACAGATTATACCTGGTGACAAGCGTCCTGTGCCCACATTCTTTTTCTACAGGTATGGAGACAAAAGACAGTGTGATCTGATCTTCCTGACCACCTCCGGAGGTAGTTGGGGATGCATTGTCTGGATATCGGACGAGTGTAGACGGATCGGTGACCGCTGATAACTGCAGAACGTCTTTGCAATTGTTAAAGGATGCAGATGCTTGAAACGAAAACCGACTGCATTAACGAGTACTGTACGCAACATAGGCCTATACGTTTCAATTGAGTTCTAATTTGCTAATTGTCAGCTGTCAAATTTGTCCTTAAATACATTTAATGTGTTAATGCACTGAGTAAGTGCCAAAAGGTGATAATAGATTTCTCTAGGAGCTGATCCGTCAACAGTATTGGCCGTTAATTGTAAAGTAAAAAGGTACGATTTGAATGAGGAAAGCTGATCCGACAGCAGCGATGCCTCTCGATCCTATCGGTAACACATGCTCCGAAGCACTTGCAACTGTTCTCTCTGCGTAGTGTTTTGGGCAACTTCTGCCGTTGTAGGAACGATCCATCGTTATCGGATCATTGACAGATGGCGTCAATGTAAGTAAATAAAGGGGATTTTTGAAAGAAAGTCAAATAATTGACATACAGGGAGGGACCAGGAAATCTGGGAACAATGCACACGTGACATTTTAATACAATGTGAACAATATCGGGACAAAAGACACGAGCACCATGTATAAGCGGAGCTTCAGATGCCTCACACATTACCGTCATCCGTCGGACACTGATTGTTACAGCCTCTAGTAGGGTTATGATGCAGATTATGACCTATGGCGCCTTTTTGAGAGTAAAGGGAATCTGGATTCAATACCAGATGTGCGGCAGCAATGTGTCTGAAAAGTTTGGTAGTCAGAAGTTCATGTAAGCAATAACACTAGTTTGCCCATCACCTCTGACTAAAGCTCCAGCAGTATCACTGACATAGTAGAGTCATCTTTACTTTCTCTTGCTTTTCAACCTCATGCTGCGCCTCAAATGATCCCGATCCACTTTCCACTCAGAGCTAATCTCAGTGCCATCATTCCTAAATGCAAGGACACCCTCTACTGGCCGTGTTCAACATAGGAATGCAGTCTATGGGGACAGTGCTGGACGCACAAAACAGGACGCCGCTGAAAGCTCTAGAATTTATTATAACTATCAGTTTCAACAAGGAGCAACAATTACAGAAATATTTACAGGTCTGCATTTTCTTAAAACTCATCCCCTTGTTTCAGGTTGGTCCCCGCGGTGTAAGTCCCTGTGAGGCAGCTCCATTTAGAGTGACATTTCACAAGGTTGGGGACGAGCAGCGCCCGGCCACGGCTTTTCCAATCCTGTGCCAGGCCAGCCAACTGATCCATACAGAGTTCTATGTGGGCGAGAAAGGTCTAGTGAATGTGCTTACACAGGACATGTGTGGGGAGACTAGTGCCACCTGGGGGTGGTATAAAACACCCCAGAAACACCCCTTCTAGCCAGTAGTCACAGTGCAATCCAGTAACCAGCTATAAAGAGCCAGCACTCTGGTGTGTGCGCACGTGTTCCTATAAGACGGCTCCCCCTCTCCTTTCCTCCAGTCAAACATCTTGTTTTTGCCTATACAGTCAATAGAACACTGGTAGTCCTCTAAAAGTGGGTGTGGGAGTGCTTTAAGACTTCAGCTTAGAAGGTGGACCGCCACAGGGCTGGAGTGGTCTCTGGGCCAGTCCCATCTTGCTGCTCCACTGTACAGGCAGCCTCAAGGAGAGACTAGATGACCCTGCTCCTCTGTTCCCCCTGGAACAGGAGGGCACACAGGACTAAAGGTGGGAAGGCTGTCTAGTTAAGTGGGCTTTGGGGTGGGAGAATACTGGGGAAGCCATGGGGATAACCAGAATCAGACTGGCAGATAGCACTGAGCCCTGGATGGTTTAGCCTGGCTGGGTAAGTGAGGCTAGTGGAGCGAGTGCATGAAGCTGTCCAGGTTATATTCCGTTTCGTACTGCTGCTGGTCCCACAGGTCCCCCAGGCCGTCCAGCACGTTCTTCATGGAGGCTTTCCCTCCAGAGGACGACTCGCCCTTATCATCCTTCCCTTCCTAGACGGAGAGAGACAGGTTAGAGGGATCGAAACATACACACACACACACACACACACACACACACACACTGGACAGGCGACACTGGTTAAATAGATGTGTGTGAAAGAGTAGAATGACTAACACGGGAGGGGGGGGGTGCACGTGCATAAGTGTGTGTGTACCCAAGTGAGCGCTACTGACCTTGTCCAAGGTGAAGAGGTTGAGGAGCTGGTCGGTGCCCATACTCTGCAGACTGGCGTTCTCCTGGCTGATGACAGTGTTGGCGATGCTCATCTTGAACTTCTGCAGGCCCATGATCTTCTCCTCCAGGGTGCCACGCGTGATCAGACGATACACATTCACCACGCGTTTCTGCAAGAGGAGACACACCGCTACAGAAATGTGGCACTACGTCGGGACTGCCAACCGGACAAGCCTGTGCGCATGTCTGAGACTAACTACGTTGCAGTTGGGACTGCACAGAATCAAGACGAGTGATTCTGAAGCCTCGGCTTACTCAAAATTGATCCACTCAAACATGTTTTTTGCCTTCACGCCGTAAGGCCGAACCAAACCACACTGCTGGCCTGGATATTTTACATACAGAGGCAGTAGTTTACCTGTCCTATCCTGTGTGCGCGGTCCATGGCCTGTAGGTCTCTCATAGGGTTCCAGTCGTGTTCCACAAACACTACCGTGTCAGCGCCGGTCAGGTTCAGACCCAGACCGCCCACGTGGGTGGTGAGCAGCAGCACGTCTATGGAGGGGTCGTTGTTGAACCTGAGAGCGAGCGTGACAGAGCACCGTAGAGAGAGACAGCGAGAGAAGGACAGTGCCACTCAATTCAGATGAGGTTTGTGAGTGTCTGGTGTAGCAGTCTAAAAGCTCCTGACTACACACAAACCCCCCCGGCGACGTAGGTTCCAGCCTCAGCTCAGCCTACTGTCTGAGCCCAATAGCGGTCCCTCAAACTACTTCTAATGGGTCCCGTCCTAAAAACAAATAACACTACTCATGATAGTTTGACACCAACACCATGCCTTGTATTGTCACACACAGGACCCAAAGACTCCCTCCATGCTCCTCCCTTCTCACCTAGAGACGATGGAGTGGCGCAGGCCAGTCGGGACGCTGCCGTCCAGTCGCAGGTAGGTGATGGCGGGCAGCTGGGGCTTGAGCAGGTCGTGCTCCACGATGTCCAGCATGCTCTTCAGCTGACAGAAGATCAGCACTCTGTGCGGGGCCACCACCGCCTCTGTGCCCTCCGCTGAGCCGCTGCTGCCCAGACCACAGTCTAACAACAACTGGAATAGGGGGAGGGGGCTCAGTATAACAACTTACTCACAGGGGTGTTTTTTTCTGTAGCAGTTGAGTAGTATGGAGTAGGAGGTATCTGCACCTCACTCCACTACAATCCCAATAACTGCCACTTCTGGAGCAGGGAAGATTTGGGGGACAGGAATAGGATGGAACGTGAAGGCAGAGAGGGGAATAGGGGTGGTGCGTGGCTGAGATTGGGGTCAGGAATGGGGAATGAGTGGCACCTAGAGGTAAGGTATAGGGGTACCTGTTTGAGAGCTGAGAGTTTGGGCGAGTGCTGGATGTCTCGGAGGCTGGAGTGTTGTGCTGCCAGCTGGTCTGTGATGCGCTTGTACTCTGGGTGCTGTGGCAGCAGTACCAGGCCTGGGTGGTTACACAGCTTCCGCAAGTACTGCAGAGCCTGGAGAGGGAAGAGGATGTAAATAACAAATACCAAGTACGGTGAATACGCACAAATTTAAAAGATATAATAACAATTTGGTGGGTGATTCTATTTTGTCCTATTATACGCATGTGTGAAATGTGTGCTGCGTGGCGCAGCAGTCTAAGGCAGCGTTTCCCAAACTCGGTCCTGGGGCCACCCCCGAGTGCACGTTTTGATTTTTGCCCTAGCACTACACAGCTAATTCCAGTAAACCAACTCATCATCAAGCTTAGATTATTTGAATCAGCTGTATAGTGCTAGAGACACCCTCGGAGAGTGGGGGTCACGGCGGCCCTGAAGAAATGGCGGTTAAGTTCCTTGCTCAAGTGCACAGACAGATTTTTCACCTTGTCGGGTCTGGAATTTGAACTAGCAACTGACCCAAAACAATGCGAAGCTACCTGCCACCTTCTACCATTTTTGATGCAGGTCACAAGTGGCAAAAAATGCCCCAGGCACAATCCACAAACTAAAAAGAAAGCAGTCACATACATTGACCTGTGTGTGTGTGTGTGTGTTTACCTGGAACACGTGACCCGTGGCCTTCAGCTTGGGCTTCTCCTCTTCGTGGATGGAGGCTGTAGAGATGGTGTCCTCCACACTGACCTTGGCCCGGGACTTGGCAAAGTCCTCATACAGCTGAACCTGCAGACAGAGAGCGAGACAACGTGTTTGAGGGGATCAGTTTGAGCAAGGTGAGGCGCAGAATTGCTCATCTTAAATCATATAATGAGTAGTTATTTGGGATTTTAGGCCATCACAACAGAGGTAAGCTACTGCTGTTCTCTTCATATGAAGAGACCGTCTATATGACGTTATAACAGCGGTTCAGAGGTTTCCTAGTGTACCTGTAGAGGGCTGAGGTTGCAGTAGTAGTCCTGGATGATCTTGGGGGGCAGGTCCTGCAGCACATCCTTCTTCATTCTCCTCAAGAGGAAGGGCAGCACCTGGCGATGCAGCGCCTCCATGGCCAGGACCCCTAGAGAGGAGGAGCGGAACAGTCACCACAAGAAACAAAAACACACCACCGTCGGTGTCAGATTTGTTGGGATTGTATTTGTTCTGCCATGGGAAAATCAAGTGTCGCAATGTCGTCACAACCACAGTGCCAAATGAACAAGACCCAGCTTCCGTGCGCTCATCGTTAGGCATTCACAACTGGTGATTACACCAACATCAGAACAGAGACAAATCGGATCTTTACCGGCCTCTTGCTCGCGCGACGAGCTCTTGGCGTCACGGCTGGCCAGGATGGGCTTGCCGTAGCGGGCAGCAAACTGGCGCTCTGTGCCCAGGAAGCCGGGCATGAGGAAGTCAAAGAGCGACCACAGCTCCAGAACATTATTCTGAGGAGAGACGGCAGAGGGAGAGAAAGTGAGAGAGTTGTATTACACTGAAATAAACGCTGAGACTTGGAAGTAGTCCGACTGCTTGGACTGAACTCCTCTATGAAGGCTACAGCGGCAGACTGCACAATAGGCATTCACAGAGTCTAACGTACGTCACCATTAATGTCACACAGGCTTGGCATAATGTCCTCATTTCATCCACTAATACTACACCCGTCAATGTAAAGACAATACGGCCAACCGCCCCACAGAGTGGAGGAAGGAATCATTAGGCCAGTATAGAGAAATGATTAGGCAACATTGATCTGATGCAGTGAGCACAGAACATTAACAAGCTCGAGGATCACGGTCTTACAATAAAGTTTAGTAAAGAAAGACGCAAAAAACGAACACACTGGAACAGATTCATTCCCACTGCAGACGCCTTTGCTCGTTCTTTACTGACTTTTAAAAAAAAAGATCCTGAGTGGCGCAGCGGTCTAAGGCACTGCAGCTCAGTGCAAGAGGCGTCACTACAGACCCTGTTTCGAATCCAGGCTGTATCACATCCAGCCGTGATTGGGAGTCCCGTAGGGTGGAGCACAATTGGCCCAGCGTCATTGTAATTAAGAATTTGTTCTTAACTGACTTGCCTACTTAAATAAAGGTTCAATTAAAAAATATATTTAATAATCGGCTGAAGAAAATACCCCCCACCTGGATGGGCGTTCCTGATAGGATGACTCGGAAGTTGGCCGCCAACTGCTTAATGGCCTTAGAGAGCTTGGTCTTCCCGTTCTTGATCACATGGCCCTCGTCGAGGATACAGTAATTGAATTTTATATTCCTGAAAATTAAAAATGGTATATATTATTTATAAAAATGACATCCACCATCCTAAAGATAGATTTTTTAAATTTCAATAAATCACCTAAAAAAGTCTATGTCGTTTCGTACAACATCGTAGGAGGCTACTACTAGGTTGTGCTTTTTCACTTGATGCTGTAACCTGCAAAAGAAAAAACAATTAATTATTTTAACCTCGTAATAATTTAAACAAATGATGATGCCGTGTTCTCCTATGCAATCTCTGTGGTGGAATCGTGTGTATGTTTGGGTGGGTGAGGGTCGGTCTAGGGGTCTTACCGTGCTCGCTCCGTGGGGGGTCCTGTGTAGTGCAGGGGGTTCAGGTACTCGTCGGTGCAGAACTTGCCCACCTCGTCCACCCAGTGACCCGTCAAGGTGGGGGGGCACACCACCAGAGAGGGCAGGGGGGTGCAGTCTGCTGCCTTGGTCTTGGCATACTCCTGTGCCCTGCACACAATTAATAGAACTCTTAACAACAGAGGAGCCTCCAATGTGCTGACGGTGTTTAAAGTCAAACCGTGGACACGTTCCAGGACGACTACATTGCAGTTGCCTGCCAGATTTCACAACGCCTGGATAGGCATTTAATCCAATCAAGCTTTATTTATATAGCACATTTCGGGCATGGATGAAACGATGTGTTTCACAGAAAAACTATTAAGAAAAACAACTATTTACTACACAAAAAAACAGAAGAATCTTAATTTGTTCTAAATCTCACAGGCAGCCAGTACCCGTGCTGCAGAATTCTGTATGTTTTGCTCTTGACCAATGGCTTTCTTCAGCTGACCAGACAGGAGAGTATTACAGTAGTCAGTAGTGATTGGAGTTACACCTAGGTTTTTTACCTTCACTGCCTGTGAATTAAAATGTGCAGCCAGATTCTCTCTCTATGCTTTGGCTCCAACAATAAGTGCCTCGGTCTTGTCCGGATTTAGCTGGAAGAAGTTGTGAGTCATCCAAGTATTTCAAATCACCAATAGTCTCATTTCTGCGGAGCTAAAATCCCCTGGTGACACAGAAATGTAAAGTTGTGTATCGTCTGAGTAGCAGTGGAAATCAATGCTGTGCTTGCCAAGGGGTAACATACAGTGGATTTGGAAAGTATTCAGACCCCTTGACTTTCACATTTTGTTACGTTAGTCTTATTCTGAAAACAAACGGGTTTAGAAATGTTTGCACATGTATAAAACAAATACCTTATTCACATAAGTATTCAGACCTTTTGCTATGAGACTTGAAATTGAGCTCAGGTGCATCCTGTTTCTATTGATCATCATTGAGATGTTTCTACAACTTGGAGTCCACCTGTTGGTAAATTTAATTGATTGGACATGATTTGGAAAGGCACAAACCTGTCTATATAAGGTCCCACAGTTGACAGTGCATGTCAGAGCAAAAACCAAGACATGAGGTCAAAAGGAATTGTCCGTAGAGCTCAGAGACAGGATTGTGTCGAGGAACAGATCTGGGGAAGGGTACCAAAACCTTTCTGCAGCACTGAAAGTCCCCAAGAACACAGTAGCCTTCATCATTCTTAAATGGAAGAAGTTTTGAACCACCAAGACTCTTCCTAGAGCTGGCCACCCGGCCAAACTGAGCAATCGTGGGAGAAGGACCTTGGTCAGAACTTGATGGTCACTGACAGAGCTCCAGAGTTCCTCTGTGGAGATGGGAGAACCTTCCAGGAGGAGAACCCTCTCTGCAGCACTCCACCAAATCAGGCCTTTATGGTAGAGAAGGAAGCCACTCTTCAGTAAAAAGGCACATGACAGCCCGCTTGGAGTTTGCCAAAAGGCACAGACTCTCAGACCATGAGAAACAAGATTTTCTGGTCTGATGAAACCAAGATTGAACTATCTCCGAGCACTCAGACTGGTTCACCTTCCAACAGGACAACAACCCTAAGCACACAGCTAAGACAATGTGTAGTTCAGGACAAGTCTCGGAATGTCCTTGAGTGGCCCAGCCAGAGCCCGATCGAACATCTCTGGAGAGACCTGAAAATAGCTGTGCAACAATGCTCCCCATCCAACCTGACAGAGCTTGAGAGGATCTGCAGAAAAGAATGGGAGGAACTCCCCAAGTACAGGTGGCAAGCCTGTAGAGCCATAACCAAAGACTCGAGGTGGTCATCACTGCCAAAGGTGCTTCAACAAAGTACTGAGTAAAGGGTCTGAATGCTTACGTAAATGTGATATTTCAGTTTATTTTTCATTAATTTGCAAAAATGTATAAAAAAAATGTTTTTTTGCTTTGTCATTACGGAGTGTTGTGTGTAGATTGAGACACAAAAAAAAGTATCCATTTTAGGATAAGGCTGTAACCTAACAAAATGTAAAAGAGGTCAAGGATCTGATTACTTTCCGAATGCACTGTATATCAAACCTCGCATCAGGTCTTGCTTGACTGACACCCAGCCTAATGATTGGGATCTGATCTCTGAGACGCATCACATTTAATATGTGGAGGAAAGTTCAGACTTCCGGGGGTAGGATTTATCAGGCCATCAATGGCAGAGAAGAACACTCAAATGATTCTGATTATTAGTGATCAATATCCGAAAAATTAACCTGTCTTTGCATTTCTAATCGCCTTGTCATATATGCCAAGATGCGCTCTCAGAATATCATAATTGACCAGCAACTGACTTTCCCCACTTCCGCTCTGCCTTTCTGCAATTTTCTTATCAATTGTTTTGTTTCCTGACTCATCCAATTGGCTCTGTTTGGATGTGGCCTCTTTTCAACCTTACAGGAGCTACGGCATTAATGGTTGCCCTTAGTTTGCTATTAAAGTGAACTAAATCATCACAAGAGGAAGGCAGAATAGGTGATGGTGTGTTGTTCATACACTCAAAAACCTGTAGCAACTTCAGAGGTGAGATCGTGTTTCTTAATAAGGTGTTCAGTATTACACTGTGCAATGGGGAACAAGGTAGTAGTACAAATACAGTGGAGATCAGATAGGACAACATCAACAAGAGGATGTGTCAATAGAAAGCCCCTTGGTGATAACCAGGTTCAGAGCATGGCTGCAGCTATGGGTGGGTCCAGTGACATGTTGAATGAAGTCCATAGAGCTCAAAAGAGTCCGAAATTCAATTGCCTTGGGAGTCCATCTCTGTCAACATGAATATTTAAAAAAAGAAGATATATATTAAGCGCATAACAATGATTTTTATCATAGTAGAAGGACAATAGTTCAAAGAAATCAGGAAATGAAATGGGGCAGTGCTTTTGATGGCCAATGCAGGGTTATAGTCAGCACTGGTGGCTGACATTTAAACAGTATAGCATGATGCTCAGAATACTTACAAAAGTCACCAAACTAAATGTCCTTACAGCTGAGAGTATTATTATTTTTTTTTTAAATAGAGGCTGTCACCCCACCCTTTTCTGAGAGTATGAAAAGCTGTAGACTGGGGGGGGGGCTTCAATAAGAGTAGAACTACAATCTGAAGACGGCCATGTTTCAATGAGAAACATGCAACCAATTTTGCGCTCCGCAATGAGGTCATTCACAAGAAAGGTTTTAACTAGTGATTGCTAGTTTAAAACATTTAAAAGCTCCATATTCAATGAGTGTGGGCCACTCGAGGTAACCAATGGAAAAATGAACAAATGACTAACGTTACAACCAGGTTTTCTGAAAGTCTCCAATGTATCAGAATGGTAGAAGATAAGTTTGTATAAACTCACTAGAAGGCAGAGTTAGAGGAACATAAATTAGGTTACAATAACCATAGTGCCATTTCCACAGGAGTTGACATGGTTTCCAAGTCCTCCGTTGCTTATTCTGACAGGGAGCACTGGAGCACTACCAGACCCTGTCCGTCTCTAAAACGGTTTGCCATGTTGCAGGAAATATTTCTATAAACCCTGTAGTTAGGGTGAAATCCAGTCTCTTAAAAAGCGCTGGTTACTCCCACAGCAAATCAAAGTTGTCACAAAAGGAGACGTTCCTGTTCTCGCAAGGTTCCTTCGGGTACTCGTTTAGGGCAACGAGTCGGCTGAAACATTCTGAACCCCTTTGATAACACGGGAGGGGGCCAGAGAGAATTATTCTCTTCCCTGTGCTAGCGAGGGTGCTACAATTTGTTGTGTAGTACTCCCTCAGATCACCTAAAGCGAAGGTCGTTAAAACCTGTGTCAATAATGAAGTAGTTGGCCAGAATTGTTTGGCAGGAGGGAGTTGATGTCATGGAAACAGGCTCCTGTGTGACAGTGGTCTTTGGGTCGGTCCACAGACTGTAGGCAAGCCAAAATCTCTCACCATTGAGCTGCCCACAATGATGGTGGTTGTGATGGAATCTGATGGTTAATTAAGGAAGAGAGAGAGCAGGATGGGACTGCCTCAGGCAGGGGGGATGGAGGCTTCGAGGGAGGCTAGCCTGATTCTTCTCACCAGCAACAGTGGATGGTGTCGAAAAACCCCAGGAAGGTGGCGGCTGGCCCGAGACCCTTCTGTCTTGAGTCAGCGATTTGTTGAACTGGGGTGGCCATGTGGGAGGGTGCCACTGGCTGTTGGTATATTCCCAGGATCCGTGTTGACTCCCGGGCTGGTAGGTCTGTATCAAGCAGGGTAAAGCTGTTTGATAGCTGAATCGGATCTTCTCGGATATATGAAAGGGGGGCCAGACTGCCTCCCTGATCTTCTACGGCTTGCGAGATCCAGTCGCCAATGGGCCGCAGAGTTGAGCTTAATATCTAGCCGTTGGACTGGGACAGATCAACGCCGCCCGACTCAGACAGCTTTGCTATAGGAGGCATTTAAAAACAGATTCGGTTTGCCTGGGCTACACTAAGAAAATAGGTCATCCGTTTCTCATAGCCGAAAGATCTCTTCCCTTAAGCTGCTTGGTGGTGGTGCATATAGGGCAGGCCAATCCCTGTCCATTTGACAGTTCCACAATCTTGTGATTGTGTGGAAATCAAAACACCTAAAGCATTTGTGCCCAGCCGTGGGGGGAAAAAAACATTGGTGGGCCTGCACTGCTTGCGTTAGCCTACTCTGTTTTCATGACGGCTAGCAGCTAACTGCTACTTAAGAGGATTCCGGGACCCAAACCTACAGTCCCAGCCGTAAAGGCTAACCACGTCACGGAATTCAATAAAACTTGAAAAAATATTTGTTGTAAACTATTTCATAAAAAATAAACCAAGTGTAGAACAGTACACTGTTCTGTTGCGTGGTCTGATGACGTCTGGTAACCACATATGATACAGCAATCTGATGCCCGACTGCACAGTCGACGACATGGCATGCAACCGTTGGTTGATGCATGCAGTGCGACTACAATATAGTCGGCCTGGAACACGACCTGTTTGTGTGTTCATGCAGTTAAGTACCTGAGGTAGTGGTCCCCAGCAAGGATGCAGATGGACTGCAGGGTCTTGCCCAGGCCCATGTCGTCACACAGGATACCATGCAGCTTGTACTTATTCAGGAAGGACAGCCAGTTCACTCCATCCTGGAAAGATCAAAAGTTATTGAAACGGTCCATCAAATTAGTCATTTTAATAACCTTATCAATCACATTCTGCATACTAGCTATGGCAAGGAGGGACAATGACGTGACGCAATGAGCTGTTGCACTGCATTTTATGCCACACCTTGTGAAGTGATGAGTGAAAGAATTCATACAAACATTGTCACTGTGCTGATATTTTGTGTATGACTACATCACAGGCAGAATCACTGATCTACAAATCACTTTCCTATTAGAGAGATGGATGTTGGGCACAAAGCCCAACCCATTCCACCACTTTAAAATGTGTGTTCTGTCCAAAAGTCATTTGTCAGCAGCAGCTGCCCTCCCTGCTACATTTAAAGCAAACCCTATTTGTAGAGGCTGGCAGAAAATAACGAGACGGAAGATAAAGTGGAAAGTGCTGAATTGCTTGTAGAGTTATTTAACTAGTTAGAGACAAGGCCATCCCTCATCTTTTAGTCACACACACACACGCACACACACACACTTTCCAACCCTGTTCCTTGAGAGCTACCGTCCTGTAGATTTTCACTCCAACCCTAATCTACAGCAGCTGAATGCTTCTTGATTAGAGTTGAATCAAGTTATTCAGCCATGGCATTGTAAACATTCTTGTTTGATGAGCTAGCTGCTAGTTGACGTTAGCATAAGATGGCTACTAGCTACTACTTCTGTGCAAATTACGATTTTGGGCTGTTATCTAAAGAAATGCCCTTGGAATGCGTTTATGGTTGAACTTTCTGTAAATTTTCATTCTAAACTACATGCATAATGGATGTTTGAGCACCACAAGAAACAAGAGAAGTCTGAGACCGATGCATCTGCATATTTCCGTTAGGGAACACCTCCTGAAGTGCGCAATAATTCTATTCGCCTTTGCACTTCTAAACAACGTGATTTTTTGAAAGGGAAAAGTCTACAAACAAAATTTACAAAAATAAATATTTTTAAAAAAACAGTCCATTCCGAACAGAAAACTATTGAAATCAAAATGATTCATTGATGAGAAAATGTGCTGAACTTCGGCCAAAATCTCCTCTAACTGCCGGCCAGTGGGCTTCCTCTCACTACCATATGTTTGGTAGTGAGAGGAAACGCCAAGCGGATGCTTCACATTTATACATCCGGCAAATTAACTGTCTCATTGTTCCATCTGTGGGTTAGCCATAATTAGTACTTTGTGCTTGAGGTAACTACTGACAACCGCACAGCAGAGCGCATTGTGCTTAAAATGTCAAAGGTTAACTGCGATTAACGCGTTAACTTTGACAGCCCTTACAATAATAATCCATTTGACTTTGTTGTACAATAAATCTATTGATAAACTGGGTAAATCAAGATCTAGTTTAGGCCTACTTACAATACAGGGGAAAGCATATTCAATGAACACATGCATTGAGTTACTGAGCTTTGGCAAATGTCAGTAGAGTGTTTGTCATCTGTAACATATGGAATTGTTTTAAAGATGTTCATACCATGGATCATCTAGCTATTGATTTTGAATTTTAGGACCCCTTTCGGTATAAAGAAATAGTGATAAAATATTGAATTTGGCCTACAACTATAGCCCATAGAAACACATGGAATAACACATTCCTAAAACGGCAAAGACAGTAAAAATAATTACACATAAGGAATACGATTTAAGTGTCTGTCCTATACCTAGGAGATATAAGAAAGCTCAGGAAATGTGTGTTTTTTGGACATATTTAACCCCTTATTTTTGTTGGCACAAAACTACCTTCATTTGTTTGTATGGGTTACCATCAGACGAGTCCTGTGAAACTTGTGGGGGTCATAGAGCAAAACAGAGGACCCCATCATGTTCGTGAGAGTCTTCCCTTTCCATAGAGTCAAACCGTTTCGGACGCTACAGACGTTTGTGAGAATACCGATTTTCAGGATGTCTGACAAACACTGCTGTAGCTCTGCCACCTTCCCCCGCAGATGCTGAAGGCCAACATCCCTAGCTCAAATATACATCTAGCTTAAAATTGCTGGATTTTGATTGGGATTTTGATTATAATGTTACTTAGATTGACGCACAGCTGCATCAATAGATTCAAGGATATATATATATATATATCTTTTAAAATCGGCCTAGATTCATTTGCATAATTTCATGTAATTGAATTGGAGTCAGAATATAACAAATCCAGTCAGTCAAACACGAACAGTGTTGGATCTGACCGGAATTATTGTTTTGATGAAAATAGTAAAGTGCAGTTAGTTTAGAGTTAGAAAGTAGCTTGAGTAACGTCAACTAATGGCTTAGTCTAGTCAGAGCGAGCTGTGAGCAAGTCAGAGCGGAGACTTGCTGCTAGGCAACAAGCCAGAGCGGAGACTTGCTGCTAGGCAACAAGCCAGAGCGGAGACTTGCTGCTAGGCAACAAGCCAGAGCGGAGACTTGCTGCTAGGCAACAAGCCAGAGCGGAGACTTGCTGCTAGGCAACAAGCCAGAGCGGAGACTTGCTGCTAGGCAACAAGCCAGAGCGGAGACTTGCTGCTAGGCAACAAGCCAGAGCGGAGACTTGCTGCTAGGCAACTCAGACGCAAGCTGAAGCAGCGGAGCAGAGAGAAAGGAGAAGCATGCAAGCTAGCTATGCTAGCGACCCAAAACGTGTCAGCATTTCTCTATTGGTTTTCATATCCACCTTCTTTCATTGTCCAAAAGCCAAAGGCAAAATTCTAGTCATATTAACCCATCCTAGTTGTTGCATATTTAGATTTCCCCTCTTTCTAAGTCAACGGAGATGTTTCTCTTAAACCACTCCACCAGGTGCATCTTTTAGAACAATGTTTTCTGGCAAATTGTACGCCTTACGTGGTCTGCTTAATTACAGTAGTTGCACGCTCAATAATATGAGACGATCGGCTCGCTATTGTCGCATGTTTTTAAAGCTTTTAATGACAAATTTCCATTCCTTGTACCCATGCTGGGGCGTTAGGTCACGTGACGTATCGTATCGGGGAGCGCACAATCAGTGGGGCCAGAGTGGTTTTACGCTTCTTCCGACAACCACTTTTCGCTGGAAGTGAGACAGCTCAAAAAAAGCCTGAGTGAGAAGTTTAGTAAGCTTTTATCTACACTGTCCAACCATATACATCTGACGAAACGCAATTTTTTAAAATATATATATATATATGTATCACTACACAAATCAAATTCTTGGTAACATTTTGCTATGCTGCTGTCAAGATTTCATGCAATCTTCCAATCTCACCTTTGCTAGAGTAGCTATCAGGAAGGTTAGCCGCCGCCGCAGACGGTTTTAGAGCAGGTGGGCACAAGAAAAATAAGAGAATGTTGAGTCAAATTACATAAGTTGCTGTTAGAAGCACACTAAAATCCTAAAGTATTACCTCTGGTTAGTACTGCAGCATATGTGTATGACTGATTGCATTAGTAGGGCAAAATAAATAACTTAAGTGGAAAAAGCCTAATTGATCAATGATTTATTGTGTACAACAGGAAATGTATACAGTACATGTGCATACCGTAAAACTTCAATTAATAGCCCAGGCTTTTATTTGCTTCAATCACTGGACACAACAGGCACTTCGAGACAGACTTCTATTTCCTTAATGCACACAGCTTTGTTCATTTGCATAGTTTATTGTTTATTTACAGCTTTTTAATCAATTCCTTAATTTCCTGCCCTAATGTGTTATCATTGACACCCTTTTTTTTATTAAGACAAACTTCCTTGACAGAATTATTATCCTCTGACTGTGCATTGTTTTGGCAGTTCTTACTTTCACCACTAGATGGCGCCTGGCCAATTTCTTGGGGTCTGTACTCCCGAAGTTGAATTTTTGTGCTTGCCAGTTAGCTATCAGCCAATAGCTAGCAGTTACTTACTGGCGATAAAAACAGCTAATTTCCATAATTCAGTAATGATTTGGAAAAGTTATGTAAATGTGACACATCAAACATTAAACCTCGTAAACAAGTCACGGTAACCTCGTAAACAATTCATTTAGACAGGGCGTTTATTTAAAACAGGCATTTATATTGCTGAAATGTGTGCCATTGCCCTGCTACTAAAAATAGTGACAAGTGGCTATTTGAGACTCACTGTTTAATTGAAGTTTTACGGTATGTATACATATTTAATTCTATTTCAATTTAACATCCTCATATTATTGTATAACCCTTGAAAATGTCATGTTGATAGGACTTTCCTATCTTGAGATATTTGAGTTTGTTTATTAATCCAAGTCCACTTGTGTCATTTTGGTGCCATTTTTGGAAAAGGCTCTGCCATTGACCAGTGCCTTATCTCCGGTGACCTTTTGACCCAGAATTCGTACACAAATTGTAATATCTCAGCAATGGCAATAGTACTTTCTGTTCAGCTAATTTTACTGTTTGGACGAATTTAACCATTTGTTAACCGATTAATGGGGGTTGGTTAGTCGACTGCAAAAATGACTGATATTTCCTGTAAGCTAGCTAGCAAAGTTCGCTTTCTGTGAATGCTGAATGTTATTTTGCTAGCTACTTAGCAAGCTACCGGTATCCGTCTTTGTACTGTAGCCTGTATGGACATTGTTTTGCCCAACAGGAAATTCATTTAGGGTTCAACATTTTTGCATTATTCAAGTGTGATAAATGATGTGCAGCATGAGTGGGTAGCAAGATGCAGCCTATAGGTTCCTTGAGGAAAGATAGCTTGCAGCAGTTTGACACAATAGGCACAGTGCGCTCGTGCTATAAAGGAGATGTCAGCTGCACCTATAGTCAAGGGCTGTTAGCCGATAGATTATGAAAAGGGCTAATATTGGCCCAACTAATTGTTGGTAGAATTCTAACACCCACAAAAAGTAAATGCATACATAAACACACGTAAAAAAAAAAGAATAAAGGCCATGTAAACACACACCTGCTGATACTTGCGGAGCTCAGCCTTGATGGGCACAGGGATCTTGTAGTTCTCCAACTTCCTGCTGTCCAGCAGCTGTTCCATGAAGTGACGCTCTCTGGCCTTCTGGCGAATCAGATCATCCGACATGGTGGGAGGATCCGGGATACCCGACTAAGATAAAAAATAATCATAAAAAGGCAGACTCAAAACCCTTTTCACACCACTGACCTGAACCAAGCCCAGCTGTCCTTTGCTGACCTGGTTTCACATCCACCATAGTTGCAGGAACCTTGCTGGAAATAATGAAAAAATGTCATATCTGAGCGCATTACAATTGTGGTCAGCATGATAGTGTGAAAAGGGTGTAAGATATCCAAACAAACATTACCAGGTGCAAAAGCCAAGCCTCCAACATTTTTTATTTGGGAGTCAACTGTGTCTCCGTATGGGAGGTCATTTGGCTGACATTCAGCCGTCCCGATTCTGCAGTGCATCCGATTCATTTCTCCCACTTAATCTCTCTGATTGAAGTGAACCAATGAACTGACAACACTTAACCGCTGACAGATGTCAATGACGCCATGAAAACAAAATGCCCAACTTCATTAGAGTACACACACACACACACACATCCTCCAACTGACAATCACATAAAATATTCAGCATAGGAAAATAGTGAGATACTGTCCTCTATTGGGCAAAAGGCAAATAACCATATTGCACAGTAGGAAGTAACACCACAGGTAGCTTGTAAATGGCAGATTTAGCGAGTATTTGACATCGACTACACTGCAGTAGGACTAGGCAGAATCACAGATCTACAAATTACCTGGCATCCCAAAAAAAGACTAAATAACTACTCCCAAATAACTACTTGCAAACAAATCTCCTTAAACCATACTGCCTGTGCTGTATTGTTCGGTGTGTGTGTTTACCTCCAGTGGTAGCAGGCGGATGAGGGTGGCGAAGCACTGCGTGGCCATGAAACGGACGCTGTCACTGGGGTCACTCATGCGGCCCAGCACCGGCACCACCAGCAGCACAATGTACGGCACGATGTCCACATCCAACTGCTCCATCACACCTGGGGGGCGGGGGCCAAGGGGTCAAGGACAACCAACCACAAGGCACCAACTCCCCTGGTTTCAATGTGGGGTTTTGGGTTCAATTCATGCTGGGGTCACATTTACAAAAAAAATGTATGCATGCACTCAATATACTGTTGGATAAAGTGTCTGCTACATGGCATGTCCTTTTTCTATCTTATATAAAAACCATTGGTTGGTTGCCCATACGCGGGAACATGTCTGACTGACACGTATGAAGGATACAGGCCATGGCCTCGATGGCCCCCTCCTGCTTAGTGCCATCCTCGATGCACCCCAGCCAGGGCAGCACACATTCCAGGAACAGGTGCATGGTCTCCATGGTAGCGATCTTACTGAGCACACCAACGCAGCGCGCCGCCATGTGACGCACGGCCGTGTACGGGTGCTGCAGACAGGTGAACAGGTGGGGCAGGTGCTCCAACAACTGAAAAGCAGAGGGGAAGAACTAAATCAGACAGACAATACAGTAAATGGGGGTATTTACAGACATTACGCTCCAAAATCAAAGTTTGCCTGATGTGTTCACGTCAAAGTCCTCTGTTGAGATAAACACATGGCCCAGAGCACAAGGTGGTGTTTTGGATTGTGGCAGGTGATGTACATGCGACAATTCAAAACCCCACCACACGTAATTTCCAGATACCTGTGCTCATCTTCACCATTCATTTTGGCTTGAGGCATACAGTGCCTTTGGAAAGTATTCAGTCCCCTTGACTTTTCCCCATTTTGTTACATTATAGACTTATTCTAAAATGGATTAAAACCCCCCCAAAAAATCCTCAGTAATCAGGTTTTGACATTTTTGCAAATGTATAAAAAAAAACAAATACCTTATTTGCGTAATTATTCAGACCATTTGCTATGAGACACGAAATTCAGCTCAGGTGCATCCCGTTTCCATTGATCATCCTTGAGATGTTTCTACAACTTGATTGGAGTCCATTTGTGGTAAATTCAACTGATTGGACATGATTTGGAAAAGGCACACACCTGTCTATAAGTCCCAGAGTTGACCGTGCATGTCAGAGCAAAATCCAAGCTACGATGTCGAAGGAATTCCCCAAGAACACAGTGGCCTCCATCATTCTTAAATGGAAGCAGTTTGGAACCACCAAGACTCTTCCTAGAGAAGGCTATCCGGTCAAACTGAGCAATCGGGGAGAAGGGCCTTAATCAGGGAGGTGACCAAGAACCCGATGGTCACTCTGACAGAGCTCCAGAGTTCCTCTGTGGAGATGAGAGAACCTTCCAGAAGGACAACCATCTCTGCAGCACCCCACTAATCAGGCCTTTATGTTAGAGATGGAAGCCACTCCTCAGTAAAAGGCACATGACAGCCCGCTCGGAGTTTGCCAAAAGGCACCTAAAGGACTCTCAGACCATAAGATACAAGATTCTCTGGTCTGATGAAACCAAGACTGAATTCTTTGGCCTGAATGCCAAGCGTCATGTCTGGAGGAAACCTGCCACCATCCCTACGGTGAAGCATGGTGGTGGAAACATCATGCTGTGGAGATGTTTTTCAGTGGTAGGCACTGGGAGACTAGTCAGGATCGACGCAAACCTGAACGAAGCAAAGTACAGAGATCCTTGATGAAAACCTGCTCCAGAGTCCTCAGGACCTCACACTGGGGAAACGGTTCACCTTCCAACAGGACAACAACCCTAAGCACACAACCAAGACAACGCAGGAGTTGCTTCGGGACAAGTCTCAATGTCTTTGAGTGGCCCAGCCAGAGCCCGGACTTGAATCCGATCGAACATCTCTGGAGACCTGAAAATAGATGTGCAGCAATGCTCTCCATCCAACCTGAGAGCTTGAGAGGATCTGCAGAGAAGAATGGGAGAAACTCCCGAAATACAGGTGTGCCAAGCTTGTAGAGTTATACCCAAGAAGACTCAAGGCTGTAATCGCTGCCAAAGGTGCTTCAACAAAGTACTGAGTAAAGGGTCTGCTACGCCATCTAGAATCCAAGATGGCGTAGCAGCAGGACGTGTGTATTTGTCTTATCCCGTGTAAATAGCCGGCCTTTTTCGTATATATCTTAATCTCACTTTCTACTTTCCTGCAACCCGCCTCACCCAATGTGGTACGGATCTGCTATTTTTATTGCTTATAACTGGAACTTCCATAAGGAGCTAACCAGCTACTAGTCTTTGTTAGCCACGACTAGCGGTCTTCATCCAGCCACCACCAGCTCGGACAACGCCTGCCAGTCTGCACAGCGCGATATCAACCCAGAGCATATCGGACTGCTTTCCTGCCGCTCTGAATCATTACACCAGATCATCACAACTAGCTAGCTGCAAATGACTGGATACTGTTTGCTAACAACTCTGTCCCGAAGCAAGCACTAGCTAGCATTGAACTAGCCTCGAGCTAGGCCCATATACCAGCTAATTCTAGGGCTACAATACCTCCTTTGCCAACTGGACTGGACCCTTTTTTGTCGACACAGAGCCCCGCCGATCCATCACGACTGGACTGCCGACGTGACTGCCCGATGTGGTCTCAACTAGTAGATGGTTCTACGATGTCACCGAAGAACCATCTACTAGCCCCGGCCCGCTAGATTTTCTGAACGCCGTATCCCCTGCTCGCCTAGCGTAGTAGTGACTACTGAACAGCACCCTGACTCACCTATTGCTGCTCTTTTGACCCTATGATCACTCTGATACACAGCTGACTCCCCTGGACTGTTTCAATAACACGGCACCTAATTTTTTTACCTGTCGCCCCCAGCCTCGTACTCAGGTCCTGTATGTACCTAACTGATCCGCTCTGCCCATTTCATTGCCATTTATCCGTTGTTGTCTTAGCTCTCCTGATCAACACCTGTGATTGCTTTATGCCTCTCTCGAATGTCAATATGCCTTGTCTACTGCTGTTTTGGCTAGTTATTATTGTTTTATTTCACTGTAGAGCCCTCATTACCGCTCAAAATGCCTTAGATAGCTCTTTTGTCCCACCCCACACACGTGTAGACCTCACTTGGCTTAACTGGTGCATCCAGAGACAAAACCTCTCTCATCGCCACTCAACGCCTAGGTTTACCTCCACTGCACTCACATCCTACCATACCTTTGTCTGTACATTATGCCCTGAATCTATTCTACCACGCCCAGAAATCTGCTCCTTTTATTCTCTGTCCCCAACGCACTAGACGACCAGTTCTTATAGCCTTTAGCCGTACCCTTATCCTACTCCTCCTCTGTTGCTCTGGTGATGTAGAGGTTAACCCAGGCCCTGTAGCCCCCAGTTCCAATCCTATTCCCAGGCGCTCTCATTTGTTGACTTCTGTAACCGTAAAATCCTTCGTTTCATGCATGTTAACATCAGAAGCCTCCTCCCTAAGTTTTTTTTTTTTCACTGCTTTAGCACACTCCGCCAACCCTGATGTCCTAACCGTGTCTGAATCCTGGATTAGGAAGGCCACCAACAATTCTGACATTTCCATCCCCAACTACAACATTTGCCGCCAAGATAGAACAGCCAAAGGGGGTGGAGTTTCAACTGTGCAGGCTATGTCTTGCTATCCAGGTCTGTGCCCAAACAGTTTGAGCTTCTACTTTTAAAAATCCACCTTTCCAGAAATAATTCTCACTGTTGCCGCTTGTTATAGACCCCCCTCAGCCCCCAGCTGTGCCCTGGTCACCATATGTGAATTACTTGCATCTCATTTATCTTCAGTTTGTACTGTTAGGTGACCTAAACTGGGATATGCTTAACACCTCAGCCATCCTACAATCTAAGCTAGATGCCCTCAATCTCACATAAATTATCAAGGAACCTATCAGGTACAACCCTAAATCCTCAGATATCATCCTGACCAAACTGCCCTCTAAATACACCTCTACCGTCTTCAACCAGTATCTCAGCGATCACTGCCTCATTGCCTGCGTCCATAATGGGTCCGCGGTCAAACGACCACCCCTCATCACTATCAAACGCTCCCAAAAACACTTCAGCGAGCAGGCCTTTCTAATCGACCTGGCCCGGGTATCCTGGAAGGATGTTGAACTCATTCCGTGAGTAGAGTATACCTGGTTATTCTTTAAAAGTGCTTTCCGCACCCTCTTAAATAAGCATGCTCCATTAAAAAACATGTAGAACTAAGAACAGATATAGCCCTTGGTTCACTCCAAACCTGACTGTCTTTGACCAGCATAAAAACATCCTGTGGTGTACTGCATTAGCATCGAATAGCCCCCGCGGTTTGCAACTTTTCAGGGAAGTTAGGAACCAATCTACACAGGCAGTTAGGAAAGCAAAGGCTAGCTTTTTCAAACAGAAATTTGCATCCTGTAGCACAAACTCCAAAAAGTTCTGGGACACTGTAAAGTCCATGGAGAATAAGAGCACCTCCTACCAGCTGCCCACTGCACTGAGGCGAGGAAACACTGTCACCACCGAAAAATCTACAATAATCGAGAATTTCAATAAGCATTTTTCGACGGCTGGCCATGCTTTCCACCTGGCTACCCCTACCCCGGACAACAGCTCTGCACCCCCCACAGCAACTTGCCCAAGCCTCCCCATTTCTCCTTCACCCAAATCCAGAAAGCTGATGTTCTGAAAGAGCTACAAAATCTGGACCCCTAAAAATCAGCTGGGCTAGACCTTCTCTTTCTAAAATGATCTGACGCAATTCTTGCAACCCCTATTACTAGCCTGTTCAACCTCTCTTTCTTATTGTCTGAGATCCCTAAAGATTGGAAAGCTGCCTCAGTCATCCCCCTCTTCAAAGGGGGAGACACTCTAGACCCAAACTGTTACAGACCTATATCTATCCTACGCTGCCTATCTAAAGTCTTTGAAAGCCAAGTTAACAAACAGATCACTGACCATTTCGAATCCCACTGTACCTTCTCCACTATGCAATCTGGTTTCCGAGCTGGTCATGGGTGCACCTCAGCCACGCTCAAGGTCCTAAACGATATCATATCCGCCATCGATAAAAGACAATATTGTGCAGACGTCTTCATCAACCTGGCCAAGGCTTTGACTCTGTCAATCACCGCATTCTTATTGGCAGACTCAACAGCCTTAGTTTCTCAAATGACTGCCTCGCCTGGTTCACCAACTACTTCTCAGTAAGAGTTCAGTGTGTCAAATCAGAGGGCATGATGTCTGAACCTCTGGCAGTCTCTATGGGGGTGCCACAGGGTTCAATTCTCGGGCTGACTCTTTTCTCTGTATCCATCAATGATGTCGCTCTTGCTGCGGGTGATTCTCTGATCCACCTCTATGCAGACGACACCATTCTGTATACCTCTGGCCCTTCTTTGGACACTGTGTTAACAAACCTCCAGACGAGCTTAAATGCCATACAACACTCCTTCCGTGGCCTCCAACTGCTCTTAAATGCAAGTGAAACTAAATGCATGCTCTTCAACTGATCGCTGCCCACACCCGCCCGCCCATCTAGCATGACTACTCTGGACGGTTCTGACTTAGAATATGTGGATAACTACAAATACCTAGGTGTCTGGTTAGACTGTAAAGTCTCCTTCCAGACTCACATTAAGCATCTCAAATCCAAAATTAAATCTAGAATCGGCTTCCTATTTCGCAACAAAGCAACCTTTACTCATGCTGCCAAACATACCCTTGTAAAACTGACTATCCTACCAATCCTTGACTTCGGCGATGTCATTTACAAAATAGCCTCCAACACTCTACTTAGTTAACTGGATGTAGTCTATCACAGTGCCATCCATTTTGTCACCAAAGCCCCATATACTACCCACCACTGCGACCTGTATGCTCTCGTTGGCTGGCCCTCGCTTCATATTCGTCACAAACCCACTGGCTCCAGGTCATCTATAAGTCTCTGCTAGGTCAAGCCCAGCCTTATCTCAGCTCACTGGTCACCATAGCAGCACCCACCCATAGCATGCGCTCCAGCAGGTATATTTCACTGGTCATCCCCAAAGCCAACTCCTCCTTTGGCCGCCTCTCCTTCCAGTTCTCTGCTGCCAATGACTGGAACGAATTGCCTGGTAGGCCAGTTAAAGGTGGAATAACTATTTCATCAGTTATAGAATCAGGCCTAACAAAATGTTGAAAGCCAATGGGTCTGAATACTTTCCTGGACCTACACAGCAGATGGCGAGGGATGTGGGTGTGAAAACAACTGAGGTGTGACAACATTGGAGACATTTTTGAGCTTAGAGAAGTCAATCTTTTACTGGAATTTGGTAGATATGATGGTGGTGTTTCTACTGGTGAGATTCAAATCAAAATTAAATCAAATTTAACTCCTGCATGTTGTCTTACCATAGGTTTGAGCTCGGGGGCCATGGCTCCAGCCGTGACCTCCAGCACCTGCAGAGAGTTGACCAGCTCCTGGGCTGCAGCATCCCCCCTCTCCAACTGGAGCTTTGCATCTACAACACCATAGAGCAGAAATGCATCAATATCTCTTCATTGATGACAACACTCACAAGAGGTATAGGAAGATGCCCATCTGGAAGTGGACAGAGGGTAGCAAATAGCAATACATCTTGATCATGTTCATTAGGCACCAAATGGGACTGAAACAGGGCAGGGCTACCTTTACTTGTCCAATAAGAAACGTTTGCTTTCAGTTGCGGTGATCCCAAATGAACATGACCCATTTGATCTAATGAAGAGTGTAGCATACCGATGCCTTGGTTGTTCTCCACCACGGCCCTCAATGGTCCCACCACAAACTCCCACAGGTAGGGCAGTGATCCAGTCAGATCCTGGCCAAAGTGCCTGGCAACCGTCGTCAGAGAGAACTCGGCACCTCTTCTCTGAACGAGAAATGGCTTTTTATTCTGAAACGGTCAAAATAAACCATAGTCATCAGGAACACAGTCAATACACAGGTAAATGTTTGCTCTCTCTGTCACCCACCTCATCAGTATCTGTGGTGATGGTGCTGCCTGGTGGCAGTTCAGTGGTGGGGGTCTTGGAGGTTTTGGGGGTGGGGCCCCTCTTGCTGGTGATGACAAATGCTGCCCTCTGGTGGCGGTAGAGAGTGATAATGCCCTTGGTCTTATTGACCATGTGGTGCATGCATTCTTTCTCCGACATGCCAGCTAGGGGTGAAAGAGAGAAAGGGTCAACAGAGTGAGTGTCAGAGGGTTCTACGTAATATCTGTTTCTGGCAGCCACAACCTCATTAGTGTTAATCTGGGTCATGTTCATCAGGCTGAAACACGGAGAGACCACAATATCTTCTCCAGTTTTAGTCTACATTTCACTATGGTGTGCCCTCATGAACATGACCCAGATTAAAAATGTTGTGCATCCCATCCCATACCTTTGGCAGTCTGAGTGGGGGGCACGGGGCAGGCCGAGGAGGGCGTGAGTAGGGGGTCCATGCAGATCGACGAACACAGGTTCTTGACGATCTTGGAATTGGGACACGGCTGCCTAGTAGCACACTGCTGCAGCAGCTTGGCGATGAAGGAGGCGGCGTAACCCTGAACCAGGGTGTTCTCCTCCCGCTTAGCTGCCTCCATGAGCGGACGCACCACTGGGTTCAGCTTGTCTGGTAACGCCTGCAGGTTGGGATGAGAGAAAATGAGCGTTTGCTATTGGACAAGTCCAGATAGTCTGTTTCAGTCCGTTTGGTGCCTAATGAACACAACCCAGATTTAACGCTGTGCATTTCAGTTTCCATATGATACCATGTACTTCTCTGGCTAATATTGCTGGTATCAATACTATGCATCTGTACTGAAACAAAAATATAAAATGCAACAATGTCAAAGATTTTACTGAGATACAGTTCATATGAGGATATCAGTTCAATTGAAATAAAGTCATTAGTCCCTCATCTATGGATTTCACATAACTGGGCAGCCATAGGTGAGCCTGGGAGGGCATAGGTCCACCCACTGGGGAGCCAGGCCCACCCACAGGGGGGACAAGGCAATCAGAATAAGTTTTCCCCCACAAAAGGGCTTTATTACAGACAGAAATACTCCTCAGCAACCCCCCACAGACGATCCCGCAGGTGAAGAAGCCGGATGTGGAGGTCCTGGGCTCGCGTGGTTGCACATGGTCTGCAGTTGAGGCCGGTTGGACGTATGGCCAAATTCTCTAAAATGACGTTGGAGGCAGCTTATGGGAGAGAAATGAATGTGCCAATTGCACACTCCCTCAAAACTTGAGACATTTGTGGCATTGTGTAGTGTGACAATATGGGACATTTTAAAGTGTATACATTTTTGTCCAATGTAAAAATACGTACAAAATGGTAAACCTACACTGAGTACCAAACATTAGGAACACTTTCCTAATATAGAGTTGCGCATCCCCCCTTTTGCCCTCAGAAAAGCCTCAATTCATCGAGGCATGGACTCTAACAAGGTGTTGAAAGCGATCCACAGGGGTGCTGGCCCATGTCGACTTCAGTGCCGGTCTCAGTTATGGCAAGTTGGCTGGATGTCCTTTGGGTGGTGGACCATTCTTGATGCACACGGGAAACTGTTAAGCGTGAAAAACCCAGCAGTGTTGCAGTTCTTGACATAACCTTGCACCTACTACCATACCCCGTTTAAAAGGCACTAAATATTTTGTCTTGACCATTCACTCTCTGAACGGCTTAAAAATCCTTTATCTGGCCTCCTCCTCTTCATCTACACCCATTGAAGTAGATGTAAGTGACATCAATAAGGGATCATAGCTTTCACCTGGTCAGTCTGTCATGGAATAATGTTAATGTTTTGTACACTAAGTGTATATGTTATGTACAAATTATTCAAACAAAACCATTTGAATAGACATGGTATCGATATCAGGGAAGGCAAAGTGTCGATAAAGGAACCACGTTTCCAGTGTTAGATGACATGACCTACCTGCAGGTTGACCACGGCGCAGGCGGTGAACATGTGGACGCGCAGGTGCAGCTGCTGCCACTCCACACTGGTCTCGCCCACCGTGGACTGGGCCTGCTGACGCTTGCTGTCCAGTGGATGAAACTGTTTGGACTTCGTATCCAGGCCCACGGTGGACTCCGCGAAGATGGTGGTCACCTATGTATGGAGGGAAGAGCAGAGGATGTAGAAGTTGATTCATAGCATTCCTGGGTTTGTCATAGTTCGATACAATGGCGTTCAGCCTCCATTAACCTCAATAGGGTCTATAGTTCAATTCCATCGGAGTTAAGGGAAATGACCCAAAGTCTGATAGGGAATGACAGATTCAGGGCAAATCTCTTTACAAAACAATCCTTCCATTACCGCTGTTCAACAAAATAGATGAGACCCAGAGGTTGCAATAACACAGAATTCAGAGTTTTTCACGCAGATAAGATCAAATATAACGCTGCGTTCTGTTAACGCAGGCATTTTGTAAATGCCCATCTGAAATACTTCTCATTGTAATGTCTGCACGCTTCTGTCGCAGTTCGCGCCAAATCCTAAATGTTACACAAATTGTGCTTTCAGTTGCACTTTTCCACTCAGATGAAAAATCTTGCTCGTCTTCAAACCAATTAAATCCCCCGCATTCACAAAGGTACATTTGATCAGCAGACAGCGCTCTGACTGACGTTTACTTTTCTCCGGTGGTTTTAGCAAGTTAAAATGCAAGGTAAATGTTGCCGATGGCCATGTATCGTCTATGCAAAAGATACCGCGCTCTTTCATAGTAAGTCAATTCACTTATGCGTGGCTGCTAACCAAATGGCGCAGCTCTTCGGTTGTCCCCTGAGGATAACTAAGCGTCCCCTGAGGATAACTAAGCGATTCCCTCCCAAATGTTTTGCATTCATTTATTTAGTGTAATGAAAAACTCGTTTGCACATCCCTGATAACTCTACTGAAGCAACAACAACAAAAACACCTGTCTTTTGAATTTCAATGCAGGTGAAATGGTTTAAAAACATACGATGGTCTGCGTTTTGAAAATGAAGGTTTCTGAAACCTAATGCGACCCCTGGAGAACATTGATTCAATATTTAAACATAAATGTAATGACTTCAGACAGCTCAAAATGTCTTCGGCTAAAAGCTGCATTTAATCTGTGTTGAAAATGTAGGTTATGAATCTATGAAGACTTAACCAAGATGGCAAAAACATGGGAGTAGTACACTTAGTATAAGCAGCCACCTTCTCCTAAAGCTAGAATTGTTTTTGCTCCCAGACAGTGGCATATTTTATTTTATTTAACTAGGGAAGTCAGTTACGGACAAATTCTTAATTACAATGACGGCCTACCCCGGCCAACGCTGGGCCAATTGTGCGCCGCCCTACGGGACTCCCAATCACGGCGGGATGTGATTCAGCCTGGATTCGAACCAGGGACAGTAGAGTCGCCTCTTGCACCGAGATGCAGCGCCTTAGACCGCTGCGCCACTCGGGAGCATAGGACCAGAGACAGTCAAAATTAGTACACTACCATCAGTCTCTCTAACACGGCGTCATCACACCCTTGTGTCTCCGTGGCAGACGGGCACAGGGCCATGGCCTTCTTCCCAGACAAGCCAACACACCACAGAGACAGCACATAGCACAATAGTAACCTAACTTTGCTAAATGAGCGCATAAGATGTTTTTTTTTTTAAATCAAACATGTTGAATATTATAAGTCATAACTTGATCCCCACTGAGCTTAGACTGAGCCATGGAGATGGAAGGTGGCCAGTAGGTGGCCCAAAGGTTAGAGGCCGACCTGTAGCCGGAGGGTTGATGACTCGAATCCCGGAACGGGCAATAAAGAAATGCGGTCTGAACTGGCAAGAGCAGAAAAATGTCTGTTCTGACAAATAGACAATTGAAATCCACAATGTCATTGAAACACTGGATTTGGCTGCCATTTTATCTTTTAGTGATGTAACACAAATACAGTGGGAGTGTCGTCCTCACCAGTTCGTTGGCCTGGTCGATAGTGAACACGCTGCAGTTGAGGCGGTCGCGCACGTCGATCTGAGCGTCGGCCAGCAGGGCGATGAGCTGCTTACACTCGTTCTGCATGCGTGTGAAGGGAATGGCGATCTCATCGTAGTACAGCTGCTCTGACAGGATGGCTAACAGGCGAGGCTGGACCATGGCTGACACCACCTGAGTCAAGAGAGGGCGTGGGGGCAAGGCGGACAAGGTTTCATTTGACATTGGCTGGGATTCAATGAAACTACAGTTTGCTGGTATCGTGTTGGCTATCTACGGTACACCTTTGACGTCGGCTCAATCTGAAATTAAAAGTAAAAATAGCTCTGCACAGGTAGTTTGTGTTTGTTTGAATCCCGGCCATAAAAGCAGTTCTAAAGTGAACAACTCCTATTCAGACAGCACCAAACTGAAAAATCTGACGAACGAAAGAGAGACTCGGGCCCCACCTTCTGCACGGCGGCCCACTCACAGAGGACCAGGGCCACAACGATGCGCTGCAGGGCAGACTTGGAGTTGAGGTGGAAGAGGAGCAGCTGGCCCAGCGACTCAGCCGGCCGGATGTCCTGGGAGGATGAATTGAGCTGCGGGTCGCAAATACACCGACACAGGGCCCCCAACAGCCTGAAGTAGAGAAATAAAATGATTTTAGACATTCATCATTTATGCAAGTGTTGGAACTGGATTCGTCGCAATTCCACCACAGTGGGGGGGTTTTCCCCTGCCTTCTTTTGTCGGTCAAGAGAACACAAGTTTCAGTTTGCATACTGGTTAGTTCAGTGAGGAAAACAATACGCTGGGATGTGCGAAACGTTTGCGTCACAGCCGCTGCTAAATCAAATTCAATTGTACTGGTCACATACACATGGTTAGCAGATGTTATTGAGAGTGTCCCGACATGCTTATGCTTCTAGCTCTGACAGCAGTATCTAACAATTCCACAACAACTACCTAATACACACAAATCTAAGTAAATATATGGATGAGCGGTGACAGAGCGGCTAAGATGCAATGATAGATAGTGTAGTATACACATGAGATAAGAATGTTTACATATCTCGCATTACTTTAAGTGACTAGTGTTCCATTTACTAAAGTGGCCAATTAAATCAAGTCTGTAGGTAGGCAGCCGCCTCTGTGCTAATGATGGCTGTTTAACAGTCTGATGGCCTTGAGATAGAAGCTGTTTTTCAATCTCTGTCCCAGCTTTGATGCACCTGTACTGACATGATCTTCTGGATGGAAGTGGGGTGAACAAACAGTGGCTCGGGTGGTTATTGTCCTTGATGATCATTTTGGCCTTCCTGTGACATCGGGGTGGTGTAGGTTGTCCTGGAGGGCAGGTCGTTTTCCCCCAGTGATGCGTTGTGCAGAACCGCACCACGCTCTGCAGAGCCTTGCAGTTGAGGGCGGTGCAGTTGCCGTACCAGGCGGTGATATAGCCCGACATGATGCTCTCGATTGTGCGCCTGTAGAAGTTAGTGAGGGTTTTTGGTGACAAGCCACATTTTTTGAGCCCCCTAAGGTAGAAGAGGCGCTGTTGCGCCTTCTTCACCACACTGTGTGCGTGGACCATTTCAGTTTGTCGGTGATAAGTACACGGAGGGACTTAAAACTTTCCACTTTCTCCATTGCAGTCCCATCGATGTAGATGGGGGGGGGATCAACCTCTGCTGTTTCCTGAAGTCCACGATCATCTCTTTTCTTTTGTTGACGTTGAGTGAGAGGTTAATGTCCTGACACCACACTCTGAGGGCCCTCACCTCCTCCCTGTAGGCCGTCTCATCGTTGTTGGTAATCAAGCCTACCACTGATGTGTCATACTGCAAACTTGATTATTGAGTTAGAGGCGTGCATGGCCACGCAGTCATGGGTGAACAGGGAGTAAAGGAGGGGGCTGGGAACACACACTTGTGGGGCCCCAGTGTTGAGGATCAGCGTAGTGCAGATGTTTCCTACCTTCACCACCTGGGGTGCGGCCCGTCAGTAAGTCCAGGACCCAGTTGCAAAGGGCAGGGTCAACACCCAGCGACTCAAGTTTAATGATGAGTTTGGAGGGTAGTATGGTGTTGAATGCTGAGCTGTAGTCAATGAACAGGATTCTTACAAAGGTATTCCTCTTGTCCAGATGGGATAGGGTAGTGTGCAGTGTGATGGCGATTGCATTGTCTGTGGACCTATTGGGGCGGTAAAGCAAATTGAAATGGGTCTGGGATGAAAGGTAGGGTGGAGGTGATAGGATCCTTGACTAGTCTCTCAAAGCACTTCAGGATGACAGGAGTGCTACAGGGCGGTAGTCATTTAGTTCAGTTACCTAGGCTTTCTTGAGAACAGGAACAATGATGGCCATCTTGAGGCATACGGGGACAGTAGACTGGGATAGAGATTGATTGAATATGGCCGTAAACACACCAGCCAGCTGGTCTGCGCATACTCTGAGGACGCGGCTAGGGATGCCGTCTCGGCCAGCAGCCTTGCGAGGGTTAACCCATTTAAAATGTTTTACTCACGTCGGCCACGGAGAAGGTGCCCAAAGTTTTTGGTAGTGGTTCACGTCGGTGGCACTGCTGTCCTCAAAGCGTGCAAAGAAGTTTATTAATTTGTCCGGAAGCAAGACGATGGTTTTCTTTTTGTAATCCGTGATTGTCTGTAGACCCCGTCACATACGTTTCGTGTTTGAGCCGTTGAATTGCGACTCCACTTTGACTCTATACTGACACTTTGCTTGTTTGATTGCCTTACGGAGGGAATAACTACACTGTTTGTATTCGGCCATATTCCCAGTTGCCTTGCCATGATAAGATGCGGAGGTACATGCTTTGTGCGAATGCTGCCATCAATCCACGGTTTCTGGTTAGGGAAGGTTTTAATATTCATAGTGGGTACAACATCTCCTATACACTTCCTTATAAACTCGCTCACCGAGTCAGCGTTGTTATCTGAGGCTACCTGGAACATATCCCAGTCCACGTGATTGAAGCAATCGTGAAACGTGGAATCCGATAGGTCTATCCGACACTGGTCCGACCAAAGCAAGGGCGCTTTCCGTTTTAGTTTCTGCCTATAGGAGTGGAGCAACAAGATGAAGTCATGGTCAGATTTGCCAAAAGGAGGGCGGGGAGGGCCTTGTATGCATCGAGGATGTTGGAGTAGCAATGGTTGACCTTGTTACTCGCTTGTGTACTGCAATCGATATGCTGATAGCTAATTTGAGAAAAAGGCTACCTAAATTCTTTGTTAAAATCCCCAGCTACAATATATGCAGCCTCAGGATATGGTTTCCAGTTTGTATAAAGTCCAGTGAAGTTCCTTGATGACCATTTTGGTATCCACTTGCAGGGGGATATACACGGCTGTGACAATAACGGAGGAGAGTTCTCTTGGGAGATAATATGGTCGCTATTTGATTGAGGAATTGTAGGTCAAGTGAACAAAAGGACTTGAGTTCCTGTACGTTCTTACAGTTACACCATGAGTCATTAATCATCGCTCTTCTTACCGGAGAGATGGTTATTCCGGTTGGCGCGATGCACTGAAAATCCTGTTAGCTGTACTGACTCTGACAGCATGTCCCAAGCTAGCCATGTTTTTGTGAAACAGAGTATGTTACAATCCCGGATATCTCTTTGGAAAGCAACTCTTACCCTAATTTCGTCAACTTTGTTAACTAGGGACTGGACAATAGTGAGTAATATACTCAGAAGCGGTGGGTGGTGTGCGCGCATCTGAAGCCTCACTAGAAGACTGCTCCAGCACCCTCTCCTCCGGCTGCGTTGTTTTGAGTCGGCCGCTGGAATCAGTTCGAATGCCCTGGGAGGTGCAGACAAAGGATCCACTTTGGGAAAGTCATATTCCTGGTCGTAGTGCTGGTTGTGCTGATAAATTGACGTCTCTCTGATATCCAATAGTTCTTCCCAGCTATATGTAATAACACTTAAGGTTCTATGGGCTAACTATGTAAGAAATATATAAATAACAGAAGACTGCACAGTTTTCTAAGGACTAGAACCGGAGCTGCCATCTCTTTGGCGCCATCTTTCATCAGGCCACCACTCCCCAAAAAATATGATTTTTTAATAGTTTTCATGATTGTAATGTTTGAGTCACTCATGGCGTAAGACCACTGCAAAATGTGTAAAATTGCAGGAAATTAGCTTTAAAAACAGCAAATGTTTGTCTCTGCGTCCACTATCAGTCAACATACAGTGCATTCGGGAAGGACTCCGACCCCTTGACTTTTTCCACATTGTTACATTACAGCCATATTCTAAAATTGATTAAATCGTTTCCCACCCCCCTTAATCCACACACAATACCACATAATGACACAGCAAAAACAGGTATAGAAATTTTTGCTAATTGAATACATATTTTAAACTGAAATATCACATTTACATTTGATAAGTATAGGTATTCAGACCCTTAACTCAGTACTTTGTTGAAACACCTTTGGCAGCGATTACTGCCTTGAGTCTTGGGTATGACCCTACAAGCTTGGCACACCTGTATTTGGAGAGTTTCTCCCTTCTCTGCCAGTTTGGATGGGGAGTAGAGGTCGACCGATTATGATTTTTCAACGCCGATACCGATTATTGGAGGGCCAAAAAAAATCGGCTGCCGATTAATCGGACAAATTTTTTAGAATAATGACAATTACAACAATACTGAATGAACACTTCTTTGAACTTAATATGATACATCAATAAAAATCCATTTAGCCTCAAATAAATAATGAAACATGTTGAATTTGGTTTAAATAATGCAAAAACAAAGTGTTGGAGAAGAAAGTAAAAGTGCAATATGTGCCATGTAAAAAAGCTAACGTTTAAGTTCCTTGCTCAGAACATGAGAACATATGAAACCTGGTGCTTCCTTTTAACATGAGTCTTCAATATTCCCAGGTAAGAAGTTTTAGGTTGAAGTTATTATAGGAATTATAGGACTATTTCCCTCTATACCATTTGTATTTCATTAACCTTTTGACTATTGGATGTTCTTATATGCACTTAAGTATTGCCAGTGTAACAGTATAGCTTCCGTCCCTCTCCTCGCTCCTACCTGGGCTCGAACCAGAAACACATCGACAACAGCCACCCTCGAAGCAGCGTTACCCATGCAGAGCAAGGGGAACAACTACTCCAAGTATCAAAGCGAGTGACGTTTGAAACGCTATTAGCACGCACCCCGCTAACTAGCTAGCCATTTCACATCGGTTACACAAGCCTAATCTCGGGAGTTGATAGGCTTGAAGTTATAAACAGCTGCTGGCAAACGCACGAAAGTGCTGTTTGAATGAATACTTACGAGCCTGCTGCTGCCTACCATCGCTCAGTCAGACTGCTCTATCAAATATCAAATCATAGACTTAATTATAACATAACACACAGAAATATGAGCCTTTGTTCATTAATATGGTCGAATCCGGAAACTATCATTTCGAAAACAAAAAGTTTATTATTATCGCATATACCCTGACTCTGCGTGCAATGAATGCAAGAGAAGTGACACAATTTCACCTGGTTAATATTGCCTGCTAACCTGGATTTCTTTTAGCTAAATATGCAGGTTTAAAAATATATACTTCTGTGTATTGATTAATCGATTGTTATGAAAACTTGAAATTGGCCCTAATTAATCGGCCATTCCGATTAATCGGTCGACCTCTAATGGGAAGCATTGCTGCACAGCTATTTCCAGGTCTCTCCAGAGAAGTTCGATCGGGTTCAAGTCCGGCCCACTCAAGGACATTCAGAGACTTGTCCCAAAGTCACTCCAGCGTTGTCTTGGCTGTGTGCTTAGGGTCGTTGTCCTGTAGGTTAGGTGAACCGTCACCGCAGTCTGAGGTCCTGAGCACTCTGGAGCAGGTTTATCATCAAGGATCTCTGTACTTTGCTCCGTTCATCTTTCCCCTCGATCCTGACTAGTCTCCCTGTCCCTGCCGCTGAAAAACATCCCCACAGCATGATGCTACCACCACCATGCTTCACCGTAGGGATGGTGCCAGGTTTCCTCTAGACGTGACGCTTGGCATTCAGGCCAAAGAGTTCAATCTTGGTCTCATAAGACCAGAGAATCTTGTTTCTTATGGTCAGAGTCCTTTAGGTGCCTTTTGGCAAACTCCAAGTGGGCTGTCATGTGCCTTTTACTGAGGAGTGGCTTCCATCTCTAACATAAAAGCCTGATTGGAGGAGTGCTGCAGAGATGGTTGTCTTTCTGGAAGGTTCTCCCATCTCCACAGAGGAACTCTGGAGCTCTGTCAGAGTGACCATCGGATTCTTGGTCACCTCCCTGACCAAGGCCCCTCTCCCCAGATTGTTCAGTTTGGCTGGGCAGCCAGCACTAGGAATAGTCTTGGTGGTTCCAAACTTCTTTCAAGAGTGATGAAGGCCGCCTCCCCAGTGGAGCAGTGGTCTAAGCTGAGCGTAAATACAGACCCGGGTTCAAACCCAGGCTGTGTCACAACTGGCCGTGACTGGGAGTCCCATAGGGCAGCACACAATTGGCCCAGAATCGTCCGGGTTAGGGGAGGCTTTACTTGACTCATCGCGCTCTAGTGACTCCTTGTGGCAGTCCGGGCGCCTGCAGGCTGACTTCGGTCACCAGTTGTACAGTGTTTCCTCTGACACATTGGTGCACCTGGCTTCCGGGTTAAGCGGGCAGGTGTTAAGAAATGCGGTTTGGCATGACTTGACCTTTGCCTCTCTCGAGCATATTGGGGAGTTGCAGCGATGAGACAATGGGGAGAAAAAGGGTGTAAAATACACAAAAAATAAAATGAGGCCACTGTGTTCTTGGGGACCTTCAATACTGAAGACATTTTTGGTACCCTTCCCCAGGTCTGTGCCTCGACACAATCCTGTCTCGGATCTCTACGGACAATGCCTTCGACCTCATGGCTTGGTTTTTCCTCTGACATGCACTGTCAACTGTGGGACCTTATATAGACTGGTGTGTGCCTTTCCAAATCATGTCCAATCAATTGAATTTACCACAGGTGAACTCCAATCAAGTTGTAGAACCATCTCAAGGATGATCAATGGAAACAGGATGCACCTGAGCTCAATATTGAGTCTCATAGCAAAGGGCCGGAATACTTAAGTAAATAAGGTACATTCTTTATAAATGTGCGAAAATGTATAAAAACCTGTGTTCACTTAGTCATTATGGGGTATTGTGTGTAGATTGATGAGGGGAAAAAAACTTGTATCCATTTTAGAATAAGGATGTGTAACGTGGAAAAAGTCAAGGGGAATACTTTCTGAATGCACTGAATACCAGGACAGCCAGGCACTAAGAGGACTGGAGACAAAACGATGTGAACAGGCCAACCCGGAGTAGCAGCTGGCTGCAGATACCATACAGTGCTGCATTCAGTTCTTAATCTTAGTCTCTCAGGATCCAACCGCTGCCTACTGTCCTAAATCTACCATTTAGTGATTTTTCTTAAATCTCTCTAGGGATAAAAATTAGATTGAGGAATAGAAACAGAGACTAACTTAGCGGCCATGAGTCGAGCCCGTGTCACCACATAGTCCCGCGTCACTGGGTCCTCGGTCACGGTTTCTGCCCCGGCGATGTACTCCTGAACAGTCTCCTTCACTTGAACCAAGGCTCCCTGGCGAGGCTTCCCACCAGCCTTCTCCTGTCAAATGATATTAGAGAACATCTGCATCAGAACCCTGGGTCGGGTTCAGTAGGCCTGAAATGTTTATATTTTGCCCAAAACGGACTACCATCTGAGGTTGTCCAATAAGAACAGTCACTTTTGTTTTCCGTTGCAAAAATTGTCTACAGTGTGCTCTAATGAATAGCGCCCTAGACTATTGCATCATACGAGGCCATATACAATCAGTGGCCAGTTTATTATCTAGTACCGGGTCGTTGCTCCCCCCTTGCCTCCAGAACCACCTGAATTATTTGGGTCATGGAAACATTGCTCAATTGGTATCAAGGGTCCTAACATGTGCCAGGAAACATTCCCCACACCATTACACCACCAGCCTGTAACGTTGACACCAGGCAGGATGTGGCCAAAGACTCATGCTGCTTACGTCAAATCCTGTGTCATCAGCATGACAACAGGAACCAGGATTCATCTGACCAGGCAATGTTTTCAACTCCTCAATTGTTCAGTGTTGGTGATCGCGTGCCCATTGGAGCCGCTTATTGGTTTTAGCCGATAGGAGTGGAATCTGGTGTGGGCGCCTGTTGCAATATCCCATCCGTGACAAGGACAGACGAGTTATGCATTCCGATATGCCGTTCTGCACAACACTGTTGTACTGCACCGTTATTTGTCTGTTTGTGGCCCGCCTGTTAGCTTGCACAGTTTTTGCCATTCTCCTTTGACATCTCATCAACGAGCTGTTTTCGGCCACATGACTGCAGCTAACTGGATGTTTAGTTTGTCGCCCCATTATCTGTAAAGCCTAGACAATATCTTGCCTGAAAAGCCCCGGAGGCCGGCCGTTTGAGATACTGGAACCGGCGCGCCTGGAACCAACGATCATACCACCGCTCAAAGTCGCTTAGGTCACTAGTTTTGCCCATTCTAAAGTTCAATCGAACAGTAATTCAATGCCTTGATGCCTGTGCTTGCCTTATATAGCAAGCCACGGCCACGAGCCTCTCTGTCTGTAGGAGCGAACCACTTTTGTTAATGGGGTGGTGTACCTAATAAACTGGCCACTGAGTGTATATCCTAAGGGCACACTCTAATTTTGGAATAAGAGCACAATTGAGAATACAATCTGTAGCGATCAGACCTAACGGAGTAACCATCCTCTCACCTTGCAGCGAGACTTGACTTCCAGTAGCATGTTGATGTCTATGGGGATGTGAGAGGCTTGCATCATCAGACAGAGCCAGGCGCCCATCCAGGGACAGCTGGCTGCTACTACGTACTGCTGAGGGGCCTGGCGCAGCAGCTCGGTCCACACCTACAAGAAGACAAAACACGTTAAAAACAGCAGCCAGGATTTACGGTTGCAAAATTCCTGGAACTTAATATAAATTCCCTGGTTTTCCCCAAATCCCAGAATCAGTGGGGAATAAGCAGGAAAATTTGAATCAATCAACCAGGATTTCTGGAAAACCAGGGAATTTATTGAAAAATTACAGGAGTGTAGCATCCCTAGTCAGGATATATGACGTTAGCCATGTTTCCATTAACTTGTCCAGTGATTTTTTGTTGACATTTAGAACGTTTGTAAAGAAAACAGATGCAACAATTGCCTGCTAGGGTGCATTTCCATTTAACAATCAAGTCGATAAAAACAGCTGGACGTAATGACGTCACAAAAATAAAATGAACATCTGCAAAAATCTAGGGTCATTTAAAAAAAAAAATGTTGAAGTTTTTCCATTCCGCATTTAGGCAAATTCAGCATGAATAAATTGATGACAGCATGTATGCCCTCCCACCTCCCATCTGTTTCATGACTCAGGTATCCTGGGAAAGCCAGCATGGATAGAATGCAATCATTTATTCATATTTGCCATATTCCGTGCCATGGTGAAACTTGCACTACTGTAGATCTGAAATAATTTATTTTACCAGGTAAGTTGACTGAGAACACATTCTCATTTATAGCAGCAATCTGAGGAATAGTAACAGGGAAGAGGAAGAAGGATGAATGAGCCAATTGGAACCTGGGGATGATTAGGTGGCTGTGATGGTGTGAGGGCCAGATTGGGAATATAGCCAGGACCCCGGGTGAGCACCCTACTCTTACGATAAGTGCCATGGTATCTTTAGTGACCACAGAGAGTCAGGACACCTGTTTAACGGTCCATCCAAAAGAAGGTACCTTACACAGGGCAATGTCCCCAATCACTACCCTGGGACATTGGAAGACATACAGTGGGGAGAACAAATATTTGATACACTGATGATTTTGCAGGTTTTCCTACTTACAAAGCATGTAGAGGTCTGTAATTGTTATCATATGTACACTTCAACTGTGAGAAACGGAATCTAAAACAAAAATCCAGAAAATCACATTGTATGATTTTTAAGTAATTAATTTGCATTTTATTGCATGACATAAGTATTTGATACATCAGAAAAGCAGAACTTAATATTTGGTACAGAAACCTTTGTTTGCAATTACAGAGATCATACGTTTCCTGTAGTTCTTGACCAGGTTTGCACACACTGCAGCAGGGATTTTGGCCCACTCCACCATACAGACCGTCTCCAGATCCTTCAGGTTTCGGGGCTGTTGCTGGGAAATACGGACTTTCAGCTCCCTCCAAAGATTTTCTATTGGGTTCAGGTCTGGAGACTGGCTATGCCACTCCAGGACCTTGAGATGCTTCTTACGGAGCCACTCCTTAGTTGACCTGGCTGTGTGTCTCGGGACGTTGTCATGCTGGAAGACCCAGCCACGACCCATCTTCAATGCTCTTACTGAGGGAAGGAGGTTGTTGGCCAAGATCTCACGATACATGGCGCCATCCATCCTCCCCTCAATACGGTGCAGTCGTCCTGTCCCCTTTGCAGAAAAGCATCCCCAAAGAATGACGTCTCCACCTCCATGCTTCACGGTTGGGATGGTGTTCTTGGGGTTGTACTCATCCTTCTTCTTGCTCCAAACACGGCGAGTGGAGTTTAGACCAAAAAGCTCAATTTTTGTCTCAAAAGACCACATGACCTTCTCCCATTCCTCCTCTGGATCATCCAGATGGTCATTGGCAAACTTCAGACGGGCCTGGACATGCGCTGGCTTGAGCAGGGGGACCTTGCGTGCGCTGCAGGATTTTAATCCATGACGGCGTAGTGTGTTACTAATAGTTTTCTTTGAGACTGTGGTCCCAGCTCTCTTCAGGTCATTGACCAGGTCCTGCCGTGTAGTTCTGGGCTGATCCTTCCCCTTCCTCATGCTCATTGATGCCCCACGAGGTGAGATCTTGCATGGAGCCCCAGACCGAGGGTGATTGACCGTCATCTTGAACTTCTTCCATTTTCTAATAATTGCGCCAACAGTTGTTGCCTTCTCACCAAGCTGCTTGCCTATTGTCCTGTAGCCCATCCCAGCCTTGTGCAGGTCTACAATTCTATCCCTGATGTCCTTACTCAGCTCTCTGGTCTTGGCCATTGTGGAGAGGTTGGAGTCTGTTTAAATTGAGTGTGTGGACAGGTGTCTTTTATACAGGTAACAAGTTCAAACAGGTGCAGTTAATACAGGTAATGAGTGGAGAACAGGAGGGCTTCTTAAAGAAAAACTGTGAGGTCTGTGAGAGCCGGAATTCTTACTGGTTGGTAGGTGATCAAATACTTATGTCATGCAATAAAATGCTAATTAATTACTTAAAAATCATACAATGTGATTTTCTGGATTTTTTTCTTTTTTTTAGATTCCGTCTCTCACAGTTGAAGTGTACATATGATAAAAATTACAGACCTCTACATGCTTTGTAAGTAGGAAAACCTGGTACATGCTTTGTAAGTAGGAAAACCTGCAAAATCATCAGTGTATCAAATACTTGTTCTCCCCACTGTATATTTATTTATTAGTACCTGTCAAAAAAGTTGGATACACCAACTCATTCAAGGCTTTTCTGGGCAGGTAGCCTAGTGGTTAGAGCGTTGGGCCAGTAACCGGAAGGTTGCTGTATCGTAACCCTGAGCTTACAAGGTAAGAATCTGTCGTTCAGCCACAGAGCAAGGCAGTTAACCCACTGTTCCTGAAGACGTGGATGTCGATTAAGGCAGACCCCCGCACCTCTGATTCAGAGGGGTTAGGTTAAATTCCCTTTGTTTATTTTTACTATTTTCTACAATGTAGAACAATAGTGAACACATCAAAACTATAAAATAACACATATGGAATCATGTAGTGTTACATTTTTGTTTTAAAAAATGTAAGTATTAAATAAATCAAAATATATTTAATATTTGACAATCTACAAAGTAGCCACCCTTTGCCTTGACAGCTTTGCACACTCATGACATTCTCTCAACCAGCTTCATGAGGTAGTCACCTGGAATGCAGTTCAATTAACAGATGTGCCTCGTTAAGTTAATTGGTGGAATTTCTTTCCTTCTTAACGCACTTGACCCAATCAGTTGTGTTGTGACATGGTAGGGGTGGTATACAGAATATAGCCCTATTTGGTAAAAGACCGAGTCCATATTATGGCAAGAACAGCTCAATTAAGCAAAGAGAAACAACAGGACCGCCACAGGAAAGGACGACCCAGTTACCTCTGCTGCAGAGGATGAGTTCATTATTTTCTCTTTAACTAACTAGGCAAGTCAGTTAAGAACAAATTCTTATTCACAATGACGGCCTACCCCGGCCAAACCCTAACAGCGCTGGGCCAATTGTGTGCTGCCCTATGGGACTCCCAATCACGGCCGTATGTGATCCAGCCTGGATTTGAACCAGGGTCTGTAGGGAAGCCTCTAGCACTGAGAGGCAGTGCTTTAGACTGCTGTGCCACTAGGGAGCCCAGCCTCAGAAATTGCAGCCCAAATAAATGCATCAGAGTTCAAGTAAAATACACATCTCAACATCAACTGTTCAGAGGAGACAGCGTGAATCAGGCGTTCATGGTCGAATTGCTGCAAAGAAACCACTACTAAAGGACACGAATAAGAAGAGACTTACTTTGGCTAAGAAAACAAGCAATGGACATTAGACCGGTGGAAATCTGTCCTTTGGTCTGATGAGGAGATTTTCGGTTCCAACCGAAAAAGTGAACGAATGGTCTTCGCATGTGTCGTTCCCACCGTGAAGCATGGAGGAGGTGTGATGGTGCTTTGCTGGTGACACTGTCAGTGATTCATTTAGAATTCAAGGCACACTGAACCAGCATTGCTACCACAGCATTATGCAGCGATACACCATCCCATCTGGTTTGATTTGATTTGCGCTTAGTGGGACTGTAATTTATTTTTCAACAGGACAATGACCCAACACACCTCCAGCCTACGTAAGGGCTATTTGACAAAGAAGGAGAGTGATGGAGTTCTGCATTAGATGACGAGAACCCTCCGAAATCACCTAACCTCAAACCAAATTGAGATGGTTTGTGATGAGTTGGACCGCAGAGTAAAGGAAAAGCAGCCAACAAATGCTCAGCATGTGGGAACTCCTGCAAGACTGTTGGAAAAGCATTGCAGGTGAAGCTGGTTTAGAGAATGCCAAGAGTGTGCAAAGCTGTCATCAAGGCAAAGGGTGGCTACTTTGAAGAATATATTTTTACTACATGATTCCATACATGTTATTTCATAGTTTATGTCTTCACTATTATTCTACAATGTAGAAAATAGTAAAAATTAAGAAAAATCCTTGAATGAGTAGGTATCCTATATATATATATGTATTAAATGTATATATTAAATGCATTAAATGGCCTCACGTGCCCCGTAGCATCAAAATCATTTGGCAATCATTTATTCGAAAAACACTGTTGCCATCATTTGTCGCAAATAAAAAGTTAGACAAAAGACAACTCCACCCGTTGAACGGATAAAAATGTTGTCGATCTTTAGAAAATGTCTCCTATATCTGCCATTTTTTATTACACGTCACAATAATTTGTTTGCGAAATTGCTTTTGTCGAATAAACCTGGGTCAATGGAAACCTGCCTCGTGTGGTGTGTGTCTCAAACCTTTTGGATGAGGTCCAGGATCTCCTGATTGCTCTCCAGGATGCAGGACTGGAAGATGTGTCGGAGCATGTCTTGCAGGACCTGGTTGAGCCATAATGCACAGCTCTGGAACAACACAAAGCAGATTTCAGTTATGACAACGAAGAGTTGTATTCATACATTAGCATTCCAAAAATTGGCCCAACCTCAAAATGGATGACTAGACAGGGCGCTCGCGTGCGCCATATAGCATGCATGTTGATTTTGTCCACACACACCAGACGCGATACGGACAAGCAGGTTGATATCTCAAAACTAACTCTGAACCAACTATAGCTCATTTGTCCTGGGATATAAACATTGGGTTGTTGTTATTTTACCTGAAATGCACAAGGTCCTCTACTCCGACAATTAATCCACAGATAAAAGGGTAACCCAAATTGGTTTCTAGTAGACTCCTCTTCCAGGCATCTTGTTCTTCTTTGGACTTTATATGGCGGTTTGCAACCAACTTTAAGGTGCATTACCACTACCAACTGCACTGTGGACCTCAGGTCATCTTTCAATCATCCATGTGGGTATATGCTCCTAAAAACCAATGAGGAGATTGGAGAGGCGGGACCAAGTTCTATTTTAGCGTCTGGCTATGCAGCGTTGTTGACGTGTGCAAGCAGTGTGGCTGCAATGACTGAATAACATGTATACATTTATTTTATAACGCGAGTGGTGTGGTCAGCATGTAAGGCCCTACGTGTGTGGAGACAGGAGAGGATTTGATTGGTACAGGCAATATGGTGAAACTTCCACCTAGCCTATCAGGGGGAAAGGCAGAGCTATTACCGTATTACTTACACCTGTCAAATCCTCTCAGATTTGACACTAGTGCATAGGGGTCAATTTAGGATTGGGCCATTGACATATTTCTCTTACAAACCCACCTGGTCAGCTTTGGATAGTAGGGTGAAAAGGGTCTCTAGTGCGGCCCGTCTAACTGATGATATGGTGTGTCTAAGGAATGGCCAGACCCGAGGAACGAGGACCGTTAGGGACTGCTGCATGCTGGAGGGACAAAAAGAGAGCGTTGTTGGGCCTATCATCCCTTGAAAAAGTTGTCCTTAGTACATCCTAAGCACACTAGACGTTTCATTGACAAAGGGAACCACAACAACAAACACGTACTGGTTTGAATGTTTCTCAGCCATAAACACCATTGACTTTACAAGACCTGCTTTTTACCACAATTGTTAGCACACATTTTTGACTGTAGATCATCGGAATGTTCCTTAAAAGTACAAGATGTTCATGATTTCCATGATGTAGTGGGAGAAGAGGTTATACCTGTACAGACAGGAGAGGTGTCACTCACCTGCACTGTCGGACTTGAGGGTAGGCGAGCAGAGAGGACAGTAGGGTCATGATGCTGTTGGTGGAGGATGTCAGGTCATCCAGCTCCAGGAGAGCATCCCACAGGGAGTTCACTATGAATGGGACCTGAACAATACCGGGAAAAAAAGGGGAAAAAAACAGCAGTTATGATCTACACAAAACAGAGACAACTGCTATGGTTAGCACCGTACTGAAAAAAACAGAGCAAATAAACATCAAACTGGTTTGTGTTCATCAGCAAACTCAATGGAAAACATTTTTGCAATGGGAAAAAACGAAAATGTCCAGGTAGTCCGTACCGATTTCAATCAGTTCTCTTCCATTTGGTGCCAACTGAACACAACCCTATTGTGCCATAGACATGCCAAGAATTTCGGCGCGGGGGCGGCACCCACCCCGCAGACCCCACGACGGCGCGGGCGACACACTGCTCAAATCAAATAGTCAAAGTGTGGGAAGACTGCCTCAGTAGGAATGGTAGGCTGTTCTTCAGTAATTAATTATACTGAACTAAAATATAAAAACGCAACAAGATTTTACTGAGTTACAATTTATATAAGGAAAATCTGTCAATTTAAATAAATTCATTTGAGCCTAATCTACAGATTTCACAACTGGGAATACAGATATGCATCGATTGGTCACATATACCTTTAAAATTGATTATGGCCGGTCTAATGTTGTCACACATATTTTCAATGTCTGTGCGAAGTCGCTGGATATTGGAACACGGCGACCCAGAGCATCCCAAACATGCTCAATTGGTGACATATCTGATGAGTATGCAGGCCATGGAAGAACTGGGACATTTTCAGCTTCCAGAAATTGTTTACAGATCCTCACGACATGGGGCTGTGCATGATCATGCTGAAACATGAGGTGATGGCAGAGGATGAATGGCACGACAATGGGCCGTAGGATCTTATCACGGTATCTCTGTGCATTCAAATTGCCATCAATAAAATGCAATTGTGTTCGTAGCTTATGCCTGCCTATACCATAACCCTACCATGGGGCACTCTGTTCACAACGCTGACATCAGCACACCGCTCGCCCACACAACACCTATACACGTGGTCTACGGTTGTGAGGTCGGTTGGACGTACAGCCTAAGTCTTTCAAACAACATTGGAGGCGGCTTTAACGTTCAATTCTCTGGCAACAGCTCTGATGGACATTCCTGCAGTCAGCATGCCAATTGGACGCTCCATCAAAAAGTGGCGTTGTGTGACAAAACTGCACATTTTAGAGTGGCCTTTTATTGTCCCCAGCACAAAGTGCACCTGTGTAATGTGTTCTGGGTCGGTCCTCTTTAAATAGCCGTGTGTCGACAGTAGGCTGCTAATGATGACAATAGTCAGTTCACCGATGCTGTTTAATCAACTTCTGGGAAATCCATCCACCTGACAGGTGTGGCATATCTTGGCAAAGGAGAAATGCTCACTAACAGGGATGTTAACCAATTTGAGAGGAATAAGCTATTTGTGCATATTGAAAATTTCTGGGATCTTATTTCAGCTCATGAAACATGGGACCAACACTTCATGTTGTGTTTATATTTTTAAAATGTACAATCAGGGCTCTCCCTAGGATATTCTGACAAGGTGGGGTTGATGTAAGAGTCAATTTCCCCCTCAAGAAGTTGGAGCATTTAGCATTATTTTTACCTGTAATTGCCATTTCCTGAAACTTAGTCTTAAATGATAAACAATGTAGCCAACATGGAAGTCTTGTGTTTCATCCTTAAAATGTCACATTATTCTAGGTAAAATTTAAGGGGTAAAGATTATTCTCATTATTAGGTGTCTATGTGGGTAGTCTAGTGAAAATGGCTTCTTACATTTTGTTTGGGGAGATAATTCAGAACAAATCAATTGCTGGACGCAAAGCAGCTAGTAGTCTAGCTCACCGTAGGCTATTAGGAATAGGAAACTGAACTAGGCCTATAGGAGCTTGTTTCAGATCTCCCTCTCTGACCTAATCCATCAAGTTAAGTCTGAGCCACTAGGCTACCATTCGTTCAACATGCCTCGTTGACATCGGTGAACTGACTATTATCATCATTAGCAGCCTACTGTCGACACACGGCTATTTAAAGAGGACCGACCCAGAACTGATTAAGTAACATAGGTCTACTAATCTTTAAGAGTCTAACGTAACGGTTTCTGTTTCCATCCACGCAGCAACACACACTGAACTACAATAAGTGCTTTCTGGGATCAGAGCAGACCGCTAGAGATCGAGTCAGTAAATCACAATGTGCCAACTAGAAGACTGTTTTAGGGTTGAGTTTTTCTCGTACCGGCGAACTTTCATCTCAAATTGCGTGCATGGTGGGCAAAATGTGTGCAGGTTGGCCAGGTCTGAAGAAGTTTACAATGACAACAAAAGCAAAGCCATGGGACAGGCATAACAGAGGAGTGAGGTTGGAGAGAGGCTAAGGAGCAGTTAAGGTGACCACGTGTAAAGAGTAACTGTGGAGAGGAGCTCCTGTCTGACCTTGTTGGGGAGTAGCTGCACCAACCCGTCCACCACAGGGATGAGGGCCGCGGCCGCCACCGCTCTGACATCATCATCCAGGTCCTGCAGCCCCTGCGTGATGGCAGGGAGCACCCGTGGAAGCAGAGCGGATATCAGGTCCTGAGAGGAAAGCGAGGGAACGAGGAAAAAAAGTTTATAGAAAGACAATGAGTGCAGTTCAGGGATCATGAACTAGATGCAGCCTGTTTTTTGCCCAGAAAACTTGGGGGGGGCAAATAAATTAATGCATGTATAAAACACTTGTTTTACAGCCTTAAAATGGATAACACACATCATGCATGTTGGGTGGCAGAGGCAAGCAGACAAAACAGGAGGTTAGTGGTACCTGTCTGACTGCCAGGCCATACTTGATGCCCAGAAGACCCCCGTGCCGGACCTCCCACTGGTCCTCCGTCAGCAGCTTCAGCAGGATGTCTACTGTCATGGCAACACCGCTGTCAGTCATGTGGCGCAAGGCCACGCCCAGTGTCTGGGCACAGGTCTCTCGAACCGGAGCCACCACCTGACCAGAGAGACAGCATGTTAGACAAACAGGAATGCCTGACTCGTAAATGATAGTGAGTAGGGTTGCAAAATTCTGTAAACTCTTGCTTTTTTGTTCTTGGAATATTGTAACCTTACCCCAGAGGAGTAGTCACCAACCTTTTGAGTCAAAGATAATTATACATAAATACAGTTGAAGTCAGAAGTTCACATACACATTGGCCAAATACATTTAAAATCAGTTTTTCACAATTCCTGACATTTAATCCTTGTAAAAATTCCCTCTCTTAGGTCAGGAAGGATCACCCCTTTATTTTAAGAATGTGAAATGTCAGAATAATAGTAGAGAGAATTATTTATTTCAGCTTTATTTCTTTCATCACATTCCCAGTGGGTCACAAGTTTACATAGACTCAATTTGTATTTGGTAGCACTGCCTTTAAATTGTTTAACTTGCGTTAAACGTTTTAAGGTAGCCTTCCACAAGCTTCCCACAATAAGTTGGGTGAATTTTGGCCCATTCCTCCTGACAGAGCTGGTGTAACTGAGTCAGGTTTGTAGGCCTCCTTGCTCGCACACATTTTTTCAGTTGTGCCCACAAATGTTCTGTAGGATTTAGGACAGGGCTTTGCGATGGCCACTCCAATACCTTGACTTTGTTGTCCTTAAGCCATTTTGTCACAAATTTGGAAGTATGCTTTAGGTCATTGTCCATTTGGAAGACCCATTTGCAACCAAGCTATCACCTATGGAAATTGCTCCCAAGGATAAACCAGACTTGTGGAGGTCTACAATTTATTTTCTGTGGTCTTAGCTGATTTATTTAGATTTTTCCCATGATGTCAAGCAAAGAGATACTGAGTTTGAAGGTAGGCCTTGAAATGCATCTACAGGTACACCTCCAATTGACTCAAATTATGTCAATTAGCCTATCAGAAGCTTCTAAAGCATGACAATTTTCTGGAATTTTTCAAGCTGTTCAAATGTACAGTCAATTTAGTGTATGTAAACTTCTGACCCACTGGAATTGTGATACAGTGATTTATATGTGAAATAATCTGTCTTTAAACAATTGTTGGAAAAATGACTTGTGTCATGCACAAAGTAGATGTCTTAACTGACTTGCCAAAACTATAGTTTGTCAACAAGAAATTTGTGGAGTGGTTGAAAAACAAGTTTTAATGACTCCAACCTAAGTGTAAGTAAACGTGCAACTTCAACTGTACATACATACATACATAGCCTTGCAAAAGTATTCATCCCCCTTGGCGGTTCACCAATTTTGTTGCATCACAACTTGTAATTTACATGGATTTTTAATTGGATTTCATGTAATGGACATGCACAAAATAGTCCAAAATGGTGAAGTGGAATTTTTTTTTATTTTTTTTACTCGTTTCAGAAAATGCAGAAAAATACTAAATGTAAAAGTGGTGCATGCATATGTATTCACCCCCTTAGCTATGAAGCCCCTAAATAAGAAGTTATGTAACCATCACCTTCAAAAGCTAAAGTTCACCTGTGTACAATCTAAGTGTCACATGGTCTCAGTATGAACTCAGCAAAAAAAAAATCCTGTTGCTGTCAACACTGTTTTTTTCAGCAAAATGAACATGTGTAAATATTTGTATGAACATAAGATTCAACAACTAAGACATAAACTGAATAATGGAATAATGTGTCCTGAACAAAGGGGGGGAGGTCAAAAGTAACAGTGAGTATCTGGTGTGGCCACCAGCTGCATTAAGTACTGCAGAGCATCTCCTCCTCATGGACTGCACCAGATTTGCCAGTTCTTGCTGTGAGATGTTATCCCACTCTTCCACCATTGCACCTGCAAGTTCCTGGACATTCCTAGGGTGAATGGCCCTCGCCCTCACCCTCCGATCCAACAGGTCCCAGACGTGCTAAATGAGATTGAGATCAGGGCTCTTCGCTGGCCATGGCAGAACACTGGCATTCCTGTCTTGCAGGAAATCACGCACGGAACGAGCAGTATGGCTGGTGGCATTGTCATGCCAGGATGAACCTGCAAGAAGGGTACCACATGAGGGAGGAGGATATCTTCCCTGTAACGCACAGCGTTGAGAATGCCTGCAATAACAAGCTCAGTTCGATGCTGTGAGACACCGCCCCAGACCATGACGGACCCTCCACCTCCAAATTGATCCTGCTTTAGAGTACAGGCCTTGGTGTAACGCTCATTCCTTCGTCGATAAATGCGACTCCTCAGTGAAGAGCACTTTTTGCCTGTCTGGTCCAACGACAGTGGGTTTGTGCCCATCACCGCTGGTGATGTCTGGTGAGGACCTGCCTTACAACAGGCTACAAGCCCTCAGTCCAGCCTCTCTCATCCTATTGCGGACAGTCTGAGCACTGATGGAGGGATTGTGCTTTCCTGGTGTAATTCGGGTAGTTGTTGCCATCCTTTACCTGTCCCGCAGGTGTGATGTTCGGATGTACCGATCCTATGCAGGTGTTGTTACACGTGGTCTGCCACCGCAAGGATGATCAGCTGTCCGTCCTGTCTCCCTGTAGCGCTGTCTTAGGCGTCTCACAGTGCGAACGTTGCAATTTATTGCCCTGGCCACATCTGCAGTCCTCATGCCTTCTTGCAGCATGCCTAAGGCACATTCATGCAGATGAGCCGGGACCCTGGGCATCTTTCTTTTGGTGTTTTTCCCAGTCAGTAGAAAGGCCTCTTTAGTGTCCTAAGTTTTCATAACTGTGACCTTAATTGCCTACCATCTGTAAGCTGTTAGTGTCTTAACAACCGTTCCACAGGTGCATGTTCAATAATTGTTTATGGTAAATTGAACAAGCATGGGAAACAGTGGTTAAACCCTTTACATTGAATATCTGTAAAGTTATTTGGATTTTTACAAATTATCTTTGAAAGACAGGGTCCTGAAAATGAGACATTTTTTTTGCTGAGTTTATAGATCCCTGTTCTGAAAAGCCCCAGAATCTGCAACACCACAAAGCAAGGGGCACCACCAAGCAAGCGGCACCGTGAAGACCAAGGAGCTCTCCAAACAGGTCAGGGACAAAGTTGGAGAAGTACAAATCAGGGTTGGGTTATAAAAAAATATCTGAAACTTTGAACATCCCACAGAGCATCACTAAATCCATTATTTAAAAATGTAAAGAATATGGCACCACAACAAACCTGCCGAGAGGGCCGCCCACCAAAACTCACAGACCAGGCAAGGAGGGCATTAAATCAGAGACAACAAAGAGACCAAAGTTAATCCTGAAGGAGCTGTAAAGCTCCACAGCGGTGATTGGAGTATCTGTCCATAGGACCACTTTAAGCCGTACACTCCACAGAGCTGGGCTTCACGGAAGAGTGGCCAGAAAAAAAGCCATTGCTTAAAGAAAAAAAATAAGCAAACACATTTAGTGTTCGCCAAAAGGCATGTGGGAGACTCCCCAAACACATGGAAGGTACTCTGGTCAGATGAGAATTGAGCTTTTTGGCAATCAAGGAAAACGCTATGTCAGGCACAAACGCAACACCTCTCATCACCCCGAGACTACCATCCCCACAGTGAAACATGGTGGCAGCATCATGCTGTGGGGATGTTTTCATCAGCAGGGACTGAGAAACTAGTCAGAATTGACAGAAGGATGGGGCTAAATACATGAAAATTCTTGAGTGAAGCCTGTTTCAGTCTTCCAGAGATTTGAGACTGGGAAGGAGGTTCACCTTCCAGCAGGACAATAACCCTAAGCATACTGCTAAAGCAACACTCGAGTGATTTAAGGGGACACATTTAAATATCTTGGAATGGCCTAGTCAAAGCCTAGATTTCAATCCAATTGAGAATCTATGGTATGTCTTAAAGATTGCTGTACACAAGCAGAGCCCATCCAACTTGAAGGAACTGGAGCAGTTTTGCCTTGAAGGGCAGAAATCCCAGTGGCTATGTGTGCCAAGGTTTTAGAGACATACCCCAAGAGACTTGCAGCTGTAATAAGGTGGCTCTACAAAGTATTGACTTTGGTTGGAAATAGTTGTGTGCTCAAGTTCTGTGTGTCTTGTTTGTGTCATAATGAAAAAATCATTTGCATCGTCAAAGTGGTAGGCATATTGTGTAAATCAAACGACACAACCCCTCCCCCCCCCCAAAAAAAAAAAAAATCTACTTTAATATCCAGGTTGTAAGGCAACAAAATAGGAAAAATGCCAAGGGGGAGAATACTTTCACAAGCCACTGTACATACACATTTTTGTAAACATAAGCCTATCAACATTACCCAAATGAAAAACAGTTCTGTAGCAATGTTTGTGCCGTAGGCTATAAGCCCAATACATTTATCACTGCGTATTAGCAATGCTTCAATTGCCCTGCCAATGTTCTCAAAATTATGAAATTACATATTTTTAAATGAGGTATATGACCACACTAGTAATGGATAATTTGTTGTATTATTTATGAGCCTCAGCTAAGTGAGCATAATCATTTCACTTTCTTGTGGACTGATGGCCTACATCTGATGGGAGGAAGCAGCAGTGAGGCTGCCTCTCACCGGATTCAACGTCCCACTGTCCTCAACTGAGAAACGGGGGATAGTCTTCTAGCTCATGGCGAAACTCAAGTAACACGACATTATTTCTGCTTCATGCAGCAATTCATGTGGTTACTCCTATGGCCAGAGAAGGTGACATATTCCTCCATACAAAAAAATGTAAAAAGACAGGCCGCTAATAACAACAATGCAAGCGTATCCTGACTCCTAAGTCATCGCTGCAGTGCTGGTAGTAGCATGTGGAAGTAAGGAAAATGTACATTATGGCTTATAAAGGTGTTGACAGTGAAGAACAACCTACACATAAAAACAGCATCTCTTTGCTGTATTTAGAGTCTCTCTCTAGTCATGGTTTAAAACTTTTAGAAATCTCACAGTAGGCTTGTCAGCTTTGCTGTCTGTTTGAGGCTTCTTTTTGCAGTCTATGGCTCGAAGAAACTGTGCAGACACAGTGATCTGAGCTCTGATTGGCCAGCAGTAGGCCTATAGGTGCACTTGATTTGTTCTCTGGGCCTGGCGGGTAGACTGCGTTCCACCTTGAGACACATGAAATGGTTCAGAATGGGAACACTGCCTTCCCAACGCTAGGGCTGCTGAATCAAATGAACCTACCACCAACAGCGCAAAACAAACACAAAAAATAGGAACACAAAGCTTTATCGTTAGTTTTTTTGTTTTTTTTTACAGATGTTTAGGGATAGACTAGGAATGCCTTGGAGATAAAGCGGTTGGTGACCACTGTTATATTGAATTAAATTCAGCCACCCCAGGACACAGTAGATTGGTATGCTACAAGACACACCTCATCGGAGACAAAATCTCCGAAACGGTCCAGAGCAAAGACACAGAGCAGCCGGATGACCACATCCTCCAGCCACTCCTGGTGGTGCCGCTCCATCTGGAAATGGTCAAAGGTCAGACATTATTGTGATCAAATCCATTATAGGTAAATTTTAATATTTATGTTTGGTTTGAATGAAGGTTGCATAGAGAGAAGAGTCAGATACAGTACCTGTTCTGCAGTGCTTCCCACCAGCTTCCCACCTCCAGTGCCTTGAGACTTGAGGATCTCCCTGAGGCCTGTGCCTGCTCCGTGACGAATCTGGACACAGAGACACACAGAGCACTAGTAGCTGCACAGCTCATTTTAGTCTACATGCTGCCCGTTGTGTTATGCATTGGATCCTTAAAAGAAAAATACAGTGAACAAAAATACAAAAACTCAACATTTAAAGTTTGTCCCATGTTTCATGGGCTGAACTAAAAAAAATTCACAGAAATGTGTAACAAAAAGCTAATTTCTCTACTATTTTGTTTACTTCCCTGTTCGTGCACATTTCTCCTTTGCCAATATAAGCCATCCACTTGACAGGTGTGGCATATCAGGAAACAGAATGATCATTCAGGTGCACCTTGTGCTGGGGACAATAAAAAGGCCACTAAAATGTGCAGTTGTGTCACAATGCCACAAATGTCAAGTTGAGGGAGCAGGCAATTGGCATGCTGACAGAAAATGATTAGTTAATTTCTCAGCCATAAACCGCCTACGTCGTTTTAGAGAATTTGGCAGTAAGTCTAACCGGCCTCACAACCGCAGACCACGTGTAACCACGCCAGCCCAGGAACGCCACATCAAGCATCTTCACCTGCAGGATTGTCTGAGACCAGCCACCCGGGCAGCTGATGAAACCGTGGGTTTGCACAACCAAAGTATTTCTGCACAAACTGTTAGAAAGTCTCAGGGAAGCGCATCTGGGTGCTCAATATACTAACTAGGGTCTTGACCTGAATGCAGATCAGCATTGTAACCGACTTCCGTGGGCATACGCTCACCTTCAATGGCCACTGGCAAAGTGTGCTCCCAGTTTCAACTGTACCGGTCAGATGGCAGACTGCGGGTATTGCGTTGTTTGGATGAGCAGTTTGGTGAGGTCTACATTGTGAACTTAGTGCCACATGGTGGCGGTGGGGTTATGGTATGGGCAGGCATAAGCTACGGACAATAAACACAATGTGCATTCAAATTACCATCGATAAAATACAAAACATACCGCAACGAGATCCTGACGCACCTTGATGTGCCATTAAATCCACCACCATCTCATGTTTCAGCATGATAATGCAAGAGCCCATGTCGCAAGGATCTGTACACAACTCCTGGAAGCTGCATACGCCGACATGTCACCAATAGAGCATGTTCGGGATGCTCTGGATTGACGTGTACGACTGTGTTCCAGTTCACACCAATATCCAGCAACTTCGCATAGCCATCGAAGAGGAGTGGGACAACATTCCACAGGCCACAATCAACAGCCTGATCAAATCTATTTGAATTAGCTGTGCTGCGCTGCATGAGGCAAATGGTGGTCCAACAGATATTTTTTTTTTAAAGGCATCTGTAACCAGATTTATCACTATTCCCAGTCATGTGAAATCCATAGATTAGGCCCTAATGAATTTAAATTGACCGAGTTCCTTATATGAACTGTAACTCAGTAAAATCTATGACATTTTTGTATGTAATAGCGCTGGCTGCTGTTTTACACGCCCTTAAGCAACCGTGTGTTTTGTCACATTGTTTGTAACACATTTTTTTACATAATGTTGCTTCTACAGTCTCTTATGAACCAACTTTTTTTATTTTATTTTTTATTTTTTTAAATAGCTTCTGGATATTAGAACAGCAATTAATCACCTCAAACTGGACGAAGGATATACTGCTTCTCCGAGACCAGGCCCAAATTCCTGTCATTCACGTGAAAAGACAAATACAGGGGGTGGTGTTAGGGGCGCCTTCTTAGACTTCAAAGGCGTGTGGGTATTCTGCCTCAACCATCCGTTCCATTGCCTAACGTGCAATCACTGGAAAATAAACTTGATGATTTCCGTTCGAGACTATCCTACCAAAGGGACATTAAAAAGCTGTTATAGCTCAGGTTTCACCGAGTCGTGGCTGAATAAAGATGCGGATAATATACATTTGGTTAGGTTTACCGTGCATCGGCAGGACAGAACAGCAACGTCTGGTAAGACGAGGGGCGGGGGTCTATTATTCAATAACAGCTGGTGCAATGTCTAATATTAAGGAAGTCTCAAGGTATTGCTCAAGTAGATTACCTCATGATGAAACTTAGAACTGACTATTTTTCGTAGCCGTCTACTTAACACCACAAACCGATGCTGGCACTAAGACCACGTTCAACAAGAAAATGCTCATCCAGAAGCGGCGCTCCTAGTGACCTGGGACTTTAATGTAGGCAAACTTAAATTAATGTGACCTAATTTCTACTAAAATGGCACATGTGTAACCAGAGGGAGAAATAATATATTTGGTTTTTAAATAAAAAGAAACATCTCTAGACCACCTTTAATCCACACACAGAGATGCATACAAACCGCTCCCTCCATCTAGCAAATCTGATCATAATTCTATCCTCCCGATTCCTGCTTAACAGCAAAAGCTAAAGCAGGAAGTGGTCAAATGACAGATGCTACAGGACAGTTTTGCTAGCAGACTGAAATATGTTCTGGGACTCACCCAATGGCATTGAGGAGTATACCACCTCAGTCACCGGCTTCATTATTAAGTTCATCGATGACATCGTCGCCACAGTGACCGTACGTACATATCCCAACCAGAAGCCATGGATTACAGGCAACATCCGCACCGAGCTAAAGGATAGAGCTGCCGTTTCAAAGGATTAGGACACTGATCCGGACGCGTATAAGAAATCCCACTATGCCCACAGACGAACAACCAAAGCGTCAATACAGGACTACGACTGGCTCGTACTACACCAGCTCCGACGCTCGTCGGATGTGGCAGGGCTTGCAAACTATTACGGACTACAAAAGGGAAACCAAGATATGAGCTGCCCAGTGACACAAGCTAAATGCCTTATGCTCACTTTGACGCAAGCAACACTGAAGCATGCATGAGAGCACCAGCTGTTTCGGACGACTGATCACGCTCTCCGTAGCCAATGTGAGAAAGACCTTTAAACTGGTCAACATTCACAAGGCTGCGGATCCAGATGGATTACCAGGGCCGTGTATTCCGAGCATGCGATGACCAACTAGCAAGTGTCTCCCTGACCGAGCCTGTAATACCAACATGTTTCAAGCAGACCACCATAGTCCCTGTGCCCAAGAAAGTGAAGGTAACTTGCCTAAATGACTACCGGCCTGTAACACTCACGTCTGTAACATGTAACACTCAAGTCAATAACATGCCAAACTGCCCTTTCCTACCTGGACAAAAGAAACACATGTGAAAAATACTGTTCATTGACAATAGCTCAGCGTTCAACACCATAGTGCCCTCAAAGCTCATCACTAAGCTAAGGACCCTGGGACTAAACACCTCCCTCTGCAACTGGATCCAGGACTTCCTGACAGGCCGCCCACATGTGGTTAGTGTAGGCAACAACTGTCACGATGACCCACAGCACGGGGGCCCCTCAGGGGTGCTTGCTTAGTCCCGTCCTGTACTCCTGTTCACCCACAACTGCGTGACCAAGCACGACTCCAACACCATCATTAAGTTTGCTGATGACAACGGTGGTAGGCCTGATCACCGACAACAATGAGAATGCCTGTAGGGAGGAGGTAAGAGACCTGGCAGTGTTATGCCAGGACAACAACCTCTCCCTCAACATGAGCAAGACAAAGATGATTGTGGACTACAGGAACAGGAGGGCTGAACAAACCCGCTATTCACATTGACCGGGGCTGTAGTAGAGCGGGTCGAGAGTTCCAAGTTCCTTGGTGTCCACATCACCAAAATATCATGGTCCAAACACAGACAGACAGTCTCCTCCTCAGGAGACTGAAAATATTTGCCACGGGTCCACAGATGCTCAAAAGGTTCTACAGCTGCACAATCATCCTGAACGGTTGCATCACCGCCTGGAATAGAACTGCTCGGCATTTGACCGTAAGGCGCTACAAAGTATAGTGCGTACAGATGGAAGTCCGTTAAGAACACATTCTTATTTCAATGACGGCCTAGGAACGGTAGGTTAACTGCCTTGTTCAGGGGCAGAACGACAGATTTTTACCTCGTCAGCTCCAGGATTCAATCTTGCAACCTTACGGTTAACTAGTCCAACGCTCTAACCACCTGCCTCACGAGGAACCTGCCTGTTACGCAAATGCAGTAAGAAGCTAGCAGTAATCACTAGTTATAACTACACATGGTTGATGATATTACTAGTTTATCGAGCGTGTCCTGCGTTGCATATAAATCGATGCAGTGCGCATTCGCAAAAAAGGACTGTTGTTGCTCCAACGTGTACCTAACCATAAACATCAATGTCTTAAAATCAATACACAGAATATATTTTTTAAACCTGCTTATTTAGCTAAAAGAAATCCAGGTTAGCAGGCAATATATATATATTTTATCCCCTTTTCGTGGTATCCAATTGTTAGTAATTACTATCTTGTCTCATCGCTACAACTCCCGTACGGGCTCGGGAGAGACGAAGGTCGAAAGCCATGTGTCCTCCGAAACACAACCCAACCAAGCCGCACTGCTTCTTAACACAGCGCGCATCCAACCCAGAAGCCAGCCGCACCAATGTGTCGGAGGAAACACCGTGCACCTGGCGACCTTGGTTAGCGTGCACTGCGCCCGGCCCGCCACAGGAGTCGCTGGTGCACGATGAGGCAAGGATATCCCTACCGGCCAAACCCACCCTAACGAGGCTAGGCCAATTGTGCGTCCCCCCACGGACCTTCTGGTCACGGCCGGCTGCGACAGAGCCTGGGCGCGAACCCAGAGTCTCTGGTGTCACAGCTAGCGCTGCGATGCAGTGCCCTAGACCACAGCAGGCAATATTAACCAGGTAAATTGTGTCACTTCTCTTGCGTTTATTGCACGCAGAGTCGGGGTATATGCAACAGTTTGGGCCGCCTGGCTCATTGAACTAATTTGCCAGAATTTTACATAATTATGACATAACACTGAAGGTTGTGCAATGTAAGAGGAATATTTAGACCCATGGATGCCACCCGTTATATAAATACGGAATGGTTCTGTATTTCACTAAAATAAATGTTTTCGAGATGAGTTTCCAGATTCGACCATATTAATGACCTAAGGCTCATATTTCTGTGTGTTGTGTTATAATTAAGTCTGATTTGATAGATCAGTCTGACCAAGTGATGGTGGGCACCAGCAGGCTCATAAGCATTCAGTCAAGCAGCACTTTCGTGCGTTTTGCCAGCAGCTCTGATGTTTATGAATTCAAGCTCATCAACTCCCGAGATTAAGCTAGTGTAACGATGTGATGTGAAATGGCTCGCTAGTTAGCGGGGTGTGCGCTAATAGCGTTTCAAACGTCACTCGCTCTAAGAATCAGAGTAGTTGTTCCCCTTGCTCTGCATGGGTAACGCTGCTTCGAGGGTGGCTGTTGTCGTTGTGTTGCTGGTTCAAGCCCAGGGAGGAGCGAGGAGAGGGACGGAAGCTATACTGTTACACTGGCAATACTAAAGTGCCTATAAGAACATCCAATAGTCAAAGGTTAATGAAATACAAATGGTATAGAGGGATGTAGTCCTATAATTGCTACAACCTAAAACTTCTTACCCGGGAATATTGAAGACTCATGTTAAAAGGAACCACCAACTTTCATATGTTCTCGTGTTCTGAGCAAGGAACTTAAACGTTAGCTTTTTTACATGGCACATATTGCACTTTTACTTTCTGCATTATTTAATACAAATTTGAGGCTAAATTGATTTTATTGATGTATAATATGACGTTAAAATAAGTTAATTCAGTATTGTTGTAATTGTCATTATTACAAATACATTTTAAATATCGACCTTTTGTCCTCCAATAAATCGGTATTGAAAAATCATAAATCGGTCGACCTCTAATAAAGAGACTATCAAACCAAAAGGAACATTTATTGAATAAATGAATGTCTTGAGTGCAAACATATGAAGATCAAAGGTAAGGGATTAATTTTAACTCTGCTTGGCTGGCTACTGTTTATAATGATTTGTCTGCTAGACTAAGGTATGCTTTCGCCGTAAAGCATTTCTTAAATCTGACAGTTGTTGGATTCACAAGCTTTTTAATAGTTGTCTCTTTTCTGAATTTTTATAATGAGTATTTCTGTATTTGGCACTCTGCAATCTCACTGGATGTTGGCCAGGTGGGAAGCGTCCCACATACCCTAGAGAGGTTAATTGAAATGCATTCCAGGTGACAACCTCATGAAGCTGGTTGAGAGAATGCCAAGAGTGTGCAAAGCTGTCATATAGGCAAAGGGAGGCTACTTTGAAGAATTGCAAATATATTTTAATATGTTTAAAACATTTTTGGTTACTACATGATTCCATATGTTATTTTATAGTTGATGTCTTCACTATTAAGCTACAATGTAGAAAATAGTAAAAAGAAAAACCCTGGAATTAGGTGTCCAAACTGCAGTTTATTTAGTAAATATTTTCTTAACTCCATTTTTGAACTGCATTGTTGGTTAAGGGCTAGTAAATAAGCATTTCACGGTAATGTCGACACTGTATTCGGGGAATATGACAAATATAATATTATTTGATGTGATGCGTGATTTTTTTCAGCGTACATAGAGCTTTAGGATTGCAGATGACTTGAGCAGGTCTGCTAAGACTACGGTCATTACCTCCCATGAGGGGTTGAAGAGGTCATTACAGAGCTCATCACAGAAGCTCTCCAGGGGCCACTCCTGGGTCTGGGGGGGGAGAAAAAAGCACAAGATGAATCAGAACTTCTCTTCCATGTTTGGACAAAGACACTAATTTCATAACTATCCAGTCTTTTTTCAAACACCCAGTAAATTAATTCTCAAGTTCTGTGTAAAAAGAGTTTACTTCAACTGTATTCTTTAACGGAGCTTTATCCTTGCTGACCAAATCGCCTACCTCGTCCAAGAGACTGGAGTTGTCTGGAACGTTATCGATTAAGACTTTATGCTCCGTTGCCGGTTGCTCGATGACTACGTTACTAGTTTTCCTGTGCTTCTCCTCAGGCTCCCCCTCAAAACTGTCATTACTGCAGGAAGAAAAATATTGATCTGTGATTTGATTTCCCAACTCAGTAATCCAATTTTTTTTTAAATGACCTGCAGATGGAAACCAAAGACCGAAACACCTGGATCATGTTCATTAGGGCAAACGTAAATGGTGCATTTCTTACTGGACAAGCCTTCACCTTCCACTTAGTTTCAGAACCGTTTGTTCATTGGTGCCTAATGAACAAAGCTTTGGAGGAAAAAAAAAAGTTGGCCATACCTTCTCTCGTTGGGATCCATGTCTCTGGATCGTTGCTTTGCCACTAGCTTGGCCATCCTCTTAGCCTTGTTCTTCTGTCGGTTGCTCATGCCTGGTCGAAACTCTGAGTCTATTATCTCTGCCGCCTGCATGGGCTGAAAAAAAATATCAATTGCAACTGAACATGAGTTTATTGATAAAACAATGTTAAATTATTTTCAGTAAAGTAATAAGCTATAGACATCTTAAGATGGGAGTCATTAATTCCAGACCAAAGAGAGATTGTTCCTCAGACAGAAGAACACATAACATTATGCTCACTAACAGTGACAAATATTTATAAACAAAATGTGCACAGATGACATGCTTAAGTGAAGAGCACATAATGACTTGACGCCTCACACGCTGAAAGGTGCAGGCCATATATGTTGGTTGGATCCTGAACTCATCAACAGCATCCCGAGTCGCCTCATCACGGTTGACGTTGAGACTGGTGTTTTGCGGGTACAATTTAATGAAGTTGCCAGTTGAAGACTGTTTCTCAAACTAGACACTAATGTACTTGTTCTTGCTCAGTTGTGCACAGGGGCCTCCCACTCTTTCTAGTCTGGTTAGAGCCAGTTTGCACTGTTCTGTGAAGGGAGTAGTACACAGTTTTGTACCAGATCTTCAGTTTCTTGACAATTTCTCACATGGGATAGCCTTCATTTCTCAGAACAAGAATAGACTGACAAGTGTAAAAAAAAAAAAAAAAGTGTTTCTGGCCATTTTGAGCCTGTAATCGAACTCAAACGCTGATGCTCCAGATACTCAACTAGTCTAAAAGGACAGTTTATTGCTTCTTTAAATCAGGACAACAGTTTTCAGCTGTGCTAACCATTTCAAAAGGCTTTTCTAATTATCAATTGGCATTTTAAAATGATAAACTTGGATTAGCTAACACAATGTGCCATTGTAACACAGGAGTGATGGTTGCTGATAACGGACCTCTGTACGCCTGTGTAGATATTCCATTAAAAACATAATCTGCTGTTTCCAGCTACAATGGTGTTGGGTCAAAAAACAGAACTCTCAAAACATGAGCACAATGGCAGCTCTTCCTTTAAAGAACTCCAGGCCTCAAGAGGGCAGATAACCCAAAAACACAGGTGGAACTAAAAAAATAAAAAAAAAATTGAGCCAGGATTTTTGGAGGGAATACTTTTTAAATACCACCTGGCAGATAAGAATGGGTATAAAATGTTTGGGCTTAGCTTTGCTTGGGTCCTCAACATACAAACAGCTCATTGTTCAACCCTAAAGACGCAACTGGTATGTAATGTTTGGAATTATTTATTATGTTGCACCCAGTGCTTAGCACAATTTACGTGTTTAACTCTGGTAGGAGTGTACTTTTTTGTGGATATTTTCTGACTGCAGAAGTAATTGCTTGAAGTGCTAGATTAAATTGTTTAAACGTTTACTTTATTCAAAGCCATGCTTTGTTGCTGTGTCATGCATTGTTGATTGTGTAAAATAATGCATATTTATTCTCTGTGTAAGGTTATCAACATATTCCTATGTCATTCAACTACTCTATTCAACAAATGGCATCAAAACCATAAAACACTAAAAAAGGAATTGAGTTGTCCCTTTGCATCCTTCGTGTTGAGCAAGCCGTTTAAATTTGGGCAGAGCTGAAATAATTATAACACCGTGACAGTTACATTAACAATGTATTTCTGATCAATTTGATGTTATTTTAAAAATGGACAAAGTGCTTTTCTTAAAAAAAAAAAAGGCATTTCTAAGTGACCCTAAACCTTTGAAAGGTAGTGTACACTTGAGAAAGCTGAAGTCTACCTATCTACCATTGATGCAAATACGTCGCCTGCTTCCCAGTTGGTCAACTAGATCCCAGTAGGTGATCGCAGTAGGTTGGCCACTTGTGCCTGGTTTGGGTAGTTGCTAGGTTTCCATCAAATTGGTGACAGATTTTCATGCAAATATTTTAAAATCTGTGCATTTCCCACCAAACATGGGTTCATCCAATTTACTTCTTGCGGATAAAGGGATGGGAGTGATAACGTAGTGCACATAAAATAGTCAATGTACCGAAAGTGAAATGGGTTCTCACCACATTGTCAACTCTGATGGTTGTCAAAGAATATTTTATATAGCAATGTTGCACGGTTTACCGAAACTTCTGTACGGTTCCGATAAAATACGTTTGGTACTAGAACGTTACTGTCGGTACTTCTGTCAAATGTTTCTCATGGATCAACTTGGTCTATCAGTGCAGTGGATGTACCCCTTAGTGCAAAAAACAGGGCTTGCACTGAGAGTCTGGGTTGCAGCATGTTAATGTCGGTGCAGCATGAGTGGGGAGCTAACACTTGAATAATGCGACACGGCATGTAGACATTTTGAAACTGTTAACGTAAACTCATCCCATTCCGTACAAATGTGCGCAACCGCAACATTCAAAACGAGGCTACAAAGAAAACTAATGGGATTGTAGAGACTGTTGATGTCAAAATCGGGGGTGTGAACTAGGTTTCTATTCAAGCGCTGAGCGATATGGTAATGGCTCTATAGTATGAGAAAAGTTTAATATAAAATAAACTGACCCTCCGTTACATCTTGACGTGTCATGCCGTAACGTACAGCACGCATAAAGCAACTTTCTGCCTTACAATCTATCCACCAGGTGTAGCACTACTCTCATCGTTTAACAAACAAGAAATGGACAGTGACCCAGGGTAAGGGGGGATACCTAGTCATTTTGTCATTGCATGCAATCATCATTCTCAAAGCCGCTGAGTTACGTCTAAGATCACTTTAGCACCGCCCTAAAATCCCCGTTCAAATGGGACAAACCTTCAAATTAGGTATGACACATTATATAAACTACTGTTTTCTTTACATTTTAGAGGCAATAAGGTGATAAGTTGGACAGATCGAGTGGGGGGAAAAAAGCAATTTTCCCACACAACATCTCTCCTCACTATCACTCACTAGTTTCACTTCCCCACCCGCCATTTTTAGACCCGATGGGGCACACTGCCTGCTTGAATTATGCAGAAACGGGCAGCGTTTAGGTCATGTAATTGATTCTGTTGGAAAGAGGAGAAATTGTACTTAAATGGTATTGACATTAGTTGATCTGGAAGTATTATGTTTTTGGGGTGCTAAAATAAGGGCAATTGTACGGACCAAGGCGGTGTACGAGTTTACGTTAATTACATTACAAAACATGTCCAGAACACTTTACAATGCAAGATGATATCAGTAGCTTCCAGCTTTGTAGGCTAACTTCTCGTTAGCTTACAGCTGAAGCCATCATCAATTTACTTGGTATCATCAATTTACGTGGTAATTTGTGTGATAAAATGCAAACCATAATGCAAAATATGATGCTTTCAAAGCTGATGACCACCAAAACATTATTCCCTTAAAAGGCATCACTTACATTTCTCCCAAAGAATATCTATTGCCTCACCGAACTCCAGGATGTCCCCCTCTTAAATTACATCATTACTGGTTAAAGAGACCGTGTGCACTTATCAAATAAGCTACTTCTATGCAAATGTTATTGATCCATACAATAAAATAAGTCCCAAATGGGAAGGGAAACAGATCATTTTGTCATCCATCCTCATGAAATCAACCAAAACAAGCTCAAACTCAATGCATGCATACACTCCTATTGAACATGCATTTATGTGAATAGGCCTAGGCTACATATTGATTTACCCCTTTCATCAATAGAGAATTACCATTGTAATACAGAGATTGTTTTTTACCAAAGGCAATTTGATTGTATGATTGATTCAATAATGCTGTCTCTGAAAAATGTTGAAGTAAAAAACAAAAATGTCAAACGTATTGTTATTGAACTCAAGACACCCAACGATTGAACAGAGCAGTAGCTGAGTTTATGTCTGGATCAAGTGCCATTCTGTGACTTTAGTTAATATGCTTTCTCTTTGGTATGGAGTATCGTGATACTAGACCTGCAATCAAAGTTAAAATTCTGGTTTTGGCATCTTTGCCTTTGTCCCATATAACGCAGCTCAGAATTTTTCAACTGACTACGTATCGACCATGATGTAACTATCAGTACAGTCGAGAGACTACTATCAGTACAACTGTCCATTTTCTGACATCCTATCCATTGTGAGCTATCAACTTGATTTCGAGAGAGAATATATCGCCAACATAAATGTGAATAACTGACACTCATTGGCCCTAAGGGGGTCCTTGTTTCCTCAATGCCTCTAAGCTCATTGGAGGAGGTCTGAGGGAGGGACCTTGGATCCTATCCTCCAGTGAGCTTAGAGAGGCATTGCAAAAACAAGGATGGATGAAGCAAGGATTTGACAGCTTGTAACATTTTCAAACAGTATGAGCCAAAGCATGTTGTCAGGACCTACTCTAATGTCTTCCTACCGGACGTCCCAGTCGACAAGCTACAGAATTCCTCCTCTGGCCTCTTTCCAAGTTTGGTTACACATAGTCAGGTAACGATTGGTCAAAAATATACGTGGCAATGCTGTTCGGTGCTTAAAGAAGCACCAAGCTTCTAAGCCCGGCATCACAGAGTACGGTTACATGCACACAAAATGAATAGTCATAATATAATAGTTTGATTAAAACATTTACATGATTTGAGAGAAGAATGATTCCCGCAGTGGTCTAGGGCACTGCATCGCAGCGCTAGCTGTGCCACCTGAGACACGGGCGCCGTGCACGCTAACCAAGGTCGCCAGGTGCACGGGGTTAGATGCGCACTGTGTTAAGCAGTGCGGCTTGGTTGGGTTGTGTGTCAGAGGACACATGGCTTTCGACCTTAGTCTCTCCCGAGCCCGTACGGGAGTCGTAGCGATTAGACAAGAAGATAGTAATTACTAACAATTGGATACCACGAAATTGGGGAGAAAAAGGGGTAAAAAAAAAAATTCAAAAAAAATAAGCAACCACGTTATTTTTGGGAAGCATATTGAGTCAGACCGAAAAGTTGTGAGAACTACTTCTGAAGACACATACATTCGTCACTAACTCACTTCACTCATGCTAAAGAAGGAGGCTCTCACACAGCTGGTGCCACCCCATGTGCAGATCAAATACACAGCTGAAATGCCAATTAAGGCGTTTACATGTACCTAAATATTCCCAAAATTACCCCGAAAACCAGTTGTTTTAGTCGGCATGTTTACTTAGATTTTGACCTTACGCTGATTATGATGAGCAGAGTAAGGTGTTCACATGACTATTGCAAAATACTGCAAAGAAAATACTGCCATAATCAGTTTAATATTGAATTATTACTGTGCATGTAAATGTACTGTCTGCCACCGTTGTGACCTGGATTAACCAATACTTAGCTTTCTAAGTTAATGGGAAAGGATAGTAGCCTGCACTCGATGGTAACTGGGGATGAGTTCAGTAGCTAGAAAATGCTTGGCATCAGGGAGGGATTACATGGATATATCCAATAAGAAATGCTTATTTTCTGTCGCAAAATACATAGCCTAATGAACACGACCCTGGTATCAAGCTTCATAGGATGCTGTTCAAAGTTTAAAGGAATTACCGACTCCATAATTTGGAGCTCGACATACAGCAATAGCGTAAAGGAGGAGTTTTGGAAATCGCGGTAGTGTGACTCACCACGTGATTGCCGGAGCTGGAGCAGGGTTCAGAGCCCCTCTCTCCCGGTCCCTGGGCCTTAGGGCCACTCGGCGTGCAGGTGTACTGGGTGTCCAGGTCCTCGTCGTTGAACAGCTCCATCGTGTCCATGCCGATGGCGGCACCCATGTCCAGTCCCAGCTTCCTCTGCAGCAGCTTCCTCTGGCGGGCCAGACGCTCTTTAGGGTCCACCTCACCTGGCATGGGAGAGCACAGAGCGAGGGTATGGCGCTTGTAGAAAAATACCAACTCTTAAGAAACTCCCATTTTATGTAGAGAACACAGGGACACTTATGGCAGGCTTCAGACACAGATTAAGCCCATAGTCCTGGATGTTGTGTGTATTACACCAGGATTAATGAGTGTCCCTGAAACCAGCCCTTAAGGTATAAATGAAGGCTTCATTCTGCATGTTCCTGTATTTAAGGGGACGTAATTAAGGAGGTAGACTGACAGGAAGGCAAGTGAACTAGAGATCAGAGTGTTGATTAACAGCAGGTCAGGTAAACTGTACTTTCACAGGCTGCAGCCAAAATATATGAAAGAGGCACGCAAGTCACTCTGGACTAGTGTAGCAAAGCACAAAAACATGAACGGTCACAGGACCTTGAATATATGACATACAGGGCAGGGAATACTAGGAGGCCCATAGCTGAGGGAACAAAATAAAAACATGTATTATTAAGTTGAGACAAAAAGGACAAAGACTGGAGCTGTTTGAATTCAAATTGTATTCGAACTTGTCACTTGGATCACCACGTCGCCATGTAAAAGCAAACTTAGATGCAGATCCAATGGTCTAAAGGAAAAGAATATGGGCCCTGGTCCAAAAAGAATGCCCTATATGGGAATATGGTGCCATTTGGGAGAGATTCAGAATGCAGATTATGCAACATTGAAACTAAATCCTGACACACTACAGTGTCAAATAATTGTTTGCTGTGTGGAGTTCGGCACAAACTAAAAGACGAATGTCAATACAGCGGCTGACTCAATCCAAGCAGCTACTTGTTCAACAGAAGCACAACCAGACATAGCCTAGCCATGTGGTCACATATCGGAGTCTCCCATAACATTCCTCCTAACTGGATAATAACAGACACACAAAACTATTAGGAGCCTCACTGAGCACAGGTGTTCATAGTACGAGTTGAGTTAAAAAGCAGATGGGGAAACATGGTTTCAGGGAGTGGGTAGACACATGGTGGCTTGGTGGGGTGGAGTCCTACTTTGTTATATTTTCCTGTTTATACTGAATGTATTACTTAAACTTTAAAATATGATCAAATACTCAATACTTTGTAGTTATGTACCTTTAGTAATATTTTTATTTTTTTCTTCTGAGTGGCAGCCCACATGTGCAATGTATGAAATATGACATGATAATACTGATGAGAAAAAATGCATACCAGACTTGTCATCCTGGACCTCAAACTCCGCACCGGCGGAACCAAGCAGAGAAGCACCATGTTTGAGCAGGCGGGAAATGTCAAAGCGGTAGAAACTCAAACGGTCAGAGGAGGAGTCTTCTGGGGAGAAGTCTGCACACGACTCTGGAAGAGAGACCCGCATTCCATTTGACATTTTAGTCATTTAGCAGATGCTCTTATGCAGAGAGACTTAGTTGTGCATTAATAAGACAGCTAGGCAGGAAGGACAACCAAAGGCACAGGAAGTACATTTTTTACCCCAATATCAGTAGTCAGAGCTAGAAAAAGGGGGGTCAAGAAGAGGAAAAACCTGCACACTTCACTTGCGAGTATCACTTGTTTATTTAAGCTTACATATCAGTCCCACCACCTTCGTCAGGGATTTTTTATAGTACAAAAGTTAGGAAGTGTGCACCTTGAGTGCTGATGAAATGTCAAGTGTTTAATTTCGATGTGTGAGCCAGAACCGTTTTTTATTTATGTGCCTGCCCACACCTATACACGCAAGTGCCTCATCACCTCCTGTCAACGGTTACTTAAGAGCAGTAGAGATGCAGCGCTAACATCTCAGTTGTATTACAACACCCATTCCTGGCCGTTTCAAAGGTTATTTAAATGATAAGCCCTTTGTGTAATGGAACGTTATGGCATTATTTGTTCCCTGCTGTAAGGATAAACAAAATACAGGCAATTGGCTGTGACTAACGTGGCAGGTCGAGGTTGGTTCACCTTCTTTGGGCTTGGGTGACGGGTTCCACTCTGGGATATTCTTCACAATGGCCTCCACTGCCTGACCTGCAGCGATACGAGTGTCCCAGTTTGGACTTCTCAGGTATGTCAACACCTGTAGGTTATGGGTAAATGAGAAAACAGACTCATAGGATGGAACACATCTCATTCAAACAGGTTTCAGGTCCCATGTGGCTCAGTTGGCAGAGCATGGTGCTTAAAACGCAATGGTTGTGGGTTCTATTGTCAAGGAGAACCAATATGACAAAAGTATGAACTCACTAACTGTAAGTCGCTCTGGATAAGTGTCTGCTAAATGACTAAAATGTAAAGCAGGTCAAACAGTCCACTTGTTTAATAATCACTTCAACATTCCCTGAGGCAAGAAAGACAATGGGCTATGCAACAGTCTGACCTTTACGGGACGCCAGTTAGATTTTTCCAGACGGGGGGGGGTTGCGAATCTGTATGGGTGGTTAAAGTATGGATGTCCTTTTGGTAGCACTGCAGGCAGATGTGTGGGGAGCTGAAATCAATGTGGAATCCCTGGATTGTTTTCATTAGCCCACATTGTAGCAAAATATTTTTTTATTTTCAATTAAGTTCAAGTAGTCTTTCACCGTTTCAGTCTTTTCCTTATAGTGCCTAATGAATACAACCCTGATGTAGATAGAAACCTGGCTGTGGCACTGATGAGGACAAGCCCAGCACCCACCTTCGACAAAAGGTTGTTGAGCTCATGCGGGTGGAGTTTGACCACATCTCCCAGCTGTATGGCAGCAGCCTTCCTCGTCACCGGTGTAGTTCCAGTGTCAAGCAGGATGAACAGACGATCAAGCCTGGAGAATGAGAGGGAGAGAAAACAAGTAGATCAGAAAATAAGCTTACGCATGCATTGGAAGTTGGAAGCATGCATGCATTGGAAGTTGCATTCATTTTTTCATTTCCAAATGTAACAAAAGGATATCAACTCCATGGAGGGTTGTAAAACTCCAGTGTTTTACAGGATGTGGGACAATTGCGACCTGGCCAAGATAAAGCAAAGCAGTTCGACTGATACAACGACACAGAGTTACACATGGAGTAAAACAAACATACAGTCAATAATACAGTATAAACAAGTCTATATACAACGTGAGCAAATGAGGTGAGAAGGGAGGTAAAGGCAAAAGAGGCCATGGTGGCAAAGTAAATACAATATAGCAAGTAAAACACTGGAATGGTAGTTTTGCAATGGAAGAATGTGCAAAGTAGAAATAAAATGGGGTGCAAAGGAGCAAAATAAATAAATTAAAATGAAATACAGTTGGGAAAGAGGTAGTTGTTTGGGCTAAATTATAGGTGGGCTATGTACAGGTGCAGTAATCTGTGAGCTGCTCTGACAGTTGGTGCTTAAAGCTAGTGAGGGAGATAAGTGTTTCCAGTTTCAGAGATTTTTGTAGTTCGTTCCAGTCATTGGCAGCAGAGAACTGGAAGGAGAGGCGGCCAAAGAAAGAATTGGTTTTGGGGGTGACTAGAGATACCTGCTGGAGCGTGTGCTACAGGTGGGAGATGCTATGGTGACCAGCGAGCTGAGATAAGGGGGACTTTACCTAGCAGGGTCTTGTAGATGACATGGAGCCAGTGGGTTTGGCGACGAGTATGAAGCGAGGGCCAGCCAACGAGAGCGTACAGGTCGCAATGGTCGGTAGTATATGGGGCTTTGGTGACAAAACGGATTGCACTGTGATAGACTGCATCCAATTTGTTGAGTAGGGTATTGGAGGCTATTTTGTAAATGACATCGCCAAAGTCGAGGATTGGTAGGATGGTCAGTTTTACAAGGGTATGTTTGGCAGCATGAGTGAAGGATGCTTTCTTGCGAAATAGGAAGCCAATTCTAGATTTAACTTTGGATTGGAGATGTTTGATATGGGTCTGGAAGGAGAGTTTACAGTCTAACCAGACACCTAAGTATTTGTCCACGTATTCTAAGTCAGAACCAACTTCTGCTTTGTGAAATAAGATATATATAACAGATGTGAAACAGCTAGCTAGTTGCGGTGGTGCGCACTAAATAGCGTTTCAATCGGTGACGTCACTTGCTCTGAGACCTTGAAGTAGTAGTTCCCCTTGCTCTGCAAGGGCCGCGGCTTTTGTGGAGCGATGGGTAACGATGCTTCGTGGTTGACTGTTGATGTGTGCAGAGGGTCCCTGGTTCGAGCCCGGGTATGGGCGAGGGGACGGTTTAAAGTTATACTGTTACACATACACTTCAGTTTTGCAGATTGCAGTGTACATGGCACTAGGGAGGGCACTTCAAATCCAAACCATTAAATGAGTTATGACAATCATTCAAACATGGTAGTAATATGCACAGTATACTCTGTGTGATAGGAGCTTTGAACAAATCTCTGCTAAAAATAAAAGAGTGCCATTAAAAAATGGCGATGCTGTTCAGTATGGCAAAATGCCCATCCCACTCAATGTAAAACAAATCCAACAATCTCTAGGCTACAGATTAATACAGTTGTGGTTAAACAATGATACGGAATAGTTTAGGCAGGGGCAGAAAAAGTATTTTCCCATTTGAGCATTCAATGCAAATGATCAGGGTGGAGCATTTTGGATCTGTTATTCATTGTACTAGTAACTAGGTAATTTTATATTAAAAGGAGGATGTTCAGCCAATTTATGAATTTATAATTCTAATGATATGCACATTGTATAATCAAGCTGCTGGAGGGTAACTGTCAATAGATCACATAAAACCTTCACCTGATTTCTAGCCTATGCATTAGTTGAAGGCTTCAAATAGGCATCCTCTTGCGAGCCTGACGAGACAAACTCAGACACACGATTGCCCATTATATTTTTTTAGCAAACTAAATTTACAAGATATGACAAGGGAAACCAACCACAGTACAATAACCATACGTTTGGGAGCCTAATCTCGTCAAAATAAATCTCTGGATGAAACGCAAGAGCGATAATCTCATTTGCAACATGACAGAGTGGCACATTTGCAACCAGATTGCACATCAATTAACGGTTAGCTAAAAGTAACATGTCTCGTTAAACATATTGGCAAGATCAATTGTATGCTATGCAGGTCTGCTAGTAAGTAACGTTAGGATTTTTTTTTAAGTACATAATGTTAGCTAATTGGCAATAGCTGTTGTGTAGATGCTAGCTAGCTACATACTTCAGTAAAACTGTCTGGCTAATTGAAAAAGCTAGCTAACGTTAATTTAAATAGAGCTAACGTTAACTAGTCAACACCACCGTGAATGATGATGCCATTGCCTGTTCATGCTAATTAACTAGTACCTAACTATTTGCTAATCTTGGATAAGAATAGCTAACGTTAGTTGGCTACCTAGGGAATACCTTACCTTGACACGGCCATGACGATTAATTGAACGCGTAAATGTGCTCTTTGGTGATCCGCATTTAACAGATGCTATCGCTTATTTTTTTTAAAGTTATCCTCTTTACTTGACGCCAATCCAATGCGATAGCTAGCTAGCCTAGCAAAGGAGGCCCCTGGTGCGTCTCTCTTCAGTCACACAGCTCACCACCCGAAACCTGTCGAAATGAGTTCAACAAATCATGGCTTCAAAGTTGGTCCCTCTTGTCTCTTCGATAACTTCTTCGTCAGTTAATTGCCATGCATTAAACGTATATCGCCTTAAACCTTGTATTAACCTTCAGCACTACTCCCAGATAAGTACTTTAACCTAATACGATGTAAAGAGTAATTTTGTTGTCCTCTAAAGGGAACACAGGCGGCTGATTTTATATGAGGAGCCATCTTGCATTTATTCCTTCCTCCATAGCAGACGCCGGCTGATTGGTTAGATGCCATTTCAGCGACCAATCAAAAATAACATTGAAAAGGAAGGTACGAAGATGAAAAAAAATCCTGCAGGAAATACTTTCCCCCTTTCTTTTGAATTGACAGAAGCCCGCCCACGCACCTTTCACTCACTAGAGAGAACCTTTACAATCAGGTATTTTACAATGCATTGACTCAACGGTGCAACTCAAACGTCGTGGTGATAGATTTGATGAAACTAATCTATTAACATAACTGTACGTCAAAGTTCCATCACCACGTATTTGAAACTTTCTTCAGAGTTACACAGTTTAATATTTGAAGCTGTTAATTAAGCAAAACTCTTAAATGGTCTAGATACATTTGATACATTCTTGAAGGGTCCAGCTTGCTACATTTGTACAAATGTTTCAGCAAGCAGCCAAATCTGTCTGTAGTAGCTGAGTTTCAGCACCAGGAGCTGACCAGTGCTGAAACTGCCAGCTCGTACAAAGACAAGAACGTTGATTGAACGTTGATTTAACCGCGCTCTGATGTGGGCACAGCTAGCTAACATGACAGTGGAGCAGTGAAATTATGTCGAAGAAATCTCAGACTTTCGTTGGGTACAATAGCTGTGTTACATACACAATACCTAGTAGCTACATTTATGGTCACTCAGCTGCTATCTAGCTACAGTGAGGGAGCTGTCTAAATCAAAGCCTATCAATTTCTAACTAGCTAACTTTATCTGGCTAACTATAAGTGTGCATTTGGGAGGAACCTAGCTAGCTAGCAAACTAGCTAACGTTACTAGTAGCTAGCTAGCTATGCTGAGAGAAAATATTAGAACTAGCTAACCCCTTTCATCTGCTGAGTCTAACTAGCTAGCTAGTACTTATCAATTGGGTGTTATTGTCCTACACTTTCACCATGATGGTATTATTGGTCTTTTCTCAGAGTTTGTTTGTTTGTTCTAGTAGTTCGTTTATTTGATCTAATGTTTATTTGATCCCATGGCGACCATGGCATGGTGACTTGTCTGCCAGGTCTACACTAGACTGTAAAAACATTATGATTAGGCTATCTGCTCCAGCGGTATCCTAACAAGATATGAAAATTAATTTAAGAAATGTTTATCTCGCTTCTGCGCAACTTCAAGGTGAGGCATGTGGCTGGCTATAACTTGTGGCAATAGTGAAACAGTTCTGTATGACAATACCCATTTGTTTGTCAGGATGACAGAGGAGAATAAGGAAAAGGTTCAAGATGGAGTATACATCCAAGAAAGGGGTATTGGCATACTGCTTCATTTTTTTTTATTATTCCTTAGAGAATTGTGCATTTGATAGTTGTTGTTGTGTTGTGTTTACTGACTCCGCTTGGTGACCACATTTGACAGTGATACAACATCCCCCTCATATCAGGCTCAGCAGAAGTCAAGAAAGAGGTAGACTCATGCTCCAGGAATACAAGGTGAGATCGTCTTTATTTCCACTAAAGCTATAACTGCGATATGTGAACAGGTTAATCTTGTCATCCTTATGTTCCCTCGTCTAGTTAAAAATCCTTAAAAGTAAAATCAATGCTGCAAGAGAAGTGAGAATAAAAGAACCTCAGAAGATTGCTGACAAGCCGGTAGGGAAAATACAGGTCTTGTCATTTGTGCATTATACAGTAGGCTAGAAGTCTGACCAGGGTATCGGGTCTGGCTTTCATCATTATGTTGTACTATTGATTTGATACATACGTACTTAAATGAGAGAGTGTGTTTCTCTTATAATCTGGTCTGTCTTTGTACTATTTTCTTTTAAGTCATGCTCAGAGGAAGAAGCCCATCGATTCTTCTGCCATAAATTTGATGAATTGGAGAAGAATGGACCTACCACTGGCACACGTTCACAACAGGTAGCCCAACAATAGTGAAGAATATACATTTGGTGGAAAATGTACAAAGATAGCTGTGATCATAAATGTATTAAAGGCCCAGTGCAGTCAAAAGTGTGATTTCCTGAGTTGTATATACACTGAGTAAAGGGATGCTGGCTCCAATGCTTCCCACAGTTGTGTCAAGTTGGCTTGAAAATAGTTACTAGTTGAAATAGTTGAAAATACTATGTTCATACAAAAAGCGCTTCCATTTTCCATCAAATTGACATTTCTCGTAGTGCTCATTAAAACATAATACATTTTACTGACAAAAAGATCCCACCTCGTGTAGTGTATTTCTTTGTTGTTGACATTTGGAAAGTTTACCCACCAATTGTCGGTTTCCATCAGGCCTTGTCATGACATTATTTTAGCTGACATGTATTTTACTCGCATAAAACGGTTGGATGGAAACCTGGTTAGTAAGGTACTTAATTGTTCCCCAGAAAGTATTTGATATTGAGATTTTTTTTTTTTTTAACGGCTGCATTGGACCTTTAAAACATGTTGTCATTCACCTATGTAACTGTGTTAGGAAATGGCTGCCACAATATTAATATGCAGCCTTTATTGAAACAAGTTTATATTTGTTCCCATGATAGAGCGGGAAAGATACTGTCATCGATATTGAGAATGTGGATGAGTGTCATAATCCTCTTGTTCCTGGTGATATTGAGACACTCGATGTAAATCCAGACCTTTTATTTGTACCCAGTGATTTACCAGGTGATGTAGACCTATAGTCTTTGTATGAACATTTTGAGATGTAAAAGATACACCCCCACTGTTTATGTTTAGTACCTTATTGTTGCTTTTGTTGTGATTATAACTGAATGTGAAGGAAATTGAATTTTAAAGTGAGAGTCATTTGATTAAATCTGATGACAGTAAACCAAAGGAGGATTATACCAAGGTATTTGAAGCCCCGTTTTCTGGAGGACGAAGGGTTTTATGTCTGTGAGAGGCCCCAAGTGCCGAAGAAGATGATAAACAAAATGGGCCACCGGCTGATTGAGGAAGAAAAGGTATTGATTCATGTTAATCACAATATTTTCTATTTTGTATTTCAGTATGTTTAGGGGGTAAAGGTCGACTGAGAGAGGGGTTACATAATACATATTGGTAATCATTTAATTGTGTCATATGAGCAGCCTTTCCATGAGCAGCCTTTTCATGGCTCTCTTTAGAATTCTGGTTATGAAACAACGTGTTACGCAATATCTAAAATGAGCACAGGAAAGAGGAGTATTCATGTTTACATTCAGATTTCATCAAATGGTGCCTTTTACCATTCAGGAAATATATGGAATCGGCTCTAATGAAACATTTTATGCTATGTACAGTATACTGCTTAGCTAAATGACGAAAATGTACATTTGCTGATATAAAGGCACATTACATTTTATCTGGTTTTATCTACATTTTATCAGCAAAGTATCACTTTGACCTTTATCATGTGTAAGCAAAAGTGAGCAGAGATGCTGTGCACTTGTCGTTCAGGGACAGTCCTGGTTTGGAGAGAATGGTTGCATGATTGCTATTCCAGACCCAATCCAGAAGTATTGGCATTGTAAAGTAGATTTCCCATTCTCATGCCAGTCTCCTTGTCTGGCCACAGTGCACATGAGGGTGAGTCTGTACTTGAGTGTACTATGTGTGATGTAAAATGTGTAATGTTGTAATGTCTTACGAGTGGAATGGCTTGTTACATATAAAGTCCCTCTTTTCATTGATGCAATACCCATTTTTAAAGATACTTGACCTAATCCCACCTGTCATTAATACCATGCTTGAAGCACCTACAGCCAGTCAGTAATACCATGTCCCCTTGCAGCCTGATAAACTGCGAAGTGCAGGGTCTGTTGTCTCTAATGCAGATGGCAGTGCAGGGCTGTGGCAGCTTGACCTGAACCTAGCCAGGCTGCATTTCACCCATCACCCCCTGTTTAGCACAGAGCATGTGTTGGCTCAGAGACTGTATGAGCTCTATGAGCATTATGAAACCCGTGAGATGAAGGGTGCAACTACCTCTCTGCAGGACAAGGTACAACACTATCACAAAACGTACAATTGAAATCATTTGGGGAAAGGAATGCAGTCATACCATAGTATATTGTTAATCTGAAATATTTTTTTGTACCTCACCCCTGGTAGCTAAGCGGGCTGAAGAAGTCAGAAACAGCCTTGACCACCACTGATGAAACTGCGCCTTGCTCAAAGTTACAGGATCTGAGACAGCAAATACGGTGAGAGGGATTTCTGTTCTAAGAAATACGATTCTTTACTGTACCTCTATGTTTGTAAAGGTATTGCTTGAATGAATCCGCCCACTGCAGAAAGACCCATGTAGCACTGAAGATTGAGAGGCAGGCAGACATCTCTCTGGTGAGGAACATTGTTGCTGCTTGGAAGCGCATCAAAACCCTCAGGGCCAAGAACGGCTATGTGAACACCACTGTGAAAGTACAGCTGCATAAGTAAGCATCATTTTGTATTATTTTGATACAGAGTAGACCTAAATGTGCTGTACATGCGAATTCTGATCATAAACGTTAATGCGAGTCATGTGTCATATCACATGAACAACACACATCGCTCTATGGCCTCGTTATTGTTATTTTATTGTGTTACGATGTCCTTTTTTTTTTTTTTGAGCAAACACTTTTCTGCATTGTTGGGAATGGGCTCGTCAGTAAGCATTTCACTGCAAAGTCTACATCTGTTGTGTTCGGCGGATGTAACCAATACATTCAGATTTTTGATTTGATTTATATTTCTTCATCCTCACATTGAATTTTAAAGTCATTGCAAAGCATACAGTGTATATCATCTTAAAGTAGGCTATTCATGTGTTCAACATTTAGGATAGGGCAGTTGTTACCATAGAGATACTAAAAAAAATGCGTCTCCTGTCTGAACAATGGATGCTTCTGTGAAAGCATGGGCGGAGCCATTTAAGGCTACATCCATTTTCAAGTTTTCAATTTCTTCTTCTTTTACTTATTTGAGTGTATTGACAGTTCGTTATTAAACTGAAAGTTGCATACTACCACTAGTGTGTTGTAGTGTGTATAGTCTGAACAGGTATCAGGCCAAGTTTGGTGATTTACTGCCACTTGCGGTTATGGAATGTTTGCTCAGGAGTATAATCCATTGGCTGACCCTCCCTGCTGACCTGGATGGAATTCTGTGAACCTTGTTTAACCCAGAGCAAGTTATATCCATTTGACTACTTCAAAATGGTGAATGGCCCTCAGTGGCACTTCCAATGACACAAAAAAATATTTGGGTCAAGTCTGGCCTCTATCCAACTCTATGGTTGTAACCAGGGAGTGTTTAGAAAGCATTGCAATGTATATTTTTTAATTGCAACGAATCTCGTTCACAGAGTGAAGGCAAGGATCACTGACAGCACGACAAACCGAACTGGGACAGATGAGCACATGAAAGCAAGTGTCTTCTCTCTTGACAATCTCTTAACATAACTGTTATTAATAAACTATAGCCGTACTGTTTGTAGTAACCTTTGTTGCGTTGTTGTCGGTGAAAACATCCTTTTGCAGACGAAGCTCTACACAGATGGTGACGTAACGATCAAGCAGCACTACCTGTGTAGGGAGCTGAAGGAGCATAACAAAGAGGAGATATCCATCCCTCCAGTTCCAGGACAAGAAGAGGAGATGTCTACTGATTCTGTCAAGCAGAAGGCAGATCAGTTAGATCTAGTTCCTGTTCTTACTATGTGTGGGGTGGTCACTCCAACCTCTAGCTGTCCACCGTAAGATTCTCTTCAGAAGCAGAACGATTTTTAGCTAGTTGTTGTTTATTGGTTCATTGGAAATGTATGTTTTTAAGACTATCCATCCGGTTGAGAGTGGACATGGCACTTACTTTGGCACCGACTGATATATGATCATGTATTTTGATGCTATCGATGCATTCAATTTGTTCATATTTTATTTCTTTTTACAGTGATGAGAAGGTTAGAAGATATGAACTGGCCAACCACAAAGTATCAGTGAACATATTCTATAATGGAAAGCATGTGTCTACCTCTGAGCCATCCATGTTCGACAACAGTGACTTCAGAGTTCAAATTCAACAGATGTTCAACATGCAGATTGTACACAGCCCAGAGAACATTATGCTTGAGGTATGTTTCTCTTGCTGTAAATAATATTGTTCATTCGATTTTGGTTTTTGAGAGATGTTATATTCTTACATTTTTCCCAAAACACTTTATGTTAAGCTACACTTTATAAAGGATTTGTTTAAATGGCCTTTTAAGTAGTTTATAAACTGTCAATTATTTGTTTTGTAAATTCCCAATTCCAGATTTGTGAGACAGTGAAACAAAAGAGCACTGTTGTGGCCAAAATGTATGTGCCCATACCAGACAGGAACATGCTCTCTAGCAACGCTACAATGGAGAGGTCAGAGTTCAGCAGTGACAAAGCCATCAAGGCCTACTACGCTGGTGTTGGGAGCAGTGAGTTACGTTGTAGCTATGATATGTGATTATTTGGAAGATGTGGTATTTAGCATTGGTGAAATTGCTACAGGGATGGGGGGACATGCCCCCCTCCCCCCTATATATAGTATGAATCAAAGGTTTGGACAAACCTTTATTTTTACTATTTTCTACATTCTAGAATCTAGCACTGAGATGCAGTGCCTTAGACCGCTGCGCCACTCGGGAGCTCTTGGCATTCTCTCAACCAGCTTCATGAGGTAGTCACCTGGAATGCATTTCAATTAACAGGTGTGCCTTGCTAAAGTTAATTTGTGGAAGAAGAGACTTGCTTGGGCCAAGAAACACGATCAATGGACATTAGACCAGTGGAAATCGGTCCTTTGGTCTGATGAGTCCAAATTTGTGATTTTTGGTTCCAACCGCCGTGTCTGTGAGACGCAGAGCAGGTGAACAGATGATCTCTGCATGTGTGGTTCCCACCGTGAAGCATGGAGGAGGAGGTGTGTTGGTGTGGGAATGCTTTGCTGGTGACACTGTTAGTGATTTATTTAGAATTCAATGCACACTTAACCAGCATGGCTACCACAGCATTCTGCAGCGATATGCCATCCCATCTGGTTTGCGCTTATTCCATCTGGTTTGCGCTTAGTGGGAATATAATTTGTTTTTCAACACGACAATGGCCCAAAACACACCTCCAGGCTGTGTAAGGGCTATTTGACCAAGAAGGAGTGCTGCATCAGATGACCTGGCCTCCACAATCATTCGACCTCAACCAGTTGAGATGGTTTGGGATGAGTTAGACCGCAGAGTGAAGGAAAAGCAGCCAACGAGTGCTCAGCAAATGTGGGAACTCCTTCAAGACTGTTGGAAAAGCATTCCTCATGAAGCTAGTTGAGAAAATGTTAACAGTGTGCACAGCTGTCATCAAGGCAAAGGGTGGCTACTTTTGACCATTGATTCTGATCACGAAAAACTGTCCAACTTGTCTTTCTCAATTTTCAAACAGAAATGGGTTTTGCCTTTGGTGGTTCATCGATGTGTCATTCTGGTCATGCACGCTGCGACCAACGTAGCTAGTTCGTTAGCTAGTAACTCCTCCAGTATTTGTTGACCCCATTTCACAGGATTTGTTTTTGGACGGAAGCTGTAGAGATCAGTAAGAAATGGCACTTCTGTAGCCAAATATCTTATTTATCAATTTTTGTTTGTTTTCATTAAATGACCTGGTATGATGGTGCATTGATCAGTTACACAGTTTATAGCCATCAACCTTTAAAGTAACTGTTCAGCGTTTTGAGATTTCTATGAAATATGACCTATAATTAATTATGATATATATGACATATATCATAATATATATCATATATATGATAATATAATATATATATGATAATATGACCTATAATTAATACAGTATGAGTGAAATAGTTCCTTACAAAAAAGGGTAATTAAGTTTGTGAAAAAGTATTTTCTGTGTTGGAATGGTGTGGGCGTACCCCAACAACAGAATGATGTGGGCGTACCCCAACAACAGAATGGTGTGGGCGTACCCCAACAACAGAATGATGTGGGCGTACCCCAACAACAGAATGGTGTGGGCGTACCCCAACAACAGAATGGTGTGGGCGTACCCCAACAACAGAATGATGTGGGCGTACCCCAACAACAGAATGGTGTGGGCGTACCCCAACAACAGAATGATGTGGGCGTATACCGGTCATTAAAAATATTCACTCGAGTAGACTTTTCTCTCCAATTTATACTTTGGCCACAAATACAAGTATAATTTTGTCAACAACATTACTTGGGTATGATTTAACAGAATATTCATTTTTTTATATTTATCTCAGCCTCATGGCAAACTGTGTAGAGTAGCAGGAAATTAGCATTCTCATTGCAAAATGTGAAAAATAGTGATGAGCTATAAAACAGAACATTTTTCTCTGCCCCATGGTAAAATGTGTAGAATTGCAGGAAATGACCTGGCTTTTCACTATTCCCAACCAGATACCCCTCAAAATACCCCTCATAGTTAATAAGTGAATTGCAGGAATTGCGTATAAAATGTTTTTAAAAACTCTCTACTGTTCGTCACCCCCAATATCTACACCCCAATTTTGCCCTTGATATTTAGTGATGAGCTATCCTGTGAAAGTCTATTTAAAAAGGTATGGTAATTTAGCTCACTATGTGTTTTTGTTGTTGTTGTTTAAGGATAATGTCAACCCAGGTCTTTAGTGACAAAACAATGGTCTTTTTAGATGTCCCATTCAAACTAGAGAAGGAGGATGCTGAGGAGTGCCTCATGACCTCTGGGAGGCTGCTGTATGTTGTCTCCTGGGCTGTGGATGAGAGTGGCTTTCCCATGGCGCCCACTGCCCCACCACACAGACCCCGCTCAACCAGGTGAGTCTGAACTACACCTGACTGACTTCCACAAGGTTGGCCGTCTTCTCACACACACACACACACACACACACACACACACACACACACACACACACATACATACACACACACACACACACACACACACACACACACACACACACACACACACACACACACACACACCTCTGTTTGTCTGTTACCTTATGGGTTGAAGGCTTTTCTTTATGCTGTCTTCCAATAGAAACACTAACCATGTTACATTGCCTGTAGACCCATGGCCAGCGGTCCCAATGCAAGTAGGCTTGAATGGATCAGGGACCTTCAGTTTGACCCCAACCACCCTTCTAACACAGAACTCACAGAACTCCTTAGGGTGAGTGTTAACACCGTAGACTCAGAACCTCCACTTGTATTCTACCAAAATAAACCCAAGGATGTGTTGTTGATACAAAACACTCCGTGGTTGCCATGGATTCGAATCAGGAAACAGCTAGAGGGCTGAAACATGAAAGCTTGCCCGGAGCACTTGGTTTGAAGTGGACGTTTGAAGTAGCGTTTCATATTGTTTGACCAATAGGAGGCCTGTGAGCAGAGAGACAGAGCCACGGGTCACTTCCGCCTGCATGCCCTGGAGGAGGAGTTTGACTTCACCACTGAGGAGCAGCTGGAGAAGTCCAGTCGCTTTGGTCTCCTGCAGCTGCGGAGCTCTCATGCTGTGGACGTCAGCCCCTCCAAACCCATCCCTCTCCACGACAGAGACATTACTGAAGCAATGTTCGCTGTAATGCCCTTCTCATATAGCCTGGTTCCAGATTAGTTTGTGCTGTCTTGCCAATTCCTCCAGCATGGTCATTGTCATGCCAATGTTTGGCTATACACAGCATAAACAAATATGTGGGACTAGAGTAGACTACTTCCTCATCCCTATATTCTGCAACGTTTTGGATTTGTTTCATATATAGTTTCATACAGGTACATACTTTACTCTCGTCCTGCAATAACTTTGTGGGTGAATTGTTTTTAACAAAAGTGGACTTTTGTTGCTTTGTTGTTTCCCAGGATTATGGTGCATTCCCAAGTCTGTCCCTTATGGATGAAGACCCTATCACAATGGGGAGAGCACGCTCTATCCACTACATCCAAAAGGTACTCTTCTTCCGTCCCTAGATTCTGTCATCTGGAGTCAGATTGCATTTTTATCGCGTATGTCTGTGTTCACAGCTTACTCATATGATCCGTTTTGATATACAGTATGAACATGTGCGAACGAGTAGCAATACTGACATGTCATTTTCGATTGTCATGTGACCTGTAATTGTTTTTTTAGGCGCTGAATTTGGCAAGAGAAAAACTGTTGAACATCAAGAGGAAGTACAAGTTCTCTGATATAGTCACCGAGTACCACGAGGCAGATACAGTGATGTGAGTGTCAAGACTAATTTTCCACATACAAATGGTGTTGCTGTACAGCCCATAAACCATATGTCATAAAGAAATCTAAAAGTATTTTTAGCTTTTGAGGCCTCTGTGAAATTTCAGTCATAATGATAATCATTTAGTGGGTGCTTATATTTGTTCTATTTCAATGTGGTTTTTTGCGTATCCCATTCTCCCCGAGACACCCTTGGAAAGCAGGGTCTTCACAGCCAGGGTCTGGCATTCAACAGCAACCCTGGAGCAATACGGATTAAGTGCCTTACTCAAAGGCACAATGACAGATTTTTACACATTGTCAGTTCTGGGATTCGAACTAGCAACCTTTCGGGTTACTGGCACAACGCTCTAACCTCTAGGCTACCTGCCGCCAGGCTACACGATGATACGTCTCTATGTTTTCCTCTGACACTTCTAGCGTCCAAGCCTGGAATCCAAACTGATATGCTTTGTTTCACCATTGAAATGGAGCATATCCATTTGAATTCCAGGCTAACACTCTCCACCCCATCAGGGAGTTCAACTGGGACGTGTTCAGACTTAAGCAACCTCTCCAGCCTCAGCGCGTGAAGAGGAAGATCATTCCTACCTGCTCCCTCTCAGACGGGGACCTGAGGATCCATGTTGCCATCAACAATGCCCAGGGCCTGCCTGTTCGCCAGGAGGCTTTCCTCAAGTATTTATCCAAGTTCTACCTATCCTATTACTTTTACAACTACTACAGCTTCTAACGTAAAACCTATGCCATTCCTATAACAAATACCTCTACTTCTACTATCATCACTTTACAGTACACCCAACCCAATACTACTTGTACTATTAGCTGAACATATTCGCTATATCTACAATACAGTTGGCAACTTGCCTTAACAACAGATACTTCAGCTTCTCATGCCTGCAGCTATCCTAATAGAATTCTTACTGTACTGTACAATGCGTTATGCAATGGTCCTCTTATCCAATTCTAGCAAAGATTAAAACCTTTAGACTGAATCTCCTCCCCCACGTGACAACCACGCTCATAGAGAACACCATCAAAAATAGACACTGCTTTCTATTTCCTTGACAACGCCGTTCCATCTGTGTGGAAGCAGATCTAATGAGTTGTGTTTTTTTTGTGTACCTTCAAGGGAGATCCAGGCAAGAGGCTCCTGCTGTGGTCTGTCGAGCAGCAGCAGACACAACATGAAAAGCAGCTCAGAAAAGGCTGTGCTACAGGTAAAATGGTAGAGGTAGCACATATTTGGTGCTAAAATATCACAGACGGAGACGTGATCGCCGTATATAGAATATTGAAACAGAATTCAAATTGCACGATTGACAGTCAGATACTACCGGACTACGAACATGAACTCATTTTCCTTGATAGCTTTTTGTTTGTTGCCGTATAGGCCGTTGACATGACGTACTGTATATAACAATGTGGTTATGTAGGTTCATAACAGGTACAGTAGGTTGAGTTTTGTCCCATGGTTGTGCCAGGCTCAGGTTCAGCCCTTCGTGGAGGTTAGGTTTCAGGAGACAACATATGAGAGCAGCGTAGAGCAGGGACCCAACCCATGCTGGAGGGAAGAGTTCACCCTGGAGTTTAAGTATGACACCCGCTACTCTCCTAATGCACTGTTAATTCCATCTCCAACTGGCTCCACAAGTCAACACTGTGCATCCTTACACATGTGACTGTACTGTTCGTGCTAACAAAATCACATTTCATAAATGTCAAATGTAGTGTTCTCTCAGATCCTTAGGGGGTGATTATAGCCACGCGGGCCTTTCCAAAGTACAAGACGACATTGTCATCAATGTGTTTGATGAGATGTCCTTTCAAGTCATTGAGGTACTGCAAGCCTCAACCATGAAAGTACAAGCACTATTCAAAGGCCACTTCAAATCGCAGGGTGAACTGGAAATCAACATTCTGTCTGTCCCATCGCCATCCCTCCCTTACACTCTTTTCTTTCTTTCATCTTTTATCTCACCTGTGTGAATCCCAGAGCAGTTCTCTGAGAGGCTGTGGAAGCCAGGTGTTCTCTGGCAGACAGTGGCTGGGCTCGGTCACCTTACCCTTCAGATCTCTGCTGCAGCAATCCAAGGTACGGCTCTGCGTGCGCACACACGTTCAGGTGGTACACAAAGTCGGATAAAAGGATTTAAAGCCTGTCGGCTTTGTCCAACTTGGCCTAGTAATGTCGGGGAGTTGCTGTGGCTGCTTGCTGTATGTGAACATGTCTTTGTATGTACGGTTGCCTTGTAGACAATTAACACTCTTAGATCGTAGAAAAGAGGTGCTAAGTAGAACCATATAGGATTCTTCGGCTTGTCTCCATATGGGAACCCTTTTTGGTGCTAGGTAGAATCCTTTGCAGAAGGTTCTACCCAGAACCCTCTATGAAGGGTACTTCATAGAGCCCTCTGTAAATGGTTCTACTTAGAACTCTCCATGAAGGGCTCTTCCTAGAACCCTTTATAAGTGGTTCTACAAAGAACCCTTTTATCATCTAAAGGTTCTTCCTAGAACCCTCTATGAAGGGTTCTACCAAGAACCATTTTATCTTTGAAGGGTTCTTACTAGAACCTTCTACGAATGGTTCCACCAGCTTTACTATTACATTCTTTACGACAATAGATTACATACAGTACCAGTCAAAACATTTGGACACACCTACTCATTCCAGTGTTTTTCTTTATTTTTACTATTTTCTACATTGTAGAATAATAGTGAAGACATCAAAACTATGAAATAACACATATGGAATCATGTAGTAACCAAAAATGTAAAAAATGTAAATGAATAAATCACAGAAGACAGAAATCATGGCAAAGATATCAACTATAAAAACTGAAGAACATACGCACATCCAGGTACTTTCCACAGATGTTAGAGTTTTAGGCAAACTCATGGAAAACAGAAAGGAAAACGCTGCACACTGCCACTCATGCTCCCAGGTGATATTTATTTACAACGGTTCGACCCTTAGGTATTCATCAGGCATCCATATCCCAGTTGGGGGTGGAAGGTCCTATATATAGGGGCAGTACTCAGTGACATCACTTCCTGAAACAGGAGGTAAAAAATGTATAACATAGTTTCACAATATTACATTCAATGTATCAAATTTCTATGATCATACACACAGAATGTGATCAATATTTATAGTAAAATACATACAATATTCAATTAGGATTAAAAAAAAAGAATTCAGACTTATTGAAACTATAAAAACAGTCTCAAGTCAAACTCCTCATTAAGGCCAAGAGGAGACAGTGTGTTCAGCCTGTGGATCCAGAAAGATTCCCTTTGAAGAAGTTTCCTCTCAATGTCCCCTCCCCTGCGTGACATCTTGACCATTTCTATTCCAATGTATCTCAGAGAACTATTAGGATGTCCAGCTTGTACAAAATGAGCAGCCACCAGATTTTTTTAGTCTCATCTGTTTTGTATATTGCTGCGGTGCTCACTGATCTGTGTCTTAAGGTTTCTATGGGGTTTCCCTATGTAGGACAGACCACAAGGAAATGTCAACATGTAAATAACATTGGTGGACATGCAGGTAATGAAGCCCTTGATCTTAAATCTTTGTCCTGTGCGGGGAGGGTAAATGAGTTACATTTGTACGTAAAGCTGCATTGAGTACATTGGCCATATTTGTAATTACCCTCTGGAACCTTGTCCAAAAAAGTTTCCCTTTTCTCTGGTGGGTAATCAGATTTAACCACAATATCTCTCACGTTTGTAGGTGTTTTAAAAACCATACGTGTGGGATATTTTTAAAAAAAGAAAAGAAAAAAAAAAGAAATACCTCGTGTTTCAGGAAGTGATGTCACTAAGTACTGCCCCTATATATAGGACCTTCCGCCCCCACCTGGGATATGGATGCCTGATGAAGACCTAAGGGTCGAAACGTTATAATTAAATATCACCTGGGAGCATGAGCGACAGTGTGCGGCGTTTTCCTTTCTGTTTTCCAAAGACATCAACTATACCAGTGTTGTATATGTAAAATGATTAAAGGTACAAGATACATGCACAAATATTCCTATATAGGTACAATTTCAAACATTCTAACACCTACCTTATCCGATTACTAAAAGTTTAAACGCTGAGGTAAAGAGTAATGCTCAGGCACTATTTAAAATAAAGGGTTCTTCAGATGAAAACGTTTCTTGGTTGAAACCTATCCCTCTGCAAAGAATCCTTTTGGAACCTTTTTATCTAAGAGTCAACTCTTTGATAGGTGTATGAGAAACTGACCATCTGTACCCCACCGACCCTACTGGGCTACATGTGGACAGGGGAAGACATGGTCAATGACCAGGGCGTAGAGATACCCGCGAGAAGAGATACCAGTTTCATGAATGTCTTCATCACTTTGGATCCAGCCATCTCTCTGAGTGATGACCAAACAGCAAAGGCAAATCATTTTCATGTTTAATACTGTTTCATTTTAAAGAGGTACTATGTTCTAAAAACCTCGTTGCCTTCAACTAAAAACACTTAAACTTTTATTTGATTCAGACGTTTGCTGTGGGAGATATTGATCGATTAAGATATGGAATATGATTACTCATTAATCAGTATCCATTCTTTTAAAGTGCTTATGTTTAATGTCATGACTACTGTGATTGATAACCAACTGTACAACTGCATCAGAACACACATCCATGGAAATGTACTATTTGCCCTTTTCACATTCAGTATGGTGACCAGAAGCCCCTTTGGCTGGTGAGTAATCAGTCCAATTTTGTATTGCTTAGCCTAAATGATAAGTCACCCTTTTCCATGCACTGCTGCTGCTCCTACAGAATTCTGTGTTTGCATCCGTCTCCGCGTAGTTTTCCACAGACGAGGATGAGGACTTGCTGAACTTGACCTATGAGTATGAGAAGCAGTGTAAGGTGGCGGCAGGCCGGGTGAAGAAGCGAGTCATAACCACAGTGATAAATAGTGAGGGGAGGCTTGTCCTGGCACACCGGTTCTTCAAGCCACTTCCTCCTCCACAGGAAGTTGTACTGGACACCCCCGACAATAGCATGTCTGTTCTCGTAAGGCTCCAACATAACTAGATCTGGGTTCAAATACTATTTGAAATCCTTTCAAAACACTGAGCGTTTGCTTTAGTCTGCCTGGAGAGCCAGATGGGTGGATTTTTTTTTTTTTTTTTTTAACTTTTATAGAAAAACTCAATCAAGCCTAGCGAAAGTATTTCAAATGATTTCAAATAGTATTTGAACCCAGGTCTGACCATAACATCACAATCATTAGAATGATTCAACCCATAAGGTTAATGTCTGAAATATATATAAACAACATGGAATCATAATGAAAGCACAGTTGTATTCATTCTTTGGGAGTTGTACTTATTTGGAGTTGTTTGGATGGAACTCAGTTCATTTGTTTATATGCATTACATTAAAGGGCAATTCCGCCACTTTTCAACCTCATATTCATCATCTCCAGCACCAAACCAGTCTGTCTGCATATGTGAAAACAGCGTGTTTCTATGATCTGTGGTTAAAAAGATAAGAATAAAGGGCCTAATAAAATGCTTCTCTGTGACAAAGGATGGATAGATAAAAAGTGTTTTTTAAATTGCGATTTTCAAAACCTGCAACGAGTTTCTAGCCCAAGGGAGGGTATTTTGTTGTTCCCCACATCACCGCAAATCTCATAGTGTTTGAAAATCTGTTTTTAAAATGTTTTAACATTTGATGTTATCGGGTAGAACTTTTTAAATGTATATTTATTTCCTAAGAAAAACTGAATTACACCGTTTTCACATATGTTGACACTGGTATTGTGCTGGAGATAATGAAAATTAAGTTGAAAAGAGGTGGAGTTGCCCTTTATTTGATTACTATGTTGTGCTCTTAAAAATGTTTTGCTCTGTGTAACCCAGGAGAGGGTGGCAGCTTTTGTGTCCCTGATTCCCACCTTGTCCTTCCCATCGGACGTTGGTGACAGTGGGGACATGTGGCTCACCTCAGAGGTAAACAAAACAGACCATGTTGTAGACTGAACATTTTGTTTCACAGAGCCAAGACTTAAAACATCACTTATGTTCAGCAGATATTAAATACCAAGAAAAATACCAATAATCATCAACATAGTTTGGTCAGCTTGTTGTTAACCCAGTGGTGCCTTTCTCATTATTTATTGCACACCTTTGCTATACACAATAGCAATGCTTGGAGCTGGCTATGGGAAACCATATCAGTTTGGCAGTTCTGCTGTGCAACTTCTTTCATGACCTGACGGTAAATGGGTGGCTTCTCCTGGGAACATCTGTCATAGAGGTAACAATTGACATGTGCTGTTTAATGTACATTGCCTTCAGAAAGTATTCACACGCCTTGACCTTTTCCACATTTTGTTGTGTTACAAGGTGGGATTCAAATGGATTTGTTGTTTTTTTGTCAATAATCGACACAAAATACTCTATAATGTCAAAGTGGAAGAAAAATACAAAAATGTGTATAAAAATTAAAACATGAAAAATAAAACACTAATATACAGTGGGGCAAAAAAGTATTTAGTCAGCCACTAATTGTGCAAGTTCTCCCACTTAAAAAGATGAGAGAGGCCTGTAATTTTCATCATAGGTACACTTCAACTATGACAGACAAGATGAGAGAGAAAAGAAATCCAGAAAATCACATTGTAGGATTTTTAATGAATTTATTTGCAAATTATGGTGGAAAATAAGTATTTGGTCAATAGCAAAAGTTTATCTCAATACTTCGTTATATACCCTTTGTTGGCAATGACAGAGGTCAAACGTTTTCTGTAAGTCTTCACAAGGTTTTCACACACTGTTGCTGGTATTTTGGCCCATTCCTCCATGCAGATCTCCTCTAGAGCAGTAATGTTTTGGGGCTGTTGCTGGGCAACACGGACTTACAACTCCCTCCAAAGATTTTCTATGGGGTTGAGATCTGGAGACTGGCTAGGCCACTCCAGGACCTTGAAATGCTTCTTACGAAGCCACTCCTTCGTTGCCCAGGCGGTGTGTTTGGGATCATTGTCATGCTGAAAGACCCAGCCACGTTTCATCTTCAATGCCCTTGCTGATGGTAGGCTTTGTTACTTTGGTCCCAGCTCTCTGCAGGTCATTCATTAGGTCCCCCCCGTGTGGTTCTGGGATTTTTGCTCACCGTTCTTGTGAGCGTTTTGACCCCACGGGGTGAGATCTTGCGTGGAACCCCAGATCGAGGGAGATTATCAGTGGTCTTGTATATCTTCCATTTCCTAATAATTGCTTCCACAGTTTATTTCTTCAAACCAAGCTGCTTACCTATTGCAGATTCAGTCTGGTGCAGGTCTACAATTTTGTTTCTGGTGTCCTTTGACAGCTCTTTGGTCTTGGCCATAGTGGAGTTTGGAGTGTGACTGTTTGAGGTTGTGGACAGGTGTCTTTTATACTGATAACAAGTTCAAACAGGTGCCATTAATACAGAGGAGCCTCTTAAAGAAGAAGTTACAGGTTTGTGAGAGCCAGAAATCTTGCTTGTTTGTAGGTGACCAAATGCTTAATTTCCACCATAATTTGCAAATAAATTCATTAAAAATCCTACAATGTGATTTTCAGGATTTCTTTTCTCATTTTGTCTGTCATAGTTGAAGTGTACCTATGATGAAAATTACAGGCCTCTCTCATCTTTTTAAGTCTTTAAGTTTAATTACTCCAAGGTGGCATAGCAGTTCAGACGTCTTTTGTCCTCGTCTTGTCGTGTCCTGTATATATATATATATATATATATATATATTTACAACTTTTTCACATACATTTTATTTTTATTTTCCATCAACTCATCTTCAAAACACTCTCCTGCAACCCGCCTCACCAATTTATATTTTTAAAAAGTATTATTTACCTCAAATCTGTAATCCTCCAAGAAGCTAGCCGGAAACTCCAAGAAGCTAGCCTGAAACTAGCCAGAAGCTAATCCAGAAGCTAATCAGAAGCTAGTTGGCTTCTTTACTGGCAAATCGTTAGTATTCAGCTAACCACGGTTTGTGGTCATCAGCTATCCTTTAGCTCGAAAATCTATCGCCAGTTCTGTACGGCGCAGCGCGGCTCGGAGCGGAACATACCGGACCAATTTTTCTCTCCATGTCCCTGGATTTCGACTGCTCTCTGGACATTCATACCCGGATCTCACAGCTAGCTAGCTGCTATCCGTGTGACTATCGGCCTTCGTCGATTCCGGAGCAAACATCAATTATTCCGGTGCTAGCCAGCTCCGTCAATCACTCCTGAGTTCCATCAATCACTCCTGGGCTGCAGTCACCTATCCGGACCCGTTTTACTGCCTACGCGGAGCCCCACCGGGCCTTCACAACTGGACTGCCGACGTTATCTACCCGAAGGAGATCCGGCTGGCTCCTCCGTCGCGACGTTACCTGAACGCCCTTCTGCGGCCTGCTAACCGTTAGCTGTCTTACCGGCTGCTATCTGAATAGACAATCGGACAATTTATTTATTTGTATTATTATTATGTTTTCTTCTTGGGCCTCTATAACTATATATATTGTTTTTATTTTTGTTGTTGTTGTGTGATTTGGATTAATCCCCTCTACCACACGGAACCCCACTAATCTACTGACGGAACGCAAGAGGTGGCTAACTACAGTCTCCATCCTATGCTAGCTTGCTACCGATGGCCTGGCTAGCTGTCTAAATCGCCGTGACCCCCAACCAACCTCTCCACTCACTGGACCCTTTTGATCACTCGACTAAGCATGCCTCTCCTTAATGTCAATATGTCTTGTCCATTGCTGTTCTGGTTAGTGTTTATTGGCTTATTTCACTGTAGAGCCTCTAGTCCTGCTCACTATACCTTATCCAACCTATTAGTTCCACCACCCACACATGCAATGACATCTCCTGGTTTCAATGATGTTTCTAGAGACAATATCTCTCTCTTCATCACTCAATACCTAGGTTTACCTCCACTGTATTCACATACTACCATACCTTTGTCTGTACATTATACCTTGATGCTATTTTACCGCCCCCAGAAACCTCCTTTTACTCTATGTTCCAGACGACCAATTCTCATAGCTTTTAGCCGTACCCTTATTCTACTCCTCCTATGTTCCTCTGGCGATGTAGAGGTGAATCCAGGCCCTGCAGTGCCTAGCTCCACTCCTATTCCCCAGGCGCTCTCTTTTGACGACTTCTGTAACCGTAATAGCCTTGGTTTCATGCATGTTAACATTAGAAGCCTCCTCCCTAAGTTTGTTCTATTCACTGCTTTAGCACACTCTGCCAACCCGGATGTTCTAGCTGTGTCTGAATCCTGGCTTAGGAAGACCACCAAAAATTCAGAAATTTTAATTCCAAACTACAACATTTTCAGACAAGATAGAACTGCCAAAGGGGGCGGTGTTGCAATCTACTGCAAAGATAGCCTGCAGAGTTCTGTCCTACTATCCAGGTCTGTACCCAAACAATTTGAACTTCTACTTTTAAAAATCCACCTCTCTAAAAACAAGTCTCTCACTGTTGCCGCCTGCTATAGACCACCCTCTGCCCCCAGCTGTGCTCTGGACACCATATGTGAACTGATTGCCCCCCATCTATCTTCAGAGTTCGTGCTGCTAGGCGACCTAAACTGGAACATGCTTAACACCCCAGCCATCCTACAATCTAAACTTGATGCCCTCAATCTCACACAAATTATCAATGAACCTACCAGGTACCTCCCCAAAGCCTTAAACACAGGCACCCTCATAGATATCATCCTAACCAACTTCCCCTCTAAATACACCTCTGCTGTCTTCAACCAAGATCTCAGCGATCACTGCCTCATTGCCTGCATCTGTAATGGGTCAGCGGTCAAACGACCTCCACTCATCACTGTAAAACGCTCCCTGAAACACTTCTGCGAGCAGGCCTTTCTAATCGACCTGGCCGGGGTATCCTGGAAGGATATTGATCTCATCCCGTCAGTAGAGGATGCCTGGATATTTTTTTTTTAAATGCCTTCCTAACCATCTTAAATAAACATGCCCCATTCAAGAAATTTAGAACCAGGAACAGATATAGCCCTTGGTTCTCCCCAGACCTGACTGCCCTTAACCAACACAAAAACATCCTATGGCGTTCTGCATTAGCATCGAACAGCCCCCGTGATATGCAGCTGTTCAGGGAAGCTAGAAACCATTATACACAGGCAGTTAGAAAAGCCAAAGCTAGCTTTTTCAAGCAGAAATTTGCTTCCTGCAACACTAACTCAAAAAAGTTCTGGAACACTGTAAAGTCCATGGAGAATAAGAACACCTCCTCCCAGCTGCCCACTGCACTGAAGATAGGAAACACTGTCACCACTGATAAATCCACCATAATTGAGAATTTCAATAAGCATTTTTCTATGGCTGGCCATGCTTTCCACCTGGCTACTCCTACCCCGGTCAACAGCACTGCACCCCCAACAGCAACTCCTTCTCCCAAATCCATTCAGCTGATGTTCTGAAAGAGCTGCAAAATCTGGACCCCTACAAATCAGCCGGGCTAGACAATCTGGACCCTTTCTTTCTAAAATTATCTGACAAAATTGTTGCCACCCCTATTACTAGCCTGTTCAACCTCTCTTTCGTGTCGTCTGAGATTCCCAAAGATTGGAAAGCAGCTGCGGTCATCCCCCTCTTCAAAGGGGGGGACACTCTTGACCCAAACTGCTACAGACCTATATCTATCCTACCGTGCCTTTCTAAGGTCTTCGAAAGCCAAGTCAACAAACAGATTACCGACCATTTCGAATCTCACCATACCTTCTCTGCTATGCAATCTGGTTTCAGAGCTGGTCATGGGTGCACCTCAGCCACGCTCAAGGTCCTAAACGATATCTTAACCGCCATCGATAAGAAACATTACTGTGCAGCCGTATTCATTGATCTGGCCAAGGCTTTCGACTCTGTCAATCACCACATCCTCATCGGCAGACTCGACAGCCTTGGTTTCTCAAATGATTGCCTCGCCTGGTTCACCAACTACTTCTCTGATAGAGTTCAGTGTGTCAAATCGGAGGGTCTGCTGTCCGGACCTCTGGCAGTCTCTATGGGGGTGCCACAGGGTTCAATTCTTGGACCGACTCTCTTCTCTGTATACATCAATGAGGTCGCTCTTGCTGCTGGTGAGTCTCTGATCCACCTCTATGCAGACGACACCATTCTGTATACTTCCGGCCCTTCTTTGGACACTGTGTTAACAACCCTCCAGGCAAGCTTCAATGCCATACAACTCTCCTTCCGTGGCTTCCAATTGCTCTTAAATACAAGTAAAACTAAATGCATGCTCTTCAACCGATCGCTACCTGCACCTACCCGCCTGTCCAACATCACTACTCTGGACGGCTCTGACTTAGAATACGTGGACAACTACAAATACTTAGGTGTCTGGTTAGACTGTAAACTCTCCTTCCAGACCCATATCAAACATCTCCAATCCAAAGTTAAATCTAGAATTGGCTTCCTATTTCGCAAGAAAGCATCCTTCACTCATGCTGCCAAACATACCCTTGTAAAACTGACCATCCTACCAATCCTCGACTTTGGCGATGTCATTTACAAAATAGCCTCCAATACCCTACTCAACAAAATTGGATGCAGTCTATCACAGTGCAATCCGTTTTGTCACCAAAGCCCCATATACTACCCACCATTGCGACCTGTACGCTCTCGTTGGCTGGCCCTCGCTTCATACTCGTCGCCAAACCCACTGGCTCCATGTCATCTACAAGACCCTGCTAGGTAAAGTCCCCCCTTATCTCAGCTCGCTGGTCACCATAGCATCTCCCACCTGTAGCACACGCTCCAGCAGGTATCTCTCTAGTCACCCCCAAACCAATTCTTTCTTTGGCCACCTCTCCTTCCAGTTCTCTGCTGCCAATGACTGGAACGAACTACAAAAATCTCTGAAACTGGAAACACTTATCTCCCTCACTAGCTTTAAGCACCAACTGTCAGAGCAGCTCACAGATTACTGCACCTGTACATAGCCCACCTATAATTTAGCCCAAACAACTACCTCTTTCCCAACTGTATTTAATTTTTATTTATTTATTTATTTTGCTCCTTTGCACCCCATTATTTTTATTTCTACTTTGTACATTCTTCCATTGCAAAACTACCATTCCAGTGTTTTACTTGCTATATTGTATTTACTTTTCCACCATGGCCTTTTTTGCCTTTACCTCCCTTCTCACCTCATTTGCTCACATTGTATATAGACTTGTTTATACTGTATTATTGACTGTATGTTTGTTTTACTCCATGTGTAACTCTGTGTCGTTGTATCTGTCGAACTGCTTTGCTTTATCTTGGCCAGGTCGCAATTGTAAATGAGAACCTGTTCTCAACTTGCCTACCTGGTTAAATAAAGGTCAAATAAATAAAAAATAAAGTGGGAGAACTTGCACAATTGGTGGCTGACTAAATACTTTTTTGCCTCACTGTATATTGATTAGATAAGTATTCAACTCCCTGAGTCAATATATGTTAGAATCACCTTTGGCAGCGATTAAAGTGGTGAGTCTCTAAGAGCTTTGTACACCTGGATTGTACAATATTTGCACATTATTATGAAAACAATTATTCAAGCTCTGTCAAGTTGGTTGTTGATCATTGCTAGACAGCCATTTAAGTTTTGCCATAGATTTTCAAGCCGATTTAAGTCAAACTGTAACTAGGCCACTCGGGAACATTTCTTGTCGTCTTGGTAAGCAACTCCAGTATATATTTGGGCTTGAGTTTTAGGTTATTGTCCTGCTGAAAGTTGAATTTGTCTCCCAGTGTCTGTTGGAAAGCAGACTGAACCAGGTTTTCCTCTAGGATTTTGCCTGAGCTTAGCTCTATTCAGTCTATTTTTATCCTAAAAAACTGCAGTACCTCATCCTTGCCGATGACAAGGATACCCAGAACATGATACAACTACCACCATGCTTGAAAATATGAAGAGTGGTACTCAGGGATGTGTTGTGTAAGATTTGCAACAAACATAACGCTTTGTACTCAGGACATAAAGTTCATTTCTTTACCAAATTTCTTAGCAGTTTCACTTTAGGCCCTTATTGCAAATAGGATGCATGTTTTGGAATATGTTTTATTCTGTACAGGCTTCCTTCTTTTCACTCAGTCATTTAGGTTAGTATTGTGCAGTAATTACAATGTTTTTGATCAATCCTCAGTTGTCCTATCACAGCCATTAAACTCCAACTGTTTTAATGTCACCCTTCGCCTCATGGTGAAATCCCAGAGCGGTTTCCTTCCTCTCTGTTAGGAAAGACACCTGTATCTTTGTAGTGACTGGGTCACTATCCGAAGTGTAGTGAATAACTTCACCATGCTCAAAGGGATATTCAATGTCTGCTTTTTATTATTTCTACCAATAGGTGCCCTTTGCTAGGCATTGGAAAAGCTCCCTTCTCTTTGTGGTTGAATCTGTGTTTGAAATGCACTGCTCGACTGAGAGACCTTACAGTTAACTGTATGTGTGGGGTACAGAGAGGATGTAGTCATTCAGAAATGATGTTAAACACACAGTGAGAGTCCATGCAACATATGTGACTTGTTTAATACATTTTCTGTTGTGTGCCCTGATGAACACAATCCTGCTCTCGTACAATGGGGAGGGTGTAATATTTCCACGAGAAGACAAACAAAACCGTGTTTGCCCTATGACTTTTTTTTTTTTTTAGCAACTGTGGCAAAGGTAGAGGGAGAAGGTGACTGAGGTCACTTCTGGTAACTTTTTCAAAAGGACATTCTACTCCTAAATAAATGAAAATACAATTATGCTGACATCTGAAATATAACAGGGAAATAACCTGAAGACCAACTGATGCAGCATAGCGGCTTTAAATAAATGGGCTGAAGAAGCATGGGGTTGCCCATGCACATTCTTACTCCTGAACGTATTTAGGCTTGCCGTAACAAATTGAATACTTAGACTCAAGACATTTCAGCTTTTCATATCTAATTAATTTGTCTAACAACATAATTCCACTTTGACATTATGGGGTATTGTATGTTTAGGCCAGTGACCCATCTCAATTTAATCCATTTAAAGTCCAGGCTGTAATATGGCAAAATGTGGAAAAAGTCAAGGGGTGTGAATACTTTCTGAAAGCACTGTATACATAAAAAAAACAATGCACTCCCATCCAAATCAATGTATTTGCGAGTCAGCTGAGAAAATAGACTACACCTTTAGTGCAGTGTATTTAATTGTATTTGTTGAGGGCAACACAGTAGCATTCATGTTTGTTTTTTTTCAGGGAGAGACCGCCTATGTCCTTACTCAAGAGAACACTTGGTTTGTGTTATGGAACCCCAGAGATGGGAAGCACTACCAGTCATACGACTCCTTCTGTCCTCTAAAGACTGTCGACTGTCTGGTCAATGGTGAAAATGTAAGCGTGGAGTCCATGGACATGGATACCCCTCAGTGTGTTTAATTTATGTCATCCACTCAGGATTATGTGTACGTGAGTTTAGTCAAAACAGATGGCAAATCAATAACTCCGTCCCAAAGTCCACTTCCCAACTGCTGTTCTTTGTCACTGCCCATGCTGTTTACTATGCTATTGTGGTGACACTGTGTTCTACCAGTTATTTTATATGTTAGTATCACAAGACTGTGTTGTGACCTATAAAGAAATCACTGTCGGTGATTGATACGGCGAGATCATTATACCATCACGTGTGCATTCTATGCAAGTCTCGTTCACCAGCTGTGTGGTGCTCGAAAACTGTTGAAAGGGATCCTCGTCTTCAGCCGCTATCTTGACTAGATCTTAAAAAAAGGTTTTAGGTGATGTGTCCATTGACCATAAATGTCATGTGCTTGATCTGACTGGATGTCTCACAGGTGTGGTTCCATCTCCAACCAACAAGAAAGATGCCCATCACTTTTGACGTATCAAATAATGCCACATGGAAACCCTTACTCCCCAAAGGATTCAACTCGGACTCATCCTCAACGGTATTTCTAACCTAGTTTGTTTTTTTGCTGCTGTAGTGTTAAAAGATAAGATACGTAAAATGTAAGATACGGTTCCAAACATAAGAGGTAGGTTTTCCCTCATTGAGAATTAGTGACAGTAGTGAAATATTTGAAAGTAGGTCATATTTGAAGAACACAACTTACTACTTATATTGAGTCAACTATGTACAGTGAATTAAAAACTGCTCAATGCTAACTGTCAAATTTTACAGCCAACAGAAATTAAATACCGTCCCCCTCAAATAGATTTGGTCAATCACCTTCAAAGAAGGTACGTTAATATGGATTCTATATTTAAGGCTATGTATTGCTTTCATCTTAGTGAAATGCAGGACAATTTCATTTATGGTCTTGTCTGTCCCATCCATGAATTTCATTCTTCAACACAGGCTGGAGATGAAACTGAAAAGTTGTGTGATGGAATGGAGAAGCCCCCACCCGACACGCTGGAGCCCCCGCTGTGCAGCCATGCTCTCGGAGGTCATGCAGAAGCTTGAGAAGAACCCAGCTTCTGACACAATAGCGCTAGAGATAGACAGGCTGCTGGACACCATGAAGGATTACAAGGTGAAATAGGCCTACCCGTAACCCTCTTTAATATGAAAAGGGGAAATCAGTGGATAGTATTTATTATGGACCAAATGGATTGAAAACAGGAAGGGACTACCTGGACTAGTCCAATAAAAAGCTTATTTAATATTCTGTGTGTCCTGATGAACAACCCTGCTCTCGTACAATGGGGAGGGTTTGATGTTTGAGATTGTCCTCAAATTTGATAGAAAACACAGGACTTCAGAATAAAAATAGGTGTATACTGTTGTAAGACTTGCTACATGACTAATAACAGTGACCATTATTGGGTATAATATCACCCCCCCAAAAAATTGATAATTTTTTTTTTTTTTTTTAAATCTTCCTTTTTCTAATGTTTTAACTCCCCTATAATTTATTTCAGCAGCGGTGGCAAAGGTAGCGGGAGAAGGTCACTTAAGGATATTTTACTCCAAAATGAATCAAAATTGTATTGACACCATCTGAAATATAATTTTCCCTTTAAAAGCATAACCTGTAGCCCAACTGATAAAGAATAGCGCCTTTCAATAAATATGAAAAGGCATGGGGTTGCCCATCATTTACTTAATTGAAATAACCCCAAAAGATAATGCATAAAATGCTACTTACTACAAATAAAACGTTGTAATTTGTCCCGCTGTTCTTTCAAGCACATCTCGGCAGAAAGATACAAATAAACTATAGGGGAAACACTGATTAACTGTGTGTTTTTAGGTGACTGGTTTCCCCATTCATATGGCCTACCAAGACATGAGCACAGTGATCGAGGCGGTCTACAACACCAGAATCCACAGCACTGAGATCCCTGGGACAGAGTTTGCTCTCTCCACCTACATCCACCCATACCCCAACCACATCCTGTCAGTGTGGATATTCCTGGCAACGCTGGTCAAACACCAGCATGGCGTGTTCTATGTTCCTTCAGTACACAAGCACTGAGACATCCTGGTTGTGTTCATTAGGCACCAAATGGAACGAAACTGACAAAAATGGGGAGGGACTACCTAAAACCCTTTTTATGGTATACTTTTTTTTGCATGCCCGTATGTACAAAATCTCTGCCTTTCAGGGTCAGCTTTTCCTAGTCGTTTTTCTACTGTGGGGAAAGGAATGCAGAGCGATTCAGACCAAGTGATTGAATCCACAAACCTGTACATAGCAAATTAATGGAAATGCTTCACAATAAAATTGTCCATAAATATGCCAGCAACATGAACCTATATTTGTTAAACCCTTGATTAGCACATATCCGGTATGTTTTCAAGTTCACAATATGGTTGTTTGTTGATGTTTGTTGATGTATGCATAAAGCCTTATAGGCTAATTGATATACATACTACTGGCATTAGCAGAATGCCAATAATATGATGCATAATTAAAAAATAAACCAGAAGTACAACTGACAGGCATTTTATTTAAAAGTACCATATTAGAAGTACACAGCACTCGCTGCCATTCCGCATGCACAGGAAGGTGTTGACATGACACATTCCCTTCCAAATTAGTGCTCGAAACACAAAACAACAATGAAAACTAGACTTCCTGAACATTGCAGAGAGCACCGTTCAAGAGCAAAGGTCAACGTTAACATTTGAGGTAGCTTCTGGCAGAGTGATGCGGGTTCCTCTATCAAACTACAAAAGTAATCCCTCGAGTTCAATACTGATATAAGATTCCCATTATTACTCATGGCGCCAGGGAATGAAAAGAGAACATACATTCAATGCTTCTGAGGTATCTTAGCTTAAATAAATGCAGCACAGTCTCTTGTCTATAGTGCAATTAAATTATAGCTAATGCAGAGTGTTGGGAAAACAACCCTTTGCACATGACAACCATGCTTGGTGATAACTCAATCATATTGGTTTTGAAAAGAACACACCTTCGGCAGGTTAGCACCGGAATGATACATGACAAATAACTATATTGCACATTTGTGGACTATTATATTGCACATCTTAACATAGAAGAAAGTGCTTAAATCGCATCATAACTTCTCGAATTAAAAAAAAAAAAAAAAAAACATACCTGGTCCTGCTAATTAGTCTAATCCAAAGAGACGACATACCCATCCAGTCGCTCGCACTTTTACTTCCCATACTGTCATAGCTCTACCTTGGAGATCCAGCCATCACCTATCAAAACAGGGAGCAGCACAGGTATAGTGCATGTTGACCTGGTAGGCTCTGCTTGGAATGTTGGCCTTGCCATCCAGACCAGCAGAGATGGTCTGGGGGTGGCTGTGTGGCGGGGCACCAGGGCCCTGCAGGGTGGCAGAGTGGGATACGTAGGAGGCCGGGCCGTGGCCTGGGGCTAGGGCTAGGGAAGGCTGGAGGGCCTGCTGAGGGTACTGGATGCTGGTCTGGTGCAGGTACTGAGGCGGCATGGTGGTGGTTGTCTGGCAAGGGGTATGGTACCCAGTCTGGCCCGGCTGCTGACCGGGTGGCTGGCACGTCTGCTTGTTGGCCTCCTTCACGTCGCTGTCATGAGCACTGACAAAGAAAGACCAAAAGTGACATTCAAACAACCAACCTGTCAAGTCTGCAGCACAATTCTACAACCATGTTACTAAGATTATGGCAAGAGTTGACTTATTTTCTCAGGTTGCATCAAGGTCATTAGCCACCAAACGGAAGAAAACATAATGAAGAGAGAGAGGGACTCCCTGGACTTGCCGCCCCCCCAGTCGCGAAAAGTTTTTGATAAGGTGTGCCTTAATAAACACGGCCCTGGTGTTAGGCAGTATTTGTCAGCAGGGAAGAGAGGCCGGCTGAGGACAGACACTCACATGAGCATTTTTTCTACACAGGGGACAAGGTGATCCCAGCTGTATACGGTGAGGCGCTGAAGCTGAGATGGCCAGGAAGGGGATAGGCGCAGGATGATGCGAGAGGCTGCCACACAGGCAGCTGCCACCAGTGATGGGGCGAACCTCAGAAACACATGATCTGGAATAAGAGCAAGTCATTCATCATCACCATGTACTGCACCAGAATATTGTGCAACAAGGCTATCTGCGTCTTTAAGTGCAAAAGGTGACATTACGCTCTTGTTCTTCCTATAAAATTAAAATAAACATTTTCAGAAGGCAAACACTGGTTTGAAAAACCGGTTATGATTTACAAAAATAAAAAAGATGTGGATCCCCATTAGCTGTTGAAGAAAACAGAACATAAAACATTACATGAATGGACAAGAACAGCAACACTAGTACACATCGACCAAAGAACACCACAAAAAATACGAGAAAAATTAAGAAATTAGCAGGACTAATCTCAAATGTTCAAGTGCTTTGGTATGTACACACTTCTCTGTTGTAGCTAAAGAGAACAGTTAAAGAATAATGTGTGGGTGTGTGCTCCAATTATGTTCCTGGAGAGCTACCCTCCTGTAGGTTCACACCGACACCAGTTGTAACTAATCTGATTCAGTTGATCAAGCAGCTAATTATTTGAATCAGGTGTGCTAGATTAGGGATGGAGCAAAAACCCTCAAATCAAAATTGATTGGTCACATACACATGTTTAGCAGATGTTATTGAGTGTAGCGAAATGCTTGTGAAAAACAAGGACTACAAGCAAGGCGGCCCCCTCTGTCAGCGCCATCGTGGGTACCTACAGGACAGCATCTCTCCAGGAACAGAGCCCCCGGTCTCTAAACGAAAATAGACAACTTTACCAGTGTTAACTAGACCGAACCTGCGAAAAACAGGAAACGGGATAAAACGTTTACATGCCACAGTATCTTATCCAGGTTTCTCATAATCGGGACACAAGCTTTTAACATGAATAATAACGGGATATTGGTGTGCATGTAAAAAGTCAGTCTCTCCACTCTGAACTAGGAGAGACTGACATGCATGCTGTTGACATTGGCCCTCGGTCTACATTTGAGGCTAGACGTGGTGCTGTTCTTAGCCAGCTGCAGCTTTTCTAGGTCCTTTGACGCACCCGACCGATACAACTGGGCAGTAGTCAAGATGCAACAAATCCAGAGCTTGCAGGAGCTCTGCATTCACTGATCCTAATAGTCGTCCTATAAGCTTGTTAAGTAAATTATTGTATCTGTACATCAAGAATTATTTCTCATGTAATGGTCTGATAACTGGTTTCCAGCATGCATACAAAGGGCATTCTACGAGTACGGCCTTAGCACAAATGACAGATGATTGGTTAAAGAGTATAGATGACAGGAAGTTAGTTGGTGCAGTGTTGCTAGATTTCAGTGCTGCTTTTTATGTAATTGATCATGAACCGTTACTAGGTAAACTCAAATATTTTGGTTTCAAGTCTGCAGCTCTATCCTGGATGGAAAGCTATCTATCCAGGAGAAGGCATAAAGTGTTCTTTAAAATGGTAGCTTTTCAAACAGTAAAGATACTGTGGTGATCTTCAAGGAAGCTGCCTAGGCCCACTTCTCTACTCTAGCTTTACTAATGATTTACCTTCAGCAATGAACAAAGCAAGAGTGGTCATGTATGCTGATGACTCTACAGTGTATCGCGCAGCATCAGAATGTAATGAGCTAACAGATGTAATAAGCATTGAACTAAGAATGGTGTCGGAGTGGGTTGATATGAACAAATTGGCATTGAACATTTCTAAAACAAAATGGTTTGTATTTGGTTCAAGATCTATGCTTGCTGATGATCCCCAATTGAATTTGTCGATGAATAGAATGCATGTGGAATGCGGCAGGTAGCCTAGTGGTTAGAGCGTTGGGCCAATAACCATAAGGTTGCTGGATCGAATCCCCGAGCCGACAAAGTAAAAATCTGTCGTTCTACCCCTGAACAAGGCAGTTAGCCCACTGTTCCCCGGTAGGCCGTCAATGTAAATAAGAATTTGTTCTTAACTGAATTGCCTAGATTTTTAAAAAATGGAGGGGGAAAAAGTAGGGCAAGTGAGAGAAAAAAAAACTACTAGGAGTCATGTTGGAAACAGCTTTATCATGGTCAGAACACAGTCATTTAGATGGATAAGGGAATTGCAGTTACAAGAATGTTCAGAGTATGTAACATCTAGCACACTGAATCAGGTGATTCAATCCCTGGTCCTATTACACTTTGAGTCCTGTCCAGTTATATGGTCTCCTGCAGCAAAGAAAAAAAAGCTCAAAATTGCTCAAAACAGGGTTGCCAGATTAGCTCTTAATTTCTCTATCCGTATGAATATTATCCAAATGCATCAGAACCTCTCATGGCTTCACATTGAAAACAAATTCATATCCAGTCTTTGTATTTTCTTTCAGAATGTTATTATTATTATTATTTTTTTAAACAGTATTTTTCAGGCCAGTTAGTACATACTAGCAACATGCATAACCACCAGGGCAGCTAAGACAACCCAAGGCAAGGACAAATCGCCTTAAATCTACAGTTTTATAAAGAGTCACAGCTGAATGGAACTCTTTACCAATCCATATTTCTCAGGCAAAAAGTAAATCCACCGTAAAGGAAAAAAAGAAAACATCTAATGCAATAAACCATATGACTGGACAGGAAATAGAAAACATCAACTGAAATGTGTTTCCTGACAGGTATTTTAATTGTCTATTGTCTAATTGAATGTTTGTGGAGTCTTGATTTGTGGTTGTTTGTAATGTCTTGTTAATTGGTGTTGGACCCCAGGAAGCTTGGCTAGCGTTACAGCATTAGCTAATGGGGGTCCTAATAAAAATGAAATGACAAAATTACTTTTGTTTGCATGCATGAGTGTTAAAAAAGCAAAGCATCTATCAGACAGACCCCCCATCTTTACAACAATAGAATCAATATGCTTTGACCATGACAGTAACCAATCTAATATAACAAGAAGTTTAGTATCTTCTTGCTCAGCCACATTCATTACCAGATTCAGCTGAGGTCCAGTACCTTGGGGGTGTTTGGTACTAAATAATGCTTTTCGATCTGTTCAGGGCTAGTTTATTCCTAGCCACCTATTCTAAAATTGAACCCAACTCTTTAGGGCCGCAATGACTTCACTAGCTGGTGCTGACATGTGTAGTGTAACAGTAAAAAGGGCCTTGACAGCTCCCTTATGAAATACCACACTTGTGGTATACCACACATGTTTTACGTTAGAGAAGCTTCCAATAAAGAAAAGACCGTTCTATTAGATAATATCATGGATAGAGAGCCATGTTACGCCATCAATAATAAAAAGGTGGCACTAAAAGCTAACTACACAGCTCCCACAATCTTATCAGTATCACCAACTTTCAGTCATTTGTGTCAGTGCAGTCCATGTTTAGTGTCCTTCCCTAGAAGTGTGCTTAAAGTCAGTTAAAAATGGTTCACAGAGAAATGGCATTATATCTGGTCAAACAATCTTTTCCATAGGTTTGCTAAGAACTGGAAGCAAGCTGATTGTTAGGCTGTTAGAAGCCAGGAAAGGGAGCTTTAACATTTTTGGATAGCAGCATGACTTCCCTCCAGGTCTGTGAACAAACACTTCTCTAAAGATGTGGCAAAAAGGAGTGGCAACATCGTCCGCTATCATCCTCAGTATTTTTCAAAATGTATGTATACATTAGTTGAAGTCGGAAGTTTACATACACTTAGGTCGGAATCAACCACTCCACAAATGTCTTGTTAATTAACAAACTATAGTTTTGGCAAGTCGGTTAGGACATCTACTTTGTGCATGACAAGTCATTTATCCAACAATTGTTTAGATTATTTCACTGTATCACAATTGCAGTGGGTCAGAAGTTTACCTACACTAAATTGACTGCCTTTAAACAGCTTGGAAAATTACAGAAGATGTTATGGCTTTAGAAGCTTCTGATAGGCTAATTGACATAATTTGAGTCAATTGGTGGTGTACCTGTAGATGTATTTCAAGGCCTACCTTCAAACTATGTGCCTCTTTGCTTGACATCATAGGAAAATCTAAAGAAATCAGCAAAGACATCAGGAAAAAGAATTGTAGACCTCCACAAGTCTGGTTCATCCTTGGGAGCAATTTCCAAATGCCTGAAGGTACCACGTTCATCTGTACAAACAATAGTACGCAAGTACGAACACCATGGGACCACGTGTAACAGTTTAGCTTTCGTGCCTCTCCTCGCCCCAACCTGGGACCCTCTGCACACACCGATAACAGTCACCCACGAAGCATCGTTACCCATTGCGCCACAAAAGCCGCGGCCCTTGCAGAGCAAGGGGAACAACTACTTCAAGGTCTCAGAGCAAGTGACGTCACCGATTGAAACGCTATTAGCGTGCACCACCGCTAACTAGCTAGCCATTGCACATTGGTTACAAATGCAGCCGACATAGAACGCGTCTCCTTCCTGAGCGGTGTCTCAGAGAGATGAACGTACTTGTGCAAAAAGTGCAAATCAATCCCAGAACAGGAAACGGGTACAAAAGTATCTATATCCACAGCAAAGCGAGTCCTATAACGACATAACCTGAAAGGCCACTCAGCAAGGAAGAAGCCACTGCTCCAAAACCACCATAAAAAAGCCAGACTACGGTATGGAGAAATGTCCTCTGGTCTGATGAAACAAAAATAGAACTGTTTGGCCATAACAACCATTGTTATGTTTGGAGGAAAAAGGGGGAGGCTTGCAAGCTGAAGAACACCATCTCAACCGTGAAGCACAGGTGTGGCAGCATCATGTTGTGGTGGTGCTTTGCTGCAGGAGGGACTGGTGCACTTCACAAAATAGATGGCATCATGACGGAAATTATGTGGATATGTTAAAGCTTGGTCGCAAATGGGTCTTCCAAATGGATAATGACCCCAAGCACACTTCCAAAGTTGTGGCAAAATGGCAACAAAGTAAAAGTATTGGAGTGGCAATCAACAAAGCCCTGATCTGAATCCTATATAGAAAACGTGTAGGCAGACCTGAAAAAGGAGGCCTACAAACCTGACTCAGTTACACCAGCTCTGTCAGGAGGAATGGGCCAAAATTCACCCAGCTTATTGTGGGAAGGTTATGGAAGGCTACCCGAAACATTTGACTCAAGTTAAACAATTTAAGGGCAATGCTACCAAATACTAATTGAGTGCATGTAAACTTCTGACCCACTGGGAATGTGATGAAAGAAATAAAAGCTGAAATAAATTATTATTATTATTCTGACATTTGTCTTAAAATAACATTATCTAGGATTACATGTCAGGAATTGTGAACAGTTTAAATGCATTTGGCTAAGGTGCATGTAAACGTCCGACTTCAACTGGATGTGGACACCGCTTCACATTGGTGGATTCAGCCATTTCTGCCAAATCAGTTGCTAAGAGGTGTATGAAATCAAGCACACAGCCATACAATTGCCATAGACAAACATTCGCAGTAGAATGGCCTTATTGAAGATCTGTGACTTTCAACGTGGCACCGTCATAGGATGCCACATTTCTAACAAGTCAGTTCATCAAATGTCTACCCTGGTCAACCATAAGTGCTGTATTTGTGAAATGAAAATGTCTAGGAGCAACAGCGTCCCAGCCGCAAAGTGGTAGGCCACACAAGCTCACAGAACGGGACCGGCAAGTGCTGAAGCACGTAGCGTGTAAAAATAGTCTGTCCTAGGTTGCAACACTCACTACCGAGTTCCAAACTACCCCAGGAAGCAAGATAAGCAGAATAACTGTTCATCGGGAGCTCTATGAAATGGGTTTCCATAGCCGAGCAGCCGCACACAAGCCTAAGATCACCATGCACAATGCAAAGCATCGGCTGGAGTGATAAAGTTAGCCGCCATTGCATTCTGGAGCAGTGGAATCGCATTCTCTGGAGTGATGAATCACGCTTCACAATCTGGCAGTTCGATGGACAGATCTGGGTTTGGCGGATTACCAGGAGAATGCTACCTACCCGAATGCATAGTGCCAACTGTAAAGTTTGGTGGAGGAGGAACAATGGTCTGGGGCTGTTTTTCAAATCTTAAAAGCTACAGCATACAATGACATTCTAGACAACTCGGTGCTTCCGACTGTGGCAATAGTTTGGGGAAAGCCCTTTACTATTTCAGCATGACAATGCCCCCCCCGTGCACAAAGTGATGTCCATAATTAAATGTTTTTTCGCGAATTGGAATGCTGACTGCGTGCCAGGTCTAATCTCCCAACATCAGTGCCCCACCTCACTAATGCTTGTGGCTGAATGGAAGCAAGTCCCAGCAGCAATGTTCCAACATCTAGTGGAAAGCCTTCCCAGAGTAGAGGCTGTTATAGCAAAAAGGGGGGACCAACTCCAAATGTACATTTTGGAATGATATGTTTGACGAGCAGGTGTCCACATAGTGTTGGGCATATAGTGTAGGTTGTCAATACCAGGTGGTTTCTCATTGTTGGACAGTAGGGCTGTCCCAGACTAACAATCGAGTGGTCGAAATGTTAAAGTGCATTTTTCCGGATATAAAACACCCTCTGTGTTTTAATAAAATCAACTATATGTAGGCTGCGGAGCTCGTCTGATGCTTTAAGCACAGTGATTAAATAAGTAAAATGACTTGAGGGAGCCAGAGATCAAGACAAAAACCTGTACCCGAACCTCCACATCATGTGATTAAGAAATTATACAAATCTAAAAGTAGCCTAACTTCTATTGCCAACTATGTAAACATAGCCTACATAAAGCCAACAAATAAATACATTGCAGCCTGCAGATAGAAAAGAACCTGATAAAAATAAATCACATTGGCTATACATGGCCTGTCTGTCTGCAAGGAACTTGAAGCACTATCAACTTGCAACATCATAAAATTCTGGACCCTCAGTTTCCCGAGCCAGTTAACTTCGGACTGACACAGCTGTAGGCTATTCGCACAAGGGATATGAATATTTTACAAATAGGCTACATTGGAGGAACTATTGTCACTCAATGGATGTAAAAACACGTTGGTTTACTTGCCGCTTGAGGTGAAGAAAAAAAGAATCAGAAGCTCCATGGGCACATTTAGTGTATTCAGAGCCCTGGACTTGTTCCACCTTGTTACGTTACAGCCTTATTCTAAAATGGATTAAATCAGGTGTTTTTTCCTCAATCTACAAACAATCATGACAAATTTCAAAAATGTGAAATGAATACCAGAAATAGCTTATTTACATAAGTATTCAGACCCTTTGCTATGAGAAGCAATTGAGCTCAGGTGCAGCTCGTTTCCATTGATCATCCTTGAGATGTTTCTACAACTTGATTGGAGTACACCTGTGGTAAATTCAATTGATTGGTCATGATTTGGAAAGGCACACACACATGTAGTCCCACAGTTGACAGTGCATGTCAGAGCAAAAACAAAGCCATGAGGTCGAAGGAATTGTCCGTAGAGCACCGAGACAGGATTGTGTCGAGGCACAGATCTGGGGAAGGGTACCAAAAAATGTCTGCAGCATTGAAGGTCCCCAAGAACACTGTGGCCTCCATTCTTAAATGGAAGAAGTTTGGAACCACCAAGACATTTCCTAGAGCTGGCCGCATGGTCAAACTGAGCAATCGGGGGAGAAGGGCCTTGGTCAGGGAGGTGGCCAAGAACCCGATGTTCACACTGACAGAACTCTAGAGTTCCTCAGTGGACAACCATCTGTGCTGCATTCCACCAAATCAGGCCTTTATGGTAGAGTGGCCAGACGGAAGCCACTCCTCAGTAAAAGGCACATGACAGCCCGTTTGGAGTTTGCCAAAAGGCACCTAAAGGACTCTGACCATGGAGAAACAATGGTCAATGCCAAGCGTCATGTCTGGGGGAAACCTGGCACCATCCCTACAGTGAAGTATGGTGGTGGCAGCATCATGCTGTGGGGATGTTTTTCAGCAGCAGGGACTGGGAGACTAGTCAGGATTGAGGGAAAGATAGAGCAAAGTACAGAGATCCTTGATGAAAACCTGCTCCAGAGCACTCAGGACCTCAGACTGGGGTGAAGGTTCACCTTCAACAGGTACGACCCTAAGCACACATCCAAGACAACACAGGTGTGGCTTTGGGACAAGTCTCAATGTCATTGAGTGGCCCAGCCAGAGCTCGGACATCTCTGGAAAGGCCTGAAAAGATCTATGCAGCAACGCTCCCCATCCAACCTGACAGCACTTGAGAGGATCTGCAGAGAAAAATAGGAAAAACTCCAAATACAGGGTGCTTCAACAAAGTACTGAGTAAAGGGTCGGAATACTTATGTAAATATCACATTTCTATTTTTTCTAAACCTGTTTTTGCTTATGGGGCATTGTGTTGATTGAGGGAAACATTTATTTAAAAATAAGGCTGTAACAAAATGTGGGAAAAGGGGTCTGAATACTTTCCAAACGCACTGTATAAGTCTACATCCCTTACTCAACATTGACAGGACCCATTTAAACAAAATACCTTAAATGGACAACTCATAAATGGAATGAAATAAACCAAAACTTGTTTCTCACAAGTGTTGCCTAGGTTGTGCGCACTGCAAACATGTCCACTGTAAAAGACTAATATATTAAAATGCATTAACAGAAATGACGGTAACCAAACAAACATTGCAGAATAGAAATGGGAATCAACGGTAAATGTATTACCGGTGTGCCATCCCTGCGGCCTCCGCAATGGATTAGTCCACTGAGACAGACAAGACATGTGCCATGAAATAAATAGAATGTTTTTTGCAACTGCTCGACAAAGAAATAAAATATGTATTGGTCAACCAACAGCCTATCGACCAGTCGACTAAAATTGGGTCATCCCTAACAGAGAGCAATCATTTTCCCCCCTCTCCCACACTAACTTTACAAAATTACAATGCTTTTCTTTCATTAGGTATTTTATGCATGAATGATGGCTCGCAGTGTGCCCACTCTGCCAATGAAATCATTAAAATAGGATTTGTGATGAATGAGCCATCCGATTCAATGAAAGATGGAGTTGAATTAGTCTTTCTTGACATAATTTCATTTAAAGTACTCCAAAGCTTTTTTTCCCCAGTTATACCTCCATCATATATATATATATATATATATATATAATTTCTCAGTTTCTTAATACATTTTATTTTGTTCAGTTTTTTTTTTTTTTTTTAAATCACAATTTCTCATTTTACAATGGTCGGCCATTCTAACGAAGGCTCTCCTTTGCATAATTTCTCTCGACCATAAAGTTTCCATTCCTCAATAACCCAGGGGGGCTTAACAGTTTTAGCAGTCAAGTTTCTTAATAGGTGCATGCTTATTAGTGGTGCAGCGGATCACAAAATTCATGGTTTTGAGTCACAGATTGGATCATTTCAGAAAAAATAATAATAAAAACAATGTAGACAAATAACTTTGCTTTCCCTTTATTACTTAAAGAACACTTGAAGCAAGTAACTTTTCAATGTTTAAATAAAATATTAAAATAAAATATTCAACACTCAATTGTTAAATTAAAGTGCAAAGTGCATGATACCTTCTTCCTTGGAACAATAGTGAATGAAAAAAAATAACCTGTCCTCTTAAAAAAAAAAAGTAAAGAAAGAAAGCAAAGCAGACCTGAGCTAATAACTTAATTATTTTTCAAAAAGATGAAGTCTACACTGTCTGGGGAGAGGGTAGACCTCTTTGCAGTCACTATGTCCCCTGCTGTGGAGAACACCCGCTAGCTAGGAACTGAGTGCCAGGCACAGTCAGGTAACCTCTTGCCATCATGGCAATGTGAGGGTATTTACACTCATTGCTTTTCCACCATGCCAGTGGGAATGCCGCTTGCTGCCTTGTAGGATGCCACCTCTTCGATGGTGTTGGCAAACGTCTTGCCTGTGTCCTTGCTCGCAAAGGTCTCCCCGAAAAGCTCCTTCATGGCCAAATTATTTTGTGGCGGAGATGCCTCTGAGTCTGCTCCTGTCAGCTCTGTGGCTTGACCCTGCAGAAAAAAAGACTTGATCTATTAAACTACCAAATTATTTATTTTCATAGAACTATAATCGTGGCAATAACATTTAAAAGTCAGTATTTCACATCAAAAATGGATGATTCTAATAGCATAGACTAAAATTAGACTGCAGTATATTATTTAAGTAATTCACTCTATTTTTTTTACCTCTTCAGTGGCCACAATCTCAGTGGTGAGATCACTATGTCCTCCGATGTAGGGCAGGGTCTAGGTGAGACAGGGACTTGAACCTTGGATCCAGTGCAGTAGATCTATTTTTTTTATTTTACCTTTATTTAACTTTTTACCTTGTCAGCTCAGGGATTTGATCTTGCAACCTTTTGGTTACTAGTCCAACGCTCTAACCACTAGGCTACCTACCGCCCCATCTATGAAGGAAGGTAGTCCTGTACATTAGGGGGGGTGGTATCTGGGGTTCAGGTCCTCTTATGGCAGCCTTGATATCTCTAGTGATGGTGCAGTCTTCCTCACTTGGGCCCATCGATTGTAGAATCCTTGTTTTCAGAGTTCGGATCATGGACACAGACAGTGCAGATTCAGTGCTCAATAGGGTTGGAACCGTTTTGAGGGGTTTGAGCACCTGGAGGACCTCCTCTGCCACTTTGATGTTATCAGACAAGGTGAAGATGTCTTTTTTTTCAGGGTCTTGTCTGTCAGTGCAGAATATATAGCTGCCTGCTGCTCAAGATGGAACTCCACTTATGACATGTTGGAGCGCCATCTTGTTGTGACATTGTGTATGATCTTGTGGGTCGGTTGCTGTAGCATTTCTTGCTTGGTCTTAAGCACGAGCGGCTGCTGTGCGTCGGTGGAAAAAGGAAGCCACCAACTTCCTGATCCTCCCAAGGAGGCGGTCCATCTGGTTCACTGAGATTCCCCTTTAGGATGCCAAATTGATCACATGTGCAAAGCAAGCCAGCTATGGCCCCAGTCCAGCCTCTATCACTGCATTTACTTGGTTCTTGGCATCATCTGTGGTGGTTGAGATATTGCCATTGGGCCTCTCTAGCTTCCACTCTGCTACTGCTCCGAGCAGTACCTGCGCCAGATGTGCCTGTGCGACGTGTCTGTAGCACCGGACTTCGTATCCCCCACTCCTCTGTGGTGTATTGAGCAGTCACAGTCACGTAGCTTTCCGTTGCCCTGGAGGTCCACCCGTCTGTGGAGAGGGCAACAGAGGATGCCTTGGATAATTAGTCGACAATTTTGATATTTTCCTGTTCATAAAGATCTGGCAAGATCTTCATACTGAAGTGGTTACGCCAGGAGATTTCATAGCTTGGCTCAAGCACTTTCACCATATTTTTAAACCCTTTGTTTTCTACAACAGAGTATGGCCTCACGTCTGCAGCGATAAATATCCCAATAGATTTGGTGGTGGCTTTAGCCCGGTGTGACTCTGCAGCAAAAGGCTGCTTAAATTCCGTGGTGAGAAGTTGTCTCTTGGCTGAGTTGGCTTCCGTCACTGACAACAGGGTGATGACACTTTAAATGTGTGGCCATGCTCAATGCATTTCCATGTTCATACGGCTTTCTTGTGGCACAACACCTGCACACCGTAATGGTGTTGTCCACCACCCTTCTTCCGTCATCATATTTGACAGGGAAGCCAAAATGCTCCCATACATGAGACTTAAATGAAGCGGGAGGCTTTTCCAGTTCTTCAGCTCCTCCGCTAGCTCCATGGCTGTCACTGCTCTTTTTCTTCTTTGCTTTTTGCAACGCGAGCATCCAGGATTGATTCGTTGGGATTCAACATGCCCCGTTCACGTGAATAGTACACACAACTGCTTAAAAAAAAAAAAATCAAATCAACCTTCATGCGTCAGTAAAACACAGCACGCATCTGTCTTGTCTATCCTTTCACTGCATCAAGATGTAGGGAATTCTTTTTTTTTAAGTAACAGCGGCAGTAAAACTGTATTCCACACTAACGTGGTTGAACTTTGCAATTGATCCGCGGTTCACATGTGTGCCGAACTGTGGGGTGGGGGTGATCACGGATCAACTACGGTCCGTTACACCACTAATGCTTATTGATAACTGGAAGAAACAATTTCATAAATACATCAAGTGCAGCGTCTGGATGCTCCTCATTACACACAAACCAACAAATCTTCAACATAGGCGTCACTAGAAAATCTTGTGTAGGATCTCTTATACACTATTTTAGGCCCAGCCTTTGGAACCTCGGCTTTTCTGGATATAGCCACTACGTCCATTGGGTGTGGATACAGCTTTAGAACAAAGTTTTGCAGCATTAGTAAAGATATGACCAATACACTTGGATGATGTAGATCCTGTACTGTTTGTAAATACTCTGGCAGGTTGATTGATCACCTGAGCCAGATTACAGGCACTGGTTACAGTAAGAAGCTTCCTCTTCGAGTGGATAGCTCGATGAAAACCAGTCTAAATCAGGTCACCCCCCCCAAACAAAATAGACCTCTTAACATCACACATTATCAAGCATGTCACACATTATCCAGATACTGACTTAGCACTTGGTGGCCTAGAGCAGCACCCTAAAATATGATTTAGATAAGGTGAACCTGCAACCACAACACTTCAACAGTAGACATGAGATCCTCGCTAACCTTTACATGAATCTAGCTCTGAATATATGCAGCAACACCTCCTCCATAGGCATTCCTGTCTCTTCTGTAGATGTAATATCCCTGTATTGCTACTGCTGTATCAAATTAATTAAGTGAAGCAGCAACAGAACTTCAACTTGCCTTGAAGGGAGACCTCCAGGAAGTAGTCAGCATACTTTGTCATGTAGAGCACCGTCTTCTCCAGGCACGCCATGGGCCAGCCATCGTGAAGGTCCGCCTCGTTGACAGCGATGGACAGGTAGTACTCTATGAAGTGTGCAGCGGTGGGCAGGTACAGGTTCCACTGGAAGGTCTCCAGCAGGAGGAGCTCCATGTGCAGCAGGCCCTGCTTGGTCAGCACCAGGTTCATGGAGCTCATGCAGCCCAGGCTGTTAAGAGTCTCCAGCTTAGGAACTCGGTCCTCTCTCTCCTCAAACTTACCTGTAGAGGACGGGAAATAATCACAAGGCACACAGAAAAATTGAGTTTATAGGCTGGGTGGAGCATAGCAATTAGAAGTTTGGCGAAGCAGAGGCTTGCAAGGAAGCTGACAAACTTACTAGCCAAAAGCAAGCAGGAGAGTGCGACCATGTGAAGCTGTTGCACCGTTATATCATAGCGATCCATGAAAAGGTCCAGCAAGTAGACGGCAAGGTGTCTGGCTGTTGGGCACAGCCGGTAGCGATTGCTTACGATTGCTATGAGGTCTGCAAAGTAGCGCCTGAGGTTGAGCTGGGGGGACTGGCCTTTGTAGGAGGGCAACTTGATTTCCTGAAGAAAAAAAGTAAACAATACATTATAAGATCTGTAATCTTGGCCAACCAGATCTAAAATGTGTGACTGCTTCAGATGCTCCATTAAAGATCTGGGGGTAGAAGTATGAGAAAAGATATTAAACGAGACTAGCGACATCCCTAATCTCCTAAACAGAAACTGACAGTTTTGGGTAAGTCTATGGGCCAGATGTCTCCACTTCAGAGATTCCAAAGATGCAACGATATCGTGACAGTCCAAATGATAAGTGAGGGGGGAAAAAAAAAAAAAAAAAAAAAAAATCAGGGCACCGGAAGTTGTTAGTCATCTCATCCGTCTGTTGAGAGACGCTCCGATACCATTTTATGTTACGCGTCTGTCCACAAGCTATTATGGCCTCTAGATACTAGAACATGAAAAACATAGAATGTTACTTTCGGTACTTCTGCCACGAGTCTCATATCATATACTTATTGAGAGGTTCAAGTCTATCAGGCCAGCCGATGTCCCCTTATAGCGCGAGCTCACCGTTCATGCCTCTCGCCTGATCCACTTACGCACTGCTAGAGGACTAGGAGTCTAGACTGCAACATGTTTGCTCATCACTCATGCTGCATAGAAGTTGCTGATTGTCAACATAAACCTATTGGGTGACCTGACCAAATTCACATAGAAATGTGAGTTATAGATCTCATTGAAAGCTAATCTAAGAAGCAGTAGATCTGTTCTGTGCACTGTGTCTATGCTTCCCGTTCTTAAGTTTAGTTTTTGCATCTCTGTTTTGTACACCAGTTTCAAACTGAAAATACAATATTTTGGGTTATTGAAAATATCTATTTCACCGTGGTTAAGATGGTACAATAATTCTCTAGTTATCAACTGCTCGCTTTGTCGTAAATGTTAGCAATCCCGAAATGGCAGAGCAATTTCTGCATATTGCACATTTAAATCGTCTCTCCATCACATTTAAAGATCAGAGGTATAATAAGAACTAAAGGCTGCATCCAAGATGTCCACCCATTGTTTTCTATGCAATTTACTCACGTTCGCATACGCCGATTCATGGACCGTCTATATCTGGTTTATACAGACCAACATTACACTCACACTTGCGAACAGAAAGCAGAGCAAGCAGCAACAAAGTCACCACTACAACTACATACATACATGCATATAAAAACAACAATTTAAAAGATTTTACTGAGTTAGTTTATTTAAGGAAATGTGTCAATTGAAATAAATTCAGTAGGCCCTAATCAATGGATTTCACATGACTGAGAATACAGATATGCATCTGTTGGTCACAGATCCTTTTTTTTTTGTCTCATGCAGCTTGACACATCTGCTTCACATAGTTGATCAGGCTGTTGATTGTGGTCTGTGGCCTGTGGAATGTTGTCCCACTCCTCTTCAACGGCTGTGCGAAGTTGCTGGATATTGGCGAGTCCAGGCTGTCGTACGCATCAACCCAGAGCATCCAAAACATGCTCAATGGGTGACATGTCTAAGTATTCAGGCCATGAAGATCTGGGACATTTTCAGCTTCCAGCAATTGTGTACAGGTCCTTGCGATATGGGGTCGTGGATTATCATGCAGAAACATGACGTGATGGTACAACAATGGGCCTCAGGATCTCATCATGGTAGCTCTGCATTGAAATTGCCATCAATAAAATGCAATTGTTTGTTGTCCGTAGCTTATGCTTGGCCATACCATAACCCCACCACCACCGTGGGGCACTCTGTTCACAAAGTTGACATCAACAAACCGCTCGCACACAAGACGCCATGAACGCCGTCTGCCCTCTGTACAGTTGAAACCGGGATTAATCCATGAAGAGCACACCATCGAAGGTGAGCATTTTTCCCACTGAAGTCAGTTACGACGCCGAACTGCAGTCAGGTCAAGACCCTGGTGAGGGCAACAAGCACGCAGATGAGCTTCCCTAAGACTTTCTCTTGACAGTTTGTGCAGTAATTATTTGGTCGTACAAACCCACAGTTTCCTCAGCTGGCGGCTGAACGCAAAGAAGCCAGGTGGGAGGTCCTGGGCTGGTGTGGTTACACGTGCAGTTGAGAGGCCGGTTGGACGTACCGCGAAATTCTCTAAAACGACTTATAATAGAGAAATTAACATTCAATTATCTGGTAACAGCTCTGGTGGACATTCCTGAAGTCAGCATGTGGCATTGTGTGACGAAACTACACATTTTAGAGTGGCCTTTTATCGTCCCCAATACAATGTGCACCTGTGTCATGATCATGCTGTTTAATCAGCTTCTTGATATGCCACACTTGTCAGGTGGATGGATTATCTTGGCAAAGGGGAAATGCTCACAAACAGGATAAACAAATTCATACACAAAATTTGAGAAATAAGCTTTTTGTGCATATGGGACATTTCTAGGATATTTTATTTCAGCACATGAAACCAACACTTTTCAACACCCCTATTGAAAATGCATTGACCTGCATTGTGAATAGGCCGCCTAGACTAAATCTTGATTTACCTTGTTTATCAATAGAGATTTACCATTCAAATACATTGTTATTGTTGTAGTTAATTTTTACTAAAGTCTAATTAAATTATATGATTACTTCATTAATGCATACAGGGCTGTCTGAAATCGAATTTAAATTGTCATGATATTGAACTCAAAAGATTGAACAGAGCAGTAGCTGAGTGTCTAGATTAAGTGCCATTCTGTGACTTAGTCTAATACTATTTTTTGCCGTGGTATCGTGATACTAAACCTGGTATTGAAGTCAAAATTCTGGTATCGTGACAACACAACTTTACATTTGACATTTTACTCATTTAGCAGACATGCTTACCCAGAGCGATTTACAGTTAGTGCATTGATCTTAAGCTAGCTAGGTGGAATAACCACATCAGTCGTAATAAGTACATTTTTCGTCAAAGTAGCTACCAGCAAAGTCAGAGCTAGGGGAGTCGGTGTAAGGGTGGGTGCTGTTAGATTTCTCAAGCAATAATTTTGATAAGACTGTTTGGGAGTGGGAAAACTGAAAACTAGCTTTTATTTATTTTTATATTAACTAATTTACTATCTGGTGATGTCAGAGGCCAAAACACCATCCCACCACAATAGGCTGAAATTTCAGGCAGACTTTTCAAACAGCGCTTACACAATAATATTCCAACTTCAGCATGGGCACCTACTCATTCCAGGGTTCTCCGTTATTTTCACAGTTTTCTACATTGTAGAATAATAGTGCAGACATCAAAATGATGAAATGCATATGGAATCATGTAGTAACCAAAAAAAAGTGTTAAATCTAAATATTTTATGAGATTCTCCAAAGTAGCCAGCCTTTACCTTGATGACAGCTTTGCACACTTGACATTCTCACAACCAGCTTCATGAGGTAGTCACCTGGAATGCATTTCAATAAAGTTCCCAATCCCTTGGTAAAAAAAGTTAATTTGTAGAATTTCCTTCTTAATGCATTTGAGCCAATTAGTTATGTTGTGACAAGGTAGGGGTGGTATACAGAATATGGCCCTATTTGGTAAAAGACAACGTCCATATTATGGCAAGAACAGCTCAAATAAGCAAAGACAAGATAAAGACAAGACAAGATTAAGATAAAGGTCAGTCAATCCGGAAAATGTCAAGAACTTTAAAAGTGTCTTCAAGTGCAGTCGCAACAACCATCAACCACTATGATGAAACTGTCTCTCATGAGGACCGCCACAGGAAAGAAAGACCCAGATTTAACTCTAATGAACTTATCCAGAGGTACCAGCCTCAGAAATTGCAGCCCAAAAAAATGCCACACAGTTCAAGACATCAACATTTCAGAGGACGCCTTCATGGTCAAATTGCTGCAAAGAAACCACTACCAAATGACACCAATAAGAATAGCAATGGACATTCGACTGGTGGGGATCTGTCCTTTGGTCTGATTTGTCCAAATTCAAGATTTTTTTGATCCAACCGCTGGGTCTTTGAGACAGAGCAGGTGAACGGATGACCTCTGCATATATGACTCCCACCGTGAAGCACGGAGGAGGAGATGTGATGGTGCTTTGCTGGTGACACTGCCAGTATTTATTTAGAATTCAAGATACACTTAACCAGCATGGCTACTACAGCATTCTGCAGTGATATGCCATCCAATCTGGTTTGCGATTAGTGGGACTATCATTTGTTTTTCAACAGGACAATGACCCAACACACCTCCAGGCTGTGTATGGGCTATTTGACCAAGAAGGAGACTGATGCTTCAGATGACCTGGCCTCCACAGTCACACGACCTCAACCCAATTGAGATGGTTTGGTACGAGTTGGACCACAGAGTGAAGGAAAAGCAGCCAAAAGGTGCTCAGCATATGTGGGAGCTGTTGGAGAAGCATTCCAGGTGAAGCTGGTTAAGAGGATACCAAGAGTGTGTAAACCTGTCAATGCAAAAGGTGGCTACTTTGAAGAATATAAAATATATTTTGATTTGTATTACACTTTTTTGGCTACTACATGACTCCATAGTTTTGATGTCTTCACTATTATTCTACAATGTAGAAAATAGTTTTTTTTAAATAAAGAAAAACCCTTGAATGAGTAGGTGTTTTGACTGGTGTGTGTGTGTGTGTGTGTGTGTGTGTGTGTGTGTGTGTGTGTGTGTGTGTGTGTGTAACACGCATAAAAACACTGGACAGTCACATTTTTAACTTCACTATGATCAGCCATGTATTGTAGGCCTGTGTGTTAATATAATACATCAGGTCAACAGCTCTCACTTTTGAAATATTACACTAATGTAGGCAGTTATTGCCTCCACTTTGAAATATGACAGCATACTTACTTTGTAGCGCAAAGCCTGGTATATATCTCCAGCAAGTTGTCCTTTCCACCATTGACCCTCAAGCTCCATTTAATCAATCTTGTAGAAATTTCTGGAGGCACAAATTGTCCAGTCTAAAGAGTCCAAAGTTATGACAACAGTTAAATTCTGCATAGCTGAAATTCCAGCAGTGAACCACAATGTTCGCTTATTTTCCCTCTGCATTTTCACTATTGACACATTTTCAATTAAAAAAGTTAAAGTACAGCCATTTTTATCTCAATATCAAATCATTTCTGGGTAACAATAAGTACCTTATTGTGATTGTTGCCAATTAAAATGGTCAAAAACACACAAAAGCTAACCAAAGAGCAATTTTTTCAAGCAATAATTTTTCTAGGACTATCTGGCGGTGGTCCAAGTGGTGAAGCGAAAACTGAAAACTAGCTGTTATTGGCGTAGAGGTTTGGAACTCTTTCTTATTGGTCTATTAACTAAATTTACCAGGCAGGCCAAAACGCCATCCCACCAAAACAGGCTGCAATTTCAGGCTTACATTTAAAAACAGCGCTTACACTACCATAACTTTCACAGCATCATTCCAACCTCGGTGTGGAAGTATATATACACAATAATGAAAATTACGTTTGACTACACTGGGCCTTTAAAATAAATGAAGTTTAGAAAACGCTCATATTTGCTATACTATTCAACAATTCCGGAAAAAATAAATCAGCAAGAAAATTAATGAGTAGAAGTTTGTAACAGTGGAGCCAAAACCGCTGTTTTCGTGTGTGTAAATGAGATAATTTGTGCAAACCTAACTACGAAGCGAGTAATACACTAGTTGCTACAAGTTCACACACATGACAAACCTCAACCTTGATTTCAAGATAATCAGCTTGAGGTGACTATTGGCTACTATCCTATATAAAAATGACAAGTGTTGAGTCAAATTGAAATTTAACAAATGGCCAAAAATACGACAAATCAGACAAACCAACCAATATATATAACCACAACATGTAAAGAGTTGGTCCTATGTTTCATGAACTGAAATAAAAGATCCCAGAAATGTTCCATACGCACAAAATATGATTTATTCAAGACTTACCCCTACACGCCACACTTAAAACGCGTGATACAACTACACAACTGACTTTTGCTCAAAAACTCGATATAGCCGTGAGTTTTCCAGTTGACATAAAGTTATGATTCTTCCATTGTTGAAGATCCTCGAGACAGTCGATGTCAGCTCAGCTCAGGCATGCGAGCAGTCCCAAGAGTGCTGCTGCAATGGGAACTCATGATAAAACGTTCTCAAAGCGCTACTGCCAATTGAAACTCACCTTACACACCAGAGACATCCAATCACTGGCCACGATTCATAGACGTCAACAGTGATAACGTTTTGGTCACGATTAGTGCAATCTTGGCTCCTTGGAACGTCCATACCCTAACCTTAACCCTAACCTTAACTATAACATAACCCTTACCTAAACCCTAAAATTAACCCTTACCTTATATTTCAACTTCAATGGGTTAGGGACGTCCCAAGGATATGTGATAGGATGAGCCTCTTGATCACAGCTGAGTCAGAAATTGCTGGAAGAAAACACTAAATAACGGATAATGTCTGCGAAATAACTCACGTTTTTGTGAATTAGAATCCGATCTGAAATGAAATTCCTTCTAATACAACGTAGCCTGGGCTTTAATATTTCTATAACTCTTACTCTAAAGTAGCAGGTGCAAGTTATTTTCAATAAAGAAAGGTGCCCCATGAGTAATATCAGCTATTAAGTCAGAACAGGAAATAGCAATATCAGAATAAATCAACTTCATGTGTGAAATGAATGGCTGGAAAGTAATGTATACTGAACAAAAATATAAAAGCAACACCCAACAATTTCAAAGATTGTAATGCATTACAGTTCATATAAGGAAATCAGTCAGGCCTAATTTATGGATTTCACCTGACTCGGAATACAGATATTGGTCACAGAAACCTTAAATAAAAAAGTAGGGGCGTGGATCAGAAAACCAGTCAGTATCTGGTGTGACCACCATTTGCCTCATGCAGAGCGACACATCTCCTTCACATAGAGTTAATCAGGCTGTTGATTGTGGCCTGTGGAACGTTGTCCCACTCCTTTTCAATGTCTGTGCGAAGTTGCTGAATATTGTCGGGAACTGGAAAATGCTGTCGTACACATCAATCCAGAGCATCCCAAAATGTTAAATGGGTGATATGTCTGGTGAGTATGCAGGCCAAGGAAGAACTGGGACATTTTCAGCTTCCAGGAATTGTGTACAGATCAAAAGAAATGTTATTAGTCACATACACATATTGAGCAGATGTTATTGCGGGTGTAGCGAGATCCTTGCGACATGGGGTCGTGCATTATCATGCTGAAACATGAGGTGATAGCGGCAGATGAGTGGCACGACAATGTGGTTCAGGATCTTGGTATCTCTGTGCATTCAAATTACCATTAATAAAATGCAATTGTGTATGTTTTCCGTAGCTTATGCCTGACTATAACATAACCCCACCGCCACCATGGGGCACTCTGTTCACAATGTTGACATCAGCAAACTGCTCGCCCACACAACGCCATAAATGTCGTCTGCAGTTGTGAGGCAGGTTGGTCGTACTGCCAAATTCTCTAAAACGACATTGGAGGTGGCTTATTGTACAGAAATGAACATTAAATTATCTGTCAACAGCTCTGTGGGACATTCCTGACGTCAGCATGCCAATTGCACGCTCCCTCAAAACTGGAGACATCTGTGGTATTGTGCTGTGTGACACAACTGCACATTTTAGAGTGGCCTTTTACTGTCCCCAGCACAGGGTGCACCTGTGTAATGATCATGCTGTTTAATCAGCTTCTTGATATGCCAAACCTGTCAGGTGGATGGATTATCTTGGCAAAGGAGAAATGCTCACTAATAGGGATGTAAACAAATGTGTGCACAAAATTTGAGCGAAATAAGCTTTTTGTGCTTATGGAACATTTCTGGGATCTTTTATTTCAGCTCATGAAACATGAGACCAACACTTTACATGTTGTGTTTTATATTTTTCTTCAGTATAGTAATCCACCCAAAACAGTAAACATGCATTGTTGATCAATGATAGGTGGCGACATCAACAATTTATGAGCATGTAGTGCCTTTTGCTTCTAAAAGAAAAACAGATGAAGATTGTCTCTCACAATGATTTTCTTCCGACTTCAAGTTGCAGTTAGTGAGGAGCAACTGCAGTAATTTCCAGTCGACTGCATTCAAAAGTTCATGACCTTAGATCACATGGTTGTTGTGAAGATCATGCAGTAGTCGCAAGTCAGAACATTTTTATACCCATAATGCAACGAACTTTGAAAGGTGGTGACCAACGTTGGTCAACGTCTTGACAAAAGGGATCCTCTCGAACACGCCCATTGTAAATTCATGTCTCCCATTCAAATACAAAAAAGCTAACAACCGGAGTTGCTTCAGCTGGATGGTGGTAGATAGGCCTAAAAGTATTTGTCACTTGTGTACACTGGAGATGATACGTAGTGTCCTACGTTCATGATCTGGTGGATTTACAAAGCAGTATAGGAGGAATCAGTTTAGGCTTAGGTCATAACCAGACACCTCTGAGTGTGCATTGTGCACTGCTGGAGAGCAACTCTCCATTTGGGCTGATCTGTGATCATGACCCCCTCTAGCACCTCCCCCGGTCAGAGGGGAATGAGGCAACCTCACAAAGTTACACACAAGAATACTTTATTTACATATAACAGACATCGAATGGAAATGGTAGGAATGGTAGTGTTTTTTAAACATGCCTAACCCACCATCCCACAGGTCCAGAGATATGATTGTGATATTACTGTGCAGGACAGAGGTGACCTTTGCTGTTCTCTCTGCCACTGCATGGAGGAGACTGCAAGGAGAGTGTGACCATAGAGATCCTATTACTTGTTGAATTTACAACTTGTCCAGGTACTTGTTGCATTAACAACTTGTCTAAATCCTATTGATGGGTTCTGACTTCTAAACTTGAAAATAGGAAATATCCTTATTCATGTCACTGAGGGAGAGAGAGGAAGGGAGAACATTTACATTCTGTCAGAATAGGTTATTTGTTAGACATCAGGTATCTGATGGGAAGGAGAAGGGCCACAGTCTGGTACAAGTCAATAGGACAGCCGTGAGTTGGGGAAGAGTGAGACATTTGGGCCAAGGTCAGGTCAGATGAAGTGAGGAAGAACAGATATCACTAAAGTTCTGTCTAGCAACAGAGGTATATTGGCTGTTCAGATGTGTAAGGAGAAGACTCAGCATAGGAGAAATGGTTCAATACCAGTACTTGCGTGAATATGTCTTGGTCTGTTCAGCTGTCTGACGTATTGGGTGAATAAACTTGGTTTGAGCTTTACCAGTCGTCTGTAAGTTTTTTACTCTTTATTTAGAACCTAACACAATCATCAAATTAGATCAGCCAGTGCATGGCTGTGGATTGACTGGATTGTTTGAATGTAATGTTAGCATATTGGCAGTTTAATTTGAAACCTTTATGGAATCATTCATCAAAAACTGACTGGCTAGCTAGCTAACAAACATACAGTGCTGTGAAAATGTAAAATCAGCAAAAAAAAATAAACGTCCCTTTTTCAGGATCCTGTCTTTCAAAGATAATTAGTAAAAATCCAAATATCTTCACAGATCTTCATTGTAAAGGGTTTAAATACGGCATTCCGTGCTTGTCAATTAACCATAAACAATTAATGAACATGCACCAGTGGAACGGACACTAACAGCTCACAGGCGGTAGGCAATTAAGGTCACAGTTATGAAAACATAGGACACTAAAGAGGCCTTTCTATTGACTCTGAAAAACACCAAAAGAAAGATGCCCAGGGTCCCTGCTCATCTGCATGAATGTGCCTTAGGCATGCTGCAAGGAGGCATGAAGACTGCAGATGTGGCCAGGGCAATAAATTGCAATGTCCATACTGTGAGGCTCCTAAGACAGCTCTACATGGAGACAGGACGGACAGCTGATCATCCTTGCAGTGGCAGACAACGTCAAATACATTTTTTATTTGTCACATACACATGGTTAGCAGATGTTAATGCGAGTGTAGTGAAATGCTTGTAACAACACCTGCACAGGATCGGTACATCCAAACATCACACATGTGGGACAGGTACAGGATGGCAACAACAACTGCCCGAGTTACACCAGGAACGCACAATCCCACAATTCCTCCATACTGACTGTTACCTTTGATTTGCATGAGTTGGGGTGGGCATTCAATGTTTTTGTTCTGTGTTTGGTATTTCTATGTGTTTGGCCTGGTATGGTTCCCAATCAGAGGCAGCTTTCAATCGTTGTCTCTGATTGAGAACCATACTTAGGTAGCCTGTTTTCCCACTCCTGTTTGTGGGTGGTTGTTTTCTGTACAGTGTATGTCACCTTGCAGAACTGTTTCGTTTCTTCCATTCAGAACTGTTTAGTTTCTTCCATTCACTTTGTTATTTTGTTTTGTGTGTTCAGCTAATAAATTAACATGGACACTTACCACGCTGTGCATTGGTCCGATATTTCATACTCGTCGTCAGACGACGAAGAGATCCGTTACATTCTTTTATTATTATTTTTTTTTTATACAAGGGAACAATGGCTCAATGTTGGCATTTCCTGCCTAAGTTTGCCAACTTTGCCAATTAAGTAATCATTAAAATAATTGGCAACATCAAATGGTTTTGTGATGAATAAGCCATCTGATTCAATGAAAGATGGAGTTGAAAGTTGTTTTTTTACCATCATTCTTTATACTGTACCATTGATCTTGCATTCATAATACAGTTTATTTTTATTTTTGGTGAGTTTTAATTTCTCAATTTGCAGTAAGTCAGCCAGTCAGATGTGCCGCTAGTGTAACGTTCGTCGTTAAATGAAGACCAAGGTGCAGCGTGGTAGGCGTACATTTTCTTTAAATGTTCCACCAAAAACAATAGACAACTCAACGAACGTAAAGTTAGGAGTGAAAACAGACAAAGACAAGATCCCACACCAGAAGGTGGGGAAAAAGGGCTGCCTAAATATTATCCCCAATAAGAAACAATGATAGACAGCTGCCTCTGATTGGGAACCATCGGCCAACAAAGAAATATAAACAGATTTCCCACCCTATTCACACCCTGACCTACCAAATAGAGAATTTAAAGGATCTCTAAGGTCAGGGCGTGACAGCTAGACTTATTAGCCACTCCTTTTGCCCCATCTCTTTCAACCGTACAGTTTTTCAATTCCTCATCAACCCAAGAAGCCTTAACAGTCACTTTCTTAACAGGTGCATGTTTATCAAAAGAAGAAACAATTTCATAAATGCATTAAGTGCAGCGTCTGGATGCTCCTTATTAATCAATGGGCTATACTCGGCCTTGTCTCAGGATGGTAAGTTGGTGGTTGAAGATATCCCTCTAGTGATGTGGGGGCTGTGCTTTGGCAAAGTGGGTGGGGTTATATCCTGCCTGTTTGGCCCTGTCCGGGGGTATTGTCGGATGGGGCCACAGTGTCTCCCGACCCCTCCTGTCTTAGCCTCCAGTATTTATGCTCCAGTAGTTTATGTGTTGGGGGGCTAGGGTCAGTCTGTTATATCTGGAGTACTTCTCCTGTCTTATCCGGTGTCCTGTGTGAATTTAAGTATGCTCTCTCTAATTCTCTCTTTCTTTCTCTCGGATGACCTGAGCCCTAGGACCATGCCTTAGGACTACCTGGCATGATGACTCCTTGCTGTTCCCAGTCTACCTGGCTGTGCTGCTGCTCCAGTTTCAACTGTTCTGCCTGCGCCAATGGAACCCTGAGCTGTTCACCGGACATGCTACCTGTCCCAGACCTGCTGTTTTCAACTCTCTAGACAGCATGAGCGGTAGAGATACTCTGAATGATTGGCTATGAAAAGCCAACTGACATTTACTCCTGAGGTGCTGACCTGTTGCACCCTCGACAACCACTGTGATTATTATTATTTGACCCTGCTGGTCATCTATGAACATTTGAACAGCTTGGCCATGTTCTGTTATAATCTCCACCCGGCACAGCCAGAAGAGGACTGGCCACTCCTCATAGCCTGGTTCCTCTCTAGGTTTCTTCCTAGGTTCTGGCCTTTCTAGGGAGTTTTTCCTAGCCACTGTGCTTCTACACCTGCATTGCTTGCTGTTTGGGGTTTTAGGCTGGGTTTCTTCTCTTTGTGACATCAGCTGATGTAAGGGCTTTATAAATACATTTGATTGATTGATTGATGAATCAGGCCAACAAATATTTTTATCTTCATCCATATAAATCTCAGCAACATATTTTGTATAACCTCTTATATAGTATTTTAGGCCCAGCTTTTGGAACTTTGGCTTTCCTGGATATAGTCACTATATTGTAATCACTGCATTAAATGGGTACAGATACAGCTTTAGAACAAAGTTCTACAGTATTAGAAAAATGTGATATACATGTGGATTATCTTCTTCCTGTAGTGTTTGTAAACACACTGGTAGGTTGATTAATAACCTAAACCAGATTACAGGCACTGGATACAGTGAGAAGCTTCCTCTTGAGCGGACAGCTTGATGAAAACCAGTCAATATTCAGGTCCCCAAGAAAGTAGACCTCTCTGTTTACATCACATACACTATCAAGTATTTCACATATATTATTTAGATACTGACTGTTAACACTTACTGGCCTATAGCAACACCCCTAAAGAAAAGGCTTTAGATGTGCCAGGTGAACCTGCAACCTCAACTCTTCAATAACACACGCCATAAGATCTTCTCTAAGCATTACATGGTTCTGAATATATACAGCAACACCTCCCCCATAGGCATTCCTGTCTCTTCTATAGATGTTACATCTTTGTATGGTTACTGCTGTATCATCAAATGAATTATCTAAGTGAGTCTCAGAAATGGCTAATATATGAACGTTATCTGATGTTAGCAAGTTATTGATTTCCTGAACCTTATTTCTAAAGCTACAAATATTAATATGGGCTATTTCCAGCACTTTCCTGGGTAGCTGATCAGAGATAGACATAATATGGAAAACAGCAAACAAAGCAAGATAAAAAAAATAGATATACTCAGCAGTCATTAATCAGTTGGTGTGTGTAAGTATATGTGTGTGCTGCAGGGTTGATGCTACGAACCCATAGACTTCGCTCTCTCATCCCTTCCAGGCTTTTGGGAGAGAGGGTGGACAATGCTTACATCCGCTACGACAGGCTCAATGTCCCCACGCGCTCTGGCATCTTTCATGGCAGGGAGTTCTTTCCTCTTCTGGGGCACAGCTTCAGGATAGTACTCATTGAGGAAGATGTACATTCCTCTCAAGTTCTTGGCTCTTTCCAGAACAGCTACTTTGTCCTTGAACTTCAGGAACTTGACTACTATTGGCCTGGGCATGTTACCCTGGCCGGTGGTGGGTTTTCTAGTCCTGTGGGCACGCTCAACCTCAATCTTCTTGTCAACTCATTGAGCTGACCATGGGAGAACTGCAAACTGTTCTTCAGGTCCTGGACCTCTCTGGTCAGGTCGTCCATTATTTTATTAAGAAAACCCTGCTAGCTTGACAGGCAGCTTGATAGGCAACTAGCTAGCAGCAAGGCTAGCTGCTATGCCAAGCAGCTCCTCAGATCCGGCCTTGGTCAGCAGGATCACTGGACAGATAGTAGGGGTCCCAGCAACTGATACCAAACGTGTCGCGGGATCCAAACTCCAAAAGTAGTTAGTTAGTCACCAAACCTTTTCAAAAGACTTTCAAAACATTCCAAAACAATACATTTTCCAAAACAACAAACCAAGTTCTCCCTCATTCCACATTCCGTTGGTATGAGGTTTTTACTGTGGAATGCAGTGCTTGGTTTTCACCAGGCATAATGGGATCTATGTCGTGCAAAAAGATGACTCAAGTTTGCCAAAAAGCACCTGGAAGCACCTGGATGATCATCAAGAGTCTTGGAAGAATGTTCTATGGACAGATGATTCAAAAGTACAAATGGGTCACATTATTCCTGGTAGAAACTAAACACTGCATTCAACAATAAGAACTTCATACCAACGGTCAAGCATGGTGGTGGTAGTGTGATGGTTTGGGGATGCTTTGCTGCCTCAGGACCTGGATGACTTGCCTAATAGAAGGAACCATGAATTCTGCTCTGTATCAGAGAATTCTGCAGGAGAATGTCAGGCCACCCGTCTGTGAGCTGAAGCAGAAGCAGAAGCAGACCTGGGTCATGCAGCAAGGCAATGATCCAAAACACATAATCAAGTCTACATGAAAATGTCTAAAAAGCAAAAAAAAATCGAAGTCCAGACCTAATCCCAATTGATATGTTGTGGCAGGACTTGAAACGAGCAGTTCATGCTTGAAAACAAACAAATGTCGCTGAGTTACAGCAGTTCTGCATAGAAGAGTGGGCCAAATTTCCTCCACAGTGACATAAGAGACTGATCAACAACTACTGGATGTGTTTGGCTGGAGTAATTGCAGCTAAAGGTGGCACAACCAGTTATTGATTGTAAGGGGGCAATTACTTTTTCACACAGGGGCATTGGGTATTGCATAACTTTGTTTATGAAATAAATGAAATAAGTATGTAATTGTTGTGTTATTTGTTAATTCATGTTCCCTTTATCTAATGTTAGGTTTTGGTAGAAGATCTAATAACATTCAGTATCACAAATATGCAAAAGTATAGAAAATGTGAAAGGGAGCAAATCATTTTTCACAGCACTATACATTCTTCGAATTCATTATTTTACACAATTTCTTATCACAGCACTGGCGAACCATGGTTGACCAATTCCCTGATCAAAATGGCTGACGGCATCCCCAGCCGCGCCCTCAGAGCATGCGCAGACCAGCTGGCCGGTGTGTTCACGGGCATATTCAATCAATCCCTATACCAGTCTGCTGTTCCCACATGCTTCAAGAGGGCCACCATTGTTCCTGTTCCCAAGAAAGCTAAGGTAACTGAGCTAAACGACTACCGCCCCGTAGCACTCACTTCCGTCATCATGAAGTGCTTTGAGAGACTAGTCAAGGACCATATCACCTCCACCCTACCTGACACCCTAGACCCACTCCAATTTGCTTACCGCCCAAATAGGTCCACAGACGATGCAATCTCAACCACACTGCACACTGCCCTAACCCATCTGGACAAGAGGAATACCTATGTGAGAATGCTGTTCATCGACTACAGCTCGGCATTCAACACCATAGTACCCTCCAAGCTCGTCATCAAGCTCGAGACCCTGGGTCTCGACCCCGCCCTGTGCAACTGGGTACTGGACTTCCTGACAGTCCGCCCCCAGGTGGTGAGGGTAGGCAACAACATCTCCACCCCGCTGATCCTCAACACTGGGGCCCCACAAGGGTGCGTTCTGAGCCCTCTCCTGTACTCCCTGTTCACCCACTACTGCGTGGCCACGCACGCCTCCAACTCAATCATCAAGTTTGCGGACGACACAACAGTGGTAGGCTTGATTACCAACAACGACGAGACGGCCTACAGGGAGGAGGTGAGGGCCCTCGGAGTGTGGTGTCAGGAAAATAACCTCACACTCAACGTCAACAAAACTAAGGAGATGATTGTGGACTTCAGGAAACAGCAGAGGGAACACCCCCCTATCCACATCGATGGAACAGTAGTGGAGAGGGTAGTAAGTTTTAAGTTCCTCGGCATACACATCACAGATAAACTGAATTGGTCCACTCACACAGACAGCATCGTGAAGAAGGCGCAGCAGCGCCTCTTCAACCTCAGGAGGCTGAAGAAATTCGGCTTGTCACCAAAAGCACTCACTAACTTCTACAGATGCACAATCGAGAGCATCCTGGCGGGCTGTATCACCGCCTGGTACGGCAACTGCTCCACCCACAACCGTAAGGCTCTCCAGAGGGTAGTGAGGTCTGCACAACGCATCACCGGGGGCAAACTACCTGCCATCCAGGACACCTACACCACCCGATGTTACAGGAAGGCCATAAAGATCATCAAGGACAACAACCACCCGAGCCACTGCCTGTTCACCCCGCTATTATCCAGAAGGCGAGGTCAGTACAGGTGCATCAAAGCTGGGACAGAGAGACTGAAAAACAGCTTCTATCTCAAGGCCATCAGACTGTTAAACAGCCACCACTAACATTGAGTGGCTGCTGCCAACACACTGACTCAACTCCAGCCACTTTAATAATGGGAATTGATGGGAAATGATGTAAAATATATCACTAGCCACTTTAAACAATGCTACCTAATATAATGTTACATACCCTACATTATTAATCTCATATGTATACGTATATACTGTACTCTATATCATCTACTGCATCCTTATGTAATACATGTATCACTAGCCACTTTAACTATGCCACTTTGTTTACATACTCATCTCATATGTATATACTGTACTCGATACCATCTACTGTATCTTGCCTAAGCTGCTCTGTACCATCACTCATTCATATATCTTTATGTACATATTCTTTATCCCCTTACACTGTGTATAAGACAGTAGTTTTTTGGGGGAATTGTTAGTTAGATTACTTGTTGGATTATTACTGCATTGTCGGAACTAGAAGCACAAGCATTTCGCTACACTCGCATTAACATCTGCTAACCATGTGTATGTGACAAATAAAATTTGATTTGATTTGATTAGAAGGTTCATGTCTATTCTAGAATTCAAATTCCTAATTCAATGAATGTGACCTACAGAGCCAGAAGGATGGGCTGATGTCTGTCTCCCTAGCAACCAACCAGTGTCCAGTGTCATAGATGTGAAGGGCCAATGTACGACCCCCTAGCCTGCTAGGCTCCTGCCGGTGGAGAGACACCTACTGAAGAGTCAGAAAGTTTGTGTCTCTGAGAGAGGGCTGTAGATTGACATGTGCAAGTGCAATGGTAAGGTGGGAGTGTCAGGGTATTTTCCAACATCTATAAATCTCTTTAGTGCTGCCACTTACCTGCATGTAGAGAGCATGTCTAAGGCTGGACACAGTGGTTGTCTGGTTCGTTAGTCCCCATTGACTGGTGTTCACCCGTGTTCCCATTATCAAACAGTTGGGAGAAAAAGATGCTTTTGAGTGTTGACAGATCAAAGGCTGTAGATCTTCTGAGTGGCAACAGAGTGACAGGAGCATTCATACGTATACTGATAATTAGGAGTACAAAACTAGGGTAGTGTGTGAAATGTTGTTAAAGTCACTGGCAGGGAATTCGTAACATGCAGTGGCTCATGAGATTTAAAGGGCAACTGCACTTCCTGATTTGGTCTCATTTTAGATTTGGTTCATTAAGAAATGCTAGCGGCCATGACTGAATTCAAACGTGAGTTGGTTTGGGGGTGTGGTTTGATGTGGGTGTCTCTTGTGTGTGTTCGCAGGTGGGAAGAGTTAGCCAAATTATTTTGCCAATAAGCTTCAGCCGGCTCCTGTGCACATGTGGCAAAGTTGGCTCGACTTTGGATAGTCTATCTCTGGGGATAGTTAGGGACCATTAATAAATTACACTGCTCTAGCACACTCTGCTAACCCTGATGTCCTTGCTGTGTCTGAATCCTGGCTCAGGAAGGCCACCAAAAATTCAGAGATTTCCATACCCAACTATAACATCTTCCGTCAAGATAGATCTGCCAAAGGGGGAGGAGTTGCAGTCTACTGCAGAGTTAGCCTGCAAAGTAATGTCATACTTTCCAGGTCCATACCCAAACAGTTCGAACTACTAATTTTGAAAATTACTCTCTCCAGAAATAAGTCTCTCACTGTTGCCGCCTGCTACCGACCCCCCTCAGCTCCCAGCTGTGCCCTGGACACCATTTCTGAATTGATCGACCCCATCTAGACTCAGAGTTTGTTCTGTTAGGTGACCTAAACTGGGATATGCTTAACACCCCGCCAGTCCTACAATCTAAGCTAGATGCCCTCAATCTCACACAAATCATCAAGGAACCCACCAGGTACAACCCTAACTCTGTAAACAAGGGCACCCTCATAGACGTCATCCTGACCAACTGGCCCTCCAAATACACCTCCGCTGTCTTCAACCAGGATCTCAGCGATCACTGCCTCATTGCCTGTATCCGCTACGGAGCCGCAGTCAAACGACCACCCCTCATCACGGTCAAACGCTCCCTAAAACACTTCTGTGAGCAGGCCTTTCTAATCGACCTGGCCCGGGTATCCTGGAAGGACATTGACCTCATCCCGTCAGTTGAGGATGCCTGGTCATTCTTTAAAAGTAACTTCCTCACCATTTTAGATAAGCATGCTCCGTTCAAAAAATGCAGAACTAAGAACAGATACAGTCCTTGGTTCACCCCAGACCTGACTGCCCTCGACCAGCACAAAAACATCCTGTGGCGGACTGCAATAGCATCGAATAGTCCCCGTGATATGCAACTGTTCAGGGAAGTCCGGAACCAATACACGCAGTCAGTCAGGAAAGCTAAGGCCAGCTTCTTCAGGCAGAAGTTTGCATCCTGTAGCTCCAACTCCAAAACGTTCTGGGACACTGTGAAGTCCATGGAGAACAAGAGCACCTCCTCCCAGCTGCCCACTGCACTGAGGCTAGGTAACACGGTCACCACCGATAAATCCATGATTATCGAAAACTTCAATAAGCATTTCTCAACGGCTGGCCATGCCTTCCGCCTGGCTACTCCAACCTCGGCCAACAGCTCCTCCCCCGGCAGCTCCTCGCCCAAGCCTCTCCAAGTTCTCCTTTACCCAAATCCAGATAGCAGATGTTCTGAAAGAGCTGCAAAACCTGGACCCGTACAAATCAGCTGGGCTTGACAATCTGGACCCCTATTTCTGAAACTATCCGCCGCCATTGTCGCAACCCCTATTACCAGCCCGTTCAACCTCTCTTTCATATCGTCTGAGATCCCCAAGGATTGAAAGCTGCCGCAGTCATCCCCCTCTTCAAAGGGGGAGACACCCTGGACCCAAACTGTTACAGACCTATATCCATCCTGCCCTGCCTATCTAAGGTCTTCGAAAGCCAAGTCAACAAACAGGTCACTGACCATCTCGAATCCCACCGTACCTTCTCCGCTGTGCAATCTGGCTTCCGAGCCGGTCACGGGTGCACCTCAGCCACACTCAAGGTACTAAACGATATCATAACCGCCATAGATAAAAGACAGTACTGTGCAGCCGTCTTCATCGACCTTGCCAAGGCTTTCGACTCTGTCAATCACCATATTCTCATCGGCAGACTCAGTAGCCTCGGTTTTTCGGATGACTGCCTTGCCTGGTTCACCAATTACCTTGCAGACAGAGTTCAGTGTGTCAAATCGGAGGGCATGCTGTCCGGTCCTCTGGCAGTCTCTATGGGGGTGCCACAGGGTTCAATTCTCGGGCCGACTCTTTTCTCTGTGTATATCAATGATGTTGCTCTTGCTGCGGGCGATTCCCTGATCCACCTCTACGCAGACGACACCATTCTATATACTTTCGGCCCGTCATTGGACACTGTGCTATCTAACCTCCAAACAAGCTTCAATGCCATACAACACTCCTTCCGTGGCCTCCAACTGCTCTTAAACGCTAGTAAAACCAAATGCATGCTTTTCAACCGATCGCTGCCTGCACCCGCATGCCCGACTAGCATCACCACCCTGGATGGTTCCGACCTTGAATATGTGGACATCTATAACTACCTAGGTGTCTGGCTAGACTGCAAACTCTCCTTCCAGACTCATATCAAACATCTCCAATCGAAAATCAAATCAAGAGTCGGCTTTCTATTCCGCAACAAAGCCTCCTTCACTCACGCCGCCAAGCTTACCCTAGTAAAACTGACTATCCTACCAATCCTCGACTTTCGGCGATGTCATCTACAAAATGGCTTCCAACACTCTACTCAGCAAACTGGATGCAGTATATCACAGTGCCATCCGTTTTGTCACTAAAGCACCTTATACCACCCACCACTGCGACTTGTATGCTCTAGTCGGCTGGCCCTCGCTACATATTCGTCGCCAGACCCACTGGCTCCAGGTCATCTACAAGTCCATGCTAGGTAAAGCTCCGCCTTATCTCAGTTCACTGCTCACGATGGCAACACCCATCCGTAGCACGCGCTCCAGCAGGTGTATCTCACTGATCATCCCTAAAGCCAACACCTCATTTGGCCGCCTTTCGTTCCAGTACTCTGCTGCCTGTGACTGGAACGAATTGCAAAAATCGCTGAAGTTGGAGACTTTTATCTCCCTCACCAACTTCAAACATCAGCTATCTGAGCAGCTAACCGATCGCTGCAGCTGTACATAGTCTATTGGTAAATAGCCCACCCATTTTCACCTACCTCATCCCCATACTGTTTTTATTTATTTACTTTTCTGCTCTTTTGCACACCAATATCTCTACCTGTACATGACCATCTGATCATTTATCACTCCAGTGTTAATCTGCAAAATTGTAACTATTCGTCTACCTCCTCATGCCTTTTGCACACATTGTATATAGACTCCCCTTTGTTTTCTACTGTGTTATTGACTTGTTATTGTTTATTCCATGTGTAACTCTGTGTTGTCTGCTCACACTGCTATGCTTTATCTTGGCCAGGTCGCAGTTGTAAATGAGAACTTGTTCTCAACTAGCCTACCTGGTTAAATAAAGGTGAAATAAAAAATAAAAAAATAAAATGTAAATAGGACAATATTTTCATGTTGCCTTACTTTTTGTTGTCTCATTATCTATATCAATGATGTCGCTCTTGCTGCTGGTGATTCTCTGCCTCTACGCAGACGACACCATTCTGTATACATCTGGCCCTTCTTTGGACACTATGCTAACAAACCTCCAAACGAGCTTCAATGCCATACAACTCTCCTTCCGTGGCTTCCAGCTGCTTTTAAATGCATGCTCTTCAACCGATTGCTACCCGCACTCGCCTGCCTGACTAGCATCACTACTCTGGACGGTTCTGACTTAGAATATGTGAACAACTTCAAATACCTAGGTGTCTGGTTAGACAGTAAACTCTCCTTCCAGGTTCACATTAAGCATCTACAATCCAAAATTAAATCTAGAATTGGCTTCCCATTTCGCAACAATGCCTCCTTCACTCATGTTGCCAAACATACCTTCGTAAAAATGACTAAGTCTTTGCTTGGTAAAGTCTTTGCTTGGTAAAGCCCCGCCTTATCTCAGCTCACTGGTCACCATAGCAGCACCCACCCGTGGCACGCGCTCCAGTAGGTATATTTCACTGGTCATCCCCAAAGCCAACTCTTCCTTTAGACGCCTTCCCAGTTCTCTGTTGCCAATGACTGGAACGAATTGCAAAAACCACTGAAACTGGAGTCTTATATCTCCCTCTCTAACTTTAAACATCAGCTGTCAGAGCAGCTCACTGTACCTGTACACAACCAATCTGTAAATATCACACCCAACTACCTCATCCCCATATTGTTATTTATCCTATTGCTCTTTTGCACCCCAGTATCTCTATTTGCACATCCTCATCTGCACATCTATCACTCCAGTGTTAATGCTAATTTGTAATTATTTTGCCTCTTTGGCCTATTTATTGCCTTACCTCCCTACTCTTCTAAATTTGCACACACTGTTTGTTTGTTTATCCCATGTGTAACTCTTGTGCTGTTGTTTTTGTCGCACTGCTTTGCTTTATCTTGGCCAGGTCGCAGTTGTAAATTAGAACTTGTTCTCAACTGGCCTACCTGGTTAAATAAAGTTGAAATAAAAACAATTAAAACAATTAAATGCTTTCAATATTTCAGCATTGTTCACACCCTCTTTAGCCTCATCCCCACCCATCTCTTTAAGAGTTCAATGAAATTTTGTCGCTATCAGACTTGACATCAGACCTCCTTAGAGCAAAAAATACGAGCACATTTTCAATAAATATGTATGTGTTTGTCTGATTTGGACACAGATTATACCAAACAAATGGGCGGCTCAATTTGCATCGGTTGGTATATGTCTATTGGTTGTCCGTGTCCGACGGAAACGTATTTCTATGATGTATTTTAGTCTGTGCCAATTGAGTAAGTCTCACACAAATATGGAGCTGTATTCTACAGCTCTCCATCTTTCTGTAGATATAAATGTTTACTAGTCTTCATGGCCCTCTCTGTATTGACTTTTAGCCCATATAATGCATCATGATGTGGTTATTATGCACTGTAAGACTTGTCTTATAATGGCTTATTATAAGTTCATAATTATCCCCAGTTTAAAAGTCCTACATAGAGACAACTTATTATAAACCTTAGGGTATTATAAGACATTATAACTCCTCATACATGTATGTGACAAATAATAAAGCATTACTATAGGATTTAGGTCAGTTATTGCCACAATTTCAAGCAGCTAAATGAATGTCTTCACAGATTTCAAAAGAGGACTGTTGAAAATATTTCAATTAGCGAACATGTCTTTAACCCAAATCCCTGATCTGTTAGTCCAACACCTTTTCCGTTGCCCATAGCAGCAAAGGACATGGGCACGTACCCTCCTGCTTCCTCTATCCAGAACCTCTGGTCTCTCATGTAACTTTATCAGCAGGCTTCTATGGTCTGATTGAGGCACCATCCCACCCCTGACACCAGTGTAGCAAAGTTTAAAGAGGCAATCTGTGACTGCTCCACCAGTTTTTTGAATATTAAATTAATAATACCGGCCCATTGATTCTTGTAGAATATGACTTCATGACCTTGGTCAAACTGTAGTACCCCATCAGAACCTGAAATATAAGCTTATTTTACTCCATTGTCTGTTAACAATGAAATTGTAAACAAACACTGTATAGCCTCAAAACACAGTTAACACTATCATTTTGATATCCTGCATGATATGTCCTTGCATCCATAGCTCTATCTATGAATTTGAGAGTGGTTACATTTCTCCAGCCCCCCACAAAAGTGCCCACTTTGTTAATATTTGAAATGCAGATTGCCCCTTTAAGGTGGTCAAAAGGGAATTATGTAATTCCTTGTTAACTAACAAATATATTACCCCAAAAGACTATCACATACAAAGTGAACATTTACCGAGCATTAATGACCTCAAATTGTTTCATTATTATTTTAATGGGTGCAATCTCCCATTTTTTTTGTTGCTTTGCATAATAATATTTTCTCCCCGACAGCACAAAACACCAGGAAGAGATGGGCCATATCGCCCTGTTCAGTGAACAATAGGCTATTTGGAGAGACAAAGGAAGTGTAGTCTAATCTTGTTATGACTCCCTCGAACAGTAATAACACTGGTATAAACTAATGGAGGGCACTTGTCTCAAAGTCAAAGTTTAAATGTTTATTTTATTTCGACTCGCCATATAATTAAACACGCGTAGAAAGTCGACAACGGCCGTATTTCTGTCATGTCGGCTAAAAGCGGTACATGAGCCATTATTCATCCGTTCTGGTACTCCGCTGAAGAGCTTTCCTGTGCGTAATCCCCGGATGAAGCTGTCATGGCTGCCATTCGCTGAGCTGTCAAGTCTACAAAAGAAATGTAAAAACCAACCGAAGTCTCGAACTATACATCGACGTAGTCCAATTGTATCGGAGCTTTACTCTGCGGTAAATATATTTCGGTTCACATATATTGATTGTATTAACTTTTTGTCATGCATGTTTTTCTTTCTACTTTCTCACATGAGCTGTTTTTGTATATTTCATTCAAATCAATCAACTGGCATGTCAGCCAGCCGTCCAAAAGCTCATACTTCACAGTAAATGTTTTACCAGGCAGTGAGGCAAAGGTGATGATGAGTGATCGTCGAAGCAAAATATGAATTGTTTTAAAACAAATTAACGCGTTTGTTTGTAACATGTTAATGAAGCTTCTCAGTCAGTTTGTTTTGGTCAAGCCAAACAGCACAACAGAAATGGCTGATAGCTTTGGTCTAATGCAGAAGTTAACAGTAACATACCGTAATAACCTTTTTTTTTAGCGGCAAGCAATCAATTTAGCGTTGAGTATTTTCTTCGATTGAGGCCCATAGGTAACAGGTGGGATTGTTTACCTGTTTTAATTGCAAGTTTGGTCCGATTTTGTGAATTGTAGCAAGTCCTTTGGTCAGTCACGTTGAGAAACTTGCATGGCACATCATTTGAGTGAACAATAGCCTAATTGAGTTATACATTTCCCCTATAGTAAATAGTCTCAAATGTAAATAGGCTACATTGATTCTGCAACAGGTGGATCAGGTTGATTCATGATGTGGGTTGTGAGATCATGCACTACACTGGCAATTAGTCACACAGGTAGGCTACAGAGCAGTTTTGAATTGAGAATATTGCTAGTTACTAGCCTTTATAGTGAAGACTACTGCACTACAGATTTTTCATGCCTGTGTCTGTGGTAAGAACAAAGGCAAACACAACATCATTCTAGTTGATATAATTGATGAACAGATCAGGATCATTTGATGACCATTTCAAACATGCATCCTAATATGTTATTTTCTCAGGTCTGGTCTCTGTGTGGGCTGTAGACTGTAGATTCTGAGGGGACATTTGCATATGGTCTTTGATGGTTGCCAGTTTATAATGAATTGCTGGCTTGCAAATCAACTGTCTATTGCTTATTTTACATCTGTTATACAGGGGCCTGAATTGACATGGATCCAGCACATGCTGAATTAGATGTCCCTGCTGGAGGTAATATTAAAGTTATCGATGATGAGGACAAAAATTGGCACAAACGACTCCGTCTCAGGAAAGCTGCCGTTCAGCCCCCAACTATGCAAAGTGAAGATAAGCATGGGCCGAAGAAGATAGAGGACAAGGAGAAAAGCACAGAGCAGAGGTATTTGAAGAAGACACCCCTTAAAACACAAAAGAGTCAACATGTGACAAAGGTTTATGGAAATATACTTAGGTTTAGATGTTTTGAATGCAACGGCAGCACAGAATTCAGCCCTAATGACTTACTGAGGCACTTTCAGGAAACTCACCCAGGAAGTCAACCAATCTTTCCTTGTGACATGTGCAGTTTTATTACACAGGAATTCTCCCACCTTCAAGTTCACCAATTAGGCCACAGAGACACTTTTGTCAGCTGCAACATATGCAATGACAATGTCCAGCACACTCTCTTGCAGCTCACCACACATTTAAACATGCACCACAGCTTGAATGGCCACTACACTTGCGAGAAGTGCAAGTTCTCCACCAGAGATGTAGGATCATTTTTGGAGCATATGTATCTACATAACATGGAGCCTCAAGCAGGTGGCATTTCTGATCATTCAAATCCTGCTGACCAAGATTTGCAGAGACATCTCATGGCCAAAACAGCACAATTCCCCTTCAGTTGTCAGTTCTGTGACTTTATAGCGCATCGAAAAGGTATCATCACAAAGCACATGGCCACCGTCCATGGTAAAGCGACAAGCCAAAAAAATTCATCATCAAGACTGAAGCACGTGGTGACAAGGAGTACAGTGAGGGAAAATAACTGGATGTCACAAGGCTGTCTTTCTCTGTCGGGGGAAGGATTCCTGGATAAATATTGCAGACTGTCAAATCCAGAGAGGGCTTTGGAGGAGACCCAGCAATTTTTAGAGAAGTCTGTGCCTGCTGAAGCTCTTAAGAATGTACTTTCAAATGTACCCAAAGCCATCACTTCCTTTTCAAACTGTGACAACTGCATGATATCCAACCCTGGATTCCCAAACACAGGCAAGGACCTCACTGTCCTCATGCTCAAAAACAAGATTGCAGTTCCTCCGAATGGCACTACTGAAGCAATTGCTTTCAAAATTGTGGAAGGCAAAAAAGATTTGGTTCTCAAGGTTACACCATCAGCAACGCAAGAGACCTCTGACACAACAAAGACGTCATTGTGTGTCACTGAGCAGGAATCAGAGAATATTGCTTCTCAAACTAGTGCTGGGGACTCCAATGCAAATGGATGCCAATCAAATTCAAGTATCCCTCCAAAGACCAAGCCACCCAGTTGTCCAGGATCATTCTTGAGACCAAATGATGTTGCCACTATTTCAACCCTAAACGAGTTAGTAAAATATGATCAAACTCAAGAAAATAGAGAGAACCAGGAAACAGGGGTTGGCCAAATGCACAGAAATGATGCAGAACCCAAAGACGTAAATCACTGTGAAGATACGGCAGAGGAAATCAAAATGTCGAAGTTGCCAAAGGAGAAAAGTAAAAAAGAGCAAAAATCATTTCCTGAAGCTCTGCGCTCTTCCAAGACTATGGGGGACAAAAAAAGGGTGAGAAAGAAAGTGGTCGGCCCTAAAACTGTAGAGAAAAAATCATCACCAACATTAGAGCTCCTCCTGAAGAAGAACCCAGTGCAGGAAATGCAGTGGATGCCACAAGGTCCTCTTCCCCTGTTAGGACGAGGTTTGCTGAATGATTTCCATAGACTAGAGCACCCACAGAAAACTTTGGAGAAGTCGCATCAATTTCTTAAAAGAGCACTGTCAGCTGAAAATGGCAAAAAGAAGCAGTCCAAATGTCCCAAGACTGACCAGACACAGAACTCCAAAGTGGTCACTAGGTCGTCAACGTCAGAGGGAGGCCTTATTCCAAACCCTGGGCATTTCAGCCCCAGAGGTAACAACCTTAATAAGATTTTAGTTCCTCCCAATTGCACTACAGAGGCCATGGGTTTAAAAATGGTGGACGGGAAAAAAAATGTGGTTCTTAAGGTTATACCATCAACAATGCAAGAGACCTCTGACAAAACAAAGGCATCCTTGCATTCCATTGAGACTAAGGAAGACAACACCACATCTAAAACTTGCACTACGAGCCAGAACAGTTTAGTCGTTGTCGATAATTCTCATGTCTTGGATGGCCAAGATTGTCCAAGGTTAGGCTTACCTCGTGTATCTAATGGAGCCAAATCAGCTGGAAATGATTTGGGCCAGATGACGGAGGAGAAGTTGGGGGCTGTGAACTATGACCCAGAAGGGGTTGGAACTACAGAAGCTCAGGTCACCATGATGTCTCCCTCCCCCATACTCCATTTCCTTACTTCCCCACAAGGTAATCAAAACTATCTTACTGAAATGTATAACACCTGATTTGTTAAATGTATTTCCAAATATTTACTTCTCGTTACCTGTCATGCATGACTCTGTCCATGCCACTCTATGCTTTATCGATAGACAATAAATGGAGTCAACATTCCTGTAGCAGTTCACTTCCCTTTTTTACTGGACTAATTGTGCTTTGTTCTCGTGTTGAATATTTCAACAGGTATAACAAACTTGTCAGAGAATCCGATCGACACTCCAGACATTTGTTTTCAGGACGTTCCTCCCAATACCACGCTAAGAGATGTAGGACAGCAGGAGGGCTTTGACAGGATTTGCCTCTCACCACAGACAAATGAACAAACAGTTAAAGGAAAGAGGCCGGGTGAACCGTCCACAGAAGACTCTCCTGAGCCACTCTCAAAAGCCTTCAGGAAAGTTGTGGGAGAAGAAGAGGCCTCACTAGCAGCCGCGCATCACTGGGAGCCAGGCCCTAGAGATGTGGAGAGGACCCTGAAGCTGTTGCCATTAAGTCCCACTCAACTCATAACACGTCCAAGAGGAGACCAGCCTGTTGTCGTGCTAAATCACCCAGACACAGACATTCCAGAGGTCACAAATATAATGGAAACAGTCCACAGGTACAAAGGAGCGGTCCAAAAAGTAGTGCTGTCTCGGAAAACATTGAAGGCCCTTGCAGCCGTAGGTCGTGATATGTTTAGGGCAAATGCCCCGGCGATTGAAGGTGTGTGCCCTGAGAGCAGAGTGAAAGAGAGATTCATCTTGAAAATGAAGCTGAAAAAGATGAGCAGAAAGAAGTACAAAGTGGTGAACGCAGTCCCGCGCAGCACTGAGCCTCTATTAAGATTTAGCTGCTGGTTTTGTGGCCGAGCCTTCAGTGATCAGGAGGTCTGGATTGGCCATGGCCAGCGCCATCTGATGGAATCTACTAGAGAGTGGGAGAAGCTGGAAAGTGAAAAGTCATAAATGTCACCTACACTGGATACAAAGTTGAGAAAGGTGCCCCTGTACAAAAGCAATGGACAGAAAAGATACTAGATGGAAATGATCTTAATTTATTAGAGAAATATGTTGCTAATAAGGACTTAATAAGTGTCCAAAATCAATATAACTTAATGAGTTCTTCCAAAGTACAGGCCTCAAATAATAGGGCTCTAGTCATTTTTGCATTTTCCGTTGCTCAAATCGAAGTATTTAATTTGAAACCCACTTATGCTTTAGTGCTATCATTGTTTTAGATTGGATGCAATCTATTTGTTGTTTCAGTTATTGTCTAGCCAAGATGCAATGCTATTTAAGTTGACCAAAGTACACTGTCATAAGGCGTTTTTCACAGAACACTGTAATAAGGACACAAATTAGGCACACTCAGAAGCTCTAAACATGAAAATGTAATGTTATACGGGTATGTATAGTGTGTGTGCTAAGATGATTAATTTGGGAGGGGATGGCAGGTTTGCCTTGTTACTAGGCTATACCAACATTGTTTAAAAAGCTATTTTATGTTTATTGCTGATTTGCAGATGTACACTGTTTTCTTTTTTTTTCTGTGATTGGTCATAGAAAAGAGTGAATGTGTTTGTATGCATATAGTTCTTACCAAAAATATGAATGGTTTCAAATCTAGTAATTTTGTTCAGTTAGTCTGAGCTAGTAGCAGGAGTAGTCCAAAGAATATACCTTTTTATAATTTGTATAATATTGTATAGGATGGCTGACTGATGGCATTTGTGCATATATTTTAAATGATCATCTGTTTTTTAATTGCACTATGAACGGACAGTGAATATTTCTTTCCATTACTTCACTTTATGAATCTTATGACAGTCTTGATATGCATGTTCTTGCATGTATCCTTATGTTCTGATGATCTCACGGCATCCATGGCAAGGGATACTTTTACAGTAGTTAGTCAGCCCAGGTCAAGGCCCAAATCACAAATACATGTAGCACATCTTTCTGAGCATACCCTTTCCTCTAGTCACCCATCATTTATTTATTCAGATCAACAGAAAATAACTGGTTTGTAGTAGTATTGATAAGTCGGAGAAAGAAACACAATTCTGACCTAGAAAACATTTGTTTTTCCACCAAGTGCCTGACCTTTTCTGTTCCACAATGAATATGTATTAATCTTGACACACACCTGGTAGAATTATGTGTTGAACCGATCAATAAATACGAATAGTTTGAAAATATATGTGTGATTATTGAACATGTACAGGTGTAGGATCTTAGTTTTTCTCAATTGATAAGACACTTTTAATTTAACTGGGGTCCACTTGACCTCCATCAACCTAATGAGCACAACAGTATTATTTGGTGTAAAACTGTAAGTAATTTCTAATTGCTTTCACACACAATGCAAATGCTAAGCACATTTTTGCAAAGCAGCAAATACAACTCTTTACAAATGACTCTAAACTCAGTTGAGTAAATTATGACAAACAAAATTAAACATTTGGTCACAGCTGCTACAAATTACTCACATGAATGTGAACCTGTGTGCAAAACTTATTTGCTAAATTGTTCAATCAGCAATCAGTCCTTATTCATGACTAAAAGAGTTCACCTGTTTGAAAGAATTTATTGGAACGTTGTGCAACGATTGATTCATATAACTTTTCATTAGATGACAAGTTGTATGTTTTGATGTACAGTTGAAGTCGGAAGTTTATATACACCTTAGCCAAGTACATTTAAACTCAGTTTTTCACAATTCCTGACATTTAATCCTAGTAAAAATCCCTGTTTTAGGTCAGTTAGGATCACCACTTTATTGTAAGTATGTGAAATGTCAGAATAATAGTAGAGAGAATGATTTATTTCAGCTTTTTTGTCTTTCATCACATTCCCAGTGGGTCAGAAGTTTACATACACTTAATTAGTATTTGGTAGTATTGCCTTTAAATTGTTTAACTTGGGTCAAACATTTTGGGTAGCCTTCCACAAGCTTCCCACAATAAGTTGGGTGACTTTTGGCCCATTCCTCCTGACAGAGCTGATGTTACTGAGTCAGGTTTGTAGACCTTGCTTGCACACGCTTGTCAGTTCTGCCCACAATTTTCTATAGGATTGAGGTCAGGGCTTTGTGACGGCCACTCCAATACCTTGACTTTGTTGTCCTTAAGCCATTTTGCCACAACTTTGGAAGTATGCTTGGGGTCATTGTCCATTTGGAAGACCCATTTGCAATCAAGCTTTAACTTCCTGACTGATGTCTTGAGATGTTACTTCAATATATCCACATCATTTTCCTACCTCATGATGCCATCTATTTTGTGAAGTGCACCAGTCCCTCCTGCAGCAAAGCACCCCCATAACATGATGCTGCCACAGCCATGCTTCATGGTTGGGATGGTGGTCTTCGGCTTGCAAGCATCCTCCTTTTTCCTCCAAACGTTAACGATGCTCATTATGGCCAAACAGTTCTTTTTTTGTTTCATCAGACCAGAGGACATTTCTCCAAAAAGTACGATCTTTATCCCCATGTGCAGTTGCAAACAGTAATCTGGCTTTTTTATGGCGGTTTTGGAGCAGTGGCTTCTTCCTTGCTGAACGGCCTTTCAGGTTATGTCGATATAGGACTTGTTTTACTGTGGATATAGATACTTTTGTACCTGTTTCCTCCAGCATCTTTACAAGGTCCTTTGCTGTTGTTCTGGGATTGATTTGCACTTTTCGCACCAAAGTACGTTCATCTCTAGGAGAGAGAACGCGTCTCCTTCCTGAGCGGTATGACGGCTGCGTGGTCCCATGGTGTTTATACTTGCGTATTATTGTTTGTACAGATGAACATGGTACCTTCAGGCATTTGGATATTGCTCCTAAGGATGAAGGTCTTGGCTGATTAGCAAAGAGGCAATGAGTTTAAAGGTAGACCTTGAAATACATCCACAGGTACACCTCCAATTGACTCAAATTATGTCAGTTAGCCTATCAAAAGCTTCTAAAGATATGACATCATTTTCTGGATATTCCAAGCTATTTAAAGGCACAGTCAACTTGGAAACTTCTGACCCACTGGAATTGTGATACAGTGAGTTATTAGTGAAATAATCTGTCTAAACAATTGTTGGACGAATTACTTGTGTCATGCACAAAGTAGGTGTCCTAACCGACTTGCCAAAACTATAGTTTGTTAACAAGAAATTTGTGGAGTGGTTGAAAAACGAGTTTCAATGACTCCAACCTAAGTGTACGTAAACTTCTGACTTCAACTGTAGGTAGTTTATTTTGTGTTATGTATTTAATGTTTTTAGAGTTTTAATGCATTTAGCCAATTAAATGTGTCATTTTCGCCAAAGGGTTTCAGTTTGGGCCTGCGTGTTAATTATTTTGAAAAAGTGAATTCTGTTTGAACAAATGTGCTCAAACAATTGAGAAACTGTCATTTTACCTGTATTTTCACCACAAAATAATCCTGTAGCAACAGGATTAAGGTGTTTATTCCATAATGTTGCTTGATTGGTAATTAAGCTATTAGCTGGCCAAAATTAGACTACATGAAAAGTGCAATACTTTTAATACACTGTTTACAAAACGTTAGGCATGGACTCTACACGGTTGAGTCCAATGGTTCCCATAGTTGTGTCAAGTTGGCTGGATTTCCTTTGGGTGGTGGACCATTCCTGATACACACGGGAAACTTTCTGAACGTGAAAAACCCAGCAGCGTTGCAAGTTCTTCACACATTCAAACTTGTGCGCCTGGCACCTACTACCCTACCCCGTTCAAAGGCACTTAAATCGTTTGTCTTTCCCATTCACCCTCTGAATGGCACACATACACAATCAATGTCTCAATTGTTTCAAGGCTTAAAAATGCTTATTTAACCTGTCTCCTTCCCTTTATCTACACTGATTGACGTGGATAACAGGTGACATAAATAAGGGATCATAGCTTACACCTGGTCAGTCTGTGTCATGGAATAAGCAGGTGTTCCTAATTTTTAGTAGAGTCTAGTCAGTTTGTTAGAGTTGGTTTTCATTGAATTTATGTAAATCACAATGTTGATCTGTTTTCAGTAAGATTTTCTATCATCATATACCATTCATACTTAGTGTATATATACTACTACACTGAACAAAAATTAAAATGTAACATGCAAAGTGTTGGTCCCAAGTTTCATGAGCTGAAATAAAATATCCCAGAAATTTTCCATACTCTCAAAAGGTTATTTCTTTCAAATTTTGGGCAGAAATTTGTGTACATCCCTGTTACTGAACATTTCTCCTTTGCCAAGATAATCCATCCACCTGACAGGTGTGGCATATCAAGAAGCTAAACAGAATGATCATTACACAGGTGCACCTTGTGCTGGGGACAATAAAATGCCACACTAAAATGTGCAGTTTTGTTACACAACACAGGAATGTCCACCAAAGCTGTTGCCAGACAATTTTATGTTAATTTCTCTACCATCAACCGCCTCCATGTCCTTTTAGACGTTGGGACCTCCACAACTGGCTTCTTCACCTGCAGGATCGTCTGAAACCAGCCACCCGGACAGCTGACAAAACTTTGTGTTTGCACAACCAAAGAATTTCTGCCAAAACAGTCAGAAACAGTCTCAGGGAAGCTCACCTGCGGGCTCGTCATCCTCACCAGGGTCTTGTCCTGATTGCAGTTCGGCGCCGTAACCGACTTCAGTGGGCAAAGGCTTACCTTCGATGACCACTGACAAACTGTGTTCTTCACAGATGAATCCTAGTTTCAACTGTAATGGACAGATGGCAGATGGCATGTATGGCGTTGTGTGTGCGAGAGGTTTGCTGATGTCAACGTTGTGAACAGAATGCCCCGTGGTGGTGGTGGGGTTATGGTACGGGCAGGCATAAGCTATGGACAAGGAACACGTTTGCTTTTCATCGATAGCAATTTGAGTGCACAGAGATACCGTGACTAAATCCTGAGGCCCATTGTCGTGCCATTCATCCGCCGCCATCACTTCATGTTTCAGCATGATAATGCACAACCCCATGTCGCAAGGATCTGTACACAATTCCTGGAAGCTGAAAATGTCCCAGTTCTTCCATGGTGTGCATACTTACCAGACATGTCACCCATTGAGCATGTTTGGGATTCTCTGGATCGATGTGTACGACAGTGTGTTCCAGTTCCCGACAATATCCAGCAACTTCGCAGAGCCATTGAAGACGAGTGGGACAACGTTCCATAGTCCACAATCAGCAGCCTGATCAATTCCATGTAAAAGGCATGTGTCACACTGCATGAGGCAAATGATGGTCACACCAGATACTGATGATTTTCTGATCCATACCCCTACCTTTTAAGGTATCCGTGACCAACAGATGCATATCTTTATTCCCAGTCATGTGAAATCCACAAGTTACTGCCTAATACATTTATTTCAATTGACAGATTTCCTTATATGAACTGTAACTGTGTAACATTTAAAAATGGTTGCATGTTGCCTTTATATTTTTGTTCAGTGTATGTATACTACGTTACATTCTATTCATAACATTTCTATAATCTGTTATTCTGTAAGAATACATAATGGCACTGTCTATGGGATAATGCTTTTTGGAAAAGACCCCATAGAATGCAAAATGTTCAACACAAGTTTGAATATTCCCACACATGAACAATTTGACTGAGCTAACAGTACATTATGTACATTTCATGCTGGTCTTGCTTGGATAGCCATGGCTGGTGAATGTGACTAAACTGTTGTTCACAAACCCTGAACAGATGCTCTGTAAGATCAGACTTGAGTGCAGCATCAAATTGCCTGTTGATTTGCACACAGGTCTAACACTAGACACACTGATTTGGGATGGTCCATAGTACTAGTGAGGGTCTAGTGAGGCCTAAGGCTTCACAGCATAGCACAGTTTGGTGAAGTCCTTGGTGTTCCTCTGGCTGTCAATCAGTACCAGGGGGTTCCTCTGATGGTTCTCAATGATGTGGGAAACACTGGTGAAACGCTGAGGGAATACATTAAGAGGTGTCAGGCCTATAGGTTAGCAATCAGACCATCAAAATTACATTCGTATCAGAATATTGTTATAGAGCAAGATGAGACGCCGTCTACCTCCTCTCCTTTCTTCTCCCTTCCAAGAGTGTACTGCTGCGATGCTTGGATGTAGCGTACTGGGATGTTGTAGACTCTACTGTTATAATACACCACTAAAGTGTATGGCTGCTGTCTGTCTTGACCAGAGCTCTTCCTTATTAGAAATGCCCCATCCTGACACAGAGAAGACACACAATACAGTCAGCTGGAGCATCGGTCTCTTTTGAATCAAATCCCCATTATTTTAGTTTATGAAAAACATACCAGTATATTTTTAAGACAGGGGTTCCCAAACGTTTTCATTCAGGCCCTCCTCCAGCATTGAGGAACATTCCGCGCCCACCCTGCGCGTGCATGCGTACCATGTCTATTTCAATGGGCACAAGCACGATACATGACACAAACTGTTCATGCACTTCTTGTTGGCGGAGAGAACATTTTGCTGGTTTAAGGCTTATTTCCTGCAATTGTACACATTTTGTCATGGGGTGCAGAGAACATTTAGCCGTTTTAAAACTAATTTTGTTGCAATTCTATACATTTTGCCATGTTTATTAATCTACATCGATGGGGCCACAGTGGAAAAGGTGAAAAGCGTCAAGTTCCTCAGTGTACACTTTGAAAAAAAAGGTGCTATCGATCTTAAAATGGTTCTTCAGCTGTCCCCATTGGAGAACCCTTGTTTGTTCAACTGTTTTGGGTTCCATATAGAACCCTATCCGCAAAAGGGTTTTACCTGGAACCAAAAAGGGTTCTCCTATGGGGACAGCCGTAGAAACCTTTTGGAACCCTTTTTTTCCCCACTGACAATCTGAAATGGTCCACCCACACAGACAGTGTGGTGAAGAAGGAACAACAGTGCCTCTTCAACCTCAGGAGGCTGGAGAAATTCAGCTTGGACCCTAAGACCCTCACAAACCTTTACAGATGCACCATTGAGAGCATCCTGTCGGGGCTGTATCACTGCCTGGTACAGCAACTGCACCGTCCGCAACCGCAGGGCTCTCCAGAGGGTGGTGCGGTTTGCCCAATGCATCACCGGGGGCACACTGTCTGCCCTCCAGGACAATGTGTCACAGGAAGGGGTGTCACAGGAAGGAAGGCCAAGAAGATCATCAAGGACCTCAGCCACCCAACCCACGGCCTGTTCACCCCACTACCATCCAGAAGGCGAGGTCAGTACAGGTGCATCAAAGCTGGGACGAGAGACTGAAAAACATCTTCAATCTCAAGGCAGTCAGACTGTTAAATAGTTACCACTACCCGGCCTCCGCCCAGTACCCTTCCCTCCCGTGCTTCACAGTTGGGATGGTGTTCTTCGGCTTGCAAGCCTCACCCTTTTTCCTCCAAACATAAAGATGGTCATTATGGCCAAACAGTTCTATTCTTGTTTTATTAGACCAGAGGACATTTCTCCCAAAAAGTATGATTTTTGTCCCCATGTGCATTTGCAAACCGTAGTCTGGCTTTTTTTTAAATGGCGGATTAGGAGCAATTGCTTCTTCCTTGCTGAGAGGCCTTTCAGGTTATGTCGATATAGGACTCGTTTTAGGAGACAGAATGAGTCTCCTTCTTGAGCGGTATGACTGCTGCGTGGTCCCATGGTGTTTATACTTGCGCATTATTGTTTATACAGATGAACGTGGTACCTTCAGTGCATTCAGACACCTTGACTTTTTCCACTTTATGTTACGTTATGGTAGAGTGGCCAGACAGAAGCCACTTCAGTAAAAGGCATAAGACGGCCCGCTTGGAATTTGATGAAACCAAGATTGAACTCTTTGGCCTGAATGCCAAGCGTCACGTCTGGAGGAAACCTGGCACCATCCCTACAGTGAGGAATGGTGGTGGCAGCATCATGCTGTGGGGAAACTGTCCAAATACAGGTGTGCCAAACTTGTATGGTCACATACCCAAGAAGACTCAAGGCTGTAATCACTGCCAAAGGTGCTTCAACAAAGTACTGAGTCAAGGATTTGAATGCTTATGTAAATGTGATATTTCAGTGTTTTATTTTTCATAAATCTGCAAAAATTCTAAAAACGTATTTTTGATTTGTCATTGTGGGGTATTGTGTGTAAATTGATGGGGATGTTACATTTAAAAAAAAAATCCATTTTAGAATAAGGATGTAACGTCAGTCGAGGGGTCTGAATACTTTCCGAATGCACATATATACTCTGGACTCGTCCTACTATTTCTACGTTTCTTAATTCTGTTATTTTCCTTTTTAGATTTGTGTGTATTGTTAGATATACTACTGCACTGTTGGCAATAACATCTGCTAAATATGTGTATGCGACCAATAACGTTATATTTTATTTTGATATTTGAGTAACTCAAAACACACAAAATCTAAAGGCTAAAAAACATAGCTAAAAACATTAGGTGACATGGGCTCATTGATCTGGACATTTCTGACAAGTTATAAACAGCTCTCTAAGGTATGCATTGACTGACATGTTAAGAGGAAGACTACCCAGTTTCGAAAGTGCATCTTGTGCATTCTACCATTACAACTTCAAGAGTAAGTCGAAAGCCGGACCGAGTTCCAAAAAGGGGGTGGGGCCCTGTGCCACCCCTGCCGACCCGTCCCACAGTTTGGGAACCACTGTCTTAAGACTATGTAATAATAAGAGTATGTTCATTTGTCCGTAATCATGTGAGTGTGACTCGCCTTATTTGAGCGAACCAAAGTATCCTCAGCTGTCTTACGGTCACAGGTGCTGGAATACCAGGGTTTCTTCAAGACATCTGCCCCCTAACAACAACAACAACAATACAGCAACAAGAGAGTGGCTCTGAAAATACAGCCTTTCCAGTCTCCACAAACGTAATATAGTGTATCCATCCATGCATCGTGTACCAGTATTTTGAGCTATATCATTGTATGTTATATAGTATATAAAATGGTGAAATTCAGGTCAGGTCTTTTTCACCTCTTCAGCATCCGTCAACTTTTTTTCAGCTGTGGGTACGGTTCCTCTGTCAGGTTCTGAGTATTAGAGAACAGTGAAGGGAAAAATTCAAAAAGTTAAATAATCATTGAATGTTGTGTGGACACAGCAGAGCCATTTACATAATACATACATTGTTTGCTATGTTGTTTCCAGTGGAGGCTGCCGAGAGGAGGACGGCTCATAGTAACGGCTGGAGTCAATGGAGCGGTATTAACCACATGGAAACCATATGTTTGATACCATTCCATTGACTGCATTCCAGCCTTCCTCCTCTCAGCAGCCTCCACTGGTTGTTTCACTTTCAGTGTCAAAGTTATGGTCATCTTTGGTATTTGGTATTATATTAGGATCCCCATTAGCTGTTGCAAAAGCAGCAGCTACTCTTCCTGGGGTCCACACGAAACATGAAACATGACATAATACAGAACATCAATAGACAAGAACAGCTCAAAGACAGAATTACATCAATTTTTTTGAAAAGGCACAAGTAGCCTACACATCAATGCATACACACAAACTATGTAGGTCAAATACCCACAAATTGTTTTTTGAAACCAGGTTTGCTGTTTATTTGAGCAATATGAGATGGAAGGAGGTTCTCTGCAATTATGCCTCTATATAATATTGTACGCTTTCTTGAATTTGTTCTGGATTTGGTGACTGAAAAGACCCCTGGTGGAATGTCTGGTGGGTTAAGTGTGTGTGTCAGAGCTGTGTGTCAGTTGACTATGCAAACAATTTGGGATTTTTAACACATTAATGTTTCTTACAAAAAGATGAAGTGATGCAGTCAGTCCCTCCTCAACTCTTAGCCAAGTGAGACCGGCATGCATAGTATTTATATTAGCACTCAGATTACAATGAAGAGCAAAACGTGCCGCTCTGTTCTGGTGCTGCAGCACCCTTTAGCACCCCTACTTCCCGCGGGTGATGGACACACGTCTCTCAGACCTGTACTTACTAGGAGAGGTAAACATCTGTGGCAGAGGAATCCTGCAGTAGAAAAAACAAGAATATACTGTAATTTGCCAGGGCACTGCGGTTTGAGTAAACATACGGTGCTGTGGTTACAAACAGCATTCCATCATTCCAAAATAATTGATATTGGCCTTGTCTGTGTTTGTGCTGCCTTGCAAACAGATCTGAGACTAGGCTGGAAAAGTGATATGTGCGTGCAAAATAGTGACTTCTTATGAGGTCATGGTGTTTCTTACTTGGCACGTTTGTATTCAGAGGGCTGGGGTGTGGTCGTGGGTTTCTGGGTACTGTGCCTCATGGCCAGTGCTGGGCCTGTCGAAAAGCAGACATAGCACTTACCTCCCTGTGTTACAGTAGCCTACTATTATGCAAGTGGAAGACTGCATAAAAAATGTACAACTTTACAATGTGAAATGGATTTTGGTAAATGCATTACATCTTTGAACATCCGATGAAAACAAATGAAGCTTTGATCCAATTGAGCACTCTAATATTTTAGGAGTAGTTACCTTCATTTTCCCTGGATGCAATATCCTGCCTCTGAAAAAATACAGACATGATCATCCTACATCATTTCCCATAACATTTTGAATTCCACTAGTTTTTTTCTCCAACAATATATTTGACAGGTGTCCTACCGGCCTTAAAGGTGGCTTCAATGGCTTCCTAAAAATAGAGAGGTTTATGTGAGTTAAGTAATACCTGGAACCAAACCTTTCCGGCACTCTTAATTGAACGAGCGGCCAGAAATTAACCGAAAATAAATTATACATGATTTTACGCGACACGTACGTCTCTCTGGGCATTGGTTTGGGAAGCACAGGCAGGGCCTTCTCAGCAGACTTTTTACTGCCACCTGGAAGAACAGAGATGACATACAAAACGTGCACACATACACAGTACTCATAGTATCTTACACTCTTAAGTAACACAATGCTCTTTTAAGAAGTATAAAACAGACGCTCTTTTAACTTCTATTCATTGTTCTGTACTGCATGTTGTGTTGTGTCTCATGTACGTGTAACTATATGTATGCTGCTTTCAGGGCTCACTTGAAAAAAAAGAGATGTACATTTCAAGGTGAATTATCAGGTTAAATGAAAGATGAATAAATATATAAATAATCATGGAAATAGCAGAGTAGTGTTGGCAATTGGGAATGAGATGGTTCCGTTTTGCGTTAAATACAAAACGTTGGCAATCCACTAGATGGCATGATAGGCCAAGTGAAGTAACTACCAATACAGTACTTCAAATATTTACAGGATCTGGAACAATGTTCTTTGTCAATAGTTGCTTGAAGTCTTTTGGAACTTGTTAGTGGCATATTATGGTTTGAACGTTTAGTCATTTGGGCAGGGTAGCCTAGTGGTTAGAGCGTTGGACTAGTAACCAAAGGTTGCAAGTTCAAATCTCCAAGCTGACAAGGTACAAATCTGTCGTTCTGCCCCTGAACAGGCAGTTAACCCACTGTTCCTAGGCTGTCATTGAAAATAAGAATTTGTTCTTAACTGACTTGCCTAGTAAAATAAAGGTTAAAAAAAAAAAAAAATTATGGTAGTATTATGGATGAATTACATACTTTCATCTGGATCGCACACTTCATATTCATCATCTATGGGCTCCTGGACCTGGATGACAATACATATAAACGTATATGATTCCCATGTTGATAATATTCAATGTTTTCTTTACTTTTCTATTATTATCTCGTCAAATAAACTATTTGTGGTCAGGTACAAAGCCTAGATTCTCTTTGGTACAGTAACACTTACTGGGTTGGGTGGACATGTCTTTAGGTGCATTCTACAGAGAGAAGATCAAATGTAAATGATTCATGTAAGTGTGACAAATGACACTGAAGGAAACAACCTTGTGTTTAGCGAATAGTTTATCTTGAAATGGTTATCATGCGTAAAATCATTTCCCCGGTCTCTTGAATAAGTTGTAGTAGTTATTTCGCACCTTGGGCTGGCTCTAGGGGGAAAACCCTGTGCAGGGACTTTGAGTGTGGAAGGTCTGTGAAAAGAAATATGTTAGAAATAAATAGTCATTTTGGTATCTCATCCATCATATTAAGCAATGAATATACACTGAGTTTACAAAACATTAAGAACACTGCTCTTTCCATGACATAGACGGATCAGGTGAATCCAGCTGAAAGCTATGATCCCTTATCGATGTCACTTGCTAAATCCACTTAAACCAGTGTAGATGAAGGGGAGGAGATCCGGTTTGTCAAGAACTGCAATGCTGCTGGGTTTGTCACGCTCAACAATTCCCCTGTGTATCAAGAATGGTCCACCACTCAAAGGACATCCAGACATCATGGCACAACCGTGGGAAGCATTGGAGTCAACATGGGCCAACATTCCTGTGGAACGCTTTCGCACCTTGTCATGTCCATACCCTGTCAAATTGAGGCTGTTATGAGGGCAAAAGCGGAGTGCAACTCAATATTAGGAAGGTGTTCCTAATGTTTGATATACTCAGTGTATCTTTACATATTTCCCTTAGAGGAAATGTTGATCCCCGTCTGAAAAGTGCTTACGATCCTTGAACCAAAACTGACCTGCTCACTGGGGCAGGAGAGTTTTCCTTAAGATAAAGAGAGAATGGGACACATCAAGCATATTCCTACAGTCATTGCGTAGTCATTAACTATACTATTAATTGTAACGTATTGGTTATCAAACCCACCTCAATGTCAGGAACTTCATACACATCTAAAAAAAAAAGAAAAAAAAGACTAAGCCTCAAAGTTAGGAATACAGGAGAGCCGGGTTCTAACCCAGTCGTTCACATTAAGCACAATACATTTATTAAACCCCCCAAAACAATGGCAAGAAAAAGTATGTGAACCCTTTGGAATTACCCGGATTTCTGCACTGCACCCGACCCGCCACAAGAGTCACTAGTGCACGATAGGACAAGGACATCCCTGTCGGCCAAACCCTCCCTTAACCCGGATGACGCTGGGCCAATTGTGTGGTGCCCCATGGGTCTCCCTGTCACTGCCGACTGCGACAGACCCTGGACATGAACCCAGAATATCTAGTGGCACAGCTTGCACTGCGATGCAGTGCCTTAGACCACTGCGCCACTCAGGAGGCCTTATCTAGACATTTTGCAAGGCTAAGGCTATCTGTCCACCAATTGAAGCTCAACAGAAATTGGGTGATGCAACATGATAACAACAAAAAACACAGAAGTAGATAAACAACAGAATGGCTTCAACAGAAGAAAATACTCATTCTGGAGTGGCCCAGTCAGAGTCCTGACCTCAACCCGATTGAGATTCTGAGACATGACCTCAAAAGAGTGGTTCACACCAGACATCCCAAGAATATTGCTGAACTGATACAGTTTTGTAAAGAGGAATGGTCCAAAATTCCTCCTGACCATATTGCAGGTCTGATCCACAACTACAGAAAATGTTTGGTTGAGGTTATTACTGCAAAAAGGAGGGTCAACCAGTTATTAAATCCAAGGGTTCACATACTTTTGCCACCCTGCACTGTGAATGGTTACAGTGTTTTCAATAAAGTGACTTAGATGAAGATCAGAAATCCAGGTAATTCCAAAGGATCTCATACTTTTTCATGCAACTGTATATCCAGTGCTCCTGCTGAGATGCAGTTACATACCTGGGCTATTTGAGCGCTCTGGCACAGTCTTAGACATCGAAGGACTGCTCTCTACTGGTTTGCCTCTTCCATGCATTGGACGGTCTGAAGGAAGTTTACATTTGTATTGTATGTTGACATTGGGGTGTCTTGGTAAGGTTTGTCTGACAGTGATTGGCAACAGATGAACATGTGCAGTGGGTTTCATGACACTTGTATGTTAAAGACAATTTAATTGACGCACATAGTGCACTTGGTCTTATTTCCAGTGCCAGATTTTTATTTTATTTTATTTCACCTTTATTTAACCAGGTAGGCTAGTTGAGAACAAGTTCTCATTTACAACTGTGACCTGGCCAAAAATAAAGCAAAGCAGTGTGTCACAAACAACAACAGAGAGTTACACATGGAATAAACAAACATACAGTCAATAATACAATAGAACATTTCTATATACAGTGTGTGCAAATGAGGTAAGATAAGGGAGGTAAGTCAATAAATAGGCCATAGTGGTGAAATAATTACAATATGGCAATTAAACACTGGAGTGATAGATGTGCAGAAGATGAATGTGCTAGTACTGGGGTGCAAAGGAGCAAAATAGATAAAATAAATAACAGTATGGGGATGGGTAGTTGGATGGCCTATTTACAGATAAGCTATGTACAGGTGCAGTGATCTGTAAGCTACTCTGACATCTGATGCTTAAAGTTAATGAGGGAGATATGAGTGTCCAGCTTCAGTGATTTTTGCAGTTCGTTCCAATCATTGGCAGCAGAGAACTGGAAGGAAAGGCGGCCAAAGTAGGAATTGGCTTTGGGAGTGACCAGTGAACTATACCTGCTGGAGCGCGTGCTACGGGTGGGTGGTGCTATGGTGACCAATGAGCTAAGATAAAGCAGGGCATTACCTAGAAAATACTTATAGATGACCTGGAGCCAGTGGGTTTGGTGGCGAATATGAAGTGAGGGCCAGCCAACGAGAGCGTACAGGTCGCAGTGGTGGGTAGTATATGGGGGTTTAGTGACAAAACGGATGGCACTGTGATAGACTGCATCCAATTGGCTGAATAGAGTGTTGGAGGCTATTTTGTAAATGACATCGCCGAACCCTGTGGCATCCCCATAGAGACTTCCAGAGGTCCGGACAACAGACCCTCCGATTTGACACACTGAACTCTATCTGAGAAGTAGTTGGTGAACCAGGCGAGGCAGTCATTTGAGAAACGAAGGCTATTGAGTCTGCCGATAAGAACTGGGTGATTGACGGAGTCGAAAGCCTTGGCCAGGTCAATGAATACAGCTGCACAGTATTGTCTCTTATCGATGGTGGTTATGATATTGTTTAGGACCTTGAGCGTGGCTGAGCTGCACCCATGACCAGCTCGGAAACCAGATTGCATAGCGGAGAAGGTACGGTGGGATTCGAAATGGTCAGTGATCTGTTTGTTAATTTGGCTTTCGAAGACCTTAGAAAGACAGGGTAGGATAGATATAGGCCTGTAGCAGTTTGGGTCTAGAGTGTCTCCCCCTTTGAAGAGGGGGATGACCGCAGCAGCTTTCCAATCTTTGGGGATCACAGACGATACGAAAGAGAGGTTGAACAAGCTAGTAATAGGAGTTGCAACAATTTTGGCAGATAATTTTAGAAAGAGAGGGTCTAGCCCAGCTGATTTGTAGTGGTCCAGATTTTGCAGCTCTTTCAGAACATCAGCTATCTGGATTTGGGTGAAGGAGAAATGGGGGAGGCTTGAGCAAAGTGGGGTTGCAGGGCTGTTGACCGTGGTAGGGGTAGCCAGGTGGAAAGCATGGCCAGCCGTATAAAAAATGCTTATTGAAATTCTCAATTATTGTGGATTTATCGGTGGTGACAGTGTTTCCTAGCCTCAGTGCAGTGGGCAGCTGGGGCGAGGTGCTCTTATTCTCCATGGACTTTACAGTGTCCCAGAACATTTTGGAGTTTGTGCTACAGGATGCAAATTCTGTTTGAAAAAGCTAGCCTTTGCTTTCCTAACTGCCTGTGTAGATTGGTTCCTGACTTCCCTGAACAGTTGCATATCGCGGGGACTATTCGATGCTATTGCAGTCCGCCACAGGATGTTTTTGTGCTGGTCAAGGGCAGTCAGGTTTGGAGTGAACCAAGGGCTATATCTGTTCCTGGTTCTACATTTTTTTAATGGGGCATGCTTATTTAAGATGGTGAGGAAAGCACTGTTAAAGAATAACCAGGCATCCTCTACTGACGGAATGAGGTCAATATCCTTCCAGGATACCCTGGCCAGGTCGATTAGAAAGGCCTGCTCATTGAAGTGTTTTAGTGAGCGTTTGAAAGTGATGAGGGGTGGTCGTTTCACCGCAGACCCATTATGGAACCAGGCAATAAGGCAGAGATCGCTGAGATCCTGGTTGAAGACAGCAGAGGTGTATGTGGAGGGCAGGTTGGATAGGATGATATCTATGAGGGTGCCCGTGTTTATGGATTTGAGGTTGTACCTGGTAGGTTCATTGATAATTTGTGTGAGATTGATGGCCGGAGTGTTAAAAACTCTAGGATAGGGGGCAGCATTTGGAATTTTGGATGAAAAGCATGCCCAAATTCAACTGCCTGCTACTCATCCCCAGAAGATAAGATTTGCGTATTATTAGTAGATTTGGATATAAAACACTCAGAAGTTTCTAAAACTTTGAATCATGTCTGTGAGTAACAGGCATATTCTGGGTTCATGTCCAGGGTCTGTCGCAGTCGGCAGTGACAGGGAGACCCATGGGGCACCACACAATTGGCCCAGCGTCATCCGGGTTAGGGGAGGGTTTGGCCGACAGGGATGTCCTTGTCCTATCGTGCACTAGTGACTCTTGTGGCGGGTCGGGTGCAGTGCAGAAATCCGGGTAATTCCAAAGGGTTCACATACCCTCTTTTCAATTAGTTTTCATTGGGAATCCAGATTTTAAGGGACTTGCTTGCAGTTCGCTTCCACTGGATGTCACCAGTCTTTAGAAATTGGTTGAGGTTATTCCTCTGTGTAATGAAGAATTAAGGCCATCTTGAACGAGGGTCACTTCATGTGTACTGTTTGATAGAGGCGAATGACCAGAAAGCATGCTTGAGTTTGTTTTCTTCCTGTATTGATCACAGAAGACCCCGTCTTCAATTTTATGGATTATTTACTTTATAAAAATACCTAAAGTTGTATTACAAAAGTAGTTTGAAATGTTTTGGCAAAATTTACAGGTAACGTTTGAGATATTTTGCAGTCACGTTGCACAAGTTGGAACCAGTGTTTTTCTGGATCAAACGCGCCAAATAAATGGACATTTTGGATATATATGGACGGAATTAATCGAACAAAAGGACCATTTGTGATGTTTATGGGACATATTGGAGTGCCAACAGAAGAAGCTCGTTAAATGTAAGGCATGATTTATATTTTTATTTCTGTGTTTTGTGTCGCGCCTGCAGGGTTGAAATGTTTTCTCTCTTTTGTTTACTTTGGTGCTATCCTCAGATAATAGCATCGTTTGCTTTCGCCGAAAAGCCTTTTTGAAATCTGACATGTTGGCTGGATTCACAACACATGTAGCTTTAATAAGGTATCTTACATGTGTGATTTCATGAAAGTTTGATTTTTATCAGAATTTATTTGAATTTGGCGCTCTGCATTTTCTCTGGCTTTTGGCCAAGTGGGACACTACCGTCCCACATATCCCAGAGAGGTTTAAGCATGTCCCAGTTTAGGTGTCCAGGGGGCTGAAGGTGGTCTATAGCAAGTGGCAACGGTGAGACTTGTTTCTGGAAAGCTCAAATTGTTTGGGCACAGACCTGGATAGTAAGACAGAACTCTGCAGTAGATTGAAACTCCGTCCCCTTCGGCAGTTCTATCTTGTCGGAAAATGTTATAGTTAGGAATGGAAATGTCAGGGTTTTGGTGGTCTTCCTAAACCAGGATTCAGGCATGGCTAGGACATTCGGGTTGACAGAGTGTGTTAAAGCAGTGAATAAAACAAACTTAGAGAGGAGGCTTCTGATGTTAACATGCATGAAACCAAGGCTTTTACAGTTACAGAAGTCAACAAATGAGAGCGCCTGGGGAATGGGAGTGGAGCTAGGCACTGCAGGGCCTGGATTAACCTCTACATCACCAGAGGGACAGAGGAGGAGTAGGATAAGGGTACGTCTAAAGGCTATAAGAACTGGTCGTCTAGTACATTCGGAATAGAGAGTAAAAGGAGCAGGTTTCTGGGCACGGTAGAATAGATTCAAAGCATAATGTATAGACCAAGGTATGGTAGGATGTGAGTACAGTGGAGGTAAACCTATGCATTGAGTGATGATGAGAGAGATATTGTCTCTAGAAACATTTCCTTTCGGGAAAGCTGACCACGACTCCATTTTGTTGATCCCTGCCTACAGACAGAAACTAAAACAAGAAGCTCCCGCGCTGAGGTCTGTTCAACGCTGGTCCGACCAATCTGATTCCACACTCCAAGACTGCTTCCATCACGTGGACTGGGATATGTTTCGTATTGCGTCAGACAACAACATTGACGAATATGCTGATTCGGTGAGCGAGTTCATTAGAACGTGCGTTGAAGATGTCGTTCCCATAGCAACGATTTAAACCTTCCCAAACCAGAAACCGTGGATTGATGGCAGCATTCGCGTGAAACTGAAAGCGCGAACCACTGCTTTTAATCAGGGCAAGGTGACCGGAAACATGACGGAATACAAACAGTGTAACTATTCCCTCCGCAAGGCTATCAAACAAGCTAAGCGTCAGTATAGAGACAAAGTAGAATCTCAATTCAACGGCTCAGACACAAGACGTATGTGGCAGGGTCTACAGTCAATCACGGATTGCTCCCTGGCAGACTAAATAACTTTTTTGCCCGCTTTGAGGACAATACAGTGCCACTGACATGGCCCGCAACTAAAACATGCGGACTCTCCTTCACTGCAGCCGACGTGAGGAAAACATTTAAACGTGTCAACCCTCGCAAGGCTGCAGGCCCAGACGGCATCTCCAGCCGCGCCCTCAGAGCATGCGCAGACCAGCTGGCTGGTGTGTTTACGGACATATTCAATCAATCCCTATCCCAGTCTGTTGTTCCCACATGCTTCAAGAGGGCCACCATTGTTCCTGTTCCCAAGAAAGCTAAGGTAACTGAGCTAAACGACTACCGCCCCGTAGCACTCACTTCCGTCATCATGAAGTGCTTTGAGAGACTAGTCAAGGACCATATCACCTCCACCCTACCTGACACCCTAGACCCACTCCAATTTGCTTACCGCCCAAATAGGTCCACAGACGATGCAATCTCAACCACACTGCACACTGCCCTAACCCATCTGGACAAGAGGAATACTTATGTGAGAATGCTGTTCATCGACTACAACTCGGCATTTAACACCATAGTGCCCTCCAAGCTCGTCATCAAGCTCGAGACCCTGGGTCTCGACCCCGTCCTGTGCAACTGGGTACTGGACTTCCTGACGGGCCGCCCCCAGGTGGTGAGGGTAGGCAACAACATCTCCACCCCACTGATCCTCAACACTGGGGCCCCACAAGGGTGCGTTCTGAGCCCTCTCCTGTACTCCCTGTTCACCCACGACTGCATGGCCACGCACGCCTCCAACTCAATCATCAAGTTTGCGGACGACACAACAGTGGTAGGCTTGATTACCAACAACGACGAGACGGCCTACAGGGAGGAGGTGAGGGCCCTCGGAGTGTGGTGTCAGGAAAATAACCTCACACTCAACGTCAACAAAACTAAGGAGATGATTGTGGACTTCAGGAAACAGCAGAGGGAACACCCCCCTATCCACATCGATGGAACAGTAGTGGAGAGGGTAGTAAGTTTTAAGTTCCTCGGCGTACACATCACAGACAAACTGAATTGGTCCACCCACACAGACAGCATCGTGAAGAAGGCGCAGCAGTGCCTCTTCAACCTTAGGAGGCTGAAGAAATTCGGCTTGTCACCAAAAGCACTCACAAACTTCTACAGATGCACAATCGAGAGCATCCTGTCGGGCTGTATCACCGCCTGGTACGGCAACTGCTCCGCCCACAACCGTAAGGCTCTCCAGAGGGTTGTGAGGTCTGCACAACGCATCACGGGGGCAAACTACCTGCCCTCCAGGACACCTACACCACCCGATGTCACAGGAAGGCCATAAAGATCATCAAGGACAACAACCACCCGAGCCACTGCCTGTTCACCCCGCTATCATCCAGAAGGCGAGGTCAGTACAGGTGCATCAAAGCTGGGACCGAGAGTCTGAAAAACAGCTTCTATCTCAAGGCCATCAGACTGTTAAACAGCCACCACTAACATTGAGTGGCTGCTGCCAACACACTGACTCAACTCCAGCCACTTTAATAATGGGAATTGATGGGAAATGATGTAAAATATATCACTAGCCACTTTAAACAATGCTACCTAATATAATGTTACATACCCTACATTATTCATCTCATATGTATACATATATACTGTACTCTATATCATCTACTGCATCCTTATGTAATACATGTATCACTAGCCACTTTAACTATGCCACTTTGTTTACATACTCATCTCATATGTATATACTGCACTCAATACCATCTACTGTATCTTGCCTATGCCGCTCTGTACCATCACTCATTCATATATCTTTATGTACATATTCTTTATCCCCTTACGCTTGTGTCTATAAGGTAGTAGTTTTGGAATTGTTAGCTAGATTACTTGTTGGTTATTACTGCATTGTCGGAACTAGAAGCACAAGCATTTCGCTACACTCGCATTAACATCTGCTAACCATGTGTATGTGACAAATAAAATTTGATTTGATTTGAGATGAGGTCACCGCATGTGTGGGAGGTGGAACTAAAGGGATTCATTTATTGGAATAACTTACTAGCAGGAGGTTCCTCTGTGGGGTCTATATAGTTGTCTTCATCATCACTTTTTGGGATGACGTAGTCTTCCTGAAGAGAGCAGATCATACAATGTGTCAAGAAAAATATGAGGCAAAGAATCTGTCAATATGCTGTCATAAATGTACAGAAACCAACAAGAATAAGAATTATTATTATTTTGCCTAATAGCTACACAGTACCTCATTGTCGTCCTGCTGGTTGGGTTTGGGGGGAAGTGATGGTGATGGTCTGGTGAGTTTTGGTAGGCAGATGGGCTTCCTGGGTGGGTGGGTTGGCCTGTCACGGCAGCTGTCTGAAAGAAAAAAAAAGAAGCAAAGTCAGAAACAGGACGTCAGTATTTGCATAACGCAACAACACACTGTCTTTGTGGCACTCTGTGTCTGTCACAGTCCACTGACTAGTGGCTTTCATCAACACAAAGATCTATGAGTGGTGCCTCAACAAGGCGAGTGAGTGTGAGTGAGTATGTGTGTGCGTGCGTGCCCGCATGGATGTGCACGCACGTGTGTGGCAGGGTGGAAGAGTTCTCACCTACGTAGTCCCCCCTGGGGAAGCAGGCAGACGAGGTGGTGGTGTTGAAGACACTCTGACTGGGAGGAGGCTCATAGCTATCATCCTGCTCCCCTTGAGGTTCCTCATAAGTGTCACTATCCTGCAACATCATAATAGTGTTAAGGCGTTCAGCCCCACAGCTTTGTGTGATGGAAAGCTTCTGACAGAAGTCAAATGACTGCGGAAAACAATGTCAAACAAAGATTATTTTAGAAGCATTTTAATATGGTAGGTTTTTAGAATCAGTAAGGCATGTGGATTGAACTCACAAACTCATTTTCAGACCACTGTTCACCATCCAAGTCATCACCTGTATAGAGAAGTATCGAAAAAGGGCCCCGTATGATGCAAAGTCATTGGAAATTACAATATTGGGAAGACATGCATGATAGCTTCCGAATCATATTCTGAACATATTAGCCAAAAATACTGCTGGCCAATCTCACTATTATATACAATACTTCAAGGGCCACATTGTGAGACTAGAAGAAAGGTCTTACCTTGATAGTCCCTTACAGGTACTTTTGGAGCGGATTTGTTTTTAAATCTGCAGTACAGAAAGACCAGTTAGGAGTTGAAGTCAAAAGTTTTAGAAACAAGGATGGACTTGACCAAGAGTGTAACTTCTTTTAGACCTTATACTTTGGGCCTGAAGAGTGACTGTACACATCAAAGGTACCCCTCTCAGTTATGTGTAGTATCGCAACCTGCTCATTCTGAAACCTATGTACTTTTTTCCCATCTATCTATCACACTAAATACCTTCATGTGTTGTGCCAGTGGATGGTCCCTTTTCAAGAAAGGAAAGTGAGAGAAGAGCCATCTGTCCTTCTGCTTGTCTATTTTCAGCTTGGAGGACTACTTATGTTTTTCTAATAGTTGAAGAAAGAGGAATAACCAACTTTCACCACAAAAAAAAACATTGAAGAAAATATAACTGCGAGCAGCAAATGAACAAGGTTCACAGAGGGACAGAAACGGACACAAGATCAGTTAGATGACAAAGCAAGCACTCAATCATGTAGGAACCACCTACCCTTATGTGCAATCATGAGTCTTACGTACAAAATCTGGATTGAATCTGATGTATGGTTCACGAGAAGAAGATGATTTTGTGCATTAGTGTTAAATATGAGTTGTTAATAGTGTCCTTGTTTTTTGAGCTATCAATACCAAATTCAAATCAAATCAAATTGTATTCGTCACATGCACTGAATGTAACAGGTGTGGTCCTTACAGTGTTATGCTTACTCACAAGCCCTTAACCACCAATGCAGTTTTATCCAAGAAAAGTGTTAAGATAAACAAACAAAAATTAAAGACTGCAGTAAAATTAACAGTAACGAGGCTATACACAGGGGGTACCCGTATAGAGTCAATGTGCGGGGACACAGGTTTGTCGAAGTAATATGTAATACGTATGTAGAGTTAAAGTGACTATGCATAGATAATAAAAAGAGAGTAGCAGCAGCATATAATGCAACAGCAAATAGTCTGGGTAGCCATTTGATTAGCTCCGGTACCGCTTGCCGTGCGGTAGCAGAGAGAACAGTCTATGACTAGGGTGGCTGGAGTCTTTGACAATTTTTAGGGCCTTCCTCTGACATCGTCTGGTATAGAGGTCCTGGATGGCAGGAAGCTTGGCCCCAGTGATGCCATTCCAGACAGTAATGCAACTAGTCAGGATGCTAATGATGGTGCAGCTGTATAACTTTGAGGATCTGAGGAACCATGCCAAATCTTTTCTGTCTCCTGAGGGGGAATAGGCTTTGTCGTGCCCTCTTCACGGCTGTCTTGGTGCGTTTGGACCATGATAATTTGTTGGTGAAATGGAGACCAAGGAACTTGAAGCTCTCAACCTGCTCCACTACAGCCCTGTCGATGAGAATGGGGGCATGCTTGGTCCTCCTTTTCCTGTAGTCCACAATCATCTCCTTTGTCTTGATCACGTTGAGGGAGAGGTTGTTATCCTGACCCCACATGGCCAGGTCTCTGACCTCGTCCCTATTGGCTGTCTCATCGTTGTCGGTGTTCAGGCCTACCACTGTTGTGTCATTGGCAAACTTAATGATGGTGTAGGAGTTGTGCCTGTCCATGCATTCATGAGTGAGCAGGGAGTACAGGAGGGCACTGAGCACGCACTCTTGATGGGTCCCCGTGTGAGGATCAGCGTGCCGGATATGTTGTTACCTACCCTTACCATCTGGGGTCTGGCCCTTCAGGAAATCCAGGATCCAGTTGCAGAGGGAGGTGTTTAGTCCCAGGGCCCTTAGCTTAGTAATGAGCTTTGAGGGCACAATGATGTTGAATGCTGAGCTGTAGTCAATGAATAGCATTCTCACATAGGTGTTCCTTTTTTCCAGGTGGGAAAGGGCAGTGTGGAATGCAATAGAGATGGCATCATCTGTGGATCTGTTGGACGCAATGCCAATTGGAGTGGGTCTAGGGTTTCTGGGATAATGGTGTTGATGTGAGCCGTGACCAGCCTTTCAAAGCACTTCATGGCTACAGACGTGAGTGCTACGGGTTGATAGTAGTTTATGCAAGTTACCTTAGTATTCTTGGGCACACTATGGTGGTCTGCTTGAAACATGTTGGTACATGTACAGACAGGTTGAAAATGTCAGTGAAGACACTTGCCAGTTGGTCAGCGCATGCTCGGAGTACACGTCCTGGTAATCCGTCTGGCCCTGCGGCTTTGTGAATGTTGAAGGTCTTACTCACATTGGCTATGGAGAGAGAGTGACCACACAGTCGTCCGGAACAGCTCTCACGCATGCTTCAGTGTTGCTTGCCTCGAAGCGAGCATAGAAGTAATTTAGCTCGTCTGGTAGGCTTGGGTCACTGGGCAGCTCATGGCTGTGCTTCCCTTTGTAGTCTGTAATAGTTTGCAAGCCCTGTCACATCTGACGAGCTTCGGAGCTGGTGTAGTACTCAGTCCTGTATTGACAATTTGCCTTTTTGATTGTTCGTAAGAGGACATAGCAGGATTTCTTATGAGCTCCGCTCCTTGAAAGCGGCAGATCTACCCTTTAGCTCAGTGCGGATGTTGCCTGTAATCCATGGCTTCTGGTTGGGGTATGTACAGTCACTGTGGGGACAATGTCATCAATGAACTTATTGACGAAACTATTGACTGATGTGGTGTACTCCTCAATGTCATCGGAAGAATCCCAGAACATGTGCCAGTCTGTGCTAGCAAAACTGTCCTGTAGCTTAGCATCTGCGTCATCTGACCACTTCTTTATTGACCGAGTCACTGGTGCTTCCTGCTTAAGTTTTAGCTTGTAAGCAGGAATCGGGAGGATATAATCATGGTCAGATTTGCCAAATGGAGGGCGAGGCAGAGCTTTGTACTCGTCTCTGTGTGTGGAGTAAAGGTGGTCTAGTGTTTTTTTCCCCTCTGGTTGCACATTTCACATGCTGATAGAAATGAGGCAAAACAGATTTATGTTTCCCTGCATGAAAGTCCCGGCCACTAAGAGTGCCGCCTCTGGATTAGCTTTTTCCTGTTTGCTTTTTGCCATATACAGCTCATTGAGTTTGGTCTTAGTGCCAGCATCGGTTTGCGGTGGTAAATAGACAGCTACGAATAATATTTTGGTAAATTGGTAAATAGTGTGGTCTACAGCTTATCATGAGATACTCTACCTCATGTGAGCAAAACCTTGAGGCTTCCTTACTAATAGATTTTGTGCACCAGCTGTCATTTACAAAATATACACACCGCCACCCCTTGTCTTACCGGAGGCAGCTGTTCTATCTTGCCGATGCAGCGTAAAACCCACCAGCTGTATGTTATTCACGTCACCGTTCAGCCACAACTCAGTGAAACATAGGATATTACAGTTTTTAATATCCCGTTGGTAGGATATACGTGATCGTAGTTCATCTATTTTGTTATCCAATGATTTTACGACTGGACTATAGGACTGATAGTAAAGGCAGATTACCCACTCACCGTCGGATCCTTACAAGGCACCCCTACCTACATCCCAGATATCTTCATCTCTTTCTCCTGCGAATGATGGGGATGAGGGCCCTGTCGGGTGTCTGAAGTAAATCCTTCACGTCCGACTCGTTAAAGAAAAAATCTTCTTCCAGTACGAAGTAAGTAATCGCTGTCCTGATATCTAGAAGCTCTTTTCGGTCATAAGAGACGGTGGCAGTAACATTATGTACAAAATAAGTCACAAATAACGCGAAAAAACACACACAATAGCACAATTGGTTTGGGGGACCGTAAAACGTCAGCCATCTTGTCTGACACCATTATATTGTTCAGTGTGGTTCATTTTAGGGATGTCCATGATAGCGTCCATTCAAGTTGATAGGCAACTGTAGAGTGGAATTACAGTGGTTTTAATGGACACATAAAATATTTTTGATTTGTAAATAATAACTCAAGACATCTTTTGACCAATCCCTTAGCTTTTCTCAAACTAAGTTAAGACATGTACCATGGGCCTACATTCTTCTACATTTGGTGATATTTGGTCCTATGGTTCATGAGAAGAAGCATATTAGGTATGGTGTGGCCATCTTTGAATGCATCAGCATGATTTTATCAACTCTTTAGGGACTATTGTGATGAGTCCAAAGAACATATTTGATTGATTTTGAATGATTATTTTAATAATTAGCGTTACATAGACAAACAAGTTAATTGCTAATAGTTTCCTTTTTTTTTTAGATTTCAATGCCAAACTTAACATGGTTCATCATGTATTTGATTAACCCAAATTCGGTGTTATTTGGACTTATGATGCATGAGTAGAAGTTTTTCAAAAGTAAAAAAACAATCAAATCTAATTGTATTGTATTGGTCACATACACATGGTTAGCAGATGTTATTTCGAAATGCTTGTGCTTCTAGTTCCGACAGTGCAGCAATATCTAACAAGTAATCTGACAATTCCACAACAACTACCTAATACACACCAATCTAAGTATAGGAATGGAATTTGAAAATATACATATAAATATATGGATGAGCAATGACAGAGTGGCATAGGCAAGATACAATAGATGGTATAAAATACAGTATATACATATGAGATGAGTAATGCAAGATATGTAAACATTATTAAAGTGGCATTACTAACAAAATGATCTAAGAATAACAATAGGTTTTTGCAGCGTCGCTGTGCTGTGAACCCCTAATTATACCATGTGAGCGCACTGCACTCTCAGCTGAACTGAGATGTAGGTAGTTCCAATACACTACACATCTCTGTTCTTGTTCCCACCTATAGAGCTGCAACATGGGCTGGACTCTCATTCCTCTATACTGCGTTTCAGATAAATGCCTACCGCTCCATTCAGTGTAGTGTATGGAAAATATTGAACTATGGGGCACAACTGGTGTCCCTGCTAACTTGTGGGTCACAGAGAATAGTGTTGAGTAATGCTCTCTGTGCATGGAGTGTGTCAAACATTCATTTTAATAGACTGACCTTCTCAGCCTGTTCAGGATACTGCCATCATTCTTCTTGATATCCTGGACCATCTTCTGAAGCTGGCTGGAAGACACATTTAAAGCTTCTCATTAAAGTTGTCCTAACATATTCAACAAAAACCATGTAATGTTCATGAACGTAATACAGGACATAACTATTAACACAATTTGGAAGTAATAACAGGCGCTAGACAAAAAATGTTATAGCTCAATCATGTATGTTAACACTAGAATATGGCGTAGTCTAAATATATGGCCCCGGCCGAGTTTATTGCAGGCTGCGGAACACTGAAAATATGTTACCTTCAACATGGAATAAAACTTTTTCAGAGTCAACTTTCCATGTTGGCTATAGCACTTGGAGGTGAAGGTTAACTGTAGTTCTGAGTCAAGTACACACCCGCACACACTAGAACTTACTCACTGTAGCCTACATGCAATTACAGATTGAGAGCATGAGGGAGACGAGTGTGAGACAGGTGTAATTACAGGAACATCCACATTAGTCAGCCTTCTCTTACCACATTCCCTCTCCCTTTCAAATGTTGCATCACTAGCACTTCAAAAAAATGTATGTAACAGCCACCCAGCTCCTTCATAAAATAAAATACTATACAATAAACCCATTTTTACTGTTTAACTTCATCTAGATGCAACATTTGATAAAAAAATAAAATAAATTGTCGCCTACAATAAGCTATTGTTGGCTATTCTTTTGAGCATGGCAGAAAATAATTGAACATATGTACAGTGTTATAAATGGTTGGCACTTTGTGCATATAATTATACTATATATTTACTGTATGCATTTTTTTTTACTTGCCAGTTGCCACTAAGTCATCATAACCATTGAATTTAGGTTGTTCTGATCACAAAGGTTAACCATTAAACATCTTTCCCAGTTTTACAAATACATTGCCCAACATAGAAATATGGGTATCTCTTACCGAAGTCTTACAGTTGCAGGAGCTGTGAACTTGTTAAATGTATCCATATATTAATCAGGCAATTGACCAGAGAGGCCAACTTCTGCGTCTAGCTACTATCCAGCTCAATGTCTGCGTTGTGAATGAATTCACTGGCATTGGCTGCCTGCCTAAGATTACTCTACTGAACAAGTCATGCAGCAATCAGTGATCATAGCGGAGGGGAAAAAATAACACCTCTGCAAGAACAATCACTTCTCCTTTCCATTCCATGAGTTTGACCACAATATTTTGCAGTATTTTGTTGTGGGTGAAACTCTCCTTGAAATTTCTTTCTTCTTCATGATCAATTTGACCACAACGCTATTTCCCGTAATGCTTCCAAATGAGTTTCACATAACCCAGGGCCGGCTCTAGCCTTTTGGGGGTCCTAAGTGAGATTTGGATTGCCCCCTGTTACGGATACAAGTATTCTGTGTGTGTATTTATTTTCTCTCCCGTCTCCCCTCTTCACAGGTGGCAATCATCATTCCCCAATCAGTCATCAATCAGTCTCTAATCAGAAGACACACCTCCTCCTGTTTCCATTACCCAATCACATCCCCTTTCCCTTGGTTTAAAAACCCATTCAGTTGTTTCCTCTGGAGTGCCATCTCTCTGTCATGCAATCTCTCTGTCATGCAATCTCTCTGTTGATCTCTTGTTTGGGTTATGTCTACATGTCACTTTGTCCCCACATGTGAGTATTGTTATGGGGTGTGACTGTTTGTTTGTTGGTGGGAAAAGGGGGTACCAAGAAAAGTCGCCCATGGGCATACACTACCCGTAGGTAAACTTAGTCTAAATACACTAGTTAGATTTGGGTGGACCACTCACTGTATTTTTGGTTAGTTAGCTGTATTGAAGTAGTCTAGCTTAGGAGTGTTTTTGGATATTTGTTTCTTTCCTTGGGTCCAGCTCAGCACCTCTTCCTGCCCCCCTTTTACCGTGTGTTTAGAAATAAACCCTGAGTGTTTGATGGTAACTTTTAGTTGTCTGGTTTTTGTTCTCACTGTTACTTTGTCACTATACTTTGCATGAGTTATGTTACGGGTCTCGTTACCATCCCCCCCCCCTAGACTGCCGGGCCAAAGAGACTTCATAACATAAATTATGCACCTTGTGGCAAGCGCATATCACCCAGAGTCTCAGGGTGCACTTGAACGATGGCATCAGACACTGAAGTCTATGCTACGTAAAGATTGGGATGAGGGAGTTCCTCTAGTTTTGTTTGCTGCTCGTGAAACTGCAGGAGTCCCTAAGGTTCAGTCTGGCTGAACTAGTGTTTGGTCACACAGTGAGAGGACAGATGCAAGTTCTTAAAGAACAGTTTTTGTCCCAAGAGTTGTGTACAGGAGATGAGAATGTGTTGGACTATGTTAGTCGCTTTCATGAGCGCCTACACCAAGCCTGTGCTCTAGCAAAGGAAGCTCTGTTCCTCAGAGGAGTATGAAAAGACACTATGATAAAGAGGCTGTTTCTCGTCCACTACAGCCAGGTGACCAAGTACTGGTGTTATTGCCTGTTCTAGGATCTTCACTGTCAGTTTGTTTCTCTGGTTCTTATTTCATTGAAAGAAATGAAGTGAAACTGATTATGTGCTTCAAACTCCTGATAGAAGACGTCAATCTCGTGTGAGTATGCGCCACGTTAACATGTTGAAAGCATACCACACCCGACCCATCACCCAGTTAGATAGTTCAGAAACAGCGGAAGGTACTGCTGTCTCTTCTGCTTCTGCTGCTATGATAGAGGACTGTCATATTGTTGATGGAGATGGCTTGGAGTTGCGCAATACTCAGCAGCAGTGCATTAGATTGCCCAACTCTGAAATGCTGCTGTCTCTCCAATCAGGTCTGGTTCATTTAACGGATGGACAGGCCGATATTGTGAGGCTGCTACAGTTTTCCATGTCTCTTTTAATGACGTTCCTACTCGCACAAACGTGTTGGAACATGACATTAATGTTGGATATGCTGCCCCTATCAAGCAACACCCATATCGTATCAATGCTTCCAAGAGGAAGATAATGAGGGATGAAGTGAAATATTTGTTGGAGAATGACCTGGCTATGCCAAGTTCATGCCCTTGGAGTTCTCCTTGCATTCTGGTTCCTAAACCTGATGGTACGTCCAGGTTATGTACGGATTATCGAAGGGTAAATTCTGTCACAATGCCAGATTCGTTTCTGTTACCCAGACTGGACGACTGTATTGACACTTGATGCTGCCACTTATGTAACTAAGTTGGACCTCTTTAAAAGGTTACTGGCAGGTTCCATTAACCTCACGTGCTTCTGAGGTTTCTGCCTTTGTAACCCCAGACAACTTCCTACAGTACTCAGTCATGGCTTTTGGGATGCGTAATGCACCAGCCACTTTCCAACGACTGGTTAACTCTGTATTAGCTGGCATTCCCAATTGTAGTGCATACCTTGATGATCTAGTAATTTATTCGTCTGAGTGGTCAGATCATGTTGATTCTCTAAGGGTAGTATGTGAACATTTGGCAGCTGCTTCTCTAACCCTGAACTTGGCAAAGTGCGAGTTAGGTAACAGCCTTCCCAATCTCTGAAAGAGGTCGGCCATGTACAGGTGCGCCCTGTTGATGCCAAGGTCTTGGCTATAACTGCATTCCCTGCACCTACCACCAGACGAGAGCTACGCCGCTTTTTAGGGATGGTTGGCTACTACCGTAGTTTCTGTAAAAATGTCTCTGCTGTAGTTGCTCCATTGACCGATTTTGCTCAGTTCGGCTAGATCATTTGTGTGGTCCCCTGATTTGTAAGGGAGCTTTTGAATCTGCTAAAGGACTCTTATGTAATACCCCTGTACTTGCTGCTCTGGATTTTGAACAACCGTTTAAACTTGAGTTAGATGCTAGTGCCAGAGGTGCTGGTGCTGTTCTACTGCAGCAGGAAAAGAGTGGAGTGGATCATCCTGTTGTTTTTCTCGTAAGTTTAAAAAATGTCAAATTATACAACTATTGTTTTGTTATCTCTACAACACTTAAGTTTATATTGGTTCCATTGCCCTACCATTGATTGTGTATATACTGCCGGATGTACTTTATTTGTTTTTTAAAATATATTTTTTAAATTTTTCGTGGTATCCAATTGTTGTCTCATCGCTACAACTCTCGGAAGAGACGACAGTTGAGAGTCATGTGTCCTCCGATACACAACCCAACCTAGCCGCACTGCTTCTTAACACAGCGCGCATCCAACCCAGAAGCCAGCCTCACCAATGTGTCGGAGGAAACACAGTGCACCTGGCGACCTTGGTTAGCTGGTTAGCGTGCACTGCGCTCAGCCCACCACAGGAGTCGCTGGTGCGCGATGAGACAAGGATATCCCTACCGGCCAAGCCCTCCCTAACGACTCTAGGCCAATTGTGCGTTGCCCCACAGCTGGTTACGTCAGAGCCTGGGTGCAAACCCAGGGTCTCTGGTGGCACAGCTGGCGCTGCAGTACAGCGCCCTTAACCACTGCGCCACCCAGGAGGCAGAATAAAAAAGGTTCTGAAAATGTGTTGGCAGATGCTGTCTCGTGTAAAAACAAGTATTTATGTATGTTTTGTAAATACTGTGGTCGCAATCCTCCCTAGGGTTGCTCTTTTAAGGGTGGGAGTGTTAAGGATACAAGTATTCTATGTGTTTTATCTCCTTCTCCCCTCACAGGTTTTTTATTTATTTATTTCACCTTTATTTAACCAGGTAGGCTAGTTGAGAACAAGTTCTCATTTGAAACTGCGACCTGGCCAAGATAAAGCATAGCAGTGTGAACAGACAACACAGAGTTAGCTGTATTGAAGTAGTCTAGTTTAGGAGTGTTTTTGGATATTTGTTTCTTTCCTTGGGTCCAGCTCAGCCCCTCTTCCTGCCCCCCTTTTACCGTGTGTTTAGAAATAAACCCTGAGTGTTTGATGGTAACTTTTAGTTGTCTGTGGTTTTTGTTCTCACTGTTACTTTGTCACTATACTTTGCATGAGTTATGTTACGGGTCTTGTTCCCACCCCCCCTAGACTGCTGGGCCAAAGGGACTTTGTAACACCCCCCCCTAAAATGTAATCAAAACACCGCGGGCAGGATTGGTCTGATTTAGAGGCTGGTGTGGGAGGGATTTTGGGATTTGTAAGGGCTGGCTTACAACTTACTTTTTGAAAGTTGTAATAGTAGAATGCACGAGGTGCGATTTCAAAATTGGGTCGTGCATCATTAGTTTTCCTCTTCATGTCAGTCATTGCATACCTTAGAGCTATTTTTATTAGCTAGGTTTTTTCGGCCATATATTTGGTCATGTCTGAGTCACTCAGATATTACATGGAGAAACATTAGACATGACAAAGGTTGACTAAAATGGCAATGTATAGAATTGCAAGAGTTCCCCAATGCAGGACGGGGGGCTTGTGTGAAGTACCACGAGTGCCCGCAGAGTTATCTTATCTGTGCGTCTAGGTTTATTATCAGAGGGAGTGAATATGATGCCTTTTCTGTGTCATTGGGACTGACAGGACAACATTCCCACCACACAACTTGGCAGTTTATAAAGGGAAATATCGCCCCCTGCTGTGAACAGCCTCTGATCAGCCAGCACAGTAAACAGAGGGTAGCCTTCACTGACATGAGTTTAGAATTTTCTGAGGAACTGTGGTGAAACAACTGCAATTTCTCAATAGATGGAAACACCCAATGGTTGCTAAAATACTGAGTGAACATTCTCTGAAGCCACTATTTGAAAGTTGTAATAAATTGCCTGAATCTTTTACTGTGCAATGCTCAGGCTGTTGGATATTAGGGAATATTTTCAATAAGGGTTCTAGTCAGGGTTCCAGCATTGTTATTAGGCCCAATTTGCAGTGGAACATATGTGTGATTAAACTTTCAAATTACATGGGTTGGATTGAATTTATTTTGGGCAACAAAATGCACAATATGCACCCAGAGGACATCACTACAGTGACACACTGTAGGCTACTGTATCAATGATCAAAGTAAAATGGCTCACGTTCCTATTTTCAGGGGTTTGAATTGTTAGACTGTTCTGTTTCTATTTGTGTGGTAATGTGTCCTGTCAACTTGCAAGGCAACACATGTGATAATATGAACGGTGAACCTGTTCGGGACCTCTTTGACCCACTAGCCTCAAGTCTACCCATATGAGCAGAAATGTGTCATAGGCTATAGTACACTAGTGTTACTCATAAGAAAGTCTGGTTTATGGTTTACATACCTTGTCAGTTGACTCATGTCGCTTATTCAGTAGAGTAGCTATATCTGGAACTCTGGTTAGTTTGCCAGGAAGTGTATTGACAATAGTAACTACAGTATTTTAACACTAGCAGACCTGATCAGAAGGGGAACCCATTTTACATGTCCCTCTAAAGCTCTGGCTCCCTAATAATCCACATGTTTCTTCATCAGATGTCAAACAAAACCAAACAGTGGAAACACTGAAACAAGGCAAGGAAATCATGAGCATGTGTGAGGCTCAATTCTGGAATAGCTTATGCAACTTCCTATTTGCAAAAGTTTATGATTAACTACATGAAAACGGGAACTCATAAGGAAAGAGTTCACAAATCTATCAGCCTACTAAAATAGACTGAACATTTCCCCCTCGCAGGGCGCACCTACACACATACACATGCACACGCACACCCACACCTGCTTTGCAGTGCTCTCTTGGTACTCACCTCAAAGGCCTCAGCTATCTGCTGTGTTCACATGAGGGAAGAAAACAAGAGGAGGACAGAGAGAGTGTGAGGGAAGAGAGAACAGAGAAATAGAGGGTTACTCACGGCTGGTGGATGAGGCTGAACCTGCTCATATCACTGTCAGACATATTCTGTTAAAGTAAAAGAAGCAGAAAAATACAAGAGAATTATATGTTTGTTTTTACAAATCTGTGTGTACTGTAACTGAATGGTTCTTTATGTTGGGTTTTGCAAAATAACATTACAATCTGTAATTCAGTTTTGCACCACATGTTGCGCCGGTTATGAAATGTATCACTTCGTAGCTTACACCAGATGGCAGCATGACGCTAAAACAGCCAAAAGCCTTTGAAGCATGCCTGCTTTTTAATAGGAAATTGATTGTTACTTTATGGCCCTACTTGTGTACCCTTGATCCGGTGCAGATTACACTCAATCTTATTTTGTCCCTAATTTGTTTACTAAATATGTCATTCCAGTGCCCTGTGATATTACCTTTGAAAAAATGACAATAATGTCTCTGTCTACTCACATCCCTCAATAAATTGTATTTTCATGGTTCTCTTTGAAGGGAAGCAGTTGCCCTGAATTCCAGAGTAAAATTACACAAAAATATAAAATGTGCTCTAAATCATGGTAAATTATGTATTTCTCTCTTCATTCATAATTGATTGCTTCAGGGTCCTCCTTTGGTCTCACTTGCTCTCCTTTCTTGTTACCCCTTGCTTGTATTAGGTTGAATTGATTTTCAGCATAATGAACTTTAGTACGCAGGTTCATGATTGAATCATCTGTAAATCAGTCAGATTCCTTAATATGAGAGGCATCACCTTCCTCACAGAGAAACAGACCCCCACACACATGAAGGTGCACACTTGATCATTTCACTCACTTATAGGAGGAAAAGCGTCTCCACCTAAATTCAGGCTTAACTTTTTGACACTGAATAAAATATCAAATATTTCGCCTGAGTGCCTTTGCATATGCTGCTCCCAGATTGAATTATTTATGGCAAGTTTCTCCCGGTGTTTGAATGAAACACAATAGGCCCTATGCCCTGAAACCACTCCTGCATATTGAAGACCAGCAGTCCCCTCTACAGAAGACACTAGAGCTTCTGCACTCCGCAGGACCTCAAAGCTCCTATTCTAACTAGGTTTTGAAGACTTGTTTGAAATCTAAATCAGCTCGAGGAAAGAGAGAGCGGTGGAACCACAGTCTGACCCAGCCTGCCCTCCACCTAAAATCAACATAGCAACGCAACGTTTTTCATTTAGCACTCTGCCAAGGAAATACGGGAGGATCTCAGACCTCAATGATAGTGTTGTTAACTCCCTCTGTTACAAGACACTTGCCTTCTCTCCAACCACATCTCCCGTGCCTCACATACTAAAATACCCCTCTGCTGAGTGAAGTAAGGCACTCCACATCATCACCATATAAAGTGCATGGAGGAATGTTGAACCGCTACAGCTTCAAACACCATCCAGGACTTGCTACTACCCACACATGATGTGGAAAGACGGACCCTCTGCCGTCCTGCCCTCGGTTGTGCCTGTGGAGATATGATAATAAGTCATATGGGAAACATGAGAGAAAAGACCGGCTCACTTTCTGAGAGCTGCATGCACAGCCAACCATAATATGTCAATATGTCATATTATGTTTAAGGCTATAAATACCACATGAATATGCAAATCCATCTAAAAAGCACCCGCAGCACCTACACAGGCTGACATACAGAGGTCATGCAGCACGGCAAGAGCAGGTCCTCTCTGCCCTTCTATGCAAAACCAAAAAGTGCTGTATTTGTACTGATATTGGAACCCTTATTGGTGCTCTATAGAACCTTTTTTAATGGTTCTTTAAAGAACCTTAGGAAAATGTTTTCCATAGCACCATAAAGGCTCCATTTAGAACCCTATGAGCATGGTTCATTATATAACCTTAAACAATGGTTTCTTTTTCGCACCAAAAAGGGAAAAGCTGTCAATATGAGCCAAAGAATCCTTATTTGGAACTATATAGAACAATTTTTTTACTTAAAAGTTGCTACACACTTTTAAGTGTGCACGCTAGCAACATGGACACGAGTCTTTCTATAAATAATGGGGCCAATGTGTGACATTGGGATACACATTTCAAAACAGTTTGAAACAAAAATGATTTTTTTAATGCAGTTCCACATGTGTACTTTTGAGGAATAAAAGTGAATAAATGCAAATTGGCTCATAACTCCACCTATACAGCAACATAGGCCTAGGACTATACATCCTTTAAGCAGGGTTTATACAGACATTGGCAAGTCAAATTCAAGGACTTTCAGGGAATCTTTCATGCGCTTAATTGTAGTTTTCAAGGACCTCAATGTTATACAATTGTTTGTATAATTTATAGAATTGAAACGTACAGGGCCTAATATAGAACACCCCCCCCACTACCACAAAACATCATGCAAAAAGTATAAAAGAAAAAGTAGGCCATTACCACTTTAAAAATAATTCAATTATTATGGCATTCTAAAATATGTGAGAATAATGTGGACATTGCCTGACTAAATAGATTGGATACATGCAGACAACACATAATAAACCCATGAATAGCAGTAGCCTTAATCTCACCATTGCTGTTTTACAATGAGAAAGTTAGCAAGTATGACTTTAAAAAAATAAAGAAAAAAATAAAGAAAAAATGTTCACAAAATTTGGCCACTGGGCCTTTGCTAGGCATGTATCAGTAGATTGCAAATGTTTTCAGCATTGCTTTTTCAATCTTATTTATTATTTTGCGTGCATGCGCCCGACTGCCACAATTGTGCGCCACCTGATGCTTCTCTTGGTCACTGCCGGGATTTGCACTGTTTACAATAACAGGGTCAAGCATTGTCACAATAGCAGTAGAGAATCATCTTGAACACGATCTAGTTCCAAAGCTAGTTTAGGGTTTTTTTAAGTCTCTAACTGAATGGGAGAACGGATGCTAGGGCAGTGACTGGGAACAATGTGTCTGTCTCATTTTGAGTTTAATCCTCAAAGCTCCAGAGCTTGAATATGGCAAGTTGGCATTGCAGAGAGTGCTGCAAACTATGAAGCTTGGGGTTACGCAAGTCTTAGCTGAACCCAGGTGTTCTGACTAGATCAATAAATGCTATATCAATCAATACATGTAGGTCTATGTTTTAGATCTGGTCTGGTAACCCACACATCAAAAGCGAATCCTTTGAAACATGAATGACTTTGATTGATTCACCTTGAAATCCCCATTGACCTTATTTGGGGGAGTTAAAACTAGTTTGGAGGCATAGACGGACAACTTGAAAGTTAATGTTCAGTTTATCAAAATCCCTCGTAGGTAGTACTGCTGTGGTATCCTACCTCCAAATGAAAGCTGTGCAGGGTCACTGAATAATGCATTGAAAACTAGATACAGTAGCAAAGCTCACATAAATAAAAACCCTTAGACGACAAGAACTCCTTAGTCATTGCCGTGGCGAATGACTTTGCAGCATGTTACCTAGATCAGGCCCACCACCTAGACAAGCGACTCGCCCAGAATGCAGAACGCGTGAATAAATCGTTCACACCTTCGAACAGGTAAATCCTTCACTAACCGTGATTATAGGCTACACCTTAACGGTACCGCACACTTTACATTACAATAGCCAATACTTAACTTGTGGATGAAAACCAAAGGCATCGTTTGTATAAACATTAGTGTTTCTCATATCAAATGAAAACACAGGAGAAACCAAATAAAGAGGCCCACCGAGAAGCTTGTTCAACAGCGGTGGTGAGTAGGCCTAGTTGGTGATACCAAACAAAAGACCAAATGGTAAATATTTAGTTCTAGCTAATTGATAATGGTAACCAGACTCTGGCGTTGGTGTTCACTCAATGTAGGGACTAGCGATAGCAAGTAGCAAGAAATGTTTGTACAAAACAATTGTCTGTTAATGTGGGGAGAAATGGAGGGAAATGTTCCACAGTGTTACTACTTCCTGTAGCGATGTGGTATTCTCAAAGTGGAAGTTGATTTGATGCCTCACTATTTATGTCATTCTGGGAAGTAAAGGTGGCGATTAAAATAAAAAAATAAAAAAATTGGTCACTTCCTGTAAACTTTCACCTGACTCTGTCAACTTGACTGTTGCTTTACCCTGTCTCATACGCTCAGCATACTGCTGGAAAATTCATTATGTCCATTATGCATTTCGAAAGGATTGGAAGTTTTTGTCTTGCAAATCTCATGTTTACCAACGATGTTGCAAACCTGTCAGATTTTGTCTCCCCTAAATGAACAATACCAGTTAATTAAGGATTTAGGATTTAGTGAGAATGGATAAATAATGTCCACTAATTTCAGCAACCTATGGCTGAAATTAGCATTAGGACATTTTAATTATTGCACTCCTTTCAAGGCCATAATTGCCATAGGAATTTGAAGGGAATTTAGAGTCCAAGTCTATTGTCTACTCTTACATCATTAGGACACCACACTAAATTTGGCCAAATGCAAAAAGTTATTATGTACCTGTTGATGTCGAATCATGTGGGTTTGCTGTGGTTTGGTGATAAAATGTTGCGGTAGTATTGGAAGTAGTATTCAGGTAGTATTGAGATGTCAAGAGAGAGAGTGTATAACAAAATAACGTACCATAAACCTCTGTCCGTTAATCCTCATTCTTTCAACAGTTGCAGCACATTCTCGCATTTGTTTCTGAAAAACAGTATGACATACATCCTAATGATCAACGCATCATTTGCTGTGGTTTGGTGAATACTTTCAGTTGCTTACAATAATGTAGTTGTTCTTTGCTCATTGGTGTAACTAGCAGTACCTTCCCAAAATAAACACACACACACAGTTCCTTGGAGACGCCAAGGAAAGAATTTCTCCTCCCACTCACCTGGCGCAGTAAGCTGGCCACCTGAGCTGAACTCCAGTCCTCACACTGCTCCCTGGTCGGCAAGTTCATCACTGTCACCACCAAAGGGAGCTCTGAAGTCCAGGCTCTGATAGAAAGTGATGGACTGACCTCTCTCTCACACCATGACTCCACTACAGAACTCAAGTCCCACATCAGGAAGTGGACAAGGAGGAGGAGGGGAGGTCATCTCTCACTGGGGCAGGCCATTCTCTCTCTCACTCTCTATCTCTCCCTCTTTCTCTCTCTCGTGCTCTTAAAAAAAAGTCATATTTCTGAAACAAATGTCCCTTAATCTGCAGGGAGAAAATGGGAAATAAAAACTTCCTCAAAGTCAAAGTGAGATATTACATTTGAAAGGGGACTTTCATTGACTACATGACACTATTGCATGACAACGTTCTCCTTTTTTTACGGATGAGGCTGACCTCATTTATATTTAGTCAACCTGTATGTGTCTAAAACTGTCATGTTTCACTTCAACAGAAACTTGATAACGACAGCCCACTCCGCGTCTGACACCACAGCCCTTGTCACCAAACGCCAAAAGCACTCTCCAATCTCCATTACATTTGACAACAACAACCTTGCTGTTTTTTGCTGAACAATCAGTCATTTTTAATACAGCTGGGGGGAAAAACGAATACATGTCTTTTAGTGAGACAATTATGTAGGGAGGAGGAGGAGGAGGAGGAGGAGGGGGGGGGGCTTAGTGTTGTAACATCTCCAATATATAATACACATAAAAATGAAATGAAATAATTGATTCAGGTCATATAATTGAATTTACCAGCATCTTCATCGTGAGTCAGATGAGAACGGAGAGTAATCGTTGAAATCTGATAGGAGCTGGTTGTGAACTGTGAGTGTGCCCGGCTGAGTCTTTGCGTGTGTATGTGTGTTTCATCAGATCACACCGTTGGACTTGGGCCAGCACGGCACACAGCTGAGTGATCAGGAGGGAAGCGTGCGGACAATTAGACAAAGCCTGGCCTGTGACACTACTTAACCCTCAAGCATCAGGCTAATGAGAGTTGTAATGTGGCTGAATACATTCCGCCAGGCATACAGGCTGTTGGCCCCATCGGTGGGTTCACTCTGATCAAGGCATGCTTGCTTAAGGGAAACGTTAGACACTGCTGGTTCACCACATGCCTTGACATCCGCTGGTGTGTTTCATGTATTTTGTTTAGAGCTCTTTACAGTCAGATATTATTATGTGACAACCAGTGGTGTAAAGTACTGAATTAAAAAATCTTGAAAGTACTACTTAAGTTGTTTACTTGGGTATCTGTACTTTACTTTACTATTTACATTTATGACCACTTATACATTTTCCCGTACAACCCAAAGTACTCCTTACATTTTGAATGCTTAGCAGAACAGAACAATTGTGAAATTCACAAATTTATCAAGTGGTCATCCCTACTGCCGATGTTCTGGCGGACTCACTAAACACAAATGCATCTTTTGTAAACAATGTCTGAGTGTTGGAGTGTGCCCCTGGCTATCCGTACATTTTAAAATCAAGAACAAGGTGCCGTCCACTGCTTAATATGAGGAATTTGAAATGATTTATACTATGACTTCAACTTTTGATACCTAAGTATATGTTAGCAATTAAATTTACTTTTGATGTTTAAGTATATTTAAAACCAAATACTTTTAGACATTTACTCAAGTAGTGTTTTTCTTTTTCACTTTTACTTGAGTAACTTTCTATTAAGGAATCTATACTTTTACTAAAAAATGACAATTGGGTACTTTTTCCAGCACTGGTGGTAACAGATACCGTAATATATGCTATTGCACAAACACTATATATACAAAAGTATGTGGACACCCCTTCACGACCAGGAATACGACTTTCCTAAAGCAGATCCTCTGTTCGGTCCACCACTCAGGATGGATCTAATTCCAGTAGCAGACCTAAAACAACGAGGCTGCAGAAGGTGCAGACAGAGAGGCCTTCTGGTCAGGCTCCATAGATGTGCACATCACTCACCGCTCCCGAGTATACTACTACTTCACTGGATTCTATGTAAACTGCAAACTATATATTACGAGGCTGCATTTATTGTAGCTGGGGATTTGAACAAATCAAATCTGAGAAAAAGGCTACCTAAATTCTATCAGCATATTGATTGCACGACACGCAGGGCTAATACCTCGACCACTGCTACGCTAACTTCCGCGATGCATACAAAGCCCTCCCTCTGGCAAATCTGACCATGACGCCATCTTGCTCGTTCCGTCTTATAGGCAGAAACTCAAACAGGATGTACCAGTGACGAGAACCATTCAACGCTGGTCTGACCAATCGGAAGCCACGCTTCAAGATTATTTTGATCACAAGGACTGGAACATTGACCTATATGCTGACTCGGTGAGTATAACGAAGTGCATTGGAGATGTTGTACCCACTGTGACTATTAAAACCTACACTAACCAGAAACTGTGGATGGATGGTGGCATTCACGCAAAACTGAAAGCGCGATCCACCGCATTTTACCATGGAAAGAGGTCTGGAAATATGGCTGAATATAAACAGTGTAGTTATTCCCTCCCCAAGGCAGTCGAACAAGCGAAATGCCGGTACAGGAACAAGGTGGAGTCGCAATTCAACGACTCAGACACGACATCACGGACTACTAAAACAAAAACAGCCACATCACTGACACCAACGTCACGCTGAACACCTTCTTTGAGGATAATATAGTGCCACTGTCGCAGCTCGCTAACAAAGTCTGCGCCCCCCTCCCTCCTTCTCCAAGGCCGACGTCAGTAAAACATTTTTAACTCGTTAACCCTCGTAGGCTGCTGGCCCAGACGGCATCTTTAGCCGCGTCCTCAGAGCATGCGCAGACCAGCTGCCTGGTGTGTTTACAGACATATTTGATCACTCCCTATCCCAGTCTGTTGTCCCCACATGCTTCAAATGGCCACCATTGTTCCTGTACCCAAGAAGGCAAAGTTAACTGAACTAAATGACTATCGCCCCATAGCACTCACTTATGTCATCATTAAGTGCTTTGACAGGCTAGTCAAGGATCATATCACCGCCACCTTACAAGCCACCCTAGAACCACTTCAGTTTGCATACCGCCCCAACAGGTCCACATTTGACGCAATCACCATCACACTGGACGCGTCATCAGCACAAGAACTGTTCATCGGGAGCTTCATGAAATGTGTTTCCATGTATGAGCAGCCTCACACAAGCCTAAGATCACCATACGCAATGCCAAGCGTCAGCTGGAGTGGTGTAAAGCTTGCCGCCATTGGATTCTGGAGCAGTGGAAATGCATTGTCTGGCGTGATGAGTAACGCTTTACTATCTGGCAGTCCGACAGACGAATCTGGTTTTGGCGCATGCCATGAGAATGCTATCTGCCAGAATGCATAGTACCGTCTCTAAAGTTTGGTGGAGGAGGAATAATGGTCTGTGGCTATTTTTCATGGGTCGGGCTAGGCCCCTTAGTTCCCTTAGAAACGTTTACGCTACAGCATACAATGACTTTCTAGACAATTCTGTCCTTTCAACTTTGTTGAAACAGTTTGGGGAAGGCCCTTTCCTGTTTCAGCATGACACTGCCCACGTGCACAAAGCGAGGTCCATACAGAAGTAGTTTGTGGAGGTCGGTGTGGAAGAACTTGACTGGCCTGCACAGAGCCCTGACCTCAACCCCATCGAACACCTTTGGGATGAATTGGAATGCCGACTGCAAGCCAGGCCTAATCGCCAAACATCAGTGCCTGACCTCACGAATGCTCTTCTGGCTGAAAGTCCCTGCAGCAATGTTCCAACACCTAGTGGAAAGCCTTCCAAGAAGAGTGGAGGCTGCTTTAGCAACAAAGGGAGGACCAACTCCATATTAATTCTCATGATTTTGGAATGAGATCTTTGACTAGCAGGTGTCCATGTACTTTTGGCAATGTAGTGTATTTACAATATTGCAAATCAGTAAAGTACGTATGTAACGCGTTACTGTGAACGTTTGAAATGAAAACGAAATTAAACATTGCCCCTAAAATAAATTCTAAAACTGTGTTTTTCCCTGTTTTTATCTCAATATCAAATCATTTCTGGGTAACAATTGAATACCTTACCGTGATTGTTATCTGTTAATAAGATGGTCAAAAGGAAGAAAAAATTGGTTTCTTATGAAAGAGCAATTTCACAACAAGAATTTTTCTAGAACTGTCTGGAAATAGTCTGAGTGGAAAACTGAAAACTAGCTGTTCTTGTCAGAGAGGTGTGGAACTCTCTTTCTTATTAGTCTATTAACTAATTTACCGCCTGGTGATGTCGCAGACCAAAACTCCATCCCACCAAAACAGGCTGAAATTTCAGGCGGTCTTTTCAAACAGCACTTACACTAAAAGGGCATTATCATCATTTTCACAATTTCAGAGTATTATTCCAACCTCACAGTGTGGAAACCACAGGAGGCTGCAGAGAGGACGGCTCATAATTCATAATAATGGCCGGAACGGAGCCAATGGAATGGCATCAAACACATGAAAACCATGTGTTTGATGTATTTGATACCAGCCATTACCACGAGCCCATTCTCCCCAATTAAGGTGCCAATCAAATCAAATCACATTTTATTTATCACAAACACATGGTTAGCAGATGTTAATGCGAGTGAAGGAAAATGCTTGTGCTTCTAGTTCCGACAATGCAGTAATATCCAACGAGTAATCTAACCTAACAATTTCACAACAACTTCCTTATACACACAAGTGTAAAGGAATTAATGAAATCCCATTGTATTAGTCACATGCGCCGAATACAACAGGTATTCAAGTGACTATGCATAGATGACAACAGAGAGTAGCAGTGGTGTAAAGAGGGGGTGAGACTCTACCTACATGTACATACTACCTCAAATAACCGGTGCCCCCGCACATTGACTCTGTATCGGTACCATGTATATAGTCTTGCTATTGTTACTTCACTGCTGCTCTTTAATTACTTGTTACTTTTATCTCTTATTCTTATCTGTATTTTTTTTAAACTGCATTGTTAGTTATGGGCTCGTAAGTAAGCATTTCACTGTTGTATTCGGCGCATGTGACTAATACATTTTGAATTGATTTGAAATATGGATGAGCGATGGCCGAACGGCATAGGCAAGGTGCAATAGATGGTACATAATAAAGTATGTACATATAATATGAGTAATGTAAGATATGTAAACATTATTAAAGTGGCATCATTTAAAGTGGCATTGTTTAAAGTGGCTAGTGATTGGGTCTCATGTAGGCAGCAGCCTACAGATATAATCTGTTTTTCAGTCTCTCGGTCCCAGCTTTGATGCACCAGGCAGTGGCTTGGGTGGTTGTTGTCCTTGATGTTCTTTTTGGCCTTCCTGTGACATCAGGTGCTGTAGGTGTCATGGAGGGCAGGTAGTTTGCCCCCGGTGATGCGTTGTGCAGACCTCACCATCCTCTGGAGAGCTTTGCGGTTGAGGGTGGTGCAGTTGCTGTACCAGGCTGTGATACAGCCCAACAGGATGCTCTCGATTGTACATCTGTAAAAGTTTGTAAAGGTTTTGGGTGACAAGCCAAATTTATTCAGCCTCCTGAGGTTGAAGAGGCGCTGTTGCACCTTCTTCACCACACTGTCTGTGTGGGTGGACCATTTCAGTTTGGCTGTGATGTGTACACAGAGGAACTTAAAACTTTCCACCTCCTCCACTGCTGTCCCTTCGATGTGGATAGGGGGGTGCTCCTTCTGCTGTTTCCTGAAGTCCACGATCATCCCCATTGTTTTGTTGGCATTGAGTGAGAGGTTGATTTCCTGACACCACACTCCGAGTTGTTGGTGATCAAGCCCACTACTGTTGTGTCATCTGCAAACTTGATGATTGAGTTGGAGGCGTGCATGGCTACGCAGTCGTGGATGAACAGGGAGTACATGAGAGGGCTGAGAGCACACACCCTTGTGGGGTCCGAGTGTTGAGGGTCAGCGAAGTGGAGATGTTGTTTCTTACCTTATCCACCTGGGGGCGGCCCGTCAGAAAGTCCAGGACCTAGTTGCACAGGGCGGGGTTGAGATCCATGGCCTCCAGCTTGATGATGAGCTTGGAGGGTACTATAGTGTTGAATGCTGAGCTGTAGTCAACGCACAGCATCGTCTGTGGACTTGTTGGGGCGGTATGACAACTGAAGTGGGTCTAGGGTGGCTGGTAAGGTGGAGGTGATATAATCCTTGACTAGTCTCTCAAAGCACTTCATGATAACAGAAGTGAGTGCTACGTGGCGATAGTCATTTAGTTCAGTTAAGTTTGCCTTCTTGGGTACAGGAAAAATGGTGTCCATCTTGAAGCATGTGGGGACAGCAGACTGGGATAGGGCGCAATTGAATATGTCCGTAAACACACTAGCCAGCTGGTCTCCGAAAGCTCTGAGGACGCGGATAAAGATGCTGTCTGGGCCAGCAGCCTTGCGAGTGTTAACACGCTTAAATGTTTTACTAACGTTGGCCACGGAGAAGTGGGGGGGGGACAGTCCTTGTCAGTCGGCCGTGACGGTGGCACTGTATAATCGTCCGTCTTTCTGTTGGAAAGTTCGTCTGCCCTCTCTCTCTCTTCCGTGGTTAGAATGGATACTTCAGAGTCCCATTCAGAAATGTTCTTATAGAATAGATGTTATGGTGGTTGTCGGTCCTTGCATTCACGGGTACATAATTTCTTGTAATTAGTATTGAAGAGTAGCTCTAATTATGTCGGATCGATAGTCTCAGAGTTTAACCACGTGGTATGGTTAAAAGATTCAGCAACCATTACAACCTTAGCTCCCTCGATTGTCGAGGTACGTATGGTCTCTACTCAAACCTTAGCTCCGTCTGTGATCGAGGTACTGGTCTACTGGGAAATTCCCAAGGTGGGAGTTATATCCAGAACAGTAGGAATGGGCTGTCCCATTACGCCAGATCAATTTCTGTGCTCATTGGGCGGGCCTATGACTTAGTTAAACTCCGAAGGGAATTGGAGTTTCCTTCATTAAACAGTTTAAAATCGCATTACATAATTTCACAAATAGTTTAATCTTTACTCATTCATTTTATACAACAATTAGAGACAACTGAGAATCTTGTATAAACAGAGTTATGGTAATGTGGCTGTATTGTCTCTCATGAGTGTCGCAAACATTAAACGAAATGGACCGGTCGTAGCTGGATTCTCCCCCAACCGTGTACACATTCTCCAAAACATGGACATTGTTCAGTTCTCAAGCTCTATGATGAGAGGTTCCTTTGTTCTCCTGTTACACCTTCTCTCTATACTGCCTGGCCATGAGGAGAGAGACTTCTCTAGGAATTTATGACCTGCGATATCAGAGCCTGGGTGTAGGGGGAAGAGAGAGGTGGTGAGAGAGAGAGGGGGATGGTACTCGCTATCCCCAAAGAGGGCCACGTCATGACATCGGATTTGCTGAAGGGAGGGCGGGGGAGGGCTTTGTATGCATCAAGGAAGTTAGAGTAGCAGTGATCAAGTGTCTTACACCCGCGCATAGTTCAATCAATATGGTGAATTTTTCTTTTGTTATGCCCCGATATGTTTCAACTGTTTCTTGTGTTTGTCTCCACCCCCTCCAAGTGTAGCTTATTTTCCCCAGTGTATTTATCCCTGTGTTTCCTGTCTCTCTGTGCCAGTTTGTCTTGTATGTTTTTTAAATCAACCAGCGTGTTTTCCTGTGCTCCTGCTTTCTATTTCTCTTTTGCTAGTCCTCCCGGTTTTGACCCTTGCCTGTTTTCTGGACTCCATTCCCGCCTCCCTGACCATTCTGCCTGCCCTGACCTCGAGCCTGCCTGCCACTCTGTACCTCCTGGACCCTGAACTGGTTTTGACCTTTTGCTTGTCCACGACCATTCTCTTGCCTACCCCCTTTGGATTGTTAATAAATATCAAAGACTCTAACCATCTGCCTCCTGTGTCTGCATCTGGGTCTCGTCTTGTGCCCTGATAGCTTTGTTAAAATCCCCAGCTACAATAAATACAGCTTCAGGATATATGGTTTCCAGTTTACATAGAGTCCAGTGAAGTTCCTTGAGGGCCGTCTTGGTGTCTGCTTGAGGGGGAATGTACACAGAAGTGACGATAACTGATGATAATTCTCTTGGGAGATAATATGGCCAACAATGGATTGTAAGAAATTCTAGGTTGGGTGAGCAGAAGGACTTGAGTTCCTGTATGTTGTTATGATTACACCATGAGTCGTTAATCATGAAGCATACACCCCCGCTCTTCCTCTTCCCAGAGAGGAGTTTATCTCCACAGTTTTTATGAGCGTAAAGTCATAACATTCAACAAAAAAATCACGACAGCTGTGATGGAAATAGGAAGTTTTGGTTTTGGTTTTATAAATGCTGACAGATCATTTGTTCATTTGACATGGTGGGATCTTTTTGTGTCCGTAAAATGAATTATGCGAGAAATGGCGGTGGAAATTCCTTAATGCACAAATATTAATATAATAACGATCAAAGTAAATTTGGAGTCGCGATGATATGGTGTGGAGTCCCACTACAACTCAGGAGACCATACAGTTTATTAGGCTACAGATTAAATAAATTATGAGGGACTTCACTAGGTGGTGAAAGTGCAGGGTGATCTTAATGCTCATTTCCAATAAATATTGATGGCCTTGTCCTGGGGACACAATGCTTGACTGCCGTTTGAAAAATAAACATAATAATATTTGACAAATGATCCATAATAATCTCATGTAGACTAGCCTACCCAAACAGCCTGATCTTCTGCTGGTTGAGCATGGTGCTTGCAACGCCAGGATAGTGTGTTAGATTCCTGGGACCACCAGTAGGTAAAATGTATAAACGCGTGACTGTAAATCGCTTTGGATTAAAGCGTCTGCTAAATGGCATATATTAGTATCTGCGAGCTGTTGGCTAGAATGCACATTTGCTGTTTAACGCAACAGTTTTTGTGACAAAACTAGCTGAAAATGCGATGGAAAAACATTGAACTTTAGATTTGTAATTTGGGACATGAAAACTTGAGCAAAAAAGTACATTTTGTGTGCACTAATTTATCAAGTCCGCTTGATGGAAACCCACCCAAGGTGAAACATTTTTCAAACATTTGCAAGGAAATCTGTCCACAATTGGATGGAATCCTAGCTAGTGTCTACAAAAAAAGCTCAATCCAGACTAGACTTTTGAAGCAAGTTTGGATTGCACTTTTGAAGGACGTTTGGATATTTTAATCTATGTGACAAAATCCCTTGCATGTTCTAGAGCAGCGTCGTGGCTAGCGTGGTGAGCTATGCCATTGTATTCTGGAAAGGGAACTTAGCCAAGGAGGACTTCAATAAGCTCGAAAAAATCATCAAGAAAGCCAGTGCTACAATTGGCTGCAGTCTGGAATCAATGCAGGACATGTTCATAAAAAGGCTGAGAGAAAAGGCACACATGATTATGGACAATGACACACACCCACTCCACAGCACTGTAATGGAGCACAGGAGGAGCTTCAGTTAGCAGGCTGACAAAGCCACGAGGCTTTTGGGTAAGCTTTTGTAATTATTAACTGATTCATGTATTCTTAATGTGAATGTTGCTGTTTCTTGTTTCCCCAAGGTAGGATAGACAACAACATTTCTGACCTCCTTTTAATCAGACTCTACTACTAAGACGCAGGTGCCTTCATATGTGTCTTATGTGTTTCTTATCATGCGTTTGTCATTGATACGTGTCTTGTCCTTATTGACGATGCTGAGTGATTAAACAATTTTCCAAGTTGGGATCAATAAAGTCATATTCTACTCTCTACACCCTCAATTTGGACAAAATAGTCCTAATCATTGACCGATGGGCCATGGCATACCTACCTACACGAGTGCAAATCTTCTGTATAAGGTATCTCAAGGGGATGGCTGACCAGGAATCCCATGTGAAGCTGTAAGCTAATTAAGTGTTGGAGCAGATGGTGGAAGCGTGGTCTGGACATAATGAGATGCAGGGATGAGGAGGTGGACTGGACGTTGTGGTTGGACAGCTGTGGGGGTCTTGTGAGGTGACCAGTATCCCAGCAGTCCCCTGGAGCAAGGTTTTGCTCTAACCTGCAGTCCAGAATCCTGATTAACAATAATCTAAATGCAACTTTTTCTGGCCCAGATTCATTATTATTATAATTTTTTCAGGGGATAGATCAGCTTCAATAGTGCAGATAGATTGTAGATTCCAATCCCCCATATATATATTATATATATATATTTTATATTTTATATATATATATATTCCCGTCTATCTCTTAACGCCATCCATTTTTAATTTCTATCTGCCATATATTTTTCAACTGTGCTGTGATGTTTCACAAAAGTTTCATTAGTGTTGATTACATGGCTTTGCTTTTCCTCTCTGGACTCTATGTGGACTAACTTTCGATCCATTCAATGTGGATTCATGAAGTCTCTCTAATACTGAACGTTTTATCTGTTGATTTATTTTAACCATTGAGGTATCCTTGGTTGAACTCCATTCACTGTCATTTTTGGATTTTGGCAGTTGATCTCTGCTTAATAAAACCCTAATCATAAACACCTGTTGCTTTGCCAGAGGTTTCCTGTCAGCCAGCCAGCCTCTCAGAGACCTCATTCAAACTGCCAGTTTGTCCCTGTGTCGACAAATAAGAGACCAACAATTGTGGCATCACCAAAAACAAAGCAAGGGGTGTGGGGCACAACACAGACTATCATTAGAAAGTTGCAAAAACAAGTGCCGTGTTTAGGTGCTACACTTTTTGAAGCTCATCCCAAAGAGATGATCCATGCTAGCATGCTGCCACGTGTGAAGAAAAGGCCAAGGCCAGTTGAGGCTGGTGCTCGGGGTCAGGAAGAGGTCAAGTTCAATGAGGTGACGGTGTACCTGGTGGAGAGGAAGATGGGCAGCAGTAGAAGGAGCTTTCTGACCAGCCTGGCCAGGTCAAAAGGCTTTAGAGTGGAATACGCCCTCAGGTAGGCCAACCAGCCAATTCTCTTTCTCAAGTCAAATAGATTCTCTTATTGTTTTTCCTTAGTGATCAAATAAAGGGATTGATCATGTGGTAGGCCCTATGGTATGCCCTATGTGATTGTTTGCCATAAGTTCCTGGTCATAGTTTTGCTGCTCTATGTCTGATTGTGAGAATTTTCTTGGTTCCAAGTGAGGACATTGTGCATTTAGCAGAGAGCAAAGATTATTACTTGATCCCATATAATCCCATAACTTGCATAACATGTGTTTAACAAGACTTACGATGCAAGAGAACCCACACAGACGGAATCACCCACCAGCTACCGCACCATAGCCTGTATAACAGAGCACCTAGCCACACGTTCATTTAAGGCTGCTTATACGGTTCCTCCATACGCCTCTCCATGCTAATAAGGATCCATTGTGCCATAGCTGGGTGGCAGAGAAAAACTGAGCTGATCGAGCTCAGCCAGGCAGACCCAGCTGTATGGGCCTGCCTGAGGGGCACCGGTGGGAGTAGCTGAGCTGGGAGGCTGTAGAACAGACCTGCTGCCAACGCCGCATCAAGCCAGGCTGGGGCTGATGGCAGCATTCCCAGAAACACAGCTTGAATGCTCCTACGGTTACACTTGGCCTGATACAATTGTTTGAAACAAACCACAGCTAGGAAGTTGTGTGTGTGTGTGTGTGCGTGTGCGTGTGTGTGTGTGTGCGTGTGCGTGTGCGTGTGCGTGTGCGTGTGCGCGTGTGTGCATGCCTCAAACTGACATTCTGCCTTGCAGACTATTTGAAATCAGCTGCAACCATACATTTTTAGATACTGAACAAAAATATAAACACAACATGCAGCAATTTTAACGATTTTACTGAGTTCCAGATCATATAAGAAAATCAGTCAATTGAAATTAATTCATTAATCTATGGATTCCACATGACTGGGCAGGGGAGCAGCCATGGGTGGGCCTGGGAGGGTGGTAGGCCAACCACTTGTGAGCCAGGTCCACCCACTGGGGAGCCGGCCCAGTCAATCAGAATTAGTTTTCCCCACAAAAGGGCTTTATTACAGACAGAAATACTCGTTAGCTGTACAGGTGGCAGGTCTCTGATGATCCCGCAGGTGAAGAAGCCGGATGTTGAGGTCCTGGACTGGCGTGGTTACACGTGATCTGCGTTTGTAAGGCTTGTTGGAAGTAATGCCAATTTCTCTAAAATGATATTGGAGAGAAAATAACGTTCAATTCTCTGGCAAAACATATGTGACTTTCTGTTGTATGACAAAACTGAACATTTTAGAGTGGCCTTTTATTGTCCCTAGCTCAAGGTGCACCTGTGGAATGATCATGGTGTTTAATCAGCTTCTTGATATGCCCCACCTGTCATGTGGATGGATTATTTTGGCAAAGGAGAAATGCTCACTAACAGAGATGTAAACAAATATTTGCACAAAATTTGAGAGAAATAAGCTTTTTGTTCGTATGGAACATGTCTGGGATTTTTTTATTTCAGCTCATGAAACATGGGACCAACACTCTACATGTTGAGTTTATATATTTTTTCTGTATATTTAACATCATGTAAAATGTATTTCAAATACATTTTAAAATGTATGTAATACTTTAAACTGTATTCCAGAGATGAATATACTGTGCCTTCGGAAAGTATTCAGACCCCTTGACTTTTTCCACATTTTGTTACATTACAGCCTTAATCTAAAATGTATTTTGAAAAACTCCTAGGCAATCTACACACAATAAACCATAATGACAAACCGAAAATATATATATATTTTTACATTTATGCAAATGTATTAAAAAAAAGATAAATCACTTATTTACATAAGTATTCATACCTTTTGCTATGAGACTTGAAATTGACCTCAGCTGCATCCTGTTCCCATTGATCATCCTTGAGATGTTTCTACAACTTGATTGGAGTCCACCTGTGGTAAATTCAATTGACATGATTTGGAAAGGCACACACCTGTCTATATAAGGTCCCACAGTTGACAGTGCATGTCAGAGCAAAAACCAAGCCACGAGGTCAATGAAATTGTCCGTAGAGCTCAGAGACAGGATTGTGTCGAGGCACAGATCTGGGGAAGGGTACAAAAAAATGTCTGCAGAATTGAAGGTCCCCAAGAACACAGTGGCCTCCATCATTCTTAAATGGAAGAAGTTTTGAACCACCAAGATTATTCCTAGAGCTGGCTGCCCTACCAATGAATAAGAAGCCTGCAGACTCAGGAGAAGTGGACGTGCCGATGAAACCTTGTTGGAGCGCCTCATGGATGTACTCCATGGCCTTGGTTTCAGCCACCGACAGAGGGCAGATGCGTCTGCGCGGGGGCTCAGAGCCTGCAAGCAGGTCGGTAGCACAGTCCCAGGGGTGATGCGGAGGGAGACAGGTGGCGAATGGAGAATACCTCCCGCAGGTCCTGGTATACCTCCGGGATGTTGGGCTGAAGGGCAACCACAGGACTCTCTTCTGACTTGGAACCACAGGGGACGGGATTTGGGTGCCCAGTCCTTGATTTTCATCCATGAGATGGTGGGATTAGGGCGTTGAAGCCAAGGGTGGCCGAGGATGATCTTGTGAGCTGGTGCACTGGTGATGAAGAAGGGAATGTTCTCCTGATGGATGGACTCCATGGTGAGGGTGAGGGGTTTGGTGATGTGTGTGATGATCCCTGAACCTAATGGCCGATTATCGAAGGCTTGAACCGGGAAAGGAGAAGAGTGCTGGTATGTTAAGAGAGGAGGCAAGGGTCTGGTCAATAAAGTTTCCCGTGGCACCCGGGATCCACTAATGCTGTAGAAACAGTACATGAGGGACAGTCAACTAGTGTGATAAACACCAAAAAGGTTTTGGCAGAAAGTGATGAAGAGGGGATATTCACACTTGACCAAGGAGGTGGAACATCATGTGACAGTCCCTCGGTTCTCGTGGATCTCGAGTTGGGACGTACCGGACACTGCTGGAGCTGGTGACCTCCTTGACCAGAATGACCTCTACCTCCATGGGTTCAGGCTCTAATCCAAAGTGTTCACTGAGGGAAGGAGAAAAGCGATGAGAATGCTGACACTCCCGAAGTAGGTTATGCAGACAGATAGCCATCCAATGAGTACGTCCAAGGAGAGGTTGTCGTCTCGACAAGCCAGTTCCGTTTGGACCTCCTTGCGCAGTCCTCTTCTGAATAGCGTACGAAGTGCCGTCTCATTCCATCCTCTGGATGCTGCTACTATCCGGAAAGTGACCGTGTACCCGGCAGCAGTCTGGTCCTCCTTCCGTAGTTGGTGCAGGTGCTCAACCCCTCTCTGCCCTCCTGTGGATGATTGAAGACACCTCTGAACCCCTCATGTGAATCCAGCTCCTCCTCTCCTTTCTCCCAGATGGCCGTGGCCCATTCCAACTCCCGCCCAGTCAGCAGAGAAATAACCGTGGCCACCTTGGACCTCTCGGTGGTGGGGGCTCCCATCTAGTGCGCAAAGTAGAGGGAGCACTGTAGTAGGAAGCCAAGGCATTGAGATGGGCTGCCATCATGTCTATCCGGGAGGGACAAATGGGCATCGCTGACCTGGTCGGGTTGCTGAATGGGCTGGTGTGCTGAGTCGACTGGTGGCAGAGTATCCTCTGCTAGTTGAAGGCAACGCCTCAAGCGGTTTTGAAGATTGCTTTGAAGAAATGCTAGTGGCCATAACTGAAGCTAAACGAGAGTTGTCTTGGGGGTGTGGTTTTATGTGGGTGTGTTATGTTTGCATATTGTACCCTGGTAGGTACTGTTGTTTGTCCCTCCTGAGTCACTGTAGCAACAACATAGCCACTTCCTTAAAATAGTCAAGAAATCATGAAATCTGTAATTAATTTAGATGTTTTTGCCGAGGAGGTTTTAGTTGCACAATTTTACATTTAGCTAAGTTGTTTGATGCAGTATTTCTCAAGTTAAAAAATGTGCATGAAAAACTAGTAATTGCGGGAAAGTCTGGCTGTGTACTCAGGACTGATTTCTGAGATACGTAACATGTCTACAACTTCATCATCTGCAAGCTGTCAAACTATTGAAATAAAGCACAAGCTAAACACGGTTTATCAGTGCCCCAAATAACTTGCTAGCTTGCTATGTTCCAACTCTGTGTTTGTCAATGAAGATAGCAAGTAGTAGCTAGCAGGCACATTGTGCAGCCAGGCCAAAATCATCTAATCAAGTCACTGGCGAGTGGCGACATGCCATTTTAGTTTTTTTTACAACTTTCTCACTATCTATTACCAGAGTGTGAGTCTGTCTGGCAGTGTCTAATGGGGAATCATGTTACAAAATCGTTCGCGTGGGGGACACATGCAAGATGCTAACGAGTGGGTTTTGGAATATTAATAAGTTGCAGTTGTGATACAAGTGCGCTCTGATCAGCTCAATTCTCATTTTGACCACAAAAGTGGCAGATTCGAGTGATTGACACTATCAAAAACACATCAGCAAGTGACCACTCCATAAAGGGCTAAGGGCAAAGGGTTATTTCAGCATAACATTGCGATGTGTTGTCGTATGTAAACAAGTCTGAGGCGCTGTGTATTGGACAAGTCTATCTCATTCTCTGGAGTTTCTGGCTGCTATGATTGGATAGAGTGTGTGCAGCTGATAGAGCACAATCAGTCACTTCATGACCGATAATGTATCATGTTTGTAATCATTTTTGTAGTCATTTAAATTAATTTAAATGCATGTTACGGCTTTTGATATGCTTTTGGTATCTGTTAAGTACAATAACAATCATTTTGACAAAATATTGTAGCAGCGGCAGCCTATTTGAAGCCTTGGATGCGTGGCTTGTTGGGGCTTAGCTTTGTCTTAGTGCTTTTTGTGCTCCCACGAGACGGATGGTCATGCAAGTTCATGTGTTCTGTTATAAGTTGTTAAGAATGTTCTACACTGCCAGTTCATGTTAATAAAGCTTGCTAAAGGTTTATTGTAAAACAGTCAACATTGTGTTGCAATATGAGTTGGATTATATGTATTTTTTGCCATACATACATCCTGTCTTGCAGGAAATCATGCACAGAACGAACAGTATGGCTGGTGGCATTGTCATGCTGGAGTGTCATGTCAGGATGAGACAGCAGGACGGGTACCACATGAGGGAGGAGGATGCCTTCCCTGTAAAGCACAGCATTGAGATTGCCTGCAATGACAGCAAGCTCAGTCCGATGATGCTGTGACACACCGCCCCAGACTATGACGGACCCTCCACATCCAAATCCCGCTCCAGAGTACAGGCCTCAGTGTAATGCTCATTCCTTCGACGATAAACGCAAATCTGACCTTCACCCCTGGTGAGACAAAACTGCGACTCGTCAGAGAAAAGCACTTTTTGCCAGTCCTGTCTGGTCCAGCGACGATGGGTTTGTGCCCACGTTGTTGCCGGGGATGTCTGGTGAGGACTTGCCTTACAACAGTCCTACAAGCCCTCAGTCCAGCCTCTCTCAGCCTATTGCGGACAGTCTGAGCACTGATGGAGGGATTGTGCATTCCAGGTTTCACTCGGGCAGTTGTTGTTGCCATCCTGTACCTGTCCTGCAGGTCTGATGTTCGGATGTGCAGGTGTTGCTACACTTGGTCTGCCACTGCGAGGACGATCAGCTGTCCGTCCTGTCTCCCTGTAGCGCTGACTTAGGCGTCTAACAGACGGACATTGCAGTTTATTGCCCTGGCCACATCTGCAGTCCTCATGCCTCCTTGCAGCATGCCTAAGGCACGTTCACGCAGATGAGCAGGGACCCTGGGCATCTTTCTTTTGGTGTATCAGTAGAAAAGCCTCTTTAGTGTCCTAAGTTTTCATAACTGTGACCTTAATTGCCTACCGCCCGTAAGCTGTTAGTGTCTTAATGACCATTCCACAGGTGCATGTTCATTAATTGTTTGTGGTTCATTGAACGAGCATTGGAAACAGTGTTTAAACCCTTTTCACTGAAGATCTGTAAAGTTATTTGGATTTTTACAAATTATCTTTGAAAGACAGGGTCCTGAAAAAGGGGCGTTTCTTTTTTGTTGTTGCTGTAGATGGAAAAAAGCTGCCCTTGAAACAGTCTTGATATGTTTGTTAAAAGAGAGATCAGGGTCCAGAGTAACGCCGACGTCCTTCACAGTTTTATTTGAGACGACTGTACAACCATCAAGATTAATTGTCAGATTCAACAGAAGATCTCTTTGTTTCTTGGGACCTAGAACTAGCATCTCTTTTGTCCGAGTTTAAAAGTATAACATTTGCCGCCATCCACTTCCTTATGTCTGAAACACAAGCTTCCAAGGAGAGCGATTTTGGGGCTTCACTATGTTTCATCGAAATGTACAGCTGTGTGTCGTCCGCAAAGCAGTGAAAGTTAACATTATGTTTTCGAATGACATCACAAAGAGGTAAAATATATAGTGAAAACAATAGTGGTCCTAAAACGGAGCCTTGCGGAACACCGAAATGCATGTTGCTTTGTCAGAGGACAAACCATCCACAGAGACAAACTGATATCTTTCCGACAGACAAGATCTAAACCATGCCAGAATATTTTGGGGATTATGGCTAGACAGCCATTTTTCATCTGGCCATAGAATTTCAGGCAGATTTAAGTCAGAACTGTAAATTGGCCATTTAGGAACATTCACTGTCTTATTGGTAAGCAACTCCAGTGTAGATTTGGCCTTGTGTTCTAGGTTATTGACACACTGAAAGGTGAATTCCTCTCCCGGTGTCTGGTGTAAAGCAGACTGAAGCAGGTTTTGCTCTAGGATTTTGCCTGTGCTTAGCCCTATCCCGTTTTTTTTATCCTGTACTTGCCAAGTGTACCCATACCATGACGCAGCCACCGCCATGCTTGAAAATAAGGAGGCAGTTACTCAGTAATGTGTTGTGTTGAATTTGCCCCAAACCTAGGAACATACAGATATGTTCCTAGCCCTGAACATAGGTGTCACGATCGTCGTAAGGAGCGGACCAAAATGCAGCGTGGTATGTGTTCATGATGATTTTTTAATAAAGAAAGCACTGAATACAAACTATACAAAACAATAAACTAATAATGACCGTGACGCTATAATGAGACCTGTGCTGACACAAGCAACTAACATAGACAATCACCAACAACCCAAAATGACAAAACAGGCTACCTAAATATGGCTCCCAATCAGAGACAACGAATAACACCTGCCTCTGATTGAGAACCATATCAGGCCAAACACAGAAACAGACAAACTAGACATACAACATAGAATGCCCACTCAGATCACACCCTGACCAAACGAAATATAGAAACATACAAAGCAAACTATGGTCAGGGTGTGACAATAGGACTTTGCATTTAGGCCAAAAAGTGTATTCCTTTGCCATGTTTTTTTGCAGTATTACTTTAATGCCTTGTTGCATGTTTTGGAATATGTTGTATATTTGTGCTCTTCTTTTCACTCTGTCATTCAGGTCATTATTGTGAAGTCACTACAATGTTGTTGATACATCCTCAACTCTCTCCCATCACAGCCATTTAACTCTGTAGATGTTTAAAATCGCCAATGTCCTCATTATAACATCACTGAGCAGTTTCATTCCTGTCCTGCTGCTCGGGGTAGTTTTATTTGGCCTCCCAAGTTTCCTGGGAAAAATTATAAAAACAAACAAAGAATAGTTGAATTTTCATTGTTGGACATCATTCTTAATAATACTCGGCGACCATTTTTGTGCCAGACCTTTCCACACGTATCAGCTATCAGGTGGAGAGGTGAGAAGTGATATATGCCAATTAGGAATGAGTGAGATTATTTGGCGGCCTTGATGGAATGTGGCCAGGTTGGGAATTTAGCCATGACACCAGGGTGAATGCCCCCTACTCTTACAATAAGTGCCATGGGATTTTGAATGACCACAGAGAGTCAGGACACTCATTTTAGCGTCCCATCCAAAAAGACGGCACCCAACACAGGACAATGTTCCCAAATGTAATCAAGGTTCGAGATGATTATGTTTTAGTCAAATATTATAACTGTTTAGGCTTCTTGCGGTCAATTTGCTGTGTACAAATGCAGTTTTATTATGTCCCAGCCCCAGACCATCCCACCAAGAAAAAATTGACCCACGGCTGAATCTAGTTGCTGATCCCTGAACTAGACCATGCTTAAAAAGATATTCATTGTCTGATTTGTTATTGTTACCCATTAACCAATCACTGCCCTTTTTTTGTAGGCTTTCAAAAAGCTCTCTGGGCTTTGGAGTTGAATCTGGGCTTGGAATTTAATATTTGACTGAGGAACCTTCCAGATGTTATATGTATGGTGGACAGAGGAAGGGTTATTCGTTTAATAATCATGTCATGCCCTATTAATTCACACACAGTGAGTCTATGTAACTTTTTATGTTATTTCTTAAGCCAAATTTGACTCCTGAACTAATTTAGGCTTGCCTAAACAAAAGGGGGTGAATATTTCGGCAACAACAATTATATCTTAATTTTTCTTCCACTTTGACATTACAGAGTATTATGTGTATATTGTTCACAGAAAAATGACAATTAAATACATTTCAATCCCACTTTGTAACACAATAAAATGTGACGTACCCAAATCTAACTGCCTGTAACTCAGGACCTGAAGCAAGTATATGCATATTCTTGATACCATTTGAAAGTAAACACTTTGAAGTTAGTGGAAATGTGAAGTTAATGTAGGAGAATATAACACATTAGATCTGGTAAAAGATAAACAAAAAAACATGCATTTTCTATTTTTTTTGTTCCATCATCTTTGAAATGCAAGATAAAGGCCATATTATAATATAGGAGTCTAGGTGCAATTTAGATTTTGGCCACTAGACAGCAGCAGTGTGTGTGAAAAGTTTCCAATTGATCCAGTGAAGCACTGCAATACTGCACAATAGTTTCTATCAAGTCTGCATAAATGTGCCAAATTGGTCAATTGAGCCATTTTCAAGTAGATAAGTATAGAAAACATACAACAATTATATGGTAATACATAATTTAAGTTTACATACTCCCAGAAATGTTATACAATAACTTTCACACATCTCGATGGCCGGGCGGGGTGGGTGTGGAGCCAGAGACAGATCAGGGTTGGGTTATAAAAACAATATCAGAAACTTTGAACATCCCACGAAGTACCATTAAATCCATTATTAAAAAATGCAAAAAATATGGCACCACAACAAACCTGCCAAGAGAGGGACGCCCACCAAAACTCATGGACCAGGCAATGAGGGCATTAATCAGAGAGGCAACAAAGATACCAAAGATAACCCTGAAGCTCCACAGCAGAGTATCTGTCCATAGGACCACTTTAAGCCATACACTCCACAGGTCTGGGTTTTACAGGAGAGTGGCCAGAAAAACACCATTGCTTAAAGAAAAAAATAAGCACACGTTTGGTGTTCGCCAAAAGGCATGTGGGAGACTCCCCAAACACATGGAAGGAGGTTCACTGGTCAGATGAGACTAAAAAGCTTTTTTGGCCATCAATGAAAATGCTATGTTTGGCGCAAACCCAACACCTCTCATCACCCCGAGATCACAATCCTCACAGTGAAGCATGGTGGTGGCAGCATCATGTTTTTCATTGATCCCTACCAACTGAGAAACAGAATTGAAGGAATGATGGATGGCTTTGAAAAAAGGGAAATTCTTAAGGGGAAATCTGTTTCAGTCTTCCAGAGATTTGAGACTGGGACGGAGGTTCACCTTCTAGCAGGACAATGATCCTAAGCATACTGCTAAGGCAACACTCGGATGGTTTAAGGTGAAACATGTAAATGTATTGAAATGGCCTAGTCAAAGCCCAGATCTCAATCCAATTGAGAATCTGTGGTATGACTTAGAGATTGCTGTACACCAGAGGAACCCATCCATCTTGAAGTAGGTAGAGCAGTTTTGCCTTGAAGTATGGGCAAAGATCCCAGTGGCTAGATGTGCCAAGCTTATAGAGACATACCACGAGACTTGCAGCTGTAATTGCTGCAAAGGGTGGCTCTACAAAGTATTGACTTTTTTTTTTGGGGGGGGTAGTTATACAAGCTCAAGTTTTCTGTTTTCTTTTGTCTTATTTCTTGTTTGCTTCACAATGAAAAATATTTTGCATCTTCAAAGTGGTAGGCATGGTGTGTAATTCGAATGATACAACCGCCCCCCCCTTTTAAAAATGTTTTTCCAGGTTGTTAGGCAACAAAATAGGAAAAATGCCAAGAGGGGTGAATACTTTCGCAAGGCACTGTATCCTAAAGGATCTATAAAAAATCAAATGTAATAATTGTATTGGGCAGTTTTGATAAACACCTCCCTAATTCAGCCTTTCACAAACAAGATATGCGTTCTGTTGAATGGTACACACACACAAACACGCAGGCGCACACACATTGTTTAGTGGGTGTGAATGCTGTTTGTAAGGTGGACGAGAGGCACAAACCCTCATTTATCATCTGTTTAGTTTCAGCTTTCTAATTTCAACTCTAAAATGCAAATACACAACAACATGATCAAGTTTTCTGAATCGTGAGCTTATTGTCGGATTTATTTTGTGCCGAGCTAGTCTGAATTTTTTGTCTTTAGTTGGTGTAAAATTTCAATTATTATGTTATGCGATACACACTTTCCGTAATCTTGATCTTGGCTCTCCTAGTGAGAGGCAGTGTAGAGAGATTTCATTTAGCACAAGCGTCATCTCTCCCTGTCTGAACCCCGTTGAATATAGCATATCCTTGCTCACTGCACTGGGGCTCAGGGTCCCGCTGTTCCGGGAACTCTCTTCGGGTGCAGTGCTTCGTGCTAGCTCATTTGCATCTGCTGTGCCATTTTACATTCACACAAGTTGGAAAAATATCTAAGTTAGGGTTGGATTATAGGAGCTATGTTTCTGTAAGGAGGGCAGAGTGTAAAAGATCATGTGTGAGAGAGAGAGAGCACCATTTTCTTTACCCCTTGTTTATAAGAACAAACCCACCATGGCTAAATTCAGTACCTATCAATTTAACCACAGGGTTGGATGTCTACATCAATCAACATTCGATTGCGGCCGTCTGAAGGACTTCCTGTCTTGTTAGAATCAACAAGGCTGTCAGTCTGAAGGACACTTTCTTTTTCCTTTTTCCAAGATGATGGGTGATACCATTTATTTTTCTGCAAAAATCAAGATTCAGTTCACCCCAATATACTTCTAAAGTTGGTGTTGGCAGTGTGCAGAATTATTACTTTCCTTTTTTGTAATCGTATAGTCATATTCAAACCTGAGCAAAGCCATTGAATATGCTCATATGCTCTACCCACTCATACTGTTTGTGTTATCTGATGAGCCTCACTCTGGGGCTGTTATTGTCTTGGAGCCTCTCTAAACCTGGTCTCAGTGGCAGGCCAACCAGCCAACCAGTACACAGAGCAGTCAGACAGAGGATTAGTCTCACCGCTGATTTGGCCGATTAGGCTCCAGAAGCGACACTCTGCTAGACTGTTGGGATGTCCTGGGAGGGCCGTAAGAAGCCGTTATGCTGTTTTACCTCTGCGAGGAGAAGGAGGAGCATGGGGAGGATAATTATGCACGCACGGGCGCTCTGATTGGCTCATTGGTATGGTACTTAAACAGAGAGGGTTTCCTTTTGGGGGAAAACCAGACATGTCTGTTGTGAGGATTCCTATGGAGCTGTGTGATACACTATGTGAATGCACATCTCCACTCTTAGGGGCGTATTTTCAGTCATAAACATCTGAATGATGCTCAGAGGCCCTGCTGAGGAGGCTGTGGTGCATGTTGTTCAGTCAGTCCTAGTCCATACATGGCATGTTATAGTAGTCCCTTCTAAGACTCACACTGGATCTGAAACCTTTATATATCTCTCTAAAACAATAGAAATAAAGACAGTGAAGTTGTTCTCTTTCTACTCCAACTAAATTCTATGACATAAAAGGAACCACTGATGTTACAATCAGACAGATTCACAATCTACAGATCAAGGCAAGTTCCAAGCAAAGGGGACATTTTAGAGCCATGTAGATGGCTCTGAGACATTTTAAACACTTCAGTGGGACCTTTGATCCAGAGAAGTGATAATAAGACATCATGAGGGTGTCATACATGCTTATGACCAGTGATGGAAAAAGTACTAATTTGACACACTTGAGTAAAAGTAAAGATACAGTACCTTAATAAAAAATGAGCGAAAGTCACCCAGTAAAATACTACTTGAGTAAAAGTCTAAAAGTATCAGGTTTTAAATGTACTGAAGTACAGTGGTGGAAAGGGTACTCAAATGTCATACTTGAGTAAAAGTTCAAAGTAAATGCTATACATAAAATTACTTATGTTAAGCAAACCAGACAGCACAGTTTTTTAAAGTATTTTTTTTATGGACAGCCAGTGGCACACTCCAACACTGAGACATAATTTACAAATGCAATATTTGTGTTAAGTGAGTCCACCAGATCAGAGGCAGTTAGGGAAGACAACACGTTATATTGGGTGTCACTTTTGGGTGTCAGGGAAAATGTATGGGAGTAAAAGTATATATTTTCTTTAGGAGTACAGATACCCTAAAATACTACTTACTGTCACGCTCTGGTCTTAGTATTTTGTGTTTTCTTTATTATTTTGGTCAGGCCAGGGTGTGACATGCGTTATTTATGTGGTGTGTTTTGTCTTGGGTTTTTTGTAGGTTATGGGATTGTGGTGTAGTATAGTTGTCTAGGTAAGTCTATGGTTGCCTAGAGTGGTTCTCAATCAGAGGCAGGTGTTTATCGTTGTCTCTGATTGGGAACCATATTTAGGCAGCCATATTCTTTGAGTGTTTCGTGGGTGATTGTTCCTGTCTCTATGTTTGTTTGCACCAGATAAGGCTGTTTAGGGTTTTTTACGTTTATTGTGTTGTATCTTTATTAAAGATGTATGAAGATAACCATGCTGCATTTTGGTCCGATTCCTGCTACACCTCCTCTTCAGAGGAAGAAAACCTTAACACTTACATAGTACTTTAAAGTATTTTTACTTAAGTACTTTACACCACCGCTTATGACAAGCCTTACAATACATATACATTATTTATTTATTATTAGTTAGGCTGTCTGGTACAAATGTACATCTTAAAGCTGAATTGCAGTATACAGAAGAAAAAAGATAAGTCATTCTAGTCTTGACAGCTTCGGACGGATGTTGTCTGCTCTTGGTGAAGGTCTCTATTCTGCTGACAGCCGAGTTGGTGGTTTGATGATGGTGATGTCGGTGCTAGAGTTGGCTCGCCATTCCTGACGTTGTCCTCGGGTCCTCAGCTCTATGTAACCACTGGACCTCTTCTACAGTAGCGATGTGTACTGCCACTTGTAACCACATAATCATGCATTACACCTGCAGACTTACTGACCTGTGACCCCCCTTCTTCTTGTTCCCTGTGCAGTGATGAGGTCACCCACGTGGTGGCAGAGGATAACCAGGCCGGGGCATTGTGGGCATGGCTACGGGGGAGTGGTCTGAGGGATGTCTCCAGACTGCAGGTGCTGGACATCTCCTGGTTCACGGACAGCATGAGAGAGGGGAGACCTGTCACTGTGGAGACCAGGCACTGTATTCCGGTGAGGGAACCTGTGGTCAGTTTGAGTGTAGGTGGGCATTTCCCCGCTATATGTGTGTGTTTGCACGTGTGTACATGTGTGTGTGCAATAGAGATTATTTTGGAAAACAATTTAAATACTGTATAGATACTGTTATACTGATATAGTATTTTGTAGTTCTGAAAACATACAGTGGAGCATCAGCTTTTGTGGGTTCGATTACAGGCTCAAAATGGCCAGAAACAAAGATCTTTCTTCTGAAACTCATCAGTCTATTCTTGTTCTGAGAAATTAAGGCTATCCCATGTGAGAAATTGTCAAGAAACTGAAGATCTGGTACAACACTGTGTACTACTCCCTTCACAGAACAGCTCAAACTGACTCTAAACAGAATAGAAAGAGGAGTGGGAAGCCCTGGTGCACAACTGAGCAAGAGGACAAGTACATTAGAGTGTCTAGTTTCATTAAATAGTACCCGCAAAACACCAGTCTCAACGTCAACAGTGAAGAGGCGACTTCGGGATGCTGGCCTTCTAGGTAGAGTTCCTCTGTCCAGTGTCTGTGTTCTTTTGCCCATCTTAATCTTTTCTTTTGATTGGCCAGTCTGAGATATGGCTTTTTATTTGCAACTCTGCCTAGAAGGCCAGCCTCCCGGAGTTGCTTCTTCACTGTTGACATTGAGACTGGTGTTTTGCGGGTACTATTTAATGAAGCTGCCAGTTGAGGACTTGTGAGGTGTGTGTTTCTCAAACTAGACACTCAAATGTAATTGTCCTCTTGCTTGCTCAGTTGTGCACAGGTGCCTCCAACTCCACTCCTAGTCTAAAGAAGGCCAGGTTTATTGCTTCTTTAATCAGAATAACAGTTTTTTAGCTGTGCTAACATAATTGCAAAAGGGTTTTCTAATGATCAATTAGCCTTTTAAAATTATAAACCTGGATTAGCTAACACAACGTGCCATTGGAACACAGGAGTGATGGTTGCTCATAATGGGCCTCTGTACACCTTTGTAGATATTCCATAAAAAATCTGCCATTTCCAGCTACAATAGTCATTTACAACATTAACAATGTCTACACTGTATTTCTGATCAATTTGATGTTATTTTAATGGCCAAAAAATGTGCTTTAATTGAAAAAAAAACAAGGACATTTCTAAGTGACCCCAAACTTTTGAACGGTATTGTATATTTGTGTGTAATGTTGTGAATTGTTAGATACTACTGCACTGTTGGAGCTAGGAACACAAGCATTTCGCTACACCGCAATAACATCTGCTAAATATGTATACGTGACCAATAAAATTTGATTTGAGGTAGTTAATGATGTAGCTAACTAGCAGCTAGCTAGCCTAGTGTTGGCTAGTTAGTTAACTCTAGCTAGTTAATGTTAGCTTCTCTGGTGTTTTTATTAGGCCTACCAACTAGGCTAGCTAGCTAACTAGTTACCATCTACAGAATAGACCTTCCGTGCAATCTGTTGAGATTTTTTGGGATAAACTAGCATGCTAGCATGCTAGCTAACTAGTTTTTTAACCTTGTAAATTAACTATCTAGACTACTACTCACCACCACTAGAATAGTTATTTTTATGAGTAGGCATATCTTTGTTTAAACTAATTATTAACCAATTAATTAATCTTAGGTCTTTTTACATTGTAATAAAGTTGATTAAAGGAAAAGCTCATATTTTGTTTGTAGGTATTTTTACTTGGTCATGAGTAGTAAGTAATTATATAGAAATTGGTCATAGGAAAATGGTAAATTAGACTTAAATTTCAATAGCTAAATCCTGTTACAAGTGACTACCTTGTACTTATGCAGATATTGCAGATACGTACTCTGTGTTGTATTAGTGTGTTTATTTTCTCACTTGGATGGCGCTTTTAGAAGCCGGCGATTAGATTGTCAGGATGGGTAACATACTTTGTAGGTACACAATAGTTACAAGTAAATACCCTTCAAGATACACTTCATTTTAACTAGAAACGTACCTTGTAACACCTAGTAATTACAATGTACTTATGCAGATATTACATGTACTCTGTGGTGTACTGGTATGTTTATCCTCCCACTTGGATGGTGCTTCCGGGAAGCATTAAAATAATGGCCAGGGTTGTCACGATGGGTAATATACTATTTACAGTAAGTACATATTAACGACAAGTACTGTAAGTACCCCTCAAGATACAGTTAATTTTAACTAGCTAAATTCTTTAACACTAGTAACTATGCAGATTTTGCATGTATTCTGTGGTGCACTTGTGTGTTTATCATCCCAGTTGAGGATGACACACACTTAAGGATGACACCAGTATGGTAGACCCCAGTCAGTGAGGTTGACCTATATAATTTTGAGTTTTTTAAAGATTTTTGCATTTTACCCCCTTCTCCCAAATTTCGATCTTGTCTCATCGCTGCAACTCCCCAATGGGCTCGGGAGATGAAGGTCAAGTCATGCATCCCACGAAACATGACCCGCCAAACCGCGCTTCTTAATACCTGCCCGCTTATCTCGGAAGCCAGCCGCACCAATGTGTCAGAGGAAACACTGTTCACCTGACTACTGAGGTCAGCCTGCAGGCGCCCGGACTGCCACAAGGAATCATTTAGAGCTCGATGAGCCAAGTAAAGTCCCCCTGGCCAAACCCTCCGACGCTGGGCCAATTGTGCGAGCCACCCTATGGGACTCCCGATCACGGCCGGTGGTGATACATCCTGGGATCGAACCCAGGTCTGTAGTGACGCCTCTAGCACTGCAATGCAGTGCCTTAGACTGCTGCACTACTCGGGAAGCCAGGTGGACCTATATGTTATAGGTTTTGTAACTCAGATGGTACGCTTTTTGGGGGCAAATGCTAGCAACAAAATTCTGTGGAAATTTGAAGAGTGTGCATTCCCGGGTAGGTAATTATAGCCTATGTAATCTTGGGACACCCAGTGCATCTATACACAAGAGGTTACAATCTTGTGATAGTTGATACTGAATTGGATGCAGCTGAGAAGAAAATCAACACTAAATTGGTGAATTTAGTGCAAACCTCCCTTTTTTGGAAAAACGAGGCTTCGTACTATGGATCATCACTGGAGGCTTCGTGCCATGGATCATCACTGGAGTCTTCGTGCCATGGATCATCGCTGGAGGCTTCGTGCCATGGATCATCGCTGGAGGCTTCGTGCCATGGATCATCACTGGACTGAAGAGACGTACAGGAGGCCTGGTGAGTGGAGCTGCCACAGGGCTCACCAGGCTGAGGAGACCTACTGGAGGCCTGGTTCTGGGAGATGGCACAGGACTCACCAGGTTGGGGAAACATACAGGAGGCCTGGTTCTGGGAGCAGGCACAGGACTCACCAGGCTGGGGAGACATACAGGAGGCCTGGTTCTGGGAGCAGGCACAGAACTCACCGGGCCATGGAGGCGCACTGGAGGTCTCAAGCGTAGATCCGGCACAACCCGTCCTGGCTGGATGGTTTGTTTCGCCCGGTAAATGTGGGAGACACAGTGCGCAGAGCCAGCGCAGGATATCCTGGGCCGTAGAGACGCACTGGATGCCAGACGCGCTGAGCCGGCACCCTCCGTCCTGGCTGGATGCCCACTCTAGCCCGGCAGATGCGGGGAGCTGGAATATAGTGCACAGGGCTATGAGTGCGCACTGGAGACACCGTGCGCTCCACCGCATAACACGGTGCCTGACCAGTACCACGCTCCCTACGGTAAGCACGGGAGTTGGCTCAAGTCTCCAACCTGACTCAGCCAATTTCCTCGTGTGCTACCCCCCAAAATGTTTGTGGAGTGGACTCCCGGTCTTTCGTGCCAGCCGTGACCCCATGTAATCCTGGGCCCTTTTACTCGCTGCCTCCGCATTCCTCACTGCTTCCAGCTGCTCCCACGGCAGGCAATCCTTTCCCACCAGGATCTCTTCCCACGTCCAGGATCCTTTCCCATTCAGGATGTCCTCCCATGTCCAGTCCTCTTTACCACGCTGCTTGGTCCGTTTGTGATGTGTAGTTCTGTCACAATCGTCTTCAGGGAAATGACTGGACCAAGGTGCATATTTATTTTTACTTGATAATGTCGCCAACAAAAACAAGACACAACAAAAACGAACTAGGGCTATGCAGGCCACGAACACAGACAACTACCCACAACTAAGGTGACAAAACAGGCTGCCTAAGTATGTTTCCCATTTAGAAACAACAATAGACAGCTGTCCCTGATTGAGAACCATACCCGGCCAAACCATAGAAACAGAAAACATAGAAATAAAGAAACTAGAATGCCTACCCTAGTCACACCCTGGCCTAACCAAAATAGAGAATAAAAGCTTCTCTATGACAAATGCACTGTAGCTAACAACATAACAATCTGTCCTAGTTTGCCATTATGAAAATCGAATTTAACAATGCCAATAATGTTTTCAATTCGACTTTTGCATTCAAAAGCAGCTCAAACTAGGAATGAACTATAGTCATTGAATTATACCGTAAGTTATAGGAAAATAATGCATGCACTAGAATGCCCTTCAAGCCAATCAGAAACAAGTAGTTTGTTTGGTTACCACTTGCTAGCTACTTCAGTGGATGTTGAACACATTTCTAGTGGCAAATGTGTTAAATTATAGCCAAGGTAAAAACATGTTTAAAAAAAAGGATAATCAATGAGGGGCTATGCGTTCTATGGAAAATAATGACTATCCCTTACAAATCCCCATGGCTGCCATGGGCGGCCCTCCCCCGCCCTCCTTTCGGAAAAGCTGACCATGACTCCATTTTGTTGCTCCCTGCCTACAGACAGAAACTAAAACAAGAAGCTCCCTCGCTCAGGTCTGTTCAACGCTGGTCCGACCAATCTGATTCCACGCTTCAAGACTTAACCCCTCGGCTACCTGCGACCCTGGCAATTGTCAGGCCTCTACATTGCCATGGCAATTCAGAATGAAATCACACAAGCACACACAGTAAATTATGTAGAATTTGGAATGTTTGATTGGTTGGAACTCAGTTTTGTGGTAACAACCTCAAGACCAGGCATGCGACTTGTTTCTGCTATCTGAGATTATCCATTTGTCAAAAATAGCCATCTACGTTGAGCGAATTGACCAGTATATACTGTGGAGGGGACAGGGACAACAGTATTTTCCTGGCCTGAAAGTCTCCTCCCCACAGAATCCCACCTCAACACCACCAAGCCCACTCTCTCAGGCATCCTCTGCTACAGGGATGGGAGGCAGGTGTGCACAGTAAGTGCCTCTCTACCTACTGTACCCTACTATCTACACTGTTAACCTATTCATTATCTGAGTAGAAAACCTCAAATCTTGCCATGGCTTCATGTTTTCCAGCCTGCTACCTCTACCTGGCGTGATGTATCATCTCTCTCTGAGATATCCAGTTGTAAAAGCACTGGGAAGGCCGGTGCAGACAGATACAGTAACTCAGATCTGGTACTATTACAACCAGCTCCTCACCTGCTTCTACAACCAGCTTCCCACCTCCTCAAAAGAGATGAGGCGCATCGCCAAGTTTTACAAGAGTCTCGTATGAGTCATCCAGCAGTGGAAGAGAACAGCTTGGGTTGAGTGTGCGGATGAGGATGAGGTAGTGGAATCTCTACAGGGCAGGCAGCGGGTGAGCTCGGATGACCAGGAGGTGTTGGAACTGGTTAAGGCCACGGGCCTCCAGTCTTTTTCAGACTAGTCACCTAGCTCACAATGACTGAGGCTAGCAAATTGGTAGGCCAGGTACGTTCGAAAAGTGTAAGTTGGACACACACACATGCACTCGCACACACGCACACACAGAGTTAAATATGAATAGTATTATTATATTATCAGTAAATTAATTAGAGTTTAACTATACCTACTGTGATGTGCATTTTTGTGTGTGTGTGTGTGGAGAGTGCAATGGCCATGGACTGAGCAGTATATGGTGCTGTAAACTGTAAAGGGAGGTTTTATTAATGAACATAATTTATTAATAAATAATAAATATGCAACAGAACAAAAATGTTCATTTATGGTAGACTGCAGATATAGAGAAGAATGGCCTGTAAAGTCCATGAAAGAATGATGGGCACTAGAATCATAGATATGACAAGGACAGGCGAACAATACAATGTGACCTTGAACATACTGAGTCCATTTTCTCAACGACATTTGCAATACTAATTACCATATGGCAAGACTTGACAAGTCAGTATGTCAAATATATTGTTGATGCTCAGCAAATGAGTAATACAAGATAAATCCTTTATCCAAAGTTCAATGCTATATCAATATTAAATGCTAACATCTGTCAAATGGGAGCTTTATTGTGTGTGTGTGTGCATGTGCATGTGTGTGTGTGTGTGTGTGTGCATGTGCGCGTACGTGTGTGTGTGCGCACATTTGTGTGTGTGTGTGCCTGTCAAATATACCTACCAGAGAGGAATTGTAGACGAATTGTAAACACATTTACCTTTCTATAGCCTACGCTCACATTATCACATTTCAGTTTGCTTGACAGCAGCAGAAGGATACCCCATAATGCTTTCGCGTGCCAAATAGACCCATCAGCTCGGCGCTCGCCGCTAACCAACACACAGACAGATTTGTTTCTCCTGGATGGCACTGTGGGAGCCTCCGCAACATATGGGCCTAAAATAAAGAAATATGCTGCCTGGTTTAGATGGACAGTCTATCTCTCTACCCTCAGTGGGGAAAACAGAGACAGACGTTCTTCCCTTCTTCCCACCATCCCTGGGTTCAAATAACATTTGAAATCACTTCAAATACTTTAGCTGGGCTGGGCTTGACTCAGATTGCCTGGCGCAGTGCAACCAATATAAAAGTCCCAAAAGTGCAAACCCCGCCCATCTGGCAAAGGCTAAACCAAACGCTAAAAATATTTGAAATATTTCCGATAGTTTTTAAACCCAGGTCCACTTCCTACCAACCTCAGCACAACAGTGTTCAAAAGAATGGCTCTCTGACAGCGTTGTGTAGAGTTATGACAACAAGCGTGTGCCTGAGTTATACAACAACCGATATGAACATGCGTATTTCCCATTCCTGAGCACCCATTTGTGCTAGTCCATATGACATGCTAAAATGTGGCCCATCAATAGATGTATTTTGCCTGTGTCATTTAAGCAGCTGAGCTAATGATGCAATGTTGACATTTATCAGCCTTTCTCCTAAGGTAACCACAGGGCTCTTTTACTGCTTCTCCTGTGATGTATCCCTTTTCTATATACAACAAGGCAATAGACTGTGGCATTTATGTGTGCCGTACTTCCAATAGATTGTTTTTTATGAGTTATAAATCTATTTAAGAGCCTTGTGAAGAGACACAATATTCGCAGAGCTGGCTTCGCTAACACATTTGCCTCAGGCTCTTCCTTCCACTCTAAAAACATTATGTGTTTTACAACCAGAAATATTCCACCTTGTACCCTAAATGCTGCTACTATGGAGAAATACAAGTTTTAAAAACCCATTGAAATGTAATATTTCCATTGGTTACTTACCGGCATGCATACAATGGGCTACAGAGGCTGTTTTGCGTAAGTTGAATGGGATGTGGAATAGGTGGTAGGCTGGTGAGAACAAGGAGAGAGGAGGCAGTGTGCATGAGATTGTGGGAATGATTGCTGGATCGGAGAGATGTGTCAGGCCTGGGAACACAGACATGTGTTGTCCCTGTGCGGTGGCTGTCATCAATCTTCTCTTAAGAAGGGCTAGTGCCCCCCGTAGGAGTGGCGGCCTCTGTGACCCCTAACCCTAATCGGTAGTCCGTGAGGAATTCATTAACCTGCCTGAACACACCTCTCCGTCTGTGTGTTTACAATTAACCTGAACAGACAGTATAGACACACACACAGACCCGTCTGCTCGCCCCGCACCCATGCAAGCAAGCAGTCAGGAACGCACGCACGTACCGGGCATGCACGCACGAACACACACGTGCATGCGAGCGTGCCTGGTGCGTGCATGCGTATGTGCTTGCATTCCTGCCCGCTTGCTTGCATGGGTGCGGGCGAGCAGGCGGGCCTGTGCATGCTTGTGTGTGTGTCTACAGATACAGACAGGGGCTGTCTGTTCAGGTTAATTGTATTCACACAGACGGAGAGGTGTGTTCATTCCACACACACACACACACACACACAGTTAGTCTGAGGAGCGGGCATCTGGGGTCCAGCATCACTCACCTCTCCCACTAGCAGCAGATGTGAAAGGGTCTGTGAAAGGGTCGAGACCGTGGAGCATAGGTGTCCAACTTTATAAATTCAACAGACTTTTAAATGTGGACATTTAATCAATAGATCCTCTCTGAGTTTAGCAGGAAGTGAGCCTTGGGGAGAGAAGGGCAGAAGGGAGCGTACAACATGGAAGTCTGTTAGAGCTGGATACATTGTAGGCCTGTATAATAACTAAACCCAATTGTATCATGCCTACCTCCAACTCCCTGTGCATACTTAAAAAAAAAAAAAAAGTATGTTCTATTCTGATCTGTGTAAGAGAGGAAAAGGTACGTTTCACTTTCGATTGGCAGAAAATCTGGTGCCATGAAATATATTCAGAGCTATTCAACACTTTTTAAGAACATTAGAGACTTCTGGTAAGGGAAGAACTGATGAACATTTCGAGAGCTTGGGACTTAAAGGCTCCTGAGTTATTGACATAGCCTTGTTCTGTTCAATGTTCTCTACCTACAGTATATAGTACTCTAAATACCCCAATTTAATTTTGTTGGGTTCAAGAGTACAATATAAAAAATGCTGACACCAGTCAAACCAAAAAGGGTTTGGAACTTTAAAGCCAATTATCTGAGAATGATCTTTTTGCCGATAGAACCTTATAGTCCCAAGCTTTAGATTTTTGAAACATTTTGATTGATTTAACCCTCCCAATGTGGGAGACCTGGAGCGATGCCAAGCACTTTTTAATTGTCTTCGTCTTAACACCCCTGTTCCTTCTTTAAAAGTCTCTGTCAACATAGCATGGTGACATGAACTCCCTACAATTCTCATCTGTGTCACAGTATACCCAAACTACCTGAAAATACCATGGGTAATTTTCACAGACACAATGTTCTATTGTAGGTGTCTAATTGTCTACGAGAACATTAACATTTCATCTGTAATCCTTTTGAAATATTACAATTGAGCAATTTCTTCTGTCGGACTGAAAATGCAATTTACAAATGGCAAATTGGATTATGGGTTTGCAGAATTCTTGATGTGTTACAGGTTAGCTGGAGTAATGGATTTGGATACCACCAGACTGTGTGATGAGTGTCATTAGACTGTTGCCCTGGTGATGTGGGGACTGGTGTATTTTCAACCTCTTTTATTGCTGTTCTGCTTTCAGAACCCAGAACAATCTCACATAACTTTTGAAACCCACTTTTGTCACATTTTCTATGATCCAGAATCCCTTCAACTGTGATTTTTCATTTGATTGCTGGTGAATATGACTCCCACGTATACTTTTTGCAATGAATTCAAATCTACTGTATTTTTGGTTTTGTATACAGGATACTTCATCCACAGTGACAGAATGTTCTCCACCCACTGCTGCTGCCAGCGTTTCTCAATACGCATGTCTGAGACGGACAACCACGGAAAATCACAACAAGATATTCACGGTAAGGAAAAACAACATAATACAATCAGTCTTTGTTAAGCTATTCCACCTTTATTGCTGCTATAAAGCATATATCCAAGTAAATACTACAGTATCTTATTTGCATATACCCTGCCCATTCCCCTCCCCATATCGCAATTTATGCCACCATTAAGGGAGAAACCTACATGCCAAGTATATACCATATAGTATTGTGTTCCCTACAGGTTATAGAAAAGAGCAGAAGGTCTGAACATTTAGTTCAGTTTATGAAAGGAGAAAGCCTGAACAATTTATTCGGACCCCAGTCCTGCTTGCCTGTCTGCCTGTCTGTCTGTCTGTCTGTCTGTCTGTCTGTCTGTCTGTCTGTCTGTCTGTCTGTCTGTCTGTCTGTCTGTCTGTCTGTCTGTCTGTCTGTCTGTCTGTCTGTCTGTCTGTCTGTCTGTCTGTCTGTCTGTCTGTCTGTCTGTCTGCCTGTCTGTCTGTCTGTCTGTCTGTCTGTCTGTCTGTCTGTCTGTCTGTCTGTCTGTCATGGAAAATTTGCTCTGTTAGTATTTTTCCAGTAGATTTCTTGAAGGTGAAAGCTTCCACTTCTATTTCAAAGATAATAAAACAGGAACGCTATACTAAATACTACAGTATTGTCTGCAAAAATACTACATTATAGTACAGTCTGCAAAAACACAACATTAATTACTACCAGTTAACTATAAATACTACAGTATAATAGATTATACTACAGTAAATACTACAGTATCAGTATTCATTGTAGTGTTTTTGTACTTTAGTCCGCATTAACAGTGGTAGTCCACAAAAACACCACAGTGAATACTATAGTATTTAGTCTTTTTTGTATGTGGGTCTGCCTTGCTTCACATACCAATGCACTGACTCTGGCCCCCATCAGATACATTAACCTACAAATGAGAAGCATCTGCAGGTATGTCATGATGAAGGCACAACAGCTGAGGTGCCCGCAAGGGCTGGAAAGTGCTGACCCTTATGCTGGGCATGCCACACTGATATGGGCAGTGGCTGTGTCGCTTCTCACCAACAATGATGGATCTTTCTCCATGCCATTGGGCGGCTAGTGGCCAACGCCAACACCAGGGGAAGGGGGATGGGGCGGGGGATGGGGTGGGGGGGGGGTGTTGATAGCACACATTTTCAGACTGGCTGTGATAGAGGGTAATACTGCAGCTTGTCATTGCATTGTGTGCGGTAATGTTAAGCTGCACAACAACAATGCCGCTTCTCACAAACATTATTAAAAAAAGAAGTTTCCCGATAAATCTCACGGACAGTATTTAATACTCGCTGCCAGTGTGTAATATAGTCTTTATGTGCACTGTGAGGGCTGTTTTGCTGACAGTCCAAGGTGATCAAAAGCACCTTTAAAGAATAGTCAGAGTTAGGGAATACATTTGAGAGATATTGCATGGAAGCATATTGTATCTGATTCTTCCGCTGATGCGATTCCAAACTTCCAGTTGGGGCTGTGTGTGTGGGAGGATGGTGGCTTAGTGATGACGAGTTCCTCCAAGCCTTATAAAGCAGAGCTTACTCGGAGCCTATGGAGACATCTGTTTCATAATGAGTTTCACTTCTCCCTGACTGACTACACATGCACACTCTCACACTTGCAGACATGCATGTAAGAACGCAGGCATATTCATGTGACACACACACACACATACACACACACGCACGCGCGCATCAACTGGGAGTGGTGCTCGGTTCCCCTTCTCCTGTTCCTTTCCACCGCATTAGCTCTCTAATCACCTGGCTGATGATTCCCTCATTATTCTCCTTCAACATACATCACTCACCAGTGTTATTGGTGCTAATAAATGTGAGTTCAACCTGTGGCTGTGGAGGTGAGATACAGGTAATTAAACTAAATCCTAATATCCCGAGAGATGTTGAGCTTTTAGATGTCAATTCTGCTGTTATGGCTTTGATCATCAGTAAGGTTTAAGACCAGGGAGGTCTGGTGAAATATCAAAGATCATGAATGAACGACAAAACGTCATCACCTGAGAGGTTTCTATACAGGGAGCAACACAGCTAAAAATGTGGAGATAATATTCTGTTTAATTTGCTGTAAATTCAATGTATACGTTCAACATATAAGAGAAAACTGGTGGGTGAGTGTGTGTTTATGTGTACCTGTCATCAGGCCTGTGTAAATGTGTCAGACGTACTGTAGGACAGCTATTCTCAACCGGTAGGTCACGACCCAAATTTAGGTCATGGGAGGTTTTGAATGGCCATGAATGTCTGAGTAAAAAAAAAAAAGAACTTAAATGACTAAAAGCAGGTAGAAAAAGTGTGTAGAAATGATTATAAACCTATTTATTTTACATTTTTATAATAAACTTATTTTTTCTTCAATCACAGTTTTTTTTTCAATATAGAGTTATTAGCAGTGCTATTTAGCAGATGTGGTTGATTTTGTGGTCTCAAACCAGTGTGCTTGACATTCTTCATCAAGAATATGGTAAAAATGGACATTGAAAAAGATGGGACTGGTGTTTCCTTGGTATGTTTACCGACCAATATAGCATTAAAAATAATTTTCCAGATAGCATTTTGGCAACAACAAAAAAACGCAATGCGAATATTGGATTGCGACTGAGACAACCTCAACCTGGTTCAATTTGGGTCCCAAGGCAAAACCAGTTGAGAACTACTGCTGTAGGAGATCCGTCAGGTTGAGAGGAAGTGTGAGAGGAAGCAGCACATGCTGCCATGGGAGGAGCCACAAGGTGTAGCAGGAGGAAGCACTAGGAACCAAGAGGTGTCAGGATCAGGAAAACAGGATGAGTATGATCTTCCCAACAGCACCCCAGGCAGCTGACAGAAGCCCCTCCCCAGGGCCACACATGAATTCTCTCTCTCTCTCTCTCTCTCTCTCTCTCTGACTCTGTCTCTCTCTCTCACCTTTTCAGTCATTACTTCTCTCTCTCTCTCTCTCTGTCTCTCTCTCTCTCACCTTTTCAGTCATTACTTCTCTCTCTCTCTCTCTCTCTCTCTCTCTCTCTCTCTCTCTCTCTCTCACCTTTTCAGTCATTACTTTCTCTCTCTCTGTCTCTCTCTGTCTCTCTCTGTCTCTCTCTGTCTCTCTCTCTCTCTCTCTCTCTCTCTCTCACCTTTTCAGTCATTACTTCTCTCTCTCCCCTTGTGTCTTGCGTAGGTTCAATTCAAGGGGCTTTATTGGCATGCGAACCATATTTCACAAAAGTGAAATAAACAATAAAAAGTGAACAGAAATATTACACTGACAAAAGTTCCAAAAGACATTTAAAATGTCATATTATGTACGATAAATAAATAAACATAAATATGGGATGTATTTAAAATGGTGTTTGTTCTTCACTAGTTCCCCTTTTCTTGTGGCAACAGGTCACAAATCTTGCTGCCGTGATTGCACACTGGTATTTCACACAATAGATATGGGAATTTATCAAAATTGGACTTGCTTTTCGAAGTCTTTGTCGGTCTGTGTAATCTGAGGGAAACATGTGTCTCTAATATGGTCATACATTTGGCAAGAGGTCAGGAAGTGCAGCTCAGTTCCCACCTCATTTTGTTGGCAGTGTGCACATAGCCTGTCTTCTCTTAAGAGCCATGTCTGCCTACAGCGACCTTTCTCAATGGCAATGCTATGCTCACTGAGTCTGTACATAGTCAAAGCTTTCCTTAATTTTGGGTCAGTCATATTGGTCAGGTATTCTGCCACTGTGTACTCTCTGTTTAGGGCCAAATAGCATTCTAGTTTGCTCAGGTTTTTGTTAATTCTTCCCAATGTGTGAAGTAATTATCTTTTTGTTTTCTCATTATTTGGTTGGGTCTAATTGTGTTGCGGTCCTGGGGCTCTGTGGGGTCTGTTTCTGTTTGTGAACAGAGCCCCAGGACCAGCTTGCTTAGGATAATTCTTCATGCAGAGTCTCAATTTGGTGTTTGTCCCGTTTTGTGAATTCTTGGATGGTGAGCGGACCCCAGACCTCATAGCCATAAGCCATGGGTTCTATAACTGATTCAAGTATTTTTTTCCAAACCCTAATTGGTATGTCAAATGTTATGTTCCTTTGATGGCATAGAAGGGCCTTCTTGCCTTGTCTCTCAGATCGTTCACAGCTTTGTGAAAGTTACCTGTGGCGCTGATGTTTAGGCCGATGTTTGTATGTTTTTTTTGTGTGCTCTAGGACAACAGTGTCTAGATGGAATTTGTATTTGTGGACCTGGCAACTGGACCTTTTTTTGAACGCCATTATTTTTATCTAACTGAGATTTACTGTCCGGCCCCTGGTCTGACAGAATCTGTGCAGAAGATCTAGGTGCTGCTGTAGGCCTTCCTTGGTTGGGAACAGAAGCACCAAATCATCAGCAAATAGTACATATTTTTGTCCTTGCCAATTTGTTGATATATACACTGCTCAAAAAAATAAAGGGAACACTAAAATAACACATCCTTGATCTGAATGAATGAAATATTCTTATTAAATACTTTTTTCTTTACATAGTTGAATGTGCTGACAACAAAATCACACAAAAATTATCAATGGAAATCAAATTTATCAACCCATGGAGGACTGGATTTGGAGTCACACTCAAAATGAAAGTGGAAAACCACACTACAGGCTGATCCAACTTTGATGTAATGTCCTTAAAACAAGTCAAAATGAGGCTCAGTAGTGTGTGTGGCCTCCACGTGCCTGTATGACCTCCTTACAACACCTGGTCATGCTCCTGATGAGGTGACGGATGGTCTCCTGAGGGATCTTCTCCCAGACCTGGACTAAAGCATCCGCCAACTCCTGGACAGTCTGTGGTGCAATGGTGGATGGAGCGAGACATGATGTCCCAGATGTGCTCAATTGGATTCAGGTCTGGGGAACGGGCGGGCCAGTCCATAGCATCAATGCCTTCCTCTTGCAGGAACTGCTGACACACTCCAGCAACATGAGGTCTAGCATTGTCTTGCATTAGGAGGAACCCAGGGCCAACCGCACCAGCATATGGTCTCACAAGGGGTCTGAGGATCTCATCTCGGTACCTAACGGCAGTCAGGCTACCTCTGGCGAGCACATGGAGGGCTGTGTGGCCCCCCAAAGAAATGCCACCCCACACCATGACTGACCCATCGCCAAACCGATCATGCTGGAGGACGTTGCAGGCAGCAGAACGTTCTCCACGGCGTCTCCAGACTTTCACGTCTGTCACATGTGCTCAGTGTGAACCTGCTTTCATCTGTGAAGAGCACAGGGCGCCAGTGGCGAATTTGCCAATCTTGGTGTTCTCTGGCAAATGCCAAACGTCCTGCACGGTGTTGGGCTGTAAGCACAACCCCCACCTGTGGACGTCGGCCCCTCATACCACCATCAGGGAGTCTGTTTCTGACCGTTTGAGCAGACACATGCACATTTGTGGCCTGCTGGAGGTCATTTTGCAGGGCTCTGGCAGTGCTCCTCCTGCTCCTCCTTGCACAAAGGCGGGGGTAGCGGTCCTGCTGCTGGGTTGTTGCCCTCCTATGGCCTCCTCCACGTCTCCTGATGTACTGGCCTGTCTCCTGGTATCGCCTCCATGCTCTGGACACTACGCTGACAGACACAGCAAACCTTCTTTCCACAGCTCGCATTGATGTGCCATCCTGGATGAGCTGCACTACCTGAGCCACTTGTGTGGGTTGCAGACTCCGTCTCATGCTACCACTAGAGTGAAAGCACCGCCAGCATTCAAAAGTGACCAAAACATCAGCCAGGAAGCATAGGAACTGAGAAGTGGTCTGTGGTTATCACCTACAGAACCACTCCATTATTAGGGGTGTCTTGCTAATTGCCTATAATTTCCACCTGTTGTCTATTCCATTTGCACAACAGCATGTGAAATGTATTGTCAATCAGTGTTGCTTCCTAAGTGGACAGTTTGATTTCACAGAAGTGTGATTGACTTGGAGTTACATTGTGTTGTTTAAGTGTTCCCTTTATTTTTTTGAGCAGTGTATATTGAAGAGGGTGGGGCTTAAAGCTTTTTGTTTGCGTACATGGATTTTATTTCGTTGTATGTTTTTTCCCCCAACACCACTTTCCATCAATTTGTATCGCAGACCCTCATGCCAAATTTAGTCAAAATCTTATTTGAAGTCAAAAAAGCATGAAACAGCAGGGGTTCAAACTGTAGAACCCAGTTCCCAAATTTGAATATAAAATGGATTTATCAAACAAAAGTATGCTTATCTCTGGGACCCACAGATTACTGAACGTAAGTACATTATTTACCAGAGGTGAATGTGTCAAACCAGTTGCCATGATAAAATGTTTTTGTTGGTGTGCACTCGCCTCAAACAATAGCATGGTCTTTTCTCACTGTAATAGCTACTGTAAATTGTACAGTGCAGTTAGATTAACACAAGCTTTTAAGCTTTCTGCACATATAAGACATGTCTATGTCCTGGAAAGTTGGCTGTTACTTACAACGTCATCATAGTCACATTAGTGCACGTTAGCAACAACCGTCCCGGTATAGGGACACCGATCCCGTGTAGGTTAATGATAATGCTGAGGATTTTCCCAAGGTTTCTGCATATCCCACGGTAGTTATTGGGGTCAAATTTATCTCACTGCCTATGTTGCTGTACTGTAATTTACTCTCTCTCTCACACACATACACGCTTGTGCACACGCCCACACACAGAATCTCCTCTCCTGTTCATTCAGGTCTAGCCTACCCCTCATCTCCATCATTCAGTCACTCTTCCTCAGTCATCATTCTACTCCCAGCCTGCCACACACTGATCCAAATATTGACATGTGTGTCCCGGTTGATTGACATGCTACATTAACGACTTTCAAACTGATGGCAACACAGACATCGCTACACAAACACACACACACCCACACACACACACACACACTGGCCTCTTACTAATGAGAGGAGAGGAATCGAGGTAGAGAGAGGAAGAGATAAAGGGCTAAAGGTCTTTGATTTTGTTTCCTTTCATCATACGGCCTCTGGTGATTGTCCAGCATGTCGATAGCAGCATGAAGGCAGTCAGTGTGCTTGACTGATCTTCAACTGCATCACCCTGTGTAGGTGCAACTTACACAAACATAGCAGGTACCAAACAGCAGTCTGACTGAATTACAACCAGTCCTCACTATGGGCTCTTTCTATTTTGGCCTCGACAGACTCTTGGCCTCTCAGACACATTGAAGACAGTGCTGGGTGGTAAACTGGGATGCTACATCAACTCTGCATGAACTAACTCTCCCTCCAGCCTTTACTTTTCATTAATTAGACCAAAGCAAATTTGCCTGTCCTCCCCAGCGTTGGCTCTGTGCTGGAGGTAGGAAACCTGACAGCTGACAGACTGGCCTCCAAGGGAGATGAGAGGGCCAGGGTGTGTTGGTGCTGCTCATCTGTTCAGGTTGGTTCAGGAGCAGGTCGGGCGCTTTAGGAGCCCGCTGACTGCAGCACAGTCTCTGTACGACTCTGCTGGTAGCGACTCAGCACAGAGCCATCTGTCTCCTCGAGCTCTAGGTGAGACTAAGGTGAGACGGCAGTGAAATGTCAATTAGATGTAGCTGACAAAAGGACCTACTGTAAGCTGTTAGTATGAGTTGGTGAGTATGGTGCTCTGAAGTCTTATGTTACTGTACAGTGCTTCTAGTGGACAAACAGAGCAAATATTTTAGCATGAGCCGGTGGGAAAACCACTCTGTAGGTCTACATTCCTTTAAGTGATTCTACTAGAATCATTGTGCACACCTGGCCCCTATTCCCACTGATTGTATTTTTATTTTTGTGCCCCTTGTTCACCATGGTCTTGTCGATTATTGTTACAATGTCCGTTGGTGCGTGTGAGTACCTGTGCTGGGTGTTTTGGGCTCTCGTCCCCTTGTGGATTGCACAGATGATTATGGGTCTCATCCCATGCGTTAATCATTGTGCGTGTGTGTTATTTATTCAAGGTACTCCTCGCTCTTTTGTTTTGGGATTCTACCCTGTGTTTTGTTATGTGTTTGTTTGGTCTTCGCCCCCATGCCTTTACACGGCACACCGTATTTTGGGATGAATTAAAAAAACGATTACGTATTCCTGCACCTGTCTCCTGATCCTTCGTACCAACTTGACAAGGTGTAAAACTGTAGAGTGAAATTCTTACCTTAAGAGCTCTTTGCGAACAATGCAGTGATAATGATAATATAGATAATAATAGAAAATAGAATAAAATATACAAATAAAAATGACACAAACTACAATGTGAGTTAAAGAAACACGAGAAGTATATCCAGGTCAGTGCCAGTACATTATTCAATGTGCAGGGGTACTGGAGTGGTTGAGGTGGGTTTATACATTAAATGTGACTGGTAGTAGAATATACATGTAAACAGGAGTAATAGTGACCAGCAGTAGTATAAATAAATAGTGGTAATGGCTATCAATAATAATGGACAGCAACGTAATGGAGTAATACATCTCATCAATAATCATTTTAGCAGCCATGTAGGTTGTGTCTGGGTGGGTGGAGACCTGTGGATGGGTATACTTAGTGTGGATAGTCTGTGGGAGAGGGAGACCAGTAGTTGTTCGCCATTTAACAGTTAAGGCCAGGGTGATAGAAGCTGTTTAGGAGTCATTGTCTGAGCCTTCATGCACCGGTACCACCTGCAGGATGGGAGCATGGAGAACAGTGCATGTCTCAGGTGGCTGAAGGCAATTTTTCGGGCCTTTCATGAGCTACAGGAAACAGAGGGGGGTGCACACCCCCATCCACATCGATGGGGCCGCAGTGGAGAGGGCCAAGAGCTTCAAGTTCCTCTGTCCACATCACTGAGGACTTAACATGGTCCTCTCACACCAGAACTGTCGTGAAGAAGGCACGGCAATGCCCCTTCTCCCTCAGGAGGCTGACTGGGGCCAAGCGCCGTGCCATCCAGTACCTCTACACCAGGCGGTGTTATAGGAAGGCCCAAACAATTATCAGACTCCATCCACCCAAGCCTTAGATTGCTCTCTCTGCTACCACATGGCAAGCTGTACCAGTGCACAAAGTCTGGAAACAACAGGACCCTGAACAGCTTCTACATCCAAGCCATAAGACTGCTAAACAAGACCGCTAAATAGCTCATCAAATGGCTATCCGGTCTAACTACATCAACACTTTCTTTGCACTAAGACCAAGAAGGCAGAATCACTTTCCTTTAATGCATACATAACGGAAAGAAAATGGCCTTTTATTAATGTGTACGCTCCGTTATTCTCTGAATATCACGTTTTTTTTTGTGTGAAAGGAACCGACCTGGCTTTACGGATTTGACTGGTTTATGACTCAATGACACCACCCCCTGTTAGAGGGGAAAGCATCCCAAGAGTTAACACACAGAAACGTTGTTGACACGGAGGAGAAAATGAATATTGGGATGGAAATGGGAATGTACATAGGGATACTTCTCAAAGGTACAATGAATATTCACATACAGGCTACAAATCAAGTACCCTTTTATGGTCGCATACACGTGTGTAGCAGATGTTATTGTGGGTGAGACAAAATGCTTGTGTTCTTAGCTCCAACAGTGCAGTAATATCTAACAATGCACAACAATACATACAAATCTAAAAGTAAAAGAAAAAATATAAATATTTAGACGAGCAATGTCGGTGTCTGGAGTATAAATATGTGGTGTGATGTACAGACATTATGGACAGTATGTGGATAGAATACAGTACATAGTATACCTGAAGAATGCATGGGTAGAATAGCATATGTACAGAATATTGACTAGAGTACAGCGTACAGTATACATATGCAATAGGTAAAACAGTATGCAAACATTATCCAAGTGACCAGTGTTCCATCTCTATGTAGATAGGGCAGCAGCCTCTAAGGTGCAGGGATAAGACACATTTCTTCAGCCTCCTGAGGTCGACGAGGCGCTGTTGTGCCTTCTTCACCACACTCTGTGTGGGCGGAGCATTTCAGATCGATGTGTACGCCAATGAACTCGAAACTTTTCACCTTCTCCACTGCGGCCTCGTCGATGTGGATGGGGGGTGTGCTCTCTCTGCTGTCTCTTGCAGTCCACGGTCGAGGGAGAGGTTGAGGGAGAGGTTATTTTCTTGGCACCACTCCGCCAGGGCCCTCACCTCCTCCTTGTAGGCTGTATGTTGGTCAAATCTCTTTGGTGTTGGCAGAGCAGAGTAGTGAATGGACATGAATGAGCTATACCCATGTCATGTAATGGCATAGAACTATAATGGCAACATATGATAATACACTGCAGCAATAAACACTAGGCTATTACAGAGCTATACTCGATAACAAGGACCGTACCTAAGGACTGTATCTAAGCATACATTACATAGTAGAGTAGGCTAATGACTAGCATTGTTTTGCTAACAAGGAATAAACAACGGCAGTGTGAGAAAGGACTGTATTTACATGACGGTAAGTTACCTAAAGCTGAGCTACAAGTAAAGGAGACAGCAAACATACACAACATAATATAACAATTACTATGACAACTTAAAAATGCATACAAAGCCAAGTTAAACAGCAACTACAACTTACTTTGTGTTCACGCATCCCATGCATATAACTCCACCCATGATAACACTGTCAGGCTCAGGGCAATATTTATACCTTTGCAGGAGCATGCAATGGGCCTATCTGGCCTGTGCAGGGCTAGCTATGAGCATCTGACTAATCAGATAATGTGTGATCGGTGCATGGACAGAGTGTGGAGTGCATGGGGAGAGTCTGATTGGCTGAAACCACGAGCTGGGGGTGATCGATTTCTCTCACATGAGGGAGAGCTAGACTGCGAGATATAAACAACAACACACACACTGGAAATGAGTCCCACAGCGCCCTCGGAAGGGGGATTCTGTAACAGATAGAATGAACTGAATTCCATCTGGTTATTGGGACAGACATGAATGCCATTTTGGACATGTGAGACAAATCTAATAAGATCAACTACAATCCACATACAACCAAGGCTCTCCAGAATATGATATTTGATTACAACCTCAACCTTGATGCCTTGCGAGTCAATAATCCTAAAGCAAAAGAGTACACTTTCTACTCAAACAGGCATAAAACATTCTCACAAATGGATTTCATACTATAATCTACACCATTTTCTTTAATCAAATCAATTAAAATGTTATATGTTACATGTGCCAAATACAACACATTGAGAGAGAGGTTGTTGTCCTGGCACCACACTGACAGGTCTCTGACCTCCTCCCTATCGGCTGTCTCATCGCTGTCGGTGATCAGGCCTACCGCTGTTGTGCCGTCAGCAAACTTAATGATGGTGTTGGAGTCGTGCTTGGCTACCCAGTCATGGGTGAACAGGGAGTACAGGAGGGGACTAAGCATGCACCCCTGAGGGGCCACAATGTTGAGGATCAGCGTGGCAGATGTGTTGTTGCCTACCCTTACCACTTGGGGGCGGCCCGTCAGGATGTTCAGGATCCAGTTGCAGAGGGAGGTGTTTAGTCCCAGGGTCCTTAGCTTAGCGATGATCTTTGTGGGCGTTATGGTGTTGAACTCTGAGCTGTTGTCAATGAACAGCATTCTCACATAGGTCTTCCCTTTGTCCAGGTGTGAAAAGGCAGTGTGGAGTGCAATAGAGATTGCATCATCTGTGGATCTGTTGGGGCGGTGTGCAAATTGGAGTGGGCATAGGGTTTTTATGATAGTGATAGTGTTGATGTGAGCCATGACCAGCCTTTCAAAGCACTTCATGGCTACCGACGTGAGTGCTACGGGGTGGTAATAATTTAGGCAGGTTACCTTCGCTTTCTTGGGCACAGGGACTATGGTGGTCTGTTTGAAACATGTTGGTATTACAGACTTGGTCAGGGATAGGTTGAAAATGTCAGTGCAGACACTTGCCAGTTGCCACTTGCCAGCACATGCCTTGAGTACTTGTCCTGGTAATCTGTCTTGCCCTGCGGCTTTGTGAATGTTGACCTTTTTTAAAGGCCTTGCTCACATCAGCTATGAAGATCGTGATCACACAGTTGTCTGGAACATCTGGTTCAATCTTAGTCCTGTACTGATGCTTTGCCTGTTTGATGGTTTGTCTGAAGGCATAGCAGGATTTCTTATAAGCGTCTGGATTAGTGTCCCGCTCCTTGAAGGCGGCAGCTCTGGCCTTTAGCTCGGTGAAGATGTTACCTGTAATCCATGGCTTCTGGTTGGGAAATGCACGTTACAGTCACTGTGAGGACGACGTAGTCGATGCACTTATTGATGAAGCCGGTGACTGAAGTGGTATACTCCTCAATGTCATTGGATGAATCCCGGAACATATTCCAGTCTGTGCTAGCAAAACAGTCCCGTAGCGTAGCATCCGCGTCATCTGACCACTTCCGTATTGAGCGAGTTACTGGTACCTCCTGCTTTAGTTTTTGCTTGTAAACAGGAATCAGGAGGATAGAATTATGGTCAGATTTGTCAAATGGAGGGCTAGGGAGAGCTTTGTATGCATCTCTGTGTGTGGAGTAAATGTGGTCTAGAGTTTTTTTCCTCTGGTTGCACATGTGACATGCTGGTAGAAATTAGGAAATGAACCAGCCAGCTCTATATTATCTGTGTCATCATTCATCCAAGTCTCTGTGAATCATAAGATATTACAGTTTTTAATGTCCCGTTGGTAGGATAGTCTTAACCGTAGATCGTCCAGTTTTTTTCCCAATGATTGCACATTGGCCAATAATACTGAGGGTAGTTTTGGTTTACTTATTCGTCTGCAAATTCTTACACGGCACCCCGCCCTCATCCCCCCCTTTTCTCCATATTTTCTTCATGCTGATGAAGGGGATTTGAGCCTTGTCCCGACAAAGCAGTATATCCTTCGCGTCGGACTCATTAAAGAAAATATCTTTGTCTAGTTCGAGGTGAGTAATCACTGTACTGATGTCCAGAATCTCTTTTCGGTCATAAGAGAAGGTAGCAGCAACATTATGTACAAAGTTAGTTACAAACAATGTTGGTTGGGAGCCTATAAAATGGCAGCCCTCTCTTCTGGCATCATTATAGCCGGAGAAAATAAAAATGTGACACCTGGCAACCACAACTACTACTGCAAACGGCAAATCTTAGAATGTGCTCAAAGAGCCACAAGATGCAATTTCAACGTTTCATTACTACAAAATCCTACACCCTATGATCAATTTGACATTCAACTCCCTAATTCATAATGATCTATAGAAATTCAGTTGATTCTACCAAAGGTTTTATAAAAACATTATGCAACTGCATTTGCATGTGAGTTGAATAGATCACTACTAAAGAAGATATCATAATTGGAAATGTTGTTAACTATGCAGTTAACAACATTTAAAAGAGTGTTCTCTACAAACACTCTTTTCAGACCAGGTAGTTATTATTCTTTCCAAAGTCAAGACAGAACTTAACTTCTATAAAGAACTGTACACCTCTGATTGTAAATCCACACCAAGCTTGGCAAAGTCCTTTCTCAACAGAGGAAGTCCAAATCTCTCTTAATGAACTCAAAGGGGCATTGGATATCATGAATAAATGGAAATAACCTGGATGGGATGGTATTTTTCCTGAGGTCTATTTAAAGTTTAGAATCAATTAGGTCCACTATTAGTCGAAATGATTAACACAGCTGTTCACAAAGGTTCCTTTGAGAGAGATGTGAATATATGACTAATTTAGCTTTTATTTAGAAATTATAAGGATGCCACCCAGTGTTCTCACTATCACCCCTATATTTGATAAACACAAATATTAAACTGTTTTCCAAAAGGTTATTGTCCCATCTTGAGACCAAAATTGGTCCACACGGACCAAAGCAGGTTTGTTAAAAAACTTTCTCCTCAGATAACCTCCGTAGGCTATTACATATCTTCAATTCTTCATCAGAAACAACAGCTCCTTGTGCTGTACTATCTCTCGATGCAGAAAAAGCTTTTGATAGACTAGAATGGTCATATCTCTGGTTTGTCTTGGAACATATGGGAATTGGCTCCAATTTCATTAACTTTTTACTGCAGTGGGCTAAATCAGGGTCACACAGAGTGGTTCCTGGAAGTCTTAAACAAATCTACTTTGAAACAAAGTATACACCTCACACACATGGTTATGGGCTTAAAAAAAGAAGATACCTATACCATGTCAGATATAGAGTTGAAATGTATTCAATTTTGAGTTAGTATCCCAATATTACACTTTATATACATCATAGAAGACTGAAATTTAACACAACTGTTTGACATAGAAACACCGGATTTTCGTCGTAAAAATAAATCCTGTATTTATTATTATGAAATTATGAAATATATTAATAACATTCCACCCATGAGGCCAAAGCGGGCACTTATGGTCATTGAATGCAGGAAAGGGCTGACAATATCTGCTCTGCTACCTTCAGAATCACTAGCAGCAGTAGATATTTATATACAATATTTTATTATATTGAGACAATATTTTTCAATCACTCCCAAACGCATTGAAGTTCATAAATGAATTCAGCTTCATCTCAAGTTATAAAATAAATCTAACCAAATCAGCCCAACTGCCTCTCAAGACCCCGATGGAGGACTCCATCTCTATTTATGGAATCCCAATCATTTCACATTTTAAATACTTGTGAGTAGATATGTCCATACTTAGATAAAATTATTGCCAGAAACATTAACGGCACACTCAAATAAATTAACGCTGACCTCAGTAGATGGAATAATATCCCAGTTGCTGTAGCCCTTTCCTGCAGTCAACGACCAAAAGCGCTCTCTTTGGCCTCATGGGTGGAATGGAATTCATATTTTTCTTAATTTCATAATTTTGAAAGATTTTTTTTTTAAACGATGAAAATCTGGTGTTTCTATGTCAAACAGTTGTTATGTTTCATATTTTCTATGTCTTCTGTGACGTATAGAAATTGTAATATTGTAATTGTAATATTGGGATGCAAAGTCAAAATGTAATACATTTCAACTCTGTCTGACATGGTACATGTGCCTTCTTTTTTATCCAATAACCATGTGCGTGAGGAGTATACCTTTCTTTAAAGTAGATTTGTTTAACTTGTTATGTCTAGACGTTCCGCTAGCGGAACCCCTCGACAACATCCGGTGAAACTAGAAATATTAAACTTTCATGAAATCACACATGCAATACACCAAATTAAATCTACACTTGTTGTTAATCCAGCCAATGTGTCAAAAATGTCAGATTTCAAAAAGGCTTTACGGCGAAAGCAAACCATGCGATTATCTCAGGATAACACCCCACCAAACAAACACATGACATTCATATTTCAACCCGCCAGGCGCGACACAAAACGCAGAAATAACGATATAATTCATGCCTTACATTTGAAGATCTTCTTTTGTTGGCAATCCAATATGTCCCATAAATATCACAAATGGTCCTTTTGTTCGATTAATTCTGTCTTTATATCTCCAAAATGTCAATTTATTTGTCGCGTTTGATTCAGAAAAACACTGGTTCCAACTCGCGCAACATGACTACATCAAATAAGTTACCTGTAAACTTGTTCCAAACATTTCAAACAACTTTGCTAATACAATTTTAGGTATTTGTTAACGTAAATAATCAATACAATTTAAGACGGGATAAGCTGTGTTCAATACAGGACGAAAACAACAAACAGTACACTTCACTCGACCCTCGTTCTGAACTGCCCTACTTCTTCATTTCTCAAAGGAAAAACGTCAACCAATTTCTAAAGACTGTTGACATCTAGTGGAAGCGATTGGAACTGCAAGCAAGTGCCACAGAAATCTAGATCCCCATAGAAAACTAATTGAAAAGAGAGTGACTCCTATTCTTTTTTTGAAGATACAAAATATTTTTTTATTGTGAAACAAACAAGAAATAAGACAAAAAAATGGAAAACTTCAGCGTGCATAACTATTCACCTCCACAAACTCTATACTTTGTAGAGCCACCTTTTGCAGCAATTACATCTGCAAGTCTCTTGTGGTATGTCTCTATAAGCTTGGCACATCTAGCCACTGGGATTTTTGCCCATTCTTCAAGGCAAAACTGCTTCAGCTCCTTTAAGTTGGATGGGTTCCTCTGGTGTACAGCAATCTTTAAGTCATACCACAGATTCTCAATTGGATTGAGGTCTGGGCTTTGACCAGGCCATTCCAAAATATTCAAATGTTTCCCCTTAAACCACTCGAGTGTTGCTTTAGCAGTATGCTTAAAGATATTGCCCTGCTGGAAGGTGAACCTCTGTCCCAGTCTCCAATCTCTGGAAGACTGAAACAGGTTTCTCTCAATAATTCCCCTGTATTTAGCGGCATCCACCATTCCTTCAATTCTGACCAGTTTCCCAGTCCCTGCCGATGAAAAACATCCCCACAGCATGATGTTGCCACCACCATGCTTCACTGTGAGGATGGTGTTCTTGGGGAGATGAGAGGTGTTGGGTTTCCTTGATGGCCAAAAAGCTCAATTTGAGTCTCATCTGACCAGAGTACCTTCTTCCATATGTTTGGGGAGTCTCCCACATGCATTTTGGTGAACACCAAACATGTTTGCTTATTTTTTTCTTTAAGCAATGGCTTTTTTCTGGCCACAATTCCTTAAAGCCCAGCTCTGTGGAGTGTACGGCTTAAAGTGGTCCAATGGACAGATACTCCCATCTCTGCTGTTATCTTTGGTCTCTTTGTTGCCTCTCTGATTAATGCCCTCCTTGCCTGGTCCGTGAGTTTTGGTGGGTGGCCCTCTCTTGGCAGGTTTGCTGTGGTGCCATATTCTTTCCATTTTTAATAATGGATTTAAATTGTGCTCCGTGTTTTATAACCCAACCCTGATCTGTACTTCTCCACAACTTTGTCCCTGACCGGTTTGGAGAGCTTCTTGGTCTTCATGTTGTCGCTTGCTTGGTGGTGCCCCTTGCTTAGTGGTGTTGCAGACTCTGGGGCCTTTCAGAACAGGTGTATATATACTGAGATCATGTAACAGATCAGATAGATTGCTCACAGCTGTACTATATTTAACTAATTATGTGACTTCTGAAGGTAATTGGTTGCACCAAATCTTATTTAGGGGGTGAATACATATGCACACACCACTTTTTAATTTTTTATTATTATTATTATTTTTAAATATATATATATTTTTTTCATTTCACTACACCAATTTGGACTATTTTGTGTGTCCTTTACATGAAATCCAAATAAAAATCAATTTAAATTACAGGTTGTAATGCAACAAAATAGGAAAAACACCAAGGGGGATGAATACTTTTGCAAAGCACTGTATTTATGATGAATGTATTATTGGTAATACTCTGCATTTCTTACTGTTATTTGTCTTTTGAGTGGCAGCCTGCTGGTACATGTTTTATAAATGTATCATTTGAAATTAATAATGTACCCGTATAGCCCCCACCCCAAACAAAAAAATGACAAAATAAATATAAACTTGGTTTAAAAAATATAAAATGAAGAAGGAATTATTGTCATTCTCAATGGGTGTAAAAAACAGAGATCAATTAAAAATTACTTTGAGAAGCTCCGCAGCTCATTAGTGGTGGTGAGTTAAGACAATCAGAAATACTATCAGACATTCCCAAATGAGCACTTTTATAGATTGGGCGCAGGCCATGTACCTCTATGCTTGCTCAGGCATGCTCGCATACTCAACAATGGCAGAACAAAGAACCAGATACATGTTCACATGGAGTGCTCCAAGACAAAAAGGAAACAAACCAAAACTTGTTTCTCATAAGTGTAGCATGGGTTGTGAGCTCTGCAAACAACTTGTCCACTCCGAGATTGAGAACGGTAAATGACTGTAATAATATATTGAATGCAGTGTTGGGACTAATGCAACATTTTTATAAAATTGCTTGGCGTGCCAAGGCAAATACCCTTGCATGCCAGCTGTGGCACCTATGCCATAAGTTGCAGATGCCTGTACCAAACAATTGGAGCTGAGATATTTTCCCCCATAATCAGTGGAAAGTTGCCCCATACTGTATGGTAGTTCTATATGAATTATGGCTAAGCTCCCTCTGCTACAGTAGCCAGCTAGCTAGCTTCTCCAGGCAGAGCCACAGTGCAGACAGAGTATCCCACCACAGCAGGAGCCTGCCCTCTCACCCCTCTCAATTAAGGCCTCAATCCTCTCATTATCTCCCTCTGTGAACAGAGCCCAGCTGTGTGTGTGTATGTGTTGGTATGTTGTGTGAGTGTGCATGCATGCGTTTGAACTCCTGTGTGTGTGTGCGCGCATACTTGTCGGTGTGTTTGAGGTCATCCTCTCGCTACGTGTTGTAAATGGGTCAGTGGAGTCTCCTGCCAGGCTGGGCTCAGGTCTTGCCTGCTGACCCGAAGCAGCATGTCTGGACAGATCACCCATGGCCTGGCCACGCTGTGGGTGACTGCACTGATCTAGCTCACTACTCAACCAAACCAGGAGAAAAGAAACCTGCCAACTTGGCCACGACTGCTAACATGATCTACTGAAGAGAAACACTGTTTTAAAGGTTGGATTATCTACAGTAAAACTGTCCCCATTTTACCCTATCTGATCTCGTCCTCATCAGTGGCACCTTGTGAATACCTGGGTGGGTGGGGTGGGGGGATAATTCAGCCATTCGCAAAGTGCCACTGATGAGGATGAGATCAGATACGGTAGAATGGGGACAGCTTTACTGTCGCCATTTTACTGAGTTACTCTTCATATAATTAGTTTTTCCTCACAAAAGGGCTTTATTACAGACAGAAATACTCCTCAGTTTCATCAGCTGTCCGGGTGGCTGGTCTCAGACAAACCTGCAGGTGAAGAAGCCGGATGTGGAGGTCCTGGGCTGGCGTGGTTACACATGGTCTGCAGTTGTGAGGCCGGTTGGACGTACTGCCAAATTCTCTAAAACTACGTTGGAGCCGGCTTATGGTAGAAAAAAGAACATGAACTTCTCTGGCAACAGCTTTGGTGGACATTCCTGCAGTCAGCATTCCAATCTGTGGCGTTGTGTGACGAAACTGCACATTTTAAAGTGGCCTTTTATTGTCCACAGTACAAGTGCACCTGTGTAGTGATCATGCTGTTTAATCAGCTTCTTGATATGCCACACCTGTCAGGTGGATGGATTATCTTGGCAAAGGAGAAATGCTCACTAACAGGGATGTAAACAAACTCATGAAACATGGGACCAGCACTTTATATGTTGCATTTATATTTTTGTTCAGTATATATAATATATATTTAGAAGATCTTTTTATATGTTTTTTTCTTTGATATTTTGTCTTATTTTTTGGACCAAACACAAGTGGGGCACTGCCCCTAACGGATGAGCCGCCACCACTCTTTATATTTTTATTACAATATGCTTTGCATTCTGTATTAAAAGTCATTAATTGCCTACATATTTTTTTATCAGCTACTTATGTTTATTCTATCTGCGTAATATGCCTAATATACATCCCTACATTTACCATTAGTCTGTACTTTACTGTACTGTATATCAATGCAGAGCAGAACGGAAGCTTCTCTTCTCTAGAACATGGTGTCCTCTGGGACTGCTCAGTGAGTAAGGAAGCTTCTCTTCCCCGGAACACGGTGTCCTGTGAGACTGCTCATGCATAAACCCCCCCCTCTCTCCCTCCTGGCAATATCCTTCTATTGAAAAAACCAAAATTGAAAACTCCTGACAGTTGTTCTTTCCTTTCGTTGGACCACCATGTTGCTTCAGAGAGGAAAGTCCACAGCAGCACCGCAGGCCCCTCGGGAGCCTGTTGTGAACAAGTGGAAAATGACAGGTTTCTCTCCGGCGCACACCGACCCAAATATCGCTGTGCGGTCATACGGAAGAGGCCTGTGTGTCGGGGTCTACCGCGGCGGGGGAAGAGGTAGAGGGGAAGGAGAGAGGGAGAGGGGGATTGTGTGCTCCGATCCCTGTCTAACTGCCACCACAGGTCAATGCATCTGACGTGTGATTGCACACCTGACACATCTCTCTTGCTCTCTCTCTCTCTTTCTCTCTCTCTCTGTTTGTTTCTCTCTCTTTCTCTCTCTCTCTTTCTCTCTCTCTCTTTCCTCACACTATATCTCAATTGGGTTTATTTTCTCTCCTTTCCCTATGTTTCTCTGACCTCATACATGCAATTATTTTGTGTTTCCTTTTCCATCTTTGTTTCTCATTTACATATTTATATTTCCCTCTCCTTTCATTGTGCCTCTCTCTCTTTCTCTCCTCTCTCTCTATTTCTCTCTCTTTTTTCTCCCTCCCCCTTCCCCTCCTCTTTAGGATGTGTTGGAGGAGCTGGCGGAGAATTCTGAGTTCAATGAAAGTAAGGGTCCATGTCTGGCATTCCGGCGAGCAGCCTCAGTCCTGAAGAGTCTGCCATCAGCAGTGCACTGTCTGGGGGCCATCCAGGGCCTCCCCTGCCTGGGTGAGCACACCAAGGCTGTCATGGAGGTAACATCAGCTCCACTGCATAAATTCAGACACACACACACACACACACACACACACACACACACACACATCCCCCAGTGTAAAATAAACAGAGTGAAGCCCAAACGTTTCACATGTCCGTGGACATTGGAGTGACACTCAGTAAGCAACCGCTGAGTTGAGTATTGTTGAGTGAACATCAGAGGGGAAAATGTAAAGACCCACTGAGATTAAATAGTAGCTTAGCGAGCACTGAGGCCGTTGTAGTGATGAACAATTGGTGTGTGTGTGTGTGTGTGTGTGTGTGTGTGTGTGTGTGTGTGTGTGTGTGTGTGTGTGTGTGTGTGTGTGTGTGTGTGTGCGTGCGCGTGCGTGCGTGTGTGTGTGTGTACCCGCACCCCAATGAGAAAGTAAGTCAGAGCAGTATCCCTGAGCTTGATGAGGTTTGGCCTTGGCTTGAGGGTTGAAAACCAGTGGGGAGATGCAGCAGTGGAGGCTGCTGAGGGGAGGACGGCTCATAATAATGGCCGGAACGGAGCAAATGGAATTTCATCGAACACCTGGAAACCATGTATTTGATACCATTCCACTGATTCCGCACCAGATATTACCATGAGCCTGTTCTCCCCAATTAAGGTGCCACCAACCTCCTGTGTTGATTAGTGGACTCAAGGCAGAAATGACTACTCTGCTTTAGCTGCTGTTCGTTGTTAAAATAGTAAAGTAAACCAAACTACTGCTTTGTAGTCTTTTTTCACGCACACACACACACACACACACACACACACAGTCGAAACAGAGTTGAAGCAGATGACATCAAATTACAACAGAACAACCTCAAAGTTTTTAAAATAAACGCTTCTCCGATAGTTGTGTCCTCTGAGATGTCCAATGATGCTACTATTACATAACTGTGATGTTGTTTGGAGTTTTCATCCTCCACCCTAAGCAGCGCCTTGGTGCCTACTGCTTTTACATCTTTGATAAACGTGATATGGAGACAGTTAAGATGTGGCCAGCAAATGAGTTGTGCTCCCTGGAGATGAGAACACTATTAGACCCGGGAACAAAGCCTGTTCAAAACAAACAGTCGGAGCTGTGTAAAATTACACCCTGAGCTTTTCATTACAGCTATAAAACTGGAATTAATCCGATGCTTTACTATACCAAAGCTATTATTTCTATAATAGGAATGGAAATGAGTATCACAGGGGTACTTTAAGTACTCCTAGCAACAAATTCCATGAGCAGCAGCACTTAGGAAGAGCTCCTCCTTAAATTGCATTTTTTTTTTTACGTGTTGTTATTTTATTATATGTGAACAGTTGAGGGTAGACTTCATCCTAAAAGCGAACAAGGAAATCAAAGGAGACCTTCTGTTCTACACAGATGATCCCAATGCTTGGCACACCGCTCTTCACAAGGCCAATAATGCACTTAAAATGTCAGAAAATTGAACAATGAGGCAATTACACATTGATTCCACCCCCAAATTTAACATTAATATTATAATTACGGCACTGTGATGGTTCAAGTTTCGGAGGCTAGTCTGGATACATTTGTCCATTTACCAAACTCAAAGCCTCTCCACCAAAACTGCCTACAACAGCGTCCACTTCCTTTGTGTCCCAGGATGTTGTCCCTCTCCTTCCCCTTTTGGCAGGAGACATAGATCTCAGCATGCCACTCTTACATGTGACACTTGCAGTATCACAGCATTTCAGAAGAGGAGATCAGCCTGGTGCGGCAGCATAGGGATGAAATGTGTTAGTTACATTATGCTATCAGGTGCATTGAGGAGGACAACCAGTCTCTCAGGACGGAAGTACGCCGAATACGAGAGGAGCTGTCCACCAAAGTCAATATAAGCCATCTCCAGGACCTAAGGCAGGAATTAGTCCTTAAAGAGTCCAGTAAAAACCTAGAACCCAGCAAAACTGTTGAACAAGGACCCATCAACTGACCCAAACATTCAGCCAACTCAATCAACCTATCCACCAACCCAGCTGACCCCATCCACCCCAGTCTCACGGCCTGTGATTGCTCCCACTCCTGCCATCCTCCACAGGCTTGAGAAGAAGCCTGACATTGTTTTGATGATGGACTCCATTGGAAAATGAATGAATGAGCATTAACTTTTTTTTTTTAAATAGGGTGGTGGCTAAGTTGTGGTGCCCCACATCTTACAGACCCATGCAGCTCCTGACAGTGGCCCAGCTTGGCTCACCGAGCCTTGTCATTGTGCATACTGGAACCAATGACCTGCATGCTCAGCAGGAAAAAGGTGGCCACATCACTTTTCAAGGGTGGTGGAGAGGTTCTCTACCACCTTCCCAGATGCCAGGATTGTAATGTCCATCTTTCTCCCGGAGGAGAGATTTTCACCCTGCCACTATCGAAAGTATTAAATGCCAGCCTCTCCCGGGATTGTGCTAAATGGCCAATATAAAATCGGTCTACCATCCCACCCTTATTCTGGACTGACTGTATGATAATACACACTTGTTCAAAGAGTCTGTTTCTCTGGGTGGCCAGTCCACCTCACCCCATAGGAGCAGCAGACCAGCTAACAACTTCCTGAGACAAGTTGGACACTCCTTTAGACATGCCTCCGGTGGTGCTTCACAGAGACTGGAGAACAGCCAGGAACACTGCCCCAGACCAGGCCCACCTCAACTCAGCCCAGCTCTACACAGCACCGACCACAACCTAGGGTCTGGCAAAAGACTGTTGAGGATAGTGCACCACATGATGCAGTCCACACCATGTATCAGTCACACAGCCATTTAGCAGATGCTTTTATCCAAAGCGACTTACATTCAAGCGTGGATACATTCTTATGTATGGGTGGTCCCGGGAATGGAACCCACTACCCTGCCGTTACAAGCGTCATGCTCTACCAAATGAGATACATGTATCATTCATATAATCAGCCTTCATATGCTGAGGGTTTGGAGCTTTCCCAGTGCCACAACCCTCCATACCACCCTCCTCAATTCCCACACAACCTCTCTCACAGGCTAGTTCTGGTTACCCTCCCCTACTCCCATCCCCAGGATAGGCCTGGAACACTCCTGCCCCGAATGGCAGTCCCGACCCTGCAACAGAAACCACAGCAAGGCTCCTGTGCACACCCAGAATGGAGCATCGGAAGAAAATCCGGTCCCCTACAGCAGTTCCACTCAGTTGGCAAGAGCTTCATCAGGGTGGACTGAGCTCTGCCAACACTGCTCACCCAGTTCCCGCCCCACCCCCTGTATCCAGGAGCTTGGGGTAGGTCTGTCGAATGCTCCGTCTGAAATGCTCTCACGTGGTTGGCCAGGGACCTTGGCAAAGTCTCAGCTCACTCAACAAATAGCTGCAGCAAAAGCGCTATGCCTGTTAGCTCTTATGGGAATGAGCTGAATACCCCCTCTGGCTTTAAATATCCTAGGGGGTTGGGCTAAAATGGACACAATTGACATTCTGGTTCTTTTGGAAACATGATTAAAAGAGACATTGAAGTACAGTACCAGTCAAAAGTTTGGACACACCTACTCATTCCAGGGTTTTTCTTTACTTTGACTATTTTCTACATTAAAGAATAATAGTGAAGACATGGAATAAAAAAATTGGAATCATGTAATAACCAAAAAGGTAAATCAAAATATATTTTATATTTGAGATTCTTCAAAGTAGCCACCCTTTGCCTTGATGACAGCTTTGCACACTCTTGGCATTCTCTCAACCAACTTCATGAGGTAGTCACCTAGAATGCATTTCAATTAACAGGTGTGCCTTGTTAAAAGTCAATATGTGGAAGTTCTTTCCTTCTTAATGAGTTTGAGACAGTTGTGTTGTGACAAGGTAGGGGAGGTATACAGAAGATATCACAATTTGGTAAAGACCAAGTCCATATTATGGCAAGACCAGCTCAAATAACCAAAAAGAAACGACAGTCCATCATTATTTTAATCTGGAAAATTTCAAGAACTTTGAGTTTCTTCAAGTGCATTTGCAAAAACCATCAAGCACAATGATGAAACTGGCTCTCATGAGGACAGCCACAGGAAAGGAAGACCCAGAGTCACCTCTGCTGCAGAGGATAAGTTCATTGTTGACTGCACCTCAGATTGCAGCCCAAATAAATGCTTCACAGAGTTCAAGTAGGAGACATATCTCAACATCAACTGTTCAGAGGAGACTGCGTGAATCAGGCCTTCATAGTCAAATTGCTGCAAAGAAACCACTACTAAATGACACCAATAAGAAGAGACTTGCTTGGACCAAGAAACATGAGCAATGGACATTAGAAATCTCTCCTTTGGTCTGATGAGACCAAATGTGAGCTTTTTGGTTCCAACTGCTGTGTCTTTGTGAGACGCAGAGTGAGTGAACGGATGATCTCCACATGTGTGGCTCCCACCGTGAAGCATGGAGGAGGAGGTATGGTGTGGGGGTACTTTGCTAGTGACACTGTCTGTGATGTAAAATTCAAGGCACCCTTAACCAGAGTCAAAAATAGATCTAACCTTTGGTTTTCTTCAGAGCTATCTGAATTCATTGAGATAAGAAATCTCGCCTGGGCCAAAGCAAGGAAATCTGTACTGGCAATCTATTAGACAACTGAGAAACAGATTTACTATCTCTATCAAGCTACTTTTAAGCTCTATCTCTGACTCTGCTTGTGGTCCTTCAAAATGTTGGACAGTAAATGCACTGAAGCATACAAGTTCTGTCTGACTTTGGCATCATAACTGAGAAGAATGGGATAAGTGATGCTTTTAATCGTCATTTTATCTCGGTAGCATTTTTATTTGAGAGAAGCTGTGGTTTAATTGACCCTGGTCAGTCAATCAATTGCTCTTCCCTCTGCCAGTCTCTAGCTTACTTGAAGGTTAACCCGCCGACTTCTAGTGAATCTTTGTTTTCATTTCAACAATTTACTACCTGTGATGTGCTAGATGACTTGCTTAAGATTAAAGTTGTAAAAAATCCACTGGGGCTGATATGCTTGATCCATTTTTTGCTTCAGCTCTCTGCCCCCCTGATTGCTGTATCATTAACCCATACTTTTTACCTTACAATTATATCTCGTACTATCCCCAAGGTTTGGAAGGTGGTGACCCTTGTGACCTAATTAGTTATTGCCCTATTTCTAAATAGTTGCCTATCTAAAATATTAGAATCCTTGATTACTTCTCAGCTAAGATCGTTCCTACTTTTGAAATATATTCTAAATGTACATCAGTTGGGCTTTACACCAGGTCGTAGGACTATCTCTGCTGCATCCCTAGGTATAAATGATGTGGTTAACTGTATGGATAAAAGGCACCATTGTGCTGCCCTTTTAATTAACCTGTCAAAGGCCTTCAATACAGTTGATCACTCATTGCTAATGCAGAGGGTATCCTCCATTGGCCTAGATCAGGCTACATGTAACTGGTTTAAAAATAACTTAACAGATAGAATTCAATGTGTATCTACTGATAGTGTTAAATATGTTTTTTTTTATAGACATAATAACATTTGTCCTGCAGGGGTCAATTCTGAGCCCTGTACTTTTTACTGTTTACATTACCAACACTGCACTTGTATGTTGATTATACTGCTATGTACGTATAACTGCAGTATGCCTTAATTGTATTACAGAAAAAAGTAATTCAACTGAAATTAGTTTTGAATGCAGGATAAACTAAGTACAGTGCCCTCAGAGTATTCACACCCCTTGACTTTTTCCACATTTTGTTGTGTTACAGCCTGAATTTAAAATGGATTACATTTAGTTTTCTGTCACCACACACAATATGCAATGACGTCAAAGTGGAATTATGTTTTTGGACATTTTTACAAATTAATGACAAATGAAAAGCTGATATGTCTTGAGAATTCAACCCCTTTTTTTGGCAAGCTTAAATAAGATCAGGAGTAAAAATGTGCTGAAAAAGTCACATAGTATGTTGCATGGACTCACTATGTGTATAATAATGTTGTTTAATATGGTTTTTGAATGACTACATCATCTCTGTACCCCAAACATACAATTATCGGTTAGGTCCCTCAATCGAGCAGTGAATTTCAAATACAGATTCATCAACAAAAACCAGGGATGTTGTCCAATGCTTTGCAGAGGAGGGCACATATTGGTAGATGGCTAAAAAAAAAGCAGACATTGAATATCCCTTTGAGCATGGTGGCATTATTCATGTCACGGCCGTCTTCCTGGAAGGAATAAGTGGACCAAAGTGCAGCGTTGTGAGCGTACATATTCCTTTTTAATAGAATGAATGTCGCCAACAAAACAAGGAAACGACCGTGAAGCTTAACTTCGGCTATAATGCCTCTAACAAAGTCAACCTCCCACAAATAACAAAGGGGAAAGGCTGCCTAAGTATGATTCCCAATCAGAGACAACGATAGACAGCTGTCCCTGATTGAGAACCATACACGGCCAAAACATAGAACTAAAGAACATAGAATACAGAACATAGAATGCCCACCCAAATCACACCCTGACCAAACCAAAATAGAGACATAAAAAGGCTCTCTCAGGTCAGGGCGTGACAATAAATTACTCTTTGGATGGTGTATCAATACACCCAGTCACTATAAAGATACAGGCATCTTTCCTAACTCAGTTACCGAAGAGGAAGGAAATCACTCAGGGAATTCACCATAAGGCCAATATTGACTTTAAAACTGTGTAGAAGAAACTGAGGATAGATCAACAACATTGTAGTTACTGCACAATAATAACCTAATTGACAGTGTGAAAAGAAGGCAGCCTGTACAGAATACAAATATTCCAAAACATGCATCCTGTTTGCAACACAGCACTAATTAACTTTTTGTTTTGAATACAAAGTGCTATGTTTGGGGCAAATAAAATACAACACATCGTTGTTTATCACTCTCTGTATTTTCAAGCATAGTGGTGGCTGCATAATGTTATGGGTATGCTTGTAATTGTTAAGGACTAGGGAGTTTTTCATGATAAAAAAGAAACGGAATGGAGCTAAGCACAGGCAAAATCCGAGAGGAAAAACTAGGGGGTACTAAGCTAACATATGGAATTGCTTTAAGATGGTCATACCATGGATCATATAGCTATTTGATTTTGAATTTCACAACCCCTTCAAGTATAAAAACATTATATAAAAACATGTTTGAATTTGGCCTTTACTACTATAGCCAATAGCAACGCATTGAATAACACATTCATAAATGGCAAGAAAGACATTCAAAAAATAAATTATAAGGAATAAGGTTTTGAAGGGTCGACCTCTGAATGATCAGCTATGAAAAGCCAACTGACATTTACTCCTTACACCTGTTCCACCCTCTACAACTGCTGTTTTTGTTATTTGACCCTGCTGGTCATCTATGAATGTTTGAACATCTTGAAGAACAATCTGGCTTTAAATGGCCATATACTCTTATGGCCATGTACTTTCCACTCGGCACAGCCAGAAGAGGAATGGCCACCCCTCAGAGCCTGGTTCCTCTCTAGGTTTCTTCCTCGGTTCCTGCCTTTCTAGGGAGTTTTTCCTAGCCACCGTACTTCAACATCTCCATTGTTTGCTGTTTGGGTTTTTATGCTGGGTTTCTGTATAGCACTTTGTGACATCTGCTGATGTAAAATGGGCTTTATAAATACATTTGATTGATTGATTCTACACCTAGGAGATATAAGAAAGCTCAGGAAATATATATTTTTTTTTACACGTATTTAACCCTTTAGTTTTGTTGGCACACAACTACCTCCATACTTCCATTTGTTTGTATGGGTTACCTTCAGATGAGTCCTGTGACACTTGTCTCCCCTTTCCATAGAATGGTCATAATAGTTTGTAGCCCAAACCGTTGGGACGCTACAGACGTTTTCGTGAGAAGAGCGATTTTCGGGATGTTTCACAGTCTGACAAACACCATTGTAGATTGACACACAGGTGCGTCAATAGACTCTTAAGGGTGGACAGAATCTGATGGGGTTCGTCAATAGACTCTAAAGGATCAACTTGAAAATCTATCGCAAGTCCTGAATGGTTGTGTAGCAACGATCAACAACCAATTTGAAAGAGCTTGAATAATTTTTTTTATAATGATGGGCAAAAGTTGCACAATCCATGTGTGGAAAGCTCTTAAGAGACACCCAGAAAGACTCACATTTGTAATCGCTGCCAAAGGTGATTGTATAAAGTTTTGACTCAGGGGTGTGAATACGTCTGTAAATGTAATTTTTCTGTATTTCATTTTCAATGCATTTGCTAACATTTATAAAAACATGTTTTAATTTTCTCAATATGGGGTATTGTGTGTAGATGAGCGGGAAAAAAATATTTAATTCATTTTGAATTCAGGCTGTAAACCAACAAAATGTGGAATACGTCAAGGGGTATGAATACTTTCTGAAGGCACTGTATATTTCGAGATCTAAAGCTCATATAAATAACTCTTGATGATTTAAACATCTTTGGATGGTGTCCATGTTGATCATGTCCTTGCGTACAAATATCTGGGCATCTGGATAGATGAAAAGCTGACTTTTTAAAAAGCATATTGATGAGTTAGTTAATAAGCTGAGAATAAAAATGGGCTTCTTCTATAGAAATAGGACCTGCCTCTCGCTAAATAGTAGAAAGCAGATTATTCAGTCGATGTTCCTATCGGTCCTGGACTGTGTTTTAGTACTCATCACTGCATTCTCTACCAGAAAGTTGGTTGGCCCTCTTTGATGTCACGTAGGTTGATACATTGCTATGTTTTCGTGTTTAAAGCCCTTTTACAAAAACTCCCACTGTACCTACCTTAATAAATGACTACTAAAATTTAGACTTATGAGTTACCATGTCTGGTCTCCGGGATGGCTAACTCTGGAAATTCCTTTTAGGAAATCAGCTTTTAGTTTTCTGTTCCACAAAATAAGCTACAGATCTTCAAAATGTTGTTCAATTTGATGTTTTGGTGCCTCGAGGGAAATTCAGAAAGCTGATTGAGAACCTTATTACTGATGGATGTGATGTTCTGGTGCCTCTGGGGAAATTCAGAAAGCTGATTGAGGACCTTATTACTGATGGATGTGATGTTCTGGTGCCTCTGGGGAAATTCAGAAAGCTGATTGAGGACCTTTTTACTGATGAATGTGATGTTTTGGTGCCTCTGGTGTAATTCAGAAAGCTGATTGAGGACCTTATTACTGATGGATGTGATGTTTTGGTGCCTCTGGTGTAATTCAGAAAGCTGATTGAGGACCTTATTACTGATGGATGTGATGTTCTGGTGCCTCTGGGGCAATTCAGAAAGCTGATTGAGGACCTTTTTACTGATGAATGTGATGTTTTGGTGCCTCTGGTGTAATTCAGAAAGCTGATTGAGGACCTTATTACTGATGAATGTGATGTTTTGGTGCCTCTGGGGAAATTCAGAAAGCTGATTGAGAACCTTATTACTGATGGATGTGATGTTCTGGTGCCTCTGGGGCAATTCAGAAAGCTGATCGAGGACCTTTTTACTGATGAATGTGATGTTTTGGTGCCTCTGGTGTAATTCAGAAAGCTGATTGAGGACCTTATTACTGATGGATGTGATGTTCTGGTGCCTCTGGTGTAATTCAGAAAGCTGATTGAGGACCTTATTACTGATGAATGTGATGTTCTGGTGCCTCTGGTGTAATTCAGAAAGCTGATTGAGGACCTTATTACTGATGAATGTGATGTTCTGGTGCCTCTGGTGTAATCCAGAAAGCTGATTGAGGACCTTATTACTGGTGAACGCGCTTGTTTTTTATGACTGTGTTTTTCTTTCTGCTTGCATTTTGTATTTATATTTTGATGCATATATTTTCTGTAATTTCTGTACTTCAGGTCTTATCTATAAAAGAAACCTTGGTCTCAGTATGATTCCCTGATAAAAGAAAGGTTAAATAATAAAAATGATTTAAAAAATACATCTATTCTAAAATGAAGAGCAATCAAGCTATAGAAGTGTTTTTAAAAATGTAAACCACAAAGGACACAACAGAAGTTTGGAAGGATAAATCAACATAGTAATGTCGTCTATTTGATTTTGTTTTACAGGAGATCCTTATATTTGGCCGCTCCTTTAAAGTTGAAGAGGTACAGAGTGATGAACGATATCAGGCACTTAAGGTAAGTGGATCAAAAGCAACTCTTTTCAATTTTCTTGTGAAATTATTTTTAAGTGATAGATATCATAGTTTAATTTGCTGTACATTTCCGCCAAATTATAATTTTATACACCATACAAATGCTGCCAGCAAGACTTAAACAGAACCCATACCAGTAATTCCTCCCCCCAAAGAGATCCCATCTGACAACATGTTATTTTGTGTACATCAATGTTTTCTTGCCAGCTGTTCACCAGTGTGTTCGGGGTTGGACCCAAAACTGCTGAGAAGTGGTACCGCAGAGGGCTGCGCTCACTCAAGGAGATTCTGGCCGAGCCCAACATCCAGTTGAACAGGATGCAGAGAGCTGGTATGAACAGGAGTAGCACACAACCTCCTCCCTTTGTTTTGTTATCAGAACACTAATATGTAGCTGCTCTTAAATGATCTTAGTTTTGATATTGCCTTAATTGCAGAAAGTAGTCAACTCTGCTGGTATCTCTGTCTCTGGGATTGCATTCACAAAAGGTCGCGGAATACAATTCTATGAATAGGGAGGACCTGATCCTAAATCAGCACTTCTAACCTGATACGCTTTTACGGGCCCCAGTCTCTCATTCTGTTAAGGTAATGTCCCAGAGTAGGTTCTATATCCGATGCTCAAAAAGTAGCAGTTGACCCCCAGACAGTTGGCACTTTACAGTGATAAGCTGAGACCGTAGGTGAAGTAACACAATGAGAACCTAACAAGGGGGATTCATAATGCAAATCAATGAGTCGTAGTTATAAAGAGTAAACCTTGTCATGGGACACTCATCAATCAGCTTGGGAGAGAAGGCCCTCATTAACATAAAGACCAAAAACGTTCCCTGACTTTCAATATGAGAATGATGATTTGCTTGTCACATGATTGATGCAACACAGCAACAGAGTGAAATGTGACAATGTTTTATCCCTACTTCTTTGTTTGGGAATTGGTTTCAGCTGACTGGGGGGGGGGGGTCTTTTTAAGTTGTTCAGCCAGGTTTGGAAGTCTTTGGCAAGCGGCCATTTGGGGTTAAGAGATTAAATAAATGAAAGTGGAGACAGATGGGACTGGGACATAGAGAACCAGCGCCTATGGGGTGATATGTGGACCAGAGTCTGCGGCGTTACCGCTTGTCCAGACTTTACTTACTGATTTTATTGTCCCCATGGGGAAATTTTGTTGCAGTGTCATGTACACGTTTAAAGTTGCGTTTAAATACAAAACCAATTTGGCAATACAACTTTCATAACAGTTACATACCAATATTTTTTTTTTAAAGACTAGCAAAAAAAAAGGACTAGACTCCAGCATGCTTCTATAGCTTGCAATAATTACATTTATTTTCTTGAAAAAATGAAACAACAATGAAATACAATACCATAGTCACAACATGGAGCCTAAAAGATAAAGGAAAGAGTACAATAAAATAAAAATATACTTTCAAGATGGTCTTTCAGAAAGTATCCCCCCATTAATTTTTACACATTTTGTTGTGTTACAAAGTGGGATTAAAATGGCTTTAATTGTCTTTTTCTGTGTCAACGATCTACAGAAAATACTCTAATGTCAAAGTGGAAGATTTATTGACATTTTTTGGGTGATAAAAAACCCACATATTTAACTTGATTAGATAAGTATTTAAACTCCTCAGTCAATACAAGTCAGAATCACCTTTGGCAGAGATCACTGCTGTGAGCCTTTCTGAGTGAGACTCTAAGAGCATTGCACATCTGGATTGTACAATATTTTCCCATTATTCTTTAAAAAAATTATTCAAGCTCTGTCAAGTTGGTTGGTGATCATTGCAAGATCATTCAAGTCTTGGCATAGACTTTCAAACTGTAACTAGGCCACTCAGGAACATTCAATGTCGTCTTGGTAAGCAACTCCGGTGTATATTTGGCCTTGTGTTTTAGGTAATTGTCTGTTGAAAGGTGAATTAGTCTCCCAGTGTCTGTTGGAAGTTATCTTTTGGATTTTGCCTGTTTAGCTCTATTCTGTTTCTTTTTGTTCTAAGAAACTCCCTAGTCCTTGCCGATGACAAGCATACCCCTAACATGATGCCATGCTTGAAAATATGAGGAGTGGTACTCAGTGATGTGTTGGATTTGTTCCAAACATAACTCTTTATATTCCGGACAAAAAGTTGGTTTGTTTGACACATTTTTTGTAGTATTATTTTAGTGCCTTATCGCAAACTGTCACGACTTCTGCCGAAGTCGTTGCCTCTCCTTGTTCGGGCGGTGCTCGGCGTTCGACGTCACCGGTCTTCTAACCATCATTGATCCATTTTTCATTTTCCATTAGTTTTGTCTTGTCTTCCCACACACCTGTTTTCAATCCCATTCATTACCTGTTGTGTATTTAACCCTCTGTTTCCCCTCATGTCTTTGTCAGAGATTGTTTATTGTCAGTGTAGTGTTTTTTGTATAGGTGCGCATCGGGTCTTTGTACCCATATTTGTTTATATTCATTTTTCTTATTAGTGTTATGGAGCATGTTACTTGGACATTTATTAAAAGACTCCATTTTACACTCCGTTTGACTCTCCTGCGCCTGACTTCCCTGCCACCTATACACATATTTATGACAAACAGGATGCGTTTTGGAATATCTTTATTCTGTATAGGCTTCCTTCTTTTCACTCTGTCATTAATGTAAGTATTGTGCAGTAACTACATTGTTGTAGATCAATCCTCAGTTATCTCCTATCACAGCTATTTAACTCTGTAACTGTTTTAAAATCCCCATTAGCCTCATGGTGAAATCCCTGAGGGGTGTCCTTCCTCTCCAGCATCTGAGCTAGTAATGGCACCTGCATCTTTGTAGTAACTGGGTGAATTGATACCCCAACCAAAATGTAATTAATAATTGCACCATGCTCTAAGGGATATTCAATGTCTGCTTTGTTTTACCCATCTACCAATAGGTGCCCTTCTTGTTGAACTATTGGAACACCTCCCTGGTCTTTGTGGTTGAATCTGTGCTTGAAATTCACTGCTCAACTGAGAGACCTTGCAGATTATTGTATGTGTGGGGTAAAGAGACGGGCTAGTCATTAAAAATCATGTTAAACACTATTATTGCACTCAGAGTGAATCCATACGACGTTGTTATGTGTACTCCTGAACCTATTTACAAAAGGGTTGAATACTTATTGACTCAAGACATTTCAGCTTTACATTTTTTAAAATAAATATGTAAACATTTCTAAAAACATAATTCCACTTTAACATTATGTGGTATTGTGTGTCTGATGGAAGTTTTCCTTTGGATTTTGCCTGTGCTTAGCTTTATTCTGTTTATTTCTGTCCTTAAATACTAAATCTCAATTTATCAATTTAAAATGTAGGTTGTAATACAACATCTTGAAAACGTCAAAGGGTGTGAATACTTTCTGAGGGCACTGTATATGGTATTGTACAGTACATATCTTATTTTTGTGATTCTACCATTGGCTTTGCAAAATCGTAATAAACTATTTTATTTTCTGTTCTACAGCAATATCCAGTTACTAAGCAGTAATGATAACCAAATCTCTCCCCTTGTGAAATCCCAGCGAAAGCAAGATGGTGTACCGTGGGATTACTGGCTGACATGGAACCGTTTCCTAATCTTAGAGGAGAGGGAGAGTCAACATTTCAGTGTGGGGGTAGAAGTAGGTAGGAGCAGAAAGATGGAGGCCGGGATTAACATGTGTTTGTCAGACTGGTGGGGAAAAGCCACAAAGTTCGATTCAGTTTTCACTGTCAACAGGGGAATGGATTATTCCATAACCTTATTGATGCATGTCACATATACAAAATGGTGCAATCTTGTTGGGAGAATAATAGTTGAAATGAACAACTTCAAAGTGTCTCAACGGACTTAAGGACATTTAAAAAAAAAAACTATGATACTTAACAGGTAATTTGGCGATTCTACGGACACTTTGAGAATGTACACTTGAATTATCTTTATATTTTTTTTTACATTCTACTTTTTAATATATTAATTTTTTTACCTCAGATTATTTATATTTGTGTCCATGTTGTCGATGAGTGTCCAGTAAATGGGCCCCATGGTTCCAGATGTAATAGCCTAATGAAAAAACAAACAAACTAATCAACAATGATGCCATTTGACAGTGAGGTGAGGTGAGGCGAGAAGAGGACAGGCGAGCTGAGGAGATTTTAGTTTGGGGAGAGGATGGCCAGGCAGGGGTCCTTGAACATCCATTAAGTTATATTCCCACTTATTGTAGAGTATTAGAGAGCTATTAGGTTGTGTTTACTCGCCCTCTTTCTCAGTTGCTCTTGAGTGGGTTTTTTTGTGAGAGAGAAACCCAGCACAGGGACTTCTTAGCAAGAGCGTAACGTTCGATAACACTTCATTTTAAGAGGTCCTTATTACAGTGTAACTACATGTGTAATTACAATAACAACTGTTGTGGTTAATTGTAATGACTCATAGCTACACTGTAATAACAAAATGTAACTGATGGTAATTGCAGTCTGTAATTATAGAGGTGTAAAAACAAATGCTTGTTACCATGCTTGTTACAATTCACAAATGTTGTGTTTTAGTTTCTTTCTTTTGTCACAAGATTGGACAGATACACTGGGTGTCTGGGATTACAAAGGTTGAGAGGCTCAATGGGCTCTAATTACCTACCCGTGCGCCCCAAAAAGTGTACAAACTGGGTTAACTTGGTAGAGTTTACAAAAACAGATCAGATGTAGGTCAACCTCACTGACTGAGGTCTATATTCAGGTGTCATCCCAGATAAAACATTTTAAAAATGTATAATTAATGTGTAAGTTACCCATTATAAACCCACAAGTACACTACAGAATACATGTAATATCTGCATAAGTAGACCATAATTACTAGGTGTTACACTTATTTTTGTGTAGCTAAATCCTGTGTATCTTGAGGGGTACTTACTTGTAATTAATGTGTACTTATATAGTACATAACCCATCCTGACAACCTGGCCCTTATTTTTGTTAATTTGGTATTTTATTAGGATCCCCAAAAGCTGAGCCCCAAATACTCTTCCTAGGGTCCACACAAAACAGAAGCTTGACATAATAGAGAACATTAATAGAGAAGAACAGCTCAAGGACAGAACTACATCTTTTTTTAAAGGCACACATAGCCTACATACAGTTGAACTCGGAAGTTTCCATACACCTTAGCCAAATACAATTAAACACAGTTTTTCACAATTCCCTGTTTTAGGTTAGTTAGGATCAACACTTTATTTTAAGAATTTGAAATGTAAGAATAATAGTAGAGAGAATGATTTATATCAGCTTTTATTTATTTCATCACATTCCCAGTGGGTCAGAAGTTTACATACACTCAATTAGTATTTGGTAGCATTGCCTTTAAATTGTTTACTTGGGTCAAATGATTCAGGTAGCCTTCCACAAGCTTCCCACAATAAGTTGGGTGAATTTTGGCCCATTCCTCCTGACAGAGCTGTTGTAACTGAGTCAGGTTTGTAGGCCTCCTTGCTCGCACATGCTTTTTCAGTTCTGCCCACAAATGTTCTATAGGATTGAGGTCAGGGCTTTGTGATGGCCACTCCAATACCTTGACTTTGTTGTCCTTAAGCCATTTTGCCACAACTTTGGAAGTATTCTTGTCCATTTGTCCATTTGTCCATTCATCTCTAGGAGACAGAATGCTTCTCCTTCCTGAGCGGTATAAATGGTGTTTATACTTGCATACTATTGTTTGTATAGATGAACGTGGTACCTTCAGGCGTTTGGAAATTGCTCCCAATGATGAACCATACTTATGGAGGTCTAAAAGAAATTCTGAGGTCTTGGCTGATTTCTTTTGATTTTCCCATGATGTCAAGTAAAGAGGCACTGAGTTTGAAGGTAAGCCTTGAAATACATCCACAGGTACACCTCCAATTGACTCAAATGATGTCAATTAGCGTATCAAAAGCTTCTAAAGCCATGACATTTTCTGGAATTTTCCAAGCTGTTTATTAAAGGCACAGTCAACTTAGTGTATGTAAATTTCTGACCTACTGGAATTGTGATACATTGAATTATAAGTGAAATAGTCTGCCTGTAAACAATTGTTGGAAAAATGACTTGTGTCATGCACAAAGCAGATGTCCTAACCGACTTGCCAAAACTATAGTTTGTTAACAAGAAATGTGTGGAGTGGTTGAAAAACGAGTTTTAATGACTTCAATCTAAGTATATGTAAACTTCCGACTTCAACAGTATCAGTACATATACACAAACAATCTAGTTCAAATAGGGGAGAGGCGTTGTGCCATGAGGTGTTGCTTTATCTGTTTTTTTTTAATCAGGTTTGCTGCTTATTTGAGCAATATGAGATGGAACAAAGTACTATGCAATAATTGCTCTATATAATACTGTAAGCTTTCTTGAATTTGGGGACTGTAGAATGTCCCCTGGTGGCATGTCTGGTGGGGTAAGTATGTGTGTGTCAGAGCTATGTGTAAATTGACTATGCAAACATTTTGGGATTTTAATGTTTCTTATAAAAGCAAGAAGTCATGTAGTCAGTCTCTCCTCAACTCATAGCCAAGAGAGACTGGCATGCACAGTATTTATATCAGACCTCTGATTTTTTTATTTTTTTTATTTATTTTTCACCTTTATTTAACCAGGTAGGCTAGTTGAGAACAAGTTCTCATTTACAACTGCGACCTGGCCAAGATAAAGCATAGCAGTGTGAGCAGACAACACAGAGTTACACATGGAATAAACAATTAACAAGTCAATAACACAGTAGAAAACAAAGGGGGGAGTCTATATACAATGTGTGCAAAAGGCATGAGGAGGTAGACGAATAGTTACAATTTTGCAGATTAACACTGGAGTGATAAATGATCAGATGGTCATGTACAGGTAGAGATATTGGTGTGCAAAAGAGCAGAAAAGTAAATAAATAAAAACAGTATGGGGATGAGGTAGGTGAAAATGGGTGGGCTATTTACCAATAGACTATGTACAGCTGCAGCGATCGGTTAGCTGCTCAGATAGCTGATGTTTGAAGTTGGTGAGGGAGATAAAAGTCTCCAACTTCAGCGATTTTTGCAATTCGTTCCAGTCACAGGCAGCAGAGTACTGGAACGAAAGGCGGCCAAATGAGGTGTTGGCTTTAGGGATGATCAGTGAGATACACCTGCTGGAGCGCGTGCTACGGATGGGTGTTGCCATCGTGACCAGTGAACTGAGATAAGGCGGAGCTTTACCTAGCATGGACTTGTAGATGACCTGGAGCCAGTGGGTCTGGCGACGAATATGTAGCGAGGGCCAGCCGACTAGAGCATACAAGTCGCAGTGGTGGGTGGTATAAGGTGCTTTAGTGACAAAACGGATGGCACTGTGATATACTGCATCCAGTTTGCTGAGTAGAGTGTTGGAAGCCATTTTGTAGATGACATCGCCGAAGTCGAGGATTGGTAGGATAGTCAGTTTTACTAGGGTAAGCTTGGCGGCGTGAGTGAAGGAGGCTTTGTTGCGGAATAGAAAGCCGACTCCTGATTTGATTTTTGATTGGAGATGTTTGATATGAGTCTGGAAGGAGAGTTTGCAGTCTAGCCAGACACCTAGGTACTTATAGAGATTACAATGAGGAGCAAGACGTGCCTCTCAATTCTGGGGCAGCTGCAGTTTAACTAGTTATTTCCTTGCAGCACTCGACAACATGACTGGATAATAATCAAGATAAGACTAAACTAGAGCCTGCAGTACTTGCTTTTTGGAGTGTGGTGTCAACAAAGCAGAGCATCTCTTTATTACAGACAGACCTCTGACCATGACAGTTTATAACCTAAGTTAACACCAAGTAATTTAGTCTCCTCAACTTGTTCAACAGCCACACCATTCATTTCCAGATTCAGCTGAAGTCTAGAACTTAGGGAATATTTGTACCAAATACAATGCTCTTAGCTGCCCTGCGATACACCACGTTTTACATGTATAACATAGAAGCTGCCATTAAAGAAAAACCCTTCTAGTTCTATTAGATAAATAGCTCTGAATCCACGATATGGCAGAGGTTGCGAAGCCATAACACATACGTCTTTTCAACAAAAGGTTAAGGTCAATAATATCAAAGGCTGCACTGAAATCTAACTGTACAGCTCCCACAATCTTCTTGTTATCAATTTCTTTCAGCCAATCATCAGATATTTGTGTCAGTGCAGTACATGTTGAGTGCCCTTCTCTATAAGCATGCTGAAAGTCTGTTGTTATTTTGTTTACAGAGAAATACCATTGCATTTGCTCAAACATTTGCTCAAATTTTTCCAACAGTTTGCGAAGAGCTGGCAGGAAGCCGAATAGGTCTGCTGTTAGAATCAGTAAAGGCCGCTTTACCACTTGCGTAGCGGAATCATTTTTGTATTTCCCTCCAGGACTGAGGACAAAGACTTTCTTCTAGGCTCCGTAGAGAGTACCGGTACAGAGTCAATGTGCGGGGGCACAAGATAGTCGAGGTAATTGAGGTAATATGTACATGTATTGTAGGTAGACAAAGTGACTATACACAGACAATAATCAGAGTGTAGCACCCGTGTAAAAGAGGGGGGGCAATGAAAATAGTCTGCGTAATCCTTTTATTAGATGTTCAGGAGTCTTATGGCTTGGGGGCAAAAGCCGTTAAGAAGATTCTTGGACCTAGACTTGGCGCTCCGGTACCGCTTGCTGTGTGGTAGTAGAGAGAACAGTCTATGACTAAGGTGGCTGGAGTCTTTGACAATTTTTAGGGCCATCCTCTGACACCGCCTGGTATAGAAGTCCTGGATGGCAGGAAGCTTGGACCCAGTGATGTACTGGGCTGAACGCACTACTCTGCCTTGCAGTCGGAGGCCGAGCAGTGGCCATACCAGGCAGTGATGCAACCAGTCAGGATGCTCTCGATGGTGCAGCTGTAGAACTTTTTGAGGATCTGAGGACCCATACCAAATCTTTTCAGTGTCCTGAGAGGGAATAGGATTTGTCGTGCTCTCTTCACAACTGTCTTGGTGTGTTTGGACCATGATAGTTTGTTGGTGATGTGGACACCAAGGAACGTGAAGCTCTCAACCTACTCCACTACAGCCCGTTGATGAGAATGGGGGCGTGCTCAGCCCTACGTTTCCTGTAGTCCACAATCATCTCCTTTGTCTTGATCACTTTGAGGGAGAAGTTGTTGTCCTGGCACCACACAGCCAGGTCTCTGATCTCCTCCATATTGACTGTCTCATCATTGTCTGTGTTTAGGCCTACCAAGGGCCCCCCTTGTTGAGGATCAGCGTGGCGGATGTGTTGTTTCCAAACTTTACCACCTGGGGGCAGCCCGTCAGGAAGTCCGTGATCCAGTTGCAGAGGGAGGTGTTTAGTCCCAGGGTCCTTAGTTTAGTGATGAGCTTTGAGGGCACTATGGTGTTGAACGCTGTGCTGTCGTCAATAAACAGCATTCTCACATAGGTGTTCCTTTTTTCCAGGTGGAAAAGGGCAGTATTGGAGTGCAATTGAGATTGCGTCATCTGTGGATCTGTTTGGGACTGTATACCAATTGGAATGTGTCTAGGGTTTTTGGCATTAAGGTGTTGATGTGAGCCATGACAAACCTTTCAAAGCATTTCCCGGTTACCGAAGCGGGTTCTACAGGACAGGAATCATTTAGGCAGGTTACCAGCGCTTTTCTTCGGAAAAGGGACTAATCTGGTCTGTTTGAAACATGTTGGTATCACAGACTCGACGAGGAAGAGGGAGAAAATGTCAGTGAAGACACTTGCCAGTTGGTCAGTTCATGCTCGGAGTACACGTCCTGGTAATCTGTCTGGCCCTGCGGCCTTATGAATATTGACCTGTTTAAATGTCTTACTCACATCGTCTATGGATAGCGTGATCACACAGATCATGTTTCAGTGTTACTTGCCTCCAAGCGATCATAAAAGTAATTTAGCTCATCTGTTAGGCTCGTACCACTAGACAGCTCGTGGCTGTGCTTCCCTTTGTAGTCTGTAATAGTTTGTAAGCCCTGCCACATCCGTTGAGCGACGGAGCCGGTGTAATAAGATTCAATCTTGGTCCCGTATTGATGCTTTGCCTGTTTGATGGTTCGTCTGAGGACATAGTGGGATTTCTTATAACCTTCCGGGTTAGAGTCACACTCCTTGGAAGCAGCAGATCTACCCTTTAGCTCAGTGCGGATGTTGCCTCTAATCCATGGCTTCTGGTTGGGGTATGTACAGTCACTGTGGGGACAATGTCATCAATGCACTTATTGACGAAGCTAGTGACTGATGTGGTGTACTCCTCAATTCCATCGGAAGAATCCCTGAACATATTCCAGTCTGTGCTAGCAAAACAGTCCTGTAGGTTACCATCTGCGTCATGTGACCACTTTTTTTATTAACCGACTCACTGGTGCATCCTGCTTTAGTTTTTGCTTGTAAGCAGGAGTCAGAAGGATATAATTATGGTCAGATTTGCCAAATGGAGGGTGACAAAATAACGAGGGTTTTTATCATTAGATCAATCATTTGATTAATTAGATTAAACAAAGATATAGGCCTACTCAGTAACATGAAAATAACTTTTCCAGTGGTGACTCAAATCTGTAGCCTACAGTATTGTGAGTAGCCTAGATAGCTAGCTAATTTAGAAAAATGGGATGGTCTTTTTCTTCCCTTTTTAACATTACAAGTAACAATGGACGTCCAGAACTCTGTCTCTGACTCTGTCTTCATCTGTTCACTTCTTGTAAGCATTTCCAATCCTGGAGTCTGAGACCTTGTGGGAATCTGTGGTAAAGAAGAAGAGTGTATGACAATTTAGCATAGACACTCTACATTAACCCTAGTTATCATCATCATGAGTTCTATAGTTAAGGCGTAAAGGTAACTAGTTGTTGTGTTATCCAGCTAGCAATAATATAGCCCTTGATCATGACTTTCAGTTCCATTACATTACACATGAGAGTAATTTGATGAAGGCGTCTTCTGTATGGGGGAGTTTTGTTAAGAGCCCCGAGGCTCGGTGTGAACATTAACATGCATCACTTGCGGTACGGTTTTGGAAGGACCATATCTTTCACATTTATAGTGTTAGGGTTAGTGTTCCCAGATGACCATAACTCAATTTTACAATGCGTGTTTTCATGGAAAACAGACAAAAGACAGTTTTGGTCTACCTGTGCTAATTAGCTATCTGTGTCTCCTAACACCTGTGTGTAAACGGAAGAAGTACTCCACAAACGTGGTGTCACTGAAAAATATTGTCAACTGCAACTGTGTTGAAACCGGTTAAAACAGTGTAAGCGTATGTTTTGCATTTGTGAAATTATTTTGATGTGATACTAAAATGGCGGGATGTATGTTCCTAGAACCGTACCGCAATTGAGAATCGATTCACATTTAGATGGAGAATTTGGTGGTTTGGCTTCCAGAGCCAAATCGCCTTTTAACAGAACATGTAAGGTCCTTGGACTATAAGGAGTAATGTTATGCACGTTTAGTCCATTATTGGGCTAGCAATAATATAAGTTGTGTTGACACAAGTAGCTAGCTAGTTAAAGTTAACATGCTGGGTGTGTTTCACGTACTGTAATACCCTTGGGGTACAGATACCCTGAGAACAAGATTCAGGGAAGATAAGACCATTGAGCCAAGCTAACTTTAGCTAGCTAGTTATCTAGAGGGTCGCGACCATATAATATTTGCCAGCTTTAGGTATGTAGCTAGCTGATCAAGGCTAGAAAACTAGCTAGCTAGCTAGCTAGCTAGCATGCTAGCTAGTCCAAAAAAAACACAACACATTTTATACAATCAATCAAATTTAGCCGATGTCACAAAGTGCTGTACAGAAACTCAGCCTAAAACCCCAAACAGCAAACAATGCAGATGTAGAAGCACGGTTCCGTAGCCGCAGGAAGAACAGTTGAAACTGGAGCAGCAGCATGACCTGGTGGACTGGGAACGGCAAGGAGCTATCAGGCCAGATAGTCCTGAGGCATGGTCCTAGAGCTCAGGTCCTCCGAGAGAGAGAGAGAGAGAGAGAGAGAGAGAGAGAGAAAAATAGAAAAGAGAGAGAGAATTAGAGGGAGCATACTTAAATTCAAACAGGACACCAGAGGAGACAGGAGAAATACTACAGATATAACAGACTGACCCTAGCCCCCCGACACAAACTATTGACGCATGGAAGAGCACCAGTAAGCCAGTGACTCAGCCCCCGTAATAGGGCTAGATGCAGAGAATCCCAGTGGTGAGAGGGTAACTGGCCAGGCAGAGATAGCAAGGGCGGTTGGCAGCTCCAGTGCCTTTCCGTTCACCTTCACACCCCTGGGCCAGACTACACTCAATCATAGGACCTACTGAAGAGATGAGTCTTCAATAAAGACTTAAAGGTTGAGACTGAGTCTGTCTCTCTCACATGGATAGGCAGACCATTCCATAAAAATTGAGCTCTGTAGGAGAAAGCCCTTCCTCCAGCTGTTTGCTTAGAAATTCTAGGGAAAGTAAAGGAGTCCTGCGTCTTGTGACCGTAGCTTACGTGTAGGTATGTACGACAGGACCAAATCAGAAAGATAGGTAGGAGCAAGCCCATGTAATGCTTTGTAGGTTAGCAGTAAAACCTTAAAATCAGCCCTAACCTTAACAGAAGCCAGTGTAGAGAGGCTAGCACTGGAGTCATATGATCAAAGTCTTTTCTGTACATGGTAACTAGCTGACCACCTGCACTGACTCTCTGACACACACACACACACACACACACACACACACACACACACACACACACACACACACACACACACACACACACACACACACACACACACACACACACTGTATATAAACAATCATGCTACACACTCATCACAGCAGCTGCTACCAGACTCTTATTATTATTACTAAATACTGCACAATTTACACCAAAAACCAGTGTAAATATTGGACTATAAATTGTGTGTTCCTTTATTATACTTACTGTATGCTAAAATGTTTATTCTATTCTACTGAGACATTTAGTTTATGTTCGTATTCTTATCTTTCATTTGTTTTTATTGTTGAGGTATAAAGAACTGGAGACTGATTCCAAGATGTTTTCTAGGTAGTCTGCTCACGTTCGCATACGCCGATACATGGACTGTCTATATCCGGGTCCAACATCACATGCACACTAGCACTCTGCGCACAGCAAGCAGTGTGAGCTGCAAAGACGTCATCACGTCACCCAAAAACATGGCAGGCATTGGATGAATAGAAAATGTTAATATCTTTGGCTGTGAGTGATGGAAAACAAAATCGGCCTCAGCGACAATTATTTGAAAAATTCAATAAATGTTTTGTGCACAAAGGTGATGACTAAAGTGTCTTATTAGGAATTTTCTAATCTGACTTTATTTCTAATCTGACTCTATGTGGCCATTTATGGAAATGATCTTTCTGGGCCGGGCATCAATTCAATTGCAGTACCAAGGCAAGACTGTTGGAAGTAAGCATTTTTGTTGGACGGTGTGTACCGTGTGTATCCTGTACATACGACTAATAAAACTTGAAACATAGAGATGAGAGGGCAGTGTAAATCAGGGTAGAGAAAATAGCATTTTGTATTACATGAATTGAAAGTGATAGTTTTTGAGCTTCCATTAGGTCATAGTCCATTTTAGGGTTAAGAGAGGTTTAGCATTCTCTGTCGCTTTAGAGTAGTTTATGTGAAAGAGCAACCTAGAATAGCAACTTTTTCTTAGCAAGACTTCAAAGTTCTTATATGAAATACCCATGACTGCCAACTTGGGAGAGTGGAGGAGAAAGATAGAGAGGCGAGTATAGTAGGGCAGGTAAGGCGAGATAAAATAGCATATTCCTTAGTGTCACATGAATTGTGAGTTATACCTGTATACTCCCAGAAGAGAGGGTAGTTAGTACAAAGAAAGGGTTCTTCATTTTGTGGCTGTAGGGTAACCCTTTTTTGGGCTGTGGAGAAGCTTTTTGTTTTGTTTTTTAAAATAACCCCTTGTATAACTATTTGTATGGTTCTTCATTACATTGTTAGAACCAGAGGGTTCTTTATTACACTGTTGAAAATTTCCCGGCTACTGGTTGCAGTGAAAATGTGGTAAATATTCAAAAAGCAACTGTATTTTCAGAGTTGGATTAAGGTATTTTTTGCTGTAAGGGACAGTATCCTTCTGTATTCTGATAAACTGGAAGTAATCCTCACTTGGGATTTGAACTCACAACCTCTCAGTTGCTATTGGCCTGAATTTCCTGTACACCCCCGAGTCTGTAGGTATAATAGAAATTTGTAAAAAATATTAGAACCAATAGAGTTTCTGTCATTTGTCCCAATGGGGTTCCATTTAGAACTATCTCATGAAGAACCCTCTGGTTCCAGGTAGAACCAATAACAGGCTCTACAGTTATACTTATAGGATACTTCAGATGCGCTTATGGCACACACTGTTAGGTACTCACATGGTACGGGTCGGTATCTTTATGGGTAAATGTGTGCAAAATCTAATATATTGGGACATTTTTCTACCCAATATATTCAATATAAGATACAATCATTACTGCACTCATTAGCATATTTACAGGCATGGTCTAAAATATGTTGTATTTGTGCCAACCATTAGTGGAAGCGTTGTTTAAGTGGAATTATCATTATATTGATAAAGTTTGAGCAACTAATTTCTCTACTCCCAGTTCTGCAATCTTTGTAATAGCTTGTAAAAATCAAGGGCTGCACTGAACCTCGACAGGATCGGTGTCCCTGAAACCAGGACAGTTGTTGCTAACGTGCGCTAATGTGACTAGAATGACTTTGTAAAAAAACAGCCAACTGTCTGGGACATAGACATGTCTTATATGGGCAGAAAGCTTAAATTAACTGCAGTGTCCAATTTTCAGTAGCTATTACAATGAAACAATACCATGCTATGGTTTGAGGAGAGTGCACAACAACAAAAAACTTTTGTCAAGGCAACTGGTTTGATACATTCACCGCTGAAGGTAAATAATATACTTACATTCAGTAATCTTTCTCTGATTTGTCATCCTGAGGGTCCCAGAGATAACATGTAGCATAGTTTTGTTTGATAAAATCACATTTTTATATTAAAATGTAGGATCTGGTAGTTTGAACCCCTTCCACAAACTACAAAGTGTTTCCTTTCAAATGGTATCAAGAACATGCATATCTTTGCTTCAGATCCTGAGCTACAGGCAGTTAGATTTGGGTATATCAGTTTAGGCAGATTTTTTTTTTTAAAGGGTACGGTCCTTTAAGAGGTTGAGGTTACTGTGCATTTTGCGATTAACTTAATGGCAGTTGGTCACAAGGAAGTTTGTGTTTATGTTTGAATAATGTACTGTGAGTTTGCTGCAAGTACACTACCTTCAGAAAGTATTCAACAAATCATCAATCAATTGTATTTATTTATAAGCCCTTTTTGCATCAGCAGATCTCACAAAGTGCTTATACATAATCCCAGCCTAAAACCTCAAACAGCAAGCAATGCAGATGTAGAAGCATGGTGGCTAGGAAAAACTCCCTATAAAAGGCAGGAACCAAGGGAGAAACCTAGAGAGGAACCAGGCCCTGAGGGGTGGCCAATCCTCTTCTGGCTGTGCAGGGTGGAGATTATAAGAGTACATGGCCATTAAGGCCAGAGGCGTTCTTCAAGATGTTCAACTGTTCATAGATGACCAGCAGGGTCAAATAATACTCATAGTGGTTGTAAAATGTACAACAGGTCAGGACCTCAGGAGCAAATGTCAGTTGGCTTTTCATAGCCAAGCATTCAGAGGTCGAGAAAGCAGGTGCTGTATGGAGGGAGAGAGAGAGAGAGAGGGAGAGAGAGAGAGAGCGTCAAAAACAGCAGGTATGGGACAAGGTAGCACATCCGATGAACAAGTCAGGGTTCCATAGTCGCCGGCAAAACAGTAGAAACTGGATCAGCAGCATGACCAGGTGGACTGGGGACGGGGACAGCAAGAAGTCATCAGGCTAGATAGTTCTGAGGCATGGTCCTAGGGCTCAGGTTCTCAGGGTGGGGAGAGACAGCGAGAGCGAGAGAGAGATGGAAGACAGAAAGAGATGGGAGAGATGTGTGAGAGAGAGAGATGGGAGAATTAGAGGGAGCATACTTAAGTTCACCCAGAACACCAGATAACACAGGAGAATAGAACCAGATAGAACAAACTGATCCTAGCCCCCGGGTATATAGACATTTGCAGCATAGCCAAAGCACAGTATTAATACTACTGCCAAAGCACAGCCCCCACACCACTAAAGGGAAATCAACAGACCACCAATTTACAGTACTACTCTGAGACAAGGTTGAGAACAGCCCACGAAGATCTCCTCCACGGCACAAGCTGGAGAGGACGCAAAACCAGACAGGAAGATCACGTAAGTGACTCAACCCACTCAAGTGAAGTATAACGAAAAAAGCCTGGCATGACATGACGCACCCCTCCTAGAGACGGCATGGAAGAGCATTAGTAAGCTAGTGACTCCCCAGTACTAGGGTCAGAGGCAGAGAATCCCAGTGGAGAAAAGGGAGCCGGCCAGCCAGAGACAGCAAGGGTGGTTCGTCACCCCAGAGGCTTGCCGTTCACCTTCACACCGTTGGGCCAGACTACAGTCAATCATAGGACCTACTGGAGAGATGAGTTTTCAGTAAAGACGTAAAGGTCGAGACAGAGTCTGCGTCAGATTTTTGCAATGTTGACTTCTTCCACATTTTGTTGAGTTACAGTCTGAATTTAAAATGGATTAAATTGAGATCACTGGCCTACACACAATACCCCATAATGTCAAAGTGGAATTATGTTTTTAGAAGTATTTTCAAATTAATAATAAATGAAAAGTTGAAATGTCTTGAGTCAATAAGTTATGTTTGTTATGTTTGTTATGGCAAGCTTAAATAAATTCAGAAGTAAAAATGTGCTTAAAAAGTCACATAAAAGTTGCTTGAACTAACTTTGTGCAATAACATTGTTTAACAGGATTTTTGTGTGACTACCTCATTGCTGTACCCCACACATACAATTATCTGTAAGGTTCCTCAGTTGACTAGTGAATTTCCAACACAGATTTAACCACAAAGACCAGGGAGGTTTTCCAATGTCTTGCAAAGAAGGGCACCTATTGGCAGATTGGTAAGAATAAAAAAGCAGACATTGAATATCCCTTTGAGTATTAATTACACTTTGGATGGTATATCAATACACCCAGTCACTACAAAGATACAGACGTCCCTCCTAACTCAGTTGCCAGAGAGGAAGGACAGTGCTCAGGGATGAGGTCGTTGGTGACTTTATAAAACAGTTACATATTTTATTGGCTGTGATAGGACAACACTTAGGAGTAGGGATCAACAACATTGTAGTTACTCCACAATACTAACCAAAATGACAGAGTTAGAAGAAGGAAGTATGTACAGAATAAAATACAGTATTCCAAAACAATAAGACACTAAAGTAAAACTGCAGAAAAATGTGGCAATTTTTTAAACTTTATGTCCTTAATACAAAGTGTACTGTTTGGGGCAAATCCAACACGGTGGTGGCTGCATCATGTTATGGGTATGCTTGTCATCGGCAAGGACTAGGGAGGTTTTGGTTTTAAAAAGAAACTGAAGAAAGCTAAGCACAGGCAAAATCATAGAGGAAAACTTTCCAACAGACACTGGGAGACAAACATACCTTTCATCAGGACAATAACCTACAATAACCTAAAATCTATGGCAAGACTTGAAAATGGCTCTCTAGTAATGATCAGCAGCTAACGTGACAGAGCTTGAAGAATTTAAAAAAGAACAATGTGCAAATATTGTACAATCCAGGTGTACAAAGCTTAGAGACTTACCCAGAAAGACTCACAGCTGTAATTGCTGCCAAAGGTGATTCTAACATGTATTGACTCAGGGGTGTGACTACTTATGTATTTGATATTCAATTCATTTGTAAAAAATATATAAATACATTTTATCATTGTGAGGAAAAACATGCATTTAAGCCATTTTGAATTCAGGCTGTAACACAACAAAATGTGGAATAAATCAAAATGTATGAACACTTTCTGTAGTTACTGTAGCAGCGTAATCAGTTTTAAACAGAACGTTTTAAACATATACAATATATTCCATGCCGTAATCTTCATATTAAAAAGCTACAATATTCACAAAGTTTATGGGTTATACTTAGGAAAATGTTTTAAAGATTTGTGATTCTAGTTTTCATATGAAAAAAAATGATAGGTAAATTACTGGTACATTTTGAAAGTTACTGTGAATATTACCTGCCTTTGCAACCCTATATATAGTCCACAATGCTAATGCTACTGTAACTATTGTCCACTTCAGATAGACAGCTCATAGTGCTTTTTATACTTTCCCCTCAGGTTTCCTGTATTACAGGGACATCTCCAAGGCTGTCAGTAAAGCTGAGGCCAAAGCTCTTAGAAGCATCATTGAAGAGACTGCCCATTGGATCGCACCAGATTCTATACTGGCCCTGACAGGTGGCTTTCGCAGGTACAGTACAACTCTTATCTCAGCTTGTCAGTGTGGATGTATTTGTGTATGTTATTGAGTTTGAAACAGTGCGCCATTGCAACGGTCGTAGTCTTAGTTCCTTGTTGTTTTCATTCTACACATGACAGACATGGTTATTTTGTTCCTGCCACACAAGAGAGAAGAGTGTGTACAGAGGCAACAATCGTGTGTTACACTACAGTCGTTACATTCAGCATCCAAACCAATGTCACTTACGTGACATTACCATGTTCCCAGTGAACGGCTATATCAACTTAAAAAGCCAGCTAGGCGGGTACAACGTGGGTCCGTTTGTTCACATCCTGCGCCATCACTTTCTCTTCATGTCAGTTTCCTTTGTGCTCTATTTGTGTGTGGCACAGTGTGCTTCAGTGAGCTCCAAGTACTGGGCTCTATGGTATTGTAAAAATGTTGCCGTGACTGGTGGCGGTGTGTGGTTAAATAATGCATGAGCAGTCTGGCAATAAGGACGTGCGCCTCTCTTCTCTACAGGAGTGACAGGCCTTCTGCTGCTTCGTCAACAGTCTGTTCCACTTATATCTCTTATAGCTCTTTCTGATCTGTCTTCGTTCCGCAACCAGCGCTCTCTTTCTTTCTGGATTGCAGGTTGGGGCATTTCTTGTCCTGACTCATGCACCGGAGTGTCACGCTCGTTGAAATGAGCGGACCAAGGCGCAGCGTGCATAGAAATGTTTATTAAAATGACACTCGCCAACAAAAACAATAAACAGCCAAACGAAACGTGACGACTGCAGTGCTCACAGGCACTACACGAAAACAAGATCCCACAAACTAAAGTTGGAAAATGGCTGTCTAATTATGATCCCCAATCAGAGACAACGATAGCTGCAGCTGCCTCTGATCGGGAACCATACCCGGCCAACAAAGAAATAAAAAAACTAGAATGCCCACCCAAATCACACCCCGACCTAACCAAATAGAGAAATAAAAAAGGCTCTCTAAGGTCAGGGCGTGACATGGAGGCATGCTCTGCAGAGTGGTCATTAGCTGCCACAGTCACAAAGTCATAAAATCTGATTTTTTTAACCTAACCCTCACCTTAAAGGCCCACCTTAGAGGAAGTTGCCGCAATATATTTAGAGTAATTCCTGTCCTACAACAAAATTTCTTGTTTATGTTTCACCTCGAAGACTGACGCAGGCTGGTAATACATATTCAGGAATTGGGGGTGGGAACGTTGTGGTGATTTTCACATTTAGCAGAGAAATAACAATATATAGGCCACTGACTGACAGCTGTCAGTGTAACTAGCTAGCATGCTAACCTTAGCAAGCTAATGAAAGTTATGTGAACACCATTTCAGTTAAGACAGGCATACGAGCTGTTGACATGTTGAGGGTTGAGATTTGTCTGACTCTTGCCATTTTATAATTCCATTGAAACAGTGTCGGATTCCAGACGTCATTCATATTTGGAAACGCACACAGACATGATCAAATAGCTATATTCTTCGTTCTCTCTGTTATCATTTCAGCAAGCTAGCTAGCTATATATCAGTGCATTATCTAAATTGTGCAGCTATATATCAATGTATTATCTAAATTGTGCAGCTATATATCAATGTACTATCTAAATTCTGCAGCTATAGAGTATACCAATGCATTATCTAAATTGTGCAGCTATATATCAATGCATTATCTAAATTGTGCAGCTATACAGTATATCAATGCATTATCTAAATTGAGAAAGGGAATCTGCCATAGAAATAGAACGAATATAAGCTCTGGTAATATGGATAGCCTAACTATTGAATGGTTTGGAGTGTGTATTGAAGCAATGGGCAAGTTTGTTTTGCACGGCCCATTACCCAGGGCTACACTGATTCTTTAGAATCAATGGAATTGTCAAAAATGTGCAAACCCTGCAAACATTTTTTTAAATGTTTTATTTCCTCTTTATTTAACCAGGTAGGCATGTTGAGAACAACTTCTCGTTAACAACTGCGACTTGGCCAAGATAAAGCAAAGCAACGTGACAACAACAACGATACAGAGTTACACATGGGATAAGCAAACGTACAGTCAATAACACAATAGGAAAATCTGTATACAGTGTGTGCAAATGTAGTAAGATTAGGGAGGTAAGGCAATAAATAGGCCATAGTGGCGAAAAATGACAATTTAGCATTAACACTGGAGTGATAGATGTGCAGATGATGATGTGCAAGTAGAGATACTAGGGAGATACTACTATTAAATTAAATAACAATATGGGGATGAGGTAGTTGGGTGTGCTATTTACAGATGGGCTGTGTACAGGTACAGTGATTGGTAAACTGCTCTGACACCTTGGGCACAGGGCCATGCAAAACGAATTAGCCTCAAACGTTAGTGGTCAAAGCCATTCAATATTAGTTTGCACCCCCTATTTTAATTTACTACATGGCAAGGTGGCCAAGTGTAGCGTTGTCACAAGTTAACAGCCACAACGTATCCAATTGTTACTTATTGGCTGTTTTATCTAGTGGAAACCAAAGTGTAGGCTACAGAGAATTACTGTTTGGATCTCAGTCAAAAAGTGGAATTTCTACTGGTGTTTCTACTGGTATGGGTATTTAACCTTAACCACACTGCTAACCCTAATGCCTGACCCTAGTTTTTGCATTCATAAGTGTTTATGATATAGACGATTTTGACTTGCAGCTGGCCCATCTAGCGGAAATTGCTCAGTTTTGCCTGCAGGGCAAGATTCATGACAATAAACTTCAACCTGTTTCTGTATCTCCCACTCACTCTCTCTCTCTGTCTCTCTGTGTCTCTCTCTGTGTCTCTCTCTGTCTCTCTCTCTGTCTCTCTCTCTGTCTCTCTCTCTCTCTGTGTCTCTCTCTCTCTGTCTCTCTCTCTCTGTCTCTCTCTCTCTCTCTGTCTCTCTCTCTCTCTCTCTGTTGAATGGTAGACGCCTCACAAGTCCTCAACTGGCAGCTTCATTAAATAGTACCCACAAAACACCAGTGTCAACGTCAACAGTGGAGAGGCGACTCCGGGATGCTGGTCTTCTAGGCAGGGTTCCTCTGTCCAGTGTCTGTGTTCTTTTGCCCATCTTAATCTTTTCTTTTTATTGGCCAGTCTGTGATATGACTCTTTCTTTGCAACTCTGCCTAGAAGGCCAGCATCACAGAGTTGCCTCTTCACTGTTGACATTGAGACTGGTGTTTTGCTGGTACTATTTAATGAAGCTGCCAGTTGAGGACTTGTGAGGCGTCTGTTTCTCAAGCTAGACACTAATGTACTTGTCCTCTTGTTCAGTTGCGCATCTTCAGTTTCTTGGCAATTTCTCGCATGGAATAGCCTTCATTTCTCAGAACAAGAATAGACTAATGAATTTCAGAAGAAAGTTCTTTGTTTCTGGCCATTTCGAGCCTGAAATCGAACCCACAAATGCTGATGCTACGGATACTCAACTAGACTAAAGAAGGCTCCTTTTTATTGCTTCTTTAATCAGGACAACAGTTTTTAGCTGCGCTAACAAATTTGCAAAAGGGTTATCTAATGATCAATTAGCCTTTTAAAATGATGACCTTGGATTAGCTTACACAATGTGCCATTGGACCACGGGCGTGATGGTTGCTGATAATGGGCCTCTGTACACCTATGTAGATATTCCGTTAAAAGTCAGACGTTTCCAGCTACAATAGTAATTTACAACATTAACCATGTCTACACTGTATTTTGGATCAATTTTATTTTATTGGACAAAAAACGTGCATTTCTAAGTGACCCCAAACTTTTGAACGGTAGTGTTTATAATGTAGGTAAAAATCAGTGGAAAGCGACACAAACTTGGTGATTAAAAAAATCGAATAAAATGATCTTTCTTATTTGTCTATTTTAGGAAAGTCACACTCCCCTCGGGTTGTTTCTGAAAAGATTCCAGTCACCTTAATTTTGGAAACCTCAATGTATAAACAATTGTGGAAGTATAGTTCTTTTTAAAGCTCTGGGCAGCCACACAAGCATACTGTGTGGCCAGTGTGTGGCCAGTGTGCCAATAACCTCTCTACTCCAGTGTGGTTGTTCTTCTGGAAACAGCTGGCAATGCCACATTACTCTTGTACCCTAAGGAGGGATGACAGCTGGAATGATATTTGATTATGTAAATATTGTCTTCGTGGGGGAAAGAGGAAGAGAAGGAAAAAGTGATGATCATGGGTAGCTAACATTATGATTGGAGTTGAGAGGATGAAACCGTAGGTTATTTATACTGAACAAAAACATAAACGCAACATGTAAAGTATTGGTCCCGTGTTTCATGAGATGAAATAAAAGATCCCAGATATTTTCCATTAACACAAAAATCTTATCTCTCTAATTTAGTGAGCATTTCTCCTTTGCCAAGAAAATCCATCCGCCTGAGAGGTGGAGCCTATCAAGAAGCTGATTAAACAGCATGATCATTACACAGGTGCCACTTGTGCTGGCGATAATAAAAGACCACACTAAAATGTGCAGTTTTGCCACAAAACACAATGGCACAGATTTCTCAAGTTTTGAGGGAGCTTGCAATTGGCATGATGACTGCAGGAATGTCCACCAGAGCTGTTACCAGAGAATTTAATGTTAATTTCCCTACCATATGCCGCCTCCAACGGCGTTTTAGAGAATTTGGCAGTACATCCAGTACATCGGTATATTTGATGTATTTGTTGACGGATGTGTTGATGTTGAAGGGTCTATGAGGCATAAAATAATCTCATTTGCATCATGAACTTGTTGCTATGGTAATTGTTCTTGGAGACAGGTGACCCCATCAAGTTCATCATTGACCCTTACAATCGCACTGGAAAGAGAACATGTGCATCACCATGGAGATAATCTCAGGGTTGATGAAACACCTCTGCAGTGGAGACCTATTAGACCAAAAATAAATGTTATTACATAAATAATTCAAATGTTCCGAACAGTATGGCGCCTTCCACTCATGCTCCTTTACATCACTTGATAACATAAAGGAGTTCAATGTACAGAATGTTAATTCTAAACCCTGGTAGACCTTTTTTATCTACCCATCCATCCATGCTAGTCATACTGTCCTAGATGTATAATTCATATAAACTCTCTAGCCATTATTAAAAGTGAGAATAACCATACACACCCATTGTACCTCAGAGATTCTTGAAAGTCGGGACAATTCTTGTCCGGCAGGGAAACTAAAACATTTTATAGTCGAAAATTATAGATTTTGTTGCATTATTTGAACTGAAAAATTACATTTAGGAGGATTGTATTTTTCACAAATATTTTCCATATTATTAATTTCCATGTAGGAAGACCCTTTGTCCTGAGCAAAAACAGGCAGAAATGAAATCTGATCTTTTGTGACTTGTAGGAATATTTCTCCCTCTTAATATCAGAACTCAGGATAAGATCCAGATGCAGACAGCTATAGCCACAGATGTTTATTGACCCAAACAGTGGGCAGGCAAAAGACAGGTCAAAGGCAGGCAATCCAGGGCAGTGACAATAAGGTACAGAACAGCAGGCAGGCTCGGGGTCAGGACAGGCAGAATGGACCTGACAAGACAAGACAAACTGGCAACAGACAAACAGTGACCAGAGGTAGAAATACATTGGTGATAATGGGGAAGATGGGCGACACCTGGAGAGGGGTGGAGACAAGCACAAAGACAGGTGAAACAGATCAGGGTGTGACACTTATTGGGGCATTTCTAAAATTGTAAACTTCATTATCATCTCCAGCACCACCCCACCATCAACATATGTGAAAATGGTGCATTTCTATGTTTTGTGGGAAAAAAGATGGCAAAAGATAAATGTTTCCAATGATGTCATTGGTGTGCATCATGTGATTTTAAACAATTAAAAGATGGCGCCGACAGATAGGACAGCTCTGCTTCTAGCTCCTAAGCAACTTTGCAGTATTTTGTTTTTTTTGTGTGTGTTATTTCTTACATTATTAGCCCAGGGCATTTTTTGTGTTATTACATACAGCCGGAAATAACTTTTGTATATCAGAGCGCTGGTAACTCACCAGCATTACGACTGGGAATATGACTTTCCCGAATTGAATACCTTCTTCATACCCCCCAGGGCAATTGAACTGATTCCAGAGGCTGATCGAACACATCACCGGCGGAGAAGAGGTATTCGAAGTAGACTTCTAGTCCGACTCAGGAGGCACGCATACCATCCACCGCTTCCGAGTATATTACTCGCTAATGTTCAGTCTATGGGTAAAAAGATAGATGAGCACAGTGTGAGAACTTCCTTCAGGGATTGTAACATACTTTGTTTCACGGAAACATGGTTCAGTCGGGATATACTGTCTTTGTCCATAAAGCCAGCTGGGTTCTCAGTATATAAAGGCAGCTGGGTTCTCAATAATGAACTCTCTGGGAAGAAGAAAGGCGGGGGTGTATGTTTCATGATTAACCACACATTGTGTGATTGTGATAACATACTGAAACTCAAGTCCTTTTGTTCACCCAATCTGGCATACCGCACAATCAAATACCTCCCAAGAGAATTATCTTTGGTTATAGCCACTGGACTTTATGCAAACTGGAAACCACATATCCTGAGGCCAAATTTATTGTAGTTGGGGATTTTAACGCAAATTTGAGGAAACAGCGACCGAAGTCCTACCAACACATTGACTGTAGCACTCGCTCTGAGAAAACATTAGACCACAGCTTTTCGCAATGCCTACAAGGCCCTCCCCTGCCCTCCCTTTGGCAAATCTGATCACAACTGTATTTTGCTCCTCCCACCCTATAGGCAGAAACTCAAACAGGTAGTACCCATGCTAAGGACTATTCAACACTGGTCTGACAAATCAGAATCCACGCTTCAAGATTGTTTTGATCACGCGGACTGGGTTATGTTCCGGGTAGCCTCTAAGAATAACGCCGACGAATAAATAGATACAGTTTATCAGGAAGTGTATAGGAGATGTTGTATGCATAGTTACCATTAAAACCTACCCTAACCAGAAACCATGGACAGATGGCAGCATTCGCACAAAACTGTAAGCGCAAACCACATCATTTAACATGACAAGGTGACTGGGAATATGGCAGAATACAAACAGTGTAGTTATTCCCTCCGTAAGGCAATCAAACAGGCAAAATGTCACTATAGAGACAAAGTGGAGTTGCAATTCAACGGCTCACATACACACTCATATGTGGCAGGATCTATAGACAATCACGGACTCGAAAGGGAAAACCAGCCACATTGCAGACACCAACGTCTTGCTTCCGGACAAGCTAAACACTTTCTTCGCCCGCTTTGAGGATAACACAGTGCCGCCGACACGGCCCGCTACCAAGGACTGTGGGCTCTCCTTCTTCGTGGCCGACATGAGTAAGTCATTTAAGTGTGTTAATCCTTGCAAGGCTGCTGGCCCAGACGGCATCCCCAGCTGCGTCCTCAGAGCATGTGCAGACCAGCAGGCTGAAGTGTTTACGGACATATTCAATCTCTCCCTATCCCAGTCTGCTGTCCCCACTTGCTTCAAGATGTCCAGCATTGTTCCTGTACCGCAAGAAAGCAAAAGTAACTAAACAAAATGACTATCGCCCCATAGCATTCACTTCTGTCACCATGAAGTGCTTTGAGAGGCTAGTTAAGGATCATATTACCTCTACCTTACCTGACACCCTAGACCAGGGGTGGGCCATTCCAGTCCTTGAGGGCCTGATTGGTATCACAGTTTTGCCCCAGCTCCAGCTAACACACCTGACTCCAATAAACACCTAATCATGATCTTCAGTTTAGACTGCAATTTGATTAATCAGGTGTGTTTGCTAGGGATGGAGAAAGAGTGTGACACCAATCAGGCCCTTGAGGACTGGAGTTGCCCACCCCTGCCCTAGACCCACTTCAATTTGCTTACCAATAGATCCACAGACGATGCAATCTCCATCGCACTGCACACTGCCCTATCCCTTCTAGACAAGAGGAATACCTATATAAGAATGCTGTTCAATGACTATAGCTAAGCATTCAACACCATAGTACCCTCCAAGCTCATCATTAAGCTCGGGGCCCTGGGTGTGAACCCCGCCCTGTACAACTGCGTCCTCGACTTCCTACCGGGCCGTCCCCAGGTGGTGAAGGTAGGAAACAACACTTCCACTTTTCTGATCCTCAACACAGGGGCCCCACAAGGGTGCGTGTTCAGCCCCCTCTTGTACGCCCTGTTCACGCATGCCTCTAACTCAATCATCAATCAAGTTTGCAGACGAATCAACAGTAGTAGGCCTAATTACCAACAATGACGAGACAGACTACAGAGAGTAGGTGAGGGCCCTGGGAGTGTGGGGCCAGGAAAATAACCTCTCAATCAATGTCGACAAAACAAAGGAGCTGATCTTGGACTTCAGGAAAAAGCAGAGGGAGCACGCCCTCTCCACATCGACGGGACCGCAGTGGAGTAGGTGGAAAGCTTCAAGTTCCTCGGTGTATACATCACTGACGATCTGAAATGGTCCACCCACGCAGACATTTTGGTGAAGAAGGTGCAACAGCTCCTCTTCAACATCAGGAGGCTGAAGAAATTTGCCGCGGTACCTAAAACCTTCACAAACTTTTACAGATGCACAATTGAGAGCATCCTGTCGGGCTGTATCACCGCCTGGTATGGTAACTGCACAGCCCGCAACCGCAGGGCTCGCCAGAGGGTGGGGCGGTCTGCCCAATGCATCATCGGGGGCAAACTACCTGCCCTCTAGGACACCCACAGCACTCTACAAAAAGATCATTAAGGACAACATCCACCCGAGCCACTGCCTGTACACCCCGCTATTATCCAGAAGGCGATGTCAGTACAGGTGCATTAAAGCTGGGACCGAGAGACAGAAAAACAGCTTCTCTCTCAAGACTGTTAAATACCCATCACTAGGCGGCTTCTATCTCAAGACTGTTGAAAATCCATCACTAGGCGGCTTCCACCCGGTTACGTAACCCTGCCCCTTAGAGGCTGCTGCCTTATATATATAGACTTGAAATCACTGGCCACTTTAATAATGGAACACTAGTCACTTGAATAATGTTTACATATTTTTGCTTGTATATATGTGTATATACTGTATTCTATTCTACTGCATTTAATCTTTGCCACCTCGACATTGCTCATCCTATATATTCCATAATTCCATTCTTTTACTTTTAGGTTGTGTGTGTTGTGGTGAATTGTTAGATATTACTGCACTGTTGGAGAGAGAAACACATGCATTTTGCTTCACCCGCAATAATAACTACATAATTAACATCTGTATGTGACAAATAACACTTGATTTGATACTAATTGCCTACTAATTGTCTACTAATTGTCTACGCCATTTTCACATATTTTGATATTAGGGTAGTGCTGGTGATGATGAATATGAAGTTGAAAAAGGGTGACATCTCCCTTTAAACTGTTGAGCGTGAAAAACCCAGCAGCGTTGAAGTTCTTGACACAAACCATTGCGCCTGTACTACCATACTCTACTGCCATACCCCATTAAAGGCATTGCAATCATTTGTCTTGCCCATTTACCCTCTGAATGACACACATACGCAATCCATGTCTCAGTTGTCTCAAGGCTTAAAAATGATTCTTTAACCTCTCTCCTCCCCTTCATCTACACTGATTGAAGTGGATATAACATCAATAAGGGATTATAGTTTCACCTGGATTCACCTGGTCAGTCTATGTCACGGAAAGAGTAGAGTGTTCTTGATGTTTTGTATACTCATTGTAAGTTTAAGTATTTAAGTATTTCTTTGCTAGACCTTAGGATAATGTTTGCTCCATAAATGTTGTATATTTCTGAAACTACAAAAACATGCCAAAATGCGAATGAAATTAGTGCTGGATCATTATATATTTTAACAATCAAGGACTTTAAGAATCGGAGCCTTTTTTTTCAATTATTGCCTAAAATGACCCAAATCTGACTGCCTGTAGCTAAGGACCTGAAGCAAGGATATGCATATTCTTGATATCATTTGACAGGAAACACTGATGACAAATCATAGCAAGATTACTGAATGTAAGTACACTATTTACCTTAAGAGGTGAATTTATCAAAACAGTTGCCATGATAAAAGTGTTTTGTTGTTGTGCAAACAATAGAATGGTATTTTTTTCTGTAACAGCTACTGTAAATTGGATACTGCAGTTAGATTAACACTAATGTAAGATTTCTGCCTATATAAGACATGTCTATGTCCCGGAAAGTTGGCTGTTGTTTACAATGTTTTCTAGTGACATTACTGCATATTGAGCAACAACTGTCCCAGTTTAGGAACACTGATTCCTTCGAGGTTAAACACATGTTGTTGTTGGACAATAAATGTAAAGAATACATGCCTTTAACAATTATTATTATTTGGTGGGTGCTTATATTTGTCCTATGAATTGGAAGTATGTTTTTTGCATATCCCAACTCCCCCGAGACACCCTCAGAGGATGGGGTCAAGGCCAGGGTCAGCGACCCTGCAATAATTTGGTTTAAGTGCCTAACTCAAGAGCCCATCGACAGATGTTTCACCTTGTCGTCATGGGGATTCGAACGGTAACATCTATTATATGTTGACGTGCACCATAAAAACACAAAAACAAAAAACAAATGGAACATTTTACTTGCTTGACGTAGAAACAGGTGAACAGTTTTGGGACACTGAGCTGCACAAGGTGTCTGTGTTACCAGTGGATTGCTTTTGACAGTAAGGCACTGGACTACAGACATATAGGTTTGAACCTAGAAGAAGACCAAGAGACGACAGCAGGCAAGAAGGAGTCGATCGGATGGGTAAGAGGAATGTCCAGTTGTCCAGAAAAGTGTGGTAAACTGTGAGATGTCTGATATAAATGAATAAAAGTGTATTAGTACACTTGATGCACCATGTAAACTTCATTCACTGTGGCAGTCTGCCTGTGTGATGACATGGCATATTATCCAGAGCCACTGGTTGGATTGGATTTACTGCACTCACGCCAAAACTCATACTCTCTCCTTCCTGTAAAGGTCTATAACCAACTAACCAACTAACCAAAACAACTTCTGTGGTAATTTATTAAACAACTTTTGGAGCTTATGATTCTAAAGGTCTAAAGTAGTCCATGTCTAAGGTGAAAACACTTTTATTCATGTATATCAGACATCTCACAGGTGTGTCAACTAAAATATATATCCCAGACAAGATTGAAGAATTGGACAAGTGGTCAAAGTGAATATAAATTAGTGCTTGTGTCTGTAGCTGTTGGTATGAATTTGAGTGGACAAGATTGAAGAATTGGACAAGTAGACAAAGTTAATATAAATTAGTGCTTGTGTCTGTAGCTGTTGGTATGAATTTGAGTGGTTAGGTTACATACAATGCATGCTGACAGAATGGCTGTGAGACAGAGAGAGAGACTGTTGCTTTACTCCCTTTGCTTCTGGTACCACTGAAGGCCACAGTCTTCAGTCAGACAGCTTGAAGATGTGTCACCATCCAGGCCAATCTCACAGCATGCAGTGGCCTGATAGGAGATGACAATGGATGCATTATGTACCTTTCATCACCAAAGCCGTGTTAGTATTCACTGCACGTTGCTGAACAATTCATGGCTTTTGTTAATGTCATTAATATGAAAATTCACATATTCAGTTCAAAAGCATTGACTAATACACTACATGACTAAAAGTATATAGACATCTGCTCGTCGAACATCTCATTCCAAAAATCATGAGCATTAGTATAGAGTTCGTCCCCTCTTTTGCTGCTGTAACAACCTTCACTCTTCTGGGAAGGCTTTCCACTAGATATTGGAACATTACTACAGGGATTTTCTTCCATCCAGCCACAAGAGCATTAATGAGGTTGAGTACTGATGTTGGGTGATTAGGCCTGGCTCGCAGTCGATGTTCCAATTCAAGCACAAAATCATCTAGAATGTTATTGTATGCGGTAGCGTTAAGATATCCCTTCACCGGAACTAAGGAGCCTAGCCCAAACCATGAAAAACAGCCCCAGACCATTATTCCTCCTCCACCAAACTTTACAGTTGGCATTATGCATTCTTGCAGGTAGCGTTCTCCTGGCAGATGGTGAAGCATGATTCATCCCTCCAGAGAACGCGTTTCCACTGCTCTCGAGTCCAATGGCGGTGAGCTTTACACCACTCCAGCCAACGCATGGCTATGCTCATGGTGATCTTTGGCTCGTGTGCAGCTGCTTGGGAATGGAGACCCATTTCATGAAGCTCCCGACAAACAGTTATTGTGCTGACGTTGCTTCCAAAGGCAGTTTGGATCTTGGTAATGAGTGTTGCAACAGAGGACAATTGATTTTTATGCGCCACATGCTTCAGTACTTCAGAATAGCTGACCCAAGTTTTTGATGCATGCCAGGTAATCTGGAGATACGTAATTTTCAGCAGCGGCCCACACTGATTGTGATGCTAACCACAATAAAGATGAGCCCAATATTGACATTTCTGGTTTTCCTTTAAAATAAAGGTCACACATCAAACAGATACAAATAGTGGAATCATGCCATATTTGCATTAAATAATGCTTATCAATCGCACTGTGGTTGTATTAGACTTCCTAATTGCTTTGGGGCATACTCATATTTCACTGTACAACCTTACCTATGGATTTTGGTTCAATGAAATGGGGTATCAGCGTCACACCTCTTATTGCAAGACTTTGACGCCACTGTGAAATGAGCCACATTAGCTCACCAGTCAACCTAGGGTTTATTGAACATTCATATTCCAATGTACTGTACAACCTTATCTATGGATCTTGGGTCCATGAAATGGGGTATCAGCCTACTCAATGACACCTGGAAAACACAGTTGTAAAGAGTTTACACATATTAGCATCATAGTTCTTATTGCCGAACTTTGACTGTTTTTGGTCAAATTAACTAATTATTGTCTTTTGTTGAATTTCTATCACAATCTAAACTTGTTAAGCATTATCTAGTCCAAATATGCCATGATTCTACAATTTGTATATGTTTGCGGCAGTTTCAATGCGAACCACAAATTCTACTATTGTGGCTAATCGTTATTGTGGCTAGCTTCGCATAGGTGGTGCAAAAGCAGGCCAAAGCAGTCAAGCAAAGTGCTGTGACATTGATCGACCAATGGTGTGTTAGATACCACCCACAGACTTTGATTGACACCCCCACATTGTCATATTGGAGGAAGAAATACAGAAATAAACAAATATATAAATGAATAAAATGAATTAAAGTTTGAATAAATATATAATACATATATAAATAAATAATTAAATACATATATATATATATATATATATATAGTCAGTTGTTTTCTATTTTCTTGGTAATTTATTTAATTATGTGTGAATTTATTTATATATTCATTTATATATTTATATGTGCATTTATTTATTTAATTCTAATTATGGCAGGTTTGGTCTTCTATATATTATCATATTATAGACACTTATTACAGTATTATAGACACTATGTCCTTAGATTTCTTATGATCTTCTATGTAGAAGAAACCCTTACATTCTAATAACTCTTGTGTAGCTTGTGACTGTCATGAAGCAAAACATGTTCGTGTTTGTGAGAGTCTCAGCTTTTCATAAATAGTTTTCAATAGTTTATATGGCAAACTCTTCGGACTCCACTGACGTTTTTGTAAAAAGACCCAGCACCTGACCCTTATCTAACAAACACCACCCTAGCACAGCCCCCGGTAATTACACAGACTAATGGTTGGTACCAACGGATGGAGAAGAAATACAGTAGGCTAATCCAATGGTACAACCTAAAAGAACAAACACTCAATGCTTAACCCTTGTGTTATCTTAAGGGTCAAAAATGACCTGCCACTATGTTTAAAAGAAGGGAAAACCCCCTAAATTATATTTTTTCAACTTGAAATTTGTCGACTTTTTCTAGAGTGACCCCAACATTACAAAAAGTTAAATATTGCCTGTTCATATTTCCATGAAAGCTGTACATCACCAGGGTTCAAAGTCTGTCTTAGGGTCATTTTCGACTTGGCAGTTATAAAATCATTTACAAACCACAAAGATACACACACACACACAATGAGACATTGAGATTATGTGTGCTACTGATTGAACTCAGACAAAACGATAGTTACCGGCGTTGTAACTCCAGCTCCATAGGGGAGCTCTGCTCCTAGTGGTTCACCCTGCTGCCTAGGCAACGAACAGCCTGAGAGAAAATTATACACACACCTCCAACCAGGAGTACAGGTGACCCTATATTAGGGGACGCTTCCCTTCAATCAGCATCCCGAAAAATTATCTTCAGCGAGTCTGGGGGCCCGTACTCCTATGGGGCGCCGCTCCTATGGGGCGCCGCTCATAGAACTGGAGATACAACTCTGGTAACTATCATTCTATATCGTGGAGCCCTGCTCTAGTGGTTTAAGGTGGAGCGCCGCGTTCCCAATAGAAACCATTTCACTAGAGGGTGACTGAAGACGATGTCTCTGCCAAAACCCTCATGACAAGCTGAAATCGCTGCCATGAGCAACCTTGATGGTGGCGGGTGAGCGCTGCTTGTCAAACATGAACTGTAGGAAAGAGAGCACACTCTCAACCTGACAACACACGGGGGTCCACATTTTCTGTGGCACACCATTGTGAAAACACGTTCCATCTGCTGGCATACATCCTGTATGTGGAACTGGCACGCAAGCCCTGTATGGTTCTGATTACCGAATCAGATAACGCACTGCGCTCTAACCTGTTCCTCTCTGGGACCAGACCCTCAGTGGCTGGCCGATTACAGGAAATTGCTCTATCGTGCCTAGTTGGGCAAACCATCGCTGTGTTCTGCGCATGTGCAGAAGTCCTACAGAGTGGGCAGACGACATGAGACCCAAAAGTGTCATGACTGAATGTGCCATCACCATGTGATTCGGATAAAACTTTCGTAGGGCTGGCAACAAGGCAGCTGGTCGTGGATCCGAAATTCGAGCCTTCATAGTCAGTGTCTAGCTGTAATTCCAGGTAGAGAATCTGCTGACTGGGCCAAGGCGGACTCTTTTTCCAATTCACAGCGACCCCAGACGTGTGAGGTCAATCACTGTGTCATGTGTGTGATCGCCAGCTCTGCTGACGGGGCCAAAACCAGTAGGTTGTCTAGGTAGGCTAATATCCTCCACACATTTGGAAAAGGTGCGAGGTACCTGGGCATACGCTAATGGCATTCTCGCTTCCTCGTACGCCACCCCCCCTTGATTGAATGGCATAAATACTTAGCCAGGAGTAGAGGGGGGGTAGAGGGTGCCATTCCCAATATAGTGCTTCCAGCCCCTGAATGCAGCACTGACTTAGCCTGAGCGAGGGTGCCACTAACTGAGGTGTCTGCCTGAGCCACTGTCCCCCAACACTGAAATGTGGGACAGCCTGCTCCCAACAGTAACCTTGTGGTTCCATGAATGCATGATCGGCCACAACACTGAGTTAGTGGGCTGTCTGATCGGCCCAACAGGCTGCTCTTTAAACCCTTAGCCACAGTGGCTTGCGAAAGTTTTCACCACTGGAAAGTTTTCACCACTTTCACCATTGGAAAGAAAACACTTTGAAGTTTGTAGAAATGTTAAAATAATGTAGGAGACTATAACACAATAGACATGGTAGGAGTAAATCCAATGAAAAACCAAACAGAATTAGTTTTTTTTAGAGACCATGCTCTTACAATGGCATGTATAAGGGCATACTTGTCACGAACGTCGTCAGGGAAATGACCGGACCAAGGTGCAGCATGGTGAGCGTACATTATCCTTTATTAAGAATGTAGCCAACAAAACAAGAAACACCAAAAACGAACGTGAAGCTGACTAGGGCTATACAGGCCACTAACACAGACAACTACCCACAACTAAGGTGGCAAAACAGGCTGCCTAAATATGATTCCCAATCAGAGACAATGAAAGACAGCTGTCCCTGATTGAGAACCATACCCGGCCAAAACATAGAAACGGAAAAAAATAGAAATAAAGAAACTAGAATGTCCACTCTAGTCACACCCTGGCCGACCCCACTCCACCTCTGGCTCCCCCCACTTTGGTGGCGCCTCTGGACTGGGGACCCTCGCTGCAGGCCTCGGACTGGGGAACCTCGCTGTAGGCCTCAGACTGGGGACCCTCGCTGCAGGCCCCAGACTGGGGACTCTCGCTGCAAGCCCCGGACTGGGGCTTCGTGCCATGAATCATCACTGGAGGCTTCTTGCCATGGATCATCACTGGAGGATTCGTGCCATGGATCATCACTGGAGGCTTCGTGCCATGGATCACCACTGGAGGCTTCGGGCCATGGATCATTACTGGAGGCTTCATGCCATGGATCATCACTGGAGTCTTCGTGCCATGGATCATCACCGGAGTGAGGAGACGTATGGACAGCCTGGTGCGTGGAGCTGCCATAGGGCGTACCAGGCTGGGGAGACATACAGGAGGCCTGGTTCTGGGAGCAGGCACAGGACTCACCAGGCTGGGGAGACATAAAGGAAGCCTGGTTCTGGGAGCAGGCACAGGACTCACCAGGCTGGGGAGACATACTGGAGGCCTGGTTCTTGGAGCAGGCACCAGATACACTGGGCCGTGGAGGCACACTGGAGGTCTTGAGCGTAGAGCCTGCACAACCCGTCCTGGCTGGATGGTTACCTTCGCCCAGCAAAGGTGGGGCCCTGGCACAGGACGCACTGTGCAGACGCACCGGAGACACAGTGCGCAGAGCCGGCGCAGGATTACCTGGGCCGTAGAGAAGCACTGGCGGCCAGATGCGCTGAGTGGGCACCATCCGTCCTGGCCGGATGCCCACTCTAGCCCGGCCGATGCGGGGAGCTGGAATGTAGCGCACCGGGCTGTGAACACGCACTGGAGACACTGTGCGCTCCACCGCATAACACAGTGCCTGACCAGTACCACGCTCCCTACGGTAAGCACGAGGAGTTGGCTCAGTTCTCCAACCAGACTCAGCCAATCCACTCATGTGCCCCCCAAAATTTTTGGGGGGGAGTGGCCTCCCGGTCTTTCATGCCAGCCGTGACCCTGTGTAATCCTGGGCTCTTTTACTCGCTGCCTCCGCCTTCCTCGCTGATTCCACCTGCTCTCACAGCAGGCAATCCTTTCCCACCAGGATTTAATCCCACGTCCAGGATCCTTTCCCATTCAGGATGTCCCCCCATGTCCATTCCTCCAGAAAACGCTGCTTCTCCCGGCCACGCCGCTTGGTCCGTTTGTGGTGGGTAGTTCTGTCACGAACGTCGTCAGGGAAATGACCGGACCAAGGTGCAGCGTGTTGAGCGTGCATTATCCTTTATTAAGAATGTTGCCAACAAAACAAGAAACACCAAAAATGAATGTGAAGCTGACTAGGGCTATACAGGCCACTGACACAGACAACTACCCACAACTAAGATGGCAAAACAGGCTGCCTAAGTATGATTCCCAATCAGAGACAATGAAAGACAGCTGTCCCTGATCGAGAACCATACCTGGCCAAAACATAGAAAAATATAGAAATGAAGAAACTAAAATGCCCACCCTAGTCGCACCCTGGCCTAACCAAAATAGAGAATAAAATCCTCTCTATGGCCAGGGCGTGACAATACTGAAAATGAGCTTACAGGATGCAATTCATATGGCTTCCACAGGGTGTCAGCAGTCTATGTTCAAGGTTTCAGGTTTGGAACTTCCAAAACAAATAGGAAATATCAGTTTTACTACAGGGACACAGTTTTGGAAATTCATGTTTGCTTGCGACATGAAGAAAGGACGCACCTGCTAAAATTGGTTTCCTATTAAACGTACTTCTTTCCATATGATTCCATTTTAGGATATCTGAGGAGTGAATAGAAATGTATTTTGACTTGTTGAAACAAAGTTTAGGGGTAGATTTTCAGATTCCTTTCTCTGCATGTTGAACGAGTGGATCCCTCAAATCGATGGCGCCAACTAAACAGACTTTTTGGGATATAAAGAAGGATTTTATCTAACCAAACAACACTACATGTTATAGCTGGGACCCTTTGGATGACAAATCAGAGGAAGATTTTCAAAAAGTAAGAATATTTCATCGCTATTTGTGAATTTATGAAACCTATGCCGGTAGAAAAATATTATGATGTGGGGCAGTGTCCTCAAACAATCGCATGGCATGCTTTCGCTGTAATAGCTACTGTAAATTGGACAGTGCAGTTAGATTAACAAGAATTTAAGCTTTCAACCGATATAAGACACTTATATGTACCTAAATGTTTAATATCCATAATTTGAATGATTATTTATTTGAATTACGTGCCCTCCAGTGTCACCGGAAGTTGTCCCACTAACGGGACTCCTAGCCCTAAAGCGTGGCACATCTAGCCACTGAGATTTTTGCCCATTCTTTGAAACAAAACTGCTCTAGCTCCTTCAAGTTGGATGGGTTCTGCTGGTGTACAGCAATATTTTTAAGTCATACCATAGATTCTCAATTGGATTGAGGTTTGGGCCTTGACTAGGCCATTCCAAGACATTTACATGTTTCTCCTATAGCCACTGGGATTTTTGCCCATTCTTTGAAACAAAACTGCTCCAGCTCCTTCAAGTTGGATGGGTTCTGCTGGTGTACAGCAATATGTAAGTCATACCATAGATTCTCAATTGGATTGAGGTCTGGGCCTTGACTAGGCCATTCCAAGACATTTACATGTTTCTCCTAAACCACTTGAGTGTTGCTTTCGCAGTATGCCTAGGGTCATTGTCCTGCTTGAAAGTGAATATCCGTCCCGGTATCAAATCTCTGGAAGATTTAGCACCACCCATCATTCCTTCAATTCTGACCAGTTTCCCAGGCCCTGCCGAAGAAAAACATCCCCAAGAATGATGCTGCCATCACCATGCTTCACTGTGGGGATGGCGTTCTCGGGGCCAAGGTGCATGAATACTTTTGCAAGGCACTGTTCTTCACTCCTAAGAGTGTGTAGTGTAGGGTTTTTGTGAGGTATAGCATGATGGCTCATTAAGAGCGTCTGTCTTGCTTTCCTTATGTCATTCCCACTCACAACGTGCCACTGTGTGTGCTCAGCTTCGCACTCATAGTGGGCTGTGCTACATACAGAGTGGTTAGAGGAAGAGAGAGATAGAGAGAGAAGAAATCTGAGCGGTCCAATTTTTGTTATGGAAAAGAGGTTATCTTGTGAAGAAGTCAGATGGAACACATTCTTTATTAACAAAGACACATTGACTCCTCCATCCCTTTGCAAGGGTGGGGGATGAACAGTGGGCGCTGTCACAAGAAGTGCTGCGCTCTCTTCGGTCCTCTGCCACTCGTCTCGTCATGATCGTTGTCTCTTCTGAGTGCCTCTCGGCTGCCAGGGCGAGAAAATGAAAACCTTTCTTGTCGGTTTAGCCCCTGTCTTCTCGGGTGCTGCCGGAAGGGCAGAGCCCGCTCTTGGTACACCAGGTGCTGCTGCTCGACGGGCTCTCTGTCTGGCCAGGAGCTAGCCACAAAGTTTGTGATGATCAGAGTTTGTACTGTTAGTTGACTTAAACTGGGACATTCTTAACACCCCGGCCGTCTTACAATCTAAGCTAGATGCCCTCAATCTCACACAAATTATCAAGGAACCTACCAGGTACAACCCTAAATCCGTAAACACGGGCACCCTCATAGATATCATCCTGACCAACTTGACCTATAAATACACCTCTGCTGTCTTTAACCAGGATCTCAGCGATCACTGCCTCATTGCCTGCGTTTGTAATGGGTCTTCAGTCAAACGACCACCCCTCATCACTGTCAAACGCTCCCTAAAACATTTCAGCGAGCAGGCCTTTCTAATCGACCTGGCCCGGGTATCCTGGAAGGATATTGACTTCATTCCGTCAGTAGAGGATGCCTAGCTATTCGTTAAAAGTGCTTTCCTCACCATCTTAAATTAGCATGCGCCGTTCAAAAAATGTAGAACTAAGAACAGATATAGCCCTTGGTTCACTCCAGACTTGACTGCCCTTGACCAGCACAAAAACATCCTGTGGTGTGCTGCATTAGCATCGAATAGCCCCCGCGATATGCAACTTTTCAGGGACGTTAGGAACAAATCTACACAGACAGTTAGTAAAGCAAAGGCTAGCTTTTTCCAACAGAAATTTTATTGTAATTATTTTGCCACTGTGGCCTATTTATCGCCTTACCTCCCTATTCTAACTACATTTGCACACTCTGTATATAGATTTTTCTATTGTGTTATTGACTGTATGTTTGTTTATCCCATGTGTAACTCTGTGTTGTTTGTGTCACACTGCTTTGCTTTATCTTGGCCAGGTCGCAGTTGTAAATGAGAACTTGTTCTCAACTGGCCTACCTGGTTAAATTAAGGTGAAATAAAATGACAAATTACAAAAGAAATATAAATAAATATGCGGTGTGTATAAACAGTGTCAAATCAAATCAAATAAAATGGTATTGGTCACATACACATATTTAGCAGATGTTATTGCGGGTGTAGCGAAATGCTTGTGTTCCTAGCTCCAACAATGCAATAGTATCTAAAAATTCACAACAATACATACAAATCTAAAAGTAAAAGAATAGAATTAAGAAATATATAAATATTAGGATGAGCAATGTTGGAACAGCATTGACTAGAATACAGTAGAATACAATATATACATATGAAATGAGTAAAACAGTATGTAAACATTATTCAAGTGACCAGTGTTCCATTATTAAAGTGACCAGTGATTCCATGTCTATGTACATAGGGCAGCAGCCTCTAAGGTGCAGGGTTGAGTAACCGGGTGGTAGCCAGCTAGTGGTGGTGACTAAGTTCAGGGAAGGTTACTAGGTGGAGGCCGGCTAGTGATGGCTATTTAACCGTCTGATGGCTTTGAGATAGAAGCTGTTTTCAGTCTCTCGGTCCCAGCTTTGATGCCCCTGTACTGACCTCGTCTTCTCGATGACAGCGGGGTGAACAGGCCGTGGCTCGGGTGAATGATGTCCTCGATTATCTTTTTGGCCTTCCTGTGACATCGGGTACTGTAGGTGTCCTGGAGGGCAGGCAGTGCGCCTCCGATGATGCGTTGGGGAGACCACACCACCCTCTGGAGAGCCCTGAGGTTGTGGGCGGTGAAGTTGCTGTACCAGGTGGAGATACAGCCCAACAGGATGCTCTCAATTGTGTGTCTGTAAAAGTTTGTGAGGGTCTTAGGGGCCAAGCCAAATTTCTTCAGCCTCCTGAGGTTGAAGAGGCGATGTTGCGGCTTCTTCACCACACTTCACCACATTTCAGATCGTCAGTGATGTGTACACCTAGGAATTAGGTGAAGTCCACGATCAGCTCCTCCGTTTTGTTGACATTGTTCCTGGCACCACTTCACCAGGGCACTCACCTCCTACCTGAAGGCTGTCTCGTCATTGTTGCCAATCAGGCCTACTACTATTGTGTCGTCTCCAAACTTAATGATTGAGATGGATGCCACGCAGTCATGGGTGAACAGGGATTACACAAGGGGGCTGATCACGCACCCTTGTGGGGCCCCTGTGTGGAGGATCAGCGAAGTGGAGGGGTTGTTTACTACCTTCACCACCCGGGGGCGGCCCGTCAGGAAGTCCAGGACCCAGTTGCACGGGGCGGGGTTCAGACCAAGGGCCCCAAGCTTATTGATGAGCTTGGAGGGTACTGTGGTGTTGAAGGCTGAGCAGTAGTCAATGAACAGCATTCTTACATAGGTATTCCTCTTATCCAGATGGGATAGGGAAGTGTGCAGTGTGATGGCGATTGCATCATCTGTCGATTTATTGTTGCGGTATGCAAATTTATTTGGGTCTAGGGTGTCAGGTAAGGTGGAGGTGAAATGATTGTTAACTAGCTTCTCAAAGCACTTCATGAGGACAGAAGTGAGTGTAACTAAAATGCAACTTACAGTAATAGAAGCATTAGAATGAGCTATGTCGACAATACAGTAATATATAATATAATTGTTTCTTGAGGCCCTTGTGTTCCTGCAAACTCTATAGCCTATAACTGTCATGACACTTCAGTTGTAGTTGTGTGTTGAGGATTCGTTGATGCTTGTGATTTGATGCTTGTGACATTAGCCTTATTGAGAGGACAGCTATGGAAGGCGGGTACAAGGCTTAGAGCGGTTTGTTGGGAGGATTATAAATAGATAAAGAGAAAAACTGTCTCTGCCACTTCAGAGTGTGAAAAGACTGAGGTGTCAATAAGGTGCTGTATTTTATTTGCAATGATGTTATCACAGATCACAGCCATGACTTTGCATTTTTGTCTGACTTTTTCACTTAAAAAATGCATTAGCTCCACTTGCTGCATTTATCTGAAAATGTCTCTGATTTGTGGAGTCGTATAGGGATTATTTGAATTACTTATAGTGTTTATAGAGTTCTCTCTGGCATGTTAAGAAAGTTTTTGATGATAAGTCATCACTTATTGACAATTTTGTTAGGAAGTTTGGAAAACAACATACTGCTAGATGCAATTACACGTATCACTTAGTATAGTAACAGTATGTGGACTTGCCCACTACAGTATGTTCAGGTGTGTCATCTTAGCCAACAAAGCACCTGTTCCCCAAAATGCTCAGGGAAATAGGAGATCAGAGCTGTTAAAGACACCACATTAAATGAATCAGGAAAACACAGCGGTTGGTTCTCTTGACAGGTATTTCTAGCTGCCGTACTATAGCTAACTTAAAAGGTGTTTTTAAGCACAGCAACACAACTGACAACTCAATTCTTTCATATGGTCACCCTCGTCATCTACTTGTAAATATCCATGTATATTTGACATGTTCTTTACACTTTTTCCTCACTCAATAGCGTCATAAACTGTCTGTAACTACACATCAGGTATACACGCTTACTGTAGTAGATGAAGGTATCTCTGCAACTGTTGTTGTTTAGGTCTCAGAACTGGAACACAGCCAGGGATTCTAAGTACAGCCTTTAAAAAGGCCATCCGTCTTTCTTTCCAAGAAGTCATCGAAGGGCACTTTTAGAGCCATACCGTTGGGTTGGAGTGGATGCTTAAAGCTAAGTAAGAATATAGTGTTGTCAAGGCATACCATAAAAAATCTCTTTGCTGGGAGAGAAAGACTCTGACATGCTGTCATCTCTTTTTCCGCTGACTGAGGTTTATTCATAGGAAGTATCTGCCTACTGTAGACGAAAGAAAGCCTCTAAACTGATGCCATTATGAGCTGACTGGACTGTAAAAGCTGCTTCTCCTTGGTATCGGAGCTCTCATCCTAAATTAGCTCCTGGAGCACACACTTAGATAAACCCCATGGTGTTTGAGACTTGATTGGAGGTAAACTGAATTTATGCTGATGATTTTCCCCCTCCAGTTTTGCTATTCATGACACACACTTACGTGGTGCAGTCGAGTACATTTTGCTAGCACAGCAGAGGCTAGCTCAGAGATTCACTTAACCACACTGCCTTAGTATTAGGCAGAATTGTGTTGTGGCATCTTTGCGTTGCTAATTAAGGACGTTGAATAAAGTAGTGCCCATTCAGCAGATAGTAATTTGCTGTGTGTTTCCAAAAAGGCTACAAATCCTAGCTATCTTTCTCACATTGCAACTTCTGTCTCTCATTGAATCAGAATGTGGAACTCAGAAAGATAGGCCTCAGTCCATGGCGTTTCACTTTAACTTACTTTAACTTTTCAATTTGGCACATAATGATATTTATACTCAGTCGTAAGTCATAATATTGGTAAATCGTTAGAGGGAAGTGTTTTTCAATCGGCTTGCGCAAGAGATTGGCAGTGATTATGTATGCCTGTGTCAAAGTGGCCATAGCGATTTCAAAGCATATCACGCCCTGAACCAATCTCTCACAATAAAGCTGTGACTTTATCTAACAACGTGAATGCCCCGCCCACCTGTCTTTTTCAGCAATCTATTTCCTGTTTTTCAGGGGTGCAAAATCCACTCGTCACTTAAATCTTGCTGGATTGATTACTTTCATTTTACTCCTGCAACTCTTTTATACTCTTGCTTCTGCCTGTCATTTTTCCACGCTAACCTTACGACCACGGAAATGTTTGTAATGACCTGTCAAACACACCCCGGTAGTAGCTGAAATGGGCTCAATGGAATACATTGGCTTTCCGTTGCATTTATAAGCTAAAGCTTCGTCAAGGGGACTGTCAAGACTTCCACCGAAGGTAGTTCCTCTTCCTGTTCGGGCGGCGCTCGGCGCTCAGCGTCGCCGGCCTACTAGCCATCACCGATCCTTTTTTCCATTTCTGTTTGTTTTGTCTTTGGTTCTTTCACACCTGATTTCCTTTGCCTTAATTTCTGTGTGTATATATTTACCCTGTTCCCTGCCTAGGTTTGTGCGGGATTGTTTTTTATTTTGTGATGTAGCTCGGTAAGGTTGTGCCCTATTTTTTGTTTCACGCATTGAATAAGAGTGTGTTATTTAGGAGCTTTGTTTGTTCCTCCTTGCGTGAGTAACGGGTGTCTCTGTTGTCGAGGGCGTTTGACTTTCGGATTGTGCCATACTTGTATTTGGTGTACTTGCCTATTAAAAACACGCATCTCAGACATCTCTTCTTTCCAGCGCCTGACTCCTCCACCTACCTCCTACCTCAACATTGTCACAGGGACTTAACGCATCGTCTCGACCCTTACAGAAAGAGAAGAGATATTGTTTTGTGGAATTGAAAAAAGTATTAATTTAACACAGTTCAAATGTTTACAAATTAGATGCACTGAAATGAAAGCAACTTCCGAAAATGAACACTCAGATCATACAACTCGCCATCTTGTAGTCCTAAAAAACTGAAATAATTTACCTCTGGTTGGTTCAACCATTCCTATGGGGAAAACGAATGGGGATAGAGTTTTAGGATAACCACCGAAAATAAGGCCTGAGGTTAAAACAGGTTTAGGAGATCTTGTTTTGTTCTATGAGATAATATCAGTCAGTTAACATGACCTTTATGAATTATCAAGCCTATTATGTGCCTTACGTTTTTTTTTTTATTACATAAATGCTTTAAAATTCTCAAAACTGTAATGTTAGCTGACGATTATCTCTGTAATGTTAGCTGACGGTTAGCTGAAGATTATCTCATAGAACAAAACGCTTAATCTATGCCTGTGTTTACCACAGACCTGATTTTTGGCTTTTAACTCCGATGAACTCCATTCATTTTTCCATAGGCTTTGTCCAACGATCCATGGCGGAGTTAGTGACTACAAAAAAACGCCATTACTATTGCTCTCTATGTTGACGTTATGTCTGATCTTGTGCGCATAAAGTTTAGATGGATGTAATCTAGAGCCAAGCATGTAGACTTTTTATTGAAGGGTACCCTGCTATTGATACACCTTTTGAATTATGCAAGAGAACGCGACAACAATTAATGAGGCAGTCTAGACAGCACAGGTGATTCCTGGAAGGGTAGACCGAGCAAGTGTTTGGTGGTTGCACCTGTTACATCCCTTTAATATTAATATATTTGTATATGCAAATACACCCTGTGTATTTATGCCAATTCAGCACATACTTTTCTTTATTTTAACACAAAACATATTTATTAAATACCTTACACAATAAGAAAATGTATTTGAGTGCATTCTACGAAAATAAAGTGCAATTTGACAACACAATGAACACCTGAATTCCCACCAAAATCCCTGAAAATGTTTTATGTGTTGTAATTCAGTCAATATCTGATTGATTATAAAAATTATGAGAGTTTGGAGTATCTTCATCCATTATCCAGCTGTTGCATAGTTTACAATTGTTTTTCAAACCTTTTAACAATTTTGATGACCGTCGCTACTTTTTCTCCAGTCAGACTAAACATGTGAGCAAGAAACTGTGTCTGCAGGGTATACTTCCCCTCTGTGCTACAGCTGAGCTAGTGAAGCATTCGCATTAATTAGCATGCCCTGTTGAACTCTAAATGGCTGTTGTCTAATTCCTCGCCCACTGAATTAGAAACAATGACCTTTTGCTGCAGACTTCTCCCTCTGTTTTTCCTCTCCTTTTTCTCCCTTTGTTGCCCTGCTGATTTGTCGCTCTGAAAATTCAGATGGCGGAGGTGGCAGCAGCACACAAGATCAAACTAGGTGCCTTGCCGCGGCCAGAGCTTTAAGACACAGGGGCCATTTTGTTCTTGTCCAGCCTTGTTGTTAACTGTGAGATGGGCACTTATGACTGCATGATTTTGGGCACCTGTTGATCAGGAACTGAAATAAACGTGTGGTTTGCCTCAGTGCCCTGGGCTGACACCAACAGGGTTACATAGAGCCATAAAGCCCAGGTTCTGAGGGGGCATGCTGCTCCTCTGTACAACGTAGCGGTCTTCTGGTCAGACTCCAGAGACGGGCACATCGTGCACCACTCCCCAGTATACTTCTCGCCAATGTCCAGTCTCTTGACAACAAGGTTGATGAAATCCGAGCAAGGGTAGCATTCCAGAGGGACATCAGAGACTGTAACGTTCTTTGCTTCATGGAAACATGGCTGACTGGAGAGATGCTATCGGAGTCGGTGCAGCCAGCTGGTTTCTCCACGCATCGCACCGACAGAAACAAACATCTTTCTGGTAAGAAGAGGGGCGGGGGCGTATGCCTTATGGCTAATGAGACGTGGTGTGGTCACAAAAGCATACAGGAACTGAAGTCCTTCTGGTCACCTGATTTAGAATTCCTCACAATCAAATGTCGACCGCATTATCTACCAAGGGAATTCTCTTCGATTATAATCACAGCCGTATATATTCCCCCCCAAGCAGACACATCGATGGCTCTGAACGAACTTTATTTGACTCTTTGCAAACTGGAATCCATACATCCTGAGGCTGCATTCATTGTAGCTGGGGATTTTAACAAGGCTAATCTGAAAATAAGACTCCCTAAATTGTATCAGCATATCGATTGCGCAACCAGGGCTGGCAAAACCTTGGATCACTGCTATTCTAACTTCCGTGACGCATATAAGGCCCTGCCCTGCCCTCCTTTCGGAAAAGCTGACCACGACTCCATTTTGTTGATCCCTGCCTACAGACAGAAACTAAAACAAGAAGCTCCCACGCTGAGGTCTGTTCAATGCTGGTCCGACCAATCTGATTCCACACTCCAAGACTGCTTCCATCACGTGGACTGGGATATGTTTCGTATTGCGTCAGACAACAACATTGACGAATACGCTGATTCGGTGTGTGAGTTCATTAGAACGTGCGTTGTAGATGTCGTTCCCATAGCAATGATTAAAACATTCCCAAACCAGAAACCGTGGATTGATGGCAGCATTCACGTGAAACTGAAAGTGCGAACCACTGCTTTTAATCAGGGCAAGGTGACCGGTAACATGACCGAATACAAACAGTGTAGCCATTCCCTCCGCAAGGCAATCAAACAAGCTAAGCGTCAGTATAGAGACAAAGTAGAATCTCAATTCAACGGCTCAGACACAAGAGGTATGTGGTAGGGTCTACAGTCAATCACGGATTACAAAAAGAAAACCAGCCCCCTCACGGACCAGGATGTCTTGCTCCCAGGCAGACTAAATCACTTTTTTGCCCGCTTTGAGGACAATACAGTGCCACTGACACGGCCTGCAACCAAAACATGCGGCCTCTCCTTCACTGCCCAGGCCCAGACGGCATCCCCAGCCGCGCCCTCAGAGCATGCGCAGACCAGCTGGCTGGTGTGTTTACGGACATATTCAATCAATCCCTATCTCAGTCTGCTGTTCCCACATGCTTCAAGAGGGCCACCATTGTTCCTGTTCCCATCTTTATGTAATACATGTATCACTAGCCACTTTAACTATGCCACTTTGTTTACATACTCATCTCATATGTATATACTGTACTCGATACCATCTACTATATCTTGTCTATGCCGCTCTTTACCATCACTCATTCATATATCTTTATGTACATATTCTTTATCCCCTTACACTTGTGTGTATAAGACAGTAGTTTTGGAATTGTTAGTTAGATTACTTGTTATTATTACTGCATTGTCGGAACTAGAAGCACAAGCATTTCGCTACACTCGCATTAACATCTGCTAACCATGTGTATGTGACAAATAAAATTTAATTTGATTTACAATACCTATGGGATCACAATCAGGAGTAACTTCGCTATAACCAACCAGACCAAGGGCCAACCAGACCCGGCGCCAGGATAAGGTGACTAAAGGGGCAGTTGAAATCGGTGAGGGGGGTCACAATTTTGGGGGGTGCTTGCATTGGAATTATATTTAATTCTGCTTATATCACGCTATACCACAATAAACATAATGTTCAAATGCAGAGACTCTGAGACCTTGAGCGCTGGCGTGAAATCTGTAACCCATCTCTGTTGCACTGTATCAGCACAATGGACAGCACCCTACACAGTAAAGCAAAGCCTATTTGGCAATGGATATAGTCCACAAGATATCATTTTGAAAAGAATAATGGGCAAACGTTACACAATCCAGGTGTGAAAAGCTCTTTACAGATTTACCCGTGAAGACAGCTGTAATCGCTGCCAAAGGTGCTAATACAAAGTAGTAACTCAGGGGTGTGAATATTTATGTAAAATAGATATTTCTATATTTCATTTTCAATAAATGTGCAAACATTTCTAAAAACATTTTTTCACTTTGTCATTATGGGGTATTGCGTGTGGATGGGTGGTTTTATTTGTGATATCCATTGTGGCAGTGGTTAGCGCTAAATAGGCTAATAACACTAATGCCTTTTACAGCTAGCTAAGAAGCTATGTAAACTACTAGTGGTTGGGCAAAGCAGAGTTGAGTGAAGCAGCTTCAACCGTAAACTTGACCCCGTCCTTATAAATCGTATAAATCAAAAATTACATGCGGAAGTGTATCTCGTATTTCATGTAGCCTAGCAAGTGTATCTCGTATTTCACGTAGCCTAGCAAGTGTATCTCGTATTTCACGTAGCCTAGCAAGTGTATCTCGTATTTCATGTAGCCTAGCACGTGTATCTCGTATTTCACGTAGCCTAGCAAGTGTATCTCGTATTTCACGTAGCCTAGCAAGTGTATCTCGTATTTCATGTAGCCTAGCACGTGTATCTCGTATTTCACGTAGCCTAGCACGTGTATCTCGTATTTCATGTAGCCTAGCAAGTGTATCTCGTATTTCACGTAGCCTAGCAAGTGTATCTCGTATTTCACGTAGCCTAGCAAGTGTATCTCGTATTTCATGTAGCCTAGCACGTGTATCTCGTATTTCACGTAGCCTAGCACGTGTATCTCGTATTCCATGTAGCCTAGCAAGTGTATCTCGTATTTCATGTAGCCTAGCAAGTGTATCTCGTATTTCATGTAGCCTAGCAAGTGTATCTCGTATTTCACGTAGCCTAGCAAGTGTATCTCGTATTTCATGTAGCCTTGCAAGTGTATCTCGTATTTTACGTAGCCTAGTAAGTGTATCTCGTATTTCATGTAGCCTTGCAAGTGTATCTCGTATTTCACGTAGCCTAGCAAGTGTATCTCGTATTTCATGTAGCCTTGCAAGTGTATCTCGTATTTTACGTAGCCTAGCACGTGTATCTCGTATTTCACGTAGCCTAGCAAGTGTATCTCGTATTTCATGTAGCCTTGCAAGTGTATCTCGTATTTCACGTAGCCTAGCACGTTATTCACGTAGCCTACCACAGATGAGCAGCGTTCCCCCCCCGCTTTTTATGGAAAGGAGTCATACCTAAGCGCCCAGTGGCTTTCCATAGCCCCTCTACACACAAACACACACTCTGTTGCGAGCTCTGACCATGGTGCTGATCCGGCGCAGTGTACTCTTTGCTCCTCTCATGTCTAGTGGAAAAGCCACACTGTTGATGTCATCTGAGCCTGAGGATCTAGTCGAGCAGTTGGGTTCCCTTGATTTGGAAATGTTCATGATTTGGATATGCTCCGTAGATCATCCTCTCAGGGAAGATGGTTCCAATTAAAATCAAATCCTAGCAGAAGAATAGAGGCCTACAGATCTCTTCTCTGATTGGTTGGTTGAATCAGGTCTTCAGGCCTTGTGGTCCAGAAAGAGTTTGCTGAGGTTGCCCTAATAGGAATTGACATATTTCCCTCATCTTATCTGGCATTCAAGGGCACATCTGTGGTAGATCCGTCTCAAAGCCTCGGTACATGTCAGATAAGCACGACACGTATACCCACGAATCTATTAAATAGCCTTACAATAAAAAAAAATGATATTCACTTATGTCTGTCTATCTGTTCACTGCACACATTTCTGCTGACGTTGAGAGGCAGCCATGCTCAGTACGAGTGCTCTTTATTACAAGTTGAAAATGATGATTCTCATAAAAGTGAAGGCTTTGCTGACAACCAAGGCAACAAAAAGAGTGCTTTTGAACTTCATTACACAGCATAAATTGCTTGTTTGAATAATAAAAAAAAGTCAAAGCCAATTAATAGGCAAGGCAGGTCACCCGTGATACAAGTCAGTATTCGACATCCGTCCATGTCTGAGGACGTCGGGAGATGACGTAGATTCCGACCACTAGGGGCAACAGTGAGAGCTGTTACCTTCAAGTAGGTTTCGGTTTAGCTAGGGTAGATAGTCAAAAGCACCTGCCCCTGGTTTGAGAGGTTGCATGTTTGAATCCAGCAATAGAATGTCGTTTTTTTATGTTTTTGATTTAAGCCTACCCCAAACCTTAACCCTTACCTTAATCATTAAAAGTTAATTCCTAACAATAGGAATTCAGAGTTAATGCCTCATAATTTTAATTTGTAAATGCCGAAACGTAACCTTAAAAACTACAAAATTTGAAATTTGGGAGAAACTTCTACATTTTGAGTAACATGGATGAACGTCTAATTCTGCTGTGAGACTGTGAGAGCTTGTTGAAAGGCTCCCTGCTCCCAATGGTCAGGCTGCCATGTAACGGGTATCCAGTGTTACTAAAGATTGTCTCCTTTAATTATTTCCTGTTTCGCTGTCTGGTGACAATAGTCTTAAAGTGGCACTCTAGTCTTCTTTTCATCTCATTTAACAATGGATTTACCGGTATGTCATGACATATAGTGCTTTCAGAAAGTATTCACACCCCTTGACTTTTCCACATTTTGTTCTATTACAGCCTGAATTTAGAATGGATTAAACTGAGATGTTTTGTCACTGGCCTACGCACAATACCCCATAATGTCAAAGTAGAACCATGATTTTTCAAATGTTTATTCATTAAAAATGAAAGCAGAAATGTTTTGTGTCATTATTCAACCCCTTTGTTTTGGCAGGAGTACATAATAAGTTGCATGGTCTCACTCTGTGTGCAATAATATTGTTTAACATGATTTGTAATAATGGCGCCAGAGAGGATGGCTGACGTTTTATGGGCTCTTAACCATCTGTGTTATTTTGATTGTTTTTTTCACATTTTTTGTAACTTATTTTGTACATAATGTTGCTGCTACCGTCTCTTATGAATGATTACTCACTTTGAATTGGATGAAGAATTTTTCTTTAATGAGTCAGAAGAGAGGGATTTACTCCAGACACTCAAACAGGCCCTCATCCCCGTCATTCGCAGGAGAAAGTGACGGACGTTTCACGGAAGGGGATTGGAGTGCCTTGTGAGGATCGGGCGACGAGTGGCTAATCTGCCTTTGCCATCGGTACTATTGGCCAACGTACAATCGCTGGATAATAAAATGGATGACCTAAAAGCACGGGACATTGAAAATTGTAATATCTTATGTTTCACCGAGTCGTGGCAGAATGACGATACTAATAATATACATCTGAAGGGTTATACATTGTACCGGCAGGATAGAACAGCAGCCTCTGGTAAGACAAGGGGTGACGGTCTATGTATATTTGTAAATAACAGCTGGTGCACGATATCTAAGGAAGTCTCAAGGTTTTACTCGCCTGAGGTAGAGTATCTCATGATAAACTGTAGACCACACTATCTACCAAGAGAGCTTTCATCCATATTCTTCATAGCTGTCTATTTACTACCACAAATGTATGCTGACACTAAGACCACACTCAGTGAGCTGTATACAGCTATAAGCAAACAGGAAAATGTTCATCAAGTGGCGGTGCTCCTAGTGGCTGAAATCCATTTGACCTAATTTCTACCAGCATGTTAAATGTGCAACCAGAAGGAAAAAAACTCTAGACCACCTTTACTCCACACAGAGATGCATACAAAGCTCACCCTCACCCTCCATTTGACAAATCTGACCATAATTATTTCCTCCTGATTCCTTCTTACAAGCAAACATTTAAGCAGGGAACACCAGTGACTCAGTCAGTAAAAAAAGTGGTCAGATGAAGCAGATGCTAAGCTACAGGACTGTTTTGCTATCACAGACTGGAATATGTTACAGGATTCTTCCGATGGCACATCAGTCACAGGCTTAATCAGTGCATTGATGATGTCGTCCCCAGAGTGACTGAACGCACATACCCAGAAGTGGATTACAGGCAACATCCGCACTGAGCTAAAGGGTAGAGCTGACGCTTTCAAGGAGCAGGACTCTAACCCGGAAGCTTATAAGAAATCCCGCTTATCCCTCTGATGAACCATCAAACAGGCAAAGGGTCAACTCAGGACAAAGATCAAATCATACTACACCGGCTCTGATGCTTGTCGGATGTGGCAGGGTTTGCAAACTTTTGCAGACAACAAAAGGAAGCACAGCTGAGAGCTGCCCAGTGACACGAGCCTACCAGATGAGCTAAATTACTTCTATGCTCACTTCGAGGCAAGTAACACTGAAACATGCATGAGAGCAGATTTACCAGTTCTTGCTGTGAGATGTTACCCCACTCTTCCACCAAGGCACCTGCAATTTCCTGGACATTTCTTGGGGGAATGGCCCTAGCCCTCACCCTCCGATCCAACAGGTCCCAGACGTGCTCAATGGGATTGAGATCCAGGCTCGTCGCTGGCCATGGCAGAACACTGACATTCCTGTCTTGCAGGTGAGGACCAGCCTTACAACAGGCCTACAGGCCCTCAGCCTCTCTCAGGCTATTGCGTACAGTCTGAGCACTGATGGAGGGATTGTCTGTTCCTAGTGTAATTCTTGTTGCCATCCTGTACCTGTCCCGCAGGTGTGATGTTCGGATGTATCGACCCTGTGCCGTTGTTGTTACACGTGATCTGCCACTGCAAGGATGATCAGCTGCCCGTCCAGTCTCCCTGTAGAGCTGTCTTAGGCATTTCACAGTACAGACATTGCAATTTATTGCCCTGGCCACATCTGCAGTCCTCATGCCTCCTTGCAGCATGCCGAAGGCACGTTCACGCAGATGAGCAGGGACCCTGGGTATCTTTCTTTTGGTGTTTTTCAGAGTCAGTAGAAAGGCTTCTTTAGTGTCCTAAGTTTTCACAACCGTGACCTTAATTGCCTACCGTCTGTAAGCTGTTAGTGTCTTAACGACCATTCCACAGGTGCATGATCATTAATTGTTTATGGTTCATTGAACAAGCATGGGAAACAGTGTTTAAACCCTTTACAATGAAGATCTGTGAAGTTATTTGGATTTCTATTAATTATCTTTGAAAGACAGGGTCCTGAAAAAGGGAGTTTATTACCTCAATTACCTTGACTAACCGGTACCCACATACATTGACTCTGTACCGGTACCCCCTGTATATAGCCTCGCTATTGTTATTTTACTGCTGCTCTTTAATTATTTGTTACTTTTATTTCTTCCTTTTTTTAGGAATGTTTCTTAAAACTGCATTGTTGGTTAAGGGCTTGTAAGTAAGCATTTCACACGTGACAAATATATTTTTATTTTATTTTATTTTGGAATGACTACTTCATGTCTGTACCCCACACATACAATTATCTGTAAGGTCCCTCAGTCGAGCATTGAATTTCAGACACATATTCAACCACAAAGACCAGGAAGGCTTTCCAGTGCCTCACAAAGAAGGGTACATGTTGGTAGATGGGTAAAAAAATTAAAAAGCAGACATTGACTATCCCTTTCACACCCAGTCAGCAGTACAAAGATACAGGTGTCCTTCTTAACTCAGTTGCCTGAGACCAATGTAAACAGTTTAATGACTGTGATAGGAGATCGCTAAGGATGGACCAACAACATTGTAGTTACTCCACAATACTAACATAAATTACAGTGAAAAGAAGGAAGACTACCGAAAAATGAAATATTCCAAAACATGCATCCTGTTTGCAATAAGGCACTAAAGTAAAACTGCAAAGAAATGTGGTGAAGAAATTTGCTTTATGTCCTGAACACAAAGCATTATATTTGGAGCAAATCCAATACAACACATCACTGACACTCTTCATATTTTCAAGCATGGTGGTGTCTGCATCATGTTAGAAGTATGCTTGTCATTGTCAAGGACAAGAGAGTGTCTTTATGATTAAAATAAACAGAATAAAGTTAAGCACATGCAAAGTCCTATAGGAACCTGGTTCAGTCTGCTTTCCAATAGACACTGGGAGACAAAACGTTCCTCTTTTTGTTCTCTATTGCTCCTCTATTTTTCCTCAAGGAAGAGAGGGGCTGATGACATCACGGACAGGGGAGGCTGATGACATCACGCAATCCCAATCAGAAAAACTCTTTGAATGCCCTTACAGTTGTGCCTAATAACACTATTTGCTCAAAACATATTTATTTACCCTTTAGTTTGTGTACTTCACTGTATTTATACTTTGGATATCGCTTTTCAACAGTAAAATTGAGAAAAAATTGATGGAGGACGTCTTTAAGTCACAGGGGGAAGGAGTACGGGCACGATGTGGACTTCCTGTTGACCATGCCTGAGATGGGAAAAGAAGAGGGGCTACTGCTTCGTGTGATCGACAGACTTAGAGACCAGGTAAGTTGGTGTACTACTGCGTACATAAACATCTCAATGTAATAACAAAATTATAGCAATTATACACGATATACAGTACAAAAATAAATATCAGTCCCCTCAGAGATAGAAGGTTACAGAGTGGTTAGTTACTCTTTACCAAGATCAATAGTAAATAAAAAAGAAGCACAGCACCGTGGTATTTGGATTATGGCATCCTCAACGGTTTTAAGACATCGAGTGGAGTTTCGAGTTTCACTTCAGTAAAGGTTGACTCTACCTTAGAGTCTGTTTTATTATAAAGGTCAATTCTACTTCCTTGCATCCTTGAAATGTCAAGACATCAAACTAATAGTTGAAAAGAGCTTAAAACCCTTGATAGCAGCTTACTCAGTGCTGACAAAGAACAAATGTTTTGTCTCCCACAAGGTATGGAAATTGTGATTCCTCCCCCACCATCCTAGTGCACACAAGCTACCGCAACGACAGAGAATGATGTGCCTAACCCTCTTAAACATAAGAGAAATCATTATTTTCAGACACAGAATTTTCAGAAATAATGATCACACAGTACAATAGACAAAGATTACGAAAGTCTATCCCCTGTTTGTGGAGTTGAGGGTAATAAGAGCAGAGGAGAAGACAAGAGGGCTGAGGAGAATTGGGTTCGTGACCTGTACAGTGTGGAGAGGGAGAAAATGATTGGAGGAGAGGATGATTACAGAGCCAAGTGCATATGAGTTGACACGTAAGGAGGCAATAAAATTAAATTCACACCAATATCGAGGGCCTTGGTAAAGGAAAATTATTACAATTTGGCCTTAGTTTATACAGTTTGAGAGAGTGAGAGAGAGTGAGAGAGAGAAGTGAAACAGCGAGGGAGGGAGGGGGGAGGGATGGGGTGGGCTGAGACAGTCATCCCTCCTCAATGGATGTTGCGTTGGAGAGGCTAAAAAGAGAGGAGTGTTTGATGAAGAGCAGGGCTGCGGGTCTTGCTGCAGGCCTCTCTTTGTCATCGCTGCCTGTGTTTAAAAATACATCTCCCTCCCTCCTTCCACCCCTTCCATCCGCCCCAGCCTTCATTTGCTTCAGAAGGCCATCCTGCTGATAATTACCTCCTATGCTAACGTGTGCCATCTTATGCACGCACACACACACACACACACACACACACACACACACACACACACACACACACACACACACACAGGTCTAAGGTCTACAAAACTTGCTGATGGTTACTGCTGGTTCTTCCCACCCTTGGGAGAGGAGAAGAGAGGGGAGGGTGGGAAGGAACTTCCCCATAATGGGTCCCTTGGCACGGCGGAAGAATGTGACGAGTCCACGGGGAAGGGAACACCAGAGACCGTGATTAAGTGGAGGTAGCAGAGGTTGACTCTAAGTCGTGTAACCTTGTCATCTGTGATCTGGTCCTCCGGGGGCCACATGTCTTTGCCGAGGCCGAATATCATGGCCATTTTTTCAACTTTAGCCTGGGGGAGGTAAAAAATACATCCATCTTGAAATGTCCTTGTTAAAAGGGGCTTCATAATTTTTTCTGTTGGTTATGAAAGTATAACTTGGGGGCACGTGCAAGCTCAGCCAGACTTTTCTATAGTAGATGGATGAGATGCAGCTATTTGCCCTGGTAATAGCAACAGAGAACGTGAGAGAGCGATGCCTCATCCACCATACACTAATCATCCACTCTAACTGTCCGGGTGGTGGTTGTAGATTAATTGCCATGGTAGTACACGCTTGCTATTTTTCGCCTTCCTACCACAGAAGGCTATCATGTCCTACCACCAGCGGGTGAGCAACGTTTGCTGCTTATGACGAGATTTGCATCTCTGGTGAGTTGATTTGCATCTAAAAGCAGGTGCCCCACCAGTAAGGCCGGTGAGCAAGTCTGCTGTCGGCACACCAGAATCGTATCGGAAGGCCACCTGCCTGCTGCTTGCTCGTTGCTAACTGGCTAAATTGAGTACTGATGTAATGATATTATATGATTATGGATATATTGGACCAGGGGCTGCAGGAATTAGTTATGTTATGGGATTTGAGTCACGTAAACTGAAAACTGTGAGGTTAGGACCTGTATGTACGGTAGATTTGCCTTCTGGTTGAATAACCCATTCAGTGAGAGACTATGACCGATCACCATGATACTGGGGTTATTGGAAAGTCAGGGACATTTTTGGGGTTTAATAAAATCACAACCGATGCAGCCCAGTCGGCAGTCGTTTATTCGCTGTCCCGCTATATTTAGAATGGTGAAGTTATGGCTTGGCGTGGCATTTTATTTCCATGACAATTTCCAAATGTCCACTAGGGGCAACACAAGTGCCTGTTACCATCTAGTAGGCTCGCAACAAGCTAGCGCAATGGGGATGAGGTTGAGGGTGGGCTTAAACCGCAAGCTATGGCTCCAAGCATTGAGGGTTTAATCCCAGTACAAAAGTGAATCATATTGTAACTGTTTTAACCCTATCCCAAACCTTAAACCTAACCTTATGTCTCCATTTGCTATGGATGTCGTGTTGCCTAAAAGAGAACTGCAGCTGATTTAAAAAAAAAACTTGTACTGACATTGGATGAACACACACGCACGCACCCACACGCACGCACACACACACGGCACACACACACACACACACACACACACGCTTACAAACACACACACACACACGCGCACACACGCTTACACTCACACACACACATGCACGCACACACACGCTTACACTCACACACACACACACACACACACACACACACACACATATACACACACACACACACACACATCCCTCCCCCACACAAACACACACATACTGACTTTTAAAAAATGATTCACTTTAATTTCAGCAATCAGACCGGACCGTTCCGGTAAAGCTCTGAATCAAAGGAAAACACGGTTCAAACACAGCCTGCTAACACACGCTAATCTGGGGCTTGAAGGGAGGGTTTGAAGTCTCTCGCTCTGAGTCAGAGCGGATATGACATTAGATCACAGCAGCCCGTGTCCTGTCGCCGCCGTGACCGCCTCTCGCTTTGTCCTCTGGGGCATGTGGCCAGGGTGGCAGCCTGCTTGTCAGCTGTTTGTCACACACTTGAAAAGTACGAAACCAAATAAATAATCAAATAAGAAAAAACGCTGACCTTTTAGATCACATTTGACAAGCCACACAATTGCGTTTGTGTTGTTGTTTTTTTCTCTCTCCGAAAGGCACAGCTTAACTTCCTTCAAAGATAAACTCCCTGCAACACGTCCGCCTCTGTAATTCCCTCTGTAAACAGTTATGGTGAAATAAGCTTACTTTGGGATGCTTGCTGACATTACCTGCTGTGTAGGAGATGATTACAGCGCTGCGTTGCGCTAAACAGCCCTCAGCGCTGCCGAGACTACGTCCCCTTTTTTTAACGGTGGATTTGTGCATGTGTGGCCGGAGGCTTCATTAAATGAAGGGCCCCTGTGTTCAGACACTTAATGGTCTGTAAAACTGTTGCCTACTCATTAATCCTTTGGCTCAAGGCATCCTTAGTGATTCAAAGCTCAAAAGGAAGGAAATGTACAGCCAGAAAGGGACAGAAATATCTAGCGGTGTATGAATAAGTGGCCTACATTAAAGCGTTTTAAAAGATGTATGTTTCTCTTCATCAACCGACTTGTGACAGGAAATTGCCTAGGCTATACATTTTGATGTGAGATTGTTTTTAACCCGTATTTAAGTCATATTACAGCTGCTTTTGCTTCATAATCTATGTGGAATGTAGGTAGTGAGGATGTTGGTAGTGTGAACGATCATGTATTCAGTATGTGAAAGAGTTGGAGGATTTCTAATCTGTTCCTTTCCTAGTGGGAAGTGAATGGTTGGTTCTTGGTTCTGACGACAAGCTGATTTGGCGCCTGAAGCTAATAAGGGGAGCAGAGGCGTCAGGGACGAGGGGCAGGGGGCGAGGACAACTTCTCTGAGCACAGTCCCTGGGGATCCCGTGTGGCTTAGTTGGTAGAGCATGGCGCTTTCAATGCCAGGGTTGTGGGTTCAATTCCCACAGTGGACCAGTACAAACATGTGTGCGCTCACCACTGTAAGTCTCTCTGGATAAGAGCCTCTGCTAAATGACCAAAATGTTAATGTCCCTCCAATGTCATCAGTTAATGACTCAGTCGTCATCTCCTCTCCCAATGCCCTCTGGGAAACGCTGTTTCCTTTTGATGAAGCAGGGCGATGCAGTCGAACAAGTTCGGAAAGTATCGGCTCAGTAGTGTTTGTCTCTTGATTGACCTCAGTGTCTTGGTTGGACAGGAGGAGTGGTCATAGCTGCACGTTCTCCTGCCATTGTTGCTCTTCAAAGGGGCAATCAGGAGTTGCTACATCCAATAACATGTACCCATTGAATCTTAAAGATTATAGCTTATAAATGCCTCATGAGCTTAGTTCAACTGTCCTTCCCCGTCTGAACCCAAAATATAAGCTTGTATTACTCTAATGTTTGTGATCAAAGAAAAACACTAAAGCAAGGATACATGCCTCAAAACATGGGTACAACTATCATTTTGATTTCATGGATGGTCAATGCTTGAATTCATAGCTCTGTCTATGAATTTGAGAGTGGTTAAATTCATCCAGCCTCATCCCTCAGCTTTTGACCAAACAAGGGGTGGCGAGGCCGCTTTGCTATTATTTCTACTGCTGATTGCCGTTTTAAGAAGAGCCTGGCAGATTTATGGGCAGCAAGAGGAACACAGCATCCCCACAATTACTGTGGGTGCTGGAATTAAATTGACAATTTGTAATGTTAATCTCCTTAGCGCTCCTGGACTGGGGAAGCTACATAACCACCCGGGCCAAAGCCCAGAGGAAATCAATCCTCTTCCTGCTACTGCCTTACTCTCCACTATCTGTCCCCCATCTCATCTGATCTACTCAGCTCCCGCCCTCCCTTTTTTCTTATCCAACCGTATCTCTCCTCATATATCTCTTTCTTCTCTGTTGTCATCCCCCAACCATCTTCCTCTTTCTTTCTATATCTCCCACTCTCTCTTTCTCTAGTATCTCTCACCCAATTCGTTCTCTCTCTCTCTCTCTCTCTCTCTTTCTCTCTCTCTCTCTCTCCCTCTCTCTTACTTTCTTTCCTTCCGCTTAAAAGGGATGTCTTACTTGGGAGTGATTTTATTTTCCATGAAGTGGAACCGTGTGCCAGTGAGTCAGACTGGCCCCCTATTGTTCGAGATGTTGAAGGTTGTTATTTAGTTGGGATCTCACAGTTGGCTTATTTAACTCAGTGGCAGACCATAAACTGGTGGCAGGTCTAGACATCTGTTTCCAATGGTTCCAGATGTTTCATGTTACTTGGCTTACCTAACAGCCCTGTGATTAAACTTGCTTGATTTTCAGGCAATTTTTACTTTGATATTTGCATAATGATATGCTTCTACTGCGAGGCTATATAGAAATGTGCAAATTCACAACTCAATATTCATAATAAAATACACAAGGCACTGAAGTACAATAGCAGCATAAAATGTACAATGTCAATACCTATATTACATTTATAATGTCAATATTTATTTTATTATATAACAGTGCCTCTATGTCCACAATTATTAATATTATCTCCTCACAAGGGCATTCTGCTATACTGTGAGCACCAGGGCTCCACCGTTGACATGAGCAAGCTGCCTAGTCGCAGGTTCGAGGCCATGGACCACTTCGAGAAGTGCTTCCTGATCCTGAGACTGGAGGAGGGACAGATGGAGAGGGATGGAGGGCTGCAGAAGGACCCAGGGGAGAGCAGGGGCTGGAGGGCCGTACGGGTGGACCTGGTGGCAACACCTGTTGACCGCTATGCCTTTGCCCTCCTGGGCTGGACTGGCTCCAGGGTAGGCATGGATCAAATTCATGTAAAAAATGAATGTGGACGCCAAGACATCCACATTCATTCCTCCATTGACTAAAACCATAACAAAAACAAGCTTGGTGGAGATTTCCTTATTCAATCTTGTTCTGAGGTCAACGATTCACATTTGTTTCTGCTCTCGAGGCAGAGCTGCTCTCAGGACATGTTTGAATAAGGAAAAATTCAATTTGGGGAGAAAAAAATGATCCAATTCACATAGCGCTCGACAGAGTAGTCAATAACCAGAAAAACCCCCCATTGATGATGAGAAATACATACAAAGCAATGGGAAGTAGGGGTGCTGAGGGTGCCGCATTACCCCCTGAAAAATCTGAATTAAAAACAAATCTACATTTTTTTTAAAGTAATAATAAAAATGCATTAAAAAATTCACAGAATTTGTGTACTGTTCCTTTTCTAGTCCTGCATGAGCGGACTGATATAGCCGTCTGTAGCGGCTATAAAAATTGCAGCACCCCCACAACCCAAACATCATCCCGCAGCTATGAATGAATACATAGCTAAATCCCAGGAACTGATCTCAATATGGCAGACGTCTTGCTGTTGAGGAATAAAGTAACCTGAGGGTGGCGGAAAAGGGAGATAAATGAAATGAAAAAGGAGAAGAAGAAATATGAATTGTGATTATATTCTTCCACAGCAGTTTGAGAGAGATCTGAGGAGGTTTGCCAGGAAGGAGAGGGGGATGTGTCTTGACAACCACGCCCTGTATGACAAAACCAAGGTACTGTGTGTTCCCTCAGATAGAGTGCAACAAGAATACATGGTTCAGCCATTTGTTATAGACCAGTTCTGTCCCAGCCGTGGTGATGCTCAATATATCTTCACTATTTTTAAAGTCACCTAGTGTTGTGCAAGTACAGTAGCTGTGCCTGTATTTCTGTGTGCTTTTGCAAACGTATTGAAAACATGTGGAAACCAAGCTTGAGCTTATTCTGAGAGTAAACTGAACGAGAGCAGCAACTCCATGAAGTCATTCAAATTTCCCCTCACTTGATCCTGGTAGAAATTCTATAGAGAGAGAGAGAGAGAGAGAGAGAGAGAGAGAGAGAGAGAGAGAGCAGTCCTTGCAATGCATTGTACTAAGTAAAAACGTCTATCTGTGGTTTTGTGCAGAGTGCAGTTTCAGGTGGGATTTGCACAAAAGTTTAGCCTCCGCACACAGTGCGTGTTTATGAATTTAGGTGGTGAATTACAGCAAAGCCCTTGTCCTCAAAGGTTATTGGAGGGATTAGGCTTGGGTGTTAGAATGCGTGGGCTGGGGATACACAGACACATTATCTTAAAATATTTGATGCCTCCTCTGAGTGAGCAGAAACTCGATATTGGCGTGAGGACAAAAAAAATGTTTGCTTGCTGTGAGGGGCCATGATGCGCCACACACACAAACACGCGCGCACGTACATACGAAGTCACGCACACATAAAAAAAACACACATGCACAAACACGCGTGCGTACAAATGCACACGCAGACAGATGCATGCACGCACATCAGCAATACACACACACCCATTCCCGAAATACACACTAAAACAAGAAGCAATCTAAAATAATCAGCTTTGCCGTTATAAGTGAATAAAATCCTTCGAAACAGTTTAATTTTATCTGGTAGAAGCTTGCTAGGCGAAGTTAATTTCGCTGGGAAGCACAAGGTTCATTTACACATTTCAGAATGTATTCAATTGCGTCTCCGTTATATCCGTTTACATCTCGTTAGACTTCATCACATTAACCCCTCACTTGCCCACACAGCAAGACCTTATTACACTCAGTTTAAGGACATTATCCCTTTTGTTTGGATTCAAGATGTAATTAGTCCCTTTCTCACAGAGGGTTACTATTATTGCTCTGTTACTACTGCACTATAAGCTACATACTATGGTGTGAAGTTGTGGTAGACACATTTTGAATAAGTGTGCTTCATTTTTCAACCACTTAAAAGGGAAACTTCAAAATGTTTCAACTTCATATTCATCATCTCCAGCACCACCCCAACATCATCAACCAATTAGTAGACAATTAGAAGGCAATTAGTAGGCAACGCCTACTCATGATTGGTTCAAATCACATGATGCACACAACTGACGTCATTGGAAACACTTATCTTTCTCTATATATTTTTGAAGTTGAAACATTTTGAAGTGTCTCTTTAATTAAGTGTGTGAACAATAAAACACACATATTCAAAATATATCTTTCCCTTTAAGGATTATCCTAAAGCTTGCCCTAAAATGTATCTCGTCTCATGTACATTTACAGGGCCCGGGGGCATCTTGAGGAGTGAGTGGAGCGGGACAGGGGTGCCAGGAATGTCACTGACCTGTCACCACAATGTTCCCATAACCTCCTCCCTGGGGAACAGGGGTCAGGACATAAAGAGAGCAGGGTGGCAGCTTCATGACACATATTGTACAGACGCTGCCATCTCAGATGTTGTTTATTCAAACACAAGGACAGAGAGAAGCACACAGGCTGTGCAGTGAACCGTGTGCTGGGAGGATATGAGTGATCCGATCACATACATTTACACTCACAAGGAGATCTGGGATCTGGTGGGATGGAGTGTATGGTTGAGTTTTCGAGTTTAACGAGGAAAGCGTTGTGAACATTTTGATAAATTGAGATGTTTTTTGTTATCTGCATGCGCACGTATGTATGCATATATATATACTGTACACACACACACACACACACACACACACTCGCACACATACCTCACTTATTTAGGCTCACTTTGACACAGACTGCAGTTTCACTGCTAGTTTCAAGGTCGGCAGATCACTTAAAAGGGTATAGGTTCTGACGGAATCATTCAACAGTGTTTTTCAGCTCTCCGCTCCACATTGCAGCCATAATTAAGGTAATGAAGATCAATTAACTGTCTAAGTCACCGTGCTGCCTCCAACTCCATAGATAATTGATCATTCTTTCTGTTCTTCTGTTCGCTCCAGGCAGGGAGGAGTGGTCCCTCTCTGTCCAGCCCTCGTCACTGTTGAAAAGCCCTCATTAATTGGATCAACGTATGGCCGCTACTGCTCAGATAATGGGACTTTTATCTTTGTGGCCGTCCTAATTGACCAATCTTTTCCCAGTGAGTCGGTGCTCTGCATCTGACTTGTGGCAAGAGTAAATGGGAGATATGGGAATGGGCTGATTAGGAGGGAGGGGGGGTTCGAAGCGAGGGGGGTTACTTGTCGCCACCCAACCATTGAAGCCCAAGCACAGTCATTTAGAGGACTTTTATCTTGTCATGTGCTTCAAAGAGCCCTCGCTGCACGGATGCACGACTTTCTCTGTCTCACTGTAATATGTAATGTGGTTTAAAAAAATATGTCTTAACATACTAATGATCCACTCCCAATTAAGGAAGGGGTTCAGGGGAATAACCTTGAGAATGAGAGTAAATGCCTTTCAAGACAGCTTGTTATAAGGCAGTAGCAATAACTTGCAGTTTGACTTACTATACAAACATCACTGCTTTGGAGTACTACAGTCCTGTGTGGTTCAGTTCGTAGAGCATGGCGCTTGCACCGCCAAGGATTGTGGGTTCAATTCCCACTGGGTCCACCCATACAAAAAATGCACACATGACTGTAGTTCATTTTGAATAAAAGTGTCTTCAAAATGGCATATTTTTATACATATTACAGTCATTTTGTACGGTGTCCATATTAGGACAGAGACATACTCCCAAGGCCTCAGATCAATATAGTAGTACTGCAGCTGTATTTAAAGAGTACATTAGCCTAGTATGTGAGTGAGGGCCTGTGTTCTATGGGAGCGAAGAGCGGGGAGTTGGGGTGAGCGTCTGTCCTCTGCTGTTAGGCTGAAGGTGTGGGATAATTAATATGTGTTGTGGGCTTGATGAATGAGGACAGGTGGAGGATTTCATCAGGCCCAGACTTACTGACCCCCTCCCCGAGCAGGAGGGCTCCATGACCTGTCCAACACCTCTTAAACACAGCCCTCTACTGCACGGTGTACCCTTGAAATTCCCTGCGTGTGGGAGTATGTGTGCGTGAGCTAGAGTGCATATATGTAAAGAAAAGTATGAGTATTTGCTGACACAAATGCATATGCAAATGTGTTTCTCTACTGTATGTGCTAGTGTGTAAGTATGAATGTATGCTGCATAAGTAATGTATGTGTGATTATTACTATTTATCAGTATGTGAGTCTCTTTTGTGTGTGTGTGTGTGTGTGTGTGTGTGTGTGTGTGTGTGTGTGTGTGTGTGTGTGTGTGTGTGTGTGTGTGTGTGTGTGTGTGTGTGTGTGTGTGTGTGTGTGTGTGTGTGTGTGTGTGTGTGTGTGTCATGCAGTGTGTGTGTGTGCGTGTGTGTGAAGAAGTATCTCACAGAGGGTAATTACTCAAAGCCAAATGTAACAGTGTGATTAATGATGTGGTGGTCAGGACGTTTTGGAGTCTGATATCCTGGCTTTAGCTGTAGCAGTGTGGTGATATGAGAGGAGACATGTATATTCTATCACCTCCTAGGAGTCTCAATATCCACTGCTCCTCTGAAAACAACAGGAACTGGAGCCAAACTGTGCTTTTGAAGTGTCATTGAGTTGGAAGGACAGTGATAAAACTAAGATGAACTAGGCTTTATCAGAATATTTTAACACTATGAAACAATCACTGTTCCCAAGTGTGGAGCAGGGCGGCTTCTGAGCTCAAAACCTGGGGTACTGCATTTAAGTTTAGAGGTTGGTCTGAAACTCAGCACTACATTTTGCCTTGCAAATATGCAGAGCTAGTATTTGAATTTAAAATTTACCCATTTAATAGACATTGCACACTGTAAAAGGAATGTGTTTTGGGACCAAAATTCCCCAAAGCCACCTCTGTTGTCAGACATTCAGAGGAAATTCTCAACACCACAATCCAATCTTATTCCCTCTAAGTTAAGTTCACATCTGTTGCAGTTTGTAACATTCAGTAAAAAAAAAAATCCTCTGGAAACACTCTAGTTTACAGTGAGTTGTGTGTAGAGCTGCCTGTCATATTTCAGATGCAGCATGTGGAGTGTTCACAACTCTGTCTTCCTCCCCCTCCCTCCATTCTCAGAGCAGTGGATGTGTGGACAATACCGGGGCAATTGCACTGGGCTTTGGGGAGCGGTGTTTTTTGAACGCTCCCTAGCTGGTGCTGAAAGGCACTGTTTGCAGAGAGGATAAAACTGCTTGGAAAGAGGTCATTCTCAAAAAGGAGAGTGACGGGAGGAGAGGATCGGGAGGAAATGCTCTGGGTTTAATGTTTTGTCCCTCAGAGAGTCACACATACACCTGTGAGGTGTGACAGAAAAACATACAGACAGGTGAACAGACAAAGGAGGGTAGAGTGTCTTTACGCATCAGGAGAGGCAGTTTGAGATTTTGAGCGTTCACCTTTTTATAACCTCTCGTGGATAGACTACGTAAACATAAATGGTACCGTAGATCAGAGGAAGGTTCTAAAAATTGTAAAAGACTCCAGCCACCCTAGTCATAGACTGTTCTCGGTGCGGCGGAGTACCGGAGCTCCAAGTCTAGGTCCAAAAGGCTTCTTAACAGCTTCCACCCCCAAGCCATAAGACTCCTGAACAGCTAATCAAAGCGATACCCAGACCCCTCTTTTACACTGCAGTTACTCTCTGTTTATTATATACGCATTGTCACTAACTCTACCTACATGGTGCCACCGCACATTGACTCTGTACCGGTGCCCCCTGTATATAGCCTCTTTACTGTTTATTTTACTGCTGCTGTTGAATTATTTGTTACTTTTATTTACTTATCTATTCTTTACTTAACACTTCATAAAACTTCTGAAAGCATTTTCGGTTTAGGGCTTGCAAGTAAGCATTTCACTGTAAGGTCTACTACACCTGTAGTAGTCGGCGCATGTGACAAATAAAATGTGGTTTGATTTGATCTGTCAAGAGACTATGGGATGCAACCGTTAACGAGCACCAGTAGTTCTTGTGCCTGGGTTTTTCATCGCCGGTTATTTGGATGTATTAGCTTTGGGTGAAGGTGGTGCTTAAATTGGCGAGAGAGATTTTCTAGCGTGTGCGGTAGTCAATGCAATGCTGGGACAAACTTGACGGACCCCTCATACAGCATTGACATTTATTAAACAAACATGGTGCAAAAGCCTCCTGGATAAAAAAATTAATAAAAACTGGAAGTATGTCGATTTTGTTGATCTACTTTCGATGCAAATCCCCATTTGCTCCTCCATTATATAATAATGGGCATACCGCCAATAACATGGTGTTCTGGGACAGTAGCCTCTTCGCGAGGGAGATCTGACACATTGGTCTCCCCCAGACCCAAATATTTACAAGCCCTCTGGTTTACCTGTTTCCGGGGGAAAAAATCCAGTCACCGAAGGCATGTCTATAATCCCGAACGCCTTACCAGTCATCACAGGTTGTAACAATGTGAGAAAAGAAACCTGTGTTCTCTGTTTGTCTGCTGGCAGTTATTTTTGTTACGTGAAACCTACCAGAGTTTGTTCCCCTGCTCCTGTCTGTTCTTGCTCCTGTTTTCCAGTCCTTCCCGGTTTTGACTGTTCTAACTGCCCTGACCCTGAGACTGCCTGTCGTTCTATACCTTGCCCCACCTCACTGGATTACTGACCTCTGCCTGCCCAGACCCTGAGACTGCCTGTCGTTCTGGACCTTTTGCACCCTCTATGGATTACTGACCTCTGCCTGCCCAGACCCTGAGACTGCCTGTCGTTCTGGACCTTTTGCACCCTCTATGGATTACTGACCTCTGCCTGCCCAGACCCTGAGACTGCCTGTTGTTCTGGACCTTTTGCACCCTCTATGGATTACTGACCTCTGCCTGCCCAGACCCTGAGACTGCCTGTCGTTCTGGACCTTTTGCACCCTCTATGGATTACTGACCTCTGCCTGCCTTTGACCACTCATTTGCCTGCCCCTGTACTAGAAATAATCTTTTGTTTCTTTGACACTGTCTGCATCTGGGTCATACCTGAAACCTGATAGCACGAACTCGCTATGACTGACCCAGTAGACTCAGACCAGCTCCACAATGCTGTCTCCCTGCAAGGAGCCACCCTTGGAAAACACAAGGAGTCTTCAAGGTCTTATGGAGGGACTTCATACTGTGACAGAACACCATAACCAGGCATTCGATACCTTGCTGGAGCAATTCCTTAGATTCTCCACTGGGCAGAGCATCACACCCGTAATCTCCCAGCCTACCCTAGTGTCCCGAGAACCCCACTTACCTCCTCCGGCGCGCTACGCTGGGCTTCAGCTTTCTTCGTTCCCCTCGGACTGCTTGAGGATAGCGTACATCATAACGCTGATGTCTGGGAGGGCAATCGCCTTTGGTCACGGTGGTGTGGGAGCAACAATCCGCCTGCCGTCTGCCTCAGTCTGGAGGAGTTTTTGGAGGAGGTTCGGAAGGTGTTTGATTCTCTATTATCCGGGAGAAAGGCTGATCGCAAGCTGCTCTAGCTGTGTCAAGACTCCCGCAGTGTGGCAGACTACGCGGTGGATTTCAGCACTTTGGCGGCTGAGAGTGCTTGGAACCCGGAAGCACTGTTCGACATGTTCCTACACGGAGTATCGGAGAAAGTAAAGGATGAGCTTGCAGCCCGGGAACTACCAACAATTCTCAACTCACTCATCGCCTTGACCATTCAGATCGATGGGCAACTAGGGGAACTAAGGAAGGAGAGGAGATTCGATTTCACTCACCCGTCCAAGGATTCCACCTCGCCTCCGAGGTATCCCGGAAGTCCCCGACGGCTCCGTTGCTGAGAGAACCGGATGGGCCATACGGAGAACTTTTCTTCTCCCCTTACTTGCATCCCTTTTCATGCCATGTTGCTGTGGGGGAACCAGTCGAAATCTCTCCGGGTACTTATCAACTCTGGCGCCAATGAGAGCTTTATGGACGCTTCCGAGTTGGGTATACCCACTGAGCCCCTCTCTATTTCCATGGATGTTAGAGCACTGGACGGGCACTCTATAGACCGGGTCACCCACAATACAACCCCCATCAACCTACATGTGTCAGGGAACCACAGTGAGATGATCTAGTTCCTGATCATTACGTCGCCTTAGGTTCCCGTGGTATTGGGATTCTCCTGGCTCCAATGGTATAATCCCCTCATTGACTGGTCTGCCAGGGCTATCATGGGCTGGAGCACGATCTGTCACGCCCATTGCCTGAAGTCAGTGCAGCCTGCCCTGGGACCTCTTCCTGGGGGCTCGGAAGTTGCCCTGGACCTCTCCACCATTCCCGAGGAGTACTAGGACCTCCGGCAGGTGTTCAGTAAGGCGCTGCCCACTTCGCTGCCGCTGCACCGACCATATTACTGTGGGATTGACCTTCTACCAGACACCACTCCACCCAGGGGATGACTGTCGCGTCTGGACACCAAGGCTATGGAGACCTACATTGAGGACTCCCTAGCTGCAGTGTTCATCCATCCTTCTGCCTCCCCCACCGGAGCAGGATTCTTCTTAGTGGAGAAGGACAAAACTCTGGGCCTTGCATTGACTACCGGGGTCTTAACGACATCACGGTGAAGAGCCAGTACCCGCTACCTCTCATCTCCTTGGCCTTTGAGCCGCTCCAGGGGGCCACCGTGTTTTCCAAGCTGGACCTATGGAACACCTACCACCTGGTGCGGATTCGGGAAGGGAACGAGTGGAAGACTGCCTTCAACATGTCCAGTGGTCACTATGAGTATCGGGTCATGCCATTTGGCCTTACCAACGCCCCTACTGTGTTCCAGGCTCTGGTTAATGATGTTCTACATGACATGTTGAACTAGTTTGTCTTTGTCTACCTTGATGACATCCTTGTCTTCTCCCGCTCCACCCAAGAACATGTGATCCACGTCCGACAGGTTCTCCAAAGCCTCCTGGAGATCCAGCTTTTTGTAAAAACAGAGAAGTGCGAATTTCATTGCTCCACCATCCCCTTTCTGGGTTACATCATCACTGCCGGGAGTATAGAGATGGATCCTGGGATGATGAGAGTGGTGGTATATTGGCCACAGCCTACATCCAGAGTACAGCTGCAACGTTTCCTGGTGTTCGCTAACTTTTATTGCCGCTTCATCCGGGGCTACTGCAACCTGGCTTCCCCCCTGTCTCCACTTACCTCTCCCCAGCTGCTTACAAGGCATTCTGGGATATCAAACAGCATTCATAAAGTATGTATAAACATGCCTCACTTATCAAACTAATACAGACACAACACAGATAGGAACATTTTATCTACATTTTTCTGTTGGACTTTTCACAAATATTCACTTTCAAAACTTTCAATGAAATTCCCCATTTCAGACTCATACATACAGTATTGGCGCTGGAGGGGATGGTTGCCATTTGTGCTATTTTGTGTTTTTTATTTTGTACATAATGTTGCTGCTACCGTCTCTTATGACTGAAAAGATCCTCTGGATATTAGAAGAGCGATTACTCACCTCGAATTGGACAAAGATTTTTTTATTCAATGAGTCTGACGTGCCATGTCTGCACCTCTGCTCCTAAGCAACTCTGCAGTGTTTTTCTTTTTTTTTGCAGTATTATTTCTTACATTATTATCCCAGAACATTTTTTGTGTTATTACATACAGCCGGAAATAACTTTTGGATACCAGCATTACGACTAGGAATTCGACTTTCCCAAATTGGATCCTTTGTTTATACCCCACAGGGAAATTGAACTTATCCCAGAGGCTGCTCCAAGTTGCCGCTGGTGGAGAAGAGGTATTTGGGGTGGAGGTGGGCACACCCTCCACCACTTCTGAGTACTGTATATTACTCACTAATATTCAGTGTCGGACAATAAATTAGACGAGCTAAGGGTGAGAATCTCCTTCCAGAAAGACATCAAGGACAGTATAACATACTCTGTTTCATGGAATCATGGCTCTCTTGGGAAATACTTTCCACGTCTATACAGCCAGCTGGGTTCTCAGAGCAGACAGGAATAAAGAGCTCTCTGGGAATAAGATAAGCGGGGGTGTATGCTTCATGATTAGCTACTCACGGTGTGATTGTAATAACATACAGAAAAAAATACAGTAATTTTGTTCACCCAACCTAGAATACCTCACAATAAAATGCAGACCGTATTACCTCCCAAGATAATTATCTTTGGTTATAGTCACATCCATGTATATTTCCCTCAAGCCGATACCATGACGGCCCTCAAGGAAGTACACTGGACTTTATTTAACTGGAAACTACATATCCCGAGGCCACATTTATTGTAGCTGCGGATTTTAAATAAGCACATTTGAGGAAAAAGCTCCCGAAGTTCTATAAAACATTGACTGTAGTACTCATTTAGGGAAAACAATAGATCACTGCTACTTGCCGTTTCGAGATGCCAACAAGGCCCTCCCCCGCCCTCCTTTGGCAAATCAGATGACGACTCCATTTTGCTCTTCCCTTCCTATAGGCAGAAACTCAAACAGGAATAACATGTGCTAAGGTCTATTCAACGCTCATCTGACCAATTGGAATTGATGCTTCAAGATTGTTTTGATCACGCAGAATCAACATTTTGTTTTGATTTTGTTATACTCTTGTGAATTCTATGGTTTTTACTAGATTACTTGTAGTTTTTCATGTTGTTTGTCTGTAATTTTTGTCATGACTTGGTGCTGCCTATCTTGGCCAGGACGCTCTTGAAAAAGAGATTTTAAATCTCAATGAGCCCTTCCTGGTTAAATAAAGGTTCAATTTAAAAATAAAAATACAAAATTGGCGCTTACACTGGCACGGTGACTAAGTTCCTCTAGAAGTGTATAGGGGATGTTATTCCAACGGCGACTATTAAAACCTACCCAAATCATAAACCGAGGATGGATGGCAGCATTCTCGCAAAACTGAAAGCTGAAACACCGCATATTAACCATGGAAAGGTGACTGGGAATATGGTCAAATAGTGTAGGTATTCCTTCCATAAGGCAATCAAATAGGCAAAACATAAGACAGAGACAAAGTGGAGTCGCAATTCAATGGCTCAGACACGAGACGTATGTGGCAAGGTCTACAGAAAATCACGGATTACAAAGGGAAAACCAGCCATGTTGCGGAGACCGACGTCTTGCTCCCAGACAAGCTAAACACCTTCTTCGCCCACTTTGAGGATAACACCATGCCACCGACGCGGCCTGCTCCCAAGGATTGTGGGTTCTCGTTCTCCATGGCCAACGTGAGTAAGACATTTAAGCGTGTTAAAACAGTCTCATTTCACTTTAATAATGCGGTTAGGACCTGTTATAACACATTAATGAAATGCTTATAAGTGGGTAAGAAATTAATTAGTCAAAGTAAATTGTTACTGAAACCTATGTTAAATCCAACTTTTCCTGAGCTCACTGAATTAACTCCATACATCTCTAAAGTTGCGAAGCCATCTGTGATCTCGTAATCTCGAGGGACAACTACTATGTAGTATAGAGACTAAGGCGTGAGCTTCGTAAAAATGTGGATTTCAACTTTTATTTGCCAGTGGATCACACATGTTACAATATGTGTAGACTGGTAAGACATTGGGGGGGGGGGACTTAAGTTCCAATGTTAATTAAGAAAATTCAAATGAATGGCATGGACACGATTATTGGCACCTAGGAGCTACTACTTTGTTAAACAGCCTTTGGCGAAGATAACTCCAAAAATAAGCTTTTTGTAGCCGTCAGCCTCTTGGCACCCAGGAGCTTGTTGCACCTGTCACTGGCAATTTATCCCACACTTCAGCTGCACACTACTCCAAGTCTTCAAAGTTTGAGGGGTGCCTTCCAACAACTGCTGTCTTCAGATGTCACCATAGGTTTCTGATGGGATTCAGATCTGGACTCATTGCTGGCCACTCGAGAACAGTCTTCAACCATTCCTGGGATCTTTTTGATGTGTGTTTGGGTTGTTGTCCTGCTGGAAGACCTTCAACAGAGACAAAGTCTTTGGACACTGTGTTGAACATTGCTGTAACGCTCGTCGTTGGGAGAGAGAGAGGAGGACCAAGGTGCAGCGTGGTAAGTGTTCATCCTTTTAATAAACTGAACTGAACACTAAATACAAAGTAACAAAAGAGAACAAATGAAACAGCTCCGTCAGGTGCTACACACACTAAACAGAAAATAATCACCCACGAAACACAATATTTTTTTATTTTTTTATTTAACCTTTATTTAACCAGGTAGGCTAGTTGAGAACAAGTTCTCATTTACAACTGCGACCTGGCCAAGATAAAGCATAGCAGTGTGAACAGAAAACAACACAGAGTTACACATGGAGTAAACAATAAACAAGTCAATAACACAGTAGAAAACAAAGTTGGCGAGGGAAATAAAAGTCTCCAACTTCAGCGATTTTTGCAATTCGTTCCAGTCACAGGCAGCAGAGAACTGGAAGGAAAGTCGGCCAAATGAGGTGTTGGCTTTAGGGATGATCAGTGAGATACACCTGCTGGAGCACGTGCTACAGGTGGGTGTTGCCATCGTGACCAGTGAACTGAGATAAGGCGGAGATTTACCTAGCATGGACTTGTAGATGACCTGGAGCCAGTGGGTCTGGCGACGAATATGTAGCGAGGGCCAGCCGACTAAAGCATACAGGTCGCAGTGGTGGGTGGTATAAGATGCTTTAGAGCTAATAGAAAACAGGCTCCCCAAATATGGTTCTCAATCAGGGACAACGATTGACAGCTGCCTCTGATTGAGAACCATACCAGGCCAAATACAGAAATAGCAAATCATAGAAAAACTAACATAGACAACCCACACAACTCACGCCTTGACCATACTAAAACAAAGACATAACAAAATAACTAAGGTCAGAACGTGACAATTGCACTCCAAAACATCTTGATAATCGGCTGATTTCATTAAATCTTGCACATGTTCAAGCAATAAGGCACTTCAGGATTTTGTGGTATATGACCAATATACCAAGGCTAAATGCTGTGTCCAGGCACTCTGCTTCACATTGTGCATAAGAACAACCCTTAGGCGTGGTATATTGGCACCCCTTGGGCCCTATTGCTTAAATATACAATGGCTACACACACACACACACACACACACACACACACACACACACACACACACACACACACACACACACACACACACACACACACACACACACACACACACACAGACAGCTTCTTCATGGTTGGGTCCTCTTAAAGTCCACTTGGGCCGCCTGGTCTTCAGCACTGATTGATTCTTATTTGCTGCCTCCTGAATTCAATCTGAGTGCAGCTGCTGTAATCAGGGCCTGCTCTTCTGGCTTGGACCAGACCAGCCTTTATGGCACAGTCAGTTTATCTGGCTGCAGCCCTGCAACAGGTCTGTCTCTCTGCTTACAGCCTGGGTCATGTTCATTCAACCTGGTCTCATAGATTAGATGCAACATAGTAAACGTAAATCCAGGACGCTCAAATTAGTATGATGTATTATGTTTGATATGGTTACATAAGACAGATGGCTAAGGCAAAACACTGAAGTAGGGTGGTTGGTTGGGCGTTTAACACAAACGTCTAGCAACCCAAAGGTTACGAGTTTTAATTTCATTGTGGACCATTTTAGAAAATTCAACTACTTACTACTTTTTTGAAACTTTGTCACTACTTAGCATTTTAGCTAACCCTTCCCCTAACCTTAAAACCCTTTTAGCTAACTCTTCCTCTAACCCTAACCTTAACCTTTTAACCTAACTCCTAAACATAACCCTAAACTAGCTAAAGTATGCCAGCTAGCTAACGTTAGGCACCTAGCTAAAAGTAATGACATATTATACATTTTGCAGATTCGTAACATATTGTACGTTTTGCAAATTCGTAACATATTGTACATTTTACAAATTCGTAACATATAATACGAATTGTAATTCGTGACATATCATACGAAATGGGTGATGGACATCCACAAATTAATACATACCATACAAAACATAACATATCATACTAAATGAAGTATCTCAGATTTACATATGGAATAATATGAGGTGCTCTAAGACCAGCTTGATGTGCCTGCACTGTGCCTATAAATGTGCATTTTTGATTTCCGTTTTTAAATTATTTCTACTGCGTGCCCTAATGAATACAACCCAGATTAAAACTCTCTCATTCATTCTCCTTGACCAGGAGAAACTGGCCGCTCTGGATAAGAAAGACCAAGAGGCAGTTTACCTTAAAACCTTTAAACATGTACAATGTTCCGGCCGTCAAGAGCAGTTCAAGGACTTTCTTTTGACATTTTCTATGGTTTATCACTGGGTGTTGACGTTAAGAACAGGTCTGAAAGCTGTGGCTTTGAGAGGGCAGAGTGTCAGGGTATTAGTGGAGATGGTATGACACTAGGTTGATTTACATAATGAAGCTCACATTTGCTGTAGATTCAGTTTCACATGTGGCAATATACTTCACTTAAGTCCTTTAAGCATTTAAAATTTAAACAAAGTTACTGTAAGCAAACTAAGTGAAAGCATATAAAAACTCGAGCCAGCGTTAGGATTTTCCATGACTATATATAGTCTGCCAATTTCCATTGTGAGGAGATTGTCATGCTTTTTACACAGAGATCTCTTCAAAGCCAACCCTTCACAATGCCTCTCAATCTCCCTCTCCTTGAACATGGAGCCTTTTCTCTCCATCCACCAAAGAAATCCCACCCCCAGTGACAGGGGAACAATGCAAATATGGACTCTCATTTCAGGCTACAATTGCCGTGTGATTGGGTCATTTTCCATGGAGGTCAGAGACACAATTAAGGCTGGTGTAATAGGAGGGATAGGGGAGAGTCGGGGAGAGAGAGCTACAGGGAAATTGATGGTGTGCAATGAAAGAGTGACAGGAGCAGGGTGTTGAACTGTTGGCCTGTGGTGGTAGATTACTGAGACTACTGAGTCTCCATGTGGGCAAAGTGCTGAAAGCAGGTGGTGGTGATGATGCTGGTAGCACTGAGATATCAGGAAGTGGTATGTGTGTGTGTATGACTGTACGTTTTTTCTGGGTTGAGATTTGACTTTTACTGAAAGATCAGAAACCACAGGTATACAGTGTCCATGTTAAATATGTTCTAACAATAATAATAAATAATACATGGATAATGTTATACATTGAACTTTATTAAACCATTAACTTATTAAGTTGATATTTAACTTCCAGATCTGTACAGATGGTTCCTGGTAAGGCCAAGCTAAGCAATGTATGTTGTGTGATCATATTCTATCGAGGGACCTTACACTGAGTGTGCAAAGCATTAGGGACACCTTCCTAATATTGAGTTGCACCCCCTTTTCACCTCAGAACAGCCTCAATTCGATGGGGCATGGACTCTACAAGGTGTCGAAAGCGTTCCATGGGGATGCTGGCCCATGTTGACTCCAATGCTTTCCAGAGTTGTGTCAACTTGGCTGGATGTCCTTTGGGTGGTGGACCATTCTTGATACACAAGGGAAACTGTTGACTGTGAAAAACCCAGCAGTGGTGCAGTTCTTGACACACTCAAACCGGTAAGCCTAGCACCATCTACCATACCCCTTTCAAAAGGCACTTAAATATTTTGTCTTGCCCCTTCACCTGCTGAATGGCACACATTCACAATCCATGTCTCTATTGTCTCAAGGCTTAACAATCCTATAACCTGTCTCCTGCCCTTCATCTACACTGATTGAAGTGGATTTAACAGGTGACATTAATAAGGGATCATAGCTTTCACCTGGATTCACTTGGTCAGTCTATGTCAGGGAAAGAGCAGGTGTTCCTAGTGTTTTGTACACTCAGTGTATGTTCGTCAAAATGAATTATTCTGAAGGTCAATGCCTTTGAGGGAAGCAATGAAACTGAGGTTGAGCTATGGATGGAGAGGTCAAGAAACCTTGTGAGAGAAAAGAGAGAACAGAGACATAAGACAGAGCGAGACAGAGGGAGAGACAGGGGGAAAAACATTGATTAAAACAGTCCCCACACGAGGGTGAATAATACCACGTGAATAACACCAAAGTTTCTCTCACATCCTCTCTCTGCCACTCCTCTCAACATCGTCCCTTATTTCCCCACCTCCCCCCTCCCTTCCCATCCTCCCTTCCTCCCACACAAGGCCCATTACCAGTCTTTCCTGGGAGAGAAAACGAGGGGTATTTATAGATCTGTCAATGTTTTTCTGTCAAAAATGGAATTCAATGCCAAGCTATTATCCTTGAATCCACAACCTACAATCTATTCTTATGGAATCATAAAGAGAAGAAATTAGTTCCGAACTCAGAAGATTTCAGAAGAGAATAGGAGGGGGAGGATGAAAGAGACAGGGGAAGGAAGGGGGTAACGTTAGGAGTGCGGTGTCGTCGCTCGGGCTAACTCTAGAGACGGATCTTGCTCCATTATTGATGAAATTGAATGGCAGAGGTTTTCACTCTGGCTCTGATGTTGGGTCTATCTGCCTGTCATATAACATGAATTGACATGGCCCTTGCGGTGACACAGGCACCACCCATCCATAGCTCCGATTTCCTGCTATTGTGTGCTATTCCTGCAACCATGACATGACCATTTACTGTGACTGCAGTAAAAAAAAACTAGAGGCAACAATGACCGTATGTGTGTGTATGAGAGAGTTCAAGGTAGCATGCCCACTAGCTTAATATTTTGTTACTGCAACATTAACTGTTCCAATACAATAGCCATACACATTCAAATTAGTTACATATCTTAACTCGTTTTAAGATGAAAACACAGTTGAAAAAAAAAGCCTTCCAAATGGCTCATATTTTCCAGATAATTTTTTCATTAATCAGAATCCTCCTAGTGCTGATACAGCAGCATTGGATCACAATGCAGGAAGAAGTAGATTGGTCATGCAAAACCATCCCCTTTTGAAGAAACCAATTAATTATTTACAGGCTTCAGTAGAGCAGAGAAACTTAATTTATTGTTATCATTAAAGGAGCGTTCTGGTTGGGTCCGTACAAGAGAGAACTGGGCAAAAGGCTCATTAGTTAGCCGAGAACTTCATAACACTGCAACAGTTTAGTGTACTTCCTAGAACTTCATGGATATTTCCTAACTTCAGCATTCTATTGTTATTGCATCAGAATACATTGGAAAATAAAGCCTAATCAACAATACCAATTGACAATATGGATTTACTGTATGAGGGAACTCTGAAACTCTCCAACTTGACAGTGTCATGTAAGTCAGGTATAATCAAGGAACGCCTGTGGAGTTCTGTGGAAATAATCCACGGTGCAAGGGGTGTGATACAGACTTGAGGTGCAGTTTTCATCTCATACTGACATCTGTTGTCTACAGCCCAAATCATACAGGTAGAATGTTTTTTTATACACGTGTCAACCAGCGTGCTAACACGGGAAATAGAATGCATGGGAGTAAATCAGGGAAAACGGAAGGGCCGCGAGCATCAAAGGCGTCTTGAGCGTATAGCACGTTAAATTAGGCAGCAAGTGTCACGCCCTGATCTGTTTCACCTGTCCTTGTGCTTGTCTCCACCCTGCTCCAGGTGTTGCCCATCTTCCCCATTATCCCCTGGGTACTTATACCTGTGTTCTCTGTTTGTCTGTTGCCAGTTCGTCTTGTTGGTCAAGTCATTCAGCATTTTGTCTCAGCTCCTGCTTTTCCCCAGTCTCTCTTTTTCTCGCTCTCCTGGTTATGACCTTTGCCTGTCCTGACTCTGAGCCGGCCTGCCTGACCACTCTGCCTGCCCCTGACCCTGAGCCTGCCTGCCATCCTGTGCCTTTGCCCCTACTCTGGATTACCAACCTCTGCCTGACCTGACCCTGAGCCTGCTTGCCTTCCTGTGCCTTTGTCACTACTCTGGATTATCGACTCCCGCCTGCCTTGACCTGTCATTTGCCTGCCTCTGTTGCTGTAATAAACATTGTTACTTCAACACAGTCTGCATTTGGGTCTTACCTGAAATATGATAGTAAGTTTATTTTGCTCATGTTTATGCATAGAAATTCTGGTACAGTGCACTGAGAAATTGTTAGAAAAATAACTTTTGTGCATTGTTACCTCTGGAATTTTGTGTCTATTTAGTGAAGATAAGCCAATATTATGTATAGGATAGTGCCTTAATAAAAAATGTCTATCAATAATAGAATGCAACAACATTCAACTGGGTTGTGTTTCATAATTATATATATTTATATACATTTTTTAATTTAAAAAAATGTATTAAACCTTTATTTAACTTGGCAAGTCAGTTAAGAATAAATTCTTATTTACAGTGATGGCCTACGCCGGCCAAACCCAGACGACGCTGGGCCAATTGCGCTCCGCCCTATGGGACTCCCAATCGCTGCCGGATGTGAAACAGCCTGGATTCAAAACAGGCTGTCTGTAGTGATGCGTCTTGCACTGAGATGCGGTGCCTTAGACCGCTACGCCACTCGGGAGCCCTGGTTCGAATCCATACATGTCACGTTGTCAAGGGAATTTCTTGACAGTGTTGCCATTTTTGTTTACAGACGATTGATTAATAAAGTTCTAACATAGTGCATGGTTATTGAGTGCCTTGGTTCAAAAATGAATCAATCTGGTCTAGAGATTGAGTGGGTCATTTGTAGAAAGGAAATTAGAGGAATTTTTATGATTTTCCCTACCTTGCTAAAGTTGAATGGTAAAAATACATTTTGGTCTGCATAGGTTATGGTTGATCTGACAAATAGGCTACCTGTTTGAAAACAATACTCTTGTACACGCAAATTCACGCCGTTGACGAACGTCCCTCTGTGTGATTAGTCATATGACAGTCATGTGTTATCTAGGCCTTATGACTTAGGGTGGAAGGAACGTGTTACAGAGGAAAGAAATAGAGCATTCTGCTTAATAGGCAATGAGATGTAAATGCCTTTATCTTCCTCTGATCATTACATTTGGACACCCATGAACAAATAACGGTCATTTACTGGATGTTTATGTGGCTACATAAACACAGATGAAACCAAAACGTATGAAACCATGGTGGCCAAATAAACTCATTCTGTGTGTATGATTAAAAGGTTGATTATCTGGCACTGTTTTCCCTTACTGCCCAGTGCATTGGGCTGATTAGCAGGCTGAGAGAGTTAGGTAATGAAAACCACATTCAGCTCAATAGCCTTTTTATGGTTCAGAGTGGTTTATGATGCTAACACTAATTGCTGGGTTGATTAGTTAGGTGTCTGAGTTGTCTCCTCTCTCTGTGGTTCTATTCTGTTGCTCTAGGGTGCCTGAAGAAGGCTGGGGGTGTGCGCTCGTGTGTGTTTGTGTGTGTGTGTGTGTGTGTGTGTGTGTGTGTGTGTTCTGATCGTGGGTGGATCATTTCAGTAGGACAGCAGAGGCCCAAATCGACTCCCTCTTTTCCGCCACTGTCAGCCCTTTCCTGTAAGCTGCAATAAAGATAGATTAATTTAGAGACCATCCAAATATTTTCGATTCATCAATCTCTAGGCAATAACAACCTGGTTCAAGGTGGTGACAGTAAGGAGGAAACTATCCAAACAAAGGGAGGGAGGAAGGATGCGGCCCACGCTGGTATGCCTTATGTAATAGCCTTGATGTGGTTTGATGCAGTATCTATAGATTTCTAATGGAGAGACCCACATGAATAGTATGACGGGAACTGTAGACATATGATACGGTAAGCTATAGGTGAATGTGTGTCTTCCTTACTGAAACAATATGTTCTTCAGTCCAGGGGAAACCTTTTTAGAGGTGTCAAATGTAAATGGTTTATTTTTGAAAAGGTGACTTTTTCGAAATACTTATTTTCCTTTCAATACATGAAATGCATTGCTTGCTGTCCAACAGAGGAAAACAAACACAACAGTCCTGAATTGCCATGTCCTTCAGACATACTTATCGCTGCCAATGTATTATACTCTAGATGATGAATATCGACACTGAGATTACTTTAAAAAAATAAAGTAGCCTACTCTCCGACATGCCACCTGTTGTGTGTGTTTGTCGTATTTGTGTAGCCTTTGTAAATTTACATGTTCCTATTAGTTGTTTTTTTTGTGTGGATTTGCATATTATTCAACCGTTTGCATATCCCTGTGTCTAAGGACCCACAAAACAGCAGGTCTGTTGTAGTATGTGTGTGCGGTGTGTGTGTGTGTGTTTGGTTTTACTATTCTTGTGGGGACCAGAAGGCTCGTCGGTCCCCACAAGTAAAAAAAAAAAAAAGAAAGTAAAAAAAAGAAGAAGCTAATTTTAGGCTTAGGGGTTAGGTTTAGGTTTAAGGGGGTTTCTGTTTGTGCTGGTATCAAACCTTGGTTGTATGTGCCTATTGCAACTTCCTGCTCTGTCCGCATATTGAAAGTCAGTCTGGTCTGGAGAGGGTGGGGGAACATGGGGTGGTTATTTACCTGAGGGATCAAGGGAGGTTGACAGCTCAGAGGGGTCACCTGCGACAGTTCAACGACAGGAAGACGCTTTGTCATAAGAAGAAGACGAGGGTTGATTAAGTGCTGAGGTTAATCAAGTAGAAAAAAAATATTATAATAATAAATCATGCAACTGGATCAATTAATTTATGTCAAATCACACCAAGTGATAAAGGGATTGAGGGATTCGATGCTACACCAATAAGTGCTATGTTAAATCGGTGAATATAAGAAAATTAAATAAATGTGAAGGACAAAACCAAAGACAAAACAAGACAGGGCAAATAAACACTTTTTTTTCTGAACTTCTCCTGGTGTTGGTGGCCCCTCTGGCTCTCCTAATTGGGCCCCCACCGACTCCTACAGGTCAAGGCTGTATATTATTCTTTAGCATTGAAGCAAAGTCCAGACAAGTTTAAGTTTGGCTATCCACCTGGATGCAGCTGCTCTTCTCTGGGTTATGGTACCGGAAGCTTTCATCTCCAGACCAGTGATGCTGAGGGAGGTTGTGGGGTGGGTTTGAAAGTGTTTGACCAGGTGTGTTTGTAGCGTGTTCTTTTCAATTGTGTAGAGGTTGTGTGTGTGTGTGTGTGTGTGTGTGTGTGTGTGTGTGCATGGCTCTTTGAGTGGCAGCCAAGTATTTCCATTTCCATCAGGCCCATCCTCTTGAGTGGCAGCCAACCATTTTCATCAGGCCCATCCATCAGGCTGTGTGTCATGGCAGGAAGGCAGTGACATAGAGCAGAGTTGGGGCAGGTGTTTAGAGGGCCTGATGTCTGTGTTCACATCCATGAGATCTGTAATTACGCAGTGGACAGAAAAAATACACAGCTGATTAGCTGCTCATTAATTAAGGCAAGGACACTGAAATGCTGGAACGCAAACTCCAGCTCCTCTGCCCTCTGGTCTGAGCTGGTACTGCTACACTTACTCTGTTGGAAGTGGAGTGCTTACTATAGTTGTGTTATGGCAGAATGTAGTACATGGAAGGTAGGATCATTTGTGCATGACATATGCTCCTTATTGGAGTAAAAGGGTTTAAGTCAAGTCTCAGAAAAGCAACCATTTGTTCTTGGTCAAAGCTTTCAGGTGGCCAGTAAGTAAAGCAATGTTATCCCCAGAGGGGATTGGACAGAGCTCACATTTCACAGGCCAGGCTTCAACTTGATCGAGGACCATGGCTAAATTGGTCAGTAGTTGGAGCTGATCCTTGTCTGTACTGTTTCCTTTGTTAGCTGGACCTTAGAGTTTACCATAGCTCTCCGTAGAGCCTTTAGAACAGCTAGCATGCATCTTGTTACGGATGCCTGAACCATGAGCTAATTCACCTTTAGAACTGACTGTCCAAAGCTCTTATGTGTAACAACCAGTTTCCCAGTCACTGTGTGTATTTTTACTTATTTGCTTCCTGAAATCTGTCTGCTCTGGAACTATGGAGTTGGGAAGAATAGAGCCAGTAGCACTCTCTGTGCACTCTCAATCTCTGTGGAAAGGCTTTAATGCTGTAACTCGATCTTCCACTGACCCTACGCACGCTTGTTAGACTACATACAGTTGAAGTCGGAAGTTTACATACACTTCATTAAAACTCGTTTTTCAACCACCCCACAAATTTCTTGTTAACCAACTATAGTTTTGGCAAGTCAATTAGGACATCTACTTTGTGCACGACACAACAATTGTTTACAGACAGATCATTTCACTTATAATTCACTATATCACAAATCCAGTGGGTCAGAAGTTTACAGACACTAAGTTGACTGTGCCTTTAAACAGCTTGGAAAATTCCAGAAAAGGATGTCATGGCTTTAGAAGCTTCTGATAGGCTAATTGACATAATTTGACTCAATTGGAGGTGTACCTGTGGATGTATTTCAAGGCCTACCTTCAAACTCAGTGCCTCTTTGCTTGACTTCATGGGAAAATCAAAAGAAATCAGCCAAGACCTCCGAAAAAAAATTGTAGACCTCCAGAAGTCTGGTTCATCCTTGGGAGCAATTTCCAAATGCCTGAATGTACCACGTTCATCTGTACAAACAATAGTATGCAAGTATAAACACCATGGGACCATGCAGCCGTCATACCGTTCAGGAAGGAGATGCATTCTGTCTCCTAGAGATGAACGTACTTTGGTGCGAAAAGTGCAAATCAATCCCAGAACAACAGCAAAGGACCTTGTGAAGATGCTGGAGGAAACAGGTACAAAAGTATCTATATCCACAGTAAAACGAGTCCTATAATCGACATAACCTGAAAGGCCGCTCAGCAAGGAAGAAGCCACAGCTCCGAAACCGCCATAAAAAGCCAGGCTACAGTTTGCAACTGCACATGGGGACAAAGATGGTACTTTTTGAAGAAATGTCCTCTGGTCTGATGAAACAAAATTAGAACTGTTTGGCCATAATGACCATCGTTATGTTTGGAGGAAAAGGGGCGCTTGCAAGCCGAAGAACACCATCCCAACCGTGAAGCACGGGGGTGGCAGCATCATGTTGTGGGGGTACTTTGCTGCAGGAGGGTCTAGTGCACTTCACAAAATAGATGGCATCATGAGAAGGAAAATTATGTGGATATATTGAAGCAATATTTCAAGATATCAGTCTAGAAGTTAAATCTTGGTTGCAAATTGGTCTTCCAAGCATACTTCCAAAGCTGGGGTAAAATGGCAACAAAGTCAAGGTATTGGAGTGGCTATCACAAAGCCCTGCCCTCAATCCCATAGAACATTTATGGGCAGAACTGAAAAAGCGTGTGCGAGCAAGGAGTCCTACATACCTGACTCAGTTACAACAGCTCAGTCAGAAGGAATGGGCCAAAATTCCCCCAACTTATTGTGGCAAGCTTGTGGAAGGCTACCCAAAATGTTTGACCCAAGTTAAACAATTCAAAGGGCAATGCTACCAAATACTATTTGAGTGTATGTAAACTTCTGACCCACTGGGAATGTGATGAAAAAAATGAAAGCTGAAACAAATCATTCTGTCTACTATTTTTCTGACATTTCACATTCTTAAAATAAAGTGGTGTACCTAACTGACCTAAGACAAGACATTTTTACTAGGATCTAATGTCAAGAATTGTGAAAAACTGAGTTTAAATGTATCTGGCTAAGGTGTATGTAAACTTCCGACTTCAACTGTATATACAAAACATTTACACACTCAATCACACACACTATATGTGACCCGCTTCAGGAAACTAGGCCTATGCCACAAGTCACGACTTCACAGGAGAGCCATTTGAACATTATTTTGTATTTTTTATCATAACACGTTTTTTTTGGCTTGAAATTCCTTCTGGAACATGTGAACTTTCCTGTGACTTAATAGCAAACTTGTATGCCATCTGTAAATATGAATAAAATTGTTAGCTTTGTTGGTTAAGCCACAGAAAATGCAGCAACCTTCCCACTAGCCATGATTGGCTGAGGTAATGAGTGGGCTGGACATGCTGAGAGTTCGGGATTTGTCTGCCATATAGAAGGCTTCTGTCTATTTGAGCTGTTCAGTCTGTATTGGTAATCTGTTAGCTAGCTAGCTACATTGAACCTGGTTATTTAGCTCCCAGCAGATTCATGCAGGGTAGTAATGACATGTTTTGGCACTATGTTCATTGTTGTTTAAATAGCTAACGTTAGCTCGCTGACTCGTTAGCTAACGTTACGTGATGTGTGTGATCTTACACATTGTTTACCTTGCTAGGATAATTGTTTACCTAGCTAGCTAGCTACATGTCTTAAGATGAAGTGTAATGTTAGCTAACTAGCTAACATTAGCTGACTGGCACCCTAGCTAACGTTACGTGCATGATGTAATTATTCTCATCCCAGAGCCATTTGCTTTGCTAGTTAGAGCCTAATGTTAGCTAGCTAACATTGAACCTGGTTGGTTAGCTCCCAACAGATTCATGCAGGGTAGTAATGACATGATTTGACACTATGTTCATTGTTGTTTAACTAGCTAACGTTAGCTGACTGGCTCGTTAGCTAACGTTACGTGATGTGCGTGATCTTACACGTTGTTTACCTTGCTAGCTAGCTTCATGTCTGAAGCTAAAGTGTACAACACCCTTTGAATATGGCTGGTGTCAGTAAACATCGGCAAAAAAAGAAACGTATTGAAATTGTTGACAGCAGTGCTGGTTAGGCTGTTTTCATGAGGTAAACAAGTCATTGGCCAGAGCGTCTAGGGTGCTCTGAACGCTCCGAGAGCGAAACGAAATGGGTGGGACTGAAGCTTAAGAGGGCGTGAACGATGCTGAATGGGTGTAGACAAAGAAGAACTCTTCACTAGATACCAAATCATTCAAAGCCATTTTCTCAAAAGTGAGTTTACAAGTTTATCAACATTCAAAGCAGAATTACTTTCCCATTGTTCCTCAAAAATGCAGTGTATGAAATGCAATTTTGTAGCATCGCCTCTACTTTTATCCAATGTAAAAAACATCATTTCAAATTTTGCTACATAAGACCAAATCCAGTTTGTGAGTCCCATATTGACATTCCCACACAAAGCCCACACACACACTCCACCACACACGCAGACCAATACAACACAAACACACATACATACACATTACAACATGCACGCACACTCACACACAGTTTTACACTCATCATTTGCTGCTGCTTCTCTGTTCTTCATTTTACTCTAATTATCTATCCTGATGCTGAGTCACTTTAACCTGCCTTCGTGTACATATCCACCTCCAATACCTCGTTCCTCTACATGTTGATCTGGTACTGGTACTCCCTGTATGTAGCTCCATTCTTGTGTATTTTATTGTATTCTCCTTGAGTTACTATTGTTTTGTTTTGCATTGTTGGGACTCGTAAGCAAGCATTTCACGGTAAAGTCTTTGTTTTCTATATGTTTTGTATGTGTGTGCGCATGTGTGTGTGTGCCTTGCGGGCACGGCTGCATTTGCTGAGAGTCAGGTGATAATCAAATTGACAGGATCAAGATCCAAGCCTTGACTGTTTGTAAGAAAGATTTTGTCAACAGAGATAGAAGTCAAATGAAGACTGAAAGAGTGTTTAAACAGACTGGACCGTGGCTGGCCTGACTGCTTTTACCCAGCATGCACTTAGGGCCTCTAACATCCCCCTTGTCATTTGCATGTAAATAACGAGTTGGCATGGCGGGATATATGCCTAGAAGTGCTTTTCACTCTCTCCTACCAGTTATGCTTGGTTATCATCTGCCGTTAGCTGGCAGGAAAGGCCACATTTTTCCTCTCTTCTCATTTCTGTGTGTCAGGTCTAGTTTAGCACTTCAAGGCAGAATGTGTCAGGGTTAAAGCTTTTCACCGGGCCTCTCACACTCACAAGGTGAGTCAGGCTCACCACTGAAACATAGCGTTACTTAGAGCAAGGTCAGAGTTTTTTATGACTGTGAGGAGGATGCAGGTAGCTGGATATAAATCTGGGTGTTCACGCTATGGTCAGAGTTGGCACATTTACTGTTCAGTAGCAAATGTTGGCCATAAGAATGATGGCCTCCATTCCACTTTATATGAGTTAATGCACATCTTGTTAGATTTTCATCAAATCATAGCAACTGTGTATTTTTGGTTCAAGGGGTACTGTTGTGAGTCAGAAGAGAAAAGTCTAGTAACTGACTATGTTGACTCATTGATATAGTGATCTCATCTTGAGTTACTGATCTAATCATACTTGTGCTTCTATGGTTTGACCCTTGAGATGTTTTCAGTGCGTGCTTGGCCTCTTGCCGTCAAGCCATGTCAACTCTCACAGTCTATGTATGTGTTTGTAATGTTGCAGACAACAAACAGTACATGAGACACCTGACACCTGCTCGTTGAACATCTCATTCCAAAATCATGGACATTAATACTACTATAACAGTCTCCACTTTTCTGGGAAGGCTTTCCACTAAATGTTGGAAGATTGGAAGCAAGTCCCTGCAGCATTCAACCACAAGAGCATTAGTGAGGTCGGGCACTAGTGTTGGGCGATTAGGCCTGGCTCGCAGTCAGCGTTCCAAATAATCCCAAAGGTGTTCGATGGGGTTGAGGTCAGGGCTCTGTGCAGGCCAGTCAAGTTATTCCACACCGATCTCGACAAACCATTTCTGTATGGACCTCGCTTTGTACACAGGGGCATTGTCATGATGAGGAAAGTGCCTTCCCCAAACTGTTGCCACAAAATCGGAAGCACAGAATCATCTAGAATGTCATTGTATGCTGTAGCGTTAAGATTTCCCTTCACTGGAACTCCCTTCACTGGACGAACAGGTATTGTGCTGACGTTGCTTTCAGATGCAGTTTGGAACTCGGTAGTGAGTGTTGCACTTGGCGGTCCCGTTCTGTGAGCTTGTGTGGCCTACCACTTTGCGGATGAGCCGTTGTTGCTCCTATACGTTTCTACTTCACATTAACAGCACTGACAGTTGACCAGGGCAGCTCTAGCAGGGCAGAAATTTTATGAACTGACTTGTTGGAAATGTGGCATCCTATGACATTGCCACATTGAAAGTCACTGAGCCATTTTACTGCATGTGTTTGTCTATGGAGATTGCATGGCTGTGTGCTCGGGTGTGAAACTGGTGTGAAACAGGTGTTGCTGAAATAGCCAAATCCACTCATTTGAAGGGGTGTCCACATTCTTTTGGACATGTAGTGTATATTTTATGTCTACAATGTTTCTGAATCCAACCATCAATTTTGTCTTTGTTCTTTCTCCAGAAACTATTCCTACCGGCAACTTCAGAGGAGGATATCTTTGCCCATCTGGGTTTGGAGTATGTGGAGCCCTGGCAGAGAAACGCATAACCATGTTTCCCTCACAGACACCCATACAATGCCACCTTGGCTACATACTGTACATCACTCCCATCTGTCTACCCGCTCGGCTACACACTACTGCAATCTCATTTCAAAGAGCCTAATCTGGGTTGATTTCTATACTTGTGTTCTGTTGTTGGACTAGATGCTGATGTATGATTCATCATTTTAGTCTTTTCATCATGCCTGGCTGCTTTCTGTTAGCCTCTTAGCGAGTAAACATTCTGCTCTGTCATTCACAACACACTTTTCTCTGAGCATTCTTGTCTATGTGACTGATACAAAGCTAAATCAACAAATGAATTGCCTGTGGTGGCTGCGAGGTAAAAAGGGAGAGAGGAGAGGGGTATAAGCGTGGGCGAGAGAGAGAAAGCCTCATCGAGAAAAATGGTTGTAATCAACCTCCTCCTGGCAGGAGAGCGCTCAGCACGAACCGGAGCCAAGCCTCCTGGGAATGGAGAGGTGGGTAATGAGCTGCAGATAGGGGAGCATTCAGCATCCCCGTTTAGCCTCCGTTTGAGCCTCCACATCCACTGGAGATCATTTAGCAACCGCTCACAACAGCTACAGCCTTCTACGCTCAGTCCACTGTCACAATCAATCCCTTTCCCGGGCACAGGACTGAATTGTGCTGATTAAGGCCAATCAACTGAGCTGGACAAGCTGCAGTGACCAGGGTTCATATGACAAGTCAGTTCACATTGTAAATGCAATGTTGGTTATTAAGATAGATGTTGACATTTGCAAACATTTATCCCAATATACAGTAACTTAGTGAGTGTGGCCGTTTTAATGGCCTCTTGTTAGGAAGCATGGTATTATTCTTCCCCACGGTAGCTTTGAGGGACATACAGATTCATCTGCTTGAGATATACTGTAATGGCCTGCTGTCCTGTCCACAATCTTGCCCAGTTTCCCCATGATGCTCAGGTAAAGCACATCCCATGGTATCTCCGAAAGTGCAGATACTATACTGTACGTCACTGGGGCTATCGCATCCTTGTGAAGAACCCTATTTAAAGATCTTTAAGTAGAGCATCCCAGGCACATTGAGGAGTCGACCCCAGGGCCTAGCTCTCACTCCCTTTACCCTCTCTCCCCTATCCAGGCTGGTCGGTCAAACAGAGAGATTGAGCTCACAGTTTCAACATCACTGTGAAGGTCCAGTTGAGGAAGCGTAACTAATACTGCATGGACAAATACTTTTAAAGCTGTGATGTCTTCAGTAATTACTATGGGATTTAGTCCTAACAGTTTCACAATCTTTTAGCAATTTTCTAGGATTTAAATCCCATTAGTTCTGACCTGAAATGGTCCTGTCTGCCTTAACAATTAAAGAGGAGTGCTCCTACATATCACACACATTTAAGTGTGTTTTCTGTGGTACAAGGTGAGGAATATACTAAAAGTACACAAGTGTGACAGATACCAGTGTTTATGGAGGTGTACTACTGGCCATTTCATTCATACATTGTTGTGTTTGTTTGCTCTGCTTTGCAATAAATCAACAGACCATTCAACAGACTCTCATTGCTACCACCAGTGAAATAAACTGTTAACTGTTATTATAATATGTTCAGAACCTCAATAAACAAAATTACAAGGGAGCATCAACCAATTATCCAATAATGAAAATGCATGTTGTCCAGGGCCCAGTGCTTCAAAAGTAATCTGATCAGATTTTGGCAATCGCTTAGAATGAAATCCATAGAAATAGAATGAATAGAACAGGCGTCCCCATTAGTTGACTATACCAAAGTAAGGTTGTGGCCAATAAACAGTGGTACAGTGCAGTATCAACTCTTCAATAAAATAATTCAGTAAATCTGGATTAAAATGATTACAATAGAATAGCAACCAGGTGGTCTTTGCACGTGAATTCAGCACTACACGTGTAATAACCTTGCATACTACCATTCTGTGCACCTGTTTCAGATCATTTAATATGATAATAAAAAATTCAAATAATGAATTGAATTCAACATACAAATATAAAAATAAAGACTTCCCCTCTGTGTTATTGGCATACAGGTAAAACTGCTAAAATAAAGGAAACAGTTGAGTAAATGAGGGATACAAAGTATTTTGAAAGCAGGTGCTTCCACACAGATGATTTTTTTTTTTTTGTGTGTGTGTGTGTGTGTGTGTGTGTGTGTGTGTGTGTGTGTGTGTGTGTGTGTGTGTCAGTCACCATATCTCAAACCAATTGAACACTTATGGGAGATTCTGGAGCCGTGCCTGAGACAGCGTTTTCCACCACCATCAACAAATAACAAAATTATGGAATTTCTCATGGAACAATGGTGTCGCATCCCTCCAATAGAGTTCCAGACACTTGTAGAATCCATGCCAAGGCTCATTGAAGCTGTTCTGGCAGCTCGGGGTGGACCAACGCCCTATTAAGACACTTCATGTTGGTGTTTCCTTTATTTTGGCAATTACGTGCATTTTGGCAATTTGGCAAATTCATGATTTAAAAATGATGTGTGTGAATAAAAACAGCTTGATTCGCTGAGAAAAAAAGGTTGTGTTTTGCAGTACAAACAGTTTACATTTCTCACTATGCAATCCTTTTTAAACAGCACTTTACTCTCAGCAACATTCTACTGGCACCCATCCTATTAACTCAGCACGGAAGGGAACATTTAAATTGAAGATTGGTGGTGGGTATACCATGTAGGCAGGTCCCACTGCGTGCTTTTAGTTGCAAACCCTTTTCCCTGACCTTTTAAAGAGCCTCTGCACTCTGAAATATCCCAATATAAACCGCCATGGAAAAAGATCTAAGGTCATTCTACAGCTCTATCAATGTGTCAGCATGCAGATTATGGGGGTGATTGAGGGAGGTGATGATATCAGGACAGTTTGCATTGAAAGCTGGTGCGGGAGATTGAGGTGGGGGCCATTAGATTGATGACCGGCCCATTCAATAAGACAGTGGATCAGCCACAGCTCATACACCAGCAAACAGGATACTACACTTTTATCATGAACTTGACGTTCATGGATGTATAAAATGAACTTGACATTCATGGATGCTTTTGTGTGCTATGTTTGAAATCCTTTAAAAAAAGTATTGGCATACTGTATGTGTGTATGTTTGTATTACACTACACTACCCAAGATCACATAGGTTTGCATATTATAGCCTAGAGAATAACTGTGACAATAAATGTATGGGCTTCCACTCCAACTGCAATGTGGCGCATTACTGTGCATGCAGCAACGCTGTCACAATATCACTGTCCTGCTTTCACTTACTGACAAAAGTTATCTTTCAACTCAGCCATCCCCTAAACTAATAGAGGAGAGGAGACAGAAATAGATCAGGTTGAAGGCTGGTAATTTCATAGCTCCTTGAGTAAACTCTTCGTTATTGTATCAGAGGACAGTGATTTATTAGATGTGCTGTACAGGCTAGAATGTATTGTGTCTGGGCCAGTCAAAGCCAGTGGAGGAGGGTGACAGAATAAGGACGCTGTGTATCCTTGCCTCTCAAGTCTTGTCAGACTGTCAACTCACCCGGAGAGAAGTGAAACCGATACATGGCTGCAGTTTATGTGGAACAAGAGAGGAGAGAAGGGCGAAATACTCAAGAGTGCCTGGCTTCATAGCTCACATGGTTAGAGTCACCCACACCAAAAAATAACAGACGTTTGAGAGAGATCTACTCGTAGCCCTGTAAATGTCTCCAGGTGCCTGTTGGATGGTTTTTCACTGGGGGATCTGATTTGTACTCTAACCAATCATTATAATGGCGACGATAGTGTTGATTGGGCAATGCGTGTTAGAAAGACTCTCGTCTTTTTTTGTTGTCAAACCTCCGTATTCCAGAATGAAACTGTGCACTTCCACGTAGAACTACATTCCCTAAATACTCACCCAACAACACCCAGATCCGTTCAGCAGTTTTCTTTCACGACGGTAGTTTTACAAATCTGCATTCTGCCATTGACAACTATTGAACAGACATTCAAGAAATCCAACAGAGTTGTTGGCTACAGCCAACACTGTCATTCTAGGAAAGATGCCATTTGTCTCCATTCATATTGTCTCATTACAAACAGATATGATTGACTCAAAGGAGAGGGTTCATGTTTTCTTTAGGAGTCTTATCTTGTTCATTGAAAGGGTAAATGAAAGGGGCTCAGAAAGGGACTCCTCGCTTGACCTGACAACGATACGGAGCTGGCTGTGGAGTCATCTTGCATGGAGCCACTGCACAGTGTGTGTAGATCTCAGTGATAAATGACCTGGATCCTGGATTCCTGGGGAAGTTGGGCCGAGCCTCGGGAATAGTCCGCCTCCACAGGTGGAAGAGGACAAGAATGGAAAGAGAAAATGGAGGGAGAAAAGAGGAGCTATGCCACCTGCTCCAGCACGTCACCTCGCTGCCCTCTACCTTCTGCTGTGTCTAAAAGAGGGGCTGTGGTGACCTTCTTGCCCATCCTCAAGCTGTCTTCGACCCCCCCCCCTTCTCTACCCCTCTCTCAGCCTGCTGTCTGGTCCGGCAGCCGCACCCCAAGAATAACCGGATAGGCCCCACCGCCTTCTCGAGATAGTCATTTTGACACTCTTTGAATAGAGGGCCAATCGTTTAACCCCTCCCAAACCCCCCTGTTGACCTGTTGTATTTTTAGACATCACCACATTTCACGCCATGGTAAACACCTTCAGCAGGAACGTCAAGGGTAAGGCCACAATTCGACGGGGTGGATTTTTGGAAAATGAAGTCCTCAGATTCATTTGAAAATCGAGCCATTAGCATGTTGGAACAAGAGGGCATTTACGAATGTGCATTTAGGCTACATGACTGTGTCTGTGTGAGTAAGTGCATATTATCTATCAGAGTAGGTGGATATCTGAATCAGAAATACTCTGGTAGTTTTGGGAGGTTTCTGTCAGCCGAATAATGTCCGTGATATGTGTTCAATGAGTAGTAGTTCCTGCATTAGGGTCAACCTCTTTCCACGGGTAATTAATTCCAACATGTATGAGTGGCTGAGATTCTCTATGGAGATTCTCTATGGACCGTTTCCCTCTGTTCTGCCTGTGTTCCATTGACCTCAACCAGTTTGACCCCCTAAGCAGAGACACTTATGCCAAGACACACTCAAATAAAACAAGCTAGCAACAATTGTAAAGATTGTAACATTAAGTGACAAAAAAATAGACATTTTGTTAGGACAGCTATACTCCCAAAGTCAGTTTGGTTTGAACTTTTAAGGTGATGGTGATAATTAGGCAAGAGAAGACAGTTATCAGCATCAGGGAAAGCCTGCACACACAAAGTAAAAATCAATTATCTAAGGCACTCATTCTGTCATTCTTGTCATTTTAATGTGAAATGATGGCACCTGATTAACACCATTATATCCTAGACTTGAATCACTAAATGTATCTCTAGGGAACTTTCATTGTCAATCTAGTGCTGTGCCTGTCCCTGTCCCAATTCATGTAGCTTCATTTTTCAACACACTTCTCATTCATTCACATGAGAGTTCATCAAGAGAATGGGCATTATATAGGTTCGTGCCCACGCTATTCTTAGCACTCAAGCTGCCTCTTGATTTGACTAATTTTAGTGTGGAGGTCTGTACTGTTATTGTGCCCATCATTAGTCAAGGACTTTGAAAAAGCAAAGCTCAGATGTACTGTCCAAAGCCAGGATCAAAGCAACCAGAGAGACAAACACAGGCCTAAGCAGTATGCCTCTCTCTCTCTCTCTCTCTCTCTCTCTCTCTCTCTCTCTCTCTCTCTCTCTCTCTCTCTCTCTCTCTCTCTCTCTCTCTCTCTCTCCTTTCTTGTCTCTGTCATCTCATATCACCTTCCCTTGCATCTCACATTTGCATCAACTGTGTAGGGCTTGCGAAAGCTCACGCTTCCTTCCGAGCCACAGTGTTATTTTGCAGTTGGACTGCAGAAACCCATGACATTTCAATAAGTAAGGGTAAAGCTTTAGAAATGACAGTGTGTATGATTTTCTCACCACTCCACCCCTCCATACAGTGCTCTCTGCAACAAAAAAAACAGAATATGTAAGGATATGTGGGATTAACTAAATAAATGTCATGAAGCTCAAACCTCCTTCTGAGCCACAGTGTTATTTTGCAGTTGGACTGCAAAAACCCATGACATTTCAATAAGTGAGGTTAAAGATTGTATAATGACAGTGTGTATAACTTTCTCACCACCCCACCCCTCCGTACTGTTCTCTCTGACAATAACAGGAGATGTAATAATGTGTGGGATTAACCGAGTAAATGGCATCTTTGAATTGACTAAGCTTGTGACCTTCCATTTCTCTCTTATCAACACGCAAAAACACTGTTCTCACAGACTAATCACAGGAGGTGTGAGGCACAGACACTTGCGTGAGATGAGAATTAAGTGAGCTGAGTAAGCAAAGACATTGAATCAGTCATTCTGAACCACAGTCAGCACATTTACTTATTTTGGCATTTATGTGACAGGGACAGTGCACATCAAATCAAATCATGAATGGCATGAATCAACATTTCAGTTTCCAAATCAATTTAAATATGCCAGAGTTAACAAAATACCAAACTTTCATCCCCAGTAGTCCCTGTTTGTGTCGCAGACAAACTCATGCAAAGAATCATGCCATTGCCAACAATACCGGTAGAAGTGTTAAAGCCCTCTCACTAAGTTTGTCCCTTGCTGTAATATCAGGACGTAGACTGGAAGACAGCCTTATGGCCGGAGTGGGGTAAACCTCCTGAAGAGATGATGACAACAGTATGACCTGTCATGCTGAGACGGATGACCAATTGCTAGAATGTTACTTGGGAAAGCAAAACAAGTTTCCTTCCACCTCCCATCCCCTATCCCCTATTATGAACATCATAGATATTTAGAACAGCCGGGCCCCTGACACTGTGCTCCAGAGCCCTGGAGAAAGGTTATGGCAGCGCCGGGTAATTCAGTTTGCCTTACTTCGCTCACTGCTGATGATTATGTCTAAGCGAAATAATTCATCATATTTTGCTGCCTTCAAGAGTGATATTGCTTTTTCCCAGAGCTTACAGAAGGGGATTAGCGAATGTAAAGGTTGGGGTGCTAGATCTTGGTGCAAAATCTATCATTGATCTCCAACCCTAAGCTTCCTGTACATGGTGACATGATAAGGATCCATGGCCTTGTACCCCCAGCTAATAGAAGTGATATTGAGTTATCAGGATTTTTTTTCTTCTACTTTCCTGGCAGGGCCCACGCCCACACAGCCAAAGTTACAGAAAGCCAGAAATGAGCTGTTCCACAGGGGGCTGAGGAGGTGATAATCTAATCGGGACATTTGTTTTTTGTCTCCCACTCGTTTCTCGCTCCTCTCCTCATTTCCTTTCCTCCACTCCTCTCCAGCTCGGAGGAGAACAAAAGCTCTAGTCTGGAGGGCCCAGTCATTGCTGTGGTAGCGTATAAATAACAGTTACCGCGACGACAAGAAAACAAGTGTAACACACACCATCTGGCTCTCCACCGGTGTCTGGCGCTTCAGACACAGCGAAGGGGGAGGATCGATGGATGGCATCACTCAAGACGGTATGCTGATTCTGCTCCTCTAACTCAAGAGGAGTGCCGTCCGTGTATGAGCCAAAATAAATCTGCAGCAAGGTTTTGTTCTCATTGAAAACTGGCTGCATCACTGAAACCCACCAGCAAAACGTGCCTTTTGGGTTAACGTGGTTTATCCTTATAAACACACTCAACATGACCTCATCTTTACAAATACCATCTTCATAAGCCTAACCATATGGTTTGACTGTTACTCTGATTCTGGTAGTGTGCTTACAATAGTTATTGTATAGCCCTTAATATATAATTTATTTAGAAAACATCTTGTAAGGCATAATGTGTCTCACCTAGGCTTAAAGCAGATTTCTGCGTGATCCAGAGAATGTGCGGCGCGGAGGCACCGTGACGCAATTGTGGAACCTCCAGTGGCTTACGGAGGCCAAATCAAGCTCCGTACCACATCCCGGTGCTCCTCCCAAATTTTGTAACAATGCAGAGGGTTCCGTATAGCTCTGCATTGACATGATTGGTTGACGGTAAGTGGGGGCGGTATGTCCTAGATAAACACAACCTTGACAACTTCTTCCACAACAGCTTTGCTCTGCTCCGTGGAGCGCAAGAAATATGGATGCCTTGACTCCTGCAGAGGCCGCATCTTAGTAAATACTGTACGGCCAATGCCCATGACCATAAATCGTTTTTTAGATACTGTTAATGTGAGAAAATAAACTACCTTCTCCCAGCATGTTCCTCAGTATAGCATGCAAAGTTAGAAAGGGGCAGAGGTATTTTCTGCCTGGATCTCCTCCTCTATTGGTCTCCTGGTTAATTTCTCCCATATCCCACACAGATAGATTATTCATCATTCTCATGAATCCCAATCGATTCTTCCCGCAAAGCAAGTTCCATTACTGAGAATTACTCATCTACGGCTGGGAGAAAAGAGATATTAATCAATGTAACCTTTACGACTAACAACCTTGTTACTCTTCAAAGCCAAACAAAATGAGAGAATTTGGCTGTGCTCAGGTCTCATTATTTAGACGAGCATGGGAACAGACCTTATGCAGAGCTATTGATCATCATGTGAAGACAGGCCTACACAGCCCATAACACACATGGAATTAAACATTTTCTTTTCTTATTACTGTATCCAGCAGAGAAAAATACTCCCTTTCCCTTTACTCAGTTGTTCTGTTCCTCTGCTTCTCAATCCATTCGTTTGTCCCTATGAAATATGCGCTTTATCCAATTACTCCTAAACTGTTACGTCCAGATATTAGTGGCGTTCGATGTAATGGATTTACTGAAGTAATTCAATTACAGAAATTAAAATGTATCTCAGTGTGATCTGTTCATCCTCATAAGTAGTAATTAATATACAACTGTGTAATGTATTAGGTCTGTGTTGACTGATACCTGAATCACGATGTGCAGTAACACTCTGTCAGTATGGTTTGCTTTGAGATGATTTCACATTGAGCGTGATGGATCCTTGGACAATGATGACAATAACGATGATCATTTGTCACATGATACTGCAACCCAAAATAGTAACAGAAAGAATTGCCTCCCAGAATGACTTACTGCAAATTGAACCCAGGACTTGCGAGGTTAAAAAGCAATTGTTAAGACTTGTTATCACCAGTGAAAATCAAATTAAACCTTACCAATTACTGTACATTACTATTTCCTTGGGGTGACTTGTATCCAATTAATATTGTTGCAACGTGTGGTAATGAATTGTGAACGTCTGCTACTGTTGAGTTAATCCAAGGTTTCCTGTGTCTTCCATTAACACATGCACACACACACACGTACATATGCATGCACGCATGCAAACACAAACACACATGCACACACACCCACACAGAGCGATAAAGATAGCTGGGAGGTACTAGACCACTCAACATGGCTTGTTTTCCCTCCTTTTTATTAAGACAGATTATATAGTGGCTGCACAGACAAGACAAATATTTACCGGCAATACCTCTGCTTGTTCAATGCTGTGGACAAACAACCACTCATATTACTGTCGACGAAACCTGACACCATGAAGTTCACTATTTAGCGCTAATGGTATAGCAGACTAACTATTTTTCCTATGCTTAGCTGTAAATTCACTGGCGATAATTTGATTCTTAATATATGCCATTTAGCAGACGCTTTTATCCAAAGCAATTTACAGTCATGCGTGCATACATTTGTTTCATGTGTGGGTAGTCGTAACGGAGGCGCTGTGAGTCCAGAAGCAGGTGCAGGCGAAACGTTTAATAGAACAACAAACATGAAACGAGACAACCTAACAGTGGCGATAACGCAAGAACGCAGGAACAAAACCGACTGAGGAAGGAACCAGAGGGAGTGACAGATAAAGGGGAGGAAATCAGGAAGGTGATGGAGTCCAGGTGAGTACCATAATGATCTGCAGGTGTGCGTAGAGATGGATCCCAGGACCAGTGGTTAGACAGAGACAGTGGTCCTGGGAATCGATCCCACTATCCTGCCGTTGCAAGAGCTACAGAGGACTAAGCTACAGAGGACCACCATGGTTTTCCATGTCTCTGTTATAATAACCATTCTAACATCAGCTGTATTCCCCACTTATGTACTCATGTACTCGTGTACTCATGCCAAACCTGACTCCTCAACTAAATGGAAGTAGCCTTTACATTTTTTTTTCCTTATCATAGGTCCACCGTGATCAGTACTAGAAGATCCCGCTCGATTGAAAAAAATACAAGATTCAGCACTACTGTGCGGGCCATGACAAGGTCACCCTAAGTGATGATATAACTCTGACAGTCCTGTCCATGACACAAGGGAGGTCTGAGATCCACAGTTAAGATACATGAAATAGGCGGCAGGACCTTCAGAGTATCTTTTATAGTCATGGGACATGATTGGAGACAACAGAGCTTGCTTGCGAGATGAGTGCACCGTCATGGATAACATACTTCATAGGCCATTTGGCATACGGATAATACAATTTATTACTGCTCATCTTGAGCTCAGAACAAGCACTATCAAATCATCCACCTGAAGGCACGGGATGGAACGTTGTGATTCTATTTCTACGAGAGTACATCTACGTTTTAAAGAGAGATGACCTTTCCAAAATCAGATGCAGCAGTTGGGAATGTGGGTACGGGCAGAGATGATGCTCATCTTTTCAGGACTGTATCTCTGCATTTGTAGGAAGGCAGATTAAATCATCGTGGAGCACATGAAACAGATTCCTCTGTTGTAGCAGAGCCTTATAGAGGCTCTACATTTTAATAGCCTCTCTAGTTGAAACCAAATCAACTGACACGCAAAATGTTGCTGGATTAAAAATTTTGAATTGTTCAATTTAAATTTTACAAAATTCTCGCAACCAATAGAATGTTCCAGTGCCTTCAGAAAGTATTCAGACCCCTTGACTTATTCCACTTTTTTTTTACGTTATAGCCTTATTATAAAATGGATTAAATAAAAAAATGCTCAGCAATCTACACACAACACCCCACAACAACAAAGCAAAAACAGTTTTTTTAAAACAGAAACACCTTATATATATATAAGTATTCAGACCCTTTGCTATGAGACTCAAAATTGAGCTCAGGTGCATTCTGTTTCCATTGATCATCCTTGAGATGTTTCCACAACTTGATTGGAGTCCACCTGTGGTAAATTAAATTAATTGGACATGATTTGGAAAGGCACACTATGGTCCCACAATTGACAGTGCATGTCAGAGCAAAATCCAAGTAATGAGGTTGAAGGAATTGCCTATAGAGCTCTGAGACAGGATTGTGTCGAGGCACAGATCTGGGGAAGGATACCAAAAAATATCTGCAGCATTGAAGGTCCCCAAGAACACAGTGGCATCCATCATTCTTAAATGGAAGAAGTTGGGAACCACCAAGACTCTTCCTAGAGCTGGCTTCCCGGGCCGAACGGAGCAATCGGGGGAGAAGGGCCTTGGTCAGGGAGGTGACCAAGAACCCAATGGTCACTCTGACAGAACTCCAGAGTTCCTCTGCGGAAAACCATCTGTGCAGCATTCCACCAATCAGGCCATTATGACAGAGTGGCCAGACGGAAGCCACTCCTCAGTAAAAGGCACATGACAGCCCGCTTGGAGTTTGCCGAAAGGCACCTGAAGACTCCCAGACCATAAGAAACAAGATTCGCTGGTCTTATAAAACCAAGATAGAACTCTTTGGCCTGAATGCCAAGCTTCACGCCTGTAGGAAACCAGGCAGCGCTCATCACCTGGCCAATACCATCCCTACGGTGAAGCATGGTGGTGGCAGCCTCATGCTGTGGGGATGTTTTTCAGCAGCAGGGACAGGGATGCTAGTCAGGATCGAGGGAAAGATGAAAGAAGCAAAGTACAAGATCCTTGATGAAAACCTGCTCCAGAGCACTCAGAATCTAAGACTGGGGCAAAGGTTCACCTCCCAACAGTACAATGATCTAACATCTTTGGAGAGACCTGAAAAGCGATGCTACACATCCAATGTGACAGAGCTTAAGAGGATATGTAGAGAAGAATGGGATAAACTCCCCAAATGCAGGTGTGCCAATCTTGTAGCGTCATACCCAAGACGACTAGAGGCTGTAATCGCTGCCAAAGATGCTTCAACAAAGTACAGAGTAAAGGGTCTGAATACTTATGTAAATGGTATCAGTTTTTTTTATATACGTTAAAAAATATATATGTTTTGCTTTGGCAACATGGGTAAGGTTGATGGTTATCAATATGGGGTATTGTGTGTAGATCAACACAAACTTTGCAAAAGTTTTAGGCAGGTGTGAAAAAATGCTGTTAAGTAAGAATGCTTTCAAAAATAGACATGTTAATAGATCATATTTATCAATTAACTAAATGCAAAGTTAATGAATGGAAGAAAAATCTAAATCAAATCCATATTTGGTGTGACCACCCTTAGCCTTCAAAACAGCATAAATTCTTGTATGTACACTTTTACAAAGTGAGGGATTTTGTAGGCATATAGTCAGGTGTATGATTAAACAATTATACCAAACAGGTGCTAATTATCTTCAATTCAATATGTAGGTTGAAACACAATCATTAACTGAAACAGAAACAGCTGTGTAGGAGGAACAAAACTGGGTGAGGAACAGCCAAACTCAGCTAACAAGGTGAGGTTGCTGAAAACAGTTTACTGTCAAAAGTCATACACCATGGCAAGACTGAGCACAGCAACAAGACACAAGGCAGCTTCATGAAATAGCACCTGCAAAACACCAGTCTCAACGTCAACAGTGAAGAGGCGACTCCAGGATGCTGGCCTTCTAGGCAGAGTTCCTCTGTCCAGTGCTTGTGTTCTTTTGCCTTAATCTTTTCGTTTTATTGGCCAGTCTGAGATATGGCTTTTTCTTTGCAACTCTGCTTAGAAGACCAGCATCCCAGAGTTGCCTCTTCACTGTTGACGTGAGACTGGTGTTTTGCGGGTACTATTTAATGAAGCCAGTTGAGGACTTGTGAGACGTCGGTTTCTCAATAATATAATGTACTATAATGTACTTGTCCTCTTGCTCAGTTGTGCACCGGGGCCTCCCACTCTTCTTTCTATTCTGGTTAGAGCCAGTTTGCGCTGTTCTGTGAAGGGAGTAGTACACAGCGTTGTACAAGATCTTCAGTTTCTTGGCAATTTCTTGCATGGAATAGCCTTCATTTCTCAGAACAAGAATAGACTGACGCGTTTCAGAAGAAAGGTCTATGTTTCTGGCCATTTTGAGCCTGTAATTGAACCCACAAATGCTGATGTTCCAGATACTCAACTAGTCTAAAGAAGGCCAGTTTTATTGCTTCTTTAATCAGGACAACAGTTTTCAGCTGTACTAACACACTTGCAAAAGTGTTTTCTAATAATCAATTAGCCTTTTAAAATTATAAACTTGGATTATCTAACACAGCGTGGCTTTGGAACACAGGAGGGATGGTTGCTGATAATGGGCCTCTGTATGCCTATGTAGATATTCCATCAAAAAATCTGCCATTTCCAGCTACAATAGTCATTTACAACATTAACAATGTCTACAATGTATTTCTGATCATGTTGATGTTATTTTAATGGACAAAAAAACTGTGCTTTTCTTTAAAAAACAAGGACATTTCTAAGTGACCCCAAACTTTTGAACGGTAGTGTAAAAGCTGATCTACCCCCAACAAGTGAATAAAACATAAAAAAATGATATATTTCTTATTATAATATTATTGAATTGACCCTTTACTACTATAGCCCATAGAAACACATTGAATGACACATTCCTACATTGCAAAACAGTAAGGAATAAGGTTTTGAAGTGTATGTCCTATTTCTAGGAGATAAAACACAGTTCAGGAGCTGTTTTTGTTGACACAAAACTACCTCCGGGTTACCTTCAGATGAGTCCCGTGACACTTGTGGGGGTTGTAGAGCAAAATGGAGAACACCATCGTGTTCGTAGAATCAACTGTTCGGATGCTACAGACATTTCCGCGACAAGACCGATTTTCGGGATGTCTAATGGTTTGAAAAAAAAACACCTTCCACCGCAGATGAGGATGGCCGACAATCAAAAAACAGATATCTCGAGCTTAAACTGACGGATTTTGATGGGAATTTATTTATTAAGTTACTTAGATTGACGCACAGTTAAATCAAGACAATTTAAGTGAAAACTGTAACTAGTACACCCAGGAACATTCAACATCGTCTTGGTAAGCAACTCCATTGTAGATTTGGCCTTGTGTTTTAGGTTATTGTCCTGATGAAATTTGAATTAATTTCCCAGTGTCTGTTGGAAAGCATACTGAACCTGGATTTCTTCTAGGATTTTGCCTGTGCTTATAGCTATATTCTGTTTCTTTTTATCCTGAAAAACTCCATAGTCCTTGCCAATGACAAGCATATCCATAACATGATGAGCCACCACCATGCTTGAAAATAAGAAAAGTGGTACTCAGTGATGTGTTGTATTGGGCCCCAAACATAGCGCTTTGGATTCAGGACAAAAAGTACATTTCTTTTTCACATTTTGTTTGCAGTATTACTTAAGTGCCTTGTTGCAAACAGGATGCATGTTTTGGAGGAAATAAATTCTTAACAAGCTTCCATCTTTTCACTCTGTCATTTAGATTCATATTGTGGAGTAACTACAATGTTGTTAATCCATCATCCTTTTTCTCATATCACAACCATTAAACTATGTAACTGTTTAAAAATCTCCATTTGTCGTATGGTAAAATCCCTGAGCAGTTTCCTTCCTCTCCGACAACTGAGTTTGGAAGGACACCTGCATCTTTGTAGTGACTGGGTGCATTTTCACATCATCCGAAGTGTAATTAATAACTTCTCCATGCTTAAAGGGATATTCAGCGTCTGCTACTGTTCCCTGAAGGACAGAACTAGGTATAACATTTTGGCCCTGCGGTACTGAATTGAGGAAATTAATGCGAGCCCCGGTATTTTTGCCAGGAAGGGCTTCCGAGGGTGGGCCCGGCATCCATTGGCCCGTTGGGCGTGATTTCAGTTCTGGTGAATATGATTGGTCATTGACTCCCCATAGTATGTTAGGGAACAGTAGTTATATTCATAACTGTACGATTTTATAAGTCAAGAAATGGCTTCTAACCTCCCCACAATTGCTTGCTTGGCTTGAATCAATCTTAATCGAATTTCTGTCTGGAGTTGTTAAAAGTCCTGAAGTAATTCTCCGGAAATGTTGTATACCTTTTAGCCAGTAGTTCTGAAAATAGAGCTCACAAGCTAAAAGTGGACCCTGAAAATTGCATACTACATCACATATGTGCAGATACAGTATGTGCACCACGTCATTGCTTTCTCTCTGCCTCTGCTCTGCGTTGTGTTATTGACTGTATGTTTGTTTATGTGTAACTCTGTGTTGCTGTTTTTGTTGCACTGCTTTGCTTTATCTTGGCCAGGTCGCAGTTGTAAATGAAAACTGGTTCTCAACTGGCCTTCATGGTTAAATAAAGGTGAAATAAAAAAATAAAAAATAAAAGTGTGCATCTTGCTAGCTGTCACTCAAATGGCAAGGGGCTGAAGCTCATTGGCTAGAACTTGAATTGCTAGTTGGCTGGCCCACATGATGGAAAATGGCGCAGCACAACTTCCCGAAAAACAGTCGATTTCAAAGTAGGGATTTTGTGGCTAATAGAGGTAAGAGTAATTCTGCTCATATACTGGATTACAATACAAACACAGCGCGCAACAATTTCAAAGATTTTACTGAGTTACAATTCATTAGCCCCTAATCTATGGATTTCACATGACTGGGAATATAGGTATGCATCTTTTGGTCACAGATAGCTTTAAAGAAGGGAGTAGGGAGTTGATCTGACTGTTGATTGTGGCCTGTGTAATGTTGTCCCAATCCTCTTCAATAGCTGTGTGAAGTTGCTGGATATTGGTGGAACTGGAACACACTGTCATACACGTCAATCCAGAACATCCCAAACATGCTCAATGGGTGACATGTCTGGTGAGTATGCAGGCCATGGAAGAACTGGGACATTTTCAGCTTGCAGGAATCGTGCACACATCCTGGCATGGGGCCGTGGGTCCGTGCATTATCATTATTAACATGGGGCCGTGCATTATCATGCTGAAACATGAGGTGATGGCGGCAGATGAATGGCACAACAATGGGCCTCAGGATCTCGTCACGGTATCTCTGTGCATTCAAATTACCATAAATAAAATGCAATTGTGTTTGTTGTCTGTAGCATATGCCTTCTCATACCAATAACCCCACTGCAACCATGGGGTACTCTATTCACAATGTTGACATCAGCAAACCGCTCTCCCACACGACGGCTGGACGTACTGCTAAATTCTCTAAAACGACATTGAGGCAGCTTATGGTTAACATTAATTTCTCTGGCAACAGCTCCGGTGTACATTCCGGCAGTCAGCATACCAATTGTACGCTCCCTCAAAAACTTGAAATCGGTGCCATTGTGTTGTGACAAATCTGCACATTTTAGAGTGGCCTTATTGTCCCCAGCACAAGGTGCACCTGTCTAATGATCATGCTGTTTAATCAGCTTGTTGACATACCACACCTGTCGGGTAGATTAATTATCTTGGCCAAGAAGAAATGCTCACTAACAGGGATGTGATTTCTGTGATATTTCCATTCAGCTCATGAAACATTGGACCAACACCTTACATGTTGCGTTAATATTTCCATTCATGTATGAACTACACATTAACACATCCAGCCCAAAGGCGGAAGGTTTAAAAAGACTTAGTAGTCGCCAAAATGTACAACTTTATTGGAAATGGTTATAGGTATATCTGATCATCCTATACATTCCACAACTAGGACCAAGTCACATTTATTCTTAAAAACACACAGTCCTCACATACACATTTACAAAAGTGTTTAACTGTCCAGAAACAAAAGCCATCATATTGGTAGGTGAAACAGAGACATTTTAAACAGAGACATTTTGAAGATATACATTTTGATGATAGGCATTCAGTTTGGCGCCGTTCATTTGGCTCCCAAAAGGCTCTGTTCAGTTATGTTTAAAAATGGACTTAGAACCATGAAACAAATGCTAATCTGTAAAGCCAAAAAAGTGGCCAAACATTATGTTGGATCAGGAAAAGTGCATTTAAAACAAAATGTACACGGGCAAATTATTAGATCACCGGCAAAAATATATACATCATTTTTTGAACAGCAATGGGCATGGACCAGGATGATGCGTTCTCCCAGCTATTTATTGTTTCTGCAGTGAGGATTCAGCATCTTCAGAGAATATTTCTTATCTTATCTGTAGATAATCGTTGTCTGGAGCTCAAAGAGCAGTAGTAGCAGTATGCAAATCAGGGAAGAAAATGATTGTGTCTTTCACGATGCGATTCGGTTCCCGATGTTCACCAAAAAAAGCCATTCAAAAAGAGCCATTCATTCGCAAATGATTTTGTTATTTTTTCCCCAACCCTACTACACCTCCCCTGATTGGAGTAAACTTACAGACAACAGTACTTCTACTGCTACAGTACTTATAGCAATTTTCGCTCACATGTACGGTACATATTCTTAACTAATTATACATACTGTATATTCTTATGGAATAATGCTGCATACCCTAAGAGAGGTTAAATTCTCACGTTTCTGGTAAAATTGTTATAAATTGCTGAGGTGTCGTCACTTTTGAGGACACAAGCTCAAGAACACAGTACAAATATGATACAAAAATAAAATATTGAATATGATGTTCAACAAAACTGTATGAATAAGGCTTGCAATCACATATAAATCACCTTTCTAAATATAGTACAATCAAATTATAAAATGACAACTGATAAGATTTAGCCTTCCTTATAACTCTAAAATACATATTTGTATGTTTAGTGTTAGAGAAAATGCGCATATTTTCTAAAGATCTCTCTTGATCAAAACATCTGCCCCCACTGCTGTGAACATCACATAGAGCGATAGCTTGGCTTCCTGAACTCAGTAGGAACTCACCTTTCATTTCATATTAATATTGTCTGAAAAACAGAAAGTGTTTTTTTTGTTTAAAATCTATTAATTATTTTAGATTAATTTGATCAAGTTGGCTATAAATTGATTTCTGAATGTGCTTGGGCAGGGATGGGAAACTCCAGTCCTCGGGTGCTAGCAGACACAGCTGATTAAATTAATTATATTCTAAATGGAAGATCATGATTATTTTATTATTGGATTAAGGTGTGTTAGCTGGGGCAGGGGAAAAAGTGTGACACCAATCAGGCCCCAAGGACTGGAGTTTACCATCACTGTGCTAGGGTGACAAAACCACTCTCTCCTACTGCGCTACGATGTAAGCATTGCAGGCATGTGCTTTGTCAGTGGCTGTGACATAGGGTTCAGCCAGGATTTGATGGACAGTCGGAAGAGCCAGCAGCATACCACCCTGCATACCACTGCTGGTTTGCTTTTGAAGTTCCTGGATGGGAGACCAGATGCTGCTGGAAGTGGTGTTTGGAGGGCCAGTAGGAGGCACTCTTTCCTCTGGTCTAAAAAAAAAATATCCGGGGGACTTTATTAAAGTAAGATCTATTTGATTTGATATACACAACACTGGATGGCATGAAAGATGGCAAAAATAATTATAATTATTTAAATTCAGCTTGCAGGAATGGGAACAAGTTACCGAAGTCTCCATTGCCAAGAGGAACAATCTCTTCTGCCAAGATATAAGATAAAATTAGTTTGTCATACGGGTAAATAAAAAACAATACAAACGCTCACAACACTACAAGACAATCACACAAAACATAAATATAACTGTAGAGAAGCAAGTAAAACAGTACAGTACTAGTGTGTTGAATGCAACCTGGTGTTGTTGAAGGCCCAGATAGTAGTGGGCAAGAAGGATTTAATTCATATTGGTATGAATTCATTTGACTCTCTCTCTCTCTGACAAACAAACACAAAGAGATTTGTATTTGTATGTATTAATGAACCCCATTAGCCAAGGCAGCAGCTACTCTTCCTGGGGTCCAGCAACATTAAGGCAGTTATATTCAATTAACAATATGACATGACGTTGCATTTCATAACACTTTTCACAACACATTACACGAGTGTACAATACAAAAATCCATGCGTACGTGTGTGTGTGGAGTGTGTGTGTGTTAGCATATGTATCTGTGTGTGTGTGTGTGTGTGTGTGTGTGTGTGTGTGTGTGTGTGTGTGTGTGTGTGTGTGTGTGTGTGTGTGTGTGTGTGTGTGTGTGTGTTAGCATATGTATCTGTGTGTGTGTGTGTGTGTGTGTGTGTGTGTGTGTGTGTGTGTGTGTGTGTGTGTGTGTGTTAGCATATGTATGTGTGTGTGTGTGTGTGTGTGTGTGTGTGTGTGTGTGTGTGTGTGTGTGTGTGTGTGTGTGTGTGTGTGTGTGTGTGTGTGTGTGTGTGTGTGTGTGTGTGTGTGTGTCTGTGCATATGTGTGTCTCTTCACAGTCCCTGCTGTTCCATGTGTATTTTCATCTGTTTAAAAAAATCTGATTCCATTGCTTGCATCAAGTTACCTGATGTGAAATAAAGCTCCATATGGCCATGGCTCTATGTAGTACTGTGTTCCTCCCATGGTCTGTTCTGAACTTGGGGACTGTGAAGAGAACTCTGGTGGCATGTCTTGTGGGGTATGCATGGGTGTCTGAGGTGTGTGCTAGTAGTTTAAACAGACAGCTCGGTGCATTCAACATGTCAATACGTCTTACAAAAACACTTTGAGCCATGAGATTGACATGCATATTATTCATGTTAGCTCTCTGTGTACATTTAATGGCCAGCCGTGCTGCCCTGTTCTGAGCCAATTGCAATTTTTCTAAGTCCCTCTTAGTGGCACCTGACCACACGACTGGACAGTAGTCCAGGTGCGACAAACTTAGGGCCTGTAGAACCTGCCTGGTTGATAGTGTTGTTAAGAAGGCAGAGCTGACTTCTCCCCAGCTTAGCTACTGTTGCATCAACATGTTTTGGCTATGACAGTTTACAATCCAGGGTTACTCCAAGCAGTTTAGTCACTTCAACTTGCTCAATTTCAACATTTTTCATTACAAGAATTAGTTGAGGTTTAGTGAATGATTTGTCCCGAATACAATGCTTTTAGTTTTTGAAATACTTAGGACTAACTTACTTCTTGCCATCCGTTCTGAAACTGACTGCAGCCCTTTGTTAAGTGTTGCAGTGATTTCACTCGCTGTACTAACTGACGTGTATAGTGTTGATTCATCCACATACATAGACACACTTTACTCAAAGCCAGTGGCAGGTCATTAGTAAAGATTGAAGAGGTCTAGACAGCTTCCCTGGGGAATGCCTGACTCTACCTGGATTGTGTTGGAGAGTTAAAAAACACCCTGTGTTCTGTTAGACAGGTAACTCTTCATTCACAATATAGCAGGGGGTGTAGGAACTCAGTAAAGGCATAACATATACATTTTTCCAGCAGCAGACTATGATTGATCGTGTCAAAAGCTGCACTGAAGTCTAACAAAACAGCTCCTACAATCTTTGTATCATTCTCTCAGCCAATCATTAGTCATTTGGCTAAGTGCTGTGCATGTTGAATGCCTTCCTTATAAAGCTTGCCGAAAGTCTGTTGTCAATTTGTTTACAGTAAAATAGTATCTGGTCAAACACCATTTTTTCCAAAAGTTTATTAATGGCTGGTAACAGGCTGATTGGTTGGCTATTTGAGCCAGTAAAGTAAAGTAAAGAGCTTTACTATTCTTGGGTAGTGGAATGGTTTGCTTCCCTCCAGGCCTGAGGACACACACTTTGTTGTAGGCTTAGATTGAAGATATGGCAAATAAGAGTGGCAATATCGTCCGCTATTATCCTCAGTCATTTTCATCCAAGTTATCAGACCCAGGCGGCTTGTCAGTGTTGATAAAAAATATTGTTGTCTTTCACCTCTTCCACATTCAATTTATGGAATAAAAAAATGTAATTGCTATCTTTCATAATTTGGTCAGTTATACTTGGGTTATAGGGTCGGCCTTTGTTGCTGGCATATCATGCCTAAATTTGCCTCCGGAAGCAACGTCAGCACAAGAACTGTTCGTCTGGAGCTTTACGAAATGGGTTTCCAGGGCCGAGCAGCTGCACACAAGCCTAAGATCACCATGCGTAATGCCAAGCGTCGGCTGGAGTGGTGTAAACCTCGCCACCATTGGACTCTGGAGCAGTGGAAACGCATTCTCTGGAGTGATGAATCATGCTTCACCATCTGGCAGTCCGACAGATGAATCTGGGTTTGGCTGATGCCAGGAGAACGCTACCTGCCCTAATGCATAGTGCCACCTGTAAAGGTTGGTGGAGGAGGAATAGTGGTCTGGGGTTGTTTTTCATGGTTCGCACAGAGCCCTGACCTCAACCCCATCGAACAGCTTTGAGATGAATTGGAACGCTGACTGCTCGCCAGGCCTCATCGGCCAACATCAGACCCGACCTCACTAATGCACTTCTGGCTGAATGGAAGTAAGTCCCCGCAGCAATGTTCCAACATCTAGTGGAAAGCCTTCCCAGAAGAGTGGAGACTGTTATAGCAGCAAAGGGGGACCAACTCAATATTAATGCCCTTGATTTTGGAATGAGATGTGTCCACATACGTTTGGTCATGTAGTGTATACACACTCTTAGGAAAAAAAAAAAAAAGGGTTCTTCGGCTGTCCACATAGGAAAACCCTTTTTGGTTCCAGGTAGAACAATTTTGGGTTCCATGTAGAACTTTGTAGAAAGGGTTCCACATGGAACCCAAAATGGTTCTACCTGCAACCAAAAATCGTTCTCCTATGGGGACAGCCGAAGAACCCTTTAAGCCTTTAAGGTTCTTCATAGCACTTTCTTTCCTAAGAGTGTAGTGTATTAAAGTAGTCATATGTTTAGTATTTGGTCCCATATTCCTTGTATGCAATGACAACTTGTGAGTCTACAAATTTGTTGGGCGCATTTTCAGTTTGTTTTGGTTGTGTTTTGCCGAATAGGAACTGAATACTTAATAATGTCTTGTCATTTTGGAGTCACGTTTTAAGAATAGAATATATTTCTGATCCCTTCTGCATTCGTGTGAATGCTACGATGATTATGGATAATCATGAATGAATCGTGATTTTTGAGGTTTAAGATTTTAATGTATTTTTTAAACAATACAGAACATGCAAACGAAAACGACATAAACATGAGCTACATCACACCTGCCCAGACCCACTTCCCCCCTCCCCCTATCTCCAGTGCCTACATCACTTTCTGCCACATGGTCTGAAACTGGACCATTTTGTTTGTCTCCGTAGCATACACACTTGCAATATTTCAACAATAAATATTTTGATTTTTTCATTGTGTTAATGAAGGTGGATTGATTACCAAGTTTTTAGTATACGTTTTTTCAAGATGAGGGATGAGAAGAGAATTGTCGGGTATCTCACTGCAGTCCCTTATGCCATGTGTTGAAATATACAGACAGAGAGATTAAAAGTAAGTTTACATTGTAATACTTTCAAATTTATCGCTAAAACCCACAACTTCTGGACTTCATAGGATTCTGAGAAAGCATGGATTATACAGAAATGATTTGTTTTAGAATTAAGACATGACTCCTCCATTGTGATGTAGAGTTTTGTCTCTTGTATAATATGCTCATTCATACTGGATAAAGCATACATTTTCATTTAATGTCATTTCGTTAGTTATGATCCAACTTTCCCTCCATCTTGTGCCAACGTCAGTTCTTTTAAAGTCTCGGTTCCAATAGTTTATATTCTTTTCCCAAGGGATTGTCAGTTAGATATGCTCTCTGCAAGGTTGTCCAAAAGATTTAAAATCAACATTTTGTGATAGTTTCAAAAACATGCAACTTAAAAGTTGCCTATCTACAGTGCCTTCAGAAAATATTCACACCCCTTGAATTTTTTTGTTGTGTTACAGTCTGAATTTAATTTTGTCACTGGCCTACACACATTACCCCATAATGTCAAAGTGGAATGATGTTTATTGAAATGTTTGCAAATTAATTCAATATGAAAATATGAAATATATTGAGTCAATAAGTATTCAATCCCTTTGTTATGGCAAGCCTAAATAAGTTAAGGAGTACAAATGTGTTCCATGGACTCACTCTGTGTGCAATAATAGTGTTTAAAAATATATTTTTTAAATTACTGCCTAGTCTCTGTACCCCACCCATACAATTATCTGTAAGGTCCCTCAGTCAAGCAGTGAATCTCAAACACAGATTCAACCACAAAGACCAGGGAAGTTGCCCAATGCCTCGCAAAGAAAGCCACCATTGGTAGATGGGTAAAAAAATAAACAGACATTGAGCATGGTGAATTACACAAAGATGCAAGCGTCCTTCCTAACTCAGTTGCTGGAGAGGAAGGAAACCACTCAGATTTCACCATGAGGCCAATGGGGACTTTAAAGCAGTTCGTGTTTAATGGCTGTGATATGAGAAAACTGAGGAATGATCAACAACATTGTACTAATACAAACCTCATTGACCAAGTCAAAAGAAGGAAGTCAGTACAGAAAAAAAAATATTCCAAAACATGCATCCTATTTGCCACAAGACACTCAAGTAATGTTGCACAATCCAGGTGTTCCCAGAAATTCACAGCTGTAATCGCTGCCAAAGGTGCTTCTACAGAGTATTGACTCAGGGGTGTGAATACTTATGTCAATTAGATATTTCAAAAAGTTCATTTTCAATAAGTTAGCCAACACTTTTAAAAGAATGTTATCACTTTGTAATTATGGGGTATTGCGTGTAGATGGGAGAGAAAAAAACAAATCTTTAATCCATTTTTAATGCAGGCTGTAACAACAGAATTTGGAATAAATCAAGGAGACTGAATACTTTCTGAAGGCACTACACATTTACTTTTTAATTCTGTCATGGAAATAAATGTATCTCCTGTTACCAAGTAATTTACGGTTTCTATGACTTTAGGTTTTCCATTTGGACAAATGTATCTGTGAATTCTCAAAAGCTATCCAAGGGTTGTTCCATAAGGTTATGTACTTAGGAAGTGGTCCTTGTAGAATACATTTCGTTCCATATTGTGTTCTCAACTAGTGTTCTTATTTTCTTGTACTTTTACCCCTTTTTCTCCCCAATTTCCTGACATCCAAATGGTAGTTACAGTTTTGTCCCATTGCTGAAACTCTCCTACGGACTCGGGAGAGGTGAAAGTCGAGAGCCATGCGTCCTTCGAAACACGAGAATGCAAAGCCGCACTGCTTCTTGACAATGCTCGCTTAACCCGGAAGCCAGCTGCACCAATGTGTCGGAGGAAACACTGTCCAACTGGCGACCGGTGTCAGCTTTTCAGGCTGGCCACCACAAAGAGTCGCTAGAGCGCGATGATACAAGAAAATCCTAGCCGGCCAAACCTTCCGTAACCTGGACGACGCTGGGCCAAATGTGCGCCACCTCATAGGTCTCCCGGTCACGGCAGGCTGTGACAGACTGGGATCGAACCCGGGGCTGTAGTGACGCCTCAAGCATGCAGTGCCTTAGACTGCTGCGCCACTCGGGAGGCCCTAGTGTTCTTAACTATGAAGATATGAATGTTCTTAGCGTTATACTTTTGAAAATATACATGTAAAAACATTCTGTGAATGAGCATGTGCTTCTTCAATTTGTACTCATTGTTCCTCTTTAGTGTATTTAACTATATGTCATAAAGTAACAGCCTTGTGTAGGTGATACAATTCCAGGTCTGGAAGGTTAAAACCTCCCTCAGATGTAGGAAAATGTAAAAACATTTAAGAAAATAATTATATGAATTTGATTTGCCCTAATAAAGTCTGTTATGACCTTAAGACTGATTATACTTTTTTAAAGAATGTATTTGGTGAGGTAATTGGTATTACCAATTACTTTGGTAGCTATGCCATTCTAAATAGTTTTTTTCTACCTATAAGATTGATGGGAAGATAATTCCATTTCATTAAATCTGCTATTATATTGTTGAGTAACGGAATAAAGCTATCTTTATATACAGTGCATACAGAATGCCTTCAGACCTCTTGACTTTTTCAGGTCTCTCCAGAGACGTTCGATCGGGTTTAAGTCCGGGCTCTGGCTGTGCCACTCAAGGACATTCAGAGACTTGTCCCGAAGCCACTCCTGCATTGTCTTGGCTGTGTGCTTAGGGTTTTTGTCCTGTTGGAATGTGAACCTTCACCCCAGTCTGAGGTCCTGAGCACTCTGGAGCAGGTTTTCATCAAGGATCTCTGTACTTTGCTCCGTTCATCTTTCCCTCAATCCTGACTAGTCTCCCAGTCCCTGCCACTGAAAAACATCCCCACAGCATGATGCTGACACCACCATGCTTCACTGTAGGGATGATGCCAGGTTTGCTCCAGACGTGGCGCTTTGCATTCAGGACAAAGAGTTCAATCTTGGTTTCATCAGACCAGAGAATCTTGTTTCTCATGGTCTGAGAGTATTTTAGGTGCCTCTTGGCAAACTCCAAAAAGGCTGTCATGTGCCTTTTGCTGAGGAGTGGCTTCCATCTGGCCACTCTACCATAATGCCTGATTGGTGGAGTGCTGCAGAGATGGTTTTCCTTCTGGAAGGTTCTTCCATCTCCAAAGAGGAGGTCAAAGAGGAGGTCTGAAGCTCTCTCAGAGTGACCCTTGGGCTCTTGCTCACCTCCCTGACCAATGTCCTTCTCCACAGATTGCTCAGTTTGGCCAGGCAGCCAGCTCTAGGAAGAGTGTTGGTGGTTCCCAACTTCTTCCATTTAAGAATGATGGCGGCCACTGTGTTCTTAGTGACCTTCAGTGACCTTTTTGCGCACCCTTCCCCAGATCTGTGCCTCAACATAGTCCTGTCTCTGAGCTCTACGGACAATTCCTTTGAACTCCTGGCTTGGTTTTTGCTCTGACATGCTCTGTCAACTCTGGGACCTTATATAGACAGGTGTGTGCTTTTCCAAATCATGTCCAATCAAATGAATTTACCACAGGTGGACTCCAATCAAGTTGTAGAAACATCTCATGGATGATCAATGGAAACAGGATGCACCTAGTTCAATTTAGAGTCTCATAGCAGGGTCTGAATACTTATGTAATTGAGGTATTTATGTTTTTTTTTTAAATAAATGTTTAAACATTTATGAGGTATTATGTGTAGATTGATGAGGAAAACAATTTAATTTAATACATTTTAGAATAAGGCTGTAACGTAAAACATTTTGGAAAAATTCAAGGTGTCTGCATACTTTCCAAATGCACTGTAAAGTGGAATATTGGTATAAAAAATGTGAATACATTTAAAACCTCTTGGTGCTAGGGGGCAGTAATTTCATTTTTGGAGAAAAAAAACATTCCCGTTTTAAACAGGATATTTTGTCAGGAAAAGATGCTTGAATATGGTTTTGAAAGCGCTGCGTTCCAATGACTTCCTATTTGGCTGTGAATGTACCATCAACGAGCTTATGCTTTCTACGTATTCCCCAAGGTGTCTACAGCATTGTGACGTAGTTTTACGCATTTCTGTTGAAGAATAGCCGTAGGTGGGCACATTGCATAAGTGGTCACATGGTGGCTCCGAGAGAGATTCTCGCGTAAAGTACAGAGGTAGCCATTACTCCAATCGGTCCTAGAGAAAAACAAATTATCCTGACGGATATATTATCGAATAGATATTAGAAAAACACCTTGAGGATGGATTCTAAACAACGTTTGCCATGTTTCTGTTGATATTATGGAGCTAATTTGGAATATTTGTCGGTGTTGTGGTGACCGCAATTTCCCTGCGATTTCTCAGCCAAACGTGAAGAAGAAATGGAGCTGTTTCGCCTATAAAAATAATATTTTGGGAAAAAATGAACTTTGGCTATCTACCTGGGAGTCTCGTGAGTGAAAACATCCGAAGTTCATCAAAGGTAAATGATTTAATTTGATTGCTTTTCTGATTTCCGTGACAAGGTTGCCTGCTGCTAGCAAGGCATAATGCTATGCTAGGCTATGATAAACTTACATAAATGCTTGTCTAGCGTTGGTTGTAAAGCATATTTTGAAAATCTGAGATGACAGTGTGATTAACAAAAGGCTAAGCTGTGTCTCAATATATTTCATTTGTGATTTTCATGAATAGGAATATTTTCTAAGGATATTTATGTCTGCTGCGTTATGCTAATTATTTTCAGGCAATGATTACGCTCCCGCATGCGGGTTTGGGAGTCACTAGAGGTTTAAACTCTATACTGAAATGGTACAGTTGTCTTCTTTTTTGCCCATATCCATGTGTGTGAGGTGTAGACTTTTGTTTCAAAGTAGATTTGTTGAAGACTACAAAGAAACACTGTGTGACCCTGATTTGGCCCACTGCAGTAAAAGGTCGTACTGTAGTTTGTTTGTAATGCTTTATAAATTGCGTGATGTATTGTTGTCTCTCTCTCTCTCTCTTGCCCTTTGTGCTGTTGTCTGTGCCCAATGTTGTGCTGCTGCCAGGTTGTGTTGCTACCATGTTGTCATGTGTTGCTACCATGCTGTGTTTTCCTCCAAGAGACTGAAATGGGATGAGTGGAGGCCCCACACACACCTCAGAGAAGTGTCTGATGCCCTCCCAGTCACCCCATCCCAATCCCCCGAATATAGCACCTCTCCATTCTCACCAATAACCGCCACTAAATCTTAGTTGTAATGACAAACAAGGAGTAATACTGATTCGACATCCTTTCCTAATCTGTCCAGAACTCGTCTTAATTTTGCAACTGGTTTACAAGTCATAAAAAAATATATCTGACATTGTAGTATAATTAAGTCCTTCCTTCTCTCTCTCCCAAACCACCAAATCCATCCCGTTTCTCCCCCTCCCTCTTCTCCACCCTTTACCCCACCCAAGCCAAGCTTATCCCCACTCCCCATCTTTACTCGCCCTTTCCCCCCCTCAAGCCAAGCTTGTCCCACCCTCCCATCCTTACCCACACTTGCCCCCCAGGCCAAGTTTACCACCACCTCCCCTCCTTGCCCTCCCTTAACCACCCAGGCCACGTTCATCTCAACCTCTGTCTTCCCCCCCTCTTCTTCTCAAACACATTTACACCCCTCTATTCATCTACTTACTCATCCATTCTCTTTCATTCACACACACACACGCACACGCGCACGCATGCACACACACACACACACACTCTATCTTTCTCCCGCCCTCATATTCATATTCACAGACACATACACGCACACACCCACCCACCCATAGAACAATTGACAATTATTGACTTACATGCCATATTTCCTCTCTTATATCGTATTTTCAGTGTCCGCGTACTGTATCTCATTGGCATCGGTTAATTCTATTGTTACTTCCTAGATAAGAACAATTACTTGGGGACAATAGAGTCTAGATTTGATTGGGGGAGTTAAATTATAATAACAATGCACTGCCATAATGTGAAAAATAGGTCTGGTTGTGTAGACAGCTGCATTTGAGGATCATTTCCTGTCTCTATTGAGAATGGACACCATGGGATTCATACATTACCCTTATCATTACCAACATGCACCTTTCTGTGTCACTGGATGCATGTCTTAATAATAGTGTATTCATATTATTTAGTGTCCGTTCATGTAATGACAATAATAATCTGTCACATTAGGTAGCCTAGTGGTTAGAGCATAGGGCCAGTAACCGAAAGGTTGCTAGATTGAATCCCCAAGCTGACAATGTAAAAATCTGTCGTTCTGTCCCTGAACAAGGCAGTTAACCCACTGTTCCTAGGCTGTCATTGTAAAAAATAAATGTGTTCCTAACTGACTTGCCTAGTTAAATATTAAAATATATTTAAAAAACATTCCCAATCAATGTACCAATAAGAGTCTGATGAATGTGAATGTTTCTCCATAGATGTTTACTTCGTTCTGATAGAGGATAGATCATGTTAGTGGATAAACATTGATGAAGTGTATTCATGGCAGCAATCTGGACATGGTGTTTTGTCATCCTCACCTATTGCGAGTGTCATCATGTTAGCCGTGCTGCCACCGTGGGAAGACGTACAACACTCAATCTCTTCGCTTATCTCATTGACACACGTTCACCGATTGACGTGGTTGTCATTAGTGATGGGCAGCAGCCAGTTTTTCACACCGTGTTGGGCCTTGTACAGAATCCAGACTGAATTTGTCTATTTCATTACTGTTTAACTTCCCTGATTCAGTCTGCTTATGCCTCCATCAACACACACTTGTTCCTATGTTTGTAATGAGTGGGGTTTTGCCAACCACATTTGTCAGCGATTGGATCACCTTCTACCAATCAGAAGACTGCTGATCCTTGACACAGTACAGCAGAGCACAGAAGTCAAGCAACATGGTACGGGAGACAATAGGAGAGGAAATTTAATTGGACTATTAACAAATGTGATATCTTCTTGCATCTTTGTTCATTGTTTCACTGCGCCGTCACTTGTGTGAAAATGATGCGTGTTTATGAATGGTTAAATCGATCATACTTGCTGAGCCAACTTGATGATTTGAGTTCAGAGTTCACAGTGAGCACAAACTGGTTGAAACAACATTTCCACGCCATTTAAAATGTATATGTTTGATGTTGAATCGATGTGAAAAACTGATTGGATTTGCAAAAAAAGCATCAATATGAAGGAATTGTTTTTGAATGATTGTCTTTTTAACCTAAATCCAATGACATCGTTAACATTTTTCTGGATTTTACTTTGAATTCACGTTGGTTGACAACTCAATCACATGTTAATGAAAAGGTTGAACTGACATCTGTGCCCAGTGGGTTATTATTTGTAATTGCCTGAAATCAAATACTTTAATTGCCTACAAAATCTAAATGGATTTGACAGCACTCTTTCAGTAAAGTTTTTGACATTTATAGTACCAATTATTATAATAATATTATTCTCATCATTACTATTAATTATGCAATAAGTTTGTGTTCCCATGGTTTTGGTATGCTTACGCCATCTGTTCATTTATCTGAAGAATTAGATACATTTCTGCTTCAACATGAGATTGTTAACGATCTAAGTACTAATTTCTTATCCCAGCAAATTACCTAGATCTCAGCCACAATGACACTTGTCTGTTCTCACATTTAGTGGCAGCACTGGGATCCATTATCCACCTTGTTCTCACTCTTCTGTTTGTTTCAGTCAGATTACTTGCCCCAGTTAAGTGAGTGAGTGACAATGCTTTGTGAGAGACAACCAACAGTTTAACTTGAAGGTAATTAGCTATGTGAAGAGCTCTTGATGCCACTTTGATGTAACTTTCATTGCAGGCGGTGTAAAGACTTTGTTTACCAAGGCCGCTCTCCTCCACGCATCATCGTGAAATTGAGCATAATTAATGCAGAGGTTTCTGCACCGCACAGGCTTTTCCACTTCAAGTGGGATGAAGTATAAACAGCTGCACGACTAAAGATGCATTTATTTTGCAGCCTTCACCCTCTGATCTCTGGACCCCCCACCTCTGCCCCTTCTCCAAAGCCTCCTCCTCCCTATGAGTTTAGTTTGGAATTCCTCTGCAGTCCCGCTAGAACCTTGACTTGGACCAGAAACACTCAGAAATGCAGAAATCATGAGAATTGAAAAAAGAACTCACAATCTAAAAGACAGCATGTTTGTGTGTATCTGTGATTTTGTGTTTACGTGTGAACTCACGCATGTGTGAGCCTGAGATTCTTTGCAGCATTAACACACAAATTCATGAGAAAGCCTTTAATATTCAGTGGGAAACGATGGAGGCCTGTTTAACGCTCCTTGACCCCAAACCATAACTATGGATGCACCTGAAGCAGACTGCAACTGTAATCACCCAGCTAGCACAAAACGTTCAAAGAACAATTAGAGCATGGTTAGAGAATGGTTGTACTATGGTAATTTGGCATAAGACCTTCCCACAACTTTCTGGAAATGTTGCAGGATCGTTGTTGCCTGGCTACCCAGACTCCTTGCTCCAGCCAAATGCAACACCATGCCCACAGACGTTAGTTTCTCTGCAATGAGTCTCGATCTGAGTACCTCCCCAACCCTTCACCGATTGCGAACAAATTACAGGCCGCCTGATTGGTCCAGAAACCAATGGGTTGGGCCAGAGCCAGAACACAAGTAGGCAAAGCAGCAGTTTAAAATAATTTGTCATTGGCTTTGATACCCTGATTATTTAGAGAAAATCAAATTGCTGATGACTTTGTATTTGGGAAGAAACTCCCCAAATTCAGGTGTGCCAAGCTTGTAGCGTCATACCCAAGAAGACTCAAGGCTGTAATCGCTGCCAAAGGTTATTTAATAAAGTACTGAGTAAAGGGTCGGAAACCTTATGTAAATAAGATACATTTGCAAACATTTCCAAATACATGTTTTTGCTTCATCATTATTGTGTGTAGATTGATGAGGGGGAAAAATGATTTCATCCATTTTAGAATAAGGCTGTAACGTAACAAAACGTGGAAAAAGTCAAGGGGTCTGAATACTTTCCGATTGCACTGTATTCCTAATGTTATTATGTATCGTCTCTCTGCATTGTGGGAAGGGCCCGTAAGCATTTCACTGCCTACACCTGTTTTTTACCAAGCCTGTGACATACAATTTGCTACTAAAAATCTTATTGAAGCGTTCAATGAAAGTTTAAAGAAAGATATTCAAAAACATGGGAATAATCTTTAAATTCCCTTCTCAGTGTTAAGAACACTTTCAATAATAACCATGACAAAACTTTCACCACATTTGGAGAATGTTCTCAGAATCTTCTATGATGAATGACTTACCTTCAAATCATTTATCAGGGTGTTAATGAAACGTTCAAGGAACTCCAATGAAATGTTCACATATCCTTCCTGTAACCTAAAAACAAACGTTCCCAGAACAGTTTGGAATGTTAGCTTTTGTTTTACGAATGTTTAAAGGCCCAGCGTGTCAAAAACGTGATTTCCCTGAGTTGTATGTATGTATGTCCGTCCGTCCGTCCACACTGAGGTTAGAATATTACTGTGAAATTATGATAATTCCCTTTTAGTGTAAGAGCGGTTTGAAAAGACAGCCTGAAAGTTCAGCCTGTTGCGGGGGGTTGAAGTTTTGGACTTCCTGGTGACATCACCAATTAATAGACCAATAAGAAAAAGAGCACCAAACCTCTGGCAATAACAGCTACAGTAGTTTTCAGTTTTCCCTTCCCAATTGAGACATCTTCCAGACAGTTCTAGCTTTTTTTTCCTTGAAAATGTGTTTTTTTGCTAAGAAGCTATTTTCGCTAAGAATCTATACCTCAAAATGGTTTAATGTTGACGTAAAAACGGCTGCATTGGACCTTTAAAAAGATTTGTTTCAACGGTCAGGAAACTCATGTTCCCATGACTTCCAAGCAACAAAATATGTTAGCAGGGAACCCTCTGTCATTATTACTGCTCTCTGAAGAAAAATGATACAGCTTCCATACAAATGCGTTATAATGGATAACTTGATTGGGTCGTGTTTTGTTTGACAATGGCAACGCTTGAATGAATTGAGCGTGTTTTATACCGTCTTCACGTCTCCCTACAAACCTTTTAGGTTTACCAGTATCAAGAGGAATGATAGGGGACAACCATTGTAAAAAAAAAAAAAACTGGAGGTATAGGATAGAAGTATACTTCACTGTAAGACGTGCTGTTACTACATAGACCTTCAAATGGGGAAAGAAAAGTACACATTTATGTTCAGGAACTGGACTTGTAAAGTTTTAGGTTCTCTCCAAATGTCTTTGATTTGACTAAAATCGCAGTCTACATTTCAGTGGACTAAAGGAGAAGAAAGGCCATTCATATTTAATGGTAGACTTTCAAAAAGTGATGAAGGGTCATTTTCTAATTCTCTTTTGTCTATATTTAATGCTGGTTTGGGGTGCTGTGGACAGGGAGGAATCAATAAATCAGGTGTGCAGGGGGAGATAGGGAAATAGGGGTTCTGCCAAAAGGTGCTAATTAATTTGGGCTGAAATTCTTGATTTGGCCTAATTATCAGCATTGTCATTAATTAATGCAGTGGCCATGACTGAAGCCAAACGAGAGTTGTCTTGGGTGGGGGGTTTAATATGGTTGTCTCGTGTGTGTGCTCGCACATGGCAAGAGTTTGCACATTCACTCTGCCAAAACAGTAGACATTTACAGTCATTCACCCTTCTCCTAAATTGAAACAGTATAACCAGGTCTAACCAGGTCTCGTGTCTTGAAGTATTCTAGGCTAGCTAATGCTAGCAAACTTCTTTCACCATTTCACCATTGTGCTGACCAAAGTTGGTTTGACACTGGATAGCCTATTGCTGGGGCTAGTTAGGGACTGTCAATAAATTACACAATGTAAATGCACATATTTTAGTTGTCTCTTTAAATGCTTTCAATATGTGTATATGAATTTCTACCATTTATACTTGGTTTGAGGTTGTCATTGAAATTTGGAGCTATTAAACTGTTTTAATATTGATGGACTCATTTCCCTTTGCTTATTTGAACTGTTCTTGCCTTTAATATGGACTTGGTCTTTTACCAAATAGGGCTATCTCCTGTATACTAATTGACATCATTTAAGCCTATTGGAGGTGTACCTGTGGATGTATTTCAAGGCCTATGTTCAAACTCAGTGCCTCTTTGCTTGACATCATGGGAAAATCAAAAGAAATCAAACATTTTAGACCTCCACAAGTCTGGTTCATCCTTGGGAGCAATTTCCAAATGCATGAAGGTACCACGTTCATCTGTACAGACAATAGTACGCAAGTATAAACACCATGGGACCACGCAGCTGTCATACCGCTCAGGAAGGAGACGCGTTCTGTCTCCTGGGGATGAACGTACTTTGGTGCGAAAAGTGCAAATCAATCCCAGAACAACAGCAAAGGACCTTGTGAAGATGCTGGAGGAAACGGATACAAAAGTATCTATATCCACAGTAAAACGAGTCTTGTATCGACAGAACCTGAAAGGCCGCTCAGCAAGGAAGAAACCACTGCTTCAAAACCGCCATAAAAAGCCACACTGCGGTTTGCAACTGCACATGGGGACTAAGATCATATTTTTTGGATAAATGTCCTCTGGTCTGATGAATCAAAAATAGAACTGTTTGGCCATAATGACCATTGTTATGTTTGGAGGAAAACGAGGGAGGCTTGCAAGCCGAAGAACACCATCCCAACCGCGAAGCATGGGGGTGGCAGCATCGTGTTGTGGGGGTACTTCGCTGCAGGAGGGACTGGTGCACTTCACAAAATAGATGGCATCATGAGAAGGAAATTATGTGGATGTACTGAAGCAACATCTCAAGACATCAGTCAGGAAGTTAAAGCTTGGTTGCAAATGGGTTTTCCAAATGGACAATGACCCCAAGCATACTGCCAAAGTTGTGGAAAAATGGCTTAGGGAAAACAAAGTCAAGGTATTGGAGTGGCCATCACAAAGCCCTGACCTCAATCCTGTAGAACATTTGTAGGAAGAACTGAAAAAGTGTGCGTGAGCAAGGAGGCCTACAAACCTGACTCAGTTACACCAGCTCTGTCAGGAGGAATGGGCCAAAATTAACCCAACTTATTGTGGGAAGCTTGTGGAAGTCTACCCGAAACATTTTACCCAAGTTAAACAATTTGAAGGCAATGCTACCAAATACTAATTGAGTGTATGTGAACTTCTGACCCACTGGGAATGTCATGAATGAAATAAAAGCTGAAATAAATCATTCTCTACTATTATTCTAACATTTCACATTCTTAAAATGAAGTGATGATCCTAACTGACCTAAGACAGGGTCTTTTTAAAATGATTAAATGTCAGGAATTGTGAAAAACTGAGTTTAAATGTATTTGGCTAAGGTGTATGTAAACTTCCGACTTCAACTGTAGATGTAAAATTATACTTTACGGGGTGGTTGTGTAGGCTTCTTCTAATCCATTGCTTTCTGCTGTGACACCCTAGTCTGGTTCACCTGTCCTTGTGATTGTCTCCACCCCCTCCAGGTGTCGCTTATTATCCGGGTGTATTTATATATATATCCCTGTGTTTCCTGTCTCTCTGTGCCAGTTTGTTTTCCTTGCTCCTATTTTCCCAGTCTCTGTTTGTTTCTAGTCCTCCTGGTTTCATCCCTTGCCTGTCCTAACTCTGAACCCGCCTGCCTGACCACCAGCCTGCCTATCCCCTTGTACTGTTTCGGACTTGGATCTGGTTTCTGACCCGCCTGGCCTGACCTCGAGTCTGCCTATCGTCTGGTACTGTTTGGACTCTGACCTGGTTTATGAACTCTCGGCTGTCCCCGACCTGGCTCTGACTACTCCCTTTGTTATAATAAATATCGGAGCTCTAACATCTGCCTCCTGTGTCTGCATTTGGGTCTCGCCTTGTGCCCTTATATTCTATTACTTATATTAATACAATTAAATCTTTACATGTATACATTTACAAGTCCAAAAATGGATGTAGCAACTACAGATTGCCCCTTTAAGTCTATCAAAAAAGTGTGTGAGCTTGAGCATATGTCCATTAGGCCTGTGGATGTGTTTTTGTTTTTCATCAGCATGATTTAGATTGCGTAATAAAGGCTCTACTTTTAATTCATAGGCTGGGATCCGCACCATGCAGCTGTTGCCAGAGAGCATTTTTCACTGGTTTCAAAAACAATGATTGATAGGCAGCTTATATTCAATCATTATTGGGTTCAAATATAGATTTAGATTTGTGAACAGCCATCCACAACAACCACACTCCGTAAGGCACAAATAGCTAAATGAGAGAGCTAAATTATATTTTTGCTTGGTTATTCATACATGCAAACAAAAATGCTGAACAGCAGTTTGGCATAGAAATGCGAACGAATGAATGTGAACAGAACAAAACAGCGGTAATGCGTACTATAGGTCTATAATCAAAATATCAGATCGATAAAGCCTTGACACAATCTTTATTTAGGCTCGTGTCGCGTATACTCATTCTCCGGTCCTCAAGCTCATCCCGGCTGCTGATTACCCCGCACACCTGTCACCAAGTCACACGCACCAGCGCCTCATGACACTCACCTGGACTCCCGTCACCTCCTTGATTATCTCCCCTATATCTGTCACTCCCCTTGGTTCTTTCCTCAGGTGTTATTGACTCTGTTTTCATGGCGGTGCGTTTGTGTTTCTTGTTTCATTTATTTATTAAATCACTCACTCCCTGAACTTGCTACCCGACTCTCCGCGCACTTGTTACAGCTCGTTAAATTAACAGTAAACAACATGCAGTATACAAAAGGTGAATAACAGTGAGATACAGCAACGCACTGCTGACTTGCCAAGTAAATAGGCATATAGGCCTGTTTAAACATGGAAAATAATGCCGCCCATGAGTTCAGCGAAACCTTCTGAAAGGACAAAGTGCACTTCTGTGTATAAAATTCGACCCACGCCACCAATTCAGCAATGCCAGCCTACCATAAACACGATTCCAATACACACAGTTCCATTTACAACCACGAAAACCAACAGGCTACCAAGAAAACCATAATAGAATATCTATTTCTATGATGAATCATACCAACATGTAGCTATATCCAGGGGCATCATTTGTGTAACGCATTGGAATTATATTGAATTCTGTATATATCACACTACCACAATAAACATAAAAGTTTCAATGCTGAGACCATTGAGTGCTTTTGACCATACAGGTTGGCGCAAAATCTCTGCTGTGGCCTATCAGCGCCATGGACAGCGCCATGGACAGCGCCCTACACACTAAGCAGGGCCGTTGAAAGCTTCAGCTGGGTAAGGAAGTCATATTGCCATTACATAACCTAGATTTGCCATTCCATACCATGAAATGACACCACTGGATATACCACCAAGATTTTGATAAACCAGCTAGATTGTTTCTTACCTTTTCAGAAGTTGTATCGATGTGGTATTGTGGGTTATGGCGCTAAACACCTTGAAAAGTTCATTTTCTTTTCTGAAAGTATATCCGATCATAGACATTCAATTTCCACTGCCCCCCCCCTTCTGGTATCTCTTGCGTCCAATGTCCCCCTCAGTGGTTGCTGGATTGAAACAAGGAACTCAGTAATGTCCATAATCTGCCCATCATTAACTGTGTTGTGTTGATAGCTGTAACGTAGACGCTGGGAGTCAAGAAGCAGGTGGTAAGTTTAATATAACAAAGAACCTGGAACGATACAACATAGGAGTAGCATCTAGACATGAAACAGTACTGCCTGGGGAAAGAACCTAAACGGTGTGCCACATTAAGGGAAGGTAATGACTGAGGTAAGTCCAGGTGAGTCCAGGTGTACCTCATGATGAAGCGCATGTACACGTACTGATTGATGCCTGGACCAGTGGTTAGTGAACCGGCGACGTCAAACTCTAGAGGTGAGAAGCGGGAGTAGACATAACAGTACTCCCCTCGAAGATGGAAATCATGGATGATGTTGGGATCCAGAATGTCCTCCACCGGAATCCAACACCGCTCCTCTGGACCGTCCCCCTCCCAGTCCATCAGGTACTGCAGCTGATTTACACCCCCCCAGCATCAACCAAGGGACCAGGAACCACCGGCCTGAGAGACATGAAAAGGTGAGATACGGTAGTCACTGGGAAGCTGTAACCTATACGTCACCTCCTTGACCCTCTGGAGAACCTTGAATGGCCCCACAAACCAGGGGCTCAGCTTCTTGCAGGGCAGGCTGAGTGAAAGGTTCCTAGTAGAGAGCCAGATACGATCCCCAGGATGGAACACGGGAGTCTCACTGCGGTGGCACTCTGCCTGCTCCTTCTGGCGGTGGATGGTGTGCCGGAGTCTCATGTGAGCCTCGCTCTACACTTCTTCTGCCTGCCTGAACCACTCGTCCAAGGCAGGAGCTTTGGTCTGACCCGGGGTCCACGGAGCCAGGTGGAGGAGTGACAAAACTAATTCTGGCCTTACCCCCCACCCATGGAAGGAATCGGGCCCACTCTCCCTGCCCGTCCTGGCAGTAACTCGTCAGGAACGTCGCCAGCGCCTGGTTCATCCTCCCCACCTGCCTGTTAGACCGAATCCTATATCCAGAAGTGAGATTGACCGTGACCTCAAGCTTCTCCATGAAGGCTCTCCATACCCATGTTGAGAGTTGGGGGTCACGGTCAGAGACGATGTCCTCTAGTAGGCCAAAATGTCAGAGACCTGCTGGAACTTGAAGAGCAGTAAGAGATTTGGTTTGAGCACATACAGAACAGGAGTTGATGTAGCGAATAACATCCTGTGCCAAGGTAGGCCATCAATACTTTGCGAAGATAGATTGAGTAGTAAAGGAAATACCTGGATGTCCAACGACGACAGCTGTGCACCCCAGGTTAGCAGACAATCCCAGTGGGAAGGTGGATGCGCTCAGGAGGGCAGGTAGAGTGTGCGGGCTTTCTCTCTAGAGCCTGGCGAATGTCCTCATCTACGTCCCAGACCACAGGGGCTACGACTCGAGAATAAGGGATTATGGGTGCATTCTGGACAGGACCCTCTCCCGAATCATAGAGACGGGACAGGGCATTGGCTTTGGTGTTCTTTAAACCAGGGCAATAGGTCAGCGTGAAGTCAAAACTCATAAAGAAAGGGCCTCCCGGGTGGCGCAGTGGTTAAGGGCGCTGTACTACCAGAGACCCTGGGTTCCGTGGGGCGACGCACAATTGGCCTAGCGATGTCAGGTGCACGTAATGATGGGGACTGGTGGCTAGTAAACCAGCGAAGTCAAATGCAGGAGAGGAGGAGCGGGAGGAAACATGATAACAGTGATATTCCCATAGCATGTCAAACTAGTTTTTCTTTCCATAGCGAGGTGCATTTCAAATGCTCTTCACTTGATGCGTGCCTAGGAAATCATTTGGTACTATCAATACCATTCTTCAAGTTAGAAAACCTAGCTTGAGTTAAGGCCTTGTCTGCGTTAGCATTGGAAACAACACAGAACTTTTATTATGGGAATCAAAATGCTACATCTGGAGTGACTGAGTATTCCAGCCACTCTCTTCCTACAAACCAATTGCTATTAAATTAATGTTTTTGTACAAAAAAAAACATTGGACAGAAATGTTTTTGGACAGAAAAGCGTTTTCGGACAGAAAACCGGTTAAGATATGATTCTACACTGTCTATTTGGTCACTAGATGCCCCCATTGTGCTTTTTGACCCTTTTGTTTTCCCTTGTTCCCAGTTATTATTTGCACCTGTGCCTCGTTTCCCTTGATTGTATTTAAACCCTTAGTTTTCCCTCAGTTCTTTGCTCTGTGTTTGTATGTTAGCACCCAGCCATGCTGTGAACTTTTCTTTCACTAGTTGGATGTTCTTGAGGTACTCTGGTTTTGTTCTTGTTTATTTTTTATTATTCTTTTGAGGTTTGTTTTTTTCCCCTGCTGTTCTTACCATTTTGTGGATTTCCTTGTCTTGGAGGATATACATTTTTTCTCTTGGAATTACTTTTGACGTTGTGGTTTTATATTTTTGCCTGAAAATCTTTTTCTTTATTAAATCACCGTCTCTAGTACTGCTGTGTCTGCCTCATCTTCTGGGTTCTGCCAACTATTAGTGGCTCAGTGTACTAAGTGACTGTTTCTCACACCAGAGACCCGAGTTCATAACCGGGTCCTGACACTATACTTCTTTGTTCCAATATCATCAGGAGCAGTCAGAGGTGGAGGTGACTGTGAAGCCAGAATTATCCTGGTGGCTCTTGTGGAAGAATGTGTAGGATATGCACACAGAGCTAGCTGGAGCTCGGCAACATATTTGTTTGTGGTTTGATGCTGCTCATCGCTCTCCTTCTCCTTAGTTTGGGTACTTTGGCAAAGCCAATTTCTGATCTCCATTGTGGCCGATTAGCTGGTTCGAGCTAGTTAAATAGGCTAAGGCTAGTAACATTAATGCTTTTTACAGCTAGTTAGCTAAGAGTAAAACGGCTTCAACAGTAAACCTGACGAAGTCAAATATGACAGGTGGAGGCATATCACGTTATTCAGCCTACCACAAAAATGAAAGATGAGAAGCATTTTTTTAACCTTTTTAGGGAAACCCAAAGGAGTCATCCGTAGCTGTCCATAGCACCCCTTGCCTCCTTACACACACCGCGGTGTGCCCTGTCCATCATGCTGACACAGCGGAGATAGAGTGCCAACCTGTCACTCAATCATCTTAACTGTTTAGCTATTTTTATATAGGGACAAAACAAAGACTTAGGGGGCTAAGCCCCCTTTAGCCCCTTTGTGGAACTGGGCCCGACTTGGGTGCTACCAAGGAAAACTGTTACTGTACCCCTCATTCCTTTACATATTTTTTCCTATCATTTTTTACCAAAATTATCATATTTACACTTTGTATTGAAGCTTGTTTCTGACATATTGCCTTTTTCAAAATGAGAAGTTGTTTTTTAGGGGCAGTCGTTCTTAAATAAATTATATATATCTCTCTCTCTGGACTGAGTTAGGATATTTTTTTAATGGAGCTTGATTGAATGAATCTCCAATTAACACCAGCTGTTATGAAGTAAGACATCGTAAGTCATCATTGCATGGGTGTATTGCTGCTTTCTTCATGTGAAAACCAGACTCAACATTCTCCCCAACCCCCCCCCAGCTTTGCCAGCATTCCTGACAATCAAGTGAGGTCTTTTGTCCTATTTTCTTGTCAGGAAAAGTTGTATTAGTCGTCCGTACGGGATACACATGGTATACTGTACATCATCCAACAAAATGCCTACTTGCAGGTTCCTTCTCGACATTGAAACAACAATAAGAAATAAAAGATATGAACATAAAGTAAATGGCAGAAGAATAGAATAACACATTTTAGCATAAGTTTAAGACAGGAAGGCACAATTCGTAGCCCAAAATGTACACATGTATTGGGGAAGGGGGGAAGTGTACAAATTGAGCAGAATAATAAGAATCTGTTAGCAGTAGTTGTGATGAGTGTGTGGCAGGAATGTATACAATGCATTCGGAAATTATTCAGACCCCTTGACTTTTTCCACATTGTGTTACATTACAGTCTTATTCTAAAATGCAGAAAAAAATGTTCCCTCATCAATCTACACAAAAATACCCCACAATGACAAAGCAAAAAGAGTTAACATGTTTTTTTCCCAAATATTTAAAAAAGCTACAAGCTTGGTATTTGGGGAGTTTCACCCATTCTTCTCTCCTCTCAAGCACTGTCAGGTTGGATGGGGAGCGTCGCTGCACAGCTATTTTCAGGTCTCTCCCTCCAGAGATTTTCAGTATGGTTCAAGTCCGGGCTCTGGCTGTGCCACTCAAGGATATTCAAAGACTTGTCCCAAAGCCACTTCTGTGTTGTCTTGCCTGTGTGCTTAGGGTCATTGTCCTGTTGGAAGGTGAACCTTCGCCCCAGTCTGAGGTCCTGAGCGCTGTGGAACAGATTTTCATCAAGGAACTCTCTAATTTGCTCCGTTCATCTTTCCCTCGATCCTGACTAGTCTCCCAGTCCCTGTCACTGAAAAACATCCCCACAACATGATGCTGCCACCACGCTTCACCGTAGGGATGGTGCCAGGTTTCCTCCAGATGTGACAATTGGATTTCAGGCCAAAGAGTTCAATCTTGGTTTCATCAGACCAGGGAATCTTTTTTCTCATGGTCTGCGTCCTTTTGGCAACCTCCAAGCAGGCTGTCATGTGCCTTTTACTGAGGAGTGGCTTCCGTCTGGCCACTCTACCATAAAGCTCTGATTGGTGAGGTGCTGCAGAGATGGTTTTCCTTCTGGAAGGTTCTACCATCTCCACAGAAAAACTCTGGAGCTCTGTCAGAGTCACCACCAGGTTCTTGGTCACCTCCCTGCCCAAGGCCCTTCTTCCCCGATTGCTCAGTTTAGCCAGGCAGCCAGCTCTAGGAAGAGTCTTGGTGGTTCCAAACTTCTTCCATATAAGAATGATGGAAACCACTGTATTCCTGCGGACCTTGAATGCTACAGAAATGTTTTAGTACCCTTCCTCAGATCTGTGACTCAACACAATCCTGTCTCAGAGCTCTACGGACAATTCCTTCAATCTCATGGCTTGGTTTTTGCTCTGACATGCTCTGTCAACTGTGGGACCTTATATAGACAGGTGTGTGCCTTTCCAAATCATGTCCAATCAATTGAATTTACCACAGGTGGACTCCAATCAAGTTGTAGAAACATGATGATCAATGGAAACAGGATATACCTGAGCTCAATTTTGAGTCTCATAGCAAAGGGTCTGAATACTTATGTAAATAAGGTATTTTTGTTTTTTGGTACATTTGCAAACACTTCTAAAAACCTGTTTTTGCTTTGTCATTTTGGGTTATTGTGTGTTGATATTTTTTTTAATACATTTTAGAATAAGGCTGTAACGTAACAAAATGTGGAAAAGGGGAAGGGGTCTGAATACTTTCCAAATGCACTGTATGTGTGTGTGTACGTTTGTATGGGTCTCTGCATTTGTGCTAAAGTTCAGAGAATCAGAGCAGGTGGTCAGTCCAGTTCAAGTGTTCAGCAGTCTGATGGCTTATAGATAGAAACTGTCTCTGAGCCTGTTGGTATTAGAGTAGATGTCCTTGATGGGTGGGAGCACGGTCTTCACCATCCAATGGAGGGCCTTGCGGTAATGGACGGAGCCATTCCCGTACCACCTCTCAATGGATCAGCGGTAGTATTTGGAGAGGTGTTGTTGCCAATCCTCACAGCCTGTGGTGAGCCCTTCAGGAATTCCAGGATCCAGTTGCAGACCCAGGCTCTGAGCTTGTTGTCAAGCTTGGAGGGAACAGTAGTGTCGAATGCTGAACTATAGTCAATGAGCAGCATTCTCAGATAGGTGTTCCTTTTGTCCAGATGTGCTGCAGCCGTGTGAGTAGCAATGGAAATGGCATCATCCGTGGATCTGTTAGTGATAGGTAAATTGGAGTGTGTCCAGTGTGCCTGGCACGCTGACCTTTATTTTGGCCATGACCAGCCTCTCAAAGCACTTCATGATGACCGAGGTGAGCATGACAGGGCGATGGTGGTCTCCTTAAAGCAGGTGGGGACTACAGCCTGAGACAGGGACAGGTTGAAGATGTCAGAGAAGACTCACGCCCGCTGGTCAGTACACACTCTGAGGACACGGCAGGGATGCCATCTGGGCCGGCGGCTTTGTGAATATTCGCTCTTTGGAGAGTTTTCCTCATGTCACCTGGTCGTCCGGTGCAGCGAGAGTCTTCCTGAATGGCTTGGTATTGTCTGCCTCGAAGCTAGGGAGGCTTCGGTGGGCACTGCACAGCTGGATTTGCCTTTGTAGTCTGGGATAGTCTGTAGTCCTTGCCACATGCGACACGAGTCTGAGTTGTCAAACATCATATAAAGTTTGAGTCTGCATTGTCTTTTTGCGTCCCTAATGGGTCTGCTTGCCTTGTACGCGTTGCGCGCGAACGAGTCATCGGGGTTCATTCTGCTGACATTGAATGCTGCTGTAAGGGCTCTCAGAATTATATGGATATCTTCATTCATCCAGGGTTTTTGGTTGGGGTATGTCCGGATTGTTATTGTGGGTACAACATCATCAGCACATTTCCTAATGAAGCCTGTGACTGTCCATGTATATTCCCCAATGTTGATGGATGAGTCCTGGGTGGATGAATCTTTGAACATATTCCAATCAGTATTCTTAAAACAATCCTGCAGTACTGAGTATGCCTCCTCTGTCCAGTGCCTCACTATTCTCTGTGTTGGTGACTCCCTCTACAGTTGCTGCTTGTAGGTGGGGAGTAGGAACAGAGAGACGTGATCTGATTGGCTGAAGTAGGGGCAGGGGGTGGCTTTATACGTATGCACAGGTACTAGCATTGGTTGGTCTAGGCGGAACTGAACGTGCTGGAAATCTATCTAGAGCCTTATCAGTTTGTGTCCTGGCATTAACATCCTCACTGGACACAAAATTGGTAGCTAGCTTACATAGGGCTCGTGGAGGATATTTTCAATTAATGTATTTCGAAAGTCAGTAGTTTGCATGCTCCACAACAGCTAACGTTAGCGTAGTGAGTTTACATGCACTGACTGGCTTTGGCTATAATTAGCCTAGCTATCTTCATCAGCATTTCGTCCACCTCTGTCATGTTTCCGAGGGGATTATTTCTCAAGAGCACAATTCCCGCTCACATTTAAAACTCACCTACCCAAACTCGTCATTTGTTGGGAGAATTATCTGTCTGAAGAACAGCCTCCCCTGATTTTTATTCTCCCCTTTCGAATTTGCAGAGAAAATCCCTTCCCAAACCTAGTGCTGTTGCCCTAGATCTGGGATTTCCAAGACTAGGTCAACACTGATCGCTTGCGTAAGGTAATTCTCCCAATATTTTGATGTATTTTTCCACTAAATGTGGGGTAAATGCTTAGGCAAGATAAAAAAAAGGCCCATAAATGTAATTTCCCAGTACTTTGCAGAGAGAAAGTCAAGACAGTACTAAGGGCAGTGATTAACCTCCTAAAGTCAATGTAAGCGCCTCTCAGAAATTGAATTAGCATAATAAAAAAATCCCCATAAAAATCTGCCAGTTTAAGATAGAGATATTTCTCTATGTTTCACTTCTGCATCTGCGGTGAAAGGTGACAGAGCTAGAGCTGTGTTTATCAGACCATGAGACAACCCGAAAAATCGGTCTTCTCACAAAAACGTCTGTCTGAATGGTTTGGCCTAGAAACTATTATGCACCGGCCTCAACATACAGGCCTCAACACACAGGCCTCAACACACAAGCCTCATAAGACTTTTCTGAAGGTCCCCCTGTACCCGTTGAAAAAATGTATATATGGAGAATGTTTAGTGCCAAAAATAAGAAGATAAATACATGTAAAAAATGTATATATATATATATATATATATATATATGTATGTATATTTCCTGATCTTTCTTATATTTCTCAGATATAGGACAGCCACTTCTTGAAGATTTTTTTGTTTTGATACTTCAAGGGGCCTTAAAATTCTAAAACAAATAGCTAAATGATCCTTTGTATGACCTTCTTAAAACAATTCCATATAGCTTAGTGGAACCCCCCTGGCTTAGACAGGGCTTAGACTCTTATGGGTTCAAATTTTACACGAACATCTCCACCATGTTTCACCCCCATTGTTCCACCAATGATTGGCAGCCAAATGTAGCAATCACAATGTTTTTAGAGCAAAAATGTACAGACCAGCCGAGAAAATGTGTTTCTAAAAATGAGAACACTAGGCAATTATGAAGAAAGAGAATAATCCCCTGAATAAAAGCACTTACAGGAAAGGAAAGTGGGAGGATGCAGAGAGTTGTAGAACCACAGCATGGAGCTTCCTGGCTGGCAATGTGAGTTAATTCCAATGATTTATGTTTGCATTGGGATAAATGGGGTGTGAAGCCAGTCTTTCCTCTTTTCGATTTGGATCATTTGAAGATCTCTCGTTGGGATGGAGGTGGCAGAGCAGCACTCTACTGTTAACCCGCCCATGTGTTGGAGTGTATGGAGAGTTTGGAGTATAGAGGGAGACAGGTGGGCGAGTCCTTCTGCTCTAATTGATATCCCCATTGTTCCTACTCTGTCATCCATGGCCCATCGCTTACCGCAATAGGAACTCCCACAGATGAATGAGTTACAACTCACAAAGCATATCAGCAGAGAGCTTTACATCTTAGTGATATATTGTGGGGAGAGATAAGAGTCTGTGATTATAGTCTGGTGCGTACAGAGCGGGAAAATTATACCTCATCATGAGACAGCCAACGCCACCATAATAATGTTACAGGGAAAATGAAGATTTTTCATTTGAATGAATGGAATTCAACAGTATTTCAGTTAAATGTTTCCAGGACAAAATTACATGTATTTAAGTATTTATTTGTTGTAGTGGGGACAGTAACATGGGGTACTATCAACAAATTTGACTTTAAGAATTGTTCTGTTTGCATTCAGTTCGGTTTAAAGTATACATTAAAACCTCACCTTTGGAATTGTTTTATGATGGTCATACCAAGGATCATTTAGCTATTTTATTTCAAATTTTACGAACACTGTATATACAGTACCAGTCAAAAGTTTGGACACAGCTCCTCATTCAAGGTTTAAAAAAAATATATATATGATTTTCTACATTGTATGTCAAATCAAATCAAATCAAATCAAATTTTTTATTTGTCACATACACATGGTTAGCAGATGTTAATGCGAGTGTAGCGAAATGCTTGTGCTTCTAGTTCCGACAATGCAGTAATAACCAACAAGTAATCTAACTAACAATTCCAAAACTACTGTCTTATACACAGTGTAAGGGGATAAAGAATATGTACATAAGGATATATGAATGAGTGATGGTACAGAGCAGCATAGGCAAGATACAGTAGATGGTATCGAGTACAGTATATACATATGAGATGAGTATGTAAACAAAGTGGCATAGTTAAAGTGGCTAGTGATACATGTATTACATAAGGATGCAGTCGATGATATAGAGTACAGTATATACGAATGCATATGAGATGAATAATGTAGGGTAAGTAACATTATATAAGGTAGCATTGTTTAAAGTGGCTAGTGATATATTTACATCATTTCCCATCAATTCCCATTATTAAAGTGGCTGGAGTTGAGCCAGTGTCAGTGTCATTGTGTTGGCAGCAACCACTCAATGTTAGTGGTGGCTGTTTAACAGTCTGATGGCCTTGAGATAGAAGCTGTTTTTCAGTCTCTCGGTCCCAGCTTTGATGCACCTGTACTGACCTCGCCTTCTGGATGATAGCGGGGTGAACAGGCAGTGGCTCGGGTGGTTGATGTCCTTGATGATCTTTATGGCCTTCCTGTAACATCGGGTGGTGTAGGTGTCCTGGAGGGCAGGTAGTTTCCCCCCGGTGATGCGTTGTGCAGACCTCACTACCCTCTGGAGAGCCTTACGGTTGAGGGCGGAGCAGTTGCCGTACCAGGCGGTGATATAGCCCGCCAGGATGCTCTCGATTGTGCATCTGTAGAAGTTTGTGAGTGCTTTTGGTGACAAGCCGAATTTCTTCAGCCTCCTGAGGTTGAAGAGGCGCTGCTGCGTCTTCTTCACGATGCTGTCTGTGTGAGTGGACCAATTCAGTTTGTCTGTGATGTGTATGCCGAGGAACTTAAAACTTGCTACCCTCTCCACTACTGTTCCATCGATGTGGATAGGGGGTGTTCCCTCTGCTGTTTCCTGAAGTCCACAATCATCTCCTTAGTTTTGTTGACGTTGAGTGTGAGGTTATTTTCCTGACACCACACTCCGAGGGCCCTCACCTCCTCCCTGTAGGCCGTCTCGTCGTTATTGGTAATCAAGCCTCCCACTGTTGTGTCGTCCGCAAACTTGATGATTGAGTTGGAGGCGTGCGTGGCCATGCAGTCGTGGGTGAACAGGGAGTACAGGAGAGGGCTCAGAACGCACCCTTGTGGGGCCCCAGTGTTGAGGATCAGCGGGGAGGAGATGTTGTTGCCTACCCTCACCACCTGGGGGCGGCCCGTCAGGAAGTCCAGTACCCAGTTGCACAGGGCAGGGTCGAGACCCAGGGTCTCGAGCTTGATGACGAGCTTGGAGGGTACTATGGTGTTGAATGCCGAGCTGTAGTCGATGAACAGCATTCTCACATAGGTATTCCTCTTGTCCAGATGGGTTAGGGCAGTGTGCAGTGTGGTTGAGATTGCATCGTCTGTGGACCTATTTGGGCAGTAAGCAAATTGGAGTGGGTCTAGGGTGTGTCAGGTAGGGTGGAGGTGATATGGTCCTTGACTAGTCTCTCAAAGCACTTCATGATGACGGAAGTGAGTGCTACGGGGCGGTAGTCGTTTAGCTCAGTTACCTTAGCTTTCTTGGGAACAGGAACAATGGTGGCCCTCTTGAAGCATGTGGGAACAGCAGACTGGTATAGGGATTGATTGAATATGTCCGTAAACACACCGGCCAGCTGGTCTGCGCATGCTCTGAGGGCGCGGCTGGGGATGCCGTCTGGGCCTGCAGCCTTGCGAGGGTTAACACGTTTAAATGTCTTAGTGAAGACATCAAAACTATTAAATTACACATACGGAATCATGAAGTAACCAAAAAAAGTGTTAAACAAATCAAAATATATTTTAGATTTTTGATTCTTCAATGTAGCCACTCTTTGCCTTGATGACAGCTTTGCACACTCTTGGCATTCTCTCAACCAGCCTAATGAGGTAGTCACCTGGAGTGCATTTCAATTAACAGGTGTGCCTTGTTAAAAGTTCATTTGTGGAATTTCTTTTCTTCTTAATGCGTTTGAGCCAATCAGTTGTGTTGTGACAAGGTAGCGGTGGTATACAGAATATAGCCCTATTTGGGAAGAATAGCTAAAATAAGCAAAGAGAAACGACAATCCATCATTACTTTAAGACATGATAGGAAAAAAATCTGAATTGGGCTCTTATAAAACTTTTAAACACATGTACATGTATAACTGCCACTTTGTGACCCTGTTTCGGTTTAATCATGAAGCTCAGATGTGGTGCAAAATTCAGAATATTTCCTCTGAGCTTATCAGGATGCAGCTTTGAAAGCTACTTTTCACCTTAGGGCCGATACGAACTTAACATTCATAGTTGTACACACGCACGTGCGTCCATTTTGTGACAAAACGTTTTGCGTTGTGTTGTGGAGCTTTTATCTGTCCTCAGGGCCACCCTACTGAAGGGCTATAAGAGCATTTACCCTAAATCAGCTGCAGGCCACAAATTATTGAGGCTGTATGCTGCCGAGCACATTCACACATTGGAGTCAAAGAGAGTTCATAAAACAAGCGTTCTGCGCAGGTGGACTCGGTAATCCCATGGCTAGCTAGAGAAGCAATTGGCACCTGTTCATTTGAATACCGGTGTGTGGGTGTTGCTTGTGGAAAAACTCAGTGTGCACACTCTTCTGTGAGCCTCTGACGTGTTTGTGTAAGTGATGATTTGCATTGTGTTTTGTGTGTGGGGGCAACTGGAAACATTTGCATGTGTGTGGTTTGCTATTGTACTTTTCCACTGAGCACAGACGTCAATTCAACATTCCACGTTGGTTCAATGTAATTTCATTGAAAGGATTTGGAAACAATATTGATTCAACCAGTGTGTGCCCAGTGGGTTATTACATTTCTATGAACCATGTGGGGGATGGAGAGAATTGCAGAGATTGTTGCTTACCATGGTTGATCAAGTGAAATTACCTTCTAAAACAGCAGAAGGAACCCTTGTATCATCACACTAGCTCCCTCTTTGTCTTGTTGCATATTGTGCACTGGGTATTAACCCAGTTCCTGTCAATATTCTATCTGGTTCAGCTCATTTCTTGGAATTGCGTTGGAACACTAACAAAGATGTGGCCTTGGTGAACCCATTACAGTTTAGATGCCGATAGTACAGAGCTATATAACAGCAGAGTTCCCATAGTACCGTTCAACAACAGACAGCCATTTTTGATGACAGAGGTCAAATTGATTTGTTGACGCAGGCTTACTGCCATACATCGGGGTCCTTACAGACATGGCTCACTCAAAACATGGCTCACTCAAAACATGGCTCACTCAAAGCAGAGCAGAGATAGTTTTCGAGAAAGTACAAGTGACTCATCCTTTTGGTTGAAATGCAATGTTGAAGCAAAAACAATATTTTTTGGCAACGGCCTTATTCCATTTCAACAACTTTTGAGGAGATGACATTTGATCCACACCACTAAAACCTGAGCCTTTCAAGTGGTTTGCACAGAGAGACACTTCTATAGCAATACCTCCCTGAGGCTCTGCCTCAATCCCCTCAGCCATAAATGTGCTATGTTGGTGAAAAACTTGGAGGAGAAACGAGACAAAACAAAATCTAACAGTGAATAAAAAGCCATCTTGCTCTGTACTTTTGGATCGCCTCAGGACACAAATAACATCAAAGGTCTCAAAAAAGAGGTGGGAAATGGTTTGAGGGCAGAACCGAAAATGGGAGGTTGGGGCCATCTTTGGGAGGATATCTGGTGGTGTTGCCTCAGTGATTATGACTGCAGAGGTGATTAAAGCTATAGTCTGGACAGCCCCCAGCACTGACAAGATAACAAATTGTCAGCAAGAATCATTTTGCATACCAGCAGCAATATGCAATGCATTATCAATATGGTGCTATGGCTTTGTGTGTTAGGGAGACATTGCTGTACAACAGGGCCTGTAACAAATCTATATCAAGAAAATAGTCTCCCAAAATATGTGTAATTTGCCCAGAGCATTGGTGATATGTAAATTCTGACTCATGGACCAACTACAATGAGCAATAAGGGTATGAGACCATTTCCATTCTTTGTACCATTGCATAATGACATTTTATATATCTACAGTGACCCATCAATGTTGTGTTTTGTTTCGCCAACTAAAAGCAACAAAAAGCTGAAAATATGCATACGTAGCATATCAAAAACCCTTACATCTCATTAAATATTGAAACGTGCTTTGCATAAAAATGTTATGATGGTGACGACAGTATACCGATGTAAACACACATTTGCATACACATGCACATGTACAGTCGACGTCGGAAGTTTACAAACACCTTAGCCAAACACATTTCAAATCAGTTTTTCACAATTCCTGACATTTAATCCTAGTAGAAATTCCCAGTCTTAGGTCAGTTAGGATCACTACTTTATTTTAAGAATGTGAAATGTCAGAATAGTAGTAGAGAGAATAATTTATTTCAGCTTTTATTTCGCTCATCACATTCCCAGTGGGTCAGAAGTTTACATACACTCAATTAGTATTTGGTAGCATTTCATTTAAATTGTTTAACTTGAGTCAAACGTTCCGGGTAGCCTTCCACAAGCTTCCCACAATAAGTTGGGTGAATTTTGGCCCATTCCTCCTGACAGAGCTGGTGTAACTGAGTCAGGTTTGTAGGCCTCCTTGCACGAACACGCTTTTTCAGTTCTTCCCACAAATTTTATATAGGATTGAGGTCAGGGCTTTGTGATGGCCTCTCCAATACCTTGACTTTGTTGTCCTTACGCCATTTTTCCACAACTCTGGAAGTGTGGTTGGGGTCATTGTCCATTTGGAAGACCCATTTGTGACCAAGCTTTAATATCCTGACTGATATCTTGAGATGTTGCTTCAATATATACACATAATTGTACATCCTCATGATCTCCTTCCTGAGCGGTATGACAGCTGCATGGTCCCATGGTGTTTATACTTGCATACCATTGTTTGTACAGATGAACGTGGTACCTTCAGGCACTTGGAAATTGCACACAATGAGTAACCAGACTTGCGGAGGTCTACATTTTTTTTCTGAGGTCTTGGCTGATTTATTTTGATTTGCTCATGATGTCAAGCAAAGAGGCACTGAGTTTGAAGGTAGGCCTTGAAATACATCCACAGGTACACCTCCAATTGACTCAAATTATGTCAATTAGCCTATCAGAAGCTTCTAAAGCCATAACATAATTTTCTGGATTTTCCAAGCTGTTTAAAGGCACTGTCAACTTAGTGTGTGTAAACTTCTGACCCACTGGAATTGTGATACAGTGAATTATAAGTGAAATAATCTGTCTGTAAACAATTCTTGGACAAATTGCTTGTGTCATGCACAAAGTAGATCTCCTAACCAACAACCCAAAATTATAGTTTGTTAACAAGAAATTTGTGGAGTGGTTGAAAAACAAGTTTTAATGACTCCAACCTAAGTGTATGTAAACTTCCGACTTCAACTGTAACAGTTTTGCTTCCATCCTGGGCTTGAACAAGAGACCCTCTAAACACATAACCAACTGCCTCCCACGAAGCATCGTTACATATAGCTCCACAAAACAACTACTTTAAGTTATCAGAGCAAGTGATGTCACAGATTGAAAAGCAAATATAGAGCACCGCTAACTAAGAAACGTCCTTTTTTCAGAACCCTGTCTTTCAAAGATAATTAGTAAAAATCCGAAAAACTTCACAGATCTTCATTGTAAAGGGTTTAAACACTGTTTCCCATGCTTGTTCAATGAACCATAAACAATTAATGCACATGCACCTGTGGAATGGTCGTTAAGCTTACAGTCGGTAGGCAATTAAGGTCACAGTTATGAAAACTTATGAAACTAACGAGGCTTTTTTACTGACTCTGAAAAACACCAAAGGAAATATGCCCAGGGTCCCTGCACATCTGGGTGAACGTGCCTTAGGCATGCTGCAAGGAGGCATGAGGACTGCAGATGTGGCCAGGTCAATAAATTGCAATGTCCATACTGTGAGACGCCTAAGACAACGCTACAGGGAGACAGGACGGACAGCTGATCATCCTTGCAGTGGCAGACCATGTGTAACAACACCTGCACATCCGAACATCACACCGGCGGGACGGGTGCAGGATGGCAACAACAGCTGCCCGAGTTACACCAGGAACGCACAATCCCTCCATCAGTGCTCAGACAGTCCGCAATAGGCTGAGAGAGGCTGGACTGAGTGTCTCCTGACCCCTCCTGTCTCAGCCTCCAGTATTTATGCTGCAGTAGTTTATGTGTCGGGGGGCTAGGGTCAGTTTGTTATATCTGGAGTACTTCTCCTGTCCTATTCGGTGTCCTGTGTGAATTTAAGTGTGCTCTCTCTAATTCTCTCTTTCTCTCTTTCTTTCTCTCTCTCTGAGGACCTGAGCCCTAGGACCATGCCTCAGGACTACCTGACATGATGACTTCTTGCTGTCCCCAGTCCACCTGGCCGTGCTGCTGCTCCAGTTTCAACTGTTCTGCCTTATTATTATTGGACCACGCTGGTCATTTATGAACATTTGAACATCTTGGCTATGTTCTGTTATAATCTCCACCCGGCACAGCCAGAAGAGGACTGGCCACCCCACATAGCCTGGTTCCTCTCTAGGTTTCTTCCTAGGTTTTGGCCTTTCTAGGGAGTTTTTCCTAGCCACCGTGCTTCTACACCTGCATTGCTTGCTGTTTAGGGTTTTAGGCTGGGTTTCTGTACAGCACTTTGAGATATCAGCTGATGTACGAAGGGCTATATAAATACATTTGATTTGACTGAGGGCTTGTAGACCTGTTGTAAGGCAGGTCCTCACCAGACATCACCGGCAACAACATCGCTTATGGGAACAAACCCACCATTGCTGGACCAGACAGGACTGGCAAGAAGTGCTCTACACTGACGTGTGGTGGTTTTGCCTCACCAGGGGTGATGGTCGGATTCACGTTTATTGTCGAAGGAATGAGCGTTACACCGAGGCCTGTACTCTAGAGCGGGATCGATTTGGAGGTGGAGGGGCCGTCATGGTCTGGGGCGGTGTGTCACAGCATCATCGGACTGAGCTTGTTGGTCATTGCAGGCAATCTCAACGCTGTGCGTTACAGGGAAGACATCTTCCTCCCTCATGTGGTAGACTTCCTGCAGGCTCATCCTGACATGACCCTCCAGCATGACAATGCCACCAGCCATACGGTTCGTTCTGAGCGTGATTTCCTGCAGGACAGTAATGTCAGTGTTCTGCCATGGCCAACGAAGAGCCCGGATCTCAATCCCAATGAGCACGTCTGGGACCTGTTGGATCGGAGGGTGAGGGCCAGGGCCATTCCCCCCAGAAATGTCCAGGGACCTTGATGGAAGAGTGAGATAACATCTCACAGCAATAACTGGCAAATCTGGTGCAGTCCATGAAGGGGAGATGTACTGCAGTACTTAATGCAGCTGGTGGCCAGACCAGATACTGACTGGTACTTTTGATTTTCACCCCCCCCCCTTTGTTCAGGGACACATTATTTAATTTCTGTTAGTCACATGTCTGTGGAACTTATTCAGTTCATGTCTCAGTTGTTGAATCTTGTTATATTCATACAAATATTTACACATGTTAAGTTTGCTTTAAATAAACGCAGTTAACAGTGAGAGGATGTTTCTTTTTTTGCTGAGTTTAGAAAGCCATTTCACACCGGTTACACTTTTTGTGCACAAATGTATTTACTTCCCTGTTAGTGAGCATTTCTCCTTTGCCTAGATAATCCGTCCACCTGAAAGGTGTGGCATATCAAGAAACTGATTAATCAGCATAATCATTACACAGGTGCACCTTATACCGATGACAATAAAAGGCCACTCTAAAATGTGCAGTTTTGTCACACAACACAATGCCACATCTGCCTTTTTCACCTGCAGGATCGTCTGAAACCAGACACCCCGACAGCAGATGAAACTGTGGGTTTGCACAACCGAAGAATTTCTGTTCAAACTGTCAGAAACCGTTTTAAGGGAAGATCATTGTCCTCACCAGGGTCTTTACCTGACTGCCGTTCGGCGTCATAACCCACTTTAGTAGTCAAATGCACACCTTCGATGGCCACTGGCATGCTATAGAAGTGGATGGATGAATCCCGGTTTCAACTGTACCGGGCAGATAGCAGTCAGCGTGTATGGAATAGTGTGGGCAACCGGTTTGCTGATAGCTACTAGCTAGTAGTCAGTTAGCCACTGCTGGCGGTCTTCACCGTTAACTCGGACACCAGCCAGCCTCAGCTTGGTCAATACCTGCCAGTCTTCACAACGCGATATTAACCCAGAGCATATCGGACTGCTTTTTCTCTACCACATTTCCGGATTCCTACTGCAATTCCGGATTCATCACAGCTAGCTAGCTACTCCTGACTAACGTCTCTGTCCCAAAGCAAGCACCAGTTAGCCTTGAGCTAGCCTTGAGCTAGGCCCATCTCCCGGCTAGCCGAAGAGGTCCACCAGCTAATTATTGGGCTACAATACCTCTTTTGCTAATTGGCCTGGACCTTTTACTGCCAACATGGAGCCCCACCGATCCATCACGACTGGTCTGCCGACATAATTGTCTGAGATGGTTTCAATGTTGCGACGTTGCCGAAGGCCCATCTACTAGCCCTGGCCCGCTAGCTGTCTGAATCGCTGTGTCTCCAGCTCGCCTAACGTAGTAGCGACTACTGAAACAGCACCCAAATGAGCTTCAATGCCATACAACACTCCTTCCGTGGCCTCCAACTGCTTTTAAATGCTAATAAAACGAAATGCTTGCTCTTCAACCGATTGCTGTCCATACCGACCTGCCCGACTAGCATCACTACTCTGGACGGTTCTGACTTAGAATATGTGGACAACTACAAATACCTAGATGTCTGGTTAGACTGTAAACTCTCCTTCCAGACTCACATTAAGCATCTCCAATCCAAAATTAAATATAGAATCGGCCCCCTATTTCGCAACAAAGCCTCATTCACTCATGCTGCCAAACATACCCTTGTAAAACTGACTATCCTACCGATCCTTGATTTAGGCGATGTCATTTACAAAATAGTCTCCAACACTCTACTCAGCAAACTGGATGTAGTTTATCACAGTGCCATCCGTTTTGTCACCAAAGCCGCATATACTACCCACCACTGAGACCTGTATGCTCTCGTGGTCTGGCTCTCGCTACATATTCGCCACCAAACCCACTGCCTCCAGGTCATCTAATAGTCTTTGCTAGGTAAAGCCCCGAACTTATCTCAGCTCACTGGTCACCATAGCAACACCCACCCATAGCATGCGCTCCAGCAGGTACATTTCACTGGTCATCCCCAAAGCCAACACTTCATTTGGCCACCTTTCCTTCCACTTCTCTGCTGCCAATGACTGGAATGATTTGCAAAAATCACTGAAGCTGGAGACTTATATCTCCCGCTCTTGAAGCATCAGCTGTCAGAGCAGATTACCAATCACTGTACATGTACACAGCCAATCTGTAAATAGCAAACCCAACTACCTCATCCCCATATTGTTATTTATCTTCTTGCTCTTTTGCACCCCAGAATCTCCACTTGCACATCATCATCTACACATCTATCACTCCAGTGTTAATGCTTAATTGTAATTATATCACTACTATGGCGCTAAATACAGGTACTTTCTTGAGGGAAACCTGTTTCGGTCTTTCAGAGATTTGAGACTGGGACGGGGTTTCACCTTCCAGCAGGACAATGACCCTAAGCATACTGCTAAAGCAAACCTTGAGTGGTTTAAGGGAAAACAGTTAAATGTATTGGAATGGCCTAGTCAATGCCCAGACCTCAATCCAATTGAGAATCTGTGGTATGACTTAAATATTGCTGTACACATGCGGAACCAATCCAACTTGAAGAAGCTGGAGCAGTTTTGCCTTGAAGAATGGGCAAAAATCCCAGTGGCTAGATGTGCCAAGCTTATGGAGACATACCCCAAGAGACTTGAAGCTGTAATTGCTGCAAAAGGTGGCTCTACAAATGATTGACTTTGGGGGATAGTTATGCAAGCTAAAGTTTTCTGTATTTTTGTCTTATTCTTGTTTGTTTCACAATAAAAAATATTTTGCATCTTCAAAATGGTAGGCATGTTGTGTAAATCAAATGATACAAATGCCCCAAAAAGCTATTTTAATTCCAGGTTGTACGGCAACAAAATAGGGAAAATGCCAAGGGGATTGAATACTTTCTCAAGTCACTGTAAATGGTGGATTGCCATCAGTGTCAAACAAACACTAAATGAAGGTCCAACATTGGAAAGGTGAAGTGTCTTGCTGTGATTCACCTCCTCCAACAAAACACATTACTGAGCAGGGTGCTTATGTACAACCCAAGGCTGATGATTTTCCTCTACATGCAGAATATTTGTAAGGATACCACTCTAAACTATTTTGAAGCTCCAGCGGTCCCTCCAGGATAGTACACTGGAAGGGAGTGCAAGCCTCAAACATTCAAAGGTCACCTTTTGACATTATGGAGTGATTGCGCTTTGTTAACAGGATAGCAGGGGAGAGCTTTCCATGATGTGTCCTCTCTGTGTGTTGGGGCGAGAGAGGCAGAATTGGGAGCGTGAGTGGGAGCGAGGAACAAGGATTCACAGCTCTTGAGCCTGTCTTTTAGGAAGGAAAAGTATTGTGAGGGGTTGATGAGATGGCCTCTTTGTCACCATGGCGATTGAGTCATTATAATGTACCAGCCCCGCTGGTAGCTCTTCTCTCTTCATCTCTCAGCAACCAATCACAGCAAAGAATCTTCGGGCACCTACCAATCACAGCAAAGAATGCCGCACTACAAAAAATGCCACTTTTACCTAGATTGCTTATCTTGTAATAACCCTTATACCGGTTGAAAATGGCAGATTTGGGCACTGACAATCGCCTAAATTGGAATGCACTGTCTGTGCAATAATACGCTCTAAATGACGTCAGAATCAAGGCTCTGCGCTTCACAGCGCTGTATAGATTTTGACTGACAGCCTTTCTGAATTTGAGCACTGCACGCAACAAGAAGTTGCCCTCATCCCTCCCGCTAATTGCGCAACTTTTGCGATTGTTTTGTTGTCTGAGTGAGGGAAATCCTGTAAATTAAGAGGACTCTATGTATTTTGAAAGATGAGACGTTGAGGAGTATAATAAATACCACTTTTATGTCGTACATGCAAGTCCAAATATGCACTTCATATCATATACAGTGTCAAAGTTTATGATCTCTATGTGTGATGTACATTTACAAGATGACATGGCATTATGCCCTGGGTTGTTCTGAACAGAATGAGCCTACGTTTGTCTATTCTGAAGAAAATTTGCCGCTGAACACATCTGAATGCACGCATGACTTCTTTCTTTGCGCACAAAAATTACAATCTCTATCTCTGAACTGCCCTGGGGAAGCCTAACACTGTAAAATCGTATTTTATAACTTGGCTAGTCATATTGGCAATAGAACAAGCTTTCAAATGATACCCACCTAATCCAGATCTCAATTTACAGTATAATGGGCTATTTTCTGATTGCGTAAACAACAACCTTGATTGTGTGATGGCGGGGATGCAGGGTTGTATTCCAAAAAAAAAAAAAACTACAAGTGTACTTGCTCTAGTTCCTCAACAGCACAACTAGGAGAGCTCAAGAAAGAACCTTGTAGTTGAAGACTTTTTTTTTAAGTCATAAAATTGCATTGCAATTACTTAGGAACTGTGCACACTTGGATAGGTGTGTGGAGACTTGGAGACAACAGTTAGTCCTCTCACTCAAATCTTTGTAATTGTTTTTGGTCTTATGTTGCACCTACCCCACAATTTCCAGGAATATAATTACATGTTACTGAATGTATCCAGAGTAATTTCAGATTTCGTTATCAACAAATGCGGCGAAAAGTACAGTAAATGTAAAATGCACACGAAATCAGCAGTGTAATGTTTTTGGATTCAGTCTTGTGTCAGGTGGACTGTTGTGTCCTCAACGTTGGTCGAATCATTTCCCCAATAATCTCCAAGCTGTTCCCTTTCAATTGCTATGATGCTTTAAGCTGATGCTTTTCACATTTCCTCTGTAAGAAACATATCAATTTAGCCCATTCCCACAAGTGTAAAGGGTTAAGACAATGAAGTCAAAATGCCTTGTTTTGAGTTGATTTGTAAAGCAATTGTGACAACTGCTGATGTGAAGGGACTTTATAGAATTGCATTTGATTGATCGATTGGTGTACTTGTTTTGTGTTACCCACAAAATTCTTATCACACTAACATTGGGAAGTGGGATGACTATTCCTATTCGATGCAGACAGCTAATGCAATAATATTAGCAGTTGCAAAGTTTCATCATAAAGTCACATGTTATTGTTGTTGCATTGTCGACGAGAAACCTTCAAGTAAGCATTTCGTTGGATGATGTACACCAAGCATATCCCATACGACCAATGAGACTTGAAACTATTGAGAATAGCCCTGCCCTAGCCTTGAACTAGTCCCACGTTTGTTGAGAGGAGGCTTACCCTATTTAACCCTTATTTAACAGTATTAACATTGGGATCCTCTCCAACAAACATGTGATGTAGATAATACTGGCTCAGGGTTAGGGCTATTCTTTATGATGAAACTGCAACTGCAAATACTATTTTATTAAGTGCCTGCATTGGATAAGAATGAGACATGCTACATCCGAATGTTAGCATGATAAGGATTTATTTTGGACAACACCTCCCACATGTGTTTAATCTCTAAAACATGAATGAATATTTAGCCAGGGCTCCAATTTAAATTGAAGCACTCATTAAATCGTTTTTTTGGGCTGATAAGAAATTTCAAGTAAGCCTGCTTGCAATTTGTGCAAAGAGAGGTAAAGAGCTAGTAAAGGAGTTTCGAGTTCCCCTCTAAGTATGGCGTGGAGATATGTAATGATTAAAACAGCTTTCCTTTTCACTTTCAACTGATAACCCTCAAATACGAGAGGGTGCCTCTCTTGTGATTTGGGATGTTCCATTTCTTACAACCTGGGAGAAATTCAAACTAACTCAACTCTGGCTAACAGTATCAGCTCTGATGACCGAATGGGATCTGCTGTTCTATAAACACGAGGCACACTTCCCTCATTATTTGACAAGACATGGTGATAAGAGTATACTATGAAAATGTTCTCCGTACATTTTTTTTTTATTAACCTCAAATTTGATTTCAGAGGCTTAAAGGCAGCTCACAAACTAAACAAAAAACCCAACATTTAGAAAATAGGATGGAGCTCAAGGATTAAACAGCAACCAATGGGGGTCAGTGGTCAGGTTGTTGAAGTGTGTCTGCCGACTGTCAATGGAACCAGATGAGCTCACAGCCATCGCTATGAAACCTCGTCACCATTTACCCACTTGTTGACATTAACGGGCGTGTAACAATGTCACTTTTGTCATGGAGTCAGTAGAGTGATGCAGCCATGTCACAAACAAAATAACTGTTCAGGAAATCATAGTCGACCTAAAAGCCTAAACACATACCTGAAGAGGTTCTTTCAGCCGCTAGGGCATCTTTACCTTCTCATACAGTATTTCAATGGAACAGTATTAATATAAGTGTATGTATTCCTAAGACTATTCTGAAACTGCCTAACATTTTTGCTAAATTCAAAATGTATCAGCTGGAGTCCAAGGACAGGCCAACGCTCCTGCTGTCGCCCTGCTCTGCTACGGAAGGTGATTACAGTAGCACCACCACACGACAAAGACACGCACACAAACACTCATGCGATCAGATAACACTCAGAGCGTACGTGAAGGAAATGAGACTGATTTCAAATATAATTATTTTTCAATTATTATCTTTGAAATCAGTCTAATTTCCTTTGATGGTCACTTTGAAAAATGTCACCATGGGAGTGAGCAATACATATTTTTTCACAGCTCGGGAAGCCACCTTTTAGCTGAATCCCCTGGACCCAGAGAGGTGTCTGTGCAAATCACCACTGCTCAAAAGAACATTTCACTTGATGTCTTTATCAAAGTCTGCACACAGCTTACTGCTCTCACTATTATCCAGTGGTTTCATCCAGTCGTTTCCCTTTGCAGTGTCAGAGCTCAGAGGTCTGTCTGGAGCTCCTGTCTTTAGCCTTACAAACAGAATGCATTTTTAACAAATCAAATACTCATGTGGAGTATTTTTTTCTCTCTCTCTCTCTCTCTCTCTCTCTCTCTCTCTCTCTCTCTCTCTCTCCTCTCTCTCTCTCTCTCTCTCTCTCTCTCTCTGGCATAGGACTGCTGAAATATAGATGTGCCCCCTGTTTGCCCTCTATTTGTCTCAGAGGAGGCAGCAGGGTGAGCCAACTATTATGACACATGTTTTTTTTTGTAGGTTCAAGTTACTATAGTGAACGGAGATGAAGGTGGCGTACACCTTCCGTGTCTATGGTGAATGTGCTGTCAATTGGAAGTCGCTGCACTGGAGGAAAGGCTTGTATAATAGCAGGCGATAGCCTCGAGGCTTGTTTGATCTCCTCTATTGAAAGAGTTTACAGATGTTTTCAAAGGAGACATGTTCACTATCAACTGAGAAGGGATTAATCATTTCCTCAACATCTCAGCACTTAATGTATGCTTGATGAGTCATTCAAAATTGTTCTCAGAATCACATTTTGTTTATCAGAGGTGCAATTCGATCAATGATGCTCCCGGCATACTAACCTGCAGTGTATAACATAAATAACATGCATATTCACTTGAATTGGAAGTGCAAAACGTAGCTAAAATCTGTAGATGCCCATAATTAAGTAGCCTACAATAATATATGAGTTCACATTAAGCGCTCCTAATAGTAAACTAAATGATTTATTTATGAAATATAAAATTAAAAAAACAGCACCTTTTGAATTAGTACCGCAGCAATTTACCTGGTCACCTGACACGACTCCTCCCACAGTGCTACGCAAGGCAGCGTTCCGCACAAATCTCACCACGTTCCGATGGAGTGGGGTTTGCATGTCTGTTTCGAGGGATTGAGTCAAAACAAGCTCTGAAAAAAACGGGGCTCAGTTTCCCTAATGTCCTCCTTCAAATTAATTAGTGATGAGAGTGGCTGATGCTCTGAGTGTATTTCAGTGAGGGATAAAGGACGACAGTTTTAGGCTCTTGTAGTCAGCTGCTGGTGTAAAAGTGCAATCCGTTGGTTCATCTGTGACTGAACTCGAGCCAGACCGATGACTCTCGGAGATTCCATCACTATCGCCGACCTCATGCAAGGTAACTAGATTTTGTCTCCTAGGTCTAGGGTAGTCTACTTTTTCGTGCCTTCCAGTCTAATATCCCTCTCTTCATTTGCGACAGGAATTGGGACGCAGGTTGAATGATCTGTGATTGCATTCTGAAATACAATTCCTTCTTGCTTTTGGATAAATCGTGAGTAGTTCCAGATCAATGTATTTCCGAGTTATTTGGGAAATATGTAGTCATATTCTTGTAATCTACCCTCATTCCTCGTTGGACAATTCGGGATGACATTCGATCCATTACCTACTGTATATTCAAACCAGATAAATATTGATCTTCTATCATAACCTGTTTACAAACCTAATATTCTATATTAACATATCCATTCTATATTAATATTAAAGTACTATCCCTCCCTACATTATTCATGCGCATGAACTATTTTTTAAAATCTAGGCTATTGTATTTAAACGTATCTAGTCGTGCATATAGGATACAATGTAACTTTAATAATTGGTAGTGGACATTGGCTTCCTAGATACGATAAGGGTGGTTGTATTAAATACATGTTGACATAAACTGAGGCCTTTAGATCATTTGCGTCGAAAAAAACAATGGAGTTAAACTTTTAACACCCCAAATTCGTTTTTACGTTGACGCTGCTATAACCACACTGATAATTGGGCTTTAAGTGGTAAATGGCCATGTCTGTGTCAGCGATTGAGCATTCCAAATGATTGCGGTTTAATTGCGTAAATCAGTCGTCGATCCCGGGCAGCAGCAGCTCTCCACCCAAAAAGCCTATTATTGGGTTCTCAATTTAAGCATTGCTGAGGGCAGAGCCAATGTATAGCCTACAACAGTCCCAGCGCTCTGTCTGCACAATAATCATAGCTTGCAATGCAGTTTAGAAAACCTTTTGGAACTTTACTTTCATATCATTTTCTAAAAACAAAAGGTTGCATGATGGCTTGGAAGAGAGAGGCGCCCAGCTGTTCTAATTAGCTATATAGCTCTGTTGTAACTGGAATATGCTGTTGGCTGCAACTGTGTTAAAACAGTGCACATTGAGTGTATATTTTCCATTTGGAAAATCTTTTTTTTTGGTGACAACGTTAATACTGAGTTACAGTTAATATAAGAACATCAGTCAATTGAAATAAATGTATTAGACCCAAATCTATGGATTTCACGTGCCTGGGAATACACATATCCATCTGTTGGTCACAGATACCTTTACAAATAAAAAAAAATCTAGGGGCGTCGATCAGAACCAGTCAGTATCTGGCGTGACCACAATTTTCCTCAGGCAGCGCGACACATCTGCTTCACATAGAATTGATCCAGCTGTTGATTGTGGCCTGAGGAATGTTGCTCCACTCCTCTTCAATGGCCGTGTGATGTTGCTGGATATTGGCAGGAACTAGAAAACAGTGTCGATCAAGAGCATCCCAAACATGTTCAATGGATGACGTGTCTGGTGAGTATGCAGGCCATAGAAGAACTGGGCCATTTTCAGCTTCCATCCTGGTGATCTGCCCAGTACAGTACAGAACACACTTATCCAGCGTGCCAGTCGAAGGTGAGCATTTGCCAACTGAAGTCGGTTACGACACTGACCTGCATTCAGGTCAAGACCCTGTTGAGGACGACTAGCATGCAGATGAGCTTCCCTGAGAAGGTTTCTAACAGTTTGTGCAAAAAGTATTAGCTTGTGCAAACCCACAGTTTCATCAGCTGTCCGGTTTGCTGGTTTCTGACAATCCTGCAGGTGAAGAAGCCGGATGTGGAGGTCCTGGGCTAGTTTGGTTACATGTGGTCTACGGTTGTGAGCCCCGTTGGACGTACTGCCAAATAATCTAAAATTACATTGGAGGCGGCTTATAGTAGAGAAATTAACATTCAATTCTCTGGCAACAGCTCTGGTGGACATTCCTGCAGTCAGCATGCCAATTGCACTCTCCCTCAACTTGAGACATCTTTGGCATTGTGTTGTGACAAAACTGCACATTTTAGAGTGGCCTTTTACTGTCCCCAGCAAAAGGTGCACCTGTGTAATCATGCTGTTTAATCAGCGTCTTGATATGTCACACCTGTCAGGTGGATGGATTATCTTGACAAAGGATAGAATGTTCAATAACAGGGATGTAAACAAATTTGTGAACAACTTTTGGGAAATAGTTTTTTTGTACACATGTAACATTTCTGGGATCTGTTATTTCAGCTCATGAAACATGGGACCAGCACTGTCACTCATTGTGTTTTATATTTTTGTTGAATGTATATATTTACACTACATAGCCAGAAGTATGTGGACACCTGCTCATCAAACATCTCATTCCAAAATCATGGGCTTTAATAGTGAGTTTTTCTCACCTTTGCTGCTACAACAGCCTCCACTCTTCTGGGAAGGCTTTCCACTAGATGTTGGAACATTGCTGTGTGGACTTGCTTCCCTTCAGCCACGAGCATTCGTGAGGTCAGACATTGATTTTGGGCAATTAGGCCTGGCTCACAGTAGGCGTTCCAATTCATCCCAAAGGTGTTTGATGGGGTTGAGGTCAAGGCTATGTGCAGGCCAGTCAAGTTCTTCCACACCGATCTCGACAAACCAATTCTGTATGGATCTTGCTTTGTGCACAGGGGGCATTGTCCTGCTGATATAGGAAACTGTTTACACAAAGTTGGAAGCACAGAATCGTCTAGCATGTCATTGTAAAGGGAGAAGGCTGATACCTAGTCAGTTGTACAACTGAAATATGTCTTCCGCATTCATCCCAACCCCTCTGAATCAGAGGTGTGGAGGGATGCCATAATCGACATCAACGTCTTCGGCGCCTGGGGAACAGTGGGTTAACTGCCTTCCTCGGGCAGAACAACAGATTTCTACCTTGTCAGCTCAGGGATTTGATCCAGCAACCTTTCGGTTACTGGCCCAACGCTCTAACCACTGGGCTACCTGCCGTTAAGGGGCCTAGCCCGAACCATGAAAAACAGCCCCAGACCATTATTCCTCCTCCACCAAACTTCACAGTTGGCACTATACATTGAGGCAGGCAGCGTTCCCCTGGCATCCGCCAAACCCAGATTTGTCTGTCCGACTGCCAGATGATGAGGCGTGATTGGTCACTCCAGAGAACGAGTTTCCTCTGCACAAGAGTCCAATGGTGGCGAGCTTTACACCACTCCAGCCAACACTTGTCATTGTGCATGGTGATCTTAGGCTTGTGTGCGGCTGCTCGGCCATGGAAACCCATTTCGTAAAGCTCCCAACAAACAGTTCTTGTGCTGACGTTGCTTCCAGAGGCAATTTCAAACTCGGTAGTGAGTGTTGCAACCGAGGACAGACTTTTTTTTTTTAAATGACATGCTTCAGCCCTCTGCGGTCCTGTTCTGTGAGCTTGTGTGGCCTACCACTTCACGGCTGAGCCATTGTTGCTCCTATAAGTTTCCACTTCACTATAACAGCACTTACAGTTCGTCGTAGCAGCTCTAGCAGGGTAGAAATCTGATGAACTGACTTGTTGGAAAGGTGACATCCTATGACGGTGCCATGATGAAAGTCACTGAAATCGTATGGGTCATTCTACTGCTGATGCTTGTCTATGGAGATTACATGGCGGTGTGCTCGATTTTATACACCTGTCAGCAACGGGTGTGGCTGAAATGGCAGAATCCACTAATTTGAAGTGTTGTCCACATACTTTTGGATGTGTGTGTGAGATATATTGTTTGTATATACAGTACCAGTCAAAAGTTTGGACACGCCTATTTATCCCCTGGGTTTTTCTTTATTTTTATTATTTTTTACATTGTAGTGTAATAGTGAATTCATCAAAACTTCGAAATAACACATGGAATCATGTAGTAACAAAAAAAGTGTTAAACAAATCTAAATATATTTTATGTTTGAGATTCTTCAAAGTAGCCACCCTTTGCCTTGATGACAGCTTTGCACACTTGGCATTCTCTCAACCAGCTTCATGAGGTAGTCACCTGGAATGCATTTCAATTAACAGGTGTGCCTTGTTTAAAGTCAACTTGTTAAATTTCTTTCCTTAATGCATTTGAGCCAATCAATTGTGTTGTGACAAAGAAACGGTGGTATACAGAAGATAGCCCTATTTGTTAAAAGACCAAGTCCATATTATGGCAAGAACAGCTCAAATAAGCAAAGAAAAATGACAGTCCATCATTACTTTAAGACATGAAGGTCCTTCAATACGGATAATTTCAAGTTTGAAATGCAGTTACAAAAACCATCAAGCGCTATGATGAAACTGGCTCTAATGAGGACCTCCACAGGAAAGGAAGAGCCAGAGTTACCTCTGCTGCAGAAGATAAGTTAGTTACCAGCCTCAGAAATTGCACCCCAAATAAATGCTTCGGAGTTCAAGTAACAGACACATCTCAACATCAACTGTTCAGAGGAGACTGCGTGAATCAGGCCTTCGTGGTCGTATTGCTGCAAAGAAACCACTACTAAATGACACCAACAATAAGAAGACTTGCTTGGGCCAAGAAACACGAGCAATGGACATTAGACCGGTGGAGATCTGAGATTTTTTGTTCCAACCGCCATGTCTTTGTAAGACGCAGAGTAGGTGAACGGATGATCTCTGCATGTGTAGTTCCCACCGTGAATGTGTTTGGGTGCTTTGCTGGTGACACTGTCTGTGAGTTATTTAGAATTCAAGGCACACTTAACCAGCATGGCTAGCACTGCATTCTGCAGCGATATGCCATCTCATCTGGTTTGGGCTTAGTCCCACTGTCATTTTGTTTTTCAACAGGACAATGACCCAACACACCTCCAGGCTGTGTAAGGGCTATTTAACCAAGAAGGAGAGTGATGCCTCAGATGACCTGGCCTCCACAATCACCCGGCCTCAACCCAATTGAGATGGTTTGGGATGAGTTGGACCGCAGAGTGAAGGAAAAGCAGCCAACAAGTGCTCGGCGTAAATGGGAACTCCTTCAAGACTGTTGGAAAAGCTTTCCTCATGAAGCTGGTTGAGAGTGTGCCAAGTATGTAAAGCTGTCATCAAGGCAAAGTGTGACTACTTTGAAGAATCTACAATATATTTTGATTTGTTTAACACTTTTTTTTTGGGGGTTACAACATGATACCATGTGTTATTTTCCAATTTTGACATCTTCACTATTATTCTGCATTGTAAAGAATAACTCTGGAAGGAGTAGGTTAGTCCGGACTTTAGACGGGTGCTGTATAGATAGTTTTATTTGTACGTGTTGTGCTTTAGCTGAGCTTATTCTTTAGAGGCAAATATATTTGTCCAGGCCTCAATAGTTCCCGGACGAGCACCACTCATTCTCGCTGTCGATAATTCTGTTACAACTTGTAAAATGATTCTGGCGTGTTATGAAAGTAGAGAGCTTTATGTTTCTGGAACCAAATCACAATTGAGAATTAATTCACATTTCAATGGAGTATTTGGGTGTTTTGGCTGCCAGAGCCAGTTTTACTCTGAGCATAACATACAATGGCCATGGATGTTAAAGGTGCTAGGCTAGCCTACAATCCGTAACAGTACATCTCTTGCTGGGGCAGTTGCGTCCACAGTTCCTCTATTTTAACATAATATGTAAGTCTTTGATGAAACTGGAGTGAGCGAGTCGTACAAACTAGGTGTGGATTTCACGAGAACAATGGGCTGTGTGCTCAGAAGGGCGTGAGTGCACCTGTGCTGCGTTTACGGCGGTGGTGTGATCTTTCCATCAACTTTATTACCCTGTGTGAGAGCTCCGTTCCTGCTGCCTATTTCAGTTCATGAATATTCGGACTTGGGGGACTTTATCATCATTTTTCTCTAGGTGGTTGGTCGAGGGGGCTTCAATGAGAGATTGCACCGCATCAGTTATTCTGCTGACATGCAAAACATTTCGTGACTGTAAACCAAAATATAGTTAGTGTCGAGTTTTCCTTTAAGATGAGCCAGGAGCTTCCTATATCACTTATGACAGGGCTAGACTTATTCATTATTGCCATAGGTTGTCTCATTCGCCTGTAATTAGAATAGTGTGGGTGGTGTAGACGAATGAATGCAGTTTGATTTTGGGAAGATAAAAAAAAAAAAAGTGTTAAGTCTTCAGTGTAAGATTAAATGCATCTGGCATCCAGTCCTGTGTTCAGGGCTGTCCCTAGCCTTTTGGGGGGCTCTTAACGAAAACATTTCAGTGACCCCCTCCCACCCCTTGATGGCGTAGAGAAAATGTTGCTGTTTTTAAAGCAAGTCTGCTGCAATTCTACACTCTTTTTTTCTAACTAGTCTCATGCAATTCTACTAATTTTGCCATGGGGTTGGAGATGCATCTATTTTTTAAAAGCTAATTTCCTCCAATTTTTCCACATTTTTGCCATGACTTATGCCATGTCAATGGGGGCACCCTGTAGGTCCGGGACCCAAAGTATGTGCCCTGCATGCCTTGTCAGTAATTCCACCATGCCTAATAAAGTTTAGATCGCTGCTTAGACTAAAGAACAGTTCTAGCATGTAGCTGAAGCATAACCTACAAGGTATTGTAATGGAACCATTGCGAGCGGGTTGTTAGTAGCACACTGAACTTGAGCAGGTCTGAGAAGACAAGGTTTCGCCTCATGGATAACCACTCAGGATGGAGGGTCGGGCTCAGCTCGTTATTTTCGTACTTCACTGATTACCATGAATGGTTCATTGTTTCTCTGCAGCAGAATCATTGTCACGTTTGTTTGTTTGTTGGCTTTCTCTTTTTGTTCTATAGTAGCCAAGGACGGGGCATGCAGGGTTGAGCAGAGAGCAAAGGGAATTGGGGATGGGTTAGTACGGAGAATAGCTGGAGGGTGACTGATTCAGATGCTGAATTCCAAATGGATCCCTAGGCACTCTTGTTGCTTACACCTATCCAATTCTTTTAGATCTACAGGAGTGCCTAGGGGATGGGCTAGGGTCTATTTGGAATTCAGTTATTAAAAACAGGATGTTAGTGTGATCCGGCCTACCAACACATGAGGTACATTCTAAATCCCACAGTGGCAGGATGTCACATGAATACATGTTTGGCCAAATGCAGTCTACAGACTAATGCAGACGCAAGCAATGGCAAAATAAGGCAGTGGACTAGCTACTCCCACCAAATATCCAGCACTGCAGAGAAAGAGGGGGAGATTGTGAGCGAAAGCATCTCTGGTGTACTAAAATTTAACCCCAGGGTTTCATTTGATGTATTCCATGTTACTGTATTACATTTCACTGGATCTAAATGATATTTTTCAAGTTTTCTTCAACACCAATGAAAGACAACACGAGATTGGTATTAATATTAAATGGGGTTGTGTTTGCTGAATTAAAATAATAACTGTACCAGTGGAAGGAATGGCACAGTTTTGTTTTTGTAAACATGTAAATATATTCCCCCAAAAAATGTATGGGAGAAAATGTTTGGTATTCTCCCTCAGGAAGTGGAGTATCTATCATGAAATCAAGTGTTTTCAACAGTAATGTGTGCCAGATTCAATCTCCAAACCCTAAAATCTGGAGTTAATATTCTCCACTTAAAAGCAGGCCTATCTTCCTGATTTGGCTATTTAGGGATATTTGAATGCTGGAGGGATATGAGGCTGGGGTGTGGCCTGTTCTGTTGCCATGGTGAGAGGGCAGGTATTGCATGTCAGGTTCTCTTTCAAATCTGAGCAGTCGTATATGTCCTCAACAATTGACTTCGATTGGCGCTAATAATTATGTCGCTCATCGTAGAAGCATGGTGACTCATTCATTGTGCTTCTGGCCTGTGCTGAATGTGGCAGTAGCCTCATGTGGCCTGTGATTTCAACCTCTCATGGACCCAGTAACAACCTGTACTACTGGTGGGTCCTTGTTGATGACTACCACATAATTGTAGGACTATATTCAACAGGGAGTGTTCATCATAGGCTTACATTATGGTGGTAATGTTATACAGTACAGTGGCCTATTTTCTGCCTGCCTGTAGAACCTTCATTTCCATCCCCTGTGTGCTTATTACTGATCAACACTTCATACCAGCCTTTGAGAAGATTCGGGTGATTAGCGACAACTTCATGCTCATTCCCGCTATCTTATAGGCTTCCAAATCCTACCTGTGCAATTGTTACTTTAAGTGCAATTTAGTGTGAGGGTGGAACACACAATGCTCATTGTTTACGTCTTCGGCGATCTAGTGCTGCGTAACCGTAGCATGTAGCCACTTCCCCTGCTGTTCTGTCCCTTTTTTTGGGGGGGACGCGAGTTAGCTAGTGACTGTGGAGACTATAAAGTTAGCTGTCAGGCCTTCTTTCCTCCTTCCAATAGGCGGCTCCTAATAGACAAGTCACTGTAAGTTACAGTACAGGGGAATAACTAGGCTAATGCCCAGATTTACATATTTGTACAGCATTCCATTATTCATGAGTACGGCAGGGTTTTGCGCGGAGCGTATTGCTACTTAGTCTATGTCTCTCTGGCTGATCCCACTTTGCCTGATCCCACTCTGCCGGCTCGCCTGCCTTCGCACCAGTAACCAGGAAACCCCATATGAAAAAGCAGTATTGATACTGTGGCTGTCTTTCGCCTCTTGTTGCTCGGGAGCCGCCACGCTGTTGCCTCAAAAGCCCAGCGTCTGTGGTCTTGCCCGAGGAAAGCCTTGTTAAAGGCACATGGATTTTGATGAGGTTTTCCTAGATGCATTCTACGATCCATGCTACCAGACGATGGGCTTTGTTCTGCTCAATTTGCTGTCATTTTGGAATAATGGGATAAAGGGATAGAGGGAGTGGGTGAGGGCGCTTGTAGATGGGGAAGAGGCTCTGACATCTAATTCAGAATGTATTTTATGGGTAATTTTTTTCATCAGGGATTCTGAGCTCTGCAGACGCCATAATTTCCGTGTGTTATGAAGTAGATGTATCATTCCCCTTGTTGATGACTGGCAGCTAATTTATTCATTACCTTTTGTTCCCTCCCTATCTCCTCTGTCAGATGAGTAGGTACATGTCAAGCAGATCCCTCGTTATTGGGTATTGTGTAGCATACAGGCTTTTTCGTGTTGCAGCCGTGCCATGTCATTTCTGCCACATTAGGGGAGAGATCGAGTTTTGAGAGTGGGGGGGTGTTTGGATTTCGGCAGAGTTCAGGTCTTATGTGTCAATGTCATTTGTTCATGAAATGTGTGTGTGTTACAGAGTAGACACCAGACATACTTTACCCGTGTGATTGATGCTGTAAGTTTGTTCATTTGTAAATATTTGTCTTCTCCTCGTGTATATAGAGTATGCCTCTCTTGGCCTAAAATAATTTACGGAAGTTATTTTTAATTTAAATATGTTTAATTGACTGAGGCTCAGCACAGAGGCATTTCTAAAATGTATTTTAGGATAAGGGCATTCATTTGTCTGGGTGCCTTGACAAGGTGATTTAGGAGGGACCCCGTTTAGGGGCCACTTTATGCCCATAATATGCATGTGTGAGGTGTAGTCATAGCAACTGTTAGGTGAAGATCAAGCTGTTGTCACTCATTTCTTAAATGAAATCGGAGGTAGCTTTGTAATTCAGCAGGGGCTTTTATCAGAAGTTTTAGGGGGTTTTGTTGGCACTTAATAAAATCATTTTAAAAGAACAACAAATTATAGCAAAAGGTCAATGTCAACTCGACTGGTTCTCACATGGCACCAGGAGTGGCATTTGACATTTGTAATGAGCAAAAGATTTGAGTTGGACTGAAACTTGCTATTTCTAAGCACTGAGGTTTATGTAGGTGAAAAGGTCAATCGACTTCAGGGCAAGCCACATGCATGCTGTGCTCTTATGAATGGCTTGTAAGTTCAGTGTTTGTGCCCTGCCATTGAACTCCATATCGTGGTGTAGTATGGGTTAGTGACAGTGACAAGGTGCCATTGGGAATAGGGGCAGAAAGAAGCAGCACAATGATATCGCTGAAGCCAAATAGGGCTGTATAAAGGCCTCGGATATAAACATGTATGGGTAATTCAACTTGTATGGAGATTGTTTGAGTAGTAGGCTGGGTACCAGAGGGGTTAAAGGGTCATGGGCACACAAGGTGGTCAGGATGGGGCCCAAGGCAATGGCATCTAAAGAGACACCTGTTGATAGCGGTGAGGTGCCAAGGTTATGAAAGGTATCCTGTGAAGTATCTGTGTGGCTTTAAAATGGTCTACCCTTTGCCAGAGTGACAGTCTAAAAAAAAATCTTGACTTGGTGCTTTCCGTGGACCTGAACGATTCAAGTCCGTTGCTTTGGGTCTGTATGGCCAGCACCGTCTTAGCCTTGAGCTATGCCTTTTTCTCCCCACCACTTGTGCCATATTTGATCATTTCAGAAGTGTATACGGGATGTGGTCCAGTAAATTGTATACGAGAGGGAGCCGATATCCCCAACGTAGCAGTGGTAGGCAGAAGGATGTGATTGAATGCAAAGCCAAATCCACGGGGGACAGTCATTGCCCGGCAAATTAAACCATTACCTCCCCAGTCTGAGTTAAATATGAAGAAATGACTCGTTTAATGTCCGATTTAGTCCTTAATACAGCCGCATAAGCAATGGCAGGCGTTCATTCCCCGGTGTTAATTCTGATCCCTGGTGAGATAAGGGCCGCAATATTGTCATGGGATGTATTGGACGTAGAGCTTTTATTAAAAGATGCCCAATGCGAGAGAGAAATTATTCTGTTGTGATTCATTGAGAGGACTCTCCGTTCTGGAGATTCGTCTTCATTATCCGCCGGAGCGCCATTTTTACAGATAACGCTGCTTCCTCATTTGCTCGCTGAGCCTCAATTTTCCCCGAACAATATTGCAGCTCTTTAGTGTGGCTCTTGCAAGAGACAAGTGGAGCTATTCTCAATGTGCACATAGGATTACAAAGGTTAATCATCAATTTAAAGCTAATCTTTGTTAAATACCAATAGAGCTTTAGCGCTTGCTTGTGATGCAGAATGGTTCATTTGGGGTTTATAGGAGATTTAAGGAAGGGGGTCGCATCATCCCTTTTCCCCAGTTCCCACTAGGCTATTACTGTCTTTCCTATTGTTTTAGACCTGTGACACTATATCTGAACTTGTTTGAACATCGGGCTGTTATATGGGGTATATGGCGACTTGACGATTTACTCATACACTGTAGGTGTAAAAAACAACAACAACATTGGGATGGTTATGTGGAAATCAAAGACAAATAATCCCTCATAACATGTTTTTTTTTTTGGTCATGTTGTCTTCTACAGGCGATAATCACACTTTGAGCAGTCAAAGGGACAAACAGGAACTGTATGCGAGTCCCCTTGACTACTACATATTCACTGTGGAGTGGAGATAATTATGGAGTTTGGTAAATTATGCAATCGAGGCCACAATCGCTCTTCCTCAGTCTGGGAGAGTGAGTAATTAATTCAACAAATTTTTTTTTGCCAATGATTATTCAGATGACTGGGAATAGGAGCGGCAGTCATTATCTGAGTATTTTGGCACATGTCTGCTTGGCTAATTAAATGTTCAACTACTTCCTATTCAGAGGTCTGAAAGGTAACATTTTTATGGAGAAGGAACAGAATGGCCTTGTGATGCTAACCTTTTAAAATTGCTGTTGAATATTGTCAAAGGTTAAGTATCATAGGATGTCAAGAGGGACGGCGTGGTGTGCACTGGCCAGAGGTAGAGGATGTTTTGTGCTAGGTGTTTTATATTCAGGATGTTGGAGTCTGCCTGTCTGGTCGAAGTATGGTGATGACCAGTGTCTATGTAATCTAAGGCTTGGTAGATGTGTTTGTGTGCTCAAAATCGGAGGAATTGCGACGGGATTTGCTGTTGTCTTTTCATCTGTTTCCCTCCGTATGGTCACCATGACCAATAAGGCACATTCATGTCAAGAGTAACCTTGAACATGCGTTCTTTTTTAAATTTGTAATATTGGTAAGCCTTTTCTGCTCCATGGGTAGTGTTAGACTTACGGGAAATCCGAGCAGAGTAAATGAATGACATTGGCAGTAATTCAACCGATAATGTAGACATGACTTGCACAGATAAAGCTTCAAGAAAATCAATGAACTGAACAAATCTATTTCAAATCTATTCTGAATAGTCTAGGCAACCCATGGCATTCAAGCGTTGCAGAAAAGCTTACAATGCTTCTCTTAAAAATGATTTTTTTTTAACAGATATTGCTTTGAGGTTACAGGGCTCCTATCTCGCCATCGACGCCGGCAGACACAGCACAGCGCCAGACAAGGCCAACGAGAGATCCCGCAGATGCTGCCCTTTTCAATGGCTGTTTTTTATCCCCCCCCACCCGCTCCTCCCATTATGCCTCTGATGTTGGGTCCACAAACTCCTCTAATTAAAGGATTCATCTTCAGTATGGGCTCTCTCGTCGAATGTATATCGCTGCAGAACGTGGGATGATAAAAGGCGTTATTGGGTGTGCAACCTCCACTGCCTCTTATCTCCCATAAACACTTCAGTTGGTTTACAGGGCCACGGAGGCGGCGGAACGATGCGCAATAAGCCAAAGGCCCCGATGACTTATTCATAGGAAGCGCAGAACAAGAGGCCACGGATGAAAGTGACAGAGAAAGGTTAGGGCGATAAGTCGTTACAGTTATGATAAGACGTGTCAAAAAACAAAAAAAAAAGACTTGTGACCTGATTATTAAAAGTTTGACTTTAGAGATGATGACTTTCGGACTGCTCTGAAACAAAATGCTTATGGACGTGTGTATGTTTGGAAATCTAGTTCTTTGGGTTGGTCAAATAGCGTGCAGGGGAACATGAGAGTTTTGGGGCTTGGGTGACTGACATGGACTTGGTGGTTGTCCATTAGGCCAGCGCTCCAACGCTGATATTGTCAAAGAGAACCCTCCCAAACAATTCCTGACTACACAGTCATAACCTCATTCTGTCAGACAGTAAAAGCTACACAAACAGAATCACTAGCGATTTCCCTCTTGGGTATTAAATGTACTTTGAGTCAGAAATAATTACCATGTATTTTTCACACATTCATCCTTTTTTACATTTTTTATAACTGATAACATAGACACCCTCTAAGTGAAGTGCTAGATTGTTTTTCACACTCACAAAATCTCCCTTGAAAATGGCTGGCAGACAGCCGTAGAGATGGGAACTGGGGGTACAGCATCACCGGGGAAGGGCTTTGATGGTAATAATCTAATGGTGGCGCCCAGCTTGCTAACACGACTACCAGGTGAAGCTCGGATGCTGTTTGTGTCGGTCCAATCAGCTCTCTTGCACCTCTCCTGTCCTCTGCTTCAGAGCTGGGACGCAGCGAAAATGGAGCTAGAGATTATCATTATAGATAAACGTGTCCCCTGCAATCTATTCCGCTTAATTGTGGGAAATTACAAGGATGCCGCTGGAAGTTTCGCACAGGGACAGTTTCGTTTGTGTCCAAAGGGATACAAAGTGTGCTCAGACGGCAGCTGAACGAAACGCATACGTTATGAACAGACCGACAATGAGAAGTATGCCTCTATGCATTCAAAGCATGTTTGTGCTGATTCATGTTTGTTTTGTTTTTTTCTCCGCCATCTTGACCTACATCATCAGAGCCGTGTGTTTTTTTAATTTTATTTTTAGCTTACAATCAATAGGCAGCATGCATGCATGTAGTGCAACAACTTCTGGTTATCTGAGAACTCAACACTGGGATCGTCTCATGTGAACATTGTTTGTAATGAGATCAAGGTCACTCGCTGTGTGCAAATGTGCTTCCAGGTCTGTCAATACCGATCCATACCACTTATGATCTGCATATCTCAGTCTCAGCTAGAATGGTTTACAGATAGCACACACTGCAGTAAGATACCCAACACTGTGGGAAACTGGGAAATGCTTTGGATCCAATGGATTATTATTAGAATGAGTTCCCAGCTGCATCGGCAGTCGAAGCGCTCCAGTGCTTGGCACTCAGCGTTGGATCACAGAAGGGCCAGCTCAAAAACCCAAGAAATGTCTTGTCTGCAGTGCCTGATAAGTACATATTTGTCGCGACGAAAATGCTGGCGGGGCCACACTGTGTGCGTCTTCCAATAGGACACTATTGTACCAGAACAGGGAACCGAGTCCAATATGTAGAGGAACATGACATGTACCAGCTGTAGATTTGTAGAAGATCAGAAGTGAACTCTGTCTGCAGTTATTGGTTTTACCCCTCTGTAGGATTTTGGTAGGCCTACATCTCTGGAGGGTACATGCAAGCTGTGTTGAGGAAGAAGCAACACCAGGACGTCCATAGAGTTGGAGACTTCCGGGCCTGTATTCATAAAGCTTTTCAAAGGAGTAAAGATTTAGGATGTGGTTTTTTTTTCATTTAGTTCATAATGAATAAGGTTATATGGGACGGGGTGACTGGGCCCTTATCCACAAAGCATCTCACGGTAGGAATGCTTATCCAGGATCACGTTCCCACCTGTCCATATAATCGTATACACTGTGTACACACATTAGGAACAACTTCCTAATATTGAGTTGCACTCTTTTAGTCCACCGGAACAGGGATGCTGGCCCCGCAGTTGTCAAGTTGGCTGGATGTCCTTTGGGGTGGTTGGACCATTCTCGATACACACGAGAAACTGTTGAGCGTGAAGAAAAGGGGGAAAAAAAACAGTACCGCTGTAGTTCTTGACACTCAAAGCCTGGCACCTGCTACCGTACCCTGTTCAAAGGCACTTACATTTGTTTTTTTTGTCTTGCTCATTCGCCCTCTGAATGGCACACATACACAACCCGTGTCTCGAGGCTTAAAATGATTTCTTTAACCTGTCTCCCCCATTCAACAGGTGACATCCAATAAGGGACCGTAGCTTTCAGACGGATTCACCTGGTCTGTCTGTCATGGAAAGAGCAGTTTTGTACACTCGTTGTACATGATGATACAGAAGGCTTAACTGATCCTAGATCATGCACATACTCTCTTGCTCTGCGGCAGATGGTGAACAGAGTGGGTTGGATGTGGAGGATAAACAAACGGACTGACGATAAACAAAAAACGCATTCGCTAAAGTGATTATGTGAGTCTCCGATCAGTCTTACTCCTTTCTGCAGTCTTCCCGCTTGCTGTGAAAACTTTGTCAGCACTAAACAGGCCCTGCTATAGTTCCCTCGTTAAACTATTCATCAGATAGGCCTCATCAACGATGAAAAGTATCCCTGCAGTTTATCACAAGATGCCCTGCTTTTTATTTGATGAAGTAATTAATCCATAATGTATGTGTGTGTTGCAGCTTGTGGGAGGCCTGGAGAGAGAGCCAGGCGCAGCCTTCTAGAGAATGAACAGGGAAAAGAGAGGGAGAGAAAGCAGAAGTGAATTTGTTTTAATTAAGTCGGGGGGGAAAGAGGGTGGTTGTCTCCGACTCGGCTTTTGTGTTCACTTTTAGAAGAACTACGGACCGATGACTTTACGAGGAACCCCGAAACCGAGATCAGACTCTTTGCAACGACTTAAAGATGCGCGATGAGCTAATGTGTTGGCATGCTTGTCACCGACGTTGTCTGTGTGCGCATGCCTGTGTCCTTGTCTCTGTGTGCACATGCTTGCGTCTCTGTCTCACTTAGCTGTTTTGTCAGAACTGGCAGATGGCATGAATCTCATCTGGCCACTCTGTGATTGGAGCCTTTCTCGGTGTCACTATCTGACCGACTGTGGACTGCTTCCCTGAGTGAGTCGGTGTAGGTTTTGATTAGCTGTCGCCGTTCATTCTGGGGTGATGAGTAAGTCGGCCTGTTTTTGTCTGCCAGAATGCCTCTTAGGGAATCGACGTCAGTTGATGCCCGGAGTAAATCGTCAGACATTGACAAATTTCAAAGCAACTCCGGGTGTATGTGCAGTGCCTTCCGAATGTGGTGGCTGTATCATGTTATGGGTATGCTTGTAGTTGCTAAGGACGGGGGAATTTTTCAGGTCAAAAAAAGAAACGGTATGGAGCTAAGCACAGGCAAAATCTGCTTTCCACCAGACACTGGGAGATGTCTGAATTTACCATTCAGCAGAACAATAAGCTAAAACACAAGGCCAAATCTATAGTACACTGGAGTTGCTTACCAAGAAGACTATGAATGTCCCTGAGTGGCTGAGTTTTGACTTAAATCTATGGCAATACTTGAAAATTGTATTTAAGCAATGGTCAACAACCAATTTGACAGAATTTGGAAGTTGTACAGTCCAGGAAGTTGTACAGTCCAAGTTGTACAGTCCAGGTGTGGAAAGCTCTTCGACTTACCCAGAAAGACTCACATCTGTAATCATGGCCAAAGGTGATTTTTATCATTTTTAGTCACTCGGGGTTGAATACTTCTATAATCAAGATAATACAACAACAACAAAAAATCATTACAAATGTTAGAATTTGCCTTCCAATTTGACCGAGTATTTTGTGTAATAATGACAAATCCCACTTTGTAACACAGCAAAATGTGGAACAAGTCAAACAAGTGCATACTTTCTATGGTAAAGCATATATTCAAGCTGAAGAAGCGTAGAGCCATATCAGATAAATATATGGCTTTGGGTAGACCGGTCATCCATTTCTGTGCATCATATATCTCCACTGTTTCAGAGTGAGGGATGTTTATTGGCTGCCAGTCAGTGAAGGAAAAAGTACTCAATTGTCATACTTGAGTAAAGGTGAAGATACCTTTTTTTTAATAGAATATTACTCAAGTCAGTCACCCAGTAAAATACTACATAAGTAAAAGTCAAAGTATTTGATTTTAAATATACTAAAGTATAACAAGTAAATGCAGTTGCTCAAATATACTTAAGTATCAAAAGTAAAAGTATAAATGATTTAAAATTCCTTGCATTAAGCAAACCAGATGGCACAATTTGAGATTTTTAAATGTACAGATAGCCAGGGGCACACTTCAACACTCAGACATCATTTACAAACAAAGCATTTTTGTTTAGTGAGTCTGCCAGATCAGAGGCAGTAGAGATGAACAGGGATGTTCTCTCAATAAGTGTGTGAATTGGACATTTTTCCTGTCCTGCTAAGCATTCAAAATGTAACGAGCACTTTTGGGTGTCAAGGAAAATGTAGGGAATAAAAAGTACATTATTTTCTTTAGGAATGTAAAATATACACCCCCAAAAAAAAAAAAACAACTTCAGTAGAAAATACTTTCAAGTACTACTTAAGTACTTTACACCACTGCTGCCAGGGTATCTAGTCATTTCACAAATACACAAAATGTCAGTACTTGCTAGTGGCAAAATCATTGGAAATACTTGTATGTAATAAAGTGTTGTAGGCTATCCCCATTTGCATTCTGGCATTTGGATGTATCGTGGTCCACAGGGAGCACTCTGATTACAGGCACGCACATGCATGTGCACACAAACACACACGGAGCTCCAGCCATAAATGCTGCTAGCTACAGATGGCGGTGGGCAGACGGGTGTCTAAATGGGAGATGCTGCTCTCGGCAGTCAAGCCGACTGCAGTTAAATGAACGAAAGAGCGCCACTCCGCCATAGAATTAACCAGAGAGAACACAAGATTAGAGTTCAAACACCACAATTAGTGTCTGCGCTGAGGGCACATGTGTCTGTACCAGTTAATGGCAGTTTACCGGCAGCACACAATGAATGACTCGGCTGACATGTGGGTGCGGATTAGGTCGTTGCCTTACTCATGCGCTACAGAAATAGCCTAATAGCTGGCTCTCCTCGCTTTTCTCCCAGCTCGTGCTGCCAACAGCTCCCCAATTTCAGCCAAAACAAAGATTTTCTTCCTTCGCCCTGCTTGTTGTCATTCAAAAATTAGCATATGGAGTGGAGATGTGGGAAGTCTGTCGTAAGTGGTGCCTTTTTATAAATAGAATGAAAGGATTTATATTTCTGTGTGTGTGTGGTACCATCTTCATCGAGAGAAGGACATCTTGGGATGCTGGTTGTTTTGAAGACTGGGGATCAAGTTTTGTTGTTGGAGTGCTTGTGGGTTTGAGTTGAAGCAAAGCTTGCATCAATTATTGGGTTACTCTGAGTTACTGCTAGTCTGGCAAGCCAGGTTTCACACAATGTTGAGTGACAAGTTCATTGTCAAGATGGTGCCGACAATGTTGCTAGCTCCCAGGGAACTTTGCAGTCATTTGTTTATTTTTGTGTTCTTTTTTTTACATCATTTGATCAGAAAGTTTCTAGTATAATTTAATATGACCGACAAGCACTTCTGGACATCAGATCGAAGATTAGTCACCACTTTACGGAGCTGGATCCTTTGTCCGGACTACCCAAAGCAGTTTTTAGTTAACTGACTTGCCTAGTTAAATAAAAGGTTAAGAACAAATTCTGATTTACAATGACTGCCTAACCCGGATGACACTGAGCCAATTCTGCACCACCCTGTGTGACTCCCAAACACGGCCGGTTGTGATGCAGCCTGGAGTCGAACCAGGGTCTGTAGTGAAGCCTCCAGCACTGAGCAGTGCCTTAGACCGTTGTGCCACTCGGGAGCCCCAGTTCCATTCATCACGGAAGCCTTTTTTCCAAAACGATACCGCCAAAGAAAAGGAAGGTGAGCTAGAGTTCTTGTCCGATTTATAAGGAAAAGGGCAAACCACCCTTCGCTTTCTAGTATACTACGTGCTAATGTACAGTCTCTAGACAATAAAACTTTGCAAGCTCAGAGCGTGGATCTCCTACCAGAGCGATACGAGAGACTGTGACTTACTCTGCCTTACAGAGACTTTGTTGACAGTGGAGGTGCTTGATCAAGCTAAAAGCAGAAGTGTGTTTCATGATAAACAACCCATGGTGTGATTGTAGGAATGTACCAACCCTCAAGAGATTCTGTTCCCCTGACCTGGAATACCACACACAAGCTGACACTATGCTGGCACTCAAGGAATTACACTGGACTTTGAACAAATCAGAAACCGAATATCCTGAGGCCACATTCATTGTAGCCAGGTACTTTAACAAAGAAAATGTAAAAGATTCTCCTGGAATTTCACAAACACATTCTACTATGTCTCAGACACAATATGCATGTGGCAGGGACTTCAGACAATCGTGGACACAGACGCCTCACTCCCAGACAAGCGAAACTCTTTTCGAGGAAAACGACACCGAGCCGCCGACATGGGCCCCACTGCTGACGAGTACTGTGGGCTCCCGATCTCTGTAGCCGACTTGAGTAGTACCTTCAAGCGTGTGAATCCTCGCAAGGCTGCCGGCCCGGAAAGGCATCCCAAGCAGTGTTCTCTGAGCATGCGCAGACCAGCTGGCTGGAGTGTTTACGGACATTCTCAACCTCTCCCTTTCCCAGTCTGTCGTCCCCGCTTACTTCAAGATGACCACCATTGTTCCTGTACCCAAGCAAGCCTACTGAACTAAATGACAATCGCCCTGTAGCACTCTGTCATCGAAGTGCTTTGAAAGGCTAGTCAAGGAACATACCCGATGCACTGCACTGCACACCGCCCTATCTCACATGGACAATAGGAACACCTATATGAGAAATGCTGTTAATCGACTGCAGCTCAGCTTATAACGCCATAGTGCCCTCCAAGATCACTATTAAAAATATTATTAACAGGCCATCAGACTGTTGAACAGCCATCACCAGTCGTCTACCAGGTGATGCACACTCACTCATACAAAACACACACGTAAGCGATCATACGCACACGCCGCCAACACTGTTGTCACATGTTACAGAGACATTGAACCACTGGACACTGTATTTAAGTTCATGTTTTGTCACGTGCACAAGTACGGTTAAATGCCTTTCTTGCTAACTGAAACCCCAACAATTCAATAATGAATAACAATGTATTACTGGAAAAATATGAAATGCACAAAGTAGGTAAGTAAGCATACTACATACAGGAAATATTTTCATTTCAATACCATATGTATTGAAATGTGCAGGGATAATGGAGAGATGGAGGTAGAGTTGTGTTGGAGTGACAGTGAGTGTGTGTGTAGGGTATACATGGGAGTGCAAATGTTGAAATAAAAGGTCAATAAAGTTGCAAGGTGACATCGGTCCGTATAGCTATTTAAAGACTGTATCCCCTCGACATAGCTCCTTCTAATACTACTGTACATTGTATTTGAGGTAGTTCATACACACCGCATGTTTATTTTTATGCTGGATTCTCAACGTACTGTAGCTCACTCTGATATATCTACTGCTGTACATATCGGTTGTACTATATCTTGTGAAAATTTCCCCCGTGTACATATGTATAGATTGCATTTTGATTGCTGCTACAGTGCAATTTGGATTGTTAATTGGATTCGTTCCCGCCGTTGTTGATTTCTGGTGTCTTTTGTGTTTATTTCACAATTGAATTATTTGTGTACTTGTTTGACATCTTACTGCATTGTCAGAAGCAAGTGACATAAACATTTCGCTGCACCCGCTGTAACACTTGATGAACTGTGTATGCGATTAACACACTTTGATTTGGCAAATCGTTTAGCTGCCAAGTGGGTAGAAATGGCCAAATGTTTACTTGTTGGCCACCAGGGGGCGTTGTAGGTACGGTATACATGAGTCTAACAGCAATTTGATGAGCGAGCAAGTCTCCTACCAACCCCTCCTGCCCTTGCAAAGAGTGTCTACAAGGAATGTCGCAAGAACCTGGGCTATTGAATAGCTTGTGTACTGTACTCTTTCTCTGGCGCTTAATGATTAAAAAAAAAAAGTATTTTTCATACATTGAAATTAATGTGTCCTTAACATTTTCTCCATAGAGTTCTGTTTAAATGTTTCTTTTCTGTATTCTGAAACATTCATTAGTGGCATACGTCAGTGTAGCAATATCCAGTAAACCACAACAACCGAGGAGTTCAGGGTTATATTTATTAATAACCAAACTGGGGAAGAAAGAAAAAAAAAAAAGGACAACCTGGACATAAATATAATTTCAGTTTTCTGTTGCACAAACAAAAGTTTTGCTTCAAGGTCTTAATAAACACGACCCAGTCTTTCTTTCAGGTCTGTTTTGCAATAAATTCTTATTTTCAATGACTCCCTAGGGACAGTGAGCAGAACAACAGGTTTTTACCTTGTCAGCTCGGGGTTTTGATCTTACAACCTTTCGGTTACTAGTCCATTGCTCTAGCTCATACTGTTGCTTAGGGCTTATTCAGACTGGTGGGAGTTGAGAAGAGTCTGTAGACTCTACTTTTTAATTTACATTGTCTTACCTTTGGCCATGGCTTGGCAACTCTACATTCTGGCTGAGCAGCAATATTTCAGTAAAAATCACAGTAGTCAGTAAGCATGTTTTTAACTAACTGTTAATCAACTATGTGAGCAACTTCTCATCTAAACCAAAGTACCCTTTTGGGGCGGCAGGTAGCCTAGTGGTTATAGAGTGTTTGGCCAGTAACCGAAAGGTTGCCAGATCGAATCCCCAAGCTGGCAAGGTAAAAATCTGTTTTGCCCCTGAACAAGGCAGTTAACCCACTGTTCCTAGGCCTTCATTGAAAATAAGAATTTGTTGCCTAGTTAAATTTAAAAAAACACTCCTGAATATTGCAACAATTCCCCAGCATGTGCAGAAAATTAGAAGTTTTTTATTTTCCCATCCGTAAAAGTCTAAATTAAGACAATAATAGCACTGTAAATTACAAATGTTCCGGGTTCGAATCACATGGATAACTTTAGCATTTTAGATACATATTAACTTTGCAACTACTTACTAAGTTTTAACTACTTAACGAGCATGTTAGCTAACCCTTTAACTACTAGCATGCTACCTTGTAAATGTAACCTTTATTTAATTATGCAAGTCAGTTAAGAACAAATTGTAAATAACAATGACGGCATACCCTGGCCAAACCCAGACAATGCTGGGCCAATTGTGCCTCTCCCTATGGTTCTCCCAATCACGGACGGATGTGATACAGCCTGGAATTGAACCAGGGACTGTAGTGACTCCTCTTGCACTGAGGTGCAGTGCCTTAGACTGCTGCGCCACTCGGGAGCCCACCTTGGTAGCCCGCCACGACCTTATGTATTGTTCTTTCCTAGTATGTCAAGGAACATTAACAAAGAAGTGAGCCTCCAACCTCCCTTCCCCAACCATCCAAAATGTCTCCACCCAGGAACCCCCCTCCCCATACCATCCCTTCCACGTGGGCCTGAAAGCAAAGAAGGGATCAAAGAATAAAAAAATAGACATTTTAATTGTTTAGACATGTCTATAGACAAACTGTAAACCAGCCTAGGGTCAAGGACTGCAGTTCTTTCGCGATGAAGGCATCGTGTGTGTGTTTTTGAAGTTGTAATCAGGCATCTAAGAGGGAGAAAAAGAGAGGGTGTTTGAAATGGAGAAAGCTGACAATTAGTCTTTCTGCTTGTACTGTAGATGAATGGGCACTGGGTTTAAGGTCTTTGTAACATCTCGCTATGCAGACGACAGTGACGACAGAATGAACGAGATGGGGGGGAGAGCATAAGAAAGATGGAAGGATGGCTCCATGCCCTGACCTCACTGTGTGTGTGAGCTGCAGTTGGTTTTGATCATTCCATCTCCTCCGCAAGAAGAGCGGTGGTGCGTTTTGATTGGGCTTGAGTCTCACCTCCCAACATAATCTATCACCACACTCCGCTGGCGTCCGGTCCGCTTGGCTATTCCTCACCATGGTAACAGGCCCCTGGAGCCTGGCCGAGGGCCATCCGGCACAGTACGACCCAGTGGCCCACAGAAAGGGCCAGTGTGACTACAGTGTAGTCTAGCACAGCTCAGTTAGTGATATGCAGTTTGCGAATGATTTTGTTTTTTATGAACAACTCTCTATACAGACTAGTGTCATGATTTGTTTTTCTGAATGGCTCATTCATTTTAGTCTTTAGTTTTAGTTTGACCTGCTGGCCTCAATGAATTCTACAACAGGCTTATTAATATGCGCTCCTCTGGTGACTCCGGAGACGTGCTCCGACAAACAATGGTTGTATATGCGCACAGGCAAAATAGATGAGGCTGCAGGCAGCATAGAGAAGAAAAATACATGTTTAGAGCTGATAATTGATCACATGGTGCAATTAATATAATGTTATGATGGACACTTTGTACATACACAGCCTCTGCTCAACAAACTCGAACTCAAGAACTAATTGTTTGGGGTGCTGCAGTTCGCAAATAATGTTGCACAAATAATGTAATCATCCTCACGGCAATCAAGTAATTAATTCCGCCTAGTCGTTCGCAATCTAGTCCAGTTTGCGGCCACAACTACACCTTGTTTAAAATGTACTAAAAAAATCACCTTATTTGTATCCCTAGCAATCAATAAATGTACGTTGTTTAAAGCACACTTTTACAAGTCTCAGTCACAAACGACAGCTCCAATAAGCCCCTTATGGTGAACGGCATGTGATCGAGAGAGTCATGTTTCTTTGTAGTTTTCAGTTCACCGGTAGAGGGTCCTGCATGCTCTGGGCGTTACCAACTCAAATGAACGAAATGAGTCTCTGTATTTATTTTTTTGACTGAACGAGTCAAAGATCAGTCCGTAAATAGAGACCGTCTTCTCAGCACTAAGTGCAGTGTGTTACAGTGCTTGTGTGCGTGCGTGTGTGTGTGTCACAGGCGGCTGGTGGCACCTTAACTGGGGCTAACGGGCTCATAGTAATGGCTGGAGCAGAATGAATAGAATGGTATCGAACACATCAAACACATGGATTACATTCATGCAATACCAGCCGATATTCTGAGCCGTGTGTGTGTGTGTGTGTGTGTGTGTGTGTGTGGGCATCTATACATGCCTACATATCAATAGTAAATCCCCGCAACTGAACCAGGCACAAAAATGATACTGTTTTGATTGCACAAAGGGTTTGGTAATCAAGCTCCATAGAATCAATAATTGTTCTGGATGAACAGACCTCTGAGGTGTCATTAAGAAAACTAACTCTGCAGTACAATACCTGCTGCTCACCACATGTTACTGAACGGGGAACCCACTGAATATGAATGAGGGTTTGTTCTGGCTCCTGCCTTAGATATAGCTGGCTGGCTGGTTTGAGTAATTAGTGGGAGCTGGGTTCCCGTGGAGCAGAAAACCTGTTGTTTCTCCCGCTGTGCCTGCTAGGATGATGAATAGTAGGGTAGAACCATGAGCTACGCTGGCTCAGGCTCTCAGTGGTAATGCTATGAGATGATAAGCCACAGTGTCTGCAGCCTCTGACAAAGTGTAAAATGAGATCACAGGTCAGTGAATTGTGCCGTATGTGTGTGATAGTTGGGTCATTTGTCATAGGTAGGCGTAGCTAAACGATTGCAGATGTAAAACATGAAGATGTTTATAGCACATTCTTTTTCAGGGCGAGTACACTAACTTGCCTTAAGAGTTAGTGCTTTCGGAAAGTATTCAGACCCCTTGACTTTTTCCACATTTTGTTACGTTACAGCTTTGAATTCAATTGTAATCTACACACAATACCCCATAATGACAAGGCAAAAACTTTTTTTATTTTATTTGTTAATTTATCGTAATTAACAGTGAGGTCCTGAGCAGGTTTTCATCAAGGATCTCTCTGTGCTTTGCTCCATTAATCTTTGCCTCGATCCTGACTAGTCTCCCAGTCCCTGCCGCTGAAAAACATCCCCACAGCATGATGCTTCACCGTAGGGATGTTGTCGGGTTTCCTCCAGACGTGACGCTTGGCATTCAGGCCAAAGAGTTCAGTCTTGGTTTCATCAGACCAGAGAATCTTGTTTCACATGTTCTGAGTGTTTTTAGGTGCCTTTTTGGCAAATTCCAAGCAGGCTGTCGTGCCTTTTTACTAAGGAGTTGCTTCCGTCTGGTCATTCTACCATAAAGGCCTAATTGGTGGAGTGCTGCAGAGCTGGTTGGCCTTCTGGAAGGTTATCCTGTCTCCACAGAGGACCTCTAGAGCTGTCATTGACCATCGGGTTCTTGGTCACCTCCTTGACCAAGGCCCTTCTCCCCTGATTGGTCAGCTTGACCAGGCGGCCAGCTATAGGAAGAGTCTTAGTGGGTCCAAACTTCTTCCTTTTAAGAATGATGGATGCCACTGTGTTCTTGGGGACCTTCAATGCTGCAGACATTTTTTTGGTACCCTTCCCCAGATTTGTGCCTCGACACAATCCTCTCGGAGCTCAATGGACAATTCTTTCGACCTCATGGCTTGTTTTTTTTTCTCTGACATGCACTGTCAACTGTGGGACCTTATATAGACAGGTGTGCCTTTCCAAAACCTGTCCAAACAATTGAATATTAAATCAGGTGGACTCCAATCAAATTGTAGAAACCTCCTCAAAGATGATCAATGGAAACAGGATGCACCTGACCTCAATTTCAAGTCTCATAGCAAAGGGTCTGAATACTTATGTAAATGAGGTATTTTTCTTTTTAATGTGCAAAAGTTTCTAAAAACCTGCTTTTTTCTTTGTCATTATGATGTATTGTGGATAGATTGCTGAGGAAATTGTGTTATTTAATCCATTTTAGAATAAGGCTGTAACGTAACGTGGGAAAAGTCTAGGGGTCTTAAAATATACAGTGCCTTCGGAAAGTTCTATCTTAGTTGTTTTACTCAGCCAACTACAACGTGACCTCTTACCTAGTTCGGGACTATAAATCAATGCCAGTGTCTTGTCTGTAACCTGCCAGTACTCCCTTTCTCTCTCCCTCAGCATTCAGTCCAATAGTTTGAGTTAAATGCTCTCCCAGATACTGAGATCGTGTGCCGGGCAGCTGTGTGACGGAAAAAAAGCCATGAAGATATGCATCACGTCTTGAATAAAGCATTGCGGCCCAGCGGGATGTGAAACAATGGCTCATTCCAGGTGACGGTGTGCTGAGAGGGAGCGAGGGGAATTGGATAAGACAGGAAGCGCGCCTGGCTGTTAGCATTGGACTTGGCAGCGCTCCACTATTGAAACACTGACAGGCAAGCTCGCCTGTCACAGCGCATAAGTGGCTCCCTGCACAGACGTTTACAGTAGAGCACCTTTTCCTCTACCCACAGTGCTGCAGGGCAGGTCCAGCCCCCAGGGCTGCATTCCCTAACCCCAGTCCCCATACCTAGCCCCTGCCCCAGCGGCCATACCTACTCCTAGTCCCAAACCTCATATCTAGCCACGGCTCTATACATTGCACAAGCCCTTAGCTACCTAGCCACGGCCCTATACATTGCCCAAGCACTTAGCTACCTAGCCACAGCCCTATACATTGCCCAAACGCTTAGCTACCTAGCCAGTATGGTCAGTGCTGATTGGATGCTGGACTGACCAGCATGGTCTAGCTGGTTATACTAGTTGACCAGCATGGTCAGGCTGGTTTGATCAGCATGGTTTAGATGGTTAGGCTGACTGACTAGCTGGTCAAGCTAGTGATGCTGGTGACCAGCGTATGCTGGTGACCATGCTGGTCTAGATGGTCTAGCTGGTCTGACCAGCATGGTCTAGCAGGTCAAGGTGGTCTGACCAGCATGGGCTAGCTGGTGATGCTGGTGACCAAGCTGACCATGCCCAGGTAGCCTAGCGGTAAAAAGCGTTGAGCCAGTAACCAAAGGTCACTGGTTTGAATCCCTGGGCCGACTAGGTGAAAAATCTACTTGTACCTTTTTGAGCAAGTCACTTAACCCTAATTTGTCCTGTAAGTCGCTGTGGATAAGAGCGTCCTGCTAAATGTCTTAAATGTAAATCATCATATTTACCAGCATGGTCTATTGCCGTTAGCTTTTTAGAATAGTTTGTTTCAATATATTTTTAGCGGTGGTGTAAAGTACTTAAGTAAAAAATACTTTAAAGTACTACTTAAGTCATTTTTTGGGGGGGGGTTATCTGTACTTTACTATTTATATTTTTGAGAACTTTAACTTTTACTCCACTACATTCCTGACAAAAATAATGTGCTTTTACTTCTTACAATTTCCCTGACACCCAAAAGTGCTCGTTACATTTTGAATGCTTAGCAGGACAGGAAAATTGTCTAATTCACTCACTTATCAAGAGAACAATCCTGGTCATCCCTGCTACCTCTGATCTGGCAGACTCACTAAACACAAATGCTTTGTTTGTAAATGATGTCTGAGTGTTGACCCTGGCTATCTGTAAATTTTAAAAAATTTTAAAAATGTGTCGTCTGGTTTGCTTAATATAAGACATTGTAAAATGATTTCTACTTTTACATACATTTTAAAACAAAATACTTTTACTCAAGTATTTTACTGGGTGACTTTTACTTGAGTCTTTCTTTTAAGGTGTCTTACTTGTACTCAAGTATGAAAATTCGGTACTTTTCCACCTTTTTTTTTGCGTATACATTGAATTAATTCAATCTTATGCTACACAAACATGATTAACATATAGATTTTTCTAAACTAATCCAATCTGTTAGTTGGACGTATTGCAACCATTGCTGAAATGGTTGTTCCTGTTTCATGTTTTAGGTATTTATAAATCTTTCTAAGCCTGGCTGTCATTCTGAATGCAGATTGTGGGTGAATACACGTTCCGATTCTTGGATATCCCCACTTTGACTGGATCCCAATAGGAATAAAACATAACTTTGCAAGCTGAATTGATGCTAGTTTTGCTTGTGACCAGCATGACTGGTATGCTTGTGATTAGCTTAGTTACCAGTGTCCAAAACGTCTGGTCCTTATCTCGGTTAATTAACACAGAACGAAAGTATGATTTCAGTTCTGGGTCCATACGTGTTGAGAATAACTAGAATGAGGATCTGAACCAGAAGGAAGAGCTCCGTCCTCTCTCTTTGTTTGTTACGGACAAGTCTATGGGACAAATGTTCCCTCCCGTTTCGATATTCGAAAGTGTGATTAAAAAAAAAATAATAATAATAATTTTTTATTTATTTTTGTCCAAATAACCAGTGGCGAAAAAAACCGAACACCGGAACTAATACTACTGGATCTCACGCATCACGTATCGTGACAGATCTATGGTACCATTTATGTTTACGTAGTCTTTCCACGAGAGACTACCAGTGTCCATAACACTGTGGCGGCTGGTCACCAGCATGACCAGCCTATGCTGGGGGGTGTTTCCAGCAGGGAAGCCTATTTTCAGCCGGATAATGATTCTGGGAGTTTATTTAGAGAGCCTTACCATGACCTTTTGCTGGTATTTGATGTTTATGCAACAGAGCAGTTATTTTGACTTGCATGGAGGAATCGACCTCTCCCGTAGTTTGTTTCCCTGATGAAAGAATTTGGGAAGACTTAAGGTCAGGGGGACTCAAATGTTATGGCTGTTCAGAGTCTATCCAGTATTTTTCAATCCTAGTCCTCCTGTCCTAGTTCTCTTGGTCTTGTTTTTGATCTTGCTTCACATGTATAGAAAATCAGAAGGTACAGTATCCAGAACTAAAAGCTTCTCTTATTTCTACAGTCACACTTTGTCCTTTACACTTACCCCTGCTGTCTTCATTGAAATGTCCCGGGTGAAGGTTAAGTGTATTGATTTGAGTGAGGATTATGACCCCCGGTAAAACAACATTTAAGTAGTGTGGCCTATGTTTTGGCCCAGAGCCAGACACATGCATAGTTCATCCCAGAAATGTGGCTGAGAGATCTAAATATTTTTCAGCCAGTGAAATTACACCATATAATTAAAACAAGTGACTCCTGATACGGAAAGGAGAGAGACGAGGGGGAGATGGAAGGAAAACATTTGAAACCGAGTGAGATGAATAATAACGAAAAGAGAGGAAACACTTGAAACCGAGTGAGATGAATAATAATAACGAAAAGAGAGGAAACACTTGAGACAGACTTGCATTCTATTAATTACTGGAAAGCTTTGTCAGGTTAAAGAAATTGCCTTCGGGCTATGCTAGCTTTTCATGATAATCAAATGGGAAGACCTAAGCACATTTTTCTTCCTTCTGTCTCTGCAGATGTGCTCTGGACTGGCTGTGATTTCTCCTCCTCATGCTCGATGGCAGACGAAGACAGCCGCTCTGTTCATGTGAGCTTTGATCACAAAGAGATGGCTCTGATCCACAGCTAAACCTGATCCACTGCTCTCCTGTCTCTCTGACCATCCCCTCTCCTCTATTTTTCTCTTCACGTCAACCTCCCTCACCATGGCCTGCTTGTTGGTGTCAGTGTTCCTCCTGGTTCTCCAGACTTATGCTGCCCCATCGGAGTTTGTTCAGAGTCTGGATCTGGGCCCTGGACTCACTGCCAATGTCACTCTGTCTCCACCCCCGGGGACTAGCAAACATGCCCCCCACAGCATCATCATTGGGGTGCGCAAGGGGGGGACACGCGCCCTGCTGGAGATGCTAGATATCCACCCTGAGGTCGCTGCCGCCGCCACAGAGGTGCACTTCTTCGACTGGGACGAGAACTACGCCAAGGGCTTTGACTGGTACCGTGAGCTGATGCCCTATTCCTACCCGCACCAGATCACAGTGGAGAAGACGCCAGGCTATTTCACCTCTTCCCTGGCGCCAGAGCGCATCCGTGCCATGAACTCCTCCATCAAGCTGCTGCTGATCCTGCGGGACCCAACTGAACGCGTCGTCTCAGACTACACCCAGGTCTACTTCAACCGCCTGGAGAACCACAAGCCAGTGCAGGCCATTGAGAATCTGCTGGTGCGCAGCGGAGCTCTCAACACCCGCTACAAGGCCATCCAGCGTAGCTTCTACGACGTGCATATGCGGAACTGGCTGCGCCACTTCCCTCTGGAGCAGATCCACATCGTTGATGGGGACACTTTGATCCGGGACCCCCTTCCCGAGCTGCAGAAAGTAGAGCGTTTCCTCAACCTGCCCCCCAGGATAATGTCGTCCAACTTCTACTTCAACCAGACCAAGGGGTTCTTCTGCATCCGGAGTGAGGGGCGAGAACGCTGCCTGCACGAGTCCAAAGGGCGTCCCCACCCGGCCGTCAACAGTACCGTGCTGCAACAGCTACGCTCCTACCTCCGGGAGCACAATCGTAACTTCTACCGCCTGGTGAAGCGCTCCTTTGACTGGCAGTAAAGGCAGGGCACCCCTCTTCCTATGTGGACTAGTTCCTCCTGGCCCACAGAAGACTTAGGAACCATTGCCCTGTTTAAGGACTGACTGACTAGTATTAAAGGGGCAAAAGCACTTTACGAACTCTGACACCCAAACACTCCTGTCAATCGCCTTTTACTCTGCTCTGGTGTCAGCAGCGCAGTTCCACATTTACAAAATAAAGCAAGAACTTAAAATATAAGCTAACGTGGAAAAATCGGCAATCTTGATAAGTCATTCTCTGTACTGTACCGAACAAAAGTGACGCAGATTGTGGCAAAACAATTTTGTGAACCTGATGGATTTTTTTCTGCTTTGTTTGATATTCTTGTACTTGATAATAAATTGTTCTGCTTTAAAAATGTACATGTGGAACGGGATCTGTTTCTCCTTTTGGTTCTTTGTGCTGCCCTCCAGATCCTAACCGGAGTTGTTTAGGGAGCATGCTAAGGTAGACTGAGGCATTAGGATAAGCCTTTGTTTCACTGCAGTGGAAGTAGGACATTAATGCAAGGGAAATGGTTGCCCTAGAGCGCCACTTTAGCATTACAGAAATCACTAATGGTTTGGACGTTGAAGGTAGTGCCTGCAGCAAAAGGGGCCGAATCACGAGAGTCAGCAAGCTGAAGTCTGAGCTCTTCCTGTATTTCAGCACTGTTAAGTGTTCAACAGTTTGACCAGGCTGTAGAGGCAGCCAGTAAATCACATGTGTATTGTGGCCGTTCTCACTGGAGTTCAACATACACATAAACAGAAGAGTAGCCATTACTATTTTCATCAGGATTATTATCCTTGTTGATTAGGCTTTAAAGTGCAGGCGAAGCCAGGGAGACCACTGATGATTATGTGATCTCCCTTCTGTCTGCTGGCTCTGACAGAGGCTAAATAAGTTCTCCCACCCCAGGGGTGACAGACATCGATGCTGGTGGCTTTTCCCTGGCCAGCAGGAATAAAGGGGTGTGTTGGTCGGTCCACACTAAAAATAGGAGCCAATGTTTTTACACTCAATCTTACCATCTCACATTTACTGATACTTTATTGTGTTTATTGATATGTCCATTAGTGTATTCAACTGTAGTCTTGTTCTAAGGTTCCATCCAGCACATGCTCTCAGAATAATCAGTATTCTATTTTGACTTAAAGAAGCTGGTAGTGTTTCAAAAGTAATTTGTCATTGCTGTACTGGAACAAGGGATGTTATTACCCTATGTCTTCACTAGGGGGCATATAGGTCCTTCAGGAATAATATGAGGTGATGTGTCTGGACATGCTCTTTCAAGGGTTCCCCTTGTCAGTGGTGCAGGTGAAGAGGCTGTGACAGGGACCCGGTGACCCTTGCCAAGGCCTCACTGGGGCCTGCCCCATCGCGTGTGTTTCATGTGCCTGTTCACCTGGAAGAGAACACCCTGCCCTGCCTCCACAAGGAGGAGGCCCTGTCCAGGTCACCGAGCCATCTCAGCCGTGTGTGTACATGCTTCCAGCCCGCCCAGCACCCACCCACCAACCCTCTTGTCTGACTGTAGACACGCGCCTGGTGTGTCACACTTTGTGTACGTTTTGAGTAAATCCTAGCTCTACAAATGTTTTGTATAAAATTGGTAGATTTATGTTCTTTTCATTACTCATTTGCATGCTTGTAAGAGGGAAAGGCATTTCACAGGGTTTCTAATACAAACTCACTGCCAGATCAATGAATAACCTTGTCTGGGATATATTCCTCTATCAACTGATGCTCCAGCGTCTCGACCGCTGCTTCACCACATCACAGCAGTGACCATCTGCCTTGGGTCTCCAAGCTCCTTTCAATACAAAGCTGGCTATATGGTACAATTTTTTTATTCAGACATGTCTGAGTGATATTCAGCTGTATGAAATCGCTCGGCTTTTTCATGTTGCGACAATGTCACCACAGGCAAGGAGGACCGTCGATTTGTTGCATGTTGGGTTGAATGCAAACGGCCTTGAGGGAGAGGTGTTCACCACAGAGACGTTAACTCTCTGTAGATCTTCACCCTAAACGACCTCTTTCTCATGCAAGTTGTTTGAGAAATGAACAATGGGGGGTTGTGTGTGTTATTTTTTGGGGGTTTGTGTGTGTGTTATTTTTATTATTATTGGACACGGGAGGGTTGTGTATTTCTCCCCCTGGTCTGTTTGCTCTTTTGCTGGTTTTACCATCCAAGTTCTTCCATCCTAGACAAATGTCCTCACCTGCTTTCACGCGCCTTCCCCATATCAAGGTGTTCAGGTGCTTCCCTGATGCACTACGCTTTTCCGCACGCTACCTTTTTACTACACCACAGGTCAATATAGTCTACCAGTCTGTCTGTCTGGCCCTCTATCCACCAGTCATAGTGACAATGGAGGCACAGTAGGTGGATTGTCTGTCCAGATCTGCAATAGGCTAACTAGTAATCATACCATGCATAAAAGCATTCAGAGCTGCACACATTTTCAATGTGACCGACTACACAAGAACAAACAGGAATAGGCTAACTGATCGGCGGTGGAGAGGCCAGATGCGTCATGGCCTGTGAAATAACAGTGAAGACATGACATAAAGCAGCTCAGAAAGCTCTTCGTTGTTTTCGCTCAGAGTTCAAAACTCTAGTCTAGGCTGTAAATTGCAGTGAAAAAAATGTCATTTGAATAACGGCCCAACAGCCCTGTGATTTCGATGTTTCATTCCATTTGGATCAGTTGTGGGTGTGCTCTCCACAGTTTTTATAAGGTCTAGAAAGGCACAGTAGCAGGCCAGTCCGGCTGTATTTTTCCCTTGAATACTGAGATGTGCAGTCTGTTGTAGGCCGGGCAGGCCCAGTTATTCAGGAAGGCTTATTGCATGTGCTGCTCCGCCTCCTCTCCAATCCGAGCAGCTATTTCTCTCGCACCTTGAACCCAAGACTTCAATATAGCCTAAATACGGTGTCGTTTTAACTTTTAAAATGTATTACATTTGATATAGGGCATAATAAGCACAACCAGTCACAATGTGTTCATCTGATTAGGCTACTTCAAACGGCTCCTGTAGGCATGCACGCGTCATCCAAAATATAATTCCAGCATCCTCGAAACGGGCTGACAACGACACCCTAAAGACTGGCAAGTGCGCTAGTCCATTGTCACTTTTGATTATGCCTGCACATCATGGTTCACCAGCAGCCCCAAACATGTAAAGAGTAAGCTACAGACCAGCCAAAACAAGCTTGTAAGATTTTTAAGCAGCTAAGCAGGCCATCTGTGGGAGAAAAAAAGACTACTATTAATTCAACTTGGTCTGGTCCACAGAATTATCAGACTCAATTCTCTATTTTCCATTTGTTAGATATGTCCACCAGCATAGTACCAGTGACAGATACTCTAATATTCACTGTTTTTAAACATAAGTCTATTTGGTAAAAACAAATTGTTATATACAGGTGCTGTTGAGTAGCACAAACTACTGTGCCACAGCAACTCCAAGCCATATCAACGTTCAGCGTAAGAACGTGGTAATTAACTACAATGACCATAATCTATTGCGCCTGTTTCTTCTCGATCACAGGGCACCAATGATGACCACCCACTGTCCTCCTCTAGGGCAGAGGAATTAAACTATTACTCTACAGGGTCTGGTGCTTGCTGGTTTTCCATTCTACCTGATGATAAATTGTTGTTCTATCCTGCCGAAAAAGCGTAATACCCACCAGCTGTATGTTATTCATGTCGTCGTTCAGCCACGACTCGGTGAAACATAAGATATTACAGTAATTAATGTCCTCGTAGTTAGTCTATTTTATTATCCAGTGATTGTACGCTGGCTAATAGGATCGATGGTAAAGGCAGATTTAACCCACTCGCCGTCGGATCCTTACAAGGCACCCAGACCTACGTCCCCGATATCTCCGTTACTTTCTCCTGCTTGAATGAGGGCCTTGCCGGGTGTCTGGAGTAAATCCTTTGCGTCCGACTCATTGAATAAAAATAATATTCTTCCAGTAAGGGGTGAGTAATCGCTGTCCTGATATCTAGAAGCTATTTTCGGACATACGAGATGGTGTCAGAAACATTAAGTACAAAATAAGTTACAAATAACGTGGAAAAAATACATAATAGCACAATTGGTTAGGGGACTGTAAAATGGCAGCCATCTCCTCCATTATCCTAATATCCAATCAATTGTTGAAATAAGTAAATCAAGTCAATGATCAAAGATTGATTTAATTGTTAACTGACATAGACATTGTAGCAGTAAGACCTGAATGATCTTACATCCAAAAGGTTGTAAGTTCAAATCTAAGAGGAGGACATGTTGAGTTAAATGTTGGCAATGTTTATTTAGGGCCATCGGGCAATGTCCTGACAACTGATCCAGTACACAGAAATGCAACATTCCCATGAAATGTGTCTAGAACACTAATAAACTCAGGACAGTTTTTCAGGACAGTGTCTTTCAAAGATAATTTGTAAAAATCCAAATAACTTCACAGATCTTCATTGTAAAGGGTTTAAACACTGTTTCCCATGCTTGTTCAATAAACAATTAATGAACATGCACCTGTTGAATGGTCATTAAGACACTAACAGCTTACAGATGGTAGGCAATTAAGGTCACAGTTATGAAAACTTAGGACACTAACGAGGCCTTTCTACAAACTCTGAAAAACATCAAAAGAAAGATGCCCAGGGTCCCTGCTCATCTGCTTGAACGTGCCTTAGGCATGCTGCAAGGAGGCATGAGGACTGCTGATGTGGCCAGGGCAATAAATTGCAACATCCGTACTGTGCAACGCCTAAAACAGCGCTACAGGGAGACAGGATGGACAACTGCTCATCCTCACAGTGGCAGCCACGTAACAACACCTGCACAGGACCGGTACATCCGAACATCACACCTGCAGGACAGGTACAGGATGGCAACAACAACTGCCTGAGTTACACCAGGTACGCACAATCCCTCCATCAGTGCCCAGACTGTCCGCAATAGGCTGAGAGAGGCTGGACTGAGGGCTTGTAGACCTGTTGTAAGGCAGGTCCTCACAAGACACCGCCGGCAACAGCGTCGCCTATGGGCACAAACCCACCGTCGCTGGACCAGACAGGACTGGCAAGAAGTGCTCTTCACTGACGAGTCGCGGTTTTATCTCAGCAAGGGTGATGGTCGGATTCGCATTTGTCGTCGGGGCCGTCATGGTCTGGGGCGGTGTGTCACAGCATCATCGGACTGAGCTTGTTGTCATTGCAGGCAATCTCAACGCTGTGTGTTACAGGGAAGACATCCTCCTCCATCATGTGTTACCCTTCCTGCAGACTCATCCTGATCTGACCCTCCAGCATGACAATGCCACCAGCCATACTGCTCATTCTGTGCGTGATTTCCTGCAAGACAGGAATATCAGTGTTCTGCCATGGCCAGCGAAGGGCCTGGATCTCAATCCTATTGAGCACATCTGGGACCTGTTGGATCGGAGGGTGAGGACCAGGGCCATTCCCCCCAGAAATGTCCAGGAACCTTGATGGAAGAGTAAGGTAACATCTCACAGCAAGAACTGGCAAATCTGGTGCAGTCCATGAGGAGGAGATCCACTGCAGTACTTCATGCAACTGGTGGCCACACCAGATACTGACACTTACTTTTTGATTTTGACCCTCCCCCTTTGTTCAGGGACACATTATTCCATTTCTGTTAGTCACATGTCTGTGGAACTTGTTCAGTTTATGTCTGTTGTTGAATCTTGTTATCTTCACACAAATATTTACACATGTTAAGTTTGCTGAAAATAAACACAGTTGACAGCTAGAGGGCGTTTCTTTTTTTGCTGAGTTTAAATTATGTTGTGAGAACATGGCAACCATGTTCTGTGTGTGTTTTGATGTGACATTGTTGGAATACTCTCCTTACACTCAGAAAACTGGACACATGAATGTTCTTGAAACGTCCCATAAAACGCATCGAGAACATGAATGTTGTGTATTCTGAGAACATTTTAACAATGTCCTAGAGAAGAGAACATTCCCTTAATGTAAAACATAACTTTAACACCAGGACATGCTAAAAAAAGTTTTCTAGCAAACAGAATGTACCCCTAACTAATGGAAAAACTGGACACTCAAACATTAGGGGAACATTACGGGTAGCATTACAAATACATTCTCTCTCCCTGGAATTGTTAGCTGGGCTGAGAGATGAGAAGATAGAACACAAAACAACATTTCTAAACTGATCATATGTAAATGATGAAACATTGCACCTCATAAGGTTTTACACCTCCGCTCTGCGTGTTTACCTATTCATTTGTTTGTGGATTTTAAATTGCCTTCACAGTGCAGAGGGCTTGGTTTTTGATGTGATCCCATAGCAGCCTTTACTGAGAGGGGGAAAGCAGCTGCATTTAGGTCACAGGGAGGGGAAAGGAGGCTTGTCTCTGCTCATCTGGGCCCTCAGCATAAAAGCCCTGTGATTTATTAATTTCGATGACAAGGGAACATGTAGATGTTAGAGTAGTAGGTGTAACATCAGGGGCACACGGGGTAAATGTGCAAGTAAAAACCTGACTGGCTGCAGTAAAAAGCCAGACTGTGTTTATGAGGGTGACTGAATTACCTCTCATATTTAGCCCCCCCCCCAAAAAAGTATTCCTTACCATACCGTCTTATTAAACCATCTTTTGTTAATGAGTGGAGAGCGTGAAAGTCAGACATGCTGTGTGGATGGGTGTTTTGTGTGGAAGAGAGTAGGCCGACAGTCAAGTGCACCATTCACACTGATGTTTCCTTGTGTGATCACTGGGCAATGCTCCCAACGGGCTTTCATGTGGTGAATGGATGGGCTCATGCATACTAAATGTTCTCAGCATAATGTCGGAATGTTGATAGATAAACTCTGTTTTGGAGCTGAAACCCCTCAGTTCTCTCTCTTTTCTCCACTTCACCATTCACCCCTACCCCAGGAGTTCCTGTCTATTTACATTCGGGGCTGGCAGAAATGTGGCGGGAGGGATTCCACTCCAGAATGAGAAATCAGTTCCCATCTGAGTGAACTGTTTAGCTTTTAGTCCTGCTCAGATTTTTCCTCTGCCAAACAACAACCGTCTGAGTGAACAGGCTAGTCATGGCAAACAGTATCATCTCAACGCAAGGTAAAGACGTGAGTAAGACCTTTAAGCAGGTCAACATTCACCAGGCCGCTGGGCCAGACGGATTACCAGGACGCGTACTCAGAACATCCACCGGCCAGCTGGCAAGTGTCTTCAATTACATTTTCAGCCTCACCCTGACCCAGTCTGTAATATCTACATGTTTTAAGCAGACCACCATAATCCCTGTGCCCAAAAACGCCAATGTAACCTGTCTAAATGACTGTTGCCCCGTAGCAATCATATCTGTAGACATGAAATGCTTTGAAAGGCTGGTCATGGCTCACATCAACACCATCATTCCAGACACCCTGGACCCACTCTAATTCGCATAGGGCCCGATTCAGACTTAGGAAATGTACGCCTTTCCAATGCACTTCTTAGTAGTTTTTAGTAGGTATTCAGACTTTCCTTATGCAGGTGCATAATCGGCTTTGCATGTGGTAGAAGCACAAGCATTTCGCTACACTCGCATTAACATCTGCTAACCATGTGTATGTGACAAATAAAATTTGATTTGATTTGATTCCCTTGGGCACGCTGAATACAATTTACTCAACTGCTGAAAATAGTCCCAAATTGCTGGCCACCAGATTTTCTCGTGGAGTTTTCATTTAATAGGGTTTTCAGTGCATTATCTAAAGCCATCCCTTTAAATTTGGTGAACCATTTTTTTATTTTAAAAAAATTCTGGAGAGAACGGTTTAAGGATATTAGGGATCAATTAAAGAAAGCTATGCAAATATGCATATTTGTCACCTTAAGCACTAACTAAACGTTTTAAAAATACCCTGACCTTGTATATTATTAAGGGTTAAACTATTTCTGAATAATACAAAAAGTAATTTGGACAAATATATTGGTAAATTAAAATAAAAAAATTAAAAATATATATATATCTACCCTAATTATCCTCACTATTAATGGATCTGTGATGGCAATATTTGAGTCGTTGTGAAGCGTGCTCCAGGTTTAAACTGCTACGTATGGTTTGCGTTCCATAATGAGTCAAATAGGCTACATGTACCAAAATGATTGCACAACTTGTAATACATTATCCTAACATGGTCCACTATTGCTAGCGATCCTCTGGAACAACCACACGAACGTGACAGAGGAAAGAAAGGTCAACTAACGATGTAATGGAAATAACACTAAAGTCCGTGACTGGTATACATGAATGTGGGTAAAACTGACTGTGCCTACCGATAGTGGCTAATACATTACAACTTGAAAAAATGCTGATAAGTCTAGGCATATAATTAAAAACATTCTAGAAATCATGAATCAACTTGACAGGTTTGGCGCTATCATTTGTCATTTGCGCATGACTACAGAAGCCTATAGCCGGGGTCTCAAAATTTCACCCCAAGTTATGAGGCCAGCGTTTCATAAACTGCGCTGTGGAAAAAGTGATCCGTTGATATGCTTCAATTTGCTGCCATATGACTGGTTTCACATTTGTCCCCAGCGATCATAAGGTAAAATGTATCTAAAATAAGTCAAAAGTTTGGACACACCTACTCATTCCAGGGTTTTTCTTTATTCTTACTATTTTCTACATTGTAGAATAATAGTGATGACAGCAAAACTATGAAATAACACATATGGAATCATGTAGTAACCAAAAAAGTATTAAACAAATTAAATATATATTTTATATTTGAGATTCTTCAAAGCAGCCACCCTTTGCCTTGATCGCAGCTTTGCACACTCTTGACATTCTTTCAACCAGCTTAATGAGGTAGTCACCTGAAATGCATTTCAATTAACAGGTGTACCTTGTTAATTTGTGGAATTTCTTTCCTTCTTAATCCGTTTGAGCCAATCAGTTGTGTTGTGACAAGGTAGGTGTGGTATACAGAAGATAGCCCTATTTGATAAAAGACCAAGTGCATATTATGGCAAGAACAGCTCAAACAAGCAAAGAGAAATGACAGTCCAGCATTACTTTAAGACATGAAGGTTAGTCAATATGGAACATTTCAAGGACTTTGAAAGTTTCTTTAAGTGCAGTCGCAAAAACCATCAAGTGCTATGATGAAAATTACTCTTATGAGGACCGCCACAGGAAAGGAAGACCCAGAGTTACCTCTGCTGCAGAGGATAAGTCATTAGAGTTAGCAGCCTCATACATTGCAGCCCAAATAAATGCTTTGCAGAGTTCAAGTAAGTAACATCTCAACATCAAGTGTTCAGAGGAGACGTGAATCAGGCCTTCATGGTCAAATTGCTGCATAGAAACCACTACTAAAGGACACCAATAAGAAGAAGAGACTTGCTTGGGCCAATAAACACGAGCAATGGACATTAGACCGGTGGAAATCTGTCCTTTGGCCTGATGAGTCAAATTATTTATTTTTTTGGTTCCAACCGGCCATGTCTTTGTGAGATGCAGAGTTGGTGAACGGATGATCTCCGCATGTGTGGTTCCCACAGTGAAGCATGGAGGAGGTGTGATGGTGTAGGCGTGCTTTGCTGGTGACACTGTTTATTATCTATCCTGTTGCCAAGTCACTTTACCCCGACCTACTGTATATGTAAATAATGTATCTACCTCAATTACATCGTATCCCTACACATCGACTCTGTACTGGTACCGTCTGTGTCGAAAAGTTATCATCACTTATTGTATTTCTATTCCTCTTGTTATTATTTTTAGATCATTTTCCTAGGTTTTCTCTCTGCAATGTTGGGAAGGGCCCGCAAGTAAGCATTTTACTGTTAGTCTAAACTTGTTGTTTTACAAAGCATGGGACAAAAACATTTTGATTTGATTTAAAGCTGCCCTGACGCTCAGGAGCCAAGTGTCACAGACAAGCTATTTCCATCCGCAAATGGGCTAAGGGGGGGGGTGAGCTCCAGGGGGATGATGGGTAGGAAAAGAGCAGGGGTCGTATGTATCACGTATCTCAGAGTAGGAGTGCTGATTTAGGATTTTAGCCTTTTTAAGCCCAGCTCAGATCCAACAGTCGACATAAGGACCGACAGGACGACTCAAAATTAGCCAGTTTTAGAATGTTGTATTGTCGAACAGTTAACTGCAGACGGGGCATTCAGATCAGAAAAGATGAGATGCGTAGTTGAGACCGTTTCCACTGTAACGTGACTCTTTTTTTAACAGTTGTTGGAAGCTATGGGAGTCTACAGCCATGTCTGAGGAATAAAATGACACACGAGTGTCCTAGCACTAACCAAGCACTGATCGGCACAGCACAGTACTGACGTGTTGAGTCTTGGAACCTCCAGCAGCCCGACGTGTGACGTTCTAAAGCTAGACCGATCAGCTCAAGCTCAGCGTAGTACAGAACAGCTGACCACTGTACTGCACAACCACTGAAGTACGAGACACCAAACAGCCACCTCCATTGTAACGATTTGTCAATACTGTTACATCAGACAGGAGAAAAAACACAAGTCTACATTACACATCAAACATACCCAGATATGAATGTGCTATGTGTTACCAACAATTGATCTCAGTGTGGGCTGCACCGTCCATTCAACCCAGCACTGATTGACCTCTAAAAGATGAACGTGTTGAGCTTGATGGGAGGGAAGGAGCTCAAAGTTTTCTGTTATAACTAGGCCAGTAGCCTTCAAAGTGACCCATTTACTATTCCCACATGACAAAATGAATTGCCCAAAATGTGTCCAGTGACTTGAAACGTGTTGTCAAATCAGACTGATTTGCCCTGTTTTGTTAGACAATGGGGGAAAGAAGCGGGATTTCATATTAGGTAACTAAATGTGCGCACACACATCTTAGCTAACAACAAACGTTCCCACAACTTTAAAGAATGTCCCTTTAATAGTTTCATTTGTTAATTAACTAACGTTGTTATAGGAGTATTCCAGTGATGTTGAAGGAACATTTCCAAGAAACCATTCTCTTAATGTCATATAACTTACCCAGAATAATGGTTACCATGTTCTCAGAACTTAAGACATTAATGTTCTAGACACGTTTCATGGGAATGTTGCTAAAACATTCACGTGACTCCAACATAGTTGCCATGTTCTCGACACAATGAAAGAGAACAATTATTGAACATGTCACTGGTGACAAGCCAATCAAGGTAAACCACAGATCCAGTCACAGCTCTTTATTGGTTGGCAAGGTTAGGGATCCTCATAGACACTGGTTTTAACTTTGCATACAAGATTACATTGTGTGTTTATACAGTCATTATTATTTAACATGTCCTCACCTGGGATTTGAACTCACAACCTCTTGATTCACAGTACTCCGAGCTTCCTGCTATGCCACCGTGTCCATCTCAGGTATCAGTTAATCTGACTATTCTCATCATTGATTGTATTTATTCATGTCAGCAATTGAAGCGCTTTCTGTATAGTTGTCAAATAATGATGGGCTGAAAAAAAAGCTGAATGTTGTTAACCGAGAGGTTGTGGAGTTGAAATCCCAGGTGAGGACATATTGACTAATAATTGCATAAATGATGATGGAGTATTCTCCTAACCTTTAGAAAACTGGACACAGGAGTGTTCTTGCAACATTCTCATGAAGTGTCTAGAACATGATTGTATATGCTGGGAATACTGTAAACACGTTCTAGGTCAGTTCTGCTTGACATTAAGGGAATGTTAATCTAACTTTAACACCAACACATTCGGGAAAAAAAAGGTTCTCAAAAGGCTTTTGGTAACATTGATAGAATGTTCCCCCTAACTAAATTGAAAAAAGGACCAAAACATTAGGGGAACATTACGGGTGACATTACAAAAACATTCTCTCTCCCTGGAATTGTTAGCTGGGATCCGAGCATGCACCCACACACACACACAATAACAGATTTAATGATAACCCCTGCTCAGGTCACGTCTGGAAGATAAACCTGCCCGGTCGGTTGTGTGTGGTATCTGGCCAACCCGACCACTACCTCGTTAAAAAGGACATTTAAAAGGAGACAACGAAGGAAGGAGAAAAGGTTGTTTCTTCCCTTTAGCCCTTTTAGTGTTCAGAGTTTGGTATCAACAACTGTGTGCCAGGGTTATTTGTGGACATGTGAATGACGGCACTCTGAAAGAAACAACAGTACAATGGGAAGTCGCCAGGCTCAAAGTAAAAGGAGAGCCTTTGTTTATGAACATTTAAAAAAATGTTTTTAAAAAATTCCACATTGGAGATTTGTTCAAAGTAATTGAATATCAACGTGGGACAGTTTTACCAGGTCGCTTTTAAACCACGTGCACCAAAGAGTTAAATCAGATATTTTCACCAAGCTTCTCTCCTGCACCACTAAAAAAACACTGTGAATGTCTCCTCTTTGGTACGGCCTCCTGCTAAATTAACCCTGTAGCAAACCACATAAGGAAAGGCTGATAACATCCCCTTCCAAATTTAATATGAGATTCAAGGTCAACTAAACAGAAAGACACAAATTTGCCTGTTTGTTGTCGTGTCAGCCGCCACAGAGCCAGTTACAGGTTTTAGTAGAGCAGTAACACGTCCCTGACACTGTAGCCTGTGGATCAAACTGGTTATTTGACTGACAGCTCATTAACAACCTTGGAAAGGGAGAAAGTATCTGAAATCAAAGTAACACTTTTTTTTGTGTGTGTTTTTTTTTACAGATGCCTTCCAGGTGGTGGTAAAGTGACAGGGGACACATTGAAGGACTAAACATTAGCCCCGTTTATAACTGGTTCTAACATGCACCCTTTTTCCTGATCTTGTCCACATTCTGATTGTGCCCACATTTTTAGACCGATGTAGACAATTAAAAGACACATTGTGATCTGACTTTGATCCGATCTTCCTGACCTCCTCCAGAGGTCGTCAGGCACGCGTTGGCTGTGTTTATACAGGCAGACCAATTCTAATATTTTTCTTCTTTTTTTAACAATCAGATCCGCTCTAATGCCAGTAATTGGGCAGACATATCAGAATTGAGTTGCCTGTGGAAACACAGCCCTTGTGTCTTGATATCTTACAAGTGTAGACAGATTTGGATAGTTAAAACATTTAAATCATCATTCTCCAGTCCTCCAGAATCATTGACCGGTGGCACTACTGACCTATGGCAACAATATGTGTCTTTAGAATAAATAAATATTATTTTGAAAATATCTGTCAAAATAATTTGCTTACTGGGAGAAACCAGGAAGTCTGGTCACAGTGCAGACACAGCGGACGGATAAGAGACATGTTTTAATACCATGTGTAGACACATTTTTAAAAATGGGGCCACAATCAAATGGTGGAGCATATCAAGACACAGGACGCGTGATCGCGCCATGTATAAACTAGGCTATTGAGACAGATGAAAAGAGAACATAACACTGTGGCTGGCCTTGGGAGGTTGCTCTGGGCAGGGTCATCCTGACCTATGCTTTGATTATCCTTGATTGGTTATGTAAGTTCACAACTGGTTGCAAGTATTTTCAATGATATGGGACTGAATTACTCAATCCAAAAGCACATTCTATTCATGGAAAAACATACATTTTGGAGACATTTTCCTCATGTCTGTGCAGCACTGAAGAAAGTGGAAGGAAAATTATGAACTGAACTGCAACGGTGTTCCGGTTTCTTGTGAAATAGCCCTGAAATGTCATAGTACCAGTCCATTACCAGTCAAAGTTTGGACACACCTACACATTCAAAGGTTTATCTTTATTTTTGACTATTTTCTACATTGTAGAATAATAATGAAGACATCAATACTATGAAATAACATATATGGAATCATGTAGTATCCAAAAAAGTGTTAAACAAATCCAAATATATTTTTTATATTTTTCAAATTATCTACCCTTTGCCTTGATGACAGCTTTGTACACTCTTGGCATTCTCTTAACCAGCTTCACCTGGAATGCTTTTCCAACAGTCTTGAAGGAGTTCCCACATATGCTGAGCACTTGTTGGCTACTTTTCCTTCACTCTGCGGTCCAACTCATCCCTAACCATCTCAAGTTGGTTGAGGTCGGGTGATTTGTGGAGGCCAGGTCATCTAATGCAGCACTCCATCACTCTCCTTATTGGTCAAATATCTTACACAGCCTGGAGGTATGCTGGGTCATTGTCCTGTTGAAGAAAAAAAAGATAGTCCCACTTAGCGCAAACCAGGTGGGATGACATTATCGCTGCAGAATGCTGTGGTAGCCATGCTGGTTAAGTGTGCCTTGAATTCTAAATAAATCACTGACAGTGTCACCAGCAAAGCACCATCACAACTCCTCTATGATTCACTGTTGGAACCACACATGCAGAGATCATCCGTTCACCTACTCTGCGTCTCACAAAGACATGGTGATTGGAACCGAAAATATCAGATTTGGACTCATCAGACCGAACAACAGATTTCCACTGGTCTAATGTCCATTGCTCGTGTTTCTTGACCCAAGCAAGTCTCTTCTTATTGCCAGGTAGCAATTGTAAATGGGAACTTGTTCTCAACTTGCCTACCTGGTTAAATAAAGGTAAAATAAAAAAAATAAAAAATTGGTGTCCTTTAGTAGTGGTTTCTTTGCAGCAATTTGACCATGAAGGCCTGATTCACAGTCTCCTCTGAACAGTTGATGTTAAGATGTGTCTGTTACTTGAACTCTGCAAAGCTCTGAGGTGCCGTTAACTCTAATGTACTTATCCACTGCAGCAGAGGTAACTGATTCTTCCTTTTCTGTGGCGGTCCTCATGAGAGCCAGTTTCATCATAGTGCTTGATGGTTTTTGCGACTGTACTTGAAGAAACTTTCAAAGTTCTTGATATTTTCCAGATTGATTGACGTTCATGTCTTAAAGTAGTGATGGACAGTTGTTTCTCTTTGCTTATTTGAGCTGTTCTTGCCATAATATGGACTTGGTCTTTTACCAAATAGGGCTATCTTCTGTATACCATCCCTACCTTGTCACAACATAACTGATTGGCTCAGAAATTACACAAATTAACTTTTAACAAGGCACATGTGTTAATTGAAAAGCATTCCAGGTGACTACATCATGAAGCTGGTTGAGAGAATGCCAAGAGTGTAAAAATTAAGAAAAACCCTTGAATGAGTATGTGTGTCCAAACTTTTGACTGCTATTGTACGTATGCATGCACACATGCGCATACGCAGACACACACACACACACACACACACACACACACACACACACACACACACACACACACACACACACACACACACACACACTAGCAGCAGTACATTGTACATGATGTCACCACCCAGCCAGGGCAGTCGACCTCCCTCCTTCCTTCTCAACCAGTATCAGTATCTTAGAACGCCCTGTTCCCTGGAGACGACCCAGCCACATCACCTTATCTATGGGTTCCCATCACTGAAAGAAGCGCTTTCAGTCCTCATCATATGTATTTGGACAGTGAAGCTAACATTGAAATGTTGGCTCTATACTCCGGCATTTAGTATTTGAGATTTAAAAAAATGTTTTTAGTACAGAATGTCAACTTTCATTTTCGGGTATTTTCATACAGTATATGTCATATGTACCATTATGTTTCATACCATTTAGACACAAAAGCATTCACTTTATGTATCTCGGCTCCCCCATTTGAAGAAGTCATAAGTATTTGGAATAAGTTTTTCACCTACCTTGTACTAAAGCATTCTAAAGTTTAGTATTTGGTCCCATATCTCTTGCACACAACGACCGCGTCAAGCGTGCGACTCTGCATACTCGTTGGATGCAGGGGCAGTTTTGATTTGGCTATGTTTTGGTTTTGTCCAATAGTAACTGAATGGCGGCGATGTTTGGAGTCATTTCTTTCTATGTGAGGAGAGAAGATCTTCCTGAATATTTCAAAAAGAATTCCGGTAATTCCATGATTAGGGAAAAAAACACGAGGTAAGAAAGTTACAGAGGCTACGACAAAAGATGCTAACCTTTCACCATCACCAATGACAAGGGAGGTTAGCATGTTGGGAGGAGTGTGGTCTTTCTGGCTCTGTAACTCTCTCACCCATCATTATTTGTGATCCATTCATGATTCCTAATCATGGCAGCATCCACCAGAAACATCTTCTATATTCACTGACAAAAACAGTTACTATTGGATGAGACACGAGCCAAAGCATAGCCAAAACCAACTGCAAATGCATCTGAGTCACAAGCATGCACAGTATACGGGGCCATATACTCAACATTTGACTACTGTAATACACTGTAAGTAAAAGGTGACATGTTGTGCTGTCTCCTCATATTCATCATTTGATCCAAATTTATATCCAAATTGCTTGAGTATAGAGCCAAAATGTCAATGTTTGGTTCACTGTCGAAATACATATGGTGAGGACTGTATGTTATCACTGCACTGGGTTGAATGGGGAAGGGGGAAAGGGGAGAGTTGGGAGTCCCGCTGAACAATGCTTCACCTGTGTTTCCCATGTCCATGAGTTATCCACTGCCTGCCTGCGAGAGCTTGGTGCACACAGCTCTCAATGCGCTGTGGGCCACAGAGGGGAGGGGGGGGAGGGGGGACTGGAGAACTGAGAACTGGACAAAGAGAAAGCTCAGAACTGGAGGAATGTCATAACAAGAAACAGACAGCGACCTTCACATCTCCCCTCTTCAATCCGAACGGAGGGGAGGGAGAGAAAAGGAGTGAGAAAGAGAGATAAAGATTTCCATTTCCAACAACCACTCAATTGTTCTGTTCATGTCTTAGTTCACATGCCTTTTAGAGCCTTGAACACATCTAAAAACAGAGCCAATTGAAATACTTACTGTTCAAATTCAATATAGCGTAGGGAGAGGGAAACGAGAGATCAGAGGACAGGGGTGAGGATATGAAATAAGAAGAGCGGAGGGGGGAAACGTGGGGCCTCGATGCCCACGAAAGGATAAATATAATGCTGCTCGTCAAGACTTTCAAAGGCGTACAGAGGGAAAGAACAAGCTAGACCATAAGGATGTGTGAACTCTACATGTTTCGTTAATCAGTGTTTGATCTTTAATTGCAGCGTAAGAGCACGATTAGCAGAAGTCAAACCATCTAAGCTAGGCGGCGCAGGTATCATCGTGAAACTGACGTATTGGGACTCAAGGACCAGATGGTGCGTTCACTTTCTAGCTATCGCACAGTGGAGTAGTACGCCAAGTTGTCTGATGTTCTCACTTTACTACAGTCATGTCAAGGTTGTTCCCATCTCTCGCGTCCTATAGTATATACTGGGGAGCACAGTTGGCTGATTGCACCTTCATTGGGGTGGACGGGCTCATAGTACTGGCTGGAACGACGTTCACGGAATGGTATGAAGCTCATTTTGCACAGGGTTTCCATGTGTTGAAAAACAATCCCTTTTATTCCATGCCAGCCATTATTATAAGACGTCCCCGTTCCCCTAGCAGCCTCCTGTGCTGGGGAGGCCCTTGTTCAATCACGAGAAGGCATGTTGGAATTCATCTACTCAAAAATGCAACATCTACTGTGTGGAACCAGAAGTGGACTCAATGTCATGTACCTTCAGAAATGTCCACTCTCACTGCACATTACAGCTTTCGATTGAATGATACCTGTTAGATAACAGTGACTAAAACCTCACGTGTATTTCACTGTCAGCATGTAATTTTCTACAACAATCCCAGCTGCTCCATCACATAATAAAGATTTGAACAATTCAAATTGTCTCCACTTGTATAGTTCTTGCTGTAAACATTCCATTCGGCAGACTGCAATTAAGATGTTATTCTATTCATACAGAATAATTCACTGTGCTCCTGTATCCATCTGAGAGTCCTTTGTTTTGGATGGGGACAGACATGCCACAGGGGTGCCGAGGTACTCATCAGCATTGCTGAACAGTGGGGTGAAAGAGAGAGTCCCTAGCCTGGCGCTCCAGGGGAAACCTGGGGACCCTCTGCCTTTAAAGTGGTAATTTGCCCAGGCCGGAGGGAGGCATGCGATTAAATTGAAATGTCTTTGACGCGGGACTGACAGCACTGACAGGTGTTGTTGTCTATCTGAACCACCTTCGGGCATGAAGTGAGGAGAGAGGAGAGACGCCGAGCGGATTTCACAAATCAAAACATGCTCCACCAAATTGAACACTGTCGGACCGGTAGGCTACTGACAGGGATTTGGTTTAGTCTGGTAAATCTGGTGAAGAACAAAGTCAAGTGAATGAGCCAGAGAGAACGCTTGACCACGATCTGTCTAAATGAGGGCCTGCAATGATTTTGACCTCAGGCAAGGCCTTTAGTTGAATTAGTATTAGCTGTAATGTGCCTTTAAGACTTGGGTAATGATATCTGATAACTAAGGAAAGAGAAGACAGGAGAAGGAAAAGGAGGAACAGTACTGTGGGCAAGAAGGAGTAACTTTAACTCAGCCAGGAAGAGAGAAGGTCTTGTCAGCAATGTTAGCAGGGGGAGTATACAGTATCATATAGTTTTGCTGATATCATGAACACTTCTGACTGTGAGACAGCTGGGGGTTCGACCTCAACACTTCAACATGAAGTGAACTGGTGCGTCTCAGTTGGTAACAGCAACACAACGGTTGGTGACAGGTAGCATAGTTGTTAGACCTTTGGGCCAGTATCCGAAAGGTTGCTGGTTCAAATACACCGTGCCGACAAGGTGAAAAATCTGTCGATGTGCCCTTGAGCTTAATCCTAATTTGCTCCAGGGGTGCCGCACTACTATGGCCGACCCTGTAAAACAGCACATTTCACTGCACCTTTCCCTTTTATGTGACAATAAAACAGTTGTAATTACTTGTATTATTATTCCCACAGCGAACACATACACAAAATAAAAATGTACTTTCCGGAAGTAGCTTTGCATAAAAGCTACTGCTAGTGAAACAGTCAGTGAACTACAATGAGAAGGGCCATGAAAAAGGTATTTACAAACAAGGAAGCAGCTACATTATTACCATATTAAATAAGTGACATATTCATCAGACTGCATAATGAGTTTAAGCACGGTTCACTTGAAAGGCCGAGCTATGAGCACTCTGTACTATAACACATTACTACCCCTCGATCCTCATTTACTGTACAGAAATGATTTGAACTGATGAGGTCACGAGTTTAGGCTTGATCACTGACGATTAGTCTGTCTGGCTCTATCTCGCTGGTCTCTGAAGCTTAGTCTCTCTCTCTCTCTCTCTCTCTCTCTCTCTCTCTCTCTCTCTCTCTCTCTCTCTCTCTCTCTCTCTCTCTCTCTCTCTCTCTCTCTCTCTCTCTCTCTCTCTCTCTCTCTCTCTCGCTCTCTCTCTTGCTCTCTCTACAAGACTTCAAACAGTAAGAAGAACACCGTTTTACCAGGTTCGACTCAGGCCACCTAGTCTCTCTCCTATCTCAACCTTTCCCTCTCAGCATTGCTGCAGGAATTAAAGATAAATAGTTCAACATTGGAATTGTAAGTGGTCTGTTCTGTAAAAACACCAAGAACCAAGAAAACATATTTAGTGAATGCATGTCAGTGTCAGCCATAAACCAAATGCTTTGTAAAAGCCCAAAAATCCACGACTTGAAGAAATGGCAGATATATCGTCTGTGGTCCAATCAAAACACATGTATATTAGGCAAATTAACACTTTTGTAGTCATTGTTAATTTGAGCACAACAAACACTTCAAATGGGTTCTAAAAATGCTGAGAAACATGTTTACGCTGTGTAGCAAGTAAGGTTATGTAAGGTTATGTAAGGTTATGTAAGGTAAGGTAATGTAAGGTTATGTAAGGTTATGTAAGGCCATGTAAGGTAATGTAAGGTTATGTAAGGTTATGTAAGGCAATGTAAGGTAATGTAAGGTTATGCAAGGTAATGTAAGGTAATGTAAGGTTATGTAAGGTAATGTAAGGTTATGTAAGGTTATGTAAGGTAATGTAAGGTTATGTAAGGTTATGTAAGGTTATGTAAGGTTATGTGAGGTTATGTAAGGTAATGTAAGGTTATGTAAGGTTATGTAAGGTAATGTAAGGTTATGTAAGGTAATATAAGGTTATGTAAGGTTATGTAAGGTAATGTCACCAACCTAATATCTCAAACTGTTACTTCCTTCAAAATATAATGCCAAGCCCCTTTTGTTGCCCAATTCTGAGATGGAAGACAGTTTCACTTAACTCCATCAAATATGAAACTCTGCAAAAACAAAAGGAGAAATCTAAAATGCTGCATGTTTACGGGTAGCCAATTCAAAGGGGTCTCTTGAGGACTGGGAGTAAAATTAGTCAGGGTATTCAATCAAAGTGAACTGTAAGCAACAACAGGACAGGTAACTATTCTGTTCAGCAGGCATTCATACAGTACAGTATACTAGAGAGAGAAAGAGACAGGGAAAGAGAGAGAGAGGGGGGGGAGTGGGAGACAGAACGAGAGAGACAGAAAGAGAGAGGACGTGGGAAATGGAAAGGAAGAGAAAGAGGAGAGAGAGAGACTGAGAGAGAGGGCGAAAGGAAAGGAATGGAAAGGCCATAGGCCATAGACCATAGGCCACATGGATTTGTGCATAAGAGCATTGCTACCATCCAGCGTTTGAATCTGCTGCCTCCTAGTGGCAATTGTGGAAAGCTGTCAAAGTTTGAACATGATGGAGGGTGGAGACAGAGTCCAGAGCAGTGGTTTTCACAACAGGGTATGTGTGCCTCATCAAGGGTCCTGTGAAGGGTATGACTAGGCTGACACATTCACATCTGACAAAGTTATTCAAATCAAATGTCCATGTATTGTTCTATATGGGATATTTTGCCAGCTTGTCATGATGCAAACACATGTCCACGGTGAAATCGAATAAATCTATACATCACTAGAATAGCCCGAAACATATTGACTTGAGGGTATGCCAATCACTGTTTGAACCGTGTTCTTAGTCTGTCAGAGTCCATTCTAAATAGTTCCCCACACTGCTGTTCAAAAGCTACACTTGAACAGATTTTCCTGGCCTGGTTAGGATATGGTCATGTATGGATATGGTCATGTGAGGAAATGGCCATGTAATATATGGTCATGTAAGGATATGGCCATGTGAGGATATGGATATGGTCATGTGAGGATATGGATATGGTCATGTGAGGATATGGTCATGTGAGGATATGGTCATGTGAGGAAATGGCCATGTAAGTATATGGTCATGTAAGGATATGGCCATGTGAGGATATGGATAGGGTCATGCGAGGATATGGTCATGTGAGGATATGGTCATGTGAGGATATGGCCATGTAAGGATATGGTCATGTGAGGATATGGTCATGTAAGGATATGGTTATGTGAGGATATGGCCATGTAAGGATATGGCCATGTGAGGATATGGATATGGTAATGTGAGGATATGGTCATGTGAGGAAATGGCCATGTAAGTATATGGTCATGTGAGGATATGGTCATGTGAGGATATGGCCATGTAAGGATATGGCCATGTGAGGATATGGATATGGTCATGTGAGGATATGGTCATGTGAGGATATGGCCATGTAAGTATATGGTCATGTAAGGATATGGTCATGTGAGGATATGGATATGGTCATGTGAGGATATGGTCATGTGAGGATGTGGATATGGTCATGTGAGGATATGGTCATGTGAGGATATGGTCATGTGAGGATATGGCCATGTAAGTATATGGTCATGTAAGGATATGGCCATGTGAGGATATGGTCATGTAAGGATATGGCCATGTGAGGATATGGTCATGTAAGGATATGGCCATGTAAGGATATGGCCATGTGAGGATATGGTCATGTGAGGATATGGTCATGTGAGGATATGGCCATGTAAGGATATGGCCATGTAAGGATATGGCCATGTAAGGATATGGCCATGTGAGGATATGGTCATGTAAGGATATGGCCATGTAAGGATATGGCCATGTAAGGATATGGTCATGTGAGGATATGGTCATGTGAGGATATGGCCATGTAAGGATATGGCCATGTGAGGATATGGATATGGTCATGTGAGGATATGGTCATGTGAGGATATGGCCATGTAAGTATATGGTCATGTAAGGATATGGCCATGTGAGGATATGGTCATGTAAGGATATGGCCATGTGAGGATATGGTCATGTAAGGATATGGCCATGTGAGGATATGGATATGGTCATGTGAGGATATGGCCATGTAAGGATATGGCCATGTGAGGATATGGTCATGTAAGGATATGGCCATGTGAGGATATGGATATGGTCATGTGAGGATATGGCCATGTAAGGATATGGCCATGTGGGGATATGGATATGGTCATGTGAGGATATGGTCATGTAAGTATATGGTCATGTGAGGATATGGCCATGTGAGGATATGGTCATGTGAGGATATGTATATGGTCATGTGAGGATACGGTCATGTGAGGAAATGGCCATGTAAGTATATGGTCATGTAAGGATATGGCCATGTGAGGATATGGATATGGTCATGTGAGGATATGGTCATGTAAGGATATGGTCATGTGAGGATATGGTCATGTAAGGATATGGTCATGTGAGGATATGGTCATGTGAGGATATGGTCATGTGAAGATATGGTCATGTAAGGATATGGTCATGTGAGGATATGGTCATGTGAGGATATGGTCATGTAAGGATATGGTCATGTGAGGATATGGTCATGTAAGGATATGGTCATGTGAGGATATGGTCATGTAAGGATATGGTCATGTGAGGATATGGTCATGTGAGGATATGGTCATGTGAGGATATGGTCATGTAAGGATATGGTCATGTGAGGATATGGTCATGTGAGGATATGGTCATGTGAGGATATGGTCATGTAAGGATATGGTCATGTGAGGATATGGTCATGTAAGGATATGGTCATATGAGGATATGGTCATGTAAGGATATGGTCATATGAGGATATGGTCATGTAAGGATATGGTCATATGAGGATATGGTCATGTATGACAGGACGTCCGATAACAACTTCTATGATACATGAACACCCCTTAGTACAAAACCAGAAGAGGAGTGCAGTTTCACACAGTTTCATTTCGGTCTGGTGAGAGGGTATGTGTTGGCCTCTGGCCTTGACATACCAGAACGTCCCTACTGCTGTGTGTGTGTGTGTGTGTGTGTGTGTGTGTGTGTGTGTGTGTGTGTGTGTGTGTGTGTGTGTGTGTGTGTGTGTGTGTGTGTGTGTGTGTGTGTGTGTGTGTGTGTGTGTGTGTGTGTGTGTGTGTGTGCGTGCGTGCGTGCGTGCGTGCGTGCGTGTGCGTGTGTGTATGTGTGTGTGTGTGTGTGTGTGTGTGTGTGTGCGTGCGCTAAAGAGAGAGAGCACATCAGTGCATGTGCAATGCATGTGTGTGTACTGTATGAATGTGTGTGCATTTGTGTGTGTGCATGGGTATACTACATTGGTGCGTGCACACACACTCGTGTGTGAATGTCTCACCTCAGCACATCCTGAGAGTCCTTGTCCGAAGACCTTGAGGAGAACTAAAGCATGGGGCCTCTCCTGGGAGGGGGAGAGAAAGAGACCCTGAACCGATAAGAAACATTTCAGCCCGTAGGAACGAGGTGTCCTAACCCTCTCCCTCCTTCCTCGCTGTGCTGTTGATGTCTGTGAGGAAGATAGTAGATTATGTAGCAAGTTTATCCTCCACTACCATGGCGAGCAATGACAGCCAATCAGCCTTAGCTGAGACACTGAGGCTTTGTCGTGCTTGTTGCTGGTTACTTTATGTAATGTACCTATTTTTTTAGGGGGTTGCTCTGGCCCCTGCAGGTGCATGTTATGCCATGGCCTGAAACCAAGGAGGTGGGCTAAGTGCTGACGGAGCTCAGAAAACAGCTACTCTGTCTTTCTCAAACATCTTCAAGGTCTCTGGGGAGGGATAAATGCCCACGAGAAGGTGTTTGCTTTGGGGAGAGAGCTCTGGATCTGCACAGGGTAAGTCAGCTTCTTTTGGATGATTTTCACCTGATAATAATATAGACCTAAAACTCTATCCTACAGGCTCAGGCAGAGAATAAAGTCTATTTTAGGATTTTCACATGTGCTGTTAAGCAAATAATTATTAAGAATGTGTTAATTGCAGTTATTGTCTTATTCAATGAGTGAAGTCCTGAAAATTATTTTCAACGTATCCTAAAGTAATATTTCTTGTGCAAAGTTGCCGATACATGATCAAATATGAATCACTTCGTTTTTTTATGTTATTTTAATGACATTGCATACGTTTTCAAATCCAAAGAGTTAATTCTGTGGGGTTGTCTGTGTCTCTCCCTTCTTAGGTCCACACAGCGGCCGATTCAAGGGGGGTATCTGTACTCGCTGTTCCTTTTTCCTATGCATATACCTCTTTGAGATCTAGCTTTAAAGAGGCATAGGGCATGGGAAAATGGGGCTGCAGAGGTATTTCACCGACCGGACTACCCCTGGTCAACCAGCACAGCCCTAAGTTCTCCCTGTTCCCCCATCTTGGACCTGAACCAGAGAACCGCAGAAAACAAAACCACAACAAGAAACCCTGAACTCAGTGGAGAGACTGTACCATACCTCGTCACGAGAAACTGTGTTTTACAATGTCCTGAAATATTCTATTGTCATTTCCTTTATTTTGTATTTTTGATGATGAAACTATAGTATATTTCGTCGATGTCCAAGTTGTTGTTTTATTGCCTGCTTTCTATATTGATGTGTTGTCCACCTAGTGGGTCGAATTGTCTGGTGTTGTTCAGTAACAGTCTATAAAAAAAAATGTTGGGCTGAAGAACCAATTATTGATCTTCAAATGTCTTATTTTCTGTTACAGGACAAATGTATCCCTTCGATTGGATAACCATGAATAGTTAGTGAGTAATCAGACAATCAAATCTTAAATTGATTTACATTTGAGTTATTCTTTGACATAGTTTAAATAACACCATACCACCTTATACCATGCAGAAACGACACTATGACGATTTTAACAGAACATTCACAAATGAATAAGATTTCAAGGAATGGCCATCTTTATAAGGTCAAGGGCATTGCAAAATATGATTTAGATCTCAGTAAAGTCCCCCATTAGCTTAGTTATGAAAAGGTTACACTTTAATAATTAAACAGTCGTGTTTCCTCAAGCCTATGAGATGTAAAGAAATATATAAGGCAGTTATGGTAAAGAAAAAGGTTTGAAATAATGTGTTTCTGATCTTATCATACAAATTTTCCAAAAAACAGCAATCTCCGTGATTTTCCAAAATTACGCAATGTTCTTAAAACTATGCTGGTTTCTAAGAACTATGCACGGTTCTAAGAATCTTGCCTTTAATTCTGAGAATTCAGTTGCAATAGATGCTTGTACTTCTTGAATAACATCGACCTGTATCAGAGCCATCTGTAGCCAAGGATAAACTGGAAGAGTGAGTGATGGGAGAATAACATGAGTGCTCATTATGCAGAAAACAGCCATTGAGACTACTATTCCCACCCTCCTCAGTCCTGTCGGCTCCCCTCCGTCTGTAGCCATTCAGCCACAGAGCAGTCAGCTCTTAGCAGGGCAGTTAGCACATTCTGACATTACTACACATGTTAGTTTGTCACAATGGTGAATTATTAACATTAACCATAAAGTAAACTGCAGTTTATTTTTAAATACTGTCATAAACATTCATGTTGTGCCTCCTAGTGGGTATTACCAGAATAATGTTTTGTCAACCAATGACAGAAAGTGTATATAAATGATATGTCTGTTGCTCAGTTTGTAGTATTTTTTATTTACTTCATCCTGTGATTTATTTAATTACAACAAACTGTGTTCTTGACACAATTTTCGTAAACAATCAATCAGATATTGTGCCTGATACAACTCATACAGTAAATGGATGAGTCGCACTTACAAAATAAGTGAAATAAAATGTTTTTCTTCCATGTCTCCTCAACACCTGGAAACAATCTAGTTCAACCTAGAGACAATCCCTTCCTACCCAATACCCACCCTCAGATCAAACAAACTCAGATGGACTGATTCAGATTTAGCTGGCTTTAGATATTAACAATAGTTTATTCACTCAGAAATGGACTGTTTGGAATGATGAATTTAAGAGGTATCTATTGTTGTACTAAAAATACAGTGATTTAAACAAATCTAAAAAATATTTTTTTAAATAGGCCTACACTATCCTTTCCATTTAGCTTAGACACTACCATAATATTTGATGTTTGAGAATGAATGTCAAAGTAACTTCCAGTAGCCAAACAGTTACCCCTGAGTTCCTTTAGGTCCCCAACACCACACTCATATGCAGATCACCATTTTGGTCATGCAAAAACATTGCCTCTCAGTCTACAGACAAGTGGGAAAAGCAATAACATATTTAACCATTGGTTGTTATCTGTGCCTTACCAAACTTAATGCAAGAAGCAAAACAAATCATGAGGATTTTTTTTGCAGAGCCCAATACCAGTCCTGTATTCAATAGACCAATACCAACAGCAATAGGTGTGAGTATCCCTTAGATTTTGCATAAACCATAGATTAGGCAAAAAAATGTATCATTTAGGCCTATTGTTTGGAAACGTGAAACTCTAAATGTCTTTGTTTAATAGAGTGCACAGTCAGTGACTCAATACCAGAGCTGTGATTTTGCTGAACTGGCTACAATTTTTGACATTTACATTTGAGTCATTTAGCAGATGCTCTTATCCAGAGCGATTTACAGTAGTGAGAACATACATTTCCATACTGTAGTGAGTGCATGTACATTTCATACTACTCCTCGATAATATCTGGGCATATTTGACCTCAGATGCACTGCAAGCCCTGAGTGTTGTGTCAGATGTTCTGTTTTTCAGAACCAACTTCACTCAGAACTGGTTGAGATAGAGTGAGCATATCATCCGATTAGAGGGGACATAAATAGACTAGTTTCCACATAAATGTCCCATTGGTAAATGGGATGGACCCTTGAATGACTCCAGAATTGTTTATGACGGAAATTCGGAATGACTCAATCAGCCACCTATTTAGCTGGTATCAACTAATGACTTTAACTTGAGGTAATATACACCTCTAGCAGACTCTAGGGCGCCGTTCCCTCGCGCCTCTCGAGTAAGTGCGAATCCTTCGATTGAGAGACAATAGAGCTCAATGATCTTGTAGATACCTCTTCTTTGATGTCTCTTTCAACCTCTTTGAAGATGCAAATCTCCTGCTAGCGGAGTGCAGGCAAGGCTCGGAGCCACACCATACCACCGGACGCCATCGGAAATATTTGTCTACAGCAGCCGGCATACAGACAGACCTATCTAACTGCATACAGACGTATATATCTATATGCCACTACATGTTGCTGCAGACAGATTGCAGTGGCCTATACTGCCTACTGATATATATATATATATTAACCTTTCTTTAACTAGGCATGTCAGTTAAAAACAAATTCTTATTTTCAATGACGGCCTAGGAACAGTGGGTTAACTAGTCCAACGCTCTAACCACTAGGCTACCCTGCCGCCCTAACCCTAGATACGCCCTATCTAATCAATTTGGATCATTGTGATCATGATGTAGTCTGCATGCTCACAATGTAAAGGGTTGGGTTGAAGAAACGCACCACTGACACCTATGGAATATTTGCTAAACCTATAGAAGGAATGGGCGATACCAAAATAAGCACCAACGAGGATCAACGACAAGTTATTGCCATTCGTTTTATACCGCTTGTTGCGTGACCTTATGACAGGTGTTTAAACACCAAGCAATTGTGTTCTTTCATACACAAGCCATGCTAACGTCCCGTGTAAATAACTCTTCTCATAGCCATATACCCACTTATGATGTCATGGTTTTTATGTTTAGTTGACCTAGAATATGTATTGATTCATTCAACTGGGTAATTCAGTTTAGAACTCTTGATTTTAGATGACGCCTATGAACCTTGGGTTAACTGCCCTTTTCAAGGGCAGAACAGACCGATTGTCAGCTCCGCGGTTCGATCTTGGAACCTTCCGGTTGCTAGGCCAACACTCTAACCACTAGGCTACCTGCTGCCCAGTGTTTGGAAGATTAGTGAACGCAATTGTGAATGAAATGGTAACATGAGCTGGTAACAATTATACATTTTATTTGTGAAAAACGTAATATTCAAATGTTTACATATATTTATTTATATATACATCAAACGTAGTACTTTGCAAGTAATTAAAATGTCTACAATAGCCTCAAAACAGACAACAACGATGGAGACAGATACAAATTCCCCAATTGGAATCAACCAGTTGCGAGTCAAATAATTAAACAGAAGTTCACTATTAAAACAGAAGTTATACTTTAAGAATCAGTCTTTAGGATTGCTGGCCAGTCAGTAGTAACAGGGCGCCAACATCATGGGGTGAATTGGTTTTCCATGAATCATCTGTTGCAAAGGGACTCTCTGAATGTGATGAGGGCAGAGCGCTTGTGTTCTCTGGGCGAAGTTGTGGAGCTGTCCACCAGGCGCTTGGTGCTGAAATGACGGAGCGGCGTAGACCAGCGGAGGCAGCAGAGATGCTGGAGGAGAAAATAATTCTGGTCGGAGGTCTTGGACCTCGCGTTTCAGCTTCATCCTTCTGTTTTGAAACCATGTTTTCACCTGAAAGGAAATAATATAATATGATATATTAATGAATGCTAACGTTGTAATGGTGTTTCTTAATCAAACCATTAAATCCAAGTCGAGAAGACATGTCGTAGCTTAGGCTATGGCTTGTGTCCTTACCTGAGTTTCAGAGAGCTTCATTTTCTCAGCAATCTTTCTCCTCTGAGTTGTACCGAGGTATTTGTGTTTGTTGAATGTTCGTTCTAGTCTGCAAATCTGATCAGAGGTGAACTTGGTTCTCATCCTGCGGTGTAGTGCATACTCGCCGTCGCTATCGTCCCCCACCTCGCTCTCAGAGCCCGACGTGTCGCCACAGCTATCTGGAAAGGTAAACAAACAAAATAGTCAGTCATTCATCCAGAAATCACTTCATCCAGAAATCACAAGTAGGCGTATATGTAACACACTCCAACATCAAATGCTCAAATCGATTGTTTTGAGGGGGGAAATTATACACGAACTGTTTGGAGATGATGGAGTGTAGTCGTCTTTAGCAGCAAGCTCGTTCATGTCGACATGAAGGATCACTTCAGTAGGTCCTTTTGGCTCAACTGCAACTTGATTATACGTTGATGGAGCCCGGGGAACAACTACACAAGGCATGCGGGACCTTGTCCTGTCATGTGTGGTCTCTTCTTCGATGTCCACCTGGTCCGTTGAAGTGTTGTAAATACTTTGAGATAGCCATTCGACTGAGAAGTTCGCCATGGTGTGCCCTCTTGTTGGTGCGATCTGGTGGTCTGTTGTATGTAAGGCCTCGAACCTCGGGTCCTCGCTCTATATAGCAGACACCCCACTGTATTTGCATATGCAAAGGTCTCTCAACCGAACGATTACAAACCGTGATGGTCTGTGTAATGGATATTAATAGATGTTGCAATCGTTGATGTGTCCCAGCGCCACCATGTCTGAGTATGCTATGAAACTCGGTCTAGTCAGGTATAGCCTCCTAGTTGCCCATCTCAGAATGAAATTATTTAGGTATGTCAATTACTAAAGAGTATGACTTTATGATAGGCCATTATGAGATTAGAGTAGACGGGGTTAAACACAATTGTAGGCCACTGCTTTGATTATATTACATTATTTCATTTGGAAAAGTAAATACTTTTTTATGTCAATAGCATCGACATGATTTATTGATAGCCTACAATAATCTAACGGGGAAATATATAGGCCCTATATATCCATGCAATGCAAATATTACCCCAAAATGTACGATGGCATACGGCCTTTTCTATACGTAAAATTATCTTTTGCGCTGATATTCTATGGGGCCAGGCTACTGTAACTATCATTTGTGAGACCATTGTTCCAGACGTAGACAGAAGCGCCCAGGTGTCTGCTCACCAACATGAAGCTGATTGCTGATGAGGACCAATTGTATGTCTGACACAGTGGGTGTGAATGCGTCAAGCATGCCTAAACGGAAAATGAGAGAACCACATTTGATCTCTGTTTACTTGTGAATTTGAAAGGGCATTTGCTTTAGGCCCCTGGCGAATCGTGAATCTCAAGCAACCATGTTCCATAGCAGGTCTCAATGCAGTTCCTATATTTCATTCAGCACATCAACATCACTGCACTTCTTCATAATACCTGCACTGGTTTTGATTGATTGTTTACGGCCAACTGGACAATGACTGGCTTTCACATGTATTTATATAGACAAAGTTATCCTATCTATTTCCTACCGCAAGACATAGGGTCTCAGCAATCGTATCACATAATCCCATTGTTACCCCAGGCACAACATCAAACCTGAGATCGGACTATTTAGCACACAAAACCCCAGACTCTCTGGAGCCAGTCCCTAGGGCTCATGTGGTAAGTGTAAACTCATCAATGACAGGCTCAATTAGGACTAATTGTTGACCATGATCTCCCCGTTAGCTAACATTTGAAGTGCCGCATTAGAGACAAACAGAATTAGTTGACGCGCATATGAAAGCACAGTATGTGGGCCACTGATTGTGGTGAACAAGAGAGGGAAGTGACGTAGATGATACAGCCTAAAATGTAACTGGTCTGTCAGATTTTCATTGATTCGTAGGTAAATTCATCACGGTTACCACGCTATATGCAAAGGCCAATATATAATTCGTTTTGTAGGCCTAAGATTTGTTACTTGGTAGTCATGGGCCAACATCAGGGAGAGTAGCTGCTGCCTTGGCAGTTTTGGCCTACAGCTCTGTTCAACAGCGTCTACACTAATCCCATAAAGGCCTATAATGAAGTCATAATAATTGAAATGCCTAAATAATTGAATTCTTAGATGGGCAAGTACGGAGTTCATGGGGATCCTTAATAAATACAAAACATACAAATATCACTGTTGGTTAATGTAAGTAAACATTTCACGGTAAGGTTGTTGTATTCGGCGCAGTGACATACACGTTTGCTTTGATTTGGGAAGCTACCAGATTGACAATCCAGGCCCAAGAGCCAATCAACTGATCCCCAACCACACTTCGTTTCATGACCCTGGAGCATCTATTCTTGAACGATAGATCAATGTGATCTATTCATGGTACCCCTAATCATGTAATCAAAATAATGCGATCATCCTACATTTAACAGAATTGATTAATCTGTCCATATGGCCCTTGACAGCAACTATTGTCGCTGTCAAACGTGAAAAGGTGAAACGTGAAATTGCATACGAAAGTAGAAAAGTACGGTTGTAATATAAGATAGACTTTATTGAATGATAAATATAATTTGAACATCTGTACATCTTTAAAGAAATATAAAACATGTTCACGTCCAAGAAATTTCACTCGAATTTAGTGATCGAGTGTAAAGTTCAGTCTGTAGCTTTTAATGTCCTTAGTAGAAATATGCGTAAGGGTGTTGATGAGAAACCATCTGTTCCATGGGGATCTGTTGCACCATGGGCTGGTATATCACGTGGTTTGCAGCGGGGGAGAGTTGCTGTTCACCGAAGCCGTGGTACTGAAATGGTCGAATGGGCTGGAACATCATCTGAGACTGAACTGGACACTCTTGGAGCTCCCTCTTCAGTTTCATCCTCCTGTTCTGAAACCAAGTTCTCACCTGAAACATAACATGAAAATGGATTAGAACAAAATGAACACTAATGTAATCGAATGAAATATAAATACACATTGTATAGGCCTAATGACAATAATGTGCATACCCACTGAGCACAAACGGGTTGAGTCAACGTTGTTTGAACCAACGTGGAATAGACGTTTAATTGACATCTGTGTCCAGTGGGTAGTTTACATTTTATGTTTATGTTCTTACCTGAGTTTCAGAGAGGTTCAACTTCAGTGCCGTTTTGACTCTTTCTCCAGCATCTGGATATTTGTGTGTGTTGAAAATCTTCTCCAGCTTTTCTATCTGCTCCGGTGTGAACCTAGTACGCACACGTCGTTGGCCACCGTCTCTCTCTCCCTCGCTCGCCTCTTCCACAGAGGGACATTCCGAGGAGACCGCCTCACTGTCATACCCCGACGTGTACCCGCTGGTTTCTGAAACTGTGATACCATTGTCAGTGAATACACTTCAATAAAACACCCATCATTAATCATGTAAAATATGTTTTATTATTGTTATTATTGTATCGTATAGTAAATTATACTTACGACTTGGGGAAGAACACGTTATCGGATACAGAGGTGAGCTCAACCTGGATTCTAGATTTTGGGGTTCTTCAGTGGAATCCGTGAGTTCAATCCTCGTGGTCTTTGGTTTTGGTTGGAGGTAGACCTTGTTATAAAATGTTGGCGGTTGAGGCTGGACCATACAAGGAACATGGGGTCTGCAGTAGGTTGGTATAGTGTCCACAGGTCCTTCTTTCGGGTTGGTGTTGTGATTGCTCTGTGCGAGCCAATCGACAGAGAAGACCTTGACCATGTTTGCCTCTAGGAGCTCTGTGTTGGTCAGCATACTATCTAAAGAGGGCCAGAGAATGTTGTGACAAGACCTGTTGAGGGCCCTCCCTATAAAGGCCCGACCCACTTAAAATTGTGCATATGCAAAGGCGTGTGTTAACGCCTGATCGATTCCCAGTGATTGGGGCCTAATGCCTCGTTGTTGAAGCCTTTCACATCCTGATTGTGTGAAAGCCTGGCGCCACCAAGTCTGTGAGAACCAGTTGAGCTGGTGCATTTGTCTGCCTCAGCTGAAAGTATACCGAAACATCACATACAGAGGCGGAGTGTCCTCATCTGCATCATAGTTCAAAGGATGTTATATGTTGACACAATGTGTGTATTTAATATTAATAAAAATAAGAACTTGACGTTTAAGTTGTATTCCAGAGCGAATAGATCACACTGAAAACAGCAGACCAATTAAAAACACTATCTAATCAATATAACAGGATTTGCCATAGGCCCAGACTTAATAAAAAAGCAAACCTCAATACGACTAAACTTGTAACACCATGCTGCAACACAAGTTAGTGAGGAGACAATTGTGTCTATATCTGTACCTTGTGATCCCAGAGGTGACACCACAGTGCTGGGGCGATCTTTGTTCCTGGGGCCAGTAGTTTATCCTGATCTGGTAACCTAAACAGGTACAACTCCAGACCTTCTCCAGTATTAGGTGATTAACCAGTTGTAAAAAGGTTTTATGTGGGCTATGATGGGACCAGAGGATTTTCTAATCAGGTCACATGGTTTTAAAAAAACGGCAAAACTCCTGGCCTTGGGGAGGATAAAACCCCTGTCAAACTGCAGCAACCTTGTACTTGTTCATATTCATTATATTTAAAGCCAGACTAACAGGGGGTATCCTCTAGCCTACACAGAAACAGTGACAGCAACATGATTGGACAATATAACTGCTTTGTGCATGTTTGCATCATGTAGGCCTAATAACTCCCGGTCTATTGTGATTATTGATTCAACTTGGGCTGACTAGGCTACCTAGACCTATTAAATCCAAAATGATTGACAGATAATTTTTGCAAGAGTTGACAAATCGCGAGGCTAATCGGTCTAAAAAACAGCACTTTGCCCCTCCCTTTAACGCTTTTGCAACAATATATTTTATTAAACTAAACCAAAAGTGGTGGAGTTCTGCACCCCACCTGATTGAGACGTTTAAAGCCGGTCGTGGGATCGTACACATACATTTCATGTAATCACTGTGGCCTCTATGATTTTATGGGAATGGAATGATATTTTATAATCCTTTATAGTTGACCACTCTGATATTAATTATTTAAATGCTTTTACACAACATTGCAGTCTGATCATTTACATCATTCCTTTCTAAGCCCTTTCCACAACACTAAAATCAAATGTAAAGCAAAGGCAAGTAAAATACTACTCTAATGGTTTAGCATTAACACCTCTTCGATACCCCGGTGAGCACTGGCGCCACTGGCCCAACAGACAGCATTTGGCGCAGTCGGTTTAAACATTACAGATCAAAGGTATTACAGTAGCAACACAATTAGGTTTGATTGTAATGTAAATAAGGGAGAGCAAGCTCTAAAGAAGTCTGAAAAACGCCTACAATGGCTACAGTACATGTGGTTTTGCATAGCTTACACATGCGTAAAGTATCCCCAAAGAGGCCTGTCCAAAATTGCATTCCAGCCAGATGTTCGCCAGAAAGAATGTCAAAAACATCTAGAAATGGGAAGGTGAAGAAATTTGGTGAACCCAAATGATCCAACCAGGCCAATGTCGCCAGGTGTCCCTTCTCTCTGTATACGAAGCCCTTCACGTGTTTCAGTCTCTTCAGATGGAAGACCCCCAGCAGCTACGGGACAATACCCCTAAAATTATCGCTTAGCTATGACAATGCAGATAAGGATATATTGAATGTCTCCTTTATCGATGATCTGACTATTGCTTCTCAGCCTCCCAATTACGACCCTTTATCTCGAGTGCTTTGAAGAGGTGCCCTGATCCCGTCAGATAACAATGGAAGCTGTCCGGTCCTCACGGGACGCCGCCGGGGGAAGTCGCTTCCATACAGAGCATATTTCCTCGCCTCTGTGGCAACGTCCTTAGTAGTCGGAGACAAATTGGACGCACAACTACAACATCTCCACACACAATGAGCCTGCCACTGACGCATGCTCTCCGGTCCTCAGCGATCAGGTCGTTTTTGTTTGTTTGTGGTGTTGCTATAAATCCATACAAAAACACAAGTAAGATACAATACATATTTTCATAGATTGAGTTTGCTTCTCATTTTAAGCATGGTGGGCTACATTCTCGTCCCCTGGTTGATGAATTATATAAAAATCAGGAACTTTTCTTTCAGTCAGAAAATATATGACCATATGTGGGAAAACACACACAAAAAAAGAAGAGGCATTTGGCATAAACTAACATATTTAGCACATTTACATCAGACTCTGAAACGTGAAAGATTACAAGGTCATTTACTTTGCGTTTTTAGATGCTTGAAATAGTGCTAGGAGACATACAATAATTGTAACCACAGCACTTAATTCTCATACTCAGTACATCATTTAAAACGATAATTAACTTAACAAGATGTCAATGTGCTAAATATGGGAGTATAATTATGCCAATGTTTATGTTTTTGTTTTGCCACATGCATGTATGTTGATATATTTTTTGGGGGACTGAAAGAAAGACAGAACATGTCATGATGTTTTAGCATTAATCAACCAGGAACAAGAAGGTAGCATACCATGCTCAAAATGTGTAGCAAACTCAATCTATTAAAACATTTATTGCAGTTGTTTCAATTAGTTTGCAAATCACATGTTTAGAAAATGATCTAATTTCACCTTTGCAAGTCTGACTATGCAACAATTTGTAGCCTATATACACCGTAGTTACATTGCAACATTAACGTTTGTTTTAAAAAAAACACACAGTGTGTGGAACTATAGCAATTGTTCAGGTATTTGAAATAATTTTGTCATAATAGCAAAATACATCATGATTTTGATATTTCTCTTGTATCTTGAAATGCTGTAATTATCATGTCAAATAGCCATTGTCAATGTATTTAAAATGGTGCTCCGGAGGGATGAAAATGGTCATTAGCCATCTGTGGTTGTATCAAAATATCTAATTTAGCATAGTACACTTAGTGAATTAAAGTGAATTAAATACATTACGTCAACTCATCATGAAACATTGTTGCACATTATCATCATTATGTTGTCTCGGAGACGAGCAATCAAAATTCGTGTAAGAGAAACACGAGCATCGATATGCCTCCACCAGAAGGATTTTTAAAAGTCCCATACTGTTTTCTACTCCCCTCATCCCAATATAAAAAATAAAATAAAAAACTATTCAAAGTTTCACTTGACATTGGAGTCCGCATTGGAGAGAATCAAGGAGTTGGATGTGTGCTGTGGGTTGTCAGGCTATGGGGTGCAATGTGGGAGGTTGAGCTGGATTCTTACAAAAAATATATATTACCAATAAACAGAGAAAAATGAACAGTTTTTCCCAGACACCCACCCAGTCCCTGCTACTATAGGAACCCAGTGGGATGTGGAGGGTTCGAAGTCTGTTGAGTAGTTGTCTGACCTGGGCTAGGAATAGGTCCTCTCTGTCCATATAATCATATTCATTATGACTTAATAGACCAAATTGATCCTAGATTAGCAAGGATGCGGGTCACTGGAAGGTGGCCTTCACCCTCTTCAGTGTGTCCTGGATCCTGCGGGTGTGTCGGTCAGTGGGGTTGTGGTGGAAGTTGGCCTCGTTGTCTGCAGCCAGCAGGGGAATGTCACAGCCACTGAGGTGGGCTATTCTTAGTCTGATGTAGGCCTGCAGCCCCGGGTCAGGAGTGAAGGAGTACACCGTCTCCTGGAATGCATGCACCTGACTCACCACCTTGGCTATGGTTCTGGAGAGTGAGTGAGTGAGTGAGTGAGTGAGTGAGTGAGTGAGAGTGAGAGAGTGTGAGAGAGTGTGAGAGAGTGAGAGAGAGAGAGTGAGAGAGAGAAGCAGATAAAGTGGCAAAGAGGGGTGACAAGAAAGTACAGAAAATTAGGACAAATGCTGCGGTAAAAGTTGGGGCCACCATGGAGATGGAGAACAAGACAGACAGAGAGTAAAAAGGAGAAAAAGGAGTTTGCTATTGTTCATCTGCGGCAGAAACACAAACATAGTTTCCCACCACTTTACGGAACACTTGCACCATATACAGTACAGTAAGTGACCTGATTTCCAGAGTAGTCGGGGAACCTAGGGTCTATCATAACCAGCTGTGATGCTGCCTCTCACCGTGACCCTTATGACCACAGCATCTGTCAACATCGATGCGTCTCGGAGCACCTGGTGTGCCACATCTCCTAATATCACACCCTATCCCCGATACACCATCTGGCTGTGTGCTAGCTTTAGTAGAGGAACCCAAATCGTACACGACTGCCACAGAATAAGCAGCTGTGTCATTATCGTCCGCCGCGACTTTCTGTGAACCCAGCATCTGGCCGCCATATTTGAGTGGGTAGAAGGACACAGGGAAACTTGTTTGATGGTAATTTGGCCCACTTCGTTACATCGAGGGAGAAAGTTAATCTCAAGTTTATGCCGTTTATCAATGAGTGTCAGGTTGATATCCCTGTCAGTGCAAAGGTGACCAAAATTAATCTCAAATGTAGATACATGCAAATAAATGCTATAGGCAAGTATTTGGAGTGTTTTGGCCTTGTGTAGGCTACAAGATTTTCTAGACCCAGATTAAACATAGTCCTAGGCATGTATTCACAAAGCATGCAAATCTAGGATCACATTTTCCCTGTCCATATAATCTTATTCATTATGATCTAAAAGGCAACACTGATCCTAAGTCACCACTCCTACTCTGAGACAGTTTGTGAATACAGGCCCAAGTTCCGGTTTACCGGACCCTAAATAAGCCTAGTCCTTGATTTAAACCCACTTTCAAATACTCCATTCAGATTCTCCTTAAAACATCCTTTTTAGTCCACGACATAATCTGTATCCAGGAAACCGGCCCTGAGAAATTGCATTACGTTCATTCACCTGAGTTTTGGCCACTTGTAGGCGCCACTGGTCAGAGTGAAGGCTCCTATCTCCAGCTGCTGGATGTGCATGGTCAGGATGTGGACAGCAGGGAGGGTGGGTCTCCTCCTCACATGCTCTCCTCCCATCAGACACAGGTTATCACTCTTCAGAAAGACCTGACAAAGAGGGAAGGGGAGGGGAGAGAGGGAAATAGAGTGAGTGAGAGAGAGAAAGAGCATTCACAAACAGATGTCTTACTCTTCCATTGATTTATAACATTGATTTCATGAAAAAAATCAACTGTAAAGTTGAGCAAAATCCCTCCTCTTCCAAGGTCGGCACGTGTACTGAATGTTACTTGAGAATATTTTCCATCAAGTTTGGTTTTATATGCACAGCGGTCTAAGGCACTGCATCTCAGTGCAAGAGGCGTCACTGCAGTCCCTGGTTTGAATCCAGGCAGAATCACATCCGGGCGTGATTGGGAGTCCTATAGGACGGCGCACAATTGGCTCAGCGTTGTCCGGGTTTGGCCGGGGTAGGCTGTCATTGTAAATAAGAATTTGTTCGTAACTGACTTGCCTAGTTAAATAAAGGTTATACAAATATAAATAAATACATAGCCAGTGGTAGAAAAAGTCCTAAAATGTTATACTTGAGTAAAAGTAAAGATAACTTAATAGAAAATGACTCAAGTAAAAGTCACCCAGTAAAATACTACTTGAGCAAAAGTCTAAAGGTAGTTGGTTTAAATATTCTTAAATATCAAAAGTCAATGGAATTGCTCAAATATACTTAAGTATCAAAAGTAAAGGTTTTAATGATTTCAACCCCTTATATTATGCAAAGTAAACTCAGCAAAAAAATAAACTTCCTCTCACTGTCAACTGTGTTAATTTTCAGCAAACTTAACATGTGTAAATATTTGTATGAACATAACAAGATTCAACAACTGAGACATAAACTGAACAAGTTCCACAGACATGTGACTAACAGAAATGGAATAATGTGTCCCTGAATAAATGGGGGGCCAAAATCAAAAGTAACAGTCAGTATCTGGTGTGGCCACCAGCTGCATTAAGTACTGCAGTGCATCTCCTCCTCATGACTGCACCAGATTTGCCAGTTCTTCCTGTGAGATGTTACCCCACTCTTCCACCAAGGCACCTGCAAGTTCCCGGACATTTCTGGGGGAATGGCCCTAGCCCTCACCCTCCGATTCAACAGGTCCCAGACATGCTCAATGGGATTGAGATCCAGACTCTTCGCTGGCCATGGCAGAACACTGATTTTCCTGCCTTGCAGGAAATCACGCACAAAATGAGCAGTATGGCTGGTGGCATTGTCATACTGGAGGGTCATGTCAGGATGAGCCTGCAGGAAGGGACCCACATGAGGGAGGATGTCTTCCCTGTAACACACAGCATTCAGATTGCCTGCAATGACAACAAGCTCAGTCCGATCATGCTGTGACACATCATCCCAGACCATGACGGACCCTCCACCTCCAAATTGATCCCGCTCCAGAGTACAGACCTCGGTGTTACAGTCATTCCTTCAACAACAAACGCAAATCCGCCCATCACCTCTGGTGAGACAAAACCGTGACTCGTCAGTGAAGAGCCCTTCTTGCCATTTCTGTCTGGTCCAGCGATGGTGGGTTTGTACCCATAGGCGACGCTGTTGCCGGTGATGTCTGGTGAGGACCTGCCTTACAACAGGCCTACAAGCCCTCAGTCCAGCCATGCTCTGGCCACATCTGCAGTCCCCATGCCTCCTTGCAGCATGCCTAAGGCACGTTCACGCAGATGAGCAGGAACCCTGGGCATCTTTCTTTTGGTGTCAGTATAAATGTCTCTTTAGTGTCCTACGTTTTCATAACTGTGACCTTAACTGCCTACCATCTGTAAGCTGTTAGTGTCTTAACGACCGTCCCACAGGTGCATGTTAATTAATTGTTAATTGAACAAGCATGGGAAACAGTGTTTAAACCCTTTACATTGAAGATCTGTGAAGTTATTTGGATTTTTACGAATTATCTTTGAAAGACAGGGTCCATTTCTTTTTTTGCTGAGTTTAGATGGCCCAATTGTAATTTACAGATAGCCAGGCGCAAACTCCAACACTCAGACATTAATTTACAAACAAAACATGTGTTTAATGAGACCGCCAGATCAGAGGCAGTAGGGATGACCAGGGATGTTCTCTTAAAAGTGCGTGAATTGGACCATTTTCCAGTCAAAATTTAACAAGTGCTTTTGGGTGTCAGGTAAACTGTATGGAGTAAAAAGTACATTATTTTCTTTAGGAATGTAGTGAAGTAAAAGTTGTCAAAAATAGTAAAAATACCCCCAAAAATAACATAAATAAATACTTAAAGTATTTTTAATTAAGTACTTTACACCAGCCTTCAGCCATTCTCAAATGAGAATACGGTGTGATGTCTGGTAGCACAAGATTAATTTCTATATAACAATCGTTTAAATAAACCAGTAAAAAAATGAATATAACAAAATGCTGGCCAGCTGTGAGCATGTCACAGAATTTCACACACAGATGTGCTGCTTGAAGGTGTTTTTCTTTCGGTTTATTTGCCTGAAGCACCACGTCTCTGGTACAGCAGAGGACACACACACACACACACACACACACACACACACACACACACACACACACACACACACACACACACACACACACACACACACACACACACACACACACACACACACACACACACACACACACACACGCACACACACACACACACACACACACACTCGCGGCCTCACCTGCACGGCTCGCAGATCCTCAAGGACCTCACACACCTTGGTAGACAGATGTTTCCAAGCCTATCGGCAAGAGAAGAGGTGTTTCATTTAGCAAGAACCAATAAATCTGTCTCACACTTACGGAAGCTTTACTCCCTTAAAAGTTCAGCATTGACTAGAACAGGTAGAATATTATTAGAACATGGAGAAAGAACAAGAATACATCCATTTCAGTTGTTACACTTACACAATTAAAACGGGACGTTTCTGTTGCACTTCACGGGGTAAGCACCCATTTTCGGTGCCGTTACTTCCTCCTACGTCTTGTTTCAACACAAATTCTGATGTTCTGGCTTCCATAACAGCAGAGTAAAAGAGACATTTCCCTTCATTAAGGGCCTAAGAGGTACGTTACTTTACAAACGTTCCACCTGTCTGTGTAGAATTCTTTTATTATTTTTTTCCCATGGGGTGATTCCGAAAATGGCTCTGGTCCGAAGTAGTGCAATACATGTATGTAGGGAATGGAGTGCCGTTTCAAATGCAGGCACGCAGACTTACCGGTAATTGCCTGACAATCACATTCTCCAGGCCTCCAAGGACCTGCATTGCTGTGGCAAAGTCTCTTGATTCATAGCAGTGTTTGGCAATTAGGAGAAACTTGGTGAGCAAAGCCGCTTGGATCTGCAGCAAGAAAAGAAGAAGAGAGATCCGATGGTCATGCATTCACACAAATCGTTATAGAAAACAAAGAACACATCATATAAGTGCATCTGATGGCTCTCACGCAATTAGATTCAATGGGCAACGGCTGACTGTGAATGAAAATAAATGATGTGTTTGTGTGTGTTCAATGAATTAATGATGCACGTCGATATAGAGATCACACCGTACTGTCCAACAGAGTTGTAGCCTCGTTACTAGTAGATCTCACCTTTATCGAATCACAGATGACGATTTCTGCAGAGACCCAATTGGAGACGCTGTCAGCATATCTCAGTAGCTGTTGGAGGTGGCTGTCCTGTGGAGTCCCTTCATGAACAAATAGACTGCTGCCCTCTACTGGAGGAACAGAGTGTGCCGCATGTCTGTGGCAGAAGACAGGCAGTCAGACGAGAGACTGGGCTGTTGATGAATGGTTTATTTTATGTCCCAAATTGTCAGGGATGCAATGGCTGACTGGAACGAATGGCTCATTATCTAGCAAGTGATAATGTGTTCAGATTATACATTCTGGTGTACTCATTTGGTACTTCAAACAAATTTGACTGAAAAGCCACTGAAATATTTGGAGCGCAGGGAATATGTACTCACTTGGTGACAAAAACAGCTTTGTCCCTGACTCCTTGAGATTTAGAGTTGAGGAAATGAATTGGGTGACAGCCTTGAAACATTTCCTGCATTTGGAGAAAAAAAAATCAAACCAAAAGCTTATTTTACACATTTATCTGCTAAATGACTCAAATGTAAATGTAAATATATATTGCAGGTCTGTGAATCTGTTTTAAAATTTGTAAAGGAGTGATTTGTCTCCCCCTGGTGTTTATAAATGACAATGTTTGTGGGTGAGTGTGAATGCATGAGAGAGGTAGAAATTGCATGTCTGTGCATATGTTGCAGCAGGATGATTTGGTGGGCTGTGCATGTGTGCATGCCAGTGTGTGCGTGCGTTCGTGTGTACCTGCTGCAGTAGAGTGAGTTGCTGTGCCGTGTGTTGGGTGCTGTGTTCACTCTGACTAAAGGGGTGTCTCTCCTCGCTTCTAAGGCAGGCACTGGAGATGTTATCCATAAGCGAGGTGTAGTAGGGCCGGGGCAGGGCTGCTGCTATGGAGTAGGCCTTGTCTTTAGGCTGGGTCGACTGGGGCTCAACCACCCTGGATATCCTCCACTGGAAGCTCTACAGAGATACATCAACTTAGAAAGGTTATGGCTTTGAATACATACAGTGCCTTCAGAAATTATTCAGATCCCTCGACTTTCCCCCTTTGTTGTGTTACAGCCTCAATTTAAAATGGATTACATTTCGTGTCACTGGCCTACACACAATACCCCATAATGTCAAAGTGGAATTATGTTTTTAGATATTTTTTACAAATGAATAAAAAATGAAAAGTTTAAATGTCTTGAGTCAGTAAGTATTCAACCGCTTTGTTATGGAAAGCCTAATTATGTTCAGGAGTAAATATGTTTAACAAGTCACATAATAAGTTGCATGTGCAGTAATAGTGTTGAACATGACTTTTGAATGACTACCTCATCTCTGTAGCCCACACATACAGATAATTGTAAGGTCCTTCAGTCGAGCAGTGAACTTCAAACACAGAGTCAACCAACGTTTCGCAAAGGGCACCAATTGGGTAACAAAATCCAAAGCGACAATGAATAGCCCTTTGAGCATGGACAAGTTATTAATTACACTTTGGATGGTGTATCAATACACGACAGTCACTACAAAGATACATGTATCCTTACTAAGTCAGTTGCCGGAGAGAAAGGAAACCGCTCAGGGATTTTACCATTAGGCAAATGGTGACTTTAAAACAGTTACAGAGTTTAATGGCTGTGATAGGAGAAAATGTATCGATCAAAAACATTAAAGCTACTCCACAATACTAACCTAAATGACAGAGCGAAAAGGAAACCTGTATAAAATAAAAAATATTCCAGAACATGCATTTTGCAATAAGGCACTAAAGTAAAACTTTTTTTTTTAAATGGGGCAATGAAATGCACTTTATGTCCTGAATACAAAGTGTTATGTTTGGGGCAAATCCAACAACACATCACTGAGTACCACTCTTCAAATTTTCAAGCATGGTGGTAGCTGCATCATGTTATGGGTATGCTTGTTATCGGCAAGGAAGAGGGAGTTTTTTGCTGGATAAAATTAAATGGAATAGAGCTAAGCACAGGCAAAATCCAAGAGGAAAACCTGGTTCAGTCTGCTTTCCAACAGACACTGGGCGACAAATGTACCTTTCAGCAGGACAATAATCTAAAACACAAGGCCAAATATACATTGGAGTTGCTTACCAAGACGAAACTGAATGTTCCCGAGTGGCCCAGTTCCAGTTTAGACTTAAAATCGGCTTTAAAATCTAAGGCAAGACTTGAAAATGGCAGTCTAGCAATAATTAACAACCAATGACACAGAGCTTAAAGAATTTGATAAAGAACAATGTGCAAATATTGTACAATCTATGTGTGCAAAGCTCTTACCAAGAAAGACTCACAGCTGTAATCGCTGCCAAAGATGATTCTAACATGTATTGAATACTTATGTAAATGTGAATACTTAAAATAGATATCTCGGTATCTCATTTTCAATACATTTGCAAACATTTCTAGAAACATGTTTTCACTTGGTCATTATGTGGGTATTTTGTCTCGATGGGTGAGAGAAAACAATATATTTAATCGATTTTGAACTCAGACCGTAACACAACAAAATGTGGAATGAGTTAAGGGGTATGAATACTTTCTGAAGGTACTGTATATACCGTCGCTGTATTGATTAGGGCACACACTGTGGTTCTTATTGGACAAGTCCAGGTAGTCCCTCCTTTATTCAGTCTCTTTTCTTCCGTTTGGTGCGAATGTTTGATGCTAATGCAACATAGTATTCACGTAATGAATACAACGCAGCTCTGATGGTCCCCATCAGTTGAAATACATAGTGTAAATTGATTATTTTTGAATCAGACAAACTTTCAGTACTTTGAACCAACCATTTTCTTTTCTGGCAAGAAAAACATCAACAACATAATAGTACACCCATAATAATCCTTTTATGGACCTTCCTTCCAGAGTACTCAATAGCTGATTTTCTGCATGAGGTATGGACAGACAGTGCATCATCATCATCCTCCTGCATGCTGATTGGGCTCCCACAGCCTTGGCTCCACCTCTTCCTGGGAGACCTCTGAAGAGTGGTCAAAAGTCTCTCTCCTCTCCTGTCTAACGGAGACACCTAAATAAGAACCAGATCATTACAAAAACCCTCCTTCAGAGTATTGCATGGCTAAACACTGAAAAATAGACAAGTGCAACAACACTGCTACAGATTTCGCTAATTAGTTGACATTTACATAATTTAGCAGATGCTCTTATCCAGAGCAATTAGGATTAAGTGCCTTGCTCAAGGGCACAGACAGATTTTTCACCTAGTTGGCTCGGACAAGCAAACCAGGAACCTTTTGGTTACTGGCCCAACGCTCGTAACCGCTAGGCTTCCTGCCGGCCCAGTTGAGACATTAATCCGATGATTAATTTCTTGAGTGACCGATTTTAGCTTTTTTGTGATTAATTGATGATTGATCAGCTCTGTAATTACTTCAGTGGTGAGGAAGTTTTCCAGGGTCATCAGCAGGCTGGACTTGGGGCTGAAGTCCACCATTATGTAGTCAGTCAGCCAGGTTTGCAACACGTCCAGACTCCGGTGGTACACCTTAGCACTGTCCCCTGACACATCTGGATCACCTCTGGTAGAAAAAGGAATGTGAAGATCACACAGAAGCACAGAAATAGAATATCTAGCACCGGACATTCTAGTTACGGTACATAGATTATCTTCAACATTTTTAAAATATGAAAATGAGCTATATTCAAGCCTAAAGTATTTTAAGATCAGACATAGTGGGTGAGGGGGGTGTTAAAAAAGCTGTCATTATTACAAAAGAGTAACATTAATTCTGGCTAGCTACTTTTCAGAATTCCCCTGAAAATAGAGATGATTTTCTGCCCGAGTCAGGCCTGACATTCTGAGAAGTGATTCAGGCCTGGGCTTAGATTTGTCGTGGCAAAATTTCATGTTTTGAGACCAACTCTACTGTAAGGGGGGGAAAACATATGTCTGTACTCTATCTCCCTCTGTGTGCTAGACATGAGTCTGCAACTCCCTCCAGCTATCTATCCCAGCCCAGAACCCAACTTCCTCTAGAGCACCTGTCAAACTCATTCCATGGAGGACCAATTGTCTGAAGGCTTTTGCTCCTCCCTTGTACTAGATTGATGAATTGAGGTCACTAATTAGTAAGTAACTCTCCTCACCTGGTTGTCTAGATGTTAATTGAAAGGGAAAACCAAAACAATCAGACACTAGGCACTCCATGGAATAAGTTAGACACCCCCGCTCTAGAACAACATTTCTCAATCCACATTTTTGTTCTCATCCACCCCAGAACAGACACCCATCCAGCTGGCACTGCTGTTGTTCATTCTGGGCTTTACAACTGATGAAAAACAAAAGAAGAAGAGGAAACCACAGAACTAGAATTGGAGGCATGTTTGTCTTGATTTTCAACATTCCTTGTGTGAACTTAGAATCCATTGAAATGAGTACTCAAGGGTCCACTCAAAATGGCTAAAATCCAGTCTCCGAGCATGTTTCTGAATGAGCGTTTGTTATCAGCGGTTGCCATAGAGATTCTTGCAGTAGTAGAGAAAGTGGTAGCAGAGTACCAGGAGTAGATTTCCTGATCTAAAGAGGAGAATGACCAGCTGCGGAGACTGTTGCAGATCAGACCGGAGATAAAACGTCGTATAATAGACTCCCTCTGGTTCTCTCTTGCTGTCTCTAACGGGGTTACCCCTGAGCAGCAGCACTGTGAGCAGGGCCCAGTCTCGTGCAGGAGGACACAGAGCCCACACAGATTAAGGAGAAACAGGAGGAACTCAGGACCAGTCAGCAGGAAGAGCAGCTTCAAGGGATTTTTTTTGTTTGTTTACACAAAAGACTCAATTTCACTTCTGCCTGTGTGAAAAGGGAATGTGATCAGGATGACCGAGAGTGACTAAGCCATTGGATCGCAAACATTTTCGCACCGTGACACACCCAATGGGTCTCCACATTCTCTGTGACCCTCCAGATAATCAAAAACAATGCCTCCAGTCACAGCTCAGTCGTAAGTAGCGACCCAGTAGGACTTGACATCAACTACCATTAGATCCCAACCTTTCACTGTGTACAAAAACACCATTGAGAAAACCCAGCACCACGTCTAAAAAAAACTGACCGCTGAGTTGACTGTGGCAAATGCTTCCCTGTGATTGGTAGGCTGAAGACACACTTGAGGATTCACTTCGAGAAAAAAAGTATGTGGGAAACTTAACAAAACATATGACTCACAGGGGAGAAAACATTTAGCTGCGGCCACTGTGGCAAAAGCTTCACTCGCAAGGAGTCCCTAATGGAGCGGCAGATAGCCAGTAACCAAAAGGTTGGCTGGATCGAATCCCCGAGCTGACATGGTCAAATCTGTCGTTCTGCCCCTGAACAAGGCAGTTAACCCACTGTTCCCCGGTAGGCTGTCATTGTAAATAAGAATTTGTTCTTAACTGACTTGTCTAGTTAAATAAAGGTTAAATAAAATACCTGAAAATGCATATAAAGTGTCACACAGGAGAGAAATCATGTGACTGTGGGAAACGCTTCCATCGCAAGGGGACCCTGAACAGGCATATACTGTTTTCCCACGAAGAAAACAGGACAAAAAATGTATAGAAGAATTTAAATGAAGGCAGAGCGATCTTGTCTCAGGAGATGGGAGCAAAAAGGCAGAATATGGACAACACTGTTAGGAAAGCAAATTATTTCTGTGGGTTTCAGAAATTCATGTGTTATGAATTTCCTTTTGTAAAAAGTCCTATACAAATACATTTTTATTTAATTTGAATGATGTAATCAGAGTATTGCAGGAAACAATGGAAAAGAATGGAAAAGCTGGCAAATTGAACGGCCCTATTCAATCAAACTGATAATATCAGTTATTGCAACAAAGGACTTCCATTCTGGATTCATACACTCAAGTAACAAATTCCTAAACATGCTGGAAGAATGTTGGACTTATCCCAATCGCAGCTTACTGGTTTTGAATTATGTTATCAATGTTAAACCATTGTCAAATTCTCATGAAGTAAAATGAATAAGAAAAGTATGATGGAATGTAAGCTCATTTTCAAAGGCAGCATTCATGCCAACATAATTATAGTTGTGCAAAAATGTGATCCTTGTTTTAAACAAGCCCATGTTAACAGTTTTCTTATTTGACCTCAATCTAAAGTTATGGCAGCAGAGGTGGCACTACAGGTTCAAAAGCCTAGTGATTCTTGAGTGAACGGCCAATCATATTGCTCAAATACAAATAGCACGACTTTTCTGCGTGTAGTCTTCAATAGTTTACAATGGCAGGTTAATTTTGAACTAAGAAGCATAAATGTGCTGAGAAAAGTACTGGGGCAAATGCTGTTTCGCCACATTTTCCAGCAGCTATTTATGATAGACAGTTATAGTAGTACTGCCAATTTGGCTTCATTTTTATTTTACAAGTGGCCAAACATTTTCTTATTATTTTCTTCAATTAGCATTTTACCATAGACAATTATTAGACCAGACATTAATTCCACAGAATCAAAACCAAAGAAACACAATGACTAGAACGGACATTCCAATTATATTTCTAAGCAAACACAGGGTGTCAGGCCACCATCGAAAGAGCATGAAAATCTATTTTGTCTTATGTCCGTTTCCATTTCGGCGATAGTAGCCTACATACCCTGCTACTGCACTGGTGAATTTGCCCATCAGGAACTGAAGGAGTTCTTGAGGGGTACAGAAATAGCGGTAAGTGTACAGGAACTGTTGGATGTAACCCTCCAATGGAGCATTTCTGTCAGAGGAGGAGTTAGAAAAGAGTTCAGTTTGGTATCTGTTGAATGCACTATCTAAGCGATTGCATCACACAACAGGTCTAAACGAATTAGGACAAATCAGTGAAACACATTTGAACACAGATATAAATAAACAGACAGGTCTTATTGTGCCCTATGTAGGTATAAATTAAATGTTACATTTTCTCAGCAATCAAAGGCATGATGATGGACAGTAAACTGTGATGCTCAGTTTAACACATTGACCACTAGAGGGCCACCATTTAAAACAGGGCTGCCCACTTCCAGCAGCCTCAAAGCCAACTGACCCTGCAAGCTTACATAAAACGATATCCGTGCAACATTTTATGTAAGCTTGCAGGATAACGCGGCTTTGCGAGGCTACAATTCCGGTCCTGGAGGGCCAAAACACTTCTGGTTTTCACCCTTTTAAATCAGGGACTGATTCAGACTTGGGACACCAGGTAAGTACAATTAACTACAAGGTAGAAACACAAAACAGAAGTGTTTCGGCCCTCCAGAACGGGAATAGGGAAGCTCTGATTTAAACCATACTTGCTAATACACCGTTAATCACACTCATGGGTTTAATGTTATTATTTTAACCTAAACCTTTTACTGTAACCTGTTATATAGTTAGTGTTACCTGGCATAGAGGTAGGACATGAAATCCAGGGGTGTGGCGGCCTGCAGGCTGCTCTTCCCTGTCCCTGCCCCAGACAAAGACACCAATCCCAACACGGCAGGCTCCTCTGAGGGCTGGAGATCCAGAGGGCTCCCTGGATCAGAGGCTGCCAGGGAGGGAAGGAGGGACACATCCACACCCCATTGATCCACACTCAGAACCTGACCAAAACAACCAGGCAGAGATATGAACCACAACCCATCAGAACCAGTAACCAATCAATGATTTGAACCAACAACCAATCAGAACCAACAAACAATCCGCGATATGGAGTGTACAGTGCAATTCGGAAAGTATTCAGACCCCTTGACTTTATCCACATTTTGTTACGTTGTCTTATTCTAAAATTTATTAAATCCTAGGACCATGCCCCAGGACTACCTGACATGATGACTCCTTGCTGTCCCCAGTCAACCTGGCCGTGCTGCTGCTCCAGTTTCAACTGTTCTGCCTTATTATTATTTGACCATGCTGGTCATTTATGAACATTTGAACATCTTGGCCATGTTCTGTTAAAATCTCCACCCGGCACAGCCAGAAGAGGACTGGCCACCCCACAGCCTGGTTCCTCTCTAGGTTTCTTCCTAGGTTTTGGCCTTTCTAGGGAGTTTTTCCTAGCCACCATGCTTCTACACCTGCATTGATTGCTGTTTGGGGTTTTAGGCTGGGTTTCTGTACAGCACTTTGAGATATCAGCTGATGTACGAATGGCTATATAAATAAATTTGATTTGATTTTTGATTTGATTAAATTGTTTTTTCCTTATCAAGCTACACACACTATCTCTTAATGACAAAGCAAAAACAGTTTAGAATTTTTAGCAAATTTATTACAATTAAAAACTAAAATATCACATTTACTTAAGTAGTCAGACCCTTTACTCAGTACTTTGTTGAAGCACCTTTGGCCTCGAGTCTTCTTGGGTATGACGCTACAAGCTTGGCGCACCTGTATTATGGGAGTTTCTCCCATTTTTCTCAGCAGATCCTCTCAAGATCTGTCAGGTTGGATGGAAAGCGTTGCTGCACAGCTATTTTCAGGTCTCTCCAAAAGATGTTTGATCGGATTTAAGTCCATGCAATGACTGGGCCACTCAAGGACATTCAGAGACGTGTCAGGAAGCCACTCATGCGTTGTCATGGCTGTGCGCTTAGGTTTTTTTTCCTGTGGGAAGGTGAACCTTGGCCCCTGTCTGAGGTACTGAGCACTCTGGAGCAGATTTGAATCAAGATTCTCTCTGTACTTTGCTCCATTCATCTTTCTCTCAATCCTGACTAGTCTCCCAGTCCCTGCCGATGAAAAACATCCCCACAGCATGATGCTGCCACCACCATGCTTCACCGTAGGGATGGTGCCAGGTTTCCTCCAGACCTGACACTTGACAGTTAGACCAAAGACTTCAATCTTGGTTTCATCAGACCAAAGAATCCTGTTTCTCATGGTGTGAGAGTCTTCAGGTACCTTTTGGCAAACTCCAAGCGGGCTGTCATTTGCCTTTTACTGAGGAGTGGCTTCTGTCTGGTCACTACCATAAAGGCCTGATTTGTGGACTGCTGCAGAGATGGTTGTCCTTCTCCACAGGGGAACTCTGTCTTCGTCACCTCCCTGACCAAGGTCCTTCTCCCCCAATTGCTCAGTTTGGCTGTGCCTCGACACAATCCTCTCTGCGCTCTATGGACATTTCCTTCAACCTCATGGCTTGGTTTTTGCTCTGACATGCACTGTCAACTGTGGGACCTTAATATAGACAGGTGTGTGCCTTTCCAAATCATGTCCAATAAATTGAATTGACCACAGGTGGACTCCAATCAAGTTGTAGAAACATCTCAAGGATGATCAATGGAAACAGGATGCACGTCAGCTCAATTTCGAGTCTCATAGCAAAGGGTCTGAATATTTATGTAAATAAGGTATCCATTTTTATTTGCAATAAATTTGCAAACATTTCTAAAAACCTGTTTTCACTTTGTCATTATACAGTATTGTGTGTAGATTGAAGACTAACATGTTTTATTTAATCAATTTTAGATGAAGGCTGTAACGTAACAAAATGTGGAAAAAGTAAAGGGGTCTGAATGATTTCCGATGGCACTTTATGCCTGCTTTGTGTTAGTATTTGGGGATTATTTCTGTTCAACCTGTCCGCACCTCCAGATATTTCTTTATAGAGTCTAGAAACTCCACTTTGGACCTCAACTCCTCAAGCTGGACTTTGAGTTTGGACAGCATCAATCTAGCATCCGAACCTTCAGCAGAAAAACACATTGAAATGGTGTGTTTATTTCTCTATGTATAAACCCTATAGTATAAATTGTAAAAGTTATGAGGGATTGATTGGTACGTTTGTTTTTTCTCTCTTGATGGAGCAGCTTTTGGTAGAAATGTCTGGTCTTTTTCAGACTCTTCGTCTCGATCATAAGCTGCTGTTGAAGCTCCTACAAGTAGAACATTTAATACATAAAACAAAGTAGACACCAAGCCATTCAGATCGTACACTTTAGAACTGTCAAGAGTTCTTTGGCTATCCCTGGAGGAACCCTTATTTTTTGTTCACAGGTAGAACCTTTTCCCCAAAGCTTCGGTTTTTCGTTGGGTGAAAATGTTGTCGTAGCAGGGATAGCCGAAGAACCCATTATTAACCATTTTTATATATATATATATATATATACAGTACACAAAGAGCCTTTTAAGCCCCGTTTCCACTGACACTTAAAATGAAGGCCAAATTAGAGCTGGCTCGAATGGAATTCTCAAAATCAAGCTGGGTCGAGGGAACCCCAGACCAGCGCAGCCCAGTTTCATAACCGGTGCCAGCTCGATTCGAATTCAGGTTGGTGACGCCGTTACTATGCAACCACCGGCTGATCACTACTTTTTTATTATTCATAATACAAAAATCAACTTACATTGCTACATCAAACATGTCTAGCAAACCAAACACAGGTATTAACAATGCTCAAACATACAGAAATATAAATAAAATACAAAAAATAAACTATTTAAGTGCAATTATATTCACTCTGAAAATATCTTATTATAATGATTAATGAAGATGTTATTCTTTTTGTTATTCACTAGGGTTAGTGTTTTAATAAGATAATTAAATTCAATCAGAAAAAATGGTAATTTTGGTATAGAATTTTGGAATTTTTGTTTGTGTATAAAGTATTTGGCAACAAGAATTAAAAAAATAACAATCATTTCAGTGGTTTTGTTATCATTGCAATTGTAACATGTTATATATTTTATGTTAAAATTATAGGCAGTGTTCATAATGGTAAATAAGTACTTTGCAAGGTTTTCCCAAAATTCGGACACAAATTTACATTCAAAGAACAAGTGAGACAGATTCTCACCTTCTTTTTCACAGAAAACGCAGATATCATCAATAGCCACAAATTTGGACATCATAGAATTACATGGATATATCTTATGCAAAATGTTGAAGTGCACTTCCTTAACTTTGTTTGGTATACAGTATTTGTAAGGTCTTAACCATGCATTTTTCCAGACAATGTCAGGAATAGGCATGTTCCAGAAAAACTTTCCTCTCGGTGTAAGTTGGTTTTGTGAATGAAGAATTTGTCTTATATATTTATTACAACAAGATTTCTCAAGTAAGCCCACGCCTTCCAATCTGAGTTTTGGATAAACTTTGTGATCATTCCCAAAATTAAGATGACTTTTCATAAGTGTAGTTAGACCACTGGGAACGGCTTTGATCACAGAAATAAACTCTCTGAAAGGTATTGGAAACTCTTTCAATGTTATAAATTGTTCATATGTGAGAATATTACCCTTGTTGTTGAAAATATCAAGGACAAAGTCAATATTCGTCTCATGCCAGCTGGGGTAGAACAATGACTTATTCCTTACAGTTATGTCTGAATTATTCCACAAAAGAGCTTTATGAGGGGAAAAATTGTGCAGGAAACATATTTTCCATGCCAGTAAAGCTTGTTGGTGAAACCTAGCCAATTTAGCAGGTAATCTTTCAGGAATATAATTACATTTCAGTAAAAATTGAAGACCTCCCAATTTATTAAACACATTATTTGGAATGAAATACCATATTGAATCAGTATCGAGCAAACATTTTTTCAACCAGTTTATCTTGAAAGTGTTATTTATGTCAACAAAGTCCAACACTTCTAGACTGCCTTCAGCTCTATGGTTAGAAAGGACATCTTTTTTTAGTTTGTGAGACTTCTTTTTCCAGATGAAGTCAAAAAAGGTTTTATTGATCTCTTTACAAGTAGCTGGATTTACACATAACGATAATGAGGTGTACACAAAACGAGACAGTCCCTCTGCCTTGGACAGAAGTACTCTCCCAAGTATACAGTGCCTTGTGAAAGTATTCGGCCCCCTTGAACTTTGCGACCTTTTGCCACATTTCAGGCTTCAAACATAAAGATATAAAACTGTATTTTTTTGTGAAGAATCAACAACAAGTGGGACACAATCATGAAGTGGAACGACATTTATTGGATATTTCAAACCTTTTTAACAAATCAAAAACTGAAAAATTGGGCGTGCAAAATTATTCAGCCCATTTACTTTCAGTGCAGCAAACTCTCTCCAGAAGTTCAGTGAGGATCTCTGAATGATCCAATGTTGACCTAAATGACTAATGATGATAAATACAATCCACCTGTGTGTAATCAAGTCTCCGTAGAAATGCACCTGCACTGTGATAGTCTCAGAGGTCCGTTAAAAGCGCAGAGAGCATCAGAAGAACAAGGAACACACCAGGCAGGTCCGAGATACTGTTGTGAAGAAGTTTAAAGCCGGATTTGGATACAAAAAGATTTCCCAAGCTTTAAACATCCCAGGGAGCACTGTGCAAGCGATAATATTGAAATGGAAAGAGTATCAGACCACTGCAAATCTACCAAGACCTGGCCGTCCCTCAACTTTCAGCTCATACAAGGAGAAGACTGATCAGAGATGCAGCCAAGAGGCCCATGATCACTCTGGATGAACTGCAGAGATCTACAGCTGAGGTGGGAGACTCTGTCCATAGGACAACAATCAGTCGTATATTGCACAAATCTGGCCTTTATGGAAGAGTGGCAAGAAGAAAGCCATTTCTTAAAGATATCCATAAAAAAGTGTTGTTTAAAGTTTGCCACAAGCCACCTGGGAGACACACCAAACATGTGGAAGAAGGTGCTCTGGTCAGATGAAACCAAAATTGAACTTTTTGGCAACAATGCAAAACGTTATGTTTGGCGTAAAAGCAACACAGCTCATCACCCTGAACACACCATCCCCACTGTCAAACATGGTGGTGGCAGCATCATGGTTTGGGCCTGCTTTTCTTCAGCAGGGACAGGGAAGATGGTTAAAATTGATGGGAAGATGGATGGAGCCAAATACAGGACCATTCTGGAAGAAAACCTGATGGAGTCTGCAAAAGACCTGAGACTGGGACGGAGATTTGTCTTCCAACAAGACAATGATCCAAAACATAAAGCAAAATCTACAATGGAATGGTTCAAAAACAAACATATCCAGGTGTTAGAATGGCCAAGTCAAAGTCCAGACCTGAATCCAATCGAGAATCTGTGGAAAGAACTGAAAACTGCTGTTCACAAATGCTCTCCATCCAACCTCACTGAGCTCGAGCTGTTTTGCAAGGAGGAATGGAAAAAATTTCAGCCTCTCGATGTGCAAAGCTGATAGAGACATACCCCAAGCGACTTACAGCTGTAATCGCAGCAAAAGGTGGCGCTACAAAGTATTAACTTAAGGGGGCTGAATAATTTTGCACGCCCAATTTTTCAGTTTTTGATTTGTTAAAAAAGTTTGAAATATCCAATAAATGTTGTTCCACTTCATGATTGTGTCCCACTTGTTGTTGATTCTTCACAAAAAAATACAGTTTTATATCTTTATGTTTGAAGCCTGAAATGTGGCAAAAGGTCGCAAAGTTCAAGGGGGCCGAATACTTTCGCAAGGCACTGTAGAAAGATCTCCTTGTAGCCAATTATTAAATACAGTTTTAGTTCTCTTAATTTTAGGGGAGAAATTCAAATGTTGTCTGACTAAGTGTTTTTTTTTACAGATGTATTCCTAAATATTTAACACAGTCCGGCTGATCACTACTGGGTGCTGACAACTTTTAGCTTGCTCGTCTGGGCTTGTTGCTGATAGCTAGCACATGGACAATCCGTACTGCAGTAGTCAGACATTACACGAATTACCACCATAGCTGGACCCTTCATACATTTTTGCAATACACAAACTTTTATGAGAATAGTCAGCCCTCGAATACTAGCTACCTAACGTTAGCTAGCAAATCAGAGTTGAAACAAGCTAGTTAGCTAGCTAATGTGGGCTAGCAGGAGTTTTAGCAGGCCAGGTCGTATTGAACGCTAGCTACATTATATCAAACCTGTCTGGTTTGCTTGGTTAGCTAGCTAGCTAATAGCCAAAGCAGTGGCAAGCAAGGTAGGAATTAAGCTAGCTAGTTAGCTAGCCTGTTACGCTAGTGACAATACTGTTTAGCTAGCTAATGTTAGCAAGCTAAATACATGGCTCTGAGTCTCACTGGCATGAGTATGGGGTAATGTTAGTTACAGCATGGCTAGAGGGAATTAAAAGCTAGCTAGCAACATTTGCGAAACCAGCTGCAGTCACATATTGGTTACCTAGCAACATGACATAATTTCTCATTTCTGAAGGCTGTGGTGGAAACATAATTCGATCTAGCCATCCAAGACTAGCCCAACCCAGGTTAACTTTAAAGTGCCAATGGAAACAGGGCGTTAGAGTACAATATAACACCGATATGGACCCATGGCTCTTAAAGAGCCACTGAACACGCTGATTAGCACGCATGTTTATATGTTGCTCATTCGGAAAACAAGATTTCAGTCTTGGAGGTGTGTTTCCTGACCGATTCCGCGTTTGGTTAATTATGTTTTTTCCCCATGAGACACCGTAGACGCATAAGCCTATTTCACATCATCAAAATGAATCTAATGTAACTCAATACATCTGAAATTCATTTTGACGTTTTTGCAGAGGATGTTTTAGTTGCACAAGTTTACATTAAGGATTTTGGTGCTCTTATTTCTGAAGTAAATATATGTGTGACTTGTCTTATGTAAACAAAGTCGGAGCTGCCGGGCAGGTCTGTCTCACTGTCTATGCAATTTGATAGAGAGCAAACACCGCTGTTCACCCCCATGTTATTGGGCAAATGGACTTCGTCAAATCAAAACCCAACCTTCATTTACCCGTTGTGACGCACAGATTTTTCAAACTCCATTTTAGACAAGACTGACTTGATGACTGACTATTTACACATTGTAGTACATTTTGACACTAGAATAACTGTTTCGGACTCATATCGATGCCGTTTTCAAAGGGATTTGTTGCTTTTCAAAAGCAGTCGGTCTATTAAGGTCAGACTATTCCACTGAAGGAGCAGGTAAAAACGTACATAATTACCATCAAAGCATACAGAGAGGACAGACAATCATTATTCTATTACACATGATAATGACTTTTATGTCGAAGGGTAGATAGATATGGAGAAAATAACGTGCCAATTACCCTAAAACCTCCAACTCTTTTCCTATTCGCCTCAAATCATGATTATATGCTGATTTGCTTCAGCTAATAATGTTGTTTTGCTTGGTTTTAACTAATAATCTCATAGCTTTTTCATGAAATGCATGCACTTATCCAAACATGGAGTTTGACTGAAAGTGTAATTACCAATTAATTATTCATTAGTTAATTATTCATAGTAAATTATGTCAATGATACTATTTTGTGCATGCTCAGACTACATAGGTCATCATTCAATCCATTCATTTGAAATGAGACTAATAGAAAGTGCATGCTTTATATCAAAAGTGCCACTCCTATGTAATTGGCATTACCGTAATGCCATAATGAAATGAATACAGCTTCATCATTGGCTGCAATGCAACAAACACTACCTGGATAAAATCAATTTTAAAGAGAGAGGAGTCCTTTGAATATAGTGAGCATTTAGTGAATGTTGAACAGTAGAATTAGAACAGCCTTAGGCAATGACACTACTTGCCTTAAACATTAAACATGATTTCGCTTTATTTTAGTCTGCTTGTTTTTCTGGCATTTATATAAATATTCACATAATTATGATATAAAAAACTAATTATTGTTTATTTCAGATGCATGTAACTTTTTCATTATGTACCATTTGGTAGAAAGTAGTAACTAATCATGTTGAATCTTTGAAGTATCAGACAGTATACATTTACCACGTCTTCTAAAATGAGAGTCACATATTTACACATTTACAAAAAAATCACTATTCCAAACATTGAGACCATGGTATATGTATGGTCTGTCATCACTCATAGCTAGTCTATTATATTTAAGCTCAATAGCTTTTCCTCCCAGGTTACCCACCTGTGTTTTCAGCTCCAGGCACGGGGACTCACTATGCTGTCCCAAGTTCCTAGCATATTCCACCACATCCTGACTAAAACAGTCCCCTCCATAGAAGGCCAGGGCCCAGGCTGGGCTGTGGCTGTGGCTGGACTCCTCTGCTCCTGAGCTGGGGGAGAGGAGACAATGAGACACCAGAGATTCTGTGTCCTCCATGTCCTCGCAGCAGTCAGGGCTCATCTGGCCTCGGTGGCCCACCCTCAGTGGCTCGTCCGTCCCCCATAGAGAGTCAGCTTCAGAGGGGCTTTCATCGCCGCCCCCCACTGGATGCTCGGCACTCTCCATAGCCCCCTTAACCAAACACTCAGCAGCTCTCAATCCTGGACCAGGAAACATGGCAGAGCAGGAAGAGAGAGAAAATGGATGGGTCAGGTAGTCCGTGTGTGTGTTCATGCACACATCTGTGTGTGCAGAGAATTTGAGAGGTGGAATTCTCGCAAGGCTGAAGCTTTCTTTTGGTGAAAGGCTCTATTAAATTTGTTATATGGTATGCTGTTAAACGCTAACCTTGTTATATTGTTTGATTCTGCATCACAGGCGTCCTCCACCTTCCAGTGTGAGCAGACTATTTTTGCTCTGATTTATCATCTCACAAAGTATTTTGTGTGAAACTGAAGGTGTGTGCAAGTGTGCAGTGTCTGTTACCAATGGGTCTTTAGGTGTCTGTTTGAGTGTGCATTATGCTAATTGTATGTACTGGCGCGTGTAGATGGAAAGGAAGTGACTGTGCCTGTGCCTGTTTCCACAACAACTCTCTCCAGCTGAGGAGATCATTGTAACATCACAGCGTGATTTGAGCCGTCTTGAATCAACTGTGCTCTTAACAACCTAATCCAACCGCCAATCATTCTCCTAACAACTTGATTCAACTGCTGGATTTGTCACAACATCTCGCTACAGTATACAACTTCATCTAACTACGTCATCTCACAGACATGTATCATAATGCTAACAGCGATGACAGTTGTGAAGTCATGGTAACAGTGATAACAGTTGTGAAGTAATGGTAACTGTAATGACAGTTGTGAAGTAATGGTGCTAAATTATATTGCTAGAGGACTCCTGATATCTACATTATGAGTATAATTACTGTCTTTGTTTTTGCTAGCTAGGGCCATCTCCTTTAAGTGCTGCCTGTCTTCCCAGTCGCCTACTTAGTGTGCGAACTGCTGAATGCTATTAACTTGCAGATGATTGTTGACACATCAACCAGGATTAAGGGGCAGGGCAATTTGTGACTGTTGTTGTTTCGGTAATCAGTGGCTGTATTGGAGCGGTTTCACCTCTCCTAGGCAATCAGCAATTAGTACCGGGAGGTGTGCTTGTGTGCTCTTCACCTTTGCAAGGCAATTAGCAATTAGTACTTCAGTCTCGCCTGTTTTCAAAGCGGCAGCTGTAAGCAGCAGTCTCGTCGCTAAACTAAGATTGTCGCCAAAACAGAGAGGGTTCTGCCAAGTTGTTCTGCAGTGTTACGAGAGGAAGGCTCCACACCACTGTCTCCCTTGAGTATTTTACCTAGTTATTCTCAATCTCAATTTGCTATTTTGTAGCTTTGGCAACTATGTGCGTGTTTTCTATCCTAATTCGCTCCTCCCCCTGTAGGCTTTTACAGACGCTCCCCACCCCTTGGCTGCAACCCTTCTAATTTAGTGTACCCTGTGCGCACACCCCATGTGGAATTCCTGGTCTCGGGCAGCGTTTGGGACTGCCGATCTGCGGTCAAGAACACCTAGTTCATCTCAGCCTATGCTGCCCTTCAGTCCCTTGACCTTTTGGACTTGACGGAGACATGGATCACCACAGAGAACACTGCCACTCCAGCTACTCTCTCTTCATCTGACTACGTTTACTCTCATAGTTCAGGTTGAGAGCGTCTGGTCGTCGCAGTGGTGGCACAGGGTTACTCATTTCTCCTAAGTGGAAATGTGTATTTATTTTCTCCTGTCTCACCTGCCCATCTCCTCATTTGAATTCTATGCTGTCACGGTCACTTGTCCACTTAAGCTTAACATTGTTGTCATCTATCGCCCACCAGGTGCCCTTAGAGTTCCTTAATGAGCTTGACACCTTGGTAAGCTAATTTCCTGACGATGGCTTACCACTCTTCGTACTTGGTGACTTCAACGCCCTGACGTCTGCCTTTGATTAATTTATTTCCTACTTGACTCCTGTGACGTCAAAAACTACAGACCGGTAGCCCTTATTTATTTTCTTTCCAAAAAACTTGAGTGTGCTGTTTCTGACCAACTCTTTCGATATCTCACTCAGAACAATGTTCTTGACCCTAACCAGGCAGACTTCAAAACGAGTCACTCAACAGACTGCTCTTCTCTGTGTGACGGAGGCTCTCCACACTGCCAAAGCTAAATCGCTATCCTGTTCTCATCCTCCTAAATCTATCCATTACCTTCAACACTGTGAACCATCAGATCCTCCTCTCCACTCTCTCAGGGCTGGGCATTTCAGGCTCTACACACTTTTGGATTGCATCCTACCTGGCAGGCCGCTCCAGGTGACATGGAGAGGATCTGTGTCTGCACCATGTCCTCTCACTGCTGGTGCCCCCCAGGGCTCGGTTCTAGGCCCTCTTCTCTCTATCCACCAAGATACTTGTCTCTGTCATATCCTCTCCTATCATTGCTATGCGGATGACACACAACTACTTTTCTCCTTCCCCCCTTCTGACACTCAGGTGGCGACACACATCTCTGCATTCCTGCCAGATATCTCAGCTTGGATGACGGCCCACCACCTCAAGCTCAACCTCGACAAGACAGACCTGCTCTTCCTCCCGAGAAAGGCCTGGCCGCTCAAAGACCTCTCCATTGTGGTTGACAACTCCACGGTGTCCCCCTTCCAGAGTGCAAAGAACATTGGCGTGACCCTAGACAACACCCTGTTGTTATCTGCAAACATCAAAGCAGTGACTCAATCCTGCAGGTTCATGCTTTATAACATTTGTAGAGTACGACTCTACCTTACACAGGAAGTGGAGCATGTCCTAATTGAGGCACTTGTCATCTCCCGTCTGGACTACTGCAACTCGCTGTTGGCTGGGCTCCCAGCTTGTGCCATCAAACCCATGTAACTTATCCGGAACGCTGCAGCCCACCTGGTGTTCAACCTTCCAAAGTTCTCCCATGTCACACCGCTCCCCTGCACACTCCACTGGCTTCCAGTCAAAGTTTGCATCCACCACAAGACCATGGTACTATCCAATGGAGAAGCAAGAAGAACTGCACTACACCCCAACCCGAGCACTCCGCTCTGCCACCTCTGGTCTCGTGCCACCTCTGGCAAATCTAAAACCCTACTACTTCAAAGCATTTTTGTTGTTGTAATTTGACCCCTTTTATTCTCCCCAATTTTGTGATTACGATCTTATCTCATCGCTGCAACTCCCCAACGTGCTCGGGAGAGGTGAAGGTCGAGTCATGCGTCCTCCGAAACATGATCCACCAAGCCGCACTTCTTTACACCCGCACATTTAACCCGAAAACCAGCTGCACCAATGTGTCGGAGGAAACACTGTTCAACTGACGACTGTAGTCACCTTGCAGGTGCCCGGCCCACCACAAGGAGTCACTAGAGTGCGATGAGCCAAGTAAAGCCCCCCGGACAAACCCTCCCCTAAATCAGACGACACTGGGCCAATTGTGCGGCGCCCTATGAGATTCCCCTTGGGTTCTTGTCTCTGGCCTTGTCTCAGGATAGTAAATTGGTGGTTGAAGATATCCCTCTAGTGATGTGGGGGCTGTGCTTTGGCAAAGTGGGTGGGGTTATATCCTGCCTGTTTGGCCCTGTCCGGGGTGATCGTCAGATGGGGCCACAGTGTCTCCTGATACCTCAAGTCTCAGCCTCCAGTATTTATGCTGCAATAGTTTGTGTAGAGGGGCTAGGGTCAGTCTGTTATATCTGGAGTATTTCTCCTGTCTTATCCGGTGTCCTGTGTGAATTTAAGTATGCTCTCTCTAATCCTCTCTAATTCTCTCAGAGGACCTGAGCCCAAGGACCATGCCTCAGGACTACCTGGCCTGATGACTCCTTGCTGTCCCCAGTCCACCTGGTCGTGCTGCTGCTCCAGTTTCAACTGTTCTGCCTGCGGCTATGGAACCCTGTCCTGTTCACCGGACGTGCTACCTTGTCCCAGACCTGCTGTTTTCAACTCTCTAGAGACAGCAGGAGCGGTAGAGATACTCTAAATGATCGGCTATGAAAAGCCAACTGACATTTACTCCTGAGGTGCTGACCTCTTGCACCCTCTACAACCACTGATTATTATTATTATTTGACCCTGCTGGTCATCTATGAACATTTAAACATCTTGATCATGTTCTGTTATAATCTCCACTCGGCACAGCCAGAAGAGGACTGGCCACCCCTCACAGCCTGGTTCCTCTTAAGTTTCTTCCTAGGGAGTTTTTCCTAGTCACCGTGCATCTACACCTGCATTGCTTGCTGTTTGGGGTTTTAGGCTGGGTTTCTGTACAGCACTTTGACATCAGCTGATGCAAGAAGGGCTTTATAAATACAATTGATTGATTGACTCCCAGGTCATGGCTGGTTATGCCAAAACCCAGGATCGAACCCCAGGCTGTAGTGAAGCCACAACTCTGCGATGCAGGGCCTTTGACCGATGCGCCACTCTGGAGACTCAAAGCTTATCTTAAATAATCCCACACCTCCTTCAGTTGTGAAGTAATGGTAACAGAGACGAGTGATTGAAGTAATGTTAACAGTGATGACAGTTGTAAAGTTACAGTATTACCTTTCCTACCTGGGCAGACATGATGTTGACCCTCCTCTGATTCAGTATCTTTATGTTCCGGTCTAGTCTCTGTTTCTCTGAATGCAGACAGGGCCCTCTGGTGTCTCTCAAATCTCTCCCACGAGGCTGAAGCTACAGGTCCACTGTGGTGCAGGTTGCCGTTCAGGTCGACATGACCACGCCGCAGTGCCTCCCTCTCCTCTGCTATACAGCTGGAAGCACTCAGGGGTGAGGTGGCTGCCCTTTGCCATGGCTTTGATGGAGACTGTTCATTAGAGCCTCTAAATATGGCACATCAGCAGCCGGAGAGAGTAAACACAAAACAACAGTCACAGCTAGTCACAAACATCACAGCCACACACCGACCACTAGACAAACACATAAACACAGACCAAAACAGGCAAAACACACTAATTCAATAAAACGGAATGCAGACTATAAGAGCTCAGACTGAAAAGTAATTGAAACATCAGACAGTAATTAGACACAACATAAACAATGCAAACTAAATAGCGGGAATAACAACTCAGTCAATACGAAAACACAGCAACGGAAAGTTCAGACAAATAATCATATGAGAAATCTAGACAGATAATTGAAACAAGCCCACTCCTCACAGGCATAATTAAAACAATTAAGTAGGCCAACATAAATGAATTAATCAGAACAAAACAATCAATAATTAGCTTGAAAAAAAACCAACAATCCTTAGTGGCTCCTTAGCATCTGACTGCTGGGGTTGAGTGGTCTAAAACGGTTTGTATCCAAAGCAACTAATTAAAGAGCAGCAGTAAATAACAATAACAGGGCTATATACAGGGGGTACCAGCACATAGTCAATGTGCAGGGGCACTGGTGTTAAGGTAATATGTACATGTAGGTAGAGTTATTAAAGTAACTATGCATAGATAAGAACAGAGAGTAGCAGCAGTGTAGAAGAGGGGGGGAAATGCAAATAGTCTGGGTAGCCATTTGATAGATGTTCAGGAGTCTTATGGTTTGGGGGTAGAAGCTGTTAAGGAGTCTTTTGGACCTAAACTTGTCGCCCCGGTACTGCTTGCCGTGTGACAGCAGAGAGAACAGTCTATGACTAGGGTGGTTTTTAGGGCCTTCCTCTGACATGCCTGGTATAGAGGTCCTGGATGGCAGGAAGCTTGGCCCCGGTGATATACTGGGTTGTACGCACTACCCTCTGTAGTGCCTTGCGGTCAGAAGCCGAGCTGTTTCCATACCAGGCAATGATGCAACCCGTCAGGATGCCCTCGATGGTGCAGCTGTAAAACCTTTTGAGGATCTGAGGAGCCATGCCAAATCTTTTCAGTCTCTGAGGGGAAATTGATTTTGTTGTGCCCTCTTCACGACTGTCTTGGTGTGCTTGGAACATGTTTGTTTGTTGGTTATGGGGACACCAAGCAACATGAAGCTCTCAACCTGCTCCACTACAGCCCCGTCGACGAGAATGAGGGTGTGCTCGGCCCTCATTTTCCTTTAGTCCACAATCATCTCATTTGTCTTGATCAAGTTGAGGGAGAGGTTGTTGTCCTTGTACCACATGGTCAGGTCTCTGACCTCCTCCCTATAGGCCGTTTCATCGTTGTCGGTGGTCAGGCCTACCACTGTTGTGTCATCGGCAAACTTAATGATGGTGTTGGAGTCATGCCAGTTCGTGCAGTCATGAATGAACAGGGAATACAGGAGGGGACTGAACGCACCCCTGAGGGGCCTCCCCTGTGTGTTATCTACCCTTACCGTCTGGCAGAGGCCCCTACGTGATGAGCTTTGAGGGCACTATGATGTTGAACGCTGAGTTGTAGTCAATGAATAGCATTCTCACATGGGTGTTCCGTTTGTCCAGGAGTGAAAGGACAGTGTGGAGCGCAATAGAGATTGCATCATCTGTGGATCTGCTTCAAAAGTACTGAACTTTTCTATTCTCATAGCTTCTACAGATTGTAAATTAAACAAATATTTTTGTGAAAATAATGATTATATTATTGATTGATTATGACTTTTCAAATCACCCAGTATTGCTATCTGCAGCGTTAGTTCTAGGTAAATGTTGCAATTCTTCAGCCATTCCTGGACCTGTGACCAAAAACAAACTACATATGGACAATACCAATATAAATCATAATCTAATGACTCTGCTATATATAATAATATATAACATTCTATTGGTTGCAAGAATTTTGTATAATAGTTTAAATTAAAAATTTTTGAATACAGCGTTGTTTTGCGCTTCCCTTTGTAGTCTAAGCGTCGGAGCATGTGTTGTACGATTCGATCTTAGTCCTGTATTGACGCTTTGCCTGTTTGATGGTTCGTCAGAGGGCATAGCTCCTTGAAAGTGACAGCTCTACCCCTTAGCTCAGTGTGAATGTTTCCTGTAATCCATGGCTTCTGTTTGGGGTATGTACGTACAGTCACTGTGGGGACGACGTCATCGATGCACTTATTGATGAAGCCAGTGACTGATGTGGTTTACTCCTCAATGCAATCAGAAAGAATCCCGGGAACATATTCCAGACTATGCTAGCAAAACAGTCCTGTAGTTTAGCATCTGCTTCATCTGACCACCTTTTTTTATAGACCGACTCACTGGTGCTTCCTGCTTTAATTTTTGCTTGTAAAGCAATCAGAGTTTGCCAAATGAAGGGCGAGGGAGAGCTATGTACGCGTCTCTGTGTGGAGTAAAGGTGGTCTAAAGGCCCCCCCCCCCTCTCTGGTTGCACATTTAACATGCTGATAGAAATTAGGTGAAACTGATTTAAGTTTCCCTGCATTAAAGTTCACTAGGAGCGCCGCCTCTGGATGAGCATTTTCCTGTTTGCTTATGGCTGTATACAGCTCACGGAGTGCGGTTTTAGTGCCAGCATTGGTCTGTGGTGGTTTGTAGACAGCTACAAAAAATACAGATAAACTCTCTAGGTAGATAGTGTGGTCTACAGCTTAGCAAGAGATACTCTACCTCAGGCGAGCAAAATCTCGAGACTTTCTTCAATATCGTGCACCAGCTGCTGTTTACAAATATGCATAGGCCCCCATCCTGTGTCTTACCAGAGACTGCTGTTCTATCCTGCCGATAGTGTATAACACGGCAGCTGTATGTTATTAATGTTGTCGTTCAGCCACGACTCGGTGAAACATAAGATATTACAGTTTTTAATGTCCCATTGGTAGGATATATGTGCTTTCAGCAGTACGGATGTTAAAGGCAGATTAGCCACTCGTCGCCTGATCCTCACAAGGCACCTCGATCTCTTTCCGCAAAATCTCTGTTCTTTCTCCAGCGAATGATGGGGATGAGGGCCTGTTCGGGTGTTTGGAGTAGATCCTTCCCATCCGACTCATTAAAGAAAAATTATTAGTCCAATTCGAGGTGAGTAATTGCTGTTCTGATGTCCAGAAGCTCTTTTCGGTCATAAGAGATGGTAGCAGCAACTTCATGTACAAAATAAGTTACAAACAATGCAAAAAATAAAATAAAAAAATAGCACAGTTGGTTAAGAGCCCATAAAACGCCATCCCTTCCCTTCCGGCTTATCTTTCCAATAAGCTGCCCTAGCAGTGAAAGGCTACTCCAGTTGACAGTCTAAAATCTCCACTCAGAGCATTGTTTGTCTGTCTGTCCAAGGCTGTGATCTCGGTCTGTATCATCACCACAGAAGATGAAAAATGATCTCAACACACTGCCCCAGCCGTTAAGAGCACGGCGACCATGAGATGAAACAGTATCTAAGTAAACTGACAAGCTGCACATCTCCTCACCACACTCATGTGCCCCTCCATCTGTCTTGGTCTGCATAAGTAGGAACAAAAAAGGGGTGAGTCATTTCACCTTTTCCTTCATTCATGTACACTCCTCAAGGATCCTTATGACTCTGTTAGGCAGGAAGAACCATAAGTAGCTCATTAATGGTGCCAAGCCAATATTCCCTATACAAACAGAAAACTTGCTGGAGAAAGCCAGAGCCAGTGGAAGTGTGTGTCTGTGGAAGTGTGTGTCTGAAGTGCATCTTCTGTGAATGCTGATTATGAATGGAGTGTGCGTGCATGTGTGTGTGTAAGGGGGAGTGGTTGTAGCATCTAAAGTGCCTATGAGTTGTTGAGGACTCACGAGAGAAATTAACATTCTGAACACAAACACTGCCAATTTTGGGCTTTTCCCCTGCTCAGAGAGACAAACTAAGCTTGTTGATGGAGAATACTTTTAAGGAGAACTAAATCCTTCTTATAGTATTGACAGCCCTTCCAGCTAAAGACAGTTTTATGACAACGGCATTATTTTTAGTTTAAGGGTGTAAATTAAAGAGTGACTGAATCGAAAAAGCAACTGCTCTTTTTGAAAATGGTGTATATGGCATCGATAGTCCTAAAATAATTGTTTTGGTCAAAATTGACTACAAAGTGTAAATAGGATAATTTCGGTCATAAAGTCGGTCTGGTCTAAAACAGCGTTTAAAAAAAAAGTAAGTTTGTCACAATTTACACAAAGGTTGGGTTTGGATTATAATTAACACATTAACACATGGTGGTAATGCCTAGGGAGAATTGTCATGCATGGAGTAATTTGTCGTGGATTGATTCTCGTGGACCGATACAATGGCGAGAATCTGTCAAGGCTCAAGTAGAATTGTGATTACGAGCAGCAGTAGTTCCTGGTTTTGGGGTTTTGTTGGTTGATTATTTGATGAATCAGAATTGGGCAAAATTGGTGCTTAAACTGGTGCAGTGATTTTCAAGCCAGTGTGAGGAAGAAACTGTTTCCACTAGATTCTGCAGCCACAAAGTCAAAATTGGCTGTATTGTAAAAAATAATAATCTGAAAACAAAAATGTGCTTTTTGGCCATGATAAACACAGGTGAAATTAGCAGAAGGGAGGGGTTTGGCCAAGACTTCGCTTCCTTCCTTTGCACAAAGGTAATCACAATTGTTAATGGCATTCCCCCCCAGAAATTACAAACTTTCATGAGATAATTTGACTTGTGGGTAAACAATATTATGCAAAGAGAAACAGTCTTCTCAAAACAACATGGTGTGGTTACTTCCCATGCCATTATTTTTGGCAATAGCTTGATGTGCAATGCACATATTGCTCAAGAAATGCTCTAGTGAAAATGGGCCTCCATAAAGTTGTTCAACAATCTTGTGCAGATCGCCAGGATATCAATTACATCCAAAGCTAGCTAATTGTTCTGCATGCTGTCAACCTTCAAACCTGAGATTGGTGTTGTGGGTGACTGGTGAGTAAATGTTGGTTATGCTAGCTAGCTACATTATTTGATAATGCTAGCGAGCCAGGCTAGCTATGATACTGTGATGTAACTAGTGAAAGACAAAGCCTCTCGCTAATGTGTAATGTCAGAGGAATATTTGCATTGTTTACGTTAACAAGCTAGCTACCTTGCTAACAATAGCTTCTTTAACTGCAAGGTGGAGGGATCTCAATTGGCTATCATGCCAGATTTGCTAACTGTAGCCTATTCATTGGCAGTTCAGGTTTGATAGGATGTAGCCAGCTTGCTTTTAATAATGTTCCAACTTGAACTGGCTAGCTAAGATCCCTGCTAGCTAACGTTACCTAGCTAACGTTACCTAATTTACCTCATGCATTCCGTCTATATAAATGAAAGTGTGAAAAAAGATTCAATTGTATCATTTATCTTCTGTTAGGCTTCCGTTATTGAGAGAAGACCTGTGTTTGGATCGCCAATGAAACGGGCAATCACTGACATACTCACAGAGATAATTGGCTGTAGTTGACCACACAGTGTAGCACTCCCAATAAGTCCTCATCCCAGTAAAGGTTACAGAAATTCTCTTTCACAACATTGCAGAATGTCTGGTACTGTAGGTCCTTCAGAGACAGGAAACACTCCCCTTCAAACACAAAAACATGAGACCGTACATCAATGACCGTTTTTTTAGACAGAAAGCTTGTATGACAAGTTCACACCAGATACCATCCTCTTTAATGACACAACTCGCATGATGGTCGCCGGAGATGATGGCTTCCATTTTATTGGCTCTTAACCAACCGTGCTATTTTGTTAGTTTTTTTTCGCACATAATGTTGCTGCTATCGTCTCTTATGACCGAAAAGAGCTTCTGGACATCAGAACAGCAATTACTCATCTTGAATTGGACTAATAATTTTTCTTTAATGAGTTGGACAGGAAGGATATACTCCAAACACCCGAACAGGCCCTCATCCCCATCATTCGCTGGAGAAAAAAACAGAGATTTTGCGGAGAGAGATCGGAGTGGAGTGCCTTGTGAGAATCAGGCGACAAGTAGCTAATCTGCCTTTGCCATCCGTACTGTTAACCAAAGTTCAATTGCTGGAAAATAAATGGGACTAACTAAAAGCACGTACAGTATATCCTACCAACGGTACATTAAAAACTGTAATATTTTATGTTTCACCGAGTCGTGGCTGAATGACGACATTAACATACAGCTGGCGGGTTATACACTCGATCGGCAGGATAGAACAGCAGCCTCTGGTAAGACACGGGGTGGCGGCCTATGTATATTTGTAAATAGCTGGTGCACGATACATAAGGAAATCTCGAGATTTTGCTCGCATGTGTTAGCGTATCTCTTGATAAGCTGTAGACCACACTATCTACCTAGAGTTTTCATCTGTATACATACCGATGCGGGCACTAAGACCTTACTCAATGAGCTGTATACAGCCATAAGCAAACAGAAAAACGCTCATCCAGAGGTGGCGCTCCTAGTGGCCGGGGACTTTAATACAGGGAAACTTAAATCAGTTTTACCTCATTTATATCAGCATGTTAAATGTGCAACCAGAGGGGGGAAAAACAAACACAAGACCACCTTTACTCCACACACAGAGACATGTACAATGCTCTCCCTCTCCCTCGCCCTCCATTTGGCAAATCTAAGCAAGAAGTATCAGTGAGTCGGTCTATAAAAGTGGTCAGATAAAGCAGATGCTAAACTACAGGACTGTTTTGCTAGCACAGACTGGAATATTCTTCTGATGGCATTGAGGAGTAAACCACATCAGTCACTGTCTTCATCAATAAGTGCATCGATGACGTTGTCCCCACAGTGACTGTACGCACATACCCCAACCAGAAGCCATGGATTACATGCAACATTTACACTGAGCTAAAGGGTAGAGCTGCCACTTCAAGGAGTGTGACTAACCCGGAAGCTTATTATAAATCCCGTTATGCCCTCTTACAAACCATCAAACAGGCAAAGCGTCAATTCAGGACTAAGATCGAATCGTATTACACAGGCTCTGACGCTTGTCGGAAATGGCAGGGCTTGCAAACTATTACAGACTACAAAGGGAAGCACAGCCGAGAGCTGCTCAGTGACAGGAGCCTACCAGACGAGCTAAATAAATTCTATGCTCGCTTCAGGGCAAGTAAGACTGAAACATGCATGAGAGAATCAGCTGTTCCGGACGACTGTGTGATCACGCTCTCAGCAGCCGATGTGAGTAAAACTTTTAAACAGGTCAACATTCACAAGCCTGCAGGGCCAGACGGATTAACAGGACGTGTATGCCGAGCATGCGCTGACCAACTGGCAGGTGTCTTCACTGACATTTTCAACCTCAACCTGTCAGTCTGTAATACCAACATGTTTCAAGCAGACCACCATAGTCCCTGTGCCCATGAACACTAAGGTAACCTGCCTAAATTACTACTGACCCGTAGCACTCACGTCTGTAGCCATGAAGTGCTTTGAAAGGCTGGTCATGGTACACATCAACACAATTATCCCAGAAACTCTAGACCCACTGCAATTTGCATACCGCCCCCAACAGATCCACAGAAGATGCAATCTCTATTGCACTCCACACTGCCCTTTCCTACCTGGGATAATGTACATATTACCAAAAGGAACACCTATGTGAGAATGCTATTCATTGACTACAGCTCAGCGTTCAACACCATAGGGCCCTCAAAGCTCATCACTACGCTAAGGACCCTAGGACTAAACACCTCCCTCTGCAACTGGACTTCCTGACAGGCCACCCCCAGGTGGTAAGGGTAGGTAACAACACATCCGCCACGCTGATCCTCAACACTGGGGCCCCTCAGGAGTGCGTGCTCAGTCCCCTCCTGTACTCCCTGTTCACTCATGACTGCACGGCCAGGCACGACTCCAACAACATCATTAAGTTTGCCAATGACACAACAGTGGTAGGCCTAATCACCGACAACGATGAGACAGCCTATAGGAAGGAGGTCAGAGACCTGACCGCGTGGTACAAGGACAACAACCTCTCCCTCAACTTGATCAAGACAAAGGAGATGATTGTGGACTACAGGAAAAGGAGGACAGAGCACGCCCCCATTCTCATCGATGGGGCCGTAGCGAAGCAGGTTGAGAGCTTCAAGTTCCTTGGCGTCCACATCACCAACAAACTAACATGGTCCAAGCACACCAAGACAGTCGTGAAGAGGGCACGACAAAACCTATTCCCCCTCAGGAGACTGAACAGATTTGGCATGGGTCCTCAGATCCTCAAAATGTTTTACATATGCACCATCAAGAGCATCCTGACGGGTTGCATAACTACCTGGTATGGCAACTGCTCGGCCTCCGACTGTAAGGCACTACAGAGGGTAGTGCGTACGGCCCAGTACATCACTGGGTCCAAGCTTCCTCCCATCCAGGACCGCTATACCAGGCGGTGTCAGAGGAAGGCCCTAAAAATTGTCAAAGACTCCAGCCACCCTAGTCGTAGGCTGTTCTCTCTGCTACTGCACGGCAAGCGGTACCAGACCGCCACGTCTAGGTCCAAGAGGCTTCTAAGCAGCTTCTACCCCCAAGCCATAAGACTCCTGAACATCTAATCAAATGGCTAACCAAACTATTTGCATTGCCCCCCCCCCCACTCTTCTACACTGTTATCTATGCATAGTCACTTTAACTCTACCTACATGTACATATTACCTAAATTACCTCGACTAATCGGTGCCCCCACACATTGACTCTGTACCAGTACCCCCTGTATATCACCTCGCTATTGTTATTTTATTGCTGCTCTTCAATTATTTGTTACTTTCATCTCTTACTTTTTTGTTGTTGTATTTTCTTAGAACTGCATTGTTGGTTAAGGTCTTGTAAGTAAGCATTTCACTGTAAGGTCTACACCTGTTGAAATTGGCGAATGTGACAAATAGAATTTCTCTTTTCTCCATCTCTCTATAAAGCAATTATCCTAACTAAATTCAGTCGGGTGAAAAACAGGGAGAATATGGCTACTAGCCATATCTGTTTGTGTGGTCTTACCAACTGGTGTGAAGAACTGTAGAAGTTGTCAAAACAGATCTGGGGCCATAGGCTACATGAGAATGAATATCAATCTTCATGTTACTTACCCATTGCTAGATCCTCTACACCACTCTCCAGATAGCCATCAAAGGCAAACTCTGCCCTGAGTAGGCCAATAACCTCTTGTAGGGAAGGGTTCATCAGGGGGGAGGGGGGAGGAAGTGAGTCTCCCTGAGGGGGTCCATGGGACTCTGATAGGTGTTCACCCTCACCTTCTCCTGTCCTTGGACCTCCTTCTCCATTGTGGGGATGGGGCATGGACGCTTTAGGGTTCGAGGGTCTGCCATTAAGGCATTCCAAAAGAGGTTCAGCTCCCTGGCCAGGGGTCAGATGGTCTCTAGGGCCCCGTGGATGTGTGGGTTGACCCTGGAGGTAGCTGGAGCTTGAGGTCAGGGGCAGATTGAGCTCCAGACCATGGAGGGACTCAGGGACTGTTATCTGCACTGGCACCAGGGTTAAGTGCCCTGTTAAAGGGTCCTGACGCAATAGGAAGTTGTTGAAAACACCACCACCAGTCAGATGAGAGCAGGATGACGATTGGCAAGAGGAAGACGAAGTCAATTGGGTGGTCGGAGGAGGGAGTGGGTGGTCGGAAACGGGAGTCCTCTGGTTGCTGAGTTTGGGGGAGGTGGGAGGTGGAGAGTTGACCAATGTCCTGCCGCTTAAGGCAGTGGAGGAAAGGTTGCGTGTGACCACGCTTCTTTGATTGGCAGGGCTGTCCCGTCCGTTGTCGTGTAGGTCTCTGTCTGACTGAGGTAGGGGTAGGTCCTCAAGGTGTGAGGGGGTTTCTCGGTCCTTAGCCTCTTGCACAGGCTCGATGTCATTGCCTCTTGTGACTTCACTTATAGCCCTGCAACACAAAATTATGTGATAATTAAAAATGCATTCTTGAAATCAGTGCTAACATTCAATGACATCTCTGCCGCAATCAATAAAGCAACTATGGTAAGCTCCAACTTGCAAAAACATCAGTGGTGTGTGAAATAATTCCTTGACTGGTATTTCTTATCTCCATTGAATGAAGGCATACTGCTTACTCCTCAATGTCTGAAGCAGGAAGGGGAGTTTCCTCAGTGTCCCCCTCCCTGGTCAGGATGATGGGGTTGAAGTGTGTGGCAAGGGAAGTGAAGGCCTCTGGAAGCTGGGGGGCTCCGTTAATTGGATAGCTATGGGGAACAGGGCCAGGTACAGGAGCCAATCGGCTCTCAGTGGCCATGGGCACAAACCCTACACACAGTTACAACAATCTCAGTTACAACATCAATGCCATTTGATAATCACAAATCTGTATGTAGATGCAAGGTCAACAAAATCGCTTGAACTTAATGTCTGTAAAGATGAATTAATCGTACCACTCTTGATACGTGTTGATTCCTGACTTGAGTTTACTCTACTGTCCAATCCATTCTGATCCTCTGCATCAATGTCCTTTGTGAGTGGCTGAAAGGTAAGGGAGGAAGTTATCCTCGACAGACAATAATGGAATAGCAATGTGTCCTCCCTTTCACTCTGAGGGGCAGTATGTTTCTCACTACCCCTGCCAAACAGTAGCTACAGTGGTACAGTGGAGTGGTACCGGGTGGACTCTGTTGATCAGATTCGTCCACACTGTCTCAGCGTTCGTTCCTAGACGTGATAGATAATCCCGACAGCTCTGTAACAGCAGAAACATGATCAATTAAAATCTTATACCTTAGCACCTAAGATACTTCATTCATTAATTTGTTCATCAAATCAAACTTAATTTAAAGTGTATTTCAAATTGCAACACACTTTACAGTAAAGAAACTTTGCTCATTCATTCACAATATATTATGTCATTAAAAATGCTGTTACATATGTAATTAATGCTACTAAAACATTGATCAAAAGAAGAATAGATGAATGTGCTTTCACTAGAGTGGTTGAGAGCTGAAGCTATGACTACCTTTTTAGCTACGACAATGGAAGGTCTTTCGATGGGCGTCCTCTTGGCCATCTCCAGCAGCAGCATCTTCAACTTCCTGGGCATAGCCAGCTTCTGATTGGCTGACAGGTTGAACTTGGCCGTGGCCCATAGGATGGCAGCCACCCCATAAACACAGGCCTAAAAACAGACAGAAGTCGGATGAATGGACCGAGAGAAAGACATACAGATGGATGGACGGACAGACAGATGACACCCCACTTCATCGGTAATCAAAAGCATCTACTTGATGGAGAAGAAGGTTTTATTTTAAAAGATGAATGTCAGAAGTTGAGGCAAACCTTTTCAGTCACGATTCCATGCTCCTGGAATTCAGGGGCCAGATAAAACGCATCGCAGGATCCTACGAGGAAAATTCACGTTGAATTATTGAACGCGACATCATTTCATAGAATGTTCCTTCAGACACTTTTCTCGGGATAACTTTTGAATATTTGAAGTCACAACAGTTGTAAATCTATACATAAACAGAGACAAAGAATAAATGGAAAGTGGCAAAGTAACTTTATCATCCCAAACAGAGTACTGCAGACTACCGTGTACTGCATAAGCTAAAAGAGCCATACCTGTGTTTTTAGGTTTCAGGAAGAGAACTTCTCCCTCACAACCCACGTACATTGTATCCAGGCACAGGTATGCTTTCAGGAAGGAAATAAAGAAGAGTAAGCCTAAGAGGTTAATACGTTTTAAGAAATTACATAAAGTGTATGTCGAACTAAACAAAGTTTTAAATGATTTATTGCCACTGCCATAGTGACGTTTCTCATAATAATTTAATCAACAGCAAAGTGGTTTAGAGACCAGACAAAGTGAGGGATTGGATGCTTACTGCTTAGTAAATCATGTAATTGATTTACACCGAGCAGAGAATCAGTGGTTGTTTAACTGAAGAAGTGAGGAGTCTAACCTGGGTAGTCTAAGTAGGTCTGCAGTGTGGAGAGGCAGGTATGACACAGGGCCCATAGCTCATTCACAGACAGTCTCTGCCCACTCCGTGTGAGTAGATCCCTCAGAGAGATCCACTAGGTCACAATCAATAAAAATTAACATTGTTTTAACATTTCTTTCCCTCTTGGCCAGTTTACCAGTCCCAGATTAAGCCAGTCCTGGACAAAAAACCATGTTCAATGAAAAATCACCACTGAAAGTGATTTTTAGTTCAGGAATAGGCTTAATCTGGGTCTGGGAAACCGCCCCGAAGAGTTGTGAACAAGAACTTTCCTGAAACGAAGGCATGTAAAATCTACGTACATTGTACAGTACATGAAACGGATCCTTGAACTCACCTCATCCTGAGATTGTTCATTGAGGCACAGCATGCTTTTAGTCATGTGATTATTGGGAGTGTAAAGGTTTGAGGTTGAAGTCATGTTGCAAGCAGAGTCGACCAACATGTCCGGGTCTTGAGCTGGGCGGGACGAAGAGGTTTCATCTCGTGTTCCACTTTGACTGTCTGAATCTGTTTCAGCACCACATATGGGCAGGGTAGAATCTCTTTCCCCTTCTAATGTCTCACTGTCTCTCGCTGAGTCCCATTGCTCAGAGTCATTGCACTCATAAGTGGCCTTCTCTCGGTCCCCTCTCGTGCTCCAAACAGACCCGTGCCCCATGCATTCCTCAGCTCCTATCTCCGTGAGGTCCGATACATTGACACTGATATCCCCATGGGGCGTGGGCGGGAATGCGGGGGGATTATTGGAGTCTGGAACAGAGCAGGAACGATTCAGAACCCCCCTCACCCTCCCAGCCCTCTCCTGAGCCCTCCTGTGTACAGGAGAACTATTCTGAGATCTGCTATCCAACTGAGAACCAAACATGTCCTCCCCTCTGACACATCCATTCTCTTCCACATCCCCCATACCGTCAGCCCAAAGGGTGGAGTCCCAGGCTCCACATACGTGATGCCGATGCAGGCCGTTGGAGTCGTTTAAGTCCGGGTTCTCTGCCGTGGTATGTGAGACAATGCCCTGGTTTTTGGAGCTACTGTCCTCAGAGTCGATGCTCTTGTGGAGCTGCCAGTTGGGTTTGGGCTGCTGCCATCGAGCCTCCCAAGAGCCACGCCACCCATCTGTGGATAGATACACAGGTAGTATGGTTATGGCCACAGTGGACTACAACAGAAATGCACGTTGACATAGATATACACAGACATATCCCGTGTCTAAAGGCAAACCTTGAAATGTTGCGACGGATTCGATTGACAGAACTCTTCGTCCTATAGAAGAGAGTTTCCGGCACAGGGCTGTGGAAGAGGTATCTACTAGCTTTTCCTCTGCAAGGGAGAGGAGGTCCTGAGAGGAAGACATAATATATCAGCTAGCATAGACATAAAGTACTTTGTGATGCAAAGGTAAGTTTAAGTTTCTATAGAAAGGGTACCTTTCTCACATTTACCATTGAGATTATATTAATATAAATATAAACTATGAACTTTAGGGGATTTAATACGTTTTGCCATTTCATTGTTGATGACTCACTGTTGAGGACACAGTGTTGAAACAGATTTAATTTGTTTCCCAAAAGAAAATACATCCGGTTATTGGTGTAAACTTCATATTTGAGTTTTATCCCCTGGGCAGAATTCTTGTTTCGTGCATGACTAGTGACCCTGAAGAAGGCACAATGATGCCGAAACGTTGACTGTTTACCCAATAAATTACTGGGAGATCTTATATAGAGTGTGCGACTCGCTTTATGTATTTTTAGAGCACGACTGTAACATCCTCCATTTTGGTTTCCCCATCTGTAGTGATGTGCAGTTTGAGAACGATTTGTTCTTTTTGAACAACTATTTTTGACTGATTCGAGTCAGGATTCGAGTGACTTGTTAATTTTAGCCGTTTGTTTGACCTGCTGACCCCCAATAAGTCCTACAGCATGATTGATACACACTCCTCCGGCTCATGAGGATGTAGACACGTGCTCTGCTCCGACCAATAACTCTCTGTCATATGTGCGCGCAGGACAATAGATCGTGCAGCAGGCAGCATAGAGAAGAACATTGACATGTTTAGAACTAATAATTGATCGCATGGTGCAAGAAGGAATTCAATTGATTATTGAATGTTATGATGGACACAGCTTTATAGAACCAAAACATACACAGCGGCTCTGGTCAACAAACTCAAACTTGAGAACGAATCGTTTTTTTGGGGGGGGGGACTACAGTTTACAAATGATATTGTGCTTATCAGCCTCACAGCAGTCAAGCAATGCATTCCAACAAGAGTCGTTCACAATTTAGTCCGGTTGCGTCCACAACTAGATCTCCTTTCAAATGTATCAAGAAATAATTGATTTTGTATGCCTAGCAATCAACAAATGTACATTGTTTAAAGCAGTCACAAATGACAGCTCCAATAAGCCCACTATGGTGAACGAGAGGCTTGTAGAATCATCTTTTGAGTTTTCAGTTCATCGTTCACCAGTAGAGGGTCCTGCGTGCTCTGGGCGTTGCTCACTCAAGTGAACAAAATTTTGCCGAAAGATTTGTTCTTTTGACTGAACGAGTCGAAAAGATCAGAGTCGTTAAAAATAGCCAACCTTCCCATTACTACCTATCTACATTGCACTGTCATTGCTCCTCCACACGGTGCTGCTCATGTTCATTGTCTGTGCACATCCAGTTGCATATCATTATGTCAAGTCTCTTGTATCTGTTTGCCAAAGGTGCTTCTACAAAGTATTGACTCAGGGGTGTGAATACTTATGTAAATGAGGTACCTGTATTTCATTTTCAATACATTTGCAAACATTTCTGAAAACATGTTTCCACTTTGTCATTACGGGGTATAGAGTGTAGATGGGTAAGAATAATAATACATGTAATCAATTTTGAATGCAGGCTGTAACACAACAAAATGTGGAATAAGTCAATGGGTATGACTACTTTCTGAAGACACTGTATTTGGTTATGTTATGTAGAATAGAATACTATCATGTTGTGATCTTGCAGACATCGATTCAGCTTTGATCTAACGTTATTAAATGAGCACCATTCTCTATTCATCACTGAAATTTGCCAGAGTAGTTTGTTGGTAGCCTGTTCTCTGGGCAGCCAAATGAGTAGATCAGAGACTGTGCGTAAAGAAGAGAATCCCGGACTTGCACAAAAATGTTGGATTTTGTGCTATCGGGAAGAGAATTCGGAATCGCAGCCACTCCGTAATTTGTATAATAAGAGACAGTAAAGACAGCACTCCATTAATGTTCATCCATGACGGTGAAGTTACCTGGGGGAGTGGCCTGTCCTCTGGCCGCTCCTCCTGCATCTGCTCCAGCAGTCTCTGAATCTCCTCCCCCAGCTCTGCCTCCAGCTCTGGCTCAATGACAAAGTCCAACGCGGCAGAGAGGGTGGAGCCCAGAGAGTACACATGTCCCTGGAGAAGATTCAGAGCGTCATTGACCTCAAACTGACCCATAACATTCACCACACTGCAATTGTTTATCTTTTTTTTTTAAAACAAGACTGCATAGACATGTTTACACTGTATGGACATGTTCACTTTAAACCAGATGGGAATTAAAACCTCAAATGTGTTATTTACCTCATGTCATCAGCTCATGTACTAAAAAAGAAGCCATACATCACTACTGTATCCCATGACAACCTCTGTTTATTAGTATAGGCAGCAGAAGTCCTTTGGGCATCTCTTTGGGGTCTTGGTGGAAACCAGGCCTAGTTGGCATGCTTTTGGTTGAGGAACTAATTCATCAGGCCATCAAGATGTCAATAAAGCTGCAGTAGGCCAGGCCAAGGCAATGTTCCTCCCTCATATGAGCGCCTTCAGATCCATTAGGCCAATTGCAACCATCGAAAGCTTCTAGATTATTGCCAGCTGATCTCTCGTTAAAACAACCAATACGGGCGAAAATAACCCGCAGAGCTGATCTCAAATTGCAACCAACATTACCGCTCCCTAATGTGGATGTAGAGGTTATCTTTTAGTCTTGATTGCAGCCATCATTTATCAAGACCATTTCGCCCTCCGGTTGTATTATCGTGGGAACAATTTATTCCTACTTTATGAGCAAACTAAATGGTGATTTATCTATTTGACAATCAATTCCTTACAACTGAAATAAAGCATTTCCTCATTTACCACGGAAGATCTACCGTGGTAATTGTCAAATAGATAAATCTATGCGAACTGGTATTGTTCCTAAAGACTTGAAAATCACAGATATGGCACTTTTGCAACTGGTGGATAAAATCTTTACAGCCCTTAACAACAATGAATACACTCTTGGATTCATCCAAAATTACTTTCTGAATTGTATTATTATGGTTTTCACAATTATACATATATTTGGTTATATAGTTATGTTTATGATAGAGAATCATTTGCTGATGCAAACAGCTGTGCATCTACCAGGGCCGAGATATCCTGTGGCGTGACACATGGCTCGATAACTGGACCTGTGTTTACTCCTCATCAATGTCAATGACCTCGCTGCTTCTACCGTACTTCCCATTCTCTTTGCTGATGATACCAATTTGATTTGATCAAAAAATGTGGAATCACTAATTGATGAACTCAGGCCAACTTTTCTGAATGGTTCCAGACAAACAAATGATCTTTGAATGTAAAACAATCCAACTTCATTGTATTCACTAATAAGAATAGGTAAAAAAACACTAGTAAGAATAGGTAAAAAACACTAGTAAGAATAGGTAAAAAACACTAGTAAGAATAGGTAAAAAACACTAGTAAGAATAGGTAAAAAACACTAGTAAGAATAGGTAAAAAACACTAGTAAGAATAGGTAAAAAACACTAGTAAGAATAGGTAAAAAACACTAGTAAGAATAGGTAAAAAACACTAGTAAGAATAGGTTAAAAAAAAGATGACAAAAATTGGAAGAAAAAAAAAAGAGCCAGAATCTCAATTAGTGGGAACTAAATGGAACCAGTCACATCAATTAGATTCCTCTGAGTTGTAATTGATGAAAAGGTATCCTGGAAAGATCATATTCAATTTGTCTGTAGCAAAGTGATGAAATATGTTGGTATCATCAGATAGATAAGTGGTTTGGTTCATCAGGCTTGCTTCCTATCTATACTAGAGCTTTATTTACCCATATCTCATTTACTGTAATATTGTCTGGGCCAGTACATATCTCTCCTACCTACACAAATGACTCATCATACAAAATACATTTGCATGCCTAGCCATCCCCTCTAATTACCTGGCAACATCTGCACCTTTTCTTTAAGAAACTCAATATCTTGTCTATTTACAACAATGTACGCCAATTATGCACTTTTATCTACAAATACTCATACCGCCCGGACAGTTTACCTAAACCTTTCAGTGGATTCTTCCAGGTAAATTCTGAAATCCATCTATATAACACAAGACACCGTGATAACCTTCACCCTCCCCACTGCCACACCTCAGTTAATTCTCTGTCAGATACAGAGGTGCCATACTCTGGAATTCCTGTCTTCACATTGCCAAAATATCATCATCGCTCAATAACTTCAAGCGAAGACTGGGGGTCAGCCTGATGATCCGACTCAGTAATCTCCTCAATATAGCCTAACTCTCACATGAACACACACATTTAAACAAATGATTACTGATCAATGAATTTATTCATTTACAATTAGTGTTATACATTTATAATTAGTAGGTTTTGTCATCTGTTTGAACAAACCTTTTTAATTTTTGCACTTATGTATTGTAGATAGTTTTTTTTGTAGTTTTCATATAATCCCATGGGCTTTCAACCACACCTGCACACTGTTTTTAATTATTAATTGTTTGTATCTGTATCTATCTGTTTATCACTTGTTTTCACTGGTGGAAATAAATTCAACTTAAACTGAAGTTATTTAAAATGGCACGTATTATTTTGCCATTTAAAGCGAAACGTTTGAATGAAATATAGGCCTACTACTTCTATATCTTATACTCTAATAAGTTTTAAAGTTTTTTTTAACGTTCAACAGCCTTATGGTTTTCGATGCTCCTGATAGGTCGATATTTAATTGGGAGCGTGATTAGGGAATCTAGACCAGCTGTCTGGTATCATAATCAGTTGGCATGGTAAGAACAAGAGATCAACTGATCTGCTGGTTTATCCTTATTCGTTTTGTTGTTACAACCAAGCTCAATTTAGCCCTGCAGGCGCATGTCATCTCCCGTTAGTAGTGTTTTAAGAAATCCAGCGGTAACCTGAACAAGTGCGTTAAGTTCTGCCTGTTCGTTGTAATCGAGCCATTATGCCTGGCAGGCAATGCATTCTGGGTCCTCATTTAACAAACGCATCATGATCTCTCCATATTTGCCCTGGATCTCGTCAGATCATTGGCTGCAATACCAGGAGTCAGGGGAGATGAAACTACAGCACATACGTGGGAATTTCATGAGGAGCCTGTCTCTTTGTAAGACTCAAGAGACTGAAAGCTGAAAAGCCAGACACTTTTACTCCCGTGAACTATTATTGTAACTTGCAGATATTTGACAATCTTCTCTTGTGCTTTACTTGGGGGAATTGTGCTCTCTGTTGCAATTATGGTTGACATGTTGGCTCTTGAATGAATCTGCACCAGGTATTTTTTTTTTTAGGTCGAATCTCAGACAAGATACGTACTGTATAGCAAAGAATTCAAAGGAATGTAACCCATACTTATGTGGTGGATATGGGAAAGGTAGAAGATCCAGATCACACAAACACGTCAAGAGCAGGTTAAATCCACCAGCTGCTGAAAGGTCATGTCTAGTTCCCGTTGGGTGCGCAAGCAGGTCCCAGCCATAGAAATATAATTACTAGAAATAATTATATTTCTACGGCCCCAGCCGCTCCACTTGGCGCACTTAACGTACATGGGAAGATATTGGAAGACTAGATAAATTAGACAACCATAGACACGCACATTAAAGCTGAAATTGAGCAACTGATAAATGTAGTCGAGATAGGAAATAAATTCATGGCGCTACACAACCCAAAGGGGGGGGAGGGAGAGAGAGAGAGAATAAGTGAATCAGACAGAAAGATAGATGTGATGAGAGAGAGTGAAATCCTTTCTTAGTGAGAAATATTGTTATCCTCTGTGTTTGCTGCTATACATAAAGAGTTTTTTAGATTCCTTTGATTTCCACCATGTTTGTTCTGAAATAGCGTTTATGTAATATTGATTTCTAGTAAATGAAGTATGGTGGACACAGTGTTCATCAAACAAACTTCAACAGTGAAAGGCTGTTGCCGTACTGTGCATTTTATTATGTCCAGTAATGACAATAAATGGACGAGAATGTCTTGAGAAGCCATCTCATCACTTCCTTTCTAGCGGACATATTTCAGAGTGCAAGTCTTTTTCCCAACGCCAAAACCCACTTACACGACTATATAAGAAAACACTCCAAAAAGGCCTGGTAAACGAAAGGCACCTCAACTGCTGTTTTCTCACTTGTTCTCAACCCTCAATGTCAAGAATGCATTGTTAACATCTGCCTACAGCGAGACACAAAACATGCCGTGAAGTAGCCATTCGCAGTGAAAGAACCCCCTTACCTCAAAGGTACTGCCAGTCTTGTCAAACTCTGGAGGTATAAACGAGCCCTCGGGGTCATCTGCAAGACAAGTGTACAAGAGTACATCTAGTTAACGTGTGTAATAAACGTATTATTATATGTGGTGTTGGTAGGCCTACCGCTCCACAAACATATGATCACAGGATTCCACCGTAACTGTAACAATATGGGGCCAAGTACAAGACCAGGTGCTAAGCCAATAAAACCACTTGCAACCAGTCATCTACATCATTCAGTCCAGCAGAATGAGCACACAACAATACAGTGTTAAAATGTGTAACAAATGTTTTACCACATGTAGTGTTGGTATCAGTCCTAATTGACAATATGGGGCCTATTATAAAACCAGGTGCTAAGCCAATGAAACTACCCACTCATACTGTAAATCATTCATTAGCTCAGAGACAATCCCACACAAATGGGACTGCAGCTATCTCCCGTTCAGAGCCTTGGTGTTGCGCTGCGGAGCATCTTCAGTCTTAAGTAGGCCAGTATTTGTGCTGGGGTGGAAGCAGGGATAAAGCCGCCCGCCTTCAGCCTCCTCTAACCACAGTTAGAGGCATTTAAGTAGGTCAGGCCTAGATTTGGGGCTGCCTCTGACTCCTAGAGTTATGAAGGGCTTCCAGCTAGGAGGAGGCCAGACACTCCAGAGGGTCAGAACGAACGGCCAAGGAGAAGTGAGCACTATTGGGTAGAGATCATAGGTAAGCTGGCTTTACTCAGTGAGTAAAGGAATGTGCTCCCTAACACTATGATTGAGAAAAACTATCTAGATTAAGGCTCCCATATTCTCCCAAATGGGACTGGAGAGAGCTTATATGAATATGTATTACAATGTGGTCGATGTGTCATAAAAGAATAATGCCATTTTCTACCAATGAATTGAATGGATACTGCCCCATGAGTTATAACACTGCTGCATGCTGGTCATTAACTGGCCACATAAGGTCACTCTGTAGGCTCAATCCTGAGGGGACACGTGATGATCTCACACATCCATCAGTATTCAAGAAAAAGCTCCTAAGCTCAATTAAACCTAATGCAGGGAAGAAAAGTAGTATTGGCATATGAGTGCTGGTTGGGGTTCCATTGTGGTTAAAGCAAATCAACCCAATTACTGGTCAGCAATAGATTCTAATGTGAATCCAGGGTGAGTCAAAGGCACCGATAGGCAGCTGACCGCCAGAATTTCTGTTACCGTGGCAACAATCCCCTTGGCAATGTGGACACTGTTGAGCTCATCAATGCTTATCAATTACTGATGTTGCCATGGGGAAAATGGGAGGCTATCCCAGAATGGTTATGCGTGTGCACGGGTTTTTGTGTGTGTGTGTGTGTGTGTGTGTGTGTGTGTGTAAGAGAGAGAGAGAGAATCCGGTGCGCATGTATGTCTGTGCGTCCATGCATATGTGTGTGTTTGTGTGCCTGCTTGCCTGCCTGTGTACGTTTGTGTGGAAGGGACAACACAGGTGAGTGTGACAGGTGGTGACGTAGCCCTGTTTGGTAAAAGACAGATGATTGAGGTTTGTTGAGAGGAGAAGAAGCTAGTCTGTTGGCAGAGAGGATTTATCACAATGTCTGAGGGACAAGCCATAGTGAGAAAGCGGCAGAGTATCCTGAACATGAAAGATGTGACTCAGTTTCACCAACACTCTCCATCCAAATGAGACCAGGCACTGCAGACGACTGCAAAATCACATCACACAGATGTAATCGCACAAAGGCTCAGCATTTTTTAATTAAGAAACAGCCCTCTTTTGCAAATGCAGCCATTTTACATTTCAATCATTTTGGGTAAAGGTGTAATTTTCGTTTGAGACAGATACTGCTGACCAAAAGAGAATATGATGGGGTTTGGAAACAAACTTTTCATGGGGAGGAGAGTCTAGTGACCCATTCATAAAGCATCTCAGAGTATGAGTACTGATCTAGGATCAGTTTGAACGTTCAAATCATAATGAATAGAAGGGGGGACTTGAATACGGGCCCTGATCTTCATGACCCTTTGACTTCCCATAGGAAGGACATATTGATCTATGACCTCAGGATACCATGGTAGATCAGATCAGATTGATCGATCAGTGGAGAGAGTGCTGCCTCAGCGTTTTATAATAGCAGACAGCACTGACTAACAGATGTACTGTATGAGACGAAACACCAGATAATCCCCTGAATAACTAATAGACATGGGTGATGTTCATTACGCACCAAATGGTAGAACATTAACTGAAACAGGGAGGGACTGCCTGGACTTGTCCAATAGGACACACTCATTTTAGTTTCCCGTTGCAAAACATTTTAAACGTTTGTATGTGCCCTAAAGAATGTGACCCTGAATAGACAGGGAGACCGCATCGACTGTGATGGAGAGAGGGCCGTGTTGAGCTGTGCCGGGTTGTGTTGAGCTGTGTTGACTCACCACTGAGCTGCTCCATGAAGCACACGTTGCCATGGGCGTTAAAGGCCAGGGTGTCGGGCGTGATGCACAGGGTGTGGAACAGGGGTGATGAGGCGATACTCTGCAAGGCCAGGACACACTCCACACACACCGCCCACACCTCCTGCTCCGTCAGACAGATATCCCGCAACGACAGGATATCCGCCAGGGACACGTTCTCCTGTGGGGACACACACAGGCAGGCATCGACGCAAGCATGCATGTGCTCACACGCAGACATACACACACAGGAGTAACACACATGCACACACAAAAGTAATACAGTAAGTGTCCTGCAGCAATAAACACACTTACACCTACATCCTTGTATGTCATGCTGCAAACAGTGGAAAGCCAAGTGGGCACTTATTGGTGTTATGAAGAAGCCTAATTGCATCCATAAATAGAAAACATCTCATGGCATGTTCGACATTTTCATCATGTGAAGAAGACGGGATGTTTTGTTGGCTTGGCACATGAGCACAAAAGGAAGTCTTTGCTACTACCGCGGTAGAGCGGCTCCATTGTGAAGTGGTGTCCAATACTCTGCATTTCCATTCTATGCATGTGACTGAACAGTGTAACAGACCACGGGCTTTTCACAAAAGTCTCATGGGACATGGGCATTTCAGTCGTTGCCATTTGTTTCATAATGGGAGTCAAGTTGAATGATGAGCTTCATCACTAGGATCTCCCGTCCTCACTAACGTTCCATGACTATTTTCTCTGTAAAACATCTGGGTCTGTATACACAAAGCATTTCAGAGACAGAGTGCTGATCTAGGATCAGTCGAGTCTTTTAGACCATAATGAATGAGATTACATGGACAAGGGGGAACCTGATCCTAGATCAGCACTCCTACTCAGATACTTTGCAGGCCCTGGTTTTGTGTCTTTGTCATACATTTAAAATAAAAAAATGGAACTGGAGTGAATACACAATATCCTTCTTCAGTTGATCTGAGAGAGATCTAAGAGATTATTGTTTGTTACAAAATATATATTTTTTGTTGCAGAAGGTGAATAAAGCACACCCATAATTCTGTAGAATATGGCACAATAATAGGGCAGAAAGATGTCACTAAGCAGCAGCATACAGTAAGCCTATAAATAGACTGTTGCCCTTGAGAACAGTGCAGAGAAACATTGAGTCTCTCTCTCTCCCTCCTCAAGTTAAATATGCTGGCCTACATAACTTTCCCTCTTCACTCCATGAGCTCTAATAAGACCAACTATACACTGGTGGAACACCTCAAAAGTTTAGAGAAGGACATCGAATAAGATCGAGGAACGAAAAGAAGAGTGAGGTAGCGATGGACTGGGTGGGCTACTAAGTGGGTGACTAAGTCATTGAGGGAAATCATGGTGAGATGTTAGTGGTTTAATGAACCCCTTAGTATTCAAAGGTAAAATGTGATTAAGTTTACACTTGTTCCCCTTGTGTGTAGGCTACAGCTGAATGAATCTGTCAGGCTGACCTCGCACATACCGCCCTCCACTCAAGATTACCCTGCAGTGTCTCTGGAGTCTCCATACTTGCAAAGGCACCTGCAGCTCAACACGTCTGGAGTGAATAACTGTGAATAACTGTTCTGCACTGAATCATATTGCCCACTGTACATTGTTTAACATTGGAACTTTAAAACACTCAAACTAAGTGTATGGGGTAGTGTTTTAATGAATGCCCGTATTATCCACATAAAGCCAAGAGGACACAGCAGGGGTCAATACATCTGTACAGTAAGCTAGTCATGGATATTACTGTACATCCCAAAGTACAATTAATATGGTCCCTGATCACCATGAGAGTTATAAGGAAAGGCCACAGACACATTAATCTCATCTTGTTGTCCTGAGAGAGAGAGAGAGAGAGAGAGGGAGCATGTTGTTGATTAAATTAGACCTTAGAAAACAGCATGTCTTCTTCAATCATTCAATCACTCGGTCAAGAGCATAGGTTAGCCTATACACTCCTTTAAAAAAAAGGTACCAAATGGGTTCTTCGGCTGTCCCAATAGTAGAACCATTTTTGGTTCCAGGTGCACAAGTGAATAACACAAGTGCATATGTCACAGCCAATAAAGTCAGTCCCCTGGGGACCTCAGTCCACAGTATTGACATAACACATGCCATTGAGAGAACAATAATAATTACGATGATAATAATGTAGGCTAAACATAAATGTTTACTCTCACCTCATCTTCAAGGAGTGGAGGCAGATGCTCAACTTCATAGTATTCCTCCTCTTCTTCTTCCTCCCCTGAGAATGCGACTGCATCAGTTCCAGACGTCCCCATTGTATTTCGTTTTAATCAAGACTGTGGATGTTTGTAGAATTGGGTGAGTGCAGTGTCACTCCCATAACCTTAAACCTACTGTAAAGCTTTTCCCCTTTCGCTTACTGTCCTAGTAACAGTGTATCAGGTCAGGAAAGATTACGTGAATGAAAGATTAACGTTACATGAATAGGTTTTCCGAACACGGACAGCGCCGGCTACTTTTTCAAAATGTTCCCCGTTCTACCAGCAAGTTGCAACGCGATGCGGCGTTCCACAAAACGTTCACTGTCACTGCGGTTCTTTTAATTCCAAAACAGGCGAAAGACAGCTGAAAAACGACCAGAGCAATGCGTTTGAATGTGTAGCACATTGCTAATAATTGATGGCAACAGGGGAGTTTGCCAACTACATGCTGTCATGGCAACAACTGCCGCACCTCCACAGAAACAACTGACATTGCGATCATGAACTGCAGTTCTCAAGTCCTCCCAGCAAGGGCTACACTATGCACTACACTACAGCCTATATACAATTTGTTTTGAAGAGGCGTTGCCTGCGCTGCCCTACATACAAGATTCGCTCCGCAGTGGCGTGTATTCATGGTTGCCAAGAGAAGCTAGGCTTCACCCCCAAAAAATTGCAAGATTGTATTTTATTTTTTATAATGTATCTTTCGTCTCTCTGTGTTTCATACTTTTCCTTCAATTCGCAAGAGGCTGAATTGTATCTCACAGGAGAAAGCTATCGAGAGAGCGAAACGACGGCCCTCTGTCTCTGTATGTGTAGCCCATCTAGCTGATGCTGTCTGGTCAAAAATAGTATGACATTGTTGTGCATTGAACACAAGCGATTGGCCTACCTTCATAAACATATGTACATATACAACAACAGCCAAACAGCTGTTGAGTGAACTCAACTGTGAATGGTCCTGGTACACACACACAAAACTGTCAAGGGAAGCAAGTTTGGATTTGGCTTCACACCAATCACATCATAGGCAAAAAGTAATTTACAGAAAAAACTTGAACTATATTGTGTCGTCTTATTGTCTCGGCCTTTAGGCCTATAGATCACAGTGGGAAACTATATGAACTAACAGGGTATAGAGCAAACAACTCAATTATCACAACACAGATTGTAATGTGTTTTTTTTTTCTGGCTTGGCTTCCCCAGTGATTTTACCCACGCACCAACGCTACTGTTCGCTCCACGGTGCCTCTGCATCAAAGCAATTCGTGACATGAGTCATGGGGACGTTTGCTGCAAAGCCTGTCCTACACATATTTTTGCACTCCTCGTGACATGAATTGCAAGTGTCATTCAAGTATTACCAAGGGCAAAATCACACCTGCACTGGTGACTTATGCACTGATATTCTGAACATCTGATTGAGGATCTCTCTCTTTCTCCCACTCTCTCCATCACCAACAGTTTTCTGTGCCAATGCACCACACAGCCTAAAGCAAAGCATAACTGCATACCTAATTACTGACTTTGGGCACTTCAACATCATGGTTTGCGTTTTCAACACCAGAATCAAATAGACGAGGGCTATGTCAATCTCGACAAACAGAAAACACATCCCTCCCTACTCAGTATGGAAGGCCTGGCTTGACAGTCTCCGAATGTCATTAAACATTTTGGTGTTTTGTAACAAATGTCACTTTACGTTCATTAAGTGGCAAGTGCACTGTTTGGATGCTGGAATTATATTAGAGCAGAGTGGACGAACGTGTGCAGGTAGCACACAGGTGCATGTGGCATACAGGAGACTTTTGAAGTAGCCTAATGAGATTAAAACATTGTGACTGGTCGTGTTTATGCCGCACATAAGGTAATACATTTGAAAAGTTAAATGACAAATATTCTCACTTAGATCGGAGATCCATGCGCAATGATGCACCTGCCTATCAGCTATTGCTCTTTGTTCTTGTGGATTTAGATAGGAACATTTTGGTTCCGCTTTTAATGATTTCATGTGTGGTACATAGCCGCGGGACAAACAATCCACCCACCTCTATTGCAACTATGAATGGTGGCTAGAGGGCAGGATAGACAGACTGGTGGACTATATTGACTAGTGGTATGGTAAGCGCACGGAAAAGCGTGAAAGGTGGAGACGCATGCAAGCAGATTAGGAAATTTGACCAGGATAGAAGAAATGATTTAGTAAAACCTGAAAAACTGTGAATGTAAACCAGGGAGAAAACACACTACCCTCCCCTGTGCCCAACAAAACACACACAAGCCTTCCCAAAGAAGAAAAAACAACAGTACACAACCCCCCAGTAATTGTCTAATTGTCCTTTAGAACACTGCCTTTTAAAAATATGGGTCATTGCTCTGAGGAAGTTTTGAGCCTGGTTGTGTGGGTTCGTTAATCTTATTCTAGTCTCACGGTGCCACTACCCAGCTCGGGGTGAAGCTCTCTCATATATCAGCCACCAGCTGATATGATAAAGCGTGCCATGATTCGTCCCCCATATCTAACCAGTGGTGCATTGTTGCCCAATCCATTGAGGTGGTCACCGATCTGCCTGGCATACATTGTAGATGTACAATGCCATTTGCAGAACATGATTGCCAACATCATTACAAAGTCCATTTGAGCAAAATCCCATGCCTGTTCTAGCGGGTTGAAGTCGAGCCTGTTTGGGTGCCTGCCGAGATGGAGGTGGCAGGGCGGGTGGCAGGGAATGAGATTGCTATTATGTTGGCAGCGCCCTGCGGCTGCTCAGCAGTGATGTAGAGGTCTACCCTGGCTGGACAGGGGTAAAGACTATTAGATTCGAAGGGTTTCTTTCCAAAACGCTATATATCCATTTTCAGAAATGTTGGTAAATTAGCTTTTATTGTTTGAAGAACTTATGAAATAGATGTGTTTTTTTTAATGGGATGAGATTGTTCAATGATAGTGTATTTGTGTAATGTATTTGTTTGAAATCTATCACTTGATGGTTTCATTTCAGAGAGACAAATCAAAGTTTGGTTGCAAAACGTTATATATCTGCCTCACTCTCAGAGAAATAAGCAGTGCTGCTAGGTTTTACAAAGACAAATGTGACAAATAACTACATTTTTTATAAGGAATTGTACACGTGACATGTATTATTTTTTGTATCAATAAAGTAACATGAGATCTGTATGTAAAATATTTACATTTGACATTTTAGTCATTTAGCAGAAACTCTTATTCAGAGTGCATTCATTTTAGGATTAGGATTGCTAGGTGAGACAAGCACATATCACAGTCTGGATACAACCGGATTACGGCTGCGAACCCAGGTAATGCGTCAACTGCTCTGCTTCCCTTTGGGAGATGCATCCACAGTATACAAATGAGCCCTTATTTGGCAGGCGTGCGCTCCACAATGGCAGCTGCTGTCATCTGATAACACTGAGGCAGACTAAGGTGACCGACCTGATATCATAACCAGTCATACAATGAGTCTACCAAACATTAGGAACACCTTTCTAATATAGAGTTGCATCCTCAATTCACTGGGGCATGGACAACACATGGTGTCAAAAGCGTTCCACAGGGATTCTGGCCTATGTTGACTCCTATTGCCTCCCACAGTTGTGTCATGTTGGCTGGATGTTCTTTGGGTGGTGGACCATTCGTGGTACACACGGGAAACTGTTGGAGTGTGGAAAAACCCAGCAGCATTGCAGTTCTTGACACACTTAAACCAGTGCACCTGGCACCTACTACCGTAACCCGTTCAACAAAGGCACTTAAAAATATTTTGTCTTTCCCACTCACCCTCTGAATGGCACACATACATGTCTCAAATGTCTAAAGGCTTAAACATACTTCTTTAACCTGTCTCCTCCCATTCATCTACACTGATTGAAGTGGATTTAACAAGTGACATCATTAAGGGATCTTAGCTTTCACCTGGTCAGTCTATGTCATGGAAATAACAGGTGTTCTTAATATTTTTTATACTCAGTGTGTATGGGTGATTCTACAGAAGTGGTGGAATTTCTTATACATTTATATCCTATTTTTACCAAACTTTCAGCACCCATCTCTTACAACATACAGTATGTTACATAGACACACCTAGACATATCTACCTCTCACACATATTTTAAATATTGCCCTGAATTGTGAAACTGACTAGGTATCCCCTTTCTGTTTGCTTTTTTATTTATTTATTTTTTACAGTACAATACAACACAGTACAGAACATTATAGACTTCTATGTTTGGGCCAACTAGATGTAAATGTTTAGGCTCTTGGAGGGTTGGAGCCCCCTTTTTATTTAACTTATTTTCAATGACAGCCTAGAAACAGTGGGTTAACTGCCTGTTCAGGGGCAGAACAACAGATTTGCACCTTGTCAGCTCGGGGGTTTGAGCTTGTAACGTTCCGGTTACTAGTCCAACGCTCTAACCACTAGGCTACCCTGCTGCCCCTACTGGCTATGCATCTCAATACTCTACGCTTTTCCCTGAAGTGTGCATTCGTCCACTACCCACACAGTCGTTTTCTGTAGCTCAGCTGATAGACCATGGCACTTGCAACTTTAAAATAGAGATAGCCTCAATGGCGCTGCCTGTGCGGTCACAGACACCATAATGGCACAGATACAAAGTTGAGACTACTATATATCTCTATGGTGTAAATTGTTTTGGTTGTGACTGTTTCGGTTTGCACAATTTAGACTTATTATGGACTAATGAATCCCATAGCTAGCATATGACTGGCTAGCTTTCATTTGGACAGATGTACATCCTAGGAAATATAGTTTAGTCCCAAAACTATACTTTACACATTTCTTCAAATATTAGATGTTCGGTAGTGACACTTCTTAAAAATACATTAATATTTACCAACTTGCTCACTCCTTTTCATCAAAATGTTTGCAGACAGACTACTCGTTGTGTGGCCATGCTGGAGATGGGCGCAATCCCATCACCTGGTGATATTTGTAAGGGTGTAGTTTGAGGCACGCTCGTTCTACAGCCTTAATGTGAGCGTTTTGAGGACATCAGAAGGAGGGAAATGTATTTTTTGTTGAAATATATATATTTTTTAAACCTGAATAATTAGATCAGTATCTGTCAATGTAATATAACATCATGTAATGTAATATAACATGTTCTAGCGAAATAATGATTAAAAAACACGTTTTAATCATTAATTGCTTTATTTTCAAACATGACGTTTAGGAGTCAATGCCTTTGTACAATATTCATTTTACAATATATTTATTATTGCCTTGAATCATGATGTAATTAAATGTCCTAAATTGAGACTTTTTAGATTTTGGACAGGAATTTACACCACTTCTGTAGAATCACCCATATACACCACATCCAAGCGCAAAGCATATCTGAGATGAAAAAGGGAAATTGTTTGTTCTGTTTCTGTGGTTATGCATAGACACTAGAGGTTGACCGATTAATCGGCATGGCCGATTTCAAGTTTTCATAACAATCGGGAATCTGCCTTTTTGGATGCCGATTATGGTCAATTACATTGCAATCCACGAGTGAACTGCATGGCAGGCTGACCACTTGTTACGCAAGTGCAGCATCAAAAGGACCTGTGGCTGTAAGAAGTCAAGGTAAGTTGCTAGCTAGCATTAAACTTATCTTATAAAAAACAATCAATCTTCACGTAATCACTAGATAACTAAACATGGTTGATGGTATTACTAGGTTAACTAGCTTGTCCTGCGTTGCATATAGTTATTGCGGCGCCTGTTAATTTATCACCGCATCACAGCCTACTTCAACTTTGCCAAACAGGTGATGATTTAACAAAAGCGCATTCGCAAAAAAAAGCACATTCGTTGCACAAATGTACCTAACCATAAATAACAATGCCTTTCTTGAAATCAATACACAGAAGTATATATTTTTAAACCTGCATATTTAGTTAAAATAAATGCATGTTAGCAGGCAATATTAACTAGGGAAATTGTGTCACTTCTCTTTCGTTCAGTGCAAGCAGAGTCAGGGTATATGCAACAGTTTGGGCCGCCTGGCTCGTTGCGAACTGTGTTTCTTCCCAACAAAGACCGTAATTAATTTGCCATAATTTGCCATAATTATAACACAACATTGAAGGTTGTGCAATGTAACAGCAATATTTAGACTTAGGGTTGTCACCCGTTCAACAAAATATGTAATGGTTCCGTATTTCACTGAAAGAAGAAATGTTTTGTTTTCAAAATGATAGTTCCCGGATTTGACCATATTAATGACCAAAGGCTCGTATTTCTGTGTGTTTATTATAATTAAGTACATGATAGGATATTTGATAGAGCAGTCTGACAGAGCGGTGGTAGGCAGCAGCAGGCTCGTAAGCATTCATTCAAACAGCACTTAACTGTGTTTGCGAGCAGCTCTTTGCAGTGCTTGAAGCACAGCGCTGTTTATGACTCCAAGCCTATCAACTCCCGAGATTAGGCTGGCAATACTAAAGTGCCTATAAGAACATCCAATAGTCAAAGGTGTATGAAATACAAATGGTATAGAGAGAAATAGTCGACGCGTCATAATTCCTACAATAACTACAACCTAAAACTTCTTAACTGGGAATATTTAACCACCATATGTTCTCATGTTCTGAGCAAGGACCTTAAACGTTAGCTGTTTTGCATGGCACATAATGCACTTTTACTTTCTTCTCCAACACTGTTATTGCATTATTTAAACCAAATTGAACATGTTTCATTATTTATTTGAGACTAAATAGATTTCATTTATGTATTATTTTAATTTAAAATAAAAAGGGTTCATTGTTCATTCAGTATTGGTGTAGTTGTCATTATTACAAATATATTAAAATCGGGTGATCAAATCGGTACCGGTTTTCTTTGGTCCTCCAATAATCGATATCGTTATCGGCGTTGAAGAATCATAATCGTTTGACCTCTAATAGACAAAGGGTAATACATGGGAATGCATGCATGTGGCCAGTCGGGTTGACCTGGGCCATCTGGACAGTACTGTTATACAACAGTGGCATGAGGTCGATCAAGCATGCAGACAGTCATCCGCCCTGAGGGGATTGTGACATCCAGCAGACAAGCAGTTCTGAGGTGTCAACGTCCCCAGTGTGGACAAGCCAAAGATGATGCATACTGTAAATGAGCAGCCTGGCCGCTCCAACTAAAACTTACATTTGGGTCTGTCAAATTAGTTTGACGTTTGGTATAGTTACATAAGACACGTTACTCAAGGCAGAAGCAAAAAGGAGGAGGACTGGCCGAGTAGGTCGAGTGGGCATATAATGCAAGCGTCTAGCGACCCGAAGGTTGAGTGTTCAAATCACATCACTGACAACTTTAGTATTTTAGCACTAGTATGCAACTACATAAGTTAGCTAATCCTTCCCCTAACCTCTCGTGGACAGAGTACGTAAACAGAAATGGCACCGTCTGTCATGATACAACGTGATGAGTGAGATCGAGCGGTATTAGGAGAGATGGTAGAGAAAGCAAGACATTCCAACATATTGTATGAATTGGAATTCGTAACATATCAGACAAATTGGACATACTATGCAAAATGGATGATAAACATCCACAAATTAAAACATATCCTACAAAACGTCACATGTCTAAGCAGCGGGACACAAATGTACATTTACTTCATTACTTCGACCCCCAAGTTCAGGTTGAACTGAGAGGGTTTGGATCCATCACCGCCTAGTGTAACACATCACCCCCTCCGTTGAGACGATTGTTATATAGGCCGTGGGAAAGGTAAGGCTTTGGAGTATTGAAACAGACATCTATTGAACTAGAAGAAGAGTTCAACATTGAAGGAAAGACAGGCCATCAGGCCATCAGCTGAACAGTATTAAAACAGTTGAATGCTCGTGGCATCCAGACCAGAACTAACACCATTTCCTCTCCTTGAAAATATGTGCTGTGAGTTAGTACAAGTAATCTAGTCCACAAATTAAACATCTGGTTTATGTGAACAAGGATAATGTGAATGAACAGCCGTTCTGCTTTCTGTACAGCTAGCCCTGTGTACAGCTCTGTGTACAGCTAGCCCTGTGTACATCTCTGTGTACAGCTAGCCCTGTGTACAGCTCTGTGTACAGCTAGCCCTGTGTACAGCTCTGTGTACAGCTAGCCCTGTGTACAGCTCTGTGTACAGCTAGCCCTGTGTACAGCTCTGTGTACAGCTAGCCCTGTGTACAGCTCTGTGTACAGCTAGCCCTGTGTACAGCTCTGTGTACAGCTAGCCCTGTGTACAGCTCTGTGTACAGCTAGCCCTGTGCTGGGATCTTGCACTGCAGCCAAAGGCTTGAGGCACCATAAGGTTTTACACACTATACTGTGAAGTGAGAGCAGTGCTGTGGGCTCTGATAAATATCCAACTTGTAAAGTTTCTTCCAGAGCATGGCAAGGAAAGAAAATGTGTGCCTGCATCTTCCATGCATGCAGACATACATGTTTGCATGGACCTAGACACACAGACAAATGCACAGCTAATGCCCAAATCCCCACCTCCACACAAACATGAACGCAACGAGTATGCAGATTCTGTTGCAAAACGGCTCTTAAACAGAGGCAAACAGAAGAGGGAGGGACCTACCTAAATTTGGACTATTGATTACACCCCAGGTTTCCAAATCCCAGGCCACCGCACAGATAAGGCTTTAGGAAGTTAACTGTTTTTAATTAAAGAAACGTATCAGGGGATTTCACACAAAGTCCCGTCTATGGCACCCGAACATGCACGAGAGAGCCATTCTGAACAGAAGTATTCAATCGCGCGTTTAAGTGGTCGACTATCCCATATCTGCATTGTCGACACTGGTCCCCATTTGGCTCCAGGTATCAATGGTGACTGTCAGTGATAGCACGCATTAGTGGTGATGGTATTATCCCTCTAGCAGCAGGCCCTGAACTGGAGCTGCAGGCTCCCTCTTCAGTAATGCGGCAGCTCGTTATGTCAATGAGGCACAGGTGTGGCAGACTCGGGGCCCACTCAGTCTCCGAGGAGACCAGCCAAAGTAGAGGAGTCTACAATAAATCAACTAAGAATGAAGAGAAACATAGCAAACCAAGGTAAATCATGCAAAATTTGAATAGGGCACGTAAAATAGGTTAAATAGAAGATGTCTGCAAACTCAATATAAGTAATAAATACACACAAATTGGACTGGTCTCCATTTTGGGGGAAACAAGTGATGGCAACACGAGACATACACAGACACAAGCTTGTATTTCTCCAACTTTTACTCACCGTGATGAGATAGCTCTGGGTAACATCTTGGGTATTACATAATTAAAACTGTTGAAACTAATTAAACAAATGACATCTGCCAGACTTGATCGTTCTTGAGTAGAGCATCGCTCCTAGGAGTTTGCTGTTAAATGTGAAATTCAGGTCAAATCCTATCTTGCTTCTAGCTGACATAAGATGGAGAAGATTAATTAACGCAACCCCTCCATCTGTATATTCATCATATCAGACAGTAGTAGTAACTGTTACTACTGTAATAGCACTCTAAAAAAGGACAAGATACTTCGTCCCCAAGGGCATCCTCCTGACAGTCTGCCACACCCTGATAACAACTCACCTGGACTACCGTGCCACGGTATGGCTTCCCACCATGCATCAGTACAATAAGACAGGCATTAACCAGCTACAGCGTATCGTCAACAGTGCTGCTCTGCTCATGTCATGACCGGGCATTCACGGAGGGAACACCTGCAAAAAGCTGGAATTTAACCCCCACTGACGGTCAGGATCCGTTACGACACTCGACTGAGTTGAGTGGCGACACGGCACAACCTGCCTGAATAGGTCAGACCTGTTCAGGTGGGAGTCTCCACCCATCCTCTGGGGGGGAGCACCTGAGCAGCAGCCAAAGCCTGTGAACAATAGGACCCACACCTACTGGCACAACAATCAGTGGAGAAACATGGCTTTCCAAGACAGTCTGCAGTACTTTGGACCATTGCTCTGGAACAAGCTGGATTTATCCACACGACAACTAGCTAGCATGTCCGCCTTCAAAAGAGCTGTATTTTTATTTATTTCTTTGTTGCATTTTCCTCTAGAGAGTTCTTACGTCTTTCATGTCATGCTAGAACGCAAATTGAGCATGCAGGCAGAAAAGCTAGAGAACAAGGGTACATATTCATCAGGCCTTCCAGACAAGTCCCAGTCAAAACAATGTACAGCAATGAGACGCAAAAACCAATAACATCCTGCCTCAGACTGGGGATGAATTACTGGCGGACACACATGTTGTTTTGTGGAATGCCCAAGACTGCCCCTTGGAGACGGAGGAGAGGGGTAGAGGGAGGGAAGAGGAGTGAGCAGCGGCCCCTGGAGTTTGCTCCTGTCTCCAATTTTTCCACTTTCATCTGAACACTTAATTACTTCAGCTGGCTAATCTTTCACTTAATAAAATCAATTGAATTAAGCTGTCAGGGTCGTAAGTGGGCAATGATTTAGAGAGCTGGAGCACTGCCCTGGTGTTTCTGCCACGCTTGGCCAAGTCATATTTGCGTTCTATGCGTTCTAGTAGCTGCTGCATTTGCCACTGTGTATTATGACCAGTGTGTACAAATAATCAGTCTTTTTTTAAATTCATTAACAGTCCAAAATGTCAATAGAAATTGTTCTATTTCTATTGCATAAAGTTATGTAAAAAGCAAAAAAACAAACATGATTTTTTTTATAGCTTTGGCTGGTCATATATACTATAGTATGCTGTTCTCCCGAGTCCCACCGCAAGTTATACCCAACCCTAGTCTGGTGTCCAGCCTGTTAACCTTAAGTCAAACCTACTGCTGCTGATGAATTGGATAAGTGACCACAGATTCTGTAAAACATAAAAAGTGACCACAGATGCAGTATCCAATGACATCCTCCTCGAGAGCAGCCTCAGTACTGTACTGTACACGTGTGTTATTGTGCATCCTAACCAGCAGAGAGCAGCACGTCACAGTGTTCACGCTAACTGATGCTTTACCCAATAGGCAGGATTTATCTGCAATGTGTTTGACTTTGGAACCATTCAACACCTATCTTTGCTTAGTTACATCACGTTGAATCATCATTGTCTGTGATTTCATCACGTTTGTACTGATAATATGAGTCAGAGTATGTGTTTGCACTATGGTTGTTATGAAGGAACAGACCAAAAGGATATTCGTTTCTTCGCCCATCCCCGTCTCCGTAAATGTACTTAATGAAATAGTAAAATAGTACTTCTGTATGAAACTCAATGATTCTGACTCTCACTCAACAGTGTTAACATGACCTACAGTATGTACAACCTTTATAACCAGTGAGAGTGAAGGAAAGAGAGATAAAAGAGAGAGAGAGGATGGACACCTGTCCATGGCAATGCTGCCAGATTTTCTCAGCACTGCTAAAACACTAGAGTAGTAATCATGCCGTCCCCGCACCCCCCCACCACACGGTCACCAGCTCCCCAGCTGTCCCCTCAGTGAGGTGGCCCTGGCTGGTCCTGCTGTCACAGACAGCAGCCTCTTAGGCTCTATAATCCACTTGATATTAGTATTGTGTATTAAAACCCACCGCATGATTCCTTTCTCCATTCCAGTTGTACCATGTGTTGCATCACCACACGGCTATAAATAACATGGGTAGAGATGAGGGGTGGGGGGGGGGGGGCTGAGGCTCAGACAGTGCAGTAGAGACTGAGACTGGCAGACGATTGGCTCAGCGGTAACTCTGCTCACATGAATACAGGCTTTTGGTTCGAGTATTGTGCATGCATTTGCATAGGGTTACATAGCAGTATTTTCATGTGCATATAAGCATTGGCTTACATAACATTTATATATCAGTATTCACAGAGGATTTTATATTCTAACTGTCTGTGTAAGGCAACACAACAGCACAGTAGGTGGGCACCAAGTGCTCTGTCAGGACTACAACGATGAGAGAACGTTTGAACTTGTTACTTATTGAGACACCAAACTCCGCTTCAACAAAAGTCACATTGTTATGCCACAGAATAACACAGACACAGTAACGAAGTCAAATCTGGCACAACAGCGAAGGGTGAGCCAGCAATGTAAAATAGGTTGGGTAGAATTGCCGAATTTGGTTCGTTCCTTGTGTTCACTGAGGGAGCATCTCTCTCTACTAAGGTCTTCTCAGGGGAAGCAGGGAGAGAGACTAGCTGGGAGGCGACAGCTGCGAAAGAAGAAATACTGGGGGTGAATGTAGAACAATGACAAGAAAATAAACCAATACATTCCTCCTTTGTTTTCATGGTCTGTGTGTTGCATGAACACACAACACAGTCTCCAATCCTCCAACCTCCCGCAGGCAGAGAGCTACTGTACTGTACAGCTCAGTGGAGAAAATAAACAACCCATTCCTCTCAAATCTGTAGGAAGCACAAAAGCATGAAATAGCATGACACAGAAATGTGCCTGCTGCTTATTACTATCATCATCATCATTAGCAGAGCAGCAAGAGCAGTACAAACACAGTCAGACCCCAGCATTAATGATCATTCATATGCACACACATGCAGATACTGTTGAGAGATGCTACACACACAAAGGCAGCAGTCACACATGCTGGGCTTTCTCCCAAGCTTCACTGTTACTCCGTCGATCTGACGTGAGCAAAGTCATTCTCTCTCTCTCTCGTCAACAGAATGAATTCTTTCCATCACTATTCTCTCTCATCCTACTTCAAAATACTTCGACATTTCCCACCTCTCTCAACATATTGCCTGCCTCCCTCCCTTTGAGGTCTGTGTATGTTATTTGAGTCAAGGATGACATTAGCATGGTGATCACAGTGTACTGTCAAGAGTCTTTCAGAAACATGTCTGTAGTATCATGACATATACCTACAAAGAGACTCAAAAATGATGCTTTGAGTGTACGTGATGCCAAATCACTGTGGATGGATATCTGAGAAGTAATGCAGCAGTTACTGGTTTGGGTAGGTTACTTTCTAAATGTAATCCGTTACAGTTACCTGTCCAAAATGTTTATCCGTAATGCAATTTTTGGATTACTTTCCGTTAGTTTTGGATTACTTTCCCCTTAAGAGGCATTAGAAGAAGACAAAAAGGATCCATCCAACGCATTTGGTGTGTCATTATAGTGGTCTCTGACTTGTGGTCAGACTCTCTCAGATGAATGCCTTTCATCAATGCTGAATTGAATGTCATTGAGAAAACAGAAAGGTGTCAGAGTATTTTTTTCACGCAAACGTAATCCAAAAAGAAAGAAAAAAAATAATCAAAAAAATGTATGATCTAGTTTATCTAATTAATCTGTAATCTGATTACAATGTTTTTGCTGGTAACGTAACCGATCAGTTTTATTTTGTAATCTGATTACATGTAACTGATGACATGTAATCCGTTACTCCCCAACCCTGGCAGTTACAGTGAGATATGAAGATACAGTACATAAAGCTGGCTATTGTCAGTGAGCACTTGTCAGCATTCATCGGGAGCCAATGCCAAACCAGGAAAATACAACATGCCTAAATTGTATCATAAACATTACATTTGTCTTGATTAATACAGATTTTAAAAAATTCATTAAACAGAAGGAAATGTCTCGGAATGGAGGGGCACCACTGCTCCTGACCTCCAGGTTTTCCTGTGGGTGGAAATGCATCCTCTATCCTCTCTGCCTGTTGTTCTCCATCTTAGACTGAGGGAATAGGGTACTGCAATCTGAGGTTCCACCAAAAGAAGATCCAGGATTAAATGCATTGGCTCAGAAACACCACATCTAATGAATCCCTCCCCCTCGTGCCCTGCATTCTTTATCACCATAGTCATCAACACTTGGACTCATCTGTCAGTGAACCGCTTACCACCCTGTCATCAACACATATACACACACACACGAGCCAACGCACCACCGTCACCAACATCGCACAACAAATATTTACAGTACTGTATGTCCTCCCTTGGGTAAATCAGATCACCTCTCTAGATAAGACACCATATACACCAGTGACTGACCTTAAAAGCATTCCACAAGGTCAAACAGAGATCTCTGACAAAGTCTGTCTCCAGGACTCAATTTAAAGGCAGGGCCTGGGTTTTTATTTGCTCAAAGTTAAAGGAATAATCTGATGGCTGGGAGGAGGCTGAGTGTCGTGTGGCCAGCTGCATATTAAATGTGCTCGTTTCATGGCCTGTCAGCCCTGGCCTAATTTGTGATGCACAAAAGACACAGTCTCATTTACTCACACTCCCTCACATACTGTACACATACACACACTCATGCTAACACACTAACGCACACACACTCAGTCACGAACAAGTGCACGCGATCAGGCACGCAATGCACACACAAACGCACACCCACGCTGGCATGCATGTGAGCACACATGCAAGCGTGCACAACACCCACACTGCCAGACAAGCCTGCTTTCCTTTTGAATTCCTCCCCTGTGGTGAGTCCTTAAGACATCTCCATCTCCACCACTGCTGTCAGGAGATATGAATACTGCAAAATTAACTAAGAGGAACAAAACATGTGCACGCACGCACACACAAGAATACATGTATTGGTATCTGTGTTGTTGATTGTAGAGAAACGTGAAGACTGGCTTTGGGTTTTGTTACAGTACCACAAGTGTATACTGGCAGAGATCTGACAAGCTATCCAGCTGGCTGAATTGGCAGTACTACTGCTGAATGATGAGACAGGTGGCAGATAGAGAGGCCTATGGTAACAAACACTGAAGTTCACACACTTGGAAAGCTCTTTTTGCTTTTAAGACATGTCGATGCCCAAGAGGTATAGGAATTAGACCAAAGCAATGTAGTCTCTCATAGACATGTTTAATGCAGGGATGATTTAAGAATACCAAGGATGTTAGGTTTATTTAGTGAAACTGTTACACAGCATCGATGTTTGTCTGACATAGTCTTGAAGTCTCGTGGCAGCTCATTTTGCTACTGGTCAGTGTTTGTCTTCCAAAATCAGAAATATTCATTTTACGTATATACATCTAAAATTGCTCCCTTTTCAGAAATTCTAACATTTCTTTCTAAAATCAAGTCCCTTGTTGAATTCAGATCACAATTGAATCACAGTTGACGTGTGTGACATGAAGTCCCGGTATCCCATAGCGGTTAGTGCATCTATGTGTCAAATATAACAAAATATATGGCCAGTCCGCATACCCTTTATGAAAGATCAGAACAAAAAATACAAGCAAACAGAAAAATGCACCAAGAACAAATTACATTTCTAAACTCAGATACTGAGCATTAACATTAAGAGGTCTTTCCCATACATTTTCATTACATATATATTTATTTACTCTTTTTAACATTTTAAATCTTGTATAAAAAAAATAACTCATCAGAACCAATTCTATGGACATAGACAAGAGTGCACAAGATGGATGGACGGTGTGGCACGCCAAGGTGGATTTGGCCAGGCAGGAGTTGCTGTATTCTTGTAGGTAGGGAATTGTTTCTCTATTAACCTTGTCAGTTCTCTCTCACTCGGGAATGACTGGTTTCCATACCGAACATAACTACGGTGGCCCTAAGGGGGCCAAATTAGATTTTCTTAAATTACTTTGCCACTTAAAAGGCGCTGCGTGGTCAATCTGACGGCTGCATTGGCCGCACAGCATTTACGGTGATATGGCCTCTGCAGAAGTCAGGGGCATTCGTACTTCTTGCGCTTGTGAAGGAAGTTGGTTTGTGTTTAGACAGGACTTTAAGCCCTCGCCTACCGTCAACCAATCATGTCAATGCGGAGCTATACGGAGCACACGGCGATGTGGTAAGGAGCCCAATTTGGCCTCGGCGTGCCTCCAGAGGCTCCGCAATTGCGTCACACCATCCATACAGCGCCTCCCACCACATTTTTTTAATCAAGCATAAATTGGCTCTTAGGGCCGCCATACATAATACCACCTGTATAAGGTTAAATGTTCAACACTGAATCTCTGCCCTGTCCTCTGTCCCTTAACAGAACATGGTTTCAGGAGCATCCATAGTAATGGCATAATGATACTAAAAATCGTGTAAAAATATAATTGTTTGTTTCACGGCATGTTATAAGCAAAAACAGCTTGATCTGCTCCATAGACAAAAGTGATGGCGTTTTTCAAGAAATGTGCATTGATATACAAAGCAAAAACACAGCACAAAGCTACATACAAGGCTCGCATGCTCTGTTTCCTATAAAGAAATTAAATATTGTGTTTAAGCATTGATTTCGGACATGACCCATTGAATGAACCTCCAACCATTTTGTGATGCCTTGCCAGAGATGGAAAATGTTGGCTTGGTTTTACTGTATATCAAATGGGGCAAGAGGAAAGGGTTGAGCCTGGAACGGCTGATGCTTGGTCATGGCATGTGATGACATGAATGTCACTATCGCACCAACACCGCAAATATACACAATGACAATGTGACTGTTGTTGTACACTTCGCTCTAAAAAAAACACAACAGTAAGACATCATACAGACAAGAACATTCAATATCAACCTGTAACAGAATACTCAATGTGGTTTCGGTTTTTCCAATGTGTATTATTTTTTTTTTTACATTTTCACAACGTATCGGCATCCACGGAACTCTGACGAGAGTAGACATCTTTGTATATTACTAAGAAATCTCTAACTGATATTCACAGTATATTATAGTAAGTATGCTTTTTGTTCAAAATGGCAAAAATACCAATGACTCTAAATTGCTGGTGTGTTTGCCTAAAACACTGATACTGAGCTTCTTGAAGTACTGCAGGTACACAAGTCAGAGAGTAGTCGGAGGATTTTAGGGACTCACAAAATAGAACGCAATCTCATTTGCTTTGAGCAAGAATAAACACTGGTGTTCTGTTCACACACACACCCACACACACACCATAATCTCCATCCTCGATAGATCTGTAATAATAATAATAATAATAATAACATACTAGAGTGGTAAAAATACCTTTGACAAAAGGTACTGTAACTCGCACATGGAACTCACATTCCTCTATGAAGGAGAAAAATCAGTTCTGTATGGCTGGTCATTGGGGTCTTTATATGACAATATCAGATAATCTGTCAAGTGAATTTTTAATTTTATTTAACTAGGCATGTCAGTTAAGAACAAATTCTTATTTTCAATGACGGCCTAGGAACAGTGGGTTAACTGCCTGTTCAGGGGCAGAACGACAGATTTATACCTTGTCAGCTCGGGGGTTTGAACTTGCAACATTCTGGTTACTAGTCCAACACTCTAACCACTAGGCTACCCTGCCGCCCCAAATGGGACAAGGAACACGTGAAAACAAGCAAAGAATAAAAAGTAAAAGTTGTGATGTTAAGAGTTGTGAAATCATTTTTGTAGTTTCTAGAAAGGAAAGGAGGGGTGAGTTGAGGATTGGAGGGACGGAGGCTGGGGCGGGAATGGATGCCTATATCCCCCCCCCCATCTTTAGACTACACAGTAGTTTCATTTTTCCAGGGTCCAGTGCGTATATTCCCTGTGCTGTCTGATGCGTACAAGAAACCCTCGTGCAGGCCACCTTTAAGGATGCCATTCTGATTGGGCGGTGGGTTCTGGGGGTAGGATTGTCTGCGCGGGTGCATCTCCAGGTGGTGATGAGGCATGATCACGTCCTCCTCATTGGCTATTTTGCCACAGCCGCACAGAAAGGTGCCCGTGTCGCCTGCCTCCACCTGGCACAGAGTGGGGAACAGGTCCGCCTTGGCACAGCAAGGCACGTGCCGATGGCAGGGGGCGTGGCATGCCAGCGCCGCCTCGTGAGCCGTTGCCGCTTGGCAAGTGTGGTGGCCCACTTCGTTGGGGGCAGCAGCCAGGTGGCAGATGTGTCCGTGACGCTCGTGCGTACTGTGAGGGCTGTCTGTGTGGGAGCTGTGGATAGAGCCTCCGTCTACACTAGTAGGGATGTGATAGGCGTACTCCCTCTCTCCCACCCCTCCTCCCCCTCCTGTGCCAGCCTGCCGGTGACGGCTGAAGTGGCGAGGCTTAGTCCTAGTGCTGCCCTTCAGGCATCGATGCAGATGGATGTCTGGCCGGTAGCTCTCGGGGTCAGCGTGTAGCAGCACGTGTGCGGGAGGCTCCTCCTCCATCAGCTGCTGGCTGTGCAGGGCGGCGCAGCACGGCACCACGGCGGGCAGGCACGTCACATGGTTCTGCGACGACGCCAGGCTGCCATGCTTACAGTGACCCAAGGTGCCACTGTGGGTGTGTCCTCCTAACAGGGCCTTACCTGGGCACGGCGAATCCAGGTGGCAGTGCCCATGCCCGTGCCCATGCCCTAAGGCATCCCCATTGACATTAACCTTTGGACGAGTGTGGCCATGACCATGGCCGTGGCAACCGTGGTTGGCCCGTCTCCCGGGGCAGCAGGCGCACCAGCAGTGCCACACATCGTCCCGCTTGGCACAGTGGTGGATGAGCACGAAGAGGCCCAGCGTGACGGAGAAGGCACCATACAGGCAGCTGAAGATCATGTCCAGGAAGTGGCCCTGTGAAACAGCCAGCGCCCCGAAGGCCCACGTGGCCACGAACAAGAAGAGGGTGAAGGCCGCCGTCCTCAGCTGGGCCTTGAACGAATGCTCGTTGGCCAGCATAGAGGGGTTGATGGCAGTGGACGAGTGGCAGCCCGCATGGCAGTGCCCTCCATTGGGAGGTGGTGGCAGGGCTCCGGGCTCCCCTTCCCCTTGATGACAATGCCTACCCACGTCGGTGATGGATGCCAGCCTCTGCTGCTCCTCAGTCAGGGCTTTCAGCTCGTACTTTCTCTCGGGGTGGCGCCTCAGCTGAATGAAGGTACACAGGAAGTAGACGCAGGTGACCAGGACGATGAACGCCACGGGGCCGTAGAAGGCTCCAAGGCTGGGCTCCCACGCCATCCAGCAGCTGCAACACACACACACGCACGCACGCACGCACGCACACGCACGCACACACAGTAGGCTACATTAGTATTACAGTATGAGTGTGTTTCCTTAATAAACACTGAAAAACACACACAGAGAAGAGACAGGTCTCTTGAAGTGATACATTACCTTGGGTGATAAGAACATTAAGGGGGGTGGGGGGTGAGCAACATACACTGAAGTGTGACTCATATCATCAGATCTATCAGTATCTCATCTATTTTGGAGTGTCAATGAGGTAAATGGTTGTTGCAGGATATCAGTGCCTGGAGTCTAGACACTGAGCCGTTGAGAAGGTGTGTACAGTGGCTTGCGGAAGTATTCACCCCCCTTGGCATTTTTCCTATTTTGTTGCCTTACAACCTGGAAATAAAATGGATTTTTGGGGGATTGTATAATTTCATTTACACAATATGCCTACCATTTTGCAGATGCAATTTTTCTTTCTTTCTGTGAAACAAACAAGAAATAAGACAAAAAAATGGAAAACTTGAGCGTGCATAACTATTCACCCCCGCAGCAAACTCATTACTTTGTAGAGCCACCTTTTGCAGCAATTACAGCTGCAAGTCTCTTAGGGTATGTAAGCTTGGCACATCTAGCCACTGGGAGTTTTGCCCATTCTTCAAGGCAAAACTGGTCCAGCTCCTTCAAGTCGGATGGGTTCCGCTGGTGTACAGCAATCTTTAAGTCATACCACAGATTCTCAATTGGATTTAGGTCTGGGCTTTGACTACGCCATTTCAAGACATTTAAATGTTTCCCCTTAAACCACTCAAGTGTTGCTTTAGCAGTATGCTTAGTGTCATTGTCCTGCTGGAAGGTGAACCTCCGTCCCAGTCTCAAATCTCTGGAAGACTGAAACAGGTTTCCCTCAAGATTTTCCCTGTATTTAGCGACATCCATTATTTCTTCAATTCTGACCAGTTTCCCAGTCCCTGCCGATGGAAAAACATCCCCACAGCATTATGCTGCCACCATCATGCGTCACTGTGATGGTGTTGGTGTTCTCGGGGTAATGAGAGGTGCTGGGTTTGCGCCAGACATAGCGTTTTCTTTGAAGGCCAAAAAGCTACATTTTAGTCTCATCTGACCAGAGTACCTTCTTCCATATGTTTGGGGAGTCTCCCACATGCCTTTTGGCGAACACCAAATGTGTTTGCTTATTTTTTTCTTTATTAAGCAATGTCTTTTTTCTGGCCACTCTTCCATAAAGCCCAGCTCTGTGGAGTGTACGGCTTAAAGTGGTCCTATGGACAGATATTCCAATCTCTGCTGTGGAGCTTTGCAGCTTCTTCAGGGTTATCTTTGGTCTCTTTGTTGCCTCTCTGATTAATGTCCTCCTTGTCTGGTCTGTGAGTTTTGCTGGGCGGCCCTCTCTTGGCAGGTTTGTTGTGGTGCCATATTCTTTCCATTTTTTAATAATGGATTTAATGGTGCTCTGTGGGATGTTCAAAGTTTCAGATATTTTTTTATAACCCAAAACTGATCGGTACTTCTACACAACTTTGTCCCTGAACTGTTTGGAGAGTTCCTTGGTCTTCATGGTGCCGCTTGCTTGGTGGTCCCCCTTGCTTTGTGGTGTTGCAGACTCTGGGGCCTTTCAGAACAGGTGTATATATACTGAGATCATGTGACAGATCATGTGACACTTAGATTGCACACAGGTGGACTTTATTTGACTATTTATGTGACTTCTGAAGGTAATTGGTTGTACCAGATCTTCTTTAGGGGCTTCATAGCAAAGGGGGTGAATACATGTGCACGCACGACTTTTACATTTTTAATTTAAAGTTATTTTTAAAATGTCACTGAACCAATTTTGACTATGTCCATTACCTAAAAATCTATTTTAATTACAGGTTGTATTGCAACAAAATAGGAAAAACGCCAAGGGGGATGAATACTTTTGCAAGGCACTGTGTGTGTGTGTGTGTGTGTGTGTGTGTGTGTGTGTGTGTGTGTGTGTGTGTGTGTGTGTGTGTGTGTGTGTGCGTGTGTGCGTAAAATAGTTTCAAACTGTGACCTTGAGAATAGGAGACTGCTGGGTGACTTACTAGGGTGCCGTCTCCCCACTGCCATAGTTCTCAATATTGATGGCTGCTGTGATTCCACAGATGATGAAGGGCACTCCGCCACTGACTAAATAAAACCTGAGGGGAGAGAGAAAGAGAGTGACATAAAAATAAACGTTGCAACACCAATATCCTTTATTTTCTAGATTGTAATTTTAGTAATCAATAGTATTAGTGAGAGGGAGATAAGAGAAGGAGATAGGAGAGCGAGATAGGAGAGGGAGAGGGAGATAGGAGAAGGAGATAGGAGTGGGAGATAGGAGAGGGAGGGGGAGAGGGAGAGAGAGAGAGAGAGAGAGAGAGAGAGAGAGAGAAAAGAAGAAAGAGTGAGACCTGAGGATGTGCTTCTCTCTCTGTGCCGGCCTGGGTTGTAGACTGGAGATGGAGAGAAAGAGAAAAGGAGAGGGAGAGAAAATGAGAGACAGCTTATGAAGAGAAAGGTCAAATTGACCTCCTCCTCTCCTCTTTTCTCTTCTGAGCAGCATAAAAAACGTCTAACGGTCTTCAACACGAAAACAGTTCTGAGGCACAGTATACCAGTAGGCACAGTATACCCCATGACCAGTAGGCATACAGAAGTATTTGTGCCGGAGCATGTTCACACAGATTGGTACATCCACTTCTTCTCAAATAGGAGATGTCTCTATTATAGAGTTCTCATTCTTAGCCCGAACCCGACGGGGCCCGGTCTTATACCGGGCCGGGCCTCAAATTCAGCGAATTGACTCTGGCCAGGCGGGTTTTGGGCATGCCGTGCCGCGCTAAGAAAGTAAAAACTATGCGTGTCACGAGTACCTTTTAGCCTACTACATCTATCTCTCAGCCGCAGCAGCTGCAGACACCAGCGCCGCTAGCATTCCAATATTGGCTGGGCCAGAGACATTTATGTCCGTGATTCAACCTATTATTCCTGATGATTGAAACGTTTCAAATTACGATACAAGTAGGCTTGAGTGCCCTCGGGAGAATGACGATCCACAAGACCACGACAGGCAGTGCATCTCAGTATCAGGAGAAGCCCATGTTCCATGTGGGATCTTAACGCAGATACATCCTGAACAACACACACCCTATGGCTGCCCGGCTAATGTGCCTTTCTGGACCTGGTAACTATCAAAGTGAAGTGAAATGTTTTCCTAATTAAACATGTTTTCAAAAAAACACAGGGCTTTTAAGCGGTTATTCAAATGTACGTTTGGCAGAAAATGGTTATTTATTTATTGTTTAATTATTCAAGGCTCCTTTGTTATTTCATTATTATTATTATTTTAAAATGCTTGATTGTATTTAAAGGCATGAATGACTCGTATGCATGAATGAATGATTTATTGGTTATGCTGAAGTGGGTTACATTAAGACATAAAACAGGATGCGCTCTCACAGTTCGATGATGGATAGATTATTTTAGGCTTAGATTATATTATATTATAAGAGCAAAATAATACACTTGATTTAGGCTACATTATTGCATGCTAAATGTTTGTGATCAGTGATAGATGAGCAAACGAATAAAGGAGCTACCACTTCCACTTGCCCAGCCAGATTATTCAATTAACAAAATATACAGACAGAGACTCAGTGAAACAAAATCGGATTGATTGATTGTCAGCTAAGTCACAGGCTTTTGGTCAGGAGTAGGACAGGCTACTATGCGAGTGAAGAGCAAAATCCACTTGTTAATTTGCATTACATGCTAGCAACATGCTCTGATCAGCTAATACAGTGCCTTCGGAAAGTATTCAGACCCCTTGAATTTTTCCACATTTTCTTAGGTTACTGCCTTATTCTAAAATAGATTTTTTTTTATTCCTCAATCTACTGTACACAAAATACCCCAACATTTTAAAATGTTTGTTAATTTATTTTAAAAAATCACATTTACATGTATTCAGACCCTTTACTCAGTACTTTGTTGAAGCACCTTTGGCAGCGATTAAAATCTTCTTGGGTATGACACTACAAGCTCGGCACACAAGCTGGGCGTTTCTCCCATTCTTCCCTGCAGATGCTCTCAAGCTTTGTCAGGTTGGATGGGGAGCATTGCTGCACAACTATAGTCTCTCCAGAGATGTTAGATTGGGTTAAAGTCTGGGCTCTGGCTTGGACACTCAAGGACATTCAGAGACTTGTCCCGAAGCCACTCCTGCGTTGTCTTGGCAGTGTGCTTAGGGTCGTTGTCCTGTTGGCAGGTAAACCTTCGCCCCAGTCTGAGGTCTCAGTGCTCTGGACAGGTTTTCATCAATGATCTCTCTGTACTTTGCGCCGTTCATCTTTCCCTCAATCCTGACAAGTCTCCAAGTCCCTGCAGCTGAAAAACATCCCCACAGCATGATGCTCCCACCACCATACTTCACCGTAGGGATGGTGCCAGGTTTCCTCCAGACATGACGCTTGGCATTCAGGCCAAAGAGTTCAATTTTGGTTTCATCAGACCAGAGAATCTTGTTTCTCATGGTCTGAGAGTCTTTAGGTGAATTTTCGCAAACTTCTAGCGGGCTGTCATGTGCCTTTTTCTCTGCATTTTCCTCTACCATAAAGGCCTGATTGGTGGAGATGGAGAGATGGTTGTCCTTCTGGAACGTTCTCCCATCTCCACAGAGGAACTCTGGAACTCTGTTAGAGTGACTATCGGGTTCTTGGTCACCTTCCTGACCAAGAACCAGCTCTAGGAAGAGTCTTGGTGGTTCCAAAAGTCTTCCATTTAAGAATTATGGAGGCCACTGTGTCCTTGGCTACGTTCAATGCTGTTTAATTTTTGTACCCTTCCCCAGATCTGCGCCTCGACACAATCCTGTCCCGGAGTGCAACAGACAATTCCTTCGACCTTATGGCTTGGTTTTTGCTGGGACCTTATATAGATAGCTGTGTGATTTTTCAAATCATGTCCAATCAATTGAATTTACCACAGGTGGACTCCAATCGAGTTGTAGAAACATCTCAAGGATGCTCAATGGAAACAGGATGCACATGAGCTCAATTTCGAGTCTCATAGCAAAGGGTCTGAATACTTATTTACATAATGTATTTCAGTTTTTTATTTTTTATACACTTGCAAATATTTCTAAAAACCTGTTTTTCGCTTTATCATTATTGGGTATGTTGTGTAGATTGCTGAAGATTTCTTTTAAATTTAACGCATTTTAGAATAAGGCTATAACGTAACAAAATGTGGAAAGGGTCAAGGGGTCAAGGGGTCTGAATACTTTGAGTGCACTGTATATGAGCAAACTATACTGAACAAAAATGTAAACGCAACATGAAACAATTGAAAAGATTTTACTGAGTTGCAGTTCATAATAAGAAATCTGTCAATTGAAATAAATTCATTAGGCCCTAATCTATGGAATTCACATGACTGGGAATACAGATATGCATCTGTTGGTTACAGATACCTTAAAAAAAAGGTTGGGGTGTGGATCAGAAAACCAGTCAGTATCTGGCGTGGCCACCATTTGCCCCATGCAGCGTGACACATCTGCTTCGCGTATAGTGTATCAGGCTGTTGATTGTGGCCTGTAGAATGTTGCTCCACTCCTCTTCAATGGCTGTGCGAAGTTGCTGGATATTGGCAGGAACTTTAACACGCTGTCGTATACGTCGATCCAGAGCATCCCAAACATGTTCAATGGGTGACATGTCTGGTGAGTATGCAGGCCATGGAAGAACTGGGACATTTTCAGCTTCCAGGAATTGTGTAGATCCTTGCAACATGGGGCCGTGCATTATCATGCTGAAACGTGATGTAACCACACACGACTATTGCATTATTTCAATTAGTATAATAAGTATAATAGTATAATGTCTTATTAGTATAATAAGACATTGGGAGTTTCATTATAAGCAAGAATTTCATACATGCCTTCAATTGCATTAGCCTACTTTATTTAAAAAAAATGTCATTCAGTTGATCATAACTAAGGTATGTTTTCCTCTCTCTGAGGTGTTTCCTCATCTCCTCACACCGCTGCCGCCCGCCTTTGCCACATTGTTCTCAACACCAGTTTAAATCAATATACAGTTTTCTAGAAATCTGCCTTTTCTGTATGGGCGGGGGGGGTTCGGGCTCGTTTAATTTCTGTGGTGTTGGACTGGGCCTGGGCTTCAGCTCACGAAGGCTTGGGTCGGACCAGACTCTGATTTTCAGGCCCGATGAGAGCTGTACTGCTTGAGATATTTTCCTTTCACTGCATCAGCTCGGGATAAAACACAATAGCAAGAACATGCAGTCCCCATCCTCTTCCCCTCTGTGTGTCTTGCTCTCTCTCTCCATCTCTACCCTTTACCCCACCCGTTCTCTCCCCACCTCCCTCCCTCTCCCCTTATACTGCACCCATCCCAAAATTCAATTACAATCAATGTGTGTGTGTGGGCAGGTGGAAGCGGGGGCATTACCGGGGCTGTCAGTGTCTGGGTGGAGTGATTCCCTCAGGACACTCTTCCAACAGAAAGTCATTTACACACATGTCAAGGAGATAAGCATAAAGACGAGAGGACTAGTGGATGTTAAAGCCTAGTGCTTTATGACCCCTATTCCCCCTCTCTATCTACAACCCAGCCAGGCTAACCATGCCGGTACACAAGAGGAAGATATTCCCAGGTAGGTCTCTCTCAAGCGAATGCTCTCACTCACTCTGTCCTTCTTACGCTCTCTCTCTCTCTCCTCTCTCTCTCGCTCGCTCTCATTTTGCAGTGCTCTCCTTTAATGTCGGAATCCTTAATTGGTAAAACTGCCACGTCCGTTTGCGATAGAAGTTACTATAAACAACAAACACCCCCCCAAAATGTTACCACGTTGGGCAACGCTCCTCACCTCCGCTTTCTCAACAAAACAAAAACAATAATGGCCGTGTGGGCAGACAGTGGCGCTGTTTTCTCTACTGCGGACTCCATCTTTAAAACAAAATGGCAGACAGTGCAGAGGGCGGGCACTTTTGAGTTAAGTTTTGGGAAGCAGCAGCAATCATCAACTGATATAAATAGACAGCCAAAGCCCCTGGAGCGAGAAGTGCCTCCTCCCTCTCTCCTCTGACTACGTGCTGTCCTCTCTCTCTCTCTTTGTCTAGCCCTGGATATACAATGGGGAGTGGAGTACTCAGGCCTGTCCACATGTTATGACATTTACTGCTGATGGAGTAAACTGTTGGAAAAACAGCTGCATTGTGTGGTTGTTGTGCTGCTTACTGTAACTCACTATTTTTGGAGACATAATATTGATGCACGCACTGTATACTGTAAGGTGTCCAATCAAAAACACATATTTTGACCAATTGGTAAAATAATGTTAATTGGGTAGACAATCCTCCAAGAAAACCAGTTGTCCAAACCTCATGTCTCTATCATAATCCGTTCAAAAGTTTTGGGAAGTTTTACCCTTGTAGGATGGCTGGAATTAGAGTGGCTAAATCAATGGAGACCAGATCCAAAAAGTGGTCAAAACTGAGGAAAATCGCGTCAGCTAGGCTGGATTCTGTGCAAGAATGAATGCAACTGGCTACCTGACAGACTCACTTTCCCATTGAACTCATGATCCTTCTTCTCCAATCCGCAGGACATAAAACAATAGAGGTAAGATGGACGGCAATTTTGAATTCCAACCATTATATTTTCATATTTTAATGTACGCTTTTCATATTCATTCAAAATTCCCGCTCTTTTTCGAAGATGTCAATGGCGTACTGAGCCTGTACCAAGCTTTTCGTTTTCAAATCCTTTCACATTTAATTCAGTTCATGTCATGCTAATTTTACTTTTTGAGACCCGCAAAAAAACTTTGAAGTCTACGACCACAAAATGTTAAATCCTCAACTGAGCTCGGTGCTTATTATCGGATGTATTAGGTTACAAAATCAGACCTTTTGGATATAATCTTAATGATACAATATGTTCGAGAAAGACCCCACTGAACGTTTCAGAAAATGAATAATCATATTTGTCTTGGTAAAATGTATTTAATAACGTAAGGAAGGGAAATTTCATTGCCAAAGTGCATTTTCACCCACTCTGATGAAAGCGCACACCACTAAAAGTTTACTATATATACAAAAGTATGTGGGGAAAAAAGTACCCCTTGGTGGATTCGGCTATTTGAGCCACACCCGTTGCTGACAGGTGCATAAAATCGAGCACACAGCCATGCAATCTCCATAGACAAACCTTGACAGTAGAATGGCCTTACTGAAGAACTCAGTGTCCTTCAACGTGGCACCGTCATAGGAAGCCACTTTTTCAACAAGTCAGTTCGTCAAAAATGTCTGCCCTGCTAGAGCTGCCCCGTCAAATGTAAGTGCTGATATTGTGAGGTGGAAACGTCTAGGAGCCACAACAGCTCAGCCGCGAAGTGATGGGCCACAAAAGCTCACAGAACAGGACCAATGAGTGCTGAAACGCGTCCCGCATAAAAATCGTCTGTCCTTGGTTGCAACACTCACTACCGAATTCCAATCTGCCTCTAGAAGCAACGTCCATATACTTTTGGTAATGTAGTATATTATAGATGTGGCACTACTAAAAGTATTATTGTATTGCAAAAATATATATATTAGCCAGTTCCATGGTTATTTTTAACAAAGTAAAGTCAGGTTTCAGTGAGTACCCTTTCTTCTCTATAGTGTGTGCCAATTAGACTTGGGTGGTATAGTGTATATACAGCATACCGGGGTATTTGGAAAAAGCCACTGGATGGTTTTTCAAAATAATTATTTGAAGTTTTTCAATACATTTCAAGATTTGTAGCTACTTTTTAAGTTAATACCTGCAGTCAACGTGTACAATAGGTTAGGAGATTAAGTAGATTGCGTTCTTCATTTCCCCTGTCATATTATTTTACATTATGAAGCTTACCATAATTCCCCACAACAGTTGAGCCATCACTTGTCTGTTTGTAAATAGCACAAAGGGAGAAAGCAGTATATCTATCGGCGAGTCTCTGTGATGAAGCTGCACTTGGATACAATTCACTACTAAACGTTTGCCATCAGATATCTTATAATGGCTTTCTGCCAGAAGTCAAAGAGCTCTGGATGAGTTATCTGTACAGATGCCAGAAAAGCATGGATCACAACTTTGTTAATTTGTACAATTTCTCTTGTTCACTTTCGCTCTAAAAATTGTCCACACTCACCGAAAATGACATTCGGTAGGTACTAGCTATGCTTTTATAACTTTATGAGCTGGATTTGCCTGTCTTTGCGATTAGTTTACGTTTGTTTTCGCTCATTAGCATTTAGCTAACAGTGTCTACGTGTCTATGCTAATTTTGTTAGCATTCTGGGAATAGAGGCCCAATCTGCTCCGCCACATTATCTCATTCTCTAATAGCACTAGGATGACAGACAGCAGCCTCCAGAATATTCCATAAAGCCCCCTCCCTGTGCAGTGCAGGTGGTTAAGGATCTGCCTGTGTGGAGAGTGGGAAGAGAGGCTGAGGGTCCTTATCCAGCTAGGGCTTTGTCCTCAATGACTTTCACTGGCATCCAGCTGCTATGGTTCATGGAGGAATGTTCACTGAATAATGTTTATATTACAGGCTACCTATAATTACTATACTGCACTATACAATACCTTACAGGAGGGTGTAATCCCAACACCAAACTGATACCATAAATAGACGCGCCAAGAACACCCAGGGAACTTAATGTGCTAGCTGGGAAGTTACTTCAGCCCTTGCCATTTATTACTTTTCAATGTTTATTAATTATTTTGTGACTTTGAATATTCAAAAGTGCTCTTGAGCAAAGTGTCTCGAGTAAAGTGTCAGAGCCTGAGGCAACAGATCTTAAACATACAATGACATTGAGATTTTACGGTAAACCTGGTGTTGGTGTCTGTCTGTCTGTCTGTCTGTCTGTCTCCATCGGCACGTGTGTCAACCTCTCTTAGTCAAACAGGCTTTCCTGTGGGATTTGCTCAAATTGAGTTACACAGCACATACACAGTACCTTCCATCGAGCAAAGTGTCTGTCTCTCTCTGTCCCATAGCTGATCCTCTTAAATGTGCCAAACACGGTGAGTAAGCAGAAATATAAATAAATATATGAATAAAAAGAACACCGGAAGCAACGTTAAACCTGATGTGTGAATCTAAGCGAATATGAATTAACCCTTTACATTCGTGGAAATGGGCTTATATGGATAGGGCCCAAAAGAAGATATAAAAGGCATGTGCATGACCATGGTAGCTATTAAAACACAACCCTTTGGAGAATATAGGGAAATTATCAGACCAAAGGTGAGGACAGTTCACCTGACATAAGACTGAATCCAAACATTACACTGTTGATTGTTTGTGCATTTTACATTTACTGTACTTTTCACATTTGTCAGTAACGAAATCTGAAAATACTCTTGCTTCAATCAGTAAAATAACAAGAATATTCATGGAAATGTTGGGGCAGGTGCAATATACTGTGTATATATATATATATACAGTTGAAGTTGGAAGTTTACATACACCTTAACCAAATACATTTAAACTCAGTTTTTTTTCAGTTTTTTTTTTTTTTTAATTCCTGACTTTTAATCCTTGTAAAAATTCCCTGTCTTAGGTCAGTTAGGATCACCACTTTATTTTAAGAAATGAAATGTCAGAATAATAGTAGAGAGAATGATTTATTTCAGCTTTTATTTCTTGCATCACATTCCCTGTGGGTCAGAAGTTTACATACACTCAATTAGTATTTGGTAGGATTGCCATCAAATTGTTTAATTTGGGTCAAAGGTTTCGGGAAGCCTTCCACAAGCTTTCCACAATAAGTTGGGAGAATTTTGGCCCATTCCTCCTGACAGAGCTGGTATAACAAAGTCAGGTTTGTAGGCCTCCTTGCTCACACACGCATTTTCAGTTCTGCCCACAAATGTTCTATAGGATTGAGGTCAGGGCATTGTGATGGCCACTCCAATACCTTGACTTTGTTGTCCTTAAGCCATTTTGCCTTTGGAAGTATGCTCGGGGTCATTGTCCATTTGGAAGACCCACTTGCGACCAAGCTAACCTGTTGAAACTAGGGGGCACTATTTTCATTTTTGGAAAAATAACGTTCCCAAAGTAAACAGGCTATTTTGTCAGGACAAGATGCTAGAATATGCATATAATTGACATCTTAGGATAGAAAACACTCTAAATTTCCAAAACTGTAAAAATATTGTCTGTGAGTATAACAGAACTGATATTGCAGGCGAAAGCCTGAGAAAAATCTATTCAGAAAGTGACTCATGTTTTGAAAGCTCTGCGTTCCGATGCGTCCCTATTGAGCAGTGAATGGGCTATCAACCAGATTCCTTTTTCGACGTATTCCCCAAGGTGTCTACAGCATTTTGACATAGTTTCACGCCTTTATGTTGAAGAATGAGCGTAAGCGACTACATTGCATAAGTGACCGGCTGAGTGCTCTCAGAGTAATTCTTGCGTAATAGACAGAGGTAGCAATTTTTCCTCCCGGTCTTACAGAAAATACAGCTGTCCTGGTTGATATATTATCGAATAGATATTTGAAAAACACCTTGAGGATTGATTATATACAACGTTTGCCATGTTTCTGTCGATATTATGGAGCTAATTTGGAATATTTTCCGCCGTTGTCGTGACCGCAATTTCTGGTCGAATTCTCAGCCAAACGTGAAGAACTAACGGAGCTACTTCAGCTACAAAAATAATCTTTATGGAAAAAAGGAACATTTGCTATCTAACTGGGAGTCTCGTGAGTGAAAACATCCGAAGCTCATCAAAGGTAAGCAATTTAATTTGATTGCTTTTCTGATTTTCGTGACCAGGTTGCCTGCTGCTAGCTAGGCATAATGCTATGCTAGGCTATTGATAAATTTACACAAATGCTTGTCTTGCTTTGGCTGTAAAGCATAATTTCAAAATCTGAGATGACAGGGTGATTAACAAAGGGCTAAGCTGTGTTTCAATATATTTCACTTGTGATTTCATCAATATGAATATTTTCTAGTGATATTTTTTGTCCGTTGCGTTATGCTAATTAGTGTCAGTTGATGACAATTCTCCCGGATCCGGGAGCGGTAGTTCCAAGAATAACTTCCTGACTGACTGTCTTGAGATGTTGCTTCAATATATCCACATAAGTGTGCTTCCTCATGATGATTTCTATTTTGTGAAGTGCACCAGTCCCTCCTGCAGCAACGCACCCCCACAACATGATGCTGCCACCCCCGTTCTTCACGACTGGGATGGTGTTCTTCGGCTTGCAAGCATCAACCTTTTTCCTCCAAACAAAACAATGGTCATTTTAGCCAAACAGTTCTATTTTTGTTTCATCAGACCGGAGGACATTTCTCCAAAAAGTACGATCTTTGTCGCTATGTGCAGTTGCAAACCGTAGTCTGTCTTTTTTTATGGCGGATTTGGGGCAGTGGCTTCTTCCTTGCTGAGTGGCCTTTCAGGTTATGTCGATATAGTACTCATTTATAGTACTCATTTTTACTGTGGTTATAGACACTTTGTACCTGTTTCCTCCAGCAAGGTCCTTTGCTTTGACTTGCACTTTTCACACCAAAGTACGTTCATCTCTAGGAGACAGAACACGTCTCCTTCCTGAGGGGTATAACGGCTGCGTGGTCCCATGGTGTTTATACTTGCATACTATTGTTTGTACAGATTAACGTGGTACTTTCAGGCGTTTGGAAATTGCTCCCAAGGATGAACCAGACTTGTGGAGGTCTACAATTGTTTTTCTGAGGTCTTGGCTGATATCTTTTGATTTTCCCATGATGTCACGCAAAGAAGCCCTGAGTTTGAAGGTAGGCCTTGAAATACATTCACAGGTAAACCTCCAACTGACTCAAATGATGTCAATTCGCCTATCAGAAGCTTCTAAAGCCTTGACATAATTTTCTGGAATTTTCCAAGCTGTTTAAAGGCACAGTCAACTTAGTGTATGTAAACTTCTGACCCACTGGAATTGTGATAAGTGAAATAATCTGTCTGTAAACAATTGCTGTAAAAATGGTCCTATCTGACATGCCAAAACTATAGTTTGTTAACAGGAAATTTGTGGAGTGGTTGAAAAACGTGTTTTAATGACTCCAACCTAAGTGTATGTAAACTTCCGACTTCAACTGTAGGTCTAACGCCAAGTGGCCACACACCTTTCAAACTGTGCGCAGCTTCTAAGTCATTTCAATGCACTTTAATGAATCAAGGAAAGTGCCTTCATCTAGAGGTGCTTTTTTTATTTAATTTTTTTAGCTCTGCTAGCTTTGCCGTTGAGAAATGGAAAGCAAGCACACTTCATTTGAAAGCTTATTCTATTGCCAACATTAGTAGCCGTTTTAGAATATGACCTTACAGTGTTAGGCTTTCACAAGGCATTTCAGACAAACAGATTGTAAGTTTGTTGCACATAGAATGGGATCACGAGTGCGTTCAAGTGCGTGTTCCACAACTCATTGTCTCCACAACACAACAGATATTCTCATTCTGTTCAGGCCAACTCAGGGTAAGACGGATGTCATCCTTGTAACTCTACACCAAACCTAGCGACCATAAGTGTCCTTTGTGTAAATTGGTGCGTAATCTTCAGCCACAGGCATTTTCTCCTGGGATTCAGAGGGGAAAGCACACTTCCACGAATGATATATCATCGAAGAGATATGTGAAAAACACCTTGAGGATTGGTCCTAAACAACGTTTGCCATGTTTCAGTTGATATTATGGAGTTAATTTGGAAAAAAGTTCGACGTTTTGAAGACTGAATTTTCATTTTTTTTTGGTAGCCAAACGTGACGCACCAAACGGAGCAATTTCTCCTAAACAAATCATCTTTCAGGAAAAACGGAGCATTTGCTATCTAACTGAGAGTCTCCTCATTGAAAACATCTGAAGTTCTTCAAAGGTAATGATTTTATTTTAATGATTTTCTGGTTTTTGTAAAAATGTTGCCTGCTAATGCTAATGCTAAATGCTACGCTAGCTGCGCTAGCTGTTACACAAATGCTTATTTTGCAATGGTTGAGAAGCATATTTTGAAAATCTGAGATGACAGTGTTGTTAACAAAAGGCTAAGCTTGAGAGCTAGCATATTAATTTCATTTCATTTGCGATTTTCATGAATAGATAACGTTGTGTTATGCTAATGAGCTGCGGGGATAATTACACTCCTGGATACAGGTTTTTTTCGTAGCTAAACGTGACGCACCAAACGGAGCGATTTCTCCTAAACAAATAATCTTTCAGGAAAAACTGAGCATTTGCTATCTAACTGAGATTCTCTTCATTGAAAACATCTGAAGTTCTTCAAAGGTAATGATTTTATTTGAATGATTTTCTGTTTTTTGTGAAAATATTGCCTGCTAATGCTAACGCTAAATGCTACGCTAGCTGCGCTAGCTGTTACACAAATGCTTATTTTGCAATGGTTGAGAAGCATATTTTGAAAATCTGAGATGACAGTGTTGTTAACAAAAGGCTAAGCTTGAGAGCTAGCATATTAATTTCATTTCATTTGCGATTTTCATGAATAGTTAACGTTGCGTTATGGTAATGAGCTTGAGGCTGTATTCACGATCCCGGATCCAGGATGGCTCAACGCAACAGGTTATTTGGAAAAAAGTTCGGCGTTGTAATGACTGAATTTTCGTTTTTTTTTTCTTAGCCAAACATGATGAACAAAACGGAGCGATTTCTCCTACACAAATAATCTTTTTGGAAAAAATGAACATTTGCTATCTAACTGAGAGTCTCCTCATTGAAAACATCTGAAGTTCTTCAAAGGTAAATGATTTTATTTGAATGCTTTTCTTGTTTTTGTGAAAATGTTGCCTGCTGAATGCTAGGCTTAATGCTATGCTAGCTATCAATACTCTTACACAAATGCTTGTGTAGCTATGGTTGAAAAGCACATTTTGAAAATCTGAGATGACAGTGTTGTTAACAAAAGGTTAAGCTTGTGAGTGAATATATTTCTTTCATTTCATTTGCGATTTTCATGAATAGTTAACATTGCGTTATGGTAATGAGCTTGAGGCTATGATTACGCTCCCGGATACGGGATTGCTCGACGCAAGAAGTTAATAGAAGGAACCATGAATTCTGCTCTGTATCAGAGAATTCTACAGGAAAATGTCAGGCCTTCCATCTGTGAGCTGCAGCTGGGTCATGCAGTAAGACAATGATCCAAAACACACAATCAAGTCTACATGAAAATGGAAACAAATTAGACGTTTTGGAATGTCCTAGTCAAGGACTTGAAACAAGCAGTTCATGCTTGAAAACCCACAAAGATTGCTGAGTTAAAGCAGTTCTGCATGGAAAAGTGGGCAGGAAGAATTTGGTTGGAGTCGTTGCAGCTAAAGGTGGCGCAACCAGTTATTGAGCGTAAGGGGGGCAATGACTTTGTTGTTGTGTCATTGTTGTGTTATTTGTTCACTCAGATTCCCTTTATCTAATATTAGTTTTTGTTTGAAGATGCTGATAACATTCAGTATCAAAAAATGCAAAAGTAGAGAACATGAGAAAGGGGGAAAATGCCTTTTCACAGCAGTGTATACTGATGATTCACCCCTAAATGCATCAGCAACCACAGCTAGTGAAATCCCTACAACTCTAAACAAACACTTGCAGTCAGTTTTAGAATGGGTGGTCAGTAATAAACTAGTCCTGAACATCTCTGAAACTAAGACAATTGTATTTGGTACAAATCTTTCCCTAAGTTCAGGACCTAAGCTGAATCTGATCACGAATAATGTGGCAAATGAGAAAATTGAGGAGACTAAATGACTTGGTGTTTCCTGGGACTGTAAACTGTCATGTTCAAAACATTTTGATTCAATGGTTGTAAAGATTGTTTTTGTTTTACAGCAAGATTTTTTTTTTACACCACAATCCACAAAGCAGGTCCTGCAGGGTCTAGTTTGATCTTATCTTGATTATTGCCTAGTCATATGTTCAGGTGTTGCAAAGAAGGACCTAGAGAAACTGCAGCTTGCCCAGAACAGAACGGCACGTCTTGCTCTTCACTGTAATCAGAGGGCTAATATTGATGCTATGCCTGCCAGTCTCTCTTGGCTAAAAGTAGAGGAGAGACTGACTGCATCACTACTTATTTTTATGAGAAACATTGTATTAGAATTTCCAAATGGTTTGCATAGTCAACTTACACACATCTCTGACTCACACACGTATCCCACCAGACACGTATGCCACCAGGGGTCTTTTTACAGTCCCCAGATCCAGAACAAATTCAAGGAAACATATAGCATTAATAGAGCCAGGATTGTATGGAACTCCATTCCATCTCCTATTGCTCAAGTGAACAGCAAACCTGGTTTAAACAAAAATAACAGACAAAGCAACACATCACGGCACAACGCCTCTCCTCTATTTGACTTAGCTATTTTGTGTGTATGTACTGATATGTAGGCTATTTTATATTGATGTAGTTCTGACTTTGAGCTGTTCTTGTCTATTAATGTTCTGTCTCATGTTTTGTGTGGACCCCAGGAAAAGTAGCGGCTGCTTTCGCAACAGCTAATGGGAGCGGTCTTTGGTGAACGGGGCTGAAATGGCTTTGGGGATCCCATCCAGCTGATCAACAGTTTCATCCTTCATCCTCTACCCTGTCTCCTGAGGGTCCGGCTCAGGGAGTTTCTACCACAGGCCTGTACCCCCTGGGCTCCCTCTCACATCAGGCCTCGAGGGTGTCTCAGGCTCCAGCCCCCCAACCTGCTCGGAGGGCAGGGTTCTTGGAGCAAAAACCTCTGCTACCAGGGGGCTACAGTGAAGGATATCACAGTATTTATTCCGTCCGTCCTACATCAGCAGCCAAGAGCTGTTGCAGTCGTAGTGCATGTGGGATCAAATGATATCAAAAAGGGTAAATCAGAGCAATTGAAACGTGATTTTATTGAGCTGATCAACACCCTGAAAGGCTCTGAAAAGCAGCCTGTTATCTCTGGCCCCGTGCCGTCGCTGGGTCGCGGCTGTAAAAGGTTCAAATGGGAAGCCCACTGTGGTCTGCTCACCCAGCACTATTAGTACAAATGTGAATTACATAAACTTGAATACTCCTTGGTTTTCAAATCACATAGAGGGCTTGGGCAACCAAAGCCCATGTAGGTGAGTTTATAACATTCCATCATTGGTTACTCTGAGAGTTCCTCATACTGACATTGGCTGCAGCAAGGGTCTTTAGTACTTCATTTTTAAAATTTTTACATTTAACCTTTATTTAAGTAGGCAAGTATCTGTCTTAAAGACTACTGCCACTCTGCTGGCTTAACTTTTCTGACAACATTGACACTTTTTGGAAACAAAATATGCTCTACAGAGATTATGGACTCCACCCAAACCGTACAGGAGCCTATACCCTATTTTCATTATTTCAAGGCTGCGTTAATGTATTGACTCGGAAACAAACCGAACCCCGCTCAGCAAATGCCTCCCATCTTTTCTAAGCATTGTCGTTGTGCTGTTGTCTATACTGCCAGGGGTGTTATCAGTTGTAATCTTGTACCCATTAGCTTGTACTCCACTCTTAGATCTGCTATTGTTAGCTCAAAAGGGAAGCCCACTGTGGTCTGCTCACCCAGCACAATTAGTAAAATTGTGAATTCCATAAACTTGAATACCCCCTTGGTTTTCAAAGCACAGAGGGCTTGGGCAACCAAAGACCATGTAGGTCAGTTTAGAACATTCCATCATTGGTTCCTCTGAGAGTTCCACATACTCATGATATTGGCTGCGGCCTCAGGCCCTATCGTGCCAACCTTGGAAAAGTAATTCCAATTTCTACTCTCTCCTCTATTACAAATAGGGATAGACCCTCAGACAGGGCCTGCAACTGCCTATTGAACATAGCTTGTTTGAGTTGGAGACTCCATGTGACTTTAAACATCGTTGATGCAGCTGAACATTAGGAGCTTACTTCTTAAACTGGATTTACATCAAGATCTGGGCTATGCAGATTAATACGTACATTCTGCTATTGACTTAAACTTGGTTCTTTGGGGACATTCTAGTCTCTGATATTAATATTGAGGGCTATAATACTTTAAAAGCTGACAGAGGGTAGAGGTGGTGAAGTGGCCATTCTTATAGATATTTATCCGTCTTTATTGAAATCCATTTTTCCCTTGCCCAAAAATCTGAGCTACTATCTTTAAGCCTTTGTCTGGGGAAAAATGTATCCATAACTGTTATAGGGGTCTTACCGTCCTCCCTCGGCTAACCTTTATGCACTCTAGGAGTTAACTCGTTTTGTCTTCTTTTACTCAATCAGTAGTTATTATCCTGGGTGACTTAAATTATGATTGGGAAATGTAGGCTTCAGACAATCTAAAAGACATGAGTAATGATCTAAACCTAACACAGCTGGTGACTAAGCCTATATGGCCCAAGCCTAAAGATCCTTCAAGGTCAACTCTGAATGATCTTATTCTAACGAATACACAATAAATAAAAAAATGTTTCTACTAATGTGTTCGCCCAAGATATTAGTGACCATTGCCCAGTTGTTTGTGTTAGAGATGTAAGAATACCCAAATCTAAGCCGTGTGTCATCCCAAAGAGGAACTTTAAAAACTACAGTGAACAGGCTCTTTTACATGGTCTTTATTTTAGTGACCTTGATTGTATTTCTTTCTGCAGATGTCTTCGATACTATTGGGAATCATCATGCTCCCTTCAAAAAACTAAGGGTTAAAGGTAGGTCGAATGCCTGGTACACTACGGAATTATCAGAAGTAATTCATAAAATAGATAATGCTTGGGTTAAGGCTATGAACACAGGTTTAGACCCGGACTGGCAAGCTTTAAAGCAATTGAGGAATCATTGTGTAAGAAAAACCAGAAAGGCTAAATCTGATTATTATGTAACCAGTCTTTCGGATTGTAATGGAAACCCGGCTAAATTATGGAAAATTGTCAAATCCCTGAAGGTTTCTACTTCCGCCTTTCTGTCACAACAAATTAATTCAGACACTGGCCTCAATAAGGGGAAAAATGCCATCATTGATGTACTTAATTACCATTTTATTTTAGCGGGCTCTTTCTCTTTGAAATAACTTTTAAGCCTATTCACAATGATACTGGTCTGGATGCTGATAGCAGAAACTTGCTGAATGATCAGAAAAATTGTATTACATTATTGACAGAAAAAGACACCCTGGATGCTTTGCTAGCAATAGACAACAAGAAATCCACAGGGACCGACCAATTGGATCCTGGTCTGCTTAAGTGTGCAGTGCCCATCACTGTTGGCTCAATACCCCACATTTTTTATTTAACATTGTTATCAGGAAAAGTATAGAAATCAGCTCTTGTACTACCAATCCATAAGGGCGGGGATAGTATTGATCTTAATCATTATCACCCCATTTCAATGCTTCCTTCCTAAGCTACTTGAATCCTTGGTAAATGTACAACTTTGCTCTTTTTTTATCTGAGAAATGTATTTAGAATTTAAACCAATCAGGGTTTAGGCCTGGGCATAGTGCTATTGCAGCAACCACTTTAGTTGTTAATGATCTTGTCAACGCTTTAGACACTAAAACAAAATGTGCTGCTTTGTTTGTGGACCTGTTAAAAGCTTTCGATACTGTTGATCATGCTATTTTATTGAATACGTTGTCCTCGATAGGCCTGAGCTCTGACGTCTGTTCATGATTTCACGATTGTCTTAGTGACAGAACTCAGGCCATTGTGACTGATGGGGTTAAGTCAGAATTTCTAGAAGTGCACAAAGGTGTACCACAGGGGTTGATTTTGGGACAAGTTCTCTTCACTATTTATATAAACACCATTGGTCAATCTGTTAAAAATGGTAACTTCATCTATATGCTATTACGTATGCTATTGCCCTGACTGTTGATCTGGCTGTGTGAAAACTACAGTCCGATTTTATAGCTATGCAGGAATCCCTTGCTGATTTAAAACTTAATACGTGAAAAACAAAATACAGAAGGTTTCAGATGAACTACATGTTCACTCATTAGATTGTTCTCCAATTGTACGTGTCCCGCATAGAACTACCTAGGCATTTGTATTGATGTGGTTTTAATGATTAAAAAAACGTATAGATGAGCAGGTTAAGAAGCTAAGATTTAAAGTTGGCTTTTTCTACAGAAACAGATTGTGCCTTTCTCTAAGCAGTAGGAATCAGATGATTCAGTCAACCCTTTTATCTGTTCTTGATTATGACGGTATTGTTTATCAAGGAGAACTTTTGATGCAGTCTAGCATAGAGGTGTTAGTTTTGTTACTGGTGACAGTTTTGTGACTCACCACTGCATCCTGTATCAAAAGGTTGTCTGGACTTTGCTAAACATCCACAGAGCTCCACATTACTCCATAGAGCTCTCTGTTTACAAGGCCCTACTTCATAAACGTCCGTCTTTACTAACTCTGTCGTTGAAGTTTAGACACATATTGCCTAACCTGTTCATAGGATTGGTTAACTCTTGAGGTTCCTAGGGTCTCCACCGAGCTACAATGCTGTGAAAAAGAATTTGCCCCTTTCTGATTTTCTCTATTTTTTTGCATATTTTTCATACTGAATGTTATCAGATCTTCAACCAAAACCTAATAGTAGATAAAGGGAATCTGAGTTTACAAATATATATATTTTTAGATCATTATTTGATTTATTTAATTAACAATGTTATGCAACACCCAATTCCCCTGTGTGAAAAAGTAATTGCTCCCTTATACACGATAACTGGTTGTGTCACCTTTAGCTGCAATGAGTGCAACCACATGCTTCCTGTAGTTGTTGATCAGTCTCTCACATCGCTGTGGAGGAACTTGGGAATTCTTCTTTAACTCAGCGACATTTGTGGTTTTTCAAGCATGGCATGAACTGCTCGTTTCAAGTCCTGCCACAACACCTCAATTAGGATCAGGTCTGGACTTTGACTAAGCCATTCCTAAACTTCAAATGTCTTGCTTTTTAGCCATTTGCGTGTTTTGGATCATTGTCTTGCTGCATGACCCAGCTGTGCTTTAGCTTTAAGTGCGATTGCACTTTAAGAAACTTTCAAAGTTATTAAACATTTTACGGCTTGACTGACCTTCATGTCTTAAAGTAATGATGGACTGTTGCTTCTCTTTGCTTATTTGAGCTTTTCTTGCCATAATATGGACTTGGTCTTTTACTATCTTCTGTATACCACCCCAACCGTGTCACAACACAACTGAACAAACTGGCTCAAATGCATTAGACACACCTGTTAATTGAAATGTATACCAGGTGACTACAGTACCTCATGAAGCTGGTTGAGAGAATGCGACAGGGTAGCCTAGTGGTTAGAGCATTGGACTAGTAACCAAAAGGTTGCAAGTTCAAATCCCTGAGCTGACAAGGTACAAATCTGTTGTTCTGCACCTGAACAGGCAGTTAACCCACTGTCATTGAAAATAAGAATTTGTTCTAAACCAACTTGCCTAGTTAATAAAATAAATAAAAAATGCCAAGAGTGTGGAAAGCTGTCATCAAGGCAAAGGGTGGCTTCTTTAAAGAATCTCAAATATAAAATATGTTTTTATCTGTTTAACACTTTTTTGGTTACTACATGATTCCATGTGTTATTTCACAATTATTCTAAATGTAGAAAATAGTAAAAACCCTGGAATGAGTAGGTGTGTCCAGACTTTTGACTGGTAATGTATATGTATATTTTGTGTATATTTTTATGTTCTATTGCGCAGGTCACACTTGAAAAAGAGCCTTACGTCTCAATATGTCTTCCCTGGTAAAATTAAGGTACAAAAAATACCAATATCCCTAAAAGCTAATATTCAATGCAGGCTCACAGGTCATTGAGGTAACTAGAGCCTTGGGTGAGCACTATGGTAACAGGTAATTGTTTACGTCGCCTCATTCTTCTTCAGCAGGATAGACACTATTTCCTCTTCTTTCTCTCCTCTATTGCTCCCCCCCCCCACTCTCCCAGCAATGCAGTCTCAGCTAGAGGACTCAACCAACACACAAACCAAACCCATTTATCACCATGGAAACCAAACAACTCCCTCTGTCTACCGCAAAGGCGAGAGAGAGAGAGCGGGCATCTTCAATAGGTACTTAAGACTCAAAAAGTGGCAAAAACAGGGAGGGTGAGTATGAGTACCGCTATAGTTTTCACTCTAATGCACCAGCAACCTACTACTTGGCACAGGCTCTCAGACTCTCTCCCTATAGTTGAGTTTTGAATATAAATAAATATATGACTGTCAAATGTTTAACATGTCAGTTTGCAAACCAGCCTTGCACAGTCACTGTGATTTGTTATCCTGCCAATGAACCAACAAGTCCTGTGAAATAAAATTTCCCCTGTGGCTTTGCCTTCATTTTCTAAGGTAATATTGATGACAAGTTGCTGAATAATTATCATAAAGGTGATAATGACCATGACGATGCCTATGATGATAAACACATGCTCCCTGGACAGACGTCAGTAGGTATCTTCTCCATCCCTACAGTGCCTTCAGAAATGATTCATACCCCTTGAATTAATCCACATTTTGTTGTGCTACAGTCTGAATTCAAAATGGATTAAATTGGGAGGGTTTTCTCACCCATCACCTCGAATGCATTTCAATTAACAGGTGTGCCTTGTAAAAAGTTAATTTGTGGAATTTCTTTCTGTCTTAATGCGTTTGAGCCAATCAGTTGTGTTGTGACAAGGTAGGGGTGGTATACAGAACATGGCCCTATTTGGTAAAAGACCAAGTCCATATTATGGCAAGAACAGCTCAAATAAGCAAAGAGAAACGACAGTCTATCAATACTTTAAGACATGAAGGTCAGTCAATATGGAACATTTCAAGAACTTTGAAGTGCAGTCGCAAAAACCATCAAGCGCTATGATGAAACTGGCTGTCTTGAGGACCGCCACAGGAAAGGAAGAACCAGAGTTACCTCTGCTGCAGAGGATAAGCTCATTAGAGTTAACTGCCCCTCAGATTGCAGCCCAAATAAATTATTCACAGAGTTCAAGTGATAGACACATCTCAACATCAACTGTTCAGGGGAGACTATGTGAATCAGGCCTTCATGGTCAAAGTTCTGCAAAGAAACCACTACTAAAGGACACCAATAATAAGAAGAGACTTGCTTGGGCCAAAAGCAAGGAAAGTGCACATTTTGAGATTTTTGATTCCAACCGCCGTGTCTTTGTGAGACGCAGAGTAGGGGAATGGATGATCGTGTGTGTGGTTCCAACCGTGAAGCATGGAGGAAAAGGTGTGAGGGTGCTTTGCTGGTGACACTGTTGTGATTTATTTAGAATTCAAGACACACTTAACCAGCATGGATACCACAGCATTCTGCGGCAATACGCCATCCCATCTTAGTGGGACTATCATGCACTTGTCCATCTTAGTGGGACTATCATTTGTTTATTAACAGGACAATGACCCAACACACCTTCAGGCTGTTTAAGGGCTATTTGACCAAGAAGAAGAGTGACAGAGTGCTGCATCAGATGACCTGGCCTCCACAATCACTCAACCTGAATCCAATAGTAATTGTTTGGGATGAGTTGGACCGCAGAGGGAAGGAAAAGAAGCCAACAAGTGCTCAGCATATGTGGGAACTCCTTCAAGACTGTTGGAAATGTATTCCAGGTGAAACTTGTTCAGAGAATGCCAAGAGTGTGCAAAGCTGCCATCAAGGCAAAGGGTGGTTACTTTAAAGAATCTAAAATATATTTTGATTAACACTTTTTTTGGTTACTACATGATCCATATGTGTTATTTCATAGTTTTGATGTCTCCCCTATTAATCTACAATGTAGAATATAGTAAAAATAAAGAAAGACCCTTGAATGAGTAGGTGTGTCCAAACGTTTGACTGGTACTGTAAGTAATCACACCCCTTTGCTATGACACTTCAAATTGAGCTCGGGTGCATCCAACTTCCTACAATCATCCTTGAGATGTCACTTGATTGGAGTCCACCTCTGGCCAATTCAATATTTTGGAAACGATTTAGAAAGAAACACAGCTGTCTATATAAGGTCCCACAGTCACTTTTCACTTCGTCACTGTGGGGTGTACTTCCTGAAGGCACTGTAGCTCCCTGCTTATAGCTATTTGCTAAGCAGCAGACAGCTCGTTGAGCGCCACCTCTACCGCACTAATACGGGTCTCTAAATTGAATAGGTCCCATTTCGGAAATGTGTTTGTTTTAAAAGAATATCCTCGGCTCCTAGCAATCTAGGGTATTTATCCGAATCAATTCCAAATGATGTGAGTCAAATTATTCAAACTAAAAGTTGTTCCCTGACGCCAGAGAGTGACTCAAGTTCAAAATGTGATTTCTTGACAAGAATTAGTGTAAGAGAAGCACTAGCTACTGAAGAGCCAAACTGTATACATTCTCAGGCAGTGACAGTAATATTACAATATAGGGCTTGGAGTGTGAGGAATGTAATCTCGCTACATACTGTATGGTTCTTTTGATAAATGATCCGATAACTCTCCCAAGTGAAACCCATGGTAATCATGCTTTTAGAGAAGAAAAAAAAACAGACACACACAACTAAGGTTTATACAGAATCCACCAAATGTGACTTGCTTACAATATTCCTTTCTTTCAAGTAACCTACTAAACCACAAGCCCAATGATCGTTCTCTCTGTAGCTGACAGCGTTTCAGAAACAGTACATTACAGAAAGGTTAAGACAGAAAGGTACACATCCACAGCCTATAAAAACAGAGAAGCAGGACACCAGGGCTTGGATTTAGTGAGAATGAGGATTTAATAAGTACTGGCAGGAGAGCCGGCCAATGCTATTGTGTACAGATTCCGACAAGCATCTCTAGGCCACACAAAGCATACAGTATAGTAGGGAGAGAAATGAAATAAGAAAGCATAGAATTGTGCACTGAACCAGTCCTTGACCTACAAAAAAAAAGATTCACAACAAGCACGATCAGCTACATACAATTCAAATACACACGAAGATGCACGATTAGACACGGAGGCATGCATACTCACGTGTGCACACACTCACGAGCACACACACACACAGAGGGGCGGGGGGATTGCTCTTACTTTAGCATGGGCTGTTTGGTGTTGGCAGACGGGTCACCGTCCTGGGGCTGCAGGGGCTTTTTGGTCACCTGCTTGTAAATGTTCCGGGCCATCACACCCAGCCACAGCATGGTGGAGAGGGACGAGTAGTGTAGCACCATGCCAACCTGCACCAGGGGACACAGACAGACATGGGTCACTCGCTGTATGTATCTTCGCGTGGTGTCCCGCTCTCGTCTTCACATTCTTCATGTCCCTCTCACGTCCACTTCTTCACACCCAGTTGACTCAGAGTTATTTTCCAGACACAACAAGCATGTCGTCAAAGTCGCTACTCACAACGTCACTAACATTTTCCTCCAAAGATCAATTGCAGCGGGGGCGGAAGACTGTGACCTGTTCATTAGTGCACGCAAGCGCGTGCGCACATGTACGCGCACACACACGCACACACACGCACGCACCCACATCCGCCATCAATAACATCAGAGGACTCAGGACAGTAACCTTGAGCCGTCAACAATAAACCACAATATAAATGTCAGTCACGTCTACAATGCAAACAGACACTGCATCCCATCCTCTCTTGTTCTAATATTCCTGAATTATGCTTGAATGGGAATCTGCCATTGTTTTAAGGCTTTAACAGGAGACACAAAAGCAGCTAGGAGGGAGAAAGAGAGCAAGAATAGAAGAAAGAGAATTAGAAATGCATTGTGTCCTCTTTCCACAAACACACTCCTCAGTTCGCTCAGAGGGCCCAAAACTAAGAGGCATCCAATCAAATAACTCGCTCCAGTCTGCTAGGCTTAACCAACTCTACAGGGACTGAAGGAACCATACGGGGGTCAGACATGACACTGATTTGAAATAACCTTGAGACTGGTTAACGGTGGAAGAACCTCCCAGTGAGTAGGTGGTGGTCTGTGATTCAACCAATCAATGATTGCACTCTGTGAAAAGGGTTCTACATACAACCCAAAAGGGTTCTACCTGGAACCAAAAAGGGTTCTCCTATGGAGACAGCTGAATAACCCTTTTAGGTTCTAGATAGCACCTTTTTTTTCTAAGAGTGTAGCTATAACCCACATCCTTTGGACTGAAAGGAACGCTGGCTGACTGGACAAACAACCACTGATGTAGGATGGAATGGAACCCAAGTAAAAAGGTCTTCAGGGGGTGAGTTGTATTGCCACACACTGAACTAGTCCTTGACCTCAAGAAGATATGAACAGCACATTCACGACAAGGAATATCAGCTACAGAAAACTCAAAAGGGATCAAATCCATCTCTCGTACACACACACACACACACACACACACACACACACACACACACACACACAAAATGATGTGTTTTAATCAGTTATTTTGTGACATGTGAATATATAACTGGATAACATTCAGATCATATATAAATAGGTACGTTTAATGGTTCACTATATTTATTTTTATGAAATTCACTGAGTAGGATGGTCCTCCCCTTCCCCCTATGTGGAGCCTCCACTGACACACACACACACACACACACACACACACACACACACACACACACACACACACACACACACACACACACACACACACACACACACACATAGAGTAGACCGATGCACACAGCGTGGAATGGTCAGGGGAGGGAGGGAGAGTGACCCAGTATAACTTTGCAGTAGTATAGTCTTTAGCTATTGTATGTCACTGTCACAAGGAGTGGTATGAAAGTGTGGTATGTTTGAATCACAGAGGAATGATTGGGTCTGTCAGTGTGGAGTATAATTGAGTGAGTCTGGGTTAGGGTCAGTGTTACTGTCGCAGTGTGGCTTATAAGTAAGAGATCACTAACATTAGAGAATGCAAAGTGACAGTGAGGAGTGGGTTGGAGGAAAGAAACGAGAGAGGAGAAGGAGATGTGGAGGGAGAGAGAGAGAGAGAGATGGGGGAGGTTTGCAGAGGAAGGGGGTTTGCGAGTGCTTGAAGTGCCGAGAGAGGCTGCCAGAGACGGTTCCAGAGCTCCTTGAAGTTTGCCTGTCAGAGGGGGTGGTGTGTAACAGCTCCCCTGGGGTGGTGGCACCATGCTGGGCCTGAGCGGGATCCATCTGCAGGCAGGGTGGAGGGTGGAGGGACGGAGGAGGGTGGAGAGGTGTTTGTGATCACACATATCCTTACTACCAGCTCCTCTAGCAATCAGCCATGTAATCATCCCAGACACTGTCCCCACTGCTGGGAACAGGGGAACAGCCTCAAACCCATTGAGAGGAGGGGAGACAAACCGGGCCCAAATAATCCCACAGCAGTGCCGAGTTACCCATTAAAAATGCAGTGCTTCAACATTAGGCAACGTGATTCAATCAGATCAATAGCCAGTGGTAAGGAGCACCGGAGACACTGTGCAGAACACACCTGCGGCGATAATGACATTGGGAGAGGGGTAATATCCACACAAGATGTCCTTTGCTTTACAGGCATCTCTCAAACTGTGGCATCTCGGCAAGATGTCTGCATGTCACTCAGAGCACACGTTGCCAATGCATCCATGTGGACGGAAAAATCTGACGGGGAATATGCTAATTGGGCCTTAATCATGTGCCATTACGCAGCGGGGGAGCAGGTGGGTCGATAGGGGGGTGGAGTTTCATGCCGCGACACCGGCTGAACTGTGTCACACAATGTAGTTGTCGACGCTTGCTTGACGGGCGCGGCATGAACCAGAGGCGCCTAGCCTAGCTAGCTGTCTCTCTGTCCGAGCCAAGCCTCCTGACAGGCAGCCAAGGCATGCCAGGCACTGTTGGCTTCCATGAGCTACAGTGAGCTACGGTGATCGATGTGTTTGGCTCCACACTGAGGTGGACTCATTGTGTTTTAGAACAAGAAGATGTCTAAACTGTTGGTGACAGGAGGGCGAGGCAGCAGCCCCGGGGGTCCCGGGTTCACTGACGGACTTGGTTCTGACCAGAAAAGAATAGAGGGTGAGTTTGAAGCCTTCGAAACCGCAACTGAAAAGGTAGAACGAGAGAAAAGCTGGCTAAATGCTCCACACGCTGAGGAGAGATCGCAGATGACAAGATGGCGTGTTCAAACGGATGTATCAAACTCTCGTTAAAACCTACAGAGTCATCTGGCCGTCAATCTCTCAAAATGTAGCCATGTGCCTGGTCTTCATACTCCTTATTTTGTCAAGACACGATTGAGTCTATCGCAAACGCTGACGTTTTAACTCCACATCAACCAGCATCCATTCTTTGTAACGTCTTCCTATCAATCTCCCCCAAAACAACAATGGGCATGCATACCCGAGTCTGGTTTTCTTACTCCTTATTTGGTCAAGACACGATTGAGTCTATCGCTAACCCTGAAATCAAAACTCCCCAACAACCATAATAACCCTTTCGCACAAGTATCAGTCAAGCCAAAGATTGACTAAGAGGTAAGCATCTCTATTCAAAAGCTGAAACCTCTCTTACCTGATGTCTCCAACCATCTGCTTTATCTTTAAGTAAGGACTCAGGATACACCTCAGGTCTTGACATGCACCACTAATTAGCCACCCCAATGCTATCCTTCCCCTCGCTGCCTCCAGGCTCGGCCCTAAAAACACTACGTATGGCAGGATCCTCTCACGTTGACACATCTCCCCGGATCTCTTCTATTTTCTAACATCTCAGAGCTAAGCGTTAATGCTCCCAGCAGGAAAGAAAGCACTCCTGTGACCCGTTAGCTAACCCACACCGTCATACAGGCCTCGTAACCAGCCACGTCCCGCAGCGCTTACTGGTGCCTGTGTCTCGCTCTCTCTCCACGTATCTCTCTCCCTCACTCGCTCTCTCTTTCTCTTTCCCTTTCTCTCGCTCTCTCTGTATTTTCTCATTCTCGTTCACAAGCCTCAGGCTAAGAGACGGAGGTGCCACCTACGGAGGAAGAGAGAGCCAAGCGGTAGGCAACATCAGTAACAGCAGCCATACTCCTACTCCCCTTGAGACGACGGCAAAACAACACCCTCATTAGGACAACAAACTGCCGGGTAAAAAGCCCCTGGGGGCCGGGTCGGGAAACCCCTGGAGGGACAGGCAACCTGGCTTTCGTCACAGGATATGTACTGCCAGCCAATATGTCAATAGGAAACGCACAGGAAGACAGGTAGCTAGATAAAGCATTCATTCATCTACTGTAGGGTAGGCAAATTAAGCTGGATGGACTGTACTGTACTGTCGAACACTGTGTAGGGAGAGAGAGAGAGAGAGGGGGGCGGGGGATATACGTACTGCACTGTGCACTCAGAGCACCTCAATAGACATTCATAATCATTTCCACCGGAGAGCTTTGAGAGGGCGGAAATGAAAAGGCAGTGCACTTACTGCTTGACAGATGATGGGGTATTTGATTCGATTGATGCCTCCGGCAAACACAGTGAAGGTCAGAGCCGTGTGGAAACAGAAGTTGAGGAGCATGTGCCATCCCTTCCGACTGATGCGGATTGTGCTGCCAAAAGAAAAACCCACACAGTCAGTCAAATAAATATGAATAGCACAGAGAATCAGGGGAATGGATTACAGATTGATGGAGAGGATGTTGAACATTTTAGAGTTTTCAAAATACCCACTTCAATCATGCAGGTCATTTATTAGGATATAAGGGGATGAGAAATATGGGGATGAGGTGAAAATCTGGTGAAATGCAATGTACATATACCCCTGAATTAATACACAGATTTTAAAGCACAGCCATGTCACGGAATTCATCGTTCAGATCATATACAGGGAAGAACAGAAAACAGATGGATGAGAAAATAGAAATAATGGGATGAGGTGAAAGTCACTCTCTGCCACATGGCCTCAAATTCCCAGAAGGCCTGGATTATTGAGTCATTGTTAGTTCTACACTTAAGACATGACTCTGCTGTCCAATTTTTGGGGGAATTTAGTCTTGTGTAATACATCCTATACATTCTTTTATACGGGATTAATCGTCCATTTTTGTTCACCGCAGTTATGTTACGTTACGTTAGTTATGTTCCAACATTCCCTCCACCGTGTGCCAACATCAGTTCTTTTTAAGTCTTGGTTCCAATAGTTGTCAGTTGGATAGGCTCTCTGCAAGGTTTCGTGTATCTTACCTGTCATATGGATGTCCTTTTCTGACTCAAATAGGAATTCCTTACGATTGCTCTGATGTCCAAAATATTTCAAATAGGCATTTCTTCATATCAAAGTTGCATGTGAAAATATACATTGGTACCTCCAGAACTGCTTTTTCAAATTCTGTCATGGAAATACGTTTATTTCCTATTACCAAGTAATCTATGCCTTTAGTTTTCCATGTGGACCAATTTATTGGTGGATTCTGAAAACATATCAGAGTATTGTTCATAGGTTTGTGTTTTAAGGGAGTGATAATTGGTTCTTGTAGAATACGTTTCGATGTCTTCCATATTTTTTTATAATGTTTTTAACTTTATCCTTTGAAAATAGACACGTAGACAGTTTCTGGGGATGAGCACGTGCAGCTTAAATGTGTACCCATTGTTTCTCTTTACGGCATTTAGCTATATCTCGTAAGTTAAAAGCCCATGATGGAACACTAGTCACTTTAATCATGTTTACGTACTGCTTTACTCATCCCATATGTATATACTGTATTCTATTCTACTGTATTTTAGTCAATGCCACTCTGACATTGCTCGATCTAATATTTATATATTTCTAGATTTGTGCGTATTGTTGTGAATCGTTTTTAGATACTACTGCACTGGTGGAGCTAGGATCACAAGCATTTCACTTCACCCGCAACAACATCTGTTAAATATGTGTATGGGACCAATAAAATTCGATTTGATTTGAAAATGTGATTTGATTTGATTTGGGTGGTGAGTCGATATAAGGTTAAACCCACCCTCAAACTCACAAAGTTGTAGAACCTTCCTTTTATTTGCCCATATAAAGTCTGTTATGACCAAGTATACTTTTTCAAAGAATGTCTTTGAGGGGGGTAATTAGTATTACCGAAGATAAATGTAAAACCTTTGGGAGCCATGCCATTCTGAAGAAAGAGAGAGAGAGAGAGAGACCCTTAGGCATGGCACTTAACCTATATTGCCACTCTGTGTCCAGCTGTTGGAAAAAACACTAAGAATATGTGGGTTAGCCAATCCGGATGCAGCATCCAGGTCAAATAATCTATCTATCCAGTATCCTAAATCAGCATTATCCTCATCATTTTCACCAGTGCCATTATACACCAGGGGGAAGACATGTATAGGAAAGCAACCTCTGTCCAGAGAAAGAGAGAGAGAGAGAGTGCAAGACTGAAAGAGAGTAAGAGAGACCACAGGAAGAGGGAGACCAGAGACCAGAGAGAGAGAGACCGGAGAGAGAATTAGTGAAAACAAGTGATAATGAGAGAGACATACAGACAGAGAGAGAGGGAGATGGAGAGAGAGAGCAGCAGTATTCTGTGAGGCATGTCTGAGTTAGTGTGCAGTGTTATGTGCCAAAGAGGGGAGGAAGAGCTTCTTTTTAGGTGCTAAACTACAACCAAGGAGGCTCCAGGAGATGGCCATAAATCACTGCAGCCTCTGCCTGCCTCCCAGTGCTTGTCATGGGCTTGGCTATGGGCTCTTATTGGGTCAAGTGCATTCACCTGGAACCCCTCCACTTCCTCGTTCCCCTGGGAGAGCATGTGGCTAAACTGACCTCTCACTTGTTCTCCTTGGCCCGAGGGGATATTCTCCAGGGTGAACTTGGGAGTCCAAATGGAATAAACCCTTGATAATAGGCTCACCAGCGTCACTATTCAGTCAATACACACTCCCTTTGTTTGAAATACACTAACCTTATAGGAGTCAGTGAAGCACTGAAATGACCTCTACAGTACACGTGTGGCAAAACTGACCCCTTACTTGTTCTCCTGGCCAAGGGGAGGGAACGTTCCCGAAGGGTGAACTTCGCCCCTGTGGAATTAGCACTTGTGTTAGCTCACCAGCTGAACTATTCAGTGGTGCTACACTAACTACACACTCCCCTTGCTCGGAATACACTAACTACACACTCCCCTTGCTTGGAATACACTAACTACACACTCCCCTTGCTTGGAATACACTAACTACACACTCCCCTTGCTTGGAATACACTAACTACACACTCCCCTTGCTTGGAAGACTAACGTTATGACAGTCAGTGAAGTTATTTCTACACATTTAGGACATTTTTCTGATTTGAGACCTGCGTTCACAACTCAAGACGTTCGCATAAATCGTTCACTGACATCAATGGGAGACTGGTGTGCATGGATCTCAATTCAGAATGTCGCCCTTAGAGCATTTCTACAGTAAGGAAGACACGGCTTGGCTATGTTGTTATGCCTTTGGACATGGAGGGAGGCGAGATGTTGTAGCGTTGTACTCCTGCTGCAGCTGTGATACGATGGCTCGTTCCCTCTGAGAACAGGGTGTCTCCCGACCACAGTCGTGGCGCCGACGACGACATCACTCCTCCCAGACTGCAGTTACCTTTCTTCGTCGTCCATCTACCCTTGTAGATGGGGTTATGTGACAACGTCATGAAAACGACGCGCACAGATAGCTACCAACAATGACAAGAAGCTGCCAATGTGGGGAATTGTTAAGTGGTTCGTTTAATCTTGTTCTTAATACCAATACCATCTTGTTTTGAGGTGTTTTGACTGATTTTATGTCAATGCTAATATGACTAGTTAACCAACAACTGTAACAATGTATTTGAGAGACAACGAGTGCTCATTGTACAAATGTGTTTATGTTTTTGCTAAACATTGGAGACGGAATGTAGTTTACATGTTGCCAACAGCATAAGCCAACCCCGTCTGTCGCCACATAGTTGCGCACACATCGGTTTCGTTTCTGAACAACCAATCCGTCTATAGCCCTCCATTTTGTCAATATCTCCTTTCCCTCTCTTTCACAGAGTGGCCTCATAATGATGCCAAACTTACATTTGCCCATAGATCTTTTGCGACCCATTACACCTATCTACTTCCCATCAGAACCAACGGCAGTATCAAAAAGGTCTCGTTTATTTCATCTGTCGTTTCAGAGACACGGAACAACTTTCTTTTTGGTCTTTTATTCTCAGCACAGTGGAGGTATAGAAGGAATGAATGCTTGTCACATTCGGTCGCTTACTCCATTGCTCGTGAGTGACTAACAAAGACTCGAAAGGGAAAATGAGGCCCGAACAAATAACAAGCTATCCATGGTTGCCTGGAGACCACACTGGATCATCAGTAGAGGACGACTAGACGAACGGACATATAGCACAGCCCTCAGGGATTCAAAGACCATACGGAGAGAGGTGACCGAGGTGGTCTGGCCATTATGGAGTAGGGGTAGTTTGACTCACGCACGCGCACACATCCCTCTAAACCGCACTGAGACACACACGGCGCGCACACATCAATCCTCCAGTTCAGGTGTCTGAGTCAGGCCCACAGCGGCTGACTCACAACCCAGGAGCATGACGGAGGAAAATGAAGAAAGGAAAAATCCCAAAAAGGAGAGGCGGTGTGTTGTGATGGATACATGACCTGGATGTGTGTGTGTTTTCACCAAGCGTGGTTAGTTAACTGAAGATGAGAACTCACTTCAAATCCTTTCAACACAGAACTAAACAAACAGACACACACATACTGTACACATGCACGCAGACAGACACATATCCCCTGCCCCCCCCCACACACAAGGGTTTTTACCTGTGGTGCACGATATAGGTGATGATGGAGGCGAAGAGGCAGAGTAACATAACGGCCGTGCAGGCATACACGACCGGGTGCAGAAACTCCCCAGGGTACGGGGGAAAGAAAGCACCTTCTTCAGATCCTATAGAGAAAGAGAGAGAGAGAGAGAGAGAGAGAGAGAGAGAGAGAGAGAGAGAGAGAGAGAGAGAGAGAGAGAGAGAGAGAGAGAGAGAGAGAGACATAAGTATATAAGATTTTGCAATTGTACTCAATGCTTTGAATTGAGAGAGAAATGGACATGGAGAAGAGAGACAACGAGACAGTGGGGGGGGAGAGAGTGGTGGAGGTGGGCAGAGAGAGAGGGGGGGGGGGTGAAGAGAGAAAGAGACCAGGGTCAGACACGACATATGGTATCGTATTTCACATACTATTCTGAAAAACAAACAATGTACTGAATGTGACAGTCTAAGCGCAAAGAAAACGAAGTGGACCTCATGTGTATGCTGTATCTGGGCAACCGAAAACAAAACACAGGCGCACAATGCTCATTACCACATGAACAATGGTCCACAACAACAACAAAAACGTTATGTCGTGCAAACCATTCTCCGAATTTCGCTCCCCGAGAATCAGCATCTCTCTCTCTCTCTCTCTCTCTCTCTCTCTCTCTCTCTCTCTCTCTCTCTCTCTCTCTCTCTCTCTCTCTCTCTCTCTCTCTCTCTCTCTCTCTCTCTCTCTCTCTCTCTCTCTGCATGCTGGGAGTGATTGGTGCATGCTGGGAATTTTTTGAGTGAAGGAGTGCGTGTGTTGTGGAGAGTTAGATATTCACAACTTTCTTTCGGTTTGCTATTTCTTGGTGGCATTGTTTTTGTTGATGCATGATTAAGGTTCTTATTTTTGTTGTGGTAGAATTAAGTATTTTGTTTTTCGTATCGAAATGACCCTGATTTTGGCGGGGATGGCAGCCCGAATGGGGATGCCGTCCCTGTCACTTCGGCATGGCTTTAGGTGTGTTACTGAAGCTGCTGTCACGGTGGAGGAGTTTCTGGTCGCCGTAGGAGAGAAGGTAGGCTATGAGAATATTGCGTATGCATCCCGGATGAATAAAGCTGTGGTGGTATTTCTTAAAGAAGAGTGTCTAGTTGATCAGATGGTTGAGCATGGTGTACTTCTTAAAGGAATGTTTATTCAAGTTACGCCGCTTTTTTCTCCGTCAACAAGGGTAACGATTTCAAATGTACCACCGTTTATTCCTAATGAGCTATTGGTGCGCGAGTTATTGCGCTTTGGGAAGTTCGCCAGTTCAATTAAGGTTGTCCCGTTGGGTTGCAAACACCCGGCGTTGAAACAGGTAATGTCATTTCGGCGACAGGTGTTTATGTTTTTGGACTCACCGGAGCAGACTTTAGAGTTATCGTTTAAAATCAAGTATGACAATAGATTGTATATGGCTTATGCTAGTACGGGTAGTCAACGGTGTTTTGAGTGTGGGGATGTTGGTCATAAGCGAAATGCTTGCCCGAAAAGGGAGAAGGCAGAGAGAGGGGCACAGGTGGTCATCGTAACGCCTGGGCCCGCTGATGTAGGGAGAGGTGAGCTGACAGCGGTAGAGCAGCCACAAGCACCTGTTGCTGAGGAACAAGTGATCCGTGTTGAGGGCACGGGGTTGCAACTTGTATTAGAAGGAAATGTTATGCTACAGAAAAGTATTGTTATAGAAGGTAAGGATGTATCTGAAGAGCCAGTTCCTCAGACTGTTGAGCAGGTGCCCAGTATGAGTGCTGGGGTAAAGGAGGGGGTTCATGTGGAGCTAGGCTCCCAGGGAGTGGAGGAGATGCCCACTACGAGTGCTGGGGTTCATGTAGAGCTAGGCTCCCAGGTAGTGGAGGAGTTGCCCACTACGAGTAATGAGGTACAGGGGGTTTTCATGTGGAGCTAGGCTCCCAGGTAGTGGAGGAGATGCCCACTACGAGTAATGAGGTACAGGAGGGTTTTCATGTGGAGCTAAGCTCCCAGGTAGTGGAGGAGATGCCCACTACGAGTGCTGGGGTTCATGTGGAGCTAGGCTCTCAGTTAGTGGAGAAGATGCCCACTATGAGTAGTGATGTTCAGGTGGGGCTAGTCTCCCAGATAGTGGAGGAGATGCCTGGTACGAGTGATGAGGTGCAAGTGGGGAGTGTTGAAAGGGATGTGGTAGAGGGGAGTCAGTTGTCTGTGTTCTCAGCTGAGGAGGATCAAGAGAAGGATATGGATATCTCTTTAGATATGACAGCTGCTGGTGAGGACTCAGTTTATGATCTAGAGGAGGTAAATTAGTTTCTGGATCAGACTTTTGGGAAATCTGTCAAATTGGCAGATTATTTTGATGTTGATAAGTTTGTGAGGTCAGCTGTGATGTTACAGAAGACGGTGGGGTTAGACCAGCTGAGTGAGAAGAAGCGGTTTCGCTTGAGGAAATTTATTACTGCTGTTGCAGCAGCAAAAGGTGGTGGGAAACGTGTTCAGGTTAAGAGAAGAAAAAAAAATAATGATGATGATCATGCTTCATAGGGTGTCTTTTTTCTCGTTGGTTTCTCTGTGGTTTCTTCTGCTTTTCTTTTCTCTTTTCTACATGGAGGTACTAAGGGTAGGTTCTCTCAATATGAATGGGGGAAGGGACAGGAATAAGAGGGCTTGGGTATTAGAAGTAATAAAACAGAAAAGGCTTAATGTAGTTTTCCTACAGGAGACACATAGCGATGAGGAAAATGAGGTTGACTGGGGTATGTGGTGGGAGGGGCAGCATGTACTCAGTCATGGTACTAATTTCAGTGCTGGGGTGGCAATATTGTTTTCCTCAGGCTTAGGGGTGACTGTGGTATCTACAACAGAGATTGTCAAGGGTCGGGTTTTATTGGTCAAGGTGGATGTTATCGGGTTTTTGTTTGTTTTTTTGAATGTTTATGCTCCTAATGAGGGTACAGAGCGTATTGCTGTATTTGATCACCTAAAGGAAACGTTAAGACAGTGTGACCAAGAGGGGTGTATGGTTTTAGGGGGTGACTGGAACTGTACAGTGGATTTTACTGTTGATCGCACCGCTGAAGAACCTCACCTGCGGTCAGCCACTTGCCTGTCTGGCCTATTAACTGAGTTTGAGCTTTCTGATGTGTGGAGAGTAAGGAATGCCAAAGTTAGGCAGTACACATGGCTAAAAATTAATGAAGGTCGTGTCAGTGCAGCACGGTTAGACAGGTTGTATGTATCTGAGCAATACTGTAGTAGGGTTGGAAAGTGCCATTACTCCTGTGGGTTTTCTGATCATCACATGGTTACTGTTGATATTCACTTGTCCTGTCCACGAAGGTCATCACCTTACTGGTATTTTAATGTTAAATTGTTACATGATGTCATGTTTTGTGACAGGTTTTTGTTGTTTTGGGAAAAATGGAGGGGTATAAAAGGGAATTTTGAGTCCTTGAGACAATGGTGGGAGGTTGGGAAGGCCCAAATACGAGTTTTTTGTCAACAGTATACTGCTCTGTCTCAAACTGAATTTAAAGAGACTATCAAGGCCCTTGAACAGGACATCAAATCTATTGAATTGAAGCTGCTCACTCAGAATGACCCTGGACTAGTCATGAACTTACAGGACAAGAGACATGAACTGAGGTCGTTTCTGCATGAAAGAGTGAAGGGTGCCTTGATTAGGTCTCGTTTTGCTTCCCTCAAGGATATGGATGCTCCTAGTGCTTTTTTTTTTTTAACCTAGGACAGTCGACATTTCAACGTAAACAGATGGTCTGCCTTCGTCTCCCTGATGGGAAGGTGACCACGAATGATATTGAAATGCGTCAACATGCCGTGGATTTCTACTCGTCCCTTTATAAGGCGGAGGATTGTGACTCTATGTGTACTGAACAGTTGTTACATGGTCTTCCTAAATTGGGACCTGAGCAGAGAGTCGCATTGGACGCTGACATTACACTGCAGGAGCTGTCCACAGCAGTTATGCAGCTCTCAACAGGCCGAGCCCCTGGCATCGATGGTTTACCATCTGAGTTTTATAAGCACTTTTGGGGGTCTATTGGGGAGGACTTTTATGAAGTGATGTGTGAATCTTTTCATGAGGGTTCTCTTCCTGTATCCTGTCAATGTGCAGTGCTTTCACTGTTCCCAAAAAAGGGGGATTTGGCTCTCATAAAAAATTGGAGACCTGTTGCTTTGCTGTGCGCAGAATATAAAATTGTTTCTAAATGTCTCTCAAACAGGTTGAAAGAGTATCTGGGGTTGTTGATCCACAAGGACCTGTCCTACTGTGTACCTGATTGCTCTATTGTTGACAACTTGTTTCTGATAAGAGATGTTTTAGACATTTGTAAACTGTCTGATGTAAATGTGGGTTTACTTTCGTTGGATCAGGAGAAGGCTTTTGATCGTGTGGACCACCAGTACTTGTTTAAAATAATGAAAGCCTTTGGGTTTGGGGATGTTTTTCTGTCTTGGGTGAATTTACTGTATGCTGGAGCCTCGTGTATGGTGAAGGTGGGTGGTGGTTTAAGTTGCCCCATCCCTGTCGAAAGGGGCATCAGGCAGGGATGCCCAATTTCAGGGCAGTTATATAGTCTGGCGATTGAACCAATGCTTTGTTTTTTAAGAGCGAAGCTTACTGGTTTCTTTGTGCCAGGTGTAACGAAGGGTCCCACGATAGCACTGTCTGCGTATGCAGATGACGTGATAGTTTTTATTACAGGGGTTGAGGATGTTAAGGTTCTCTAAAATGCCTTAAAGGTGTATGACGGGGCCTCCTCAGCTAAAGTCAATTGGGGAAAGAGTGAAGCGCTGTGGGCAGGTCAGCTTCAGATGGGGTCTACTCCACGGTTATCAGGGGGGCTTCAGTGGGGCAGAGATGGAATGAAGACTTTGGGGGTTTTTCTAGGCTCCGATGTCTTTCAAAAAAAGAACTAGGAGGGTGTAGTGGAGAAAGTGTGTGCCAGACTGTCAAGGTGGAAATGGGTGTTGCCCCAGCTGTCTTATAGGGGACGGGTCCTGGTAGCTAATAATCTTGCTGCTTCTACCCTGTGGCACAGACTAATGATTTTACAGCCACCAAAGGGTCTGATACAAGAGGTTCAGAGGACCCTTGTCAATTTCTTCTGGTCTGGGCAACACTGGATTAAAGCTGCAGCCCTGTACCTGCCACTGCATGAGGGTGGGCAAGGCCTGGTGGACATTTCCTCTAGGATCACGGCTTTCAGGCTCCAAGCAGCCCAGAGATTGTTGTACAGAGACTGTTCTAGCTGGGTCGAAACAGCCTACATATTGATGAGGAGAGCGGGCTGTTAGGGCTTCGACAAGCATCTTTTCCTCTTAAAGCTGGAGGGGGGTGATTTGACTGGCCTGACTCCATTTTATGAGTCTGTTATGCAGGCTTGGAGAGTCTTTGTCAAGTCCCGTAAGGCCTGCACGCCACCAGGGATGTGGCTTTTTGAAGAGCCTCTTTTCACAACACTGCCATCCAGTCCCGTGTTCTGGGTTCAGCTAGCCTACGTTCATGCCTGTTAGGCGTGGGGTGTACCAAGCTGGGTCATCTGATGCAGAGCAGGAGCAGATTGGAGGAGCTGGGAGAAGAGCGGGGATCCGATCATCTCGCCTACTGAGGAAGGTCGTCGATGAGGTCTGCGATTCCTTGCCAGTGCTTCATCTGCAGTATGTGACTGACACTTCCAATTCTGATCGGTGGAAGGAGGGTCTGGATTATGTGTTCCCTGCACTGATTGTTAGTGCTGCGTTGGGGGCCATTGAAGAGGACGTGGGGACGCTGCTTTCCTTCGATACCCCGGAGCTGGGGGAGTTCAAGGAGGTGGGAAAGAAGGCCATGTACAGAATATGTGTAAAGGTGTCCCATGCCTCTTCCCTGGAAGGGGTAAAATCGACGAGGTGGGAGGATGTGCTTGGTCCAGGTGCCTCTCCAAAAGGCTGTTGGCGATCATTATATAAACTGCCTATTGATAAGAGGACAGCTGACCTCCAATGGAGGATAATACATGGAGCTATAGCCACCAATATGCATCTGGTACACCTGAATCCTACTGTTGGGGAGGGGTGTCCATTCTGTGCTGAGTCTGAATCTCTGGCACATCTGTTTTTATTGTGTCCCAGGTTGGTTGGGATGATTGAACTGATCACTGATTGGTTCTCAACGTTGGGAGAGGTTTTCTCTTCCCAACTGTATATATTTGGGCCAAAGTACAGGTTCAGTCAAAAGGGTGTAGTTGTGTTGCTTAATTTTGTGTTAGGGGCAGCAAAATTAGTGATATGGAAGACCCGAAAGAACAGCATTCGGGGACAGGGGTCTGTGGATGTGGTGGGAATGCTGGAGGGAATGTTGGCAGCGAGACTAAGATTTGAGTTTGCCTATTACAAACTTGTCAACAATATCGATCTGTTTTTGAGTATATACAGAGGCTGTTGTGTGTAGTTACTGTGGAGGAGGAATTGGAGTTGTGTTTTTAATTGATGTGTAACTGTGGTTTTGTATGAGTATTTATTGTGTGGTGGGCCCCCAGACCCAATAAAGAGTATTTAAAACTCAAAAAACTCTCTCTCTCTCTCTCTCTCTATGTCATACTACTACAGTAGCAGACGCTCATTAGGAAAACTTCAACATCACGCTGCATCTGTGCTACACATCTGGAAGCATAGATTGCCCTATACAGGGCCTCACATGGGAGCGTTACTATGCTGTCACGTCACACTGAGAGCACACACATCATCGTGACAACTATGGACATGATTCTCTGGGAATGAGTTTGCTCCTCTTTCAGGGTTGGGTAAGCATACGTTCTTCCACGTCATATCCATCAAGAAATAAGAACGCTAGCCGAGCTCCGTGGATTTGGCTGCACTGTGACCATTTGTAAAACGGCATAGGGCAGTTGAAACCAGTAGCGAGGTGAATAGGAGGTTGGGACCAAATGTTTTCACATCCCTCCACTTCAAGACACATGAAAGTTAGCGCCATTGATTTGGCTGCACTGTGATCAACGCAGCCACAGAACTGAATAGGCACCGTCGGAGGCCTGGTGTGGGAGTGAGCAGGGTTGGCTCCGTAGCTCCATGTCTCTATGATGCCTCGTCCGTGTTCATGGCCGTGAGTGTATTCTACACAGCTGTCCTTCTCTATCACCACTTCCCCTGACCAGCTAACCCACAGGCTCACACAGGGACCGGTAGGGGCCGCTAGAGGCCTGTGGGGGCCCGTGACCCTGCTGTACTGTGTGACAAGCACTAATAGTCAGGGCTGGAGGGTAAGAGGGCTATGGCCAGAGGCGGATCTGGATCTCTTACAGATATGTAACAGTGTGACAGGGAGAGACGACCACGCAGAACATCACCAGGCAGTTCAATGGAGCCCGAACTGAAAGAGGCAGAGGGGATAGCAGAGAAAGCGAGTGAGAGAGAGGAAGCTGGAGAGGAAGCGGGAGAGAGGGGATGAGGGTGAAATAGAGAGCGAGATAGAGACTTTGTCTGTGGAAGGAGGGGGAGAGAGCGTGAGAGGGCAAGGAAAAGAGAGGCAAAAGGAGAGGGAGGGCTGATTGCCGAGTACAACTACAATTCTCAGCTATAGCAAATGACCATTCTGAAATGACAGGACCTTTATTTATCTGTCCAGAGTGGTTAAAAGCACAGCGAAGGGCGAGTTCCCGGGGTCAAAGTGTCTCATGGGACATATCGACATCACTAGATCATCATCACTGAGGCTATAATGATAACTGCTGTAGACTGCTGTAGCTCCTGCCTCTTAGCCCCTGAGCCTTTACACCATATTCAACCATTTACCACTTGACCGATTGAACCAATCAAAACTACTCATCGAATGCCCTCATATTGGATTCAAGGATCCTCCTGCTAAGTAAAAATCCATATATACCCAACTAAATATAGCCTGCTGAGAGTATCCCCATAACTCCAGGAGCAGTCCTAGTATCTGAGAAATGGCGCTGCAGGAGGGGACTTTAGCTCACGGGGCTGCCGAGGACTGGATTTACTGCTGTGGGGTGAGGTGATTGGAGGAACACTAACAGTCATCCGACTGGCTCGGGTCAAACGGTAGGAAGGGGCTCAGAGGAGAGGTGGGGAAAGGGGAGGGTAGGAAAGGGAAGGTGGGGGGGGATGAAGAGAAGAGAAAAGAGCATGGAGAGGTGGAAGAGAGGAGATGAAAAGGGTGCAATGTATGGAGGGTTAGAAGCAAAGAAGAAGGGCAAGATGGAGGAGGAGTGGGGGAGGAGGGAGATGTCACTTTCACCAGACCGAGAAAAATTGTGAATCACACTGCAGGGTGCATGACTGCCTGCTTTGAACAAATAGTTCTCAGCGTTGCCAGTCCCAGTGTTAAAACTCCTGGGAAGATGCAGGGAGAGACAGACCTCTCATACAGTGGACAGTTGAACAAAGACTGCAGGGTGATTGGTGCCAAATACTGGCGCATCAACTTGATCTCACAACCGAATGATCCCATTGGTCGAAAATCAACGTCCCAGGAAATGGAGAAAAAGATCTGCATATTCTCCCAATCGCAAAACATCCTTTTATCATTATCATCGCTGGTGTTGTCTCGACACTCTTAGAAAAACCTCAGATAGATAGTCGGCTGACCCCATAGGATAACCTTTTGAAGAACCCTTTTTGGTTCCACGTAGAACCCTTTCTACAGAGTTCTACATGGAACCAAAAGGGTTCTACCTCAACCAAAAAGGGTTCTACCTTGAACCAAAAAGGGTTCTCCTATGGAGACAGCCGAAAAACCCTTTTGAAAGCCTTCTCTCTTTTTTTCCTAAGAGTGTAGTTGCTTAACAGACACATAATGCAATATCCATAACCATCATAGTTTGCCTGTAGGGGGAACAAAAAATACAGCATATCCCTAATTGTTCATATAGCAGTGATACTGAGTGAGGTCTCCTTGCAATACCTTGTAGCACCAGGCTCTGAACAATTCCCATTCCTCACGTATTCTTCCCAACCCAGCGCTACTCCCAGCGTCAGATAAGAACAGCAGCCAGCCAGTTTCCAATAGGATTCTTCCATCCAGACCACTCACAGCTATTATTATCATTATTACTAACGTATTACATCAGTGAGTGTTGCCTGGCTGCCTGTGTGGACATTATTAGTGTGTTTAGCGGGGCCCCTGTCCTGGCCCTGACAGCACAAATCACCACAGACTGAGCCACAGTATACCGTGCCCAGGCCGGCTAAACCTATTCTGGATTAGCCACCATGTTCCGTCTAAGCACGCTCTGTTGTCCCTTTCCCCTCTGCAGCCAAACAGCCTCTTTATCCCGTGTCTGTGTTGTCCCTACACATTTAATCCACACGACACGCGCTCTCCCCCACCATCCCCGAAAATCAGATTACTCGTGTTAATTAAACCCGGCCCAATCCAATCCAATAATCTCAAAAGATCCCAGTTACACTTGAACATTGAGAGATCATGGAGTCAGTGGGGTCTGGGAGGTGCTGTGCTAAAATGGTGTCTGCATACCAATATTTATTTTCATGAGGATTTTAAGGATTATGGTCAAACTGAAGCGCATGCGCTCAATTATCTCTCCCTTGTTCTCTCCCCCCGCACATGCATACGACAACGATACAGAGACTCACAGGAACACATACACATTAACGTCCCTTGGCGGACTGGCCGAAGGGCTCCCGGCTCCATCCAGCACCATTCTTTATCATCCCTGAGCAGCCGTTCTGGAACGGAACTGGAAAGTGTGCAAATCAAACCCATCTACAACCACCCAATAACACCCAGGGGAGCAGGCCGATCAAACTCCCTCCCTGGACAAATCACATTTTATTTGTCACATGCTTCATAAACAACCGGCGTGGACTAACAGTGAACGGTGACTGACAGGCGATGATCCCGAAAACCCATCATGCAACATTTGTTTCTACAACGTTTCACTGGTGGTTGTGAGCCGAATGCTCTTATAACCGCGGAGACGGAATAAGACCTATTAGGATCAAGCTGTTGACAGAGACATGCACATAAAGCACACTGTTGTTTGTGTAATGAAATCCAGTTCAATCAAACATCATATTATGGACCATTATTAGATGATGTATCTCATTTGGAATACAGTGAAACGTCCCTCCAGACATCGTTATTTAAGGGTCCTGTGTATAATTTGTGCTTGATTCCTCTACTTACACATCAAAGGATACGGTTAACATCATGTCCCCAGAGTCTCTTCCTCTGCCTAAGATTAAAAATAAGTAACATTTGCTGTGTATCTGAATTACGCTGCGTGTACAAAACATTACGAACAACTCTGAGACATAAGACTGACCAGGTGAATCCGGGTGAAAGCTATGATCCCTTATTGGTGTCACTTAAATCCACTTCATTCAGCGTAGATGAAGGGGAGGAGACAGGTTAAAGAAGGATCGTGTGTGTGCCATTCAGAGGGTGATATTCAAATATTTAAGTGCCTTTGAACGGGGTATGGCAGTCGGTGCCAGGCGCACCGGTTTGAGTGTGTCAAGAACTGCAACGCTGCTGGGTTTTTCACGCTCAATAGTTTCCCGTGTGCATCAAGAACGGTCCACCACCTTAAGGACATCCAGCCAACTTGACACAAATGTAGGCAGTCAACATGGGGCAGCAAACCTGTGGAATGCCTTTTGACACCTTGTAAAGTCCATGCCCCGACGAATTGAGGCGGTTCTGAGGGCAAAAGGGGGCGCAACTCAATCTTAGGAAGGTATTAGGAATGTTTTGTACACTTGGTGTATACTGTACCACTCTAGTTAGTGCAGTCTCTTTTCTTAATAGACTTGAAGCTATGAGCTTAAGTGACCTATACTAAGTGCTCTGTGGAGTGACCTTGGCCTCTGTGTGTTTGTGCGTGTGTGTGTGTGTGTGTGCGTGCGTGTCTGCGGCAGAGCCCACTCACGGTTCAGCATTACACAAAGTTACTCAACCATGATTACAACTAAAGGATGTTGAAGGAATGGCTGTAGGCTGAGAGTTCCTTACCTAAATGAACAAATGAAACAACCTGAACCACGTCTGAATGACGAAATAAGATGACTTCCCCATTTCACTAACCAAGCTTGTCTCTCAACCTACATACATAGAAGCCACATTACCTGTTGAATACCTTGTCAAAATATGATAACATCTATACTTGAAAAATGCAGTGCTTTTCTAAGAGGATAATCTATTGCCACATTCACATGGTGGCCTGCCCGGTGGAGAGCTGTCTGGTGGGCGCTGTCTGGGGCTGAGAGTGAGAGGAGGGTGACTCATCCCCTCTTTACTACACAGCAGTCTCAATGGAGCTATCTCTGTATGCTCTCTGCACACACACACACACGCACGCGCGCGCACACGCACACATGTTCCTTACGCCTTCTGAGACCACATGTTGCTCAACACTTAGAGAGAATATGGACAACATCAATCTCCTCCCTCACTGGTTGATACACTGTACACAAAACTGCAATTTTCTTCTAAAGTGCCCAACAAAGAATAACAATAACACTCCACGGGTTAAAGGGATACTGCAAGATTCTGGCAACTAATTCCATTTTTCCACTTTGTAAACATGACAACATCACAATGATGTCAAAGTTGTTTTCTACAAATGATGTGTCTACTTTCTACAATGTATTTCCAGGCCACTAGTGTAAATTTGACGAAATAGTCATTAGCCGCCGTTTAGAAAAGGCATTTACGATCAGTCGAGCATCAATACGCTGCGGCATTTGTAGAATGTTGATAACAATGGCAACGACGCGACCGAGTGACGGAGGTGCAACCAATGTTTACCATGCCCATATATATCACTGCACAGTTCTATGTTCTACACTGAAACGGAAAGGAACAAAAGGTATTTTGAAAATCCGTCGTTATGAGGTCATTGGGGAGGAATGCTTTTTTTTTTTTTAACTGTGATTTTCAAAAACTACAATGTGTTTCCAGCCAGGGAGGTGGCATTTTCACATTAGAAGACTGGCATGCTGCTGGAGATAATGAATATGATGTTAAAAAGTAAAAAGTGCTAAAATGTCCCTTTATAACAATAACTCAGCTTAGTGCAATCAGAAAGCTCACCAGAGAGACTTCCTCTTGTCTATTCCTGTTCAACACATTTGTTTCTCGGTCTCCTGAACCAACAGAGGCCTCCAATGGCATCCGAGTCCCGGCCCATAAAAAAGCACTGTAATGTAACGTTAGAGCTCTGATGACTCTATTACGATCATCATAAAAACCACATTGTTTCCAAAACACTTCAGACTGAAATTTCCTAGTGTGGAGGAAGGGCTTGTCAAAGACTAGACACTGCTGAATCCCCAGCAGGGCTAGACCATAACTAGCCTACAATGATGTGTGGCCGCAATACAAAACTTGATAGGTCTGGAAGAGAAAAGAGAGCAGAGAACGGCAAAAAAAAGTGTTTCTGTGCTTAAATGTGTCCTATTGCATATGTCTAAGTGCAGCATGTCCATGTGTATTTACAGTGTGCGTGTGTGTGTAGGCTATGGGAGTGTACGTTCATGGCTGAGAAACCTCTGCCTCACACCTTCCGACCCCCTATGCTTTCCCATTTCCCACCCACCCACCCTCCCCCTCCCTTCCTCTGCAATCTTCTCTTCCATTTTTTGATTATGGATTGCATGACAACAAGGCCAATCCCATTTCACACCCTGACAGCTCTGCTACCTGCAGCCATTTAGGCCTAAGTGGCTGCTCCATCTCATCCTGCTCCCATTTACATGTTTGGGTCTCATTATGACATAAGGCAGGCAGGCAGGCCGCCACATAGTGTTTGGATGCGAAAAGAGGAATTTCACTGGCCAGATTAGTTTTCACCTTTGATACGGGAGCGTAACGCTCACCCAGTGGAATGGGATGCGGGGTGGGGGGAGAATTGAGTGAACTTTGAAGTTAAACCGTGGAGGTGCAACGCCTAACCTGACCTCCGGAGAAATACTAATGTGAAACATGACTCACACACACTGGCGAGCACAGCCCCGACACACACATCCATACTTCGTACACACAAATGGCCCCCTTTCTCAGCTAGACACAAGAACAAACACACACGCACACCGAAAGAAATGGTACGAGAGCTGTTCAAATCAAAGAAACATAATCTCTCAGCATTTTACTCAAATATTCCTGAAAAACACATGATTATGATCCACTTTTCTTCCATGCACAGCCATGCTCTCTTCATTCATGTAAACTATTACTGTCAGGTCAATGAACATAAAAATACATTGCCATAATTATGACCATATGGAACGTAAGTCAACGCATATTAAGAGAGTAAGTCTGTCTGGCTAATTTACTTTTATCCCATCACTTGCTGTGTTTGACCCAAGATGAGCTACCCACGTCAACTCAGATAATCAGAAGTTTACAGACACCTTAGCCAAACACATTTAAACACAGTTTTACACAATTCCTGACATTTAATCCTAGTAAAATGTCCTTGTCTTAGGTCAGTTAGGATCACCACTTTATTTTAAGAATGTGAAATGTCAGAATAATAGTGGAGAGAATTATTTATTTCAGCTTTTATTTATTTCATCACATTCCCAGTAGGTCAGAAGTTCAAATACACTCAATTCGTATTTGGTAGCATTGCCTTTAAATTGTTTAACTTGGGTCAAAGGTTTCGGGTCGCCTTCCACAAGCTTCCCACAATGTATGTAAACTTCCAACTTCAACTGTCCATAAGGTGATGGGCCAGTATCATAGACGATGATAGACATAACATCTCTGTATCTGTGCCATGATGGCGTCTGTGAGAGCATGTGCAGCGTCATTGAGGCCATCTCCATCTTGAAAGTCAATTTTCTTCTTTACAAGTAAAATGTATTGGCTGATCCCTCCTGATGACCCGGCTGTCACGACTCCAACTGAGTCATCAGGTCATGCCAACCCGGTCATCAGAAGGGATCAGCCAATCAATTTGGAAGTCCTACCCAGTTGACTAAATCAAAGCGGCGAAAGTCCTCAATGGCGCTTCCCATCCTAACACTGGGTTTTGGTCACTACAGGACACCATACAAATCCATTGCCAGGACATTGTTTTAGTTAGGTTCAAATTAGAAATCAATCCTAATGTGACTTGGATTTAAAGGATAAGCACCTAGACTGGTGCAAGAAATATGGCGGAAGGAAACTCTCTTGCCAATGCTTACACCAATCCAATGCTTTTTTAAACTTTAGTAGTAGATGTAAGAAGAACCAAATAACCTTTGCCTTGATCTGACAGAAAGAGAGAGGGGGGAAAAAATTAAGTCATGGCACATTTGACATGTTACGTTTATGTAATATTAAACATGTATCACTGACTATCCCCTTCAAATAGGGTCAATAAAAACAGCTGCAACAGCAAAAATATAAGCAATACAACACTGCTACACAAATCTATCAGTTCATAGCCAGCCAGCGTGTGTGTGTGTGTGTGTGTTTCTGTTCAACCAAACAAGATTGTCTTGTTTATCTTCAATAAGACTCTGTGTTCCAGAGAGGTGGTCATTCAGTTTCTCAAGCCTGACGACAGTTGACCACAGACAGAGAATATTCTCTCCACGAATGCCTGGGATACATGGGCAGAAACCAGATCCAGCGCCACAGGGTGAAGCTTAGGATAAACAACCATTCTTGCCTGCCAGAGCCAGAGAGGTGACTCTGTCAACATGCCCCTCTTTACCTCTTCCAAGTATTTCCGCAGATCACACATTGCACTTAATGCCCTGCCAGATTGACCCTCCAGCTGGACACTTGACCTCAGACCCAATCTTCAATGCGAGGAAGCTATATTTCTGAAGCACTGTGGTCGAGATGCTTGCTGAATTCATCGTGCTGGCATCTTCCTGGTGTCCTGCTGCTCCACTGCTGTACTCTCTGATTTGTTCAAGTAAAGCAAAAGACTCATCAGTGGTTCCATCTCTGTTTAGCAAAGTGCCAGAGACACATTTGGGTCCATCAGACAAGCTGCTGCAGGGGTTGGATCAAAGTTGGCTGCCAGAGGATTCAGTATGCATGTGAAGCGCTCACACAGTGACTTCTGGAGGACCTGTGCCAACTGTTTTGCAACAGTAGTTGACTGAAGGTTGAGAAGGCATGGCACCACATCAGAGAGTGACTGGCTTTCAGTTTGAATTTGGTCGGTGTGGGCCAACTTCACAAGTTGGTCAAGCTTGGCCCAGTCACGCACCGTGCTCACCCTACGATTTCTTCCCTGTTAGTTCGTGATAGCTAGTGATAACGATGCACAAGCTAGGCTTATTTGAAACATCGGCATCTATTGCCAGCATTTACCCACCAGATTCAGAAGCTCGAAAACCCCATCAGAAAAAAAAGCTTGAAAACCCCATTAAATTTTTGCTCAAAGTTTAGAAAAGAAATAACCATAATTTAGGATGTTTTTTATAAAAATGTTGTTAGGTTTGTAGTCAAAGATAGTTTTAGTTTTTACAATGTTTTTCATTTCAGTTTTTTTTTTGCCCCCTTTTTCTCCCCAATTTTGTGGTATCCAATTGATAGTAGCTACTATCTTGTCTCATCGCTACAACTCCCGTATGGGCTCGGGAGAGACGAAGGTCCAAAATCATGCGTCCTCCGATACACAACCCAACCAAGCCGCACTGCTTCTTAACACAGTGCGCATCCAACCCGGAAGCCAGCCGAACCAATGTGTCGGAGGAAACACCGTGCACCTGGCAACCTTGGTTAATGTGCACTGCGCCCAGCCTGCCACAGGAGTCGCCGGTGCGCGATGAGGATATCCCTACCGGCCAAACCCTCCCTAACCCGGACGACGCTAGGCCAATTGTGCGTCGCCCCACGGACCTCCTGGTCGCGGCCGGTTACGACAGAGCCTGGGCGCGAACCCAGAGTCTCTGGTGGCCCTTAACCACTGCGCCACCCGGGAGGCCCTCATTTCAGTTTATTTATTTCAGTTTACTAAATTGTTTTTCAAAATGTTGTTTTTATTATGGTTTTCATTTACTCTAATAGCCTTGCTGACGACTCACACTGAATTATTTCTGCTGCTCTATCGATCGCTACATACTTTAGTCTGAATCTGTCATCTTTGAAGTCGTTTCTGGTTACGATGGCCGTTGTACAAAACACAATCACCAGCAATTGGACCAGAGTATCAAAGCCAATGGTGAATTTTCAAAACTTTCAAAACTTACCCACATTTGTTCTGGCTCTGGCCCAACCCATCGGTTTCTGGGACCAATTAGACGGTTTGAATGTGTTCACATTCTAGAAGGGTCAGGGAGGGAGTCAAATCCAGACTCATTGTGGAGAAGAAACAACCGTTTGGCTGGAGCAATGAGTCTGAGAACCCTGGCCCCTTGAGGCAGACCTGCAGCCAGCCAGTGCTGAGCTGGATCACACTGTACATGGCCCTAATGGACGCAAAATATGCTTGAAATGTGTTCGTCTAGATCAGCCAGCATGTGTAAATAATGTGCTGTCCGTTTCGGTTAAAGCAATACACAATAGCAAGAGCCATGCCCAAGCCCTTCTCCAATCGAAACTAGCCTACCTGCTTCATTTGTTTCCCGCGATGTGGTGAGCCTCATTTGCTGAGGCAGCTACTCTCTGTCCCGGGATATTGCCAAACCCTAAAGTCTGAAGAGCTGCTGCATGGCGCCTAGCGAGGTTCCCTTGACAGTTTGAACCCAGCCCACGAAGTGGTTAACCCTTATGGCTGGGAGCGCTGATAGTCCCGGGCTTGTGGCTGTTCAAATCCCTGCTGTTTGTTGCTATTTCCATCGGTCCTGCAAGCTGTGCTGGCTGGAATTGCCAGTGTTAACCTACCATGCTACCATAACAAAGACCAAAGCTGGTGGAAGTACCATTGAGGACAAGGTTATTTTAGGCCCCAAAAAAGTTGTTCTACAAACAATTGTTACAACAACAATAACATAGCTTCAAGTGTTGTGTCCAAATACTGGTCGAGTCAACTAATAAAATAATGGACGATTTTACCAGAAAAGTCCAAAACCTGAAGAATAGTTTGCAGTACTCCAAGGGTCAGCTCAATGAGTTTAAACAGGCCAATCAAGGCGGAACGACATTGTTGTGGACGTTTTTGCAGAATCACCACATGAGATCTGGATGGAGTCTGAGGACAAAGTGAGGGATATAATCACTGAGAAACTGAAGACGGGTCACAGGAAGACTGAGGTGGAGTGCGCCCACAGGACTGGAAAACCGGCCCAAGTGACAGACCCAAGCTGATACTGGCCAAGTTCATGAGGTTCAAGGACAAGGTAATTGTTCTGAACAGAGCCAAGAAATTGAGAGGAACGTACATCTTCCTCAATGAGGACTATCCTGAAGCTGTGCACCAGAAGAGCAGAGAACTTGTCACACCCTAACCATAGAGAGTCCTTGGATTCTTTATAGTGGTTTAGGTCAGGGTGTGACTAGGGGGGTGTTCTAGAATGTGTATTTCTAAGTTGGTGGTTTTGTATGCTTCCCAATTAGAGGCAGCTGGTAATCGTTTCCTCTAATTGGGGATCATATTTAGGGAGCCCTATCTCCCACCTGCTTTGTGGGATATTGTTTGTGTTAGTGTGTTTGGGCACTACGTCGGCATGGTCTTTGTAAGTTTTTGTTTAGTTTCACTTTGTATTAAAAAGATGTGGAAATCAATGCACGCTGCGCCATTGGTCCGTTTATTTTGAAGTTCGTGACAGAACTTATCCCAGACAGGAAAGCTGCCAGAGTGCGTGGAGAGATTACTTACATCCACAATGACAGGCTCATTGTCCACCCTCCCTCCAAAAAGCCTGGAAGGGATGAGAGAGCCAAGCCTGTGGGTTCACAGCTTTAACCCCGCAGCACACACACACACACCAACTAGTTAATTGACTTCTGATTTTTTTTTCTGTTGCTTTGTTTATTCTTTTCCATGTCTATCTCTGATAAGCTACACAGGAAAGGGCAAAAGGTAGCCCATATAAATATGTGTAGCCTTTAGAAATAAGCTTAATGAAATCAATAACTTGCTAATATCAGATAAGATTAATATATTAGCCATTTCTGAGACACTTAATTATTTTGAATATACAGCAGTAGCAATACAAGGATATAACATCTACAGAAGAAACAGGAATGCCTGTGGGGGAGGTGTTGCTGTATATATTCAGACCCTTATTCCTGTAATGCTTAGAGAAGATCTCATGTCAAGTGTTATTGAAGTGTTGTCATTGCAGGTTCACCTGACTAATCTAAAGCCTATTATTTTGGGGTTTTGCTACAGGCCACAGAGTGATAACCATCAGTATCTAGGTAATGTTTGTGAAATGCTTGATAGTGTGTGTGGGGTGACCTGAACATTGACTGGTTAGCAACTAGCTGTCCTCTCAAGAGGAAGCTTCTAACTGACTAATGCCTATAATATGACCCAGGCTATCACTCAACCAACTGGAGTGCATACCAATAATGTTGAATCTGTGACATCCACTTTTAATGATCATATCTTCACGAATGCTGCAGAGCTTTGCTCCAAAGCTATATCAGTTCCCATTGGCTGTAGTGACCATAACATTGTGGCAATAGCAAGGAAAGGCAAAGTGACAAATGTTGGGCCTAAAGTCACTTATAAGAGATCATACAAAACGTTCTCTCGGGACTCTTATGTTGAAGAATAAAACGTATGTTGGTCTGATGTGTATGAGGAAGTAAGTCCAGATGCAGCACTGGACGTTTGTAAAATGATTTATGCCAATTGTTGACAAGCATGCACCTCTTTAAGAAATGAACTGTGAGAACTGTTCGAGCCTTGGGCCATTACTCTTCTCTATATTTACAAATGATTTGCCACTCGACATGTCAGCACCCAAAGCCAGTGAGCCCATCGACATTCTAAATCGGGAGCTACAGTCAGTGATTAATAATAAACTGGTCTTAAACTGGTCTTCAATAAAGCTACAACAAAAAGGACTGTATTTGGTTCAAAACATTATCGAAGACATAAAGCTTAACTGGAGTTGTGTATGAAGGGTGTGACCACTGAGAAAGTTGTGGAAGCTAAACTCCTAGGTATAATCATGTAATGTTGCTTTTCTTTGTCATGGTCAAGTCATATTGACAAAGTTGTTAAGATGGGGATGGGTATGTCTGCTCTAAAATATGTTCTGTGTTGTTGACACAAAAATCAACTGTACTTGTTGTTCAGGCTCTGGTCTTGTCCCATTTTGATTACCGTCCAGTAATATGGTCAAGTGCAGCAAAGAAAGTTCTAGCAAAGCTGCAGCTGGTTGAAAACAGAGCAGCACACCTTGCCCTTAACTGCAAATACAAAACTAACATCAACAACATGCATGCCAGTCTTTCCTGGTTGAGGGTTGACGAGAGATTAACTGCATCAATTCTTGCTTTTGTGAGAAGTATTATTGTGTTTAAATGTTCAAATTGTCTGTATAATCAACTTGCGTATAGCTCTGACAGACATAGTTACCCAGCCAGACATGCCACCAGGGGACTCTTTACACTCCCCAAATCCAGGACAGAATTCAAGGAAAAGCACAGTATTATGTAGAGCTGTGATCACATGTAACTCCCTTCCATCTCAAATTACTCAAGCAAACAGCAAAATTAGCTTTAAAAAAACAAATAAAACAACACCTCACAACACAACGTCTCTCCCGTATCTGACCTAGTTGTAATGTCCATGTTAATGTTTTCAAATGTATGTCAATTGTAAAATATTTTGTCTGCAATGCGTTTTTCGTTATGTGTGGTACACCAGGAAGAGCTGTCGCCCTTGTCGTCCCAAAACAATCTATACAAAAAATATCCTGTCCTCATTTCGACAGGGGCAGTTCTTGGGGTGGATGAACAGTGAAGTGGCCATGACTAGGAGGGCTGCTGGTGTGGAACAGTTGTTGGGAGAGGGTCCCTATTCCTCCTCTTAACATGGCTGGAATCTGCTAATATGAGATTATTTTATGCATTATTTATACTCTTCACTGCTACTGTAGATTACATTAATTGAGTATGAAGGTTACAAGTAACTTTAATCAAAATGATAACTTACATATACACTGAGTGCACAAAACATTAAGAACATGGCATAAATTGACCAGGTGAATCCAGGTGAAAGCTATGATCCCTTCAATCGGTGTAGATGAAGGGAAAGTGACATGTTAAAGAAGGATTTTTTTATTGAGACATGGATTGTACTGCCATTCAGAGGGTGAATTGGCACGCAAAAGATTTAGGTGCCAAGTGCATCGGTTTATGTCAAGGACTGAAATGCCGCTGGGTTGTTCATGCTCAACAGCTTCCTGTGTGTATCACGAATGGCCCACCACCAAAAAGACAGCCAACTTGACACAACTGTGGGAAGCATTGGAGTACACGTGGCCAGCAAACCTGTGGAATGCTTTCGACATCTTTGGAGTCCATGCCCCGACGAATTGAGGCTGTTCTGAGGGCAAAAAGGGTTGGGGGTGCAACTCAATATTAGGAAGATGTTCCTCATGTTTTGTACACTCAGTGTGTGTGTGTGTGTGTGTGTGTGTGTGTGTGTGTGTGTGTGTGCGTGCGGTTCCATATGAGAAATCTATACTGAATGGTTCCTCTTATTCAACCCTTTCCCATGTAAAAACATATGTCCTAGCCAACTGAAATGTAGCACTGTTAAAGTTATGCATGACACATCACATCAGAATAAAAATGTAATTTCAACAGCACCATTATCATTTATAAACAGCGTTCATCAGCATGGACAGTTTTACAATTGAAGTGCAACGCAATGGTGCTGTCCATAAAAGCCTATCGCTGCTGAGCTGCCGATGAATCAGTCGCTTTCTAGAAACAACAATAAAACTGTGAAACCATTGAATAGCCTATTAACTTTCTTTGGATCGCTCCAACTATGATTGTGTACGCAGACATATTAATTTGAAACATCCTTCTTGCTAGGAGCAGAAGTATTATAATCTTTCCTATACTTAGCCGAGGACAGCAACAGTCATTTGGAAAACAATAGGTTAAAAGCAATGCCATTTGTAACCAAAAGAAGGGGAGGATCAAATACGAGGGAGGTTTTCCCATCCCATCCAATATGTTGTGTCAGTGAAAAATAAGCCCCGACACTGACTATTGGCTGACTACAGCAAAGCCCCAGCAAAACTGTTGACGTTCAAATGAATGGCATGCCGTGCAGTTGAGACTCATTATTCAGGGTGAAAACAATCACCATCACATGCCAAATTATTGGCAAGTTGGAATCTGTTATGGAAGTGAGGATTACTGACTCTGCTAGACCTCCCTAGGCGTATGGTGATTATTAAAACTGGTCCCAGATCAGAAAAGTGACCTCATCATTTATCAGGATCCATATGGGGCCAGACATTTTTCCTGACTATTTGACCTGGCCAGGAAAAACTCTGTGCCCTAAATGTTCTTGATCATGTCGCATGGTAAGGAAACACTCCTGGCCCGTGTGTATCACAGAGCAAGAAATGACACCCTTTCAACACACTTCAGTCATCAAAACTTCAATGGTACTGTCATACAACCGCAGATAACACAGATGGCCTGATTCTTCATCGACCCAACAGCTTCGTGTGAAGAAAAAAAACAACTGACTATCATACCAACAGAATGGCATCTGAATATGTGGGGAAAAGAAAACAATTAACCTGTGTATTAATTTGATTGTCGTAATAGTCTAAACGTTATAATAGCGTTAAACTGACTGAGCAACTGTGGCACTTTCAAATTAAAAGGATAATCTATCCCCAGGTGTCCTTAAGTAGCTCAAACATTATTTGGAAATCTCCTCTCAGACAATATGAAAGGGGTATTGATTCTATGTTCCCGCGCAGCAGACTGAATGAGCCTAGACTCTCAGTCAGAAACCAGAAGGCGTAGTGATTCCGATCGCCTACGCACACATGGAAATGTCTGCTCCATACGCATCCATCTTTAAAACAAGAGTGGGTGAGAGCTAGGGGTCAGAGGTAAGCACGGGTAAGTGGCTCACAAATCGTCAGCTCTGCCCTAACCCTCATCATTATCACACAGCGGGGAGGGGTGGGGCGGGGGGTTGTGTGTGCAGTGCGGCATGTGTGTGTGTGTGTGCGTGCGCATGCATAATTCCACCACAAAGATGCCAACCGATAAGAAGGATGAGACAAAGAGAGTACGTGTACACTGTCTCTCCTGCGTGCCATTGGTATACTCTCAATACAGATTACAATCCACTCCCAAAATATTTCCTTTATTTACAGTATGCATAGTTGATTCATTTCCATGTTTTAGTTATTAGATTGTGCACTACATGGTAAAAAGTGTATTCTAGGAATTAAAAGTGGACGGCTCACCTGCTTTGCTTCATTCCCACACAGAACCCAGTTAGTATTAATTGCAATGCTGAACCAAGTCTTTTCCCCCCTGTGTGTCCACTCAGCATTACACAGTCAGCCTGCCCTACAGACTATAGAAATAGATCTCTGAATAGACCCTCTTCCATTGGCTTACCACTTTTGAGCCTTTGTAATGATTGGATACTGACAAATCCGGCTTTTCCCTGCATTCTGCTCTCTGTAAAGGTCTGTCCTTGCATATTAAACAGGCTGGAGCACTGGAGCAATCACATGGAGAAAACATGCCTCCCAGACTATACCTCATGTTTAGACCAATCTAAAAGTGCCAGCATGTTTGACAGTGAAAAACATACACACAGGTTAAGAGGAAAAAAGACTGTCACTGATGAAGATGAACGATCAGGCTGCAATGCTGTAAATTAATGAATCAGCCTTGCCCGCCCTATAGACACAGGCCTCGTGGGCTACAGAACACACACAGAGAGGAGGGACTGGGCTTGGGAAGGGCTACAGCTGGAGCTGTCCATGGTGCTGAAAGCTAGAGCATGCATGCATTTTCAATCCAAATAGATTGTTAATTTATTTTACTATATAATTTGGCATTCCCAAAGAAGGCTACAGCGAGCAGGGGTGTCTGGATCTGTCCATGGTTCTGAAACCTGGGGAGTCAAAATCAAATCAAACTGTATTTGTCACATGCGGCGAATACAACAATGACCCCCCTGTCATTCACCTTACAATGAAATGCTTACTTACAAGCCCTTAATCAACAATGCAGTTTTATTAAAAATACCTAAAAAAGAAATAGATAAGAATAACAATTGATTAAAGAACAACAGTAAATAACAATAGCGGGGCTATATACAGGGGGGACCGGTACAGAGTCAATGTGCGGGGGCACCGGTGTGGAGGTAATTGAGGTAATATGTACATGTAGGTAGAGTTATTAAAGTTACTATGCGTAGATAATAACAGAAAGTAGCAACGGCATTCTGGGGGGGGCAAATAAACTGGGTTGCCATTTGATTAGATCTTCAGCAGTCTTATGGCTTGGAGGTAGAAGCTATTTAAGAGCCTCTTGGACCTACACTTGGCGCTCCGGTACCGCATGTCGTGCGGTATCAGAAAGAACAGTCTAGGCTGGCTGGAGTCTTTGACAAATTTTAGAACCTTCCCTCTGACACCGCCTGGTATAGAGGTCCTGGATGGCAGGAAGCTTGGCCCCAGTGATGTACTGGGCCGTACGCACAACCATCTCTTTCAGTTACTAAAAAAACAAACATTTCGTAGAAGATATAGACTAGAACATTACGTAGAGGAGTAGACTCATATTTAGCAAGACAACGGCATAACTGGAACTGTCCAGGATGTTGAAACATGGGGCCCAGCATGCCACAACATATATTTCCAATTTCATTTAGGTCCAAAAACAACCATATCTTACATAGAACTGTGGGATTCATAAGGATGCTAGGGGGGGAGGGGCTATCCATGGTGCTGAAACCAAGAGAGCAGCATTCTACTGAAGGTATGAAGGTGTATTCAGTAGCATGTGATTGAAACGGTCCATGGTGCTGAAACCTGAATGGCATGATGCTATTTCTCCAATCTCTTTGATTTTCCAATTTATGACTCGACAGTCAACCCAGCAAGGTTGCTCCCCGTCTCTTCTTTAATGAGCCCAATACCAACTTCTGTCTTATAATTTCATTTGGTATTCACAAACAACAATGAAACAGGTGCTATAACAATTTACCTGCTGTCTATTCCAAGACCCAACGTTTTCACATCTACATTAATATTCATATCTAGGGGCTAATCCTCTTCATATCCAGGGGGTAATCCAAAAGACAAGGACGACAAAGAGCACCTGCAATACAATTCTCCTTCTCCCTTTCATTTAGCATTCTGGTCACAGGTCTACTCGAGAGACTAGCATTTCATTTTCCTAAGCCAAGTCAAAAGCATCTCATTAAATTGCTTTTAAATAACAAACCATAACTGGATACCAATCCCCAGGGACAATTGTATTGGTCTGTCACGCCATTTGTAGACTAATCATCTCCACACAAGCCCCAAAGTGCTGAATGAGAACTGCATACATTATTAGAGCTGGAGATTGCTCGTGTGCCTTTCAGACGAGATGATGGTTTTCTCACCTTGCTATCTGCCAGAGCTGTCTTTCATTGTTTGACCCCACTGTCATTCTGTTAAAAGTTGTAGATTTGTCCTCTAATGGTTTCCTCGTGTTGTATCTCGCAGAGATTTGACTGTGATCCACTCATTTGAGGAAATTTGAGAACAGACGTGTCATGTTTGCTCTACTTCTTTGCAGTCCTGGCAGTGGTTCACCTCAGAGGTGAATACTGTACCATCCAATCACACTGTGCTGCAGAATTGCCCATGCTGGACATCTGAGATGATAATACCACAGCTACATTCACTATGAAAAATGTCTGAATTAAATGCTTGCTATTTCTGATATTAACAGTGCATCTATTCAGCATTAGTATTAGAGACCAGAATACAAGTTTAGGTAGAGTTTACAACTTGTTGAGATCACTAGATTTGCATTGACACAGTTGTTGTCATTCTGCATTGAGGCAGCTGTGTCAGGTTTATTTGGGTGGTCCAAACCTGCATCAATGACCATAGTCCCTAACACCAGTTAACAAACAGGTAACGATATATTATATGGTGATATATCAAACACATTACCAGAACAGTTCCAGCTTGACATGAGGAGATCATGCAACAGGTTCAGTACTCCAGAGCCAAACAGGAGCGAGAAATCATACTGCAACAGAGATAGCGCCGAAAAGAGAGTGATGTCACGAGTCTGTAAATATGGGTCCTTTTCTCGGGCACTGCAGAGTCTACTGCGGGTGTGGTGATTGCATTAGTAAGGCGCGCAGGGTCTCTGGCATAAACACCCGAATAAAAAACATAATATCCTCTCCTTAGAGAGACCAGACTGCAACAGCTACACCCACCCAACACGACCAGCACTTCCATTTGACGGGCCTTGACGTTCAAATCATTAATCTGCTGTCAGGTCTATTCACTAAATTGTCTCGCGATCTCACTTTGCTCGTGCGCTGACAGCCACTACATACCCAATAAAGGCGTGCCGTCAAGTGCATGCAGTGAAAAGAATTTCACATAGCCCAGGTTGTATATTAAATTGATAGCCTACATTGCCCCAGCCCCACGCAATGACAATCTGACATCTGCGCTCTACTTGACAACAGCTTGGTATTCCATGCACACCATCCCTTGCTCTCGCTATGCCGCTTTTTCTCCCCTGTCTCACACAGCAACTCTTCAATTTCTGCTTTTCAAACCCGGTTCATTTCATAGCAAAAATAACGAAACTGAACAGCCTCGTAAAAATGTGCAGATTAAAGCAACTCTGAAAAACACCGTCATTCCACAGAACACCACTTTCACGCACTATAAGGACTAACCTCCCAATCTAGCGAATCCCACTCTTCGGTAAACATCCGGAGAATTCCTGTCTGTCCAAACGCGGACTAGGCGCAGAGGCACTATGGAACGACTGAGCGATGCGATGACATTGCGCTGTCGGTATTATCCTCATGAAATCTATTTTCATAGGAGACGTCGACAGGAGAAGGTATTCAGAAATACACACAGCGACAACACCATGACCAACTTGAGCGAGAAAGATTTAAAGATGGCTTGCTTTACAATCGTACATTTCGGTGGAAGAAGGTTGCAAACAATTAGCAGGCTACACCACTTGCGCTTGCAGGCGAATACTGACAAGGCGCTCGTTCTATTGAGCACGGTTTCGATTTGAGCTGCCGTAGCAGAGGTAGCAGACAAGAGAACCAACTTCGTGTTTCCAAAAAACGAGTAATACCATCCTCAGCCATGGTTCCATTGCGCATCTCCCCGTTACATTTTCCTCCGCAGGATTAGGCTACAACAAGCAATAAAGCCACATTTGGAAAGGTCCCTTAATATCACGAAGTGCTTGATAAAGCACGTGGCTCTACTGATTCGTGCAAAATTATATGTTTGATTCATTATAAGCAACAACCCGCGAGAGCCGGGGACAATGTGTCCTGTGCCAGGATTGTAATAAGGTCACTTCTGTACTCACCATTAGCACCGCAAAGTTATTGTGATGAGTGCAATGAATGGTGGTCGTGCTGCCCAGGGAGTCTGTTATGTGGCACCCCTCTGCCCGCCAGCCACCGTGCCCATCTAGCAGGTCAAAATCCCAATAGGCTGCGGTGGGGTCTACACCCAGCGCGAAGTGCCTGAGAGCGATGGTAACGGAGTGCACCGCGCTCCCGAGGGTGCACCTATCTGCAAGAAAGCAAAACATTACATTAGGGAAACCAAGTGGAAAGTCTAACATCCAAGACGCATGGGCACAAACGAACACACAAACACACACAATAATGTTACTGTTGTCAGACAGCCATCAATTATGATTCATTCTGCCTTCTTTCATTATTTGTATTTATCTTTCATTGACATGTTTATGTTAAACATGTAAAAGTTATTAAACATCTGGCACAGAAATCATCAAGAGGGTGGTAACGGAAATGTGGTGTGAATTAGGCTATGCGTTTAATTTACAAATACATGTAATATGGATCAGATTTCTACAAGCTGCGCACTTTTTTTCAATTTCTTATGCATGTGCGTGTTCCTGTGTTTGTCGACAGATCATAGTTGTAGACAGCGTTGACATCTGAGCCATGATGATAAAATGCATGCATTTCCTCTTACCTAATTTGGTGAAAGCAACTGGTGTCGAAACGCTCCTACGTTTTCCATCATCTGCAAGATTTGACGAATTCCCTGTGCAAGGAAAGAGTTTCCCATTTCGAAAGACAATAAACTGCAGCTTGCAAGTCGAGTTATCAACAGATTGCAACGCAGAGGGGCTAGGCGTACCAGCCAGCGGTAAATGGATTGAGGCGACTGCGGCCGAGTTCTGCGGATGGAATAAAAAAGGACAACATTTAAATTAAATAAACCATTCGCTAGAGATGCGCTGAAAATTATCACTCCAGTATAGTAAGATTGACAATTTGCTTCCCTCTCCAAGATTGGAAGCGATCAAAGAGCACAAGTAACCATGGGAATGGGTTTCACTCAGTAGGCTATGTCTGAAGCGCTCTCGTGCGCCTATTTGGTCAGGCTCCCTGCCGCAGAGGTGGAAATTGTTCTTACGCCTCGATTACACCGGCAGTGAGATGCGTTTTGGTACACCAAAAGTACATTAATTTCCAATTGAACGCTGCGTTTTCCTTACATTACATTGCAGAGGCAGTTCCAGTGCTTTATGTGTGGTGCATACGTTGGATTTATCGAACATATGCATCAAATTATATGCTTAGACAGCTTGACAGAAATAGTAGCAGAAGGTGAATTCTGATTTTTTTTTTTTTGCATGCATATCCAGATGATGCTACGTTCAATTTTTGCGCAAGTCACTGTAGGTGTGATCAAGGCTTTACCTTCTCAGCTCTGCAGCGTTGATTTAAAGAGACAACCGGACTCACTTTATCTTCCCCTCACAGCCTTTAAACACCATGGAATCCCCTAACATTACCCTTTGTGAGCTTTGGGAGGGAAACACCGTTTCTAAAAAGAGTAGCGGCAGGCATTACATTGTGCGTTGGGTCAGGATGGATTGAGTGCACTTAGGAGGACCCTACCCAGAGTAAGCATTCCTAACATAGCTGAGTTCAAGTCTAATCATATAAAAGGATCCCAAAGTGCTAGAGTCAGCAGCTTAGGGGCATATGAGAATGCAGCCTGCACATAATTAATGTGATCTGATTAATATTTTGCTGATACATTTTTAATAAATATTATACATTATTATGACAACATAAATGCATCTTTTTGCTATGCGAATGCGTTTCCACTCCAGCAAGATATACCTACCTAGTGATGTGTTTTTATCCATCCATTTATTTGGACACCTACCATTTACCATTGCGGATATTCAGGCAGAATAATCAACGGAGAAACAGTGTTGGGTAAAACCATTGATTCTACAACATAATAAAAAAGCATTCAAACTTCTATAGGTGCATGACGTCTGTTGAGGTTATGGATGTGTGTGACGTAAAAGAAGCCTGACACCAGCTAGTACCAAGGGAAGGGGCAAGAGTTGGGTGAGGAAAGAGAAGGGACTGGAACTGTCCCTTGTGCTGAAACATGGCGAAAGATGAACATTTTCTTCCTTATTTTCTATTCTCATCCCATCCCCCTTGTCATAGTGGTCCTCTGTAGCGCAGTTGGTATAAGATGGCATTTGCAATGCCAGGATAGTGTGCTCAATTCCTGGGACCACCCATAAATAAAGAGTGTATGCAGGCATGACTGTAAATCACTTTGGATAAAAGTGGCTGCTAAATGGCATATAGTATTGCTATTTCCCTCACATATATTATGGTTAAGGGGTCGTTTCAGTCCTGTGTTCAGCCTTATGTCTGCTTGGCCAGCTCAGCCATGGAGCAAACTTGTTCCATTGGATAATTTGTACATTTGAACTTATTTTTTAGCTAGTCCTTATAAAAACAAATAATAATAACAATAATAAATGTATACAGTGCATTTGGAAAGTATTCAGACCCCTTGTCTTTTTCCACATTTTGTTACGTTACAGCCTTATTCTAAAATTGATTAAATGAAAATAAATCCTCATCAATCTACACACAATACCCCATAATTGTGAAATGAAACCAAGTTTTTAAAATATATTTTAGCAAATGTATACAAACTTAATTTTAAAAAGTACCTTATTTACATAAGTATTTAGACCTTTGCTATGAGACTATAAATTGACCTCAGGTGCATCCCGTTTCCATTGACCAACCTTGAGATGTTTCTGCAACTTGATTGGAGTCCACCTGTGATAAATTCAATTGATTGGACATGATTTGGAAAGGCACATCCCTTTCTATATAAGGTCCCACAGTTGACAGTGCATGTCAGTGCAAAACCAAACCATGAGGTCGAAGGAATTGTCCTTAAGAGCGCAGCGACAGGATTGTGTCGAAGCACAGATCTGGGGAAGGGTACCAAAACATTTCTGCAGCATTGAAGGTCCCCAAGAACACAGTGGCCTCCATCATTATTCAATGGAAGAAGTTTGGAACCACCAAGACTCTTCCTAGAGCTGGCCGCCCAGCCAAACTGAGCAATCAGGGGGAAGGGCCTTGGTCAGAGAGGTGACCAAGAACCCGATGGTCACTCTGACAGAGATCCAGAGTTACTCTGTGGAGATGGGAGAACCTTCCAGAAGGACAACCATCTCGGCAGCACTCCACCAATCAAGGCCTTTATGGTAGAGTGGCCAGGTGGAAGCCACTCCTCAGTAAAAGGCACATGACAGCCTGTTTGGAGTTTGCCAAAAGGCACCTAAAGGACTCTCAGACCATGAAAAAACAATATTCTCTGGCCTGAATGCCAAGCGTCATGTCTGGAGGAAACCAGCCCCGCTCATCACCTGGCCAACACCATCCCTACAGTGAAGCGTGGTGGTGGCAGCATCATGCTGTGGGGATGTTTTGCAGCAGCAGGGACAGGGAGACTAGTCAGGCTTGAGGGAAAGATGAACGGAGCAAAGTACAGAAAAATCCTTGATGAAAGCCTGCTCCAGAGCGCTCATGACCTCAGACTGGGGCGAAGGTTCAGCTTCCAACAAGACAACGACCCTAAGCACATAGCCAAGACAACACAGGAGTGTTGGGACCAGTCTCTGAATGTCCTTGAGTGGCCCAGCCAGAGCCCGTAATTGAACCCGATCGAGCATCTCTAGAGACCTTAAAATAGTTGTGCAGCAACGCTCCCCATCCAACCTGACAGAGCTTGAGAGGACCTGCAGAGAAGAATGGGAGAAAATCCCCAAATACCGGTGTGCCAAGCTTGCAGCATCATACCCAAGAAGACTCGAGGCTGTAATCACTAGCAAAGGTGCGTCAACAAAGTACTCAGTTAAAGGTCTGAATAAATGTGATATTTCTGTTTTTTATTTGCAAAAATGTCTAAAAACAGTTTTGGCTTTGTCATTATGAGGTATTGTGTGTAGATTGATGAGGGGGGAAAAAACAATTTAATCCATCTTAGAACAAGGCCGCAAAGTAATAAAATGTGAAAAAAGTCAAGGGGTCTGAGTCCTTTCGAATGCACTGTATATACACAGTACCAGTCAAAAGTTTGTGTCCAAACTTTGGGCAAGCTCGTCATCCAGATGTCAAAATACTGCCCCCTAGCCCAAAGAGGTTTTAAGGCTTTGTTAGTTATTCGTTTCTGCATTTACTCACACTTGAAAGGCTATTGATTCAAATCCTGCAGAGATAGATGAATCTTTAGATTTTCATCCTGCAGAGAGAGATACCATTTAGGTTATATGGTTTTCCTCCAGAAAGGCTTAAGCAAGCAGTCTATATCTAAAAATCTCTCAGATAAAAGGCACCCCAGGCTGCGTCAAAGTGGATTTGATCTGTGACGTCGTCGGGGACAGGTGAAGGATAGTGGAATCCTTGAAGGGGTGGCTCAAGGATGTGGATTCATATTCACAAAGGGTCTCAGAGTAAGAGTGCTGATCTAGGATCAGTTCCTCCGTGTCCATATATAATCCTATTCATTATGATCTAAAAGACTAAATTGATCCTAGATCAGCAGTCATACTCCGAGACGTTTTATGATGGGCACAGATCTCAAACGGTAAGGAATGACAGATGACCTCACCTCATAACACAGATCGTTTCAAATACCACAACACTGCATGGATATCTTATCTCACAAGCCCATCTTCTCTCTGCATCTTTTCATCCTTTTTACCAGACATTTCAAAGGGATTTATAGCCCTGGGGATGTGCTGTCTATGGTATGCACAAGGCCTTGCTTTAACAAACGCTCTAAGTCCTTCCGGGAACGGCCTAAGAAGGTAGTTAGGCTACATTCGCCTGAAGAACTCGCTGGGGACTTCACACTTCAGAGTTATTTAACTGGGCGCAGCGCCACCGTGTGACCTTCCCTGATCCCCTCCCCTTCCTGAAACGTGGCATGCTGTAGCCTCTCTATAGCCTATACCTCAGAGAGCACATGCTTCTTTTAGTTCTTGTTGTTTTCACATTTCACACAGAGGTCATCCAGGCGAATGCCAGGAGTCACTTCTCATTTCCCTCAAGGTTGGCTGTCGGCGGTGAGCTGCCTACATGGATATAGGTGATACACATGTACACACACAAACACACATACACACAAACCCCTTCTTGCTCTTTGATGCAAGGCCATACGTGCTATCAGCTAGGCCTACAGGGCAAACTCAGCCACAGACCTGCCCCAGGGCAAACAGAGAATCAGAAGCTCAGAGTGTGCCCATGCTTAACACTGGCTCCGTCCTCAGGTCCACAATGGATTATGAGCCATCTCTGATAACCGGCAGACAGAAGACATTTACACCGAGAGGTCCAACAAACAATTACTCTCGGAAATGTTTTTCAAGCAAAACACAACTCGGTTGTGTTGATGTCAAGGGAAGTGCAATAGGAGAGAGTCAGTCTGTCCGTATGAGCTCTATTGCCATGTAATCAGATCACTCAAATTAATGTCAAGCTAAAGTGCCATGAAAATTAATATCTCTCAGCTGTAAAAATGAACACAACACTTTTTTCGAGCCAAATCTTAGGTAAATGTGAGTCAGAGAAAATGAATCCTTGTGTTTGTTCGCGTGTTTATTTGTTTGTGTGTGCGCAAGCATGTGTTTCTGAAAGACTACTGTCACGCACTATGTCTAGTGGTAAATAACATCATTTGCTTACACTAAGCATAATGAGAACATGGGAATTCCTTTTTAGAAGTTCTTTCTAGCAATTGTTAGGCTGTAGCACAATCTAATATGATGACTCCACATCAAAAATACATAATTCTCTCAAAATGATTGCCATGTTTGAAGCTTAAATGGCCCATCTCTCTTGAGCATTGTAGTTCTGCTCAGTGGTGTGTTGTTAGCATTACTCACTCACATAGTGAGAGAAATTTAAACAGGCTACATGGTTGCTATGCCAACGAGCTGCTTCCCCCAGACAAGGTTTGGATTGAGAGCAGATTGGAGTGAGGCAGGAAACACAACAGGCTCTGTGGAGACAGAACACTGTGACTGCTATGTCTTGGAAACAGATTTCTCTTCTTAAACAGTCGTACCCAATTCTGAACTGTCTTCCACTATTTTTCTTTCACTTTTGAGAGAAGTACACTATGAAACGATCTTTCCACATATTGAAATATGAGACAAATATCATATTGTTGGATTAATAACATGCCATTTAGCAGACACATTTATACAAAGGGACGTACAGTCATGCGTTCAAACATTTTACGCCTGGGTGGTCCCGGGAATTGAACCCACTAACCTGACGTTACAAGTGCCATGCTCTCCCAGCTGAGTTACAAAGGAGCTAAGAGAAACTGTTAGAAATGATTAAGAGCCTAAGTACATAGGACTATGCTGTGCCAGGTTTGACAATCATTCCTAGTCAATAAACATTGGATTTGTTTGGTTCATCCAAAGACAAACTGTTAGAAATGAAGCCTCTCTGTGGGTACATAGAATATGCTGTGCATGTATTTATATAATTCTTCCTAGTAAATTAAACAGCTGGGGTGACAGAGCTGTTTGCCCGGGAGCATTTTTCTTATAGACTGCACTGCAGTACTGAGATAGATCTTAGCTGAACAAAGACACGCTTCTTGAATGTCGCAAGGAAGAAGAGGCTGTACTAGTACTGTAAACGTTGTGATGCATTAAAACACTCCATATTCATTTTAAATCAAAAGGAGTGAAAGACATATTGAGTGCCTGAAAGAATGACAACGGCTGTCATCTAATAGTGAAATTTCAAAATGTAAGTTATTCATTCAGTCATTAATTTCATTCCCTAAACCACTCAATACCTGTTCATGCAGTACATGATGCGTTCACTCACAATAGGGCTGAATGACTTGAGTGGCAGTCCACCTTATTAAACTGAATGGCTTGCAATCCATCATTTTCCGAAACACTCTATATGAATGGTTACCATGAAGCCAGGATCCAGCCCAAAGCATTTTTTGTTGTTGTTGTTGCTCACGTGAGGATTTTGCCCACATACGTACATGGCCGTATGGAATTATTCCAAAGTTCGGGAAATTTCGGGCACCAAATATCCTTGCCCTATCAGCTGCAAAGCTCAGACAAACGATGGATGATTGGACACTTGGTGCTGTAATAACAGTTGGTTATCACTTTGATGAAGTGCGATTGCTACGGCTAGACTTGCCGTAAAGGTGAAATAAAGCCACACTTTTGGATTCGGCTGTCATATGGGTGTGTCTTCATTTGGCCCACTCCAGAGAAGAAGAAGAAAATGTTCCATTCAGTCCGATCTCTGCATTCCATTACTCTATGATTGGTTTTAACCTTCATCGTTTTAGTCGAGGAGGCTGTGGGGCAAAAAGACAACAATAACAGTACAATAAAGCACATGCTACTGGTCCCTGACTTAGTTACAGATCCTCCTTTTTCTGCCAATCGAAAAAGAGACCGTATTGTTTCAGACATAAAGAGGGTCTCTGTTGCCAGAAATAATAAAACAGGGGGCATTAAATATTTGTCACTACTACCAACTTGTGCATCTTTAGCAGCATCTCTCAGAGTTAATACTAAATAGTAATCTCCCCAGATAACATGGCTCGGAAATGCCAGGAATCTCACGATGCGATATAGGTGCCGGTTTGGTATGTATTGCGATTCTATATGTATCACTATTCTATATGTATTGCAAACGGATACGGGGACTGAGAGAACTTTTCAACATTAAAATGTAAAAAAAAAAAGTTTAAAAAAAGGGATCTTAACATTCAGAAAAATCACTTAGAGATTTAAATCACAGTGCACATATCACAAAACATATTATTATCCGTGTTATAGCCTAACTAGACAATAGACTATAAACACCTGGGGAAAGTTGTGAAATTTAAAAGTAGACTCAGTGATATAACGTAGATGCAGAAAGTTAGCAGCATAGCAGTGGGTCAATTTCCGCAACCAAGAGCTAAAGCTCAACTTCTCTGCTGTTTTATAGTGCCCTGGCTACCACGCTGTGAACAGTGTGAAGCTAACCCGTGCACATGTGCGTATAGTGTGTGACTGTGTGAGAGCGCTGCATCTCGCTCATATCAATATCGTATCCTATTCATTGCTGATAGGCCCTGCTTTCCTGAAGTTGCGAGACATTGCGAGATACATAATGTCATTGCGAGATACAGCTTTTGATTGCCAATAGATAGGCCTAATGCACGGTTCTGACTGTCTGCCTGGTGACCGATCTGCCTACACTGTGCCCCCCCCATCTCTATGTGTTCCTTTGTTAGCTCGCTATGAAAGATGTGTGCTTGTGTTCTTGGAAGTACGGCAACTAATCAGTCGCCTCTGTTCCAAGTGGAATCGAATGTTGACACCCATAAATGAGAGTCGACACCGGGAGTCGACGTGCAGGGATTAGAGGAATCAATTATTTTGGAGTAGACTCTCCACCACCACGTCGTCGTGTTCAACAGTTGGAAATATGGCAGAGCAAAGCAAGTGATAGAAGCAACATCCTGTATGGCAATACAAACTTTGCGAGGTGGAATTGAAGTACAGTAATGGTAGTACAGGTCCAATGATTAACCATCTGAAAGGGACGCACTTTGAGACCCAAACCGTTGCTGGTAGCAGCGCGAGGGTTCATTGTGAATTCACATGGAATTTTAAAACCGATCATTTGTTCGTAAAAAAAAAAAAAATGTTTTACTTGGGAGTCAGAGAATCTAATATAATATCATCAACAATAATATTGCGATACTATCACTACCAGATAGCCTATTGCTCTAGAACAATGTGATTTAAATTCAAACAATAGTCGCTGCTTTGTGGCCGTGCAGATTGTAAGGTGGAATGAGTGACCTGGGGGTGTACTCTACATATCTACTCATTCAATTACCTCTCCAGGTACTATCACATTTTCACTTTTTGTGTGTCGTCTTTATGACAATCCCCTCAATTGTGGTCACTCCACTGAAAGGGCTGTAATTTCAGTGAGTGTAGTGTTTTAAGTACCACTCAATTGCATACACTGAATTCACAACAGCCTGAAATTGACACATCTATTGCGTTGTAAATATCAGCACAGCACATGTATAATATATTGTGACTCACATTTCCATGAAGTATGGGCCATATTCGTTTATAGCAATAACCATTTAGAGATGTTGGCTCATAGTGCCTTTCCCAATTTATGACGCAGCAGCAAAGAGGAGGTATAGCTACACCGTTTCAAGTGTATCCATGGTAACCTGGTTATGAAGCTGAGTGACTTAACAATTTCATTGCAGGGCACCAGAGCGGGAGTTAAGGGAGCAACTGGTAACGTCTCATAACTGACAATGTACCATTACATCAAAGTGTAGAAACATGATTATTCATGTTGGAGATTGGGGGGTTTGATCATTCATCAGCTAAATGAAAGTCTAATTCAATAGCATACTGGTTGACAGTGGACCTCCACGAGGGCCAGTGTGGGAGTTAACTTTTATATCTGCAGTAGAAGACAAATGATGTAATCATTTGAAATATACAGGATTATAGCAATCATCATTATAATATTAGGTTAGGGTTACAACCAAGTCAAAGCGGAATGTGTTTTGAAGTCAGGTTTATAAGGCAGGGTATACAGTGTATGAGGTTGTAAGAAGTGGTTATTATGCACATATATTGCCACTGACGCAATGGCGCCACATGGGGCTCTCCGATGTTGTTCCTTTGAGCAGGAGACCGAGGTTAAGTCAGGGACCATATTCCCTATATAGTGTATTACTTTTGTACCTACACACCGAGAGCATATGTAAATAAATAGGGTGCCATTTGGGACACAGCAAGTCATGCATTTTATTTCACCTTTATTTAACCAGGTAGGCCAGTTGAGAACAAGTTCTCATTTACAACTGCAACCTGGCCAAGATAAATACATCCCTCACTTTCCACCTACACACCTAGAACATGTCAATAAATGATATGTCAGAAAGGCAGAGGAATACGGCTGAAACATAATAATGAGGCCCCAGAACAAAGCTTCCGAGATGAATCATCTCCCATCGTACTTCTAAACGGCATAATGGGGGTTCTGCGATTTCATCACGGTGTTTGATGATCCGACAAGCTGACTGATTCCAGCTGAACCCTGGCATGCAGCAGTCAGCCCGTCAGCAGAGAGGAGGAATGAGTCCAACACACAGGCACGCACGTGCATTGAGACCCAGCCAAACACACACAAGTACTGACATACACATAGGCACACACACAGCACTGTCAAATATCTGTGTCTGTGGTGTCCACAGTGTGAAGTTAATGGATGCAAATGTAAACTCATAATGGCTATCCCATCATAGAATATTGATTTTGTTAACCAGATGAAGGTAATCATTTGAGTTAGGCAGCCAATGAATATCAAGAAAAAACTGTAGTACTTTAACTCTCCCTATCACTGTTTCAGAGTAGCAGATCAACAGAAAGCGAAGCTACCATAAACATTACCTTCACGCAGCCGTTGTGTCTAATGGTGTGCTCTTTAATTTGTATTTACCTTATGCTCCTTAACGACTGTTTGCCAGGTTGACTGTTTGCCAGGTTGAATTGAACAGATCTAGAGAATTAAGACTTGGAACGAGATAAAAGTGCTTTATATTTACAGCCTCCTGTTACCACATATTAATTCTTTCCCTCTAAACCTTTGGCTGCACCAAATACAACTGTTCATCACTCTGATGATGAACTAACTGGCAACAATGACAAACTAACTTCCCTAGCAGCCCAGGGGGGCATTCATCATGCCTGCCCACAGTCTGAGAGTGCGTCAGTGAATTATGCTCTGCCTTGAACAAGATGCAGATTCTTTATGTGAGAGCAGAATGGGGAGGAAGAGATAGGGAAGATACACATTTCCAACCAGTAGGAAAGAAAAGTCAATTGAGAAAAATATTTTACAAGAATTTTATAGATTTGGATTTGCCAATACTTGTGCTAAATTAAATGGGCGTGATTCTTCAAATGATGAAGGCTCTTATCCTCAAACACTGAATAGGTTCAGCCCGTGCTTGACTTGGACAGAAATAGGTGTGGGTACAGTTTTATATTTTGTCGCAGGACCTCCACAATACTTTTGAGCTAATATTCTATAAGAGGAACAAGCAGTAGAACATTTGAGATCCTGGTTCTTAGCTCCTGCCAAGTCAAGCACTGGTTTCATCTGTACTTAGTCGCATCCCATTTCTTTCACTTTTAGGCCACCCTAGATCCAGAGCAGCTGTTTGGCATGCTGTTAGGCACCCCTCAGTGTCTTGGCCACATTCATAAGTCCAAGACCCCTATTGATCCTTTCAAGTGTCAAAACAATAACAAGTTCTATATGCACGGGAAAGAGGTTCCCCAGTAAACATCCCGTGTCAGTGATAGATCTGACTGCCACGCTGAATCTGACTGAAGGTCGCGCCGATTTGCCTCACAAACATTTTGGAAGCTGTTAATGTTGCTATGACCAATCAACGCGTGCGAGCAGTTTGCTGGAAAAGGAGACAGGTTGTGAGAGATGCTGCAAATTAACGTTAGCTAACAGTCTAGCTGCTAATTCCGTGGCTATATATGTAGCTAGCTTACTAGCTACAGTATCAATTTGTTTGTTACTGTATAAAATAGTAGTTGATTGTATCCTCTGAACTAATAGCTTCAGTATCTTGCTCTGTTAGCTACCAGGCTAATAAGCTAGCTAGCAACTTGTGTGGTCATTTAGCGAGATAGCTTCAATGCAACATAACCAAAGCCATTTACAACCTTTTAAAACACATCAATGGCTATGCATATATGGAAAGTATCAAGTTGTGTGTAATTGCCACCATTTTAAGTAGATGGACATAACCTACTGCAAACATTCTGGTCGAACACATTTTGGAACAGTGACTGTGGGAGAAGGACCCCTTTGGCCTTTACAGTCCTTGGTGAGAGAGTCTTTACAAATACTGCTGGTTGTCATCTCGGCCAGTGTGCATCCTCGGGTTATCAGGAGATAGGAGGCCCACCTGCCTGCTCTGCCTCTCCAGCACTGTGGCACCATATTTTCTGAAACAGTAAAGCTGTTTCTTGACTTAATACTGTCAAAGCTGCTAGTCATCGGTATAGCTATAATGAATATTGACCTTTTCCTTGAGAATGTCGACAGGAGATTGATTGACATAATAGCCAATAACATTGTTTAATTAGTTGATTGATTTGTCATGCCCATGTTATACCAATTAGTTTGCACAACTTAAAATTAGGTTATTAGTGACCTGTGATAGAGACATGGTCCTACAGGTAACAGTTATTCTTGTCCTTAAAATCACTAGTGTTCAAGAAACAACTAGGTTTTCTTGTAATGGTTTCCAACATACGATGTGCAGAACTTCACTGAATAAGAACATTTTTGTATTGTAATTCTATTTGCAGAATACCTTATTGAACATCGTAGATGTATTGTTGTCTCTACCTTCTTGCCCTTTGTGCTGTTGTCTGTGCCCAATAATGTTTGTACACTGTGCTGCTACCATGTTGTTGTCATGTTGTGTTGCTACCATGCTGTGTTGTCATGTGTTGCTGCCATGCTATGTTGTTGTCTTAGGTCTCTCTTTATGTAGTGTTGTGTGTTTTGTCCTATATTTTTTATTTCATGTATTTTTAATTTTTAAAGTAGGTCATTGTAAATAAGAATTTGTTCTTAACTGACTTGCCTAGTTAAATAAAGGTTAAATAAATACATACAATTGTTTCTGGTAACAAAGTGGCACTATAAATTTGACTGAACACAGTTTAGCAACAATGGATAAATCCAACAGTACAGTTAGATAGCAATAAAAATGGTACTATAGAGGCACAGAATAAGTTAGAGGAAAAACAAAAAGAAATGGAGGAACTTATTCAAGAAAGATCTAGTGTAATATATTATAAAAATAAAGCGAACTGGATGGAATATGGGGAAAAATGCACCAAATTCTTTTTCAATATTCAATATAGAAATGCTACCAAAACAAATGTATTAAAACTTGTTACAAATGATGGAGTCACGCATGATTCACCGGATGATATTTTGAAGGAGGAAGTAAAGTACTTTGGGAATATGTTTTCATTTCAGACTCCTCCATCTCCACTAACTGAAACTAATTGTATGGATTTCTTTCCTAATAATAATGTAAAATTAATATCTGTACAGAAAGACTCATGTGAAAGCCAAATTACAGAGGAGGAACTGCTTGAGGCAATTGGGGCCTTTAAGGATGGGAAAACTCCAGGGCTGGATGGCATACCAGTGGAAGTATACAAAACCTTTTTGATGTACTCAAAGGACCATTGTTGGCTTGTTTTAATCACTCCTATATAAATGGTAGATTATCAGACATGCAACAAGAAGGTCTGATATCATTATTACTGAAACAGGACCCAAGTGGTATATATAAAGATCCAGTCCATTTAAAAAATTGGAGACCTCTTACACTTCAGTGTTGTGATGCAAAAATCCTAGCAAAATGCTTGGCACACAGAATTAAAAACGTATTGTCAGATATTATTCATCCTAATCAGACAGGTTTTTTACATGGACGATACATTGGAGATAATATAAGACAAGTACTGGAAACAATACTATGAAATATCGGGCATCAGGCCTGGTTTTCATAGCTGATTTTGAAAAGGCTTTTCATAAAGTACGACTGGAGTTTATATATAAATGCCTAGAATATTTCAATTTTGGGGAATCTCTTATAAAATGGGTTAAGGTTATGTATAGTAACCCTAGGTGTAAAATAATAAATAATGGCTACATCTCAGAAAGTTTAAAACTATCTAGAGGAGTAAAACAAGGCTGTCCACTATCGGCATATCTGTTTATTATTGCCATCAAAATGTTAGCTGCAAAGATTAGATCAAACAATAATATTAAGGGATCAGAAATCCGTGGCCTAAAAACTAAGGTGTCATTGTACGCTGATGATTCATGTTTTCTTTTAAAACCACAATTGGAGTCTCTCCACAGCCTCATAGAGGATCTAGATACTTTTGCTATCCTCTCTGGATTAAAACCAAATTATGATAAATGTACCATATTACGTATTGGATCACTAAAAAAATGCACATTATACATTACCATGTAGTTTACCAATTAAATGGTCTGACGGAGATGTAGACATACTCGGTATACAAATCCCAAAAGAAAGAAATGATCTCACGCCAATACATTTTTATAGAAAGTTAGCAAAAATAGATAAGATCTTGCTACCATGGAAAGGAAAATACCTGTCTATTTGTGGAAAAATCACCCTGATTAACTCCTTAGTTATATCACAGTTTACCTATTTGCTTATGGTTTTGCCTACACCTAGTGACCTGCTTTTTAAATTATATGAGCAAAAAATATTCAATTTGATTTGGAAAGGCAAACAAGATAAAATTAAAAGGGCCTATTTATATAATGAATATGAATTCGGTGGGCAGAAATTATTAAATATTAAAGCATTAGACCTCTCACTAAAGGCATCAGTCATACAAAAGTTATACTTAAATCCAAACTGGTTCTCTAGTCAATTGGTACAAATCTCTCATCCTATATTCAGGAAGGGCCTTTTCCCCTTTATTCAGATTACACCTGCTCACTTTTGGTTGTTTGAAAAGGAAATAATCTCCAAAATATCTTTATTTTTTAAACAAGCCTTAGAAAGTTGGTTGCAATTTCAGTTTGATCCACCTGAAAGGACGGAACAAATAGTACAACAAATATTGTGGTTAAATTCAAATATACTAATTGATTAAAAAAACTGTATTTATCGAAAAAAAAAAAGGTATACATTTAGTGAATGATATCATAAATAGGACTGGTGGAGTTGTCACACGTGCAGCTAACACAGACATATGGAAATGTCTGCTCTACCCAAAATTACAACCAATTAATTGCAGCATTACCACAAAAATGGAAGAGGCGAGTAGAAGGGGAAAAAAGTAAGGAACTTGTATGTCGGCCCTGTATTAAAGAACATAAATGGTTAAAGAAAAGTTGATAAATAAAAGCATATACCAATTTCATTTAAGGACCAAAAAACTGACAGCTGTGCCATATAAATTGCAAAATAGTTGGGAAGAGATTTTCGATGTACCCATTCCATGGCACATGGTTTATGAATTGATACGCAAAACAACGCCGGATTCAACATTTTCACATTTTTCAATATAAATTACTATACAAAATTCTTGCAACTAATATAATGTTATATATATATGGGGGATACAATCTTCCCAGCTCTGCAGATTCTGCTGTGAGGAGGCAGAGTCATTAGATCATTTATTTTGGTATTGTCCATATGTAGCTCATTTTTGGTCACAGGTCCAGGAATGGCTGAAGAATTGCAACATTTGCCTAGAACTAACATTACAGATAGCAATACTGGGTGATTTGCAAAGCCATGGTCAATCAATCAATAATATAATAATTATTTTAGCAAAAATGTTTATTTTTAATTTACAATCTGTAGAAGCTATGAGAATAGGAAGGTTCAGTTATTTTGTGAAGCATCACAGCCCAGTTGAAAAATATATGGCAAGTAGAAATCCAAAATGGATGATGTTGATAGACAGATGGGAGGGGTTGAGTGGAGCTGAAGGGTGGGACTAATAACAAGATAAACAATGTAGGGAATAAGGGATCTGTAGAATGTATATAGGTTCGGAGCTTTTGTGAAATAGCATAGTTACAAATAGAAATCAAACTGGATGGACATCAGAAATAGAGGAAGGACTAAGAACAAACAAGAGAGAACTATTGTAAAGTAGACTGTGTCTGTAGAGTGTGCATAAGATGTATGGATTGAAGGTAGAAGCAGAAGTGGTTATTAGTTTACTCCAATTGGGGGATCGGCGGAAGGGTTTGCGGGGAATAATAATAAAAGTATATTCTTTAAAAAAGTATGTATGTCTATATAGGTATGTGTATGTATATATATATATATATATATATATATATATATGTGTGCCTAGAACTATAAATCCATCCTCTTCTTCCTAATCAGTACTGTTACAAACATTAGTAGTACAGTTATGGCCAACATTTTTGAGAATGACACAAATATACATTTTCACAAAGTCTGCTGCTTCAGTTTGTATGATGGCAATTTGCATATACTCCAGAATGTTATGAAGAGTGATCAGATGAATTGCAAAGTCTCTCTTTGCCAAGCAAATTAACTGAATCCCCCAAAAACATTTACACTGCATTTCAGCCCTGCCACAAAAGGACCAGCTGACATCATGCCAGTGATTCTCTGGTTATCACAGGTGTTAGTGTTGACGAGGACAAGGCTGGAGATCACTCTGTCATGCTGATTGAGTTCGAATAACAGACTGGAAGCGTCAAAAGGAGGGTGGTGCTTGGAATCATTGTTGTTCATCTGTCAACCTTGGTTACCTGCAAGGAAACACGTGCCGTCATCATTGCGATGCACAAAAAGGGCTTCACAGGCAAGGATATTGCTGCCAGTAAGATTGCACCTAAATCAACCATTTATTGGAACATCAAGAACTTCAAGGAGAGCGGTTCAATTGTTGTGAAGAAGGCTTCAGGGCGCCCAAGAAAGTCCAGCAAACGCCAGGACCGTCTCCTATAGTTGATTCAGCTGCGGGATCGGGGCACCACCAGTACAGAGCTTGCTCAGGAATGGCAGCAGGCAGGTGTGAGTTCATCTACACGCACAGTGAGGCGAAGACTTTTGGAGGATGGCCTGGTGTCAAGAAGGGCAGCAAAGAAGGCACTTCTCTCCGGGAAAACATCAGGGACAGACTGGTATTGGGATTGGACTGCTGAGGACTGGGGTAAAGTAATTTTCTCTGATGAATCACCTTTCCGATTGTTTGGGGCATCTGGAAAAAAGCTTGTCCGGAGAAGACAAGGTGAGCACTACCATCAGTCCTGTGTCATGCCAACAGTAAAGCATCCTGAGACCATTCATGTGTGGGGTTGCTTCTCAGCCAAGGGAGTGGTTTCACTCACAATTTTGCCTAAGAACACAGCCATGAATAAAGAATGGTACCAACCCATCCTCCGAGAGCAACTTCTCCCAACCATCCAGGAACAGTTTGGTGACGAACAATGCCTTTTCAAGCATGATGGAGCACCTTGCCATAAGGCAAAAGTGATAACAAAGTGGCTTAGGGAACAAAACATCGAAATTTTGGGTACACGGCCAGGAAACTCCCCAGACCTTAATGCCATTGAGAACTTGTGGTGAATCCTCAAGAGGCGGGTGGACAAACAAAAACCCACAAATTCTGACATACTCCAAGCATTGATTATGCAAGAATGGGCTGCCATCAGTCAGGATGTGGCCCAGAAGTTAATTGACAGCATACCAGGGCGGATTGCAGAGGTCTTGAAAAAGAAGGGTCAACACTGCAAATATTGACTCTTTGCATCAGCTTCATGTAATTGTCAATAAAAGCCTTTGACACTTATGAAATGCTTGTAATTATACTTCAGTATTCCATAGTAACATCTGACAAAAATATCTAAAGACACTGAAGCAGCAAACCTTTTGTGTCATTCTCAAAACTTTTGTAGTATTGGAGACAAAGTGATATTCCTCCTCGGTTTCTCTCAGCTATGGAGACAGATCATCAGCCAGGAACCACCTGTGAAAAAGGAGCAGAAATTATGCATTGGTTAGCATGTGTGGTAACCTAAAACAGATTACCAATGTACAACTCAGGCAATTGCACTAGTCACAATTTAAATACCCTACTTCTTTTTATTTTTATTGTTCACTGTACAGTCCAACCATTAATTCACTAAATTTGCCCAATTATGATCTTATTGAGTAGTTACAGCACAGGTAGGCATGAAAACACACATTAGACATTAGACAAAGAATGAGGAACAGTGAACTAGACTTAACACCATTGTCACAGCTCTTCCAGAATAAGTAATTCTAATGCACTAAGGTGGTCAAAGGCAAATTAAGTGAGGGAATGAGACTATCTGCATCCCGATTCCCCACCCTTCTCCCCCACCATAGATTTATAAACATTGGATTGGTGTAATCATTGGCTAGAGAAGGAGTTTCCATTGTTGTCAAATCCATGACAGTGCACACTTTGGGAGAAGGGTGTATAATCAGGACACAAGCCTACCCTTTACCCCTGAGTCAAAGTAAGCACTCATACAATCACCCTCATGGGCTTAAAAAGAATGGACTGGTGGGGTAAGGAATGGCCATTTTATTGCCACTCCAGCCCTTGCTTCCTATGGGAGAGCATCCTCACCTGTTTGATGGTGGGCAGCTTGGTCAGCAGCATCTGGAAGACAGGAGGGGGCAGCATCTGCTGGAGGAGCTATTGGGGTTGTCCACACACAGCAATGCCATTGTTCAGCGGAACCACTACCTTCTCAGAGTTTCCTGATGGTTTGAACACAAAATAGATTAGTTGGAAAGGCACACTTGTCAGTTCTGGAGCAAATTAACTTCTATAGAAAAGTTTTTTCTTCCAAAAATAACTTTTGTAGCCTTCAAATATAGCAATAGGAAAATGAGACTGAATCAAACTAATTCCAGTCCATATCATAGATCAGCCACTTTTCAGAGTCTCTGGTACTGTCCTAACTGTTGACAAATGACGATATTTAGTGGTACGGAAAGAAGGCAACAGTAAACATGCAATCAGCCACGAATAATGCAGCCTCCCCTCCACCAATTGAGATTTTAGACAGCCCTTATCTTGTAATATTGCTGTAGCCTTTAGTATAGTACTGAGCGTAGAGGTGGTTGAGAGAGCACACAAGGGCTAAAGTACGTCTCAATTCTCCACCCTTCTCCCTAGGTGTGCACTTGTCATCATGAATTTAAAAGCATAGGGTTGGTGTAAGCATGGAAAGTAGGGCATTTCCATGGAAAATCCATGCAAAAAAAGTATACAAGTATACACTTTGGCAGAAGGAAGAGAATCGGGACGCAACTCAGCAATATGACTTTTAAGTCCAACTCATTTGAGTACTGCTTATGAGGAGAAAGGGTACTTCAAACAAGGTCTGTTCACAGTGTGTGACACACTGTGGGTTGCATAATCAGTGCCAAGTAATGACTTGCATTGACTTGGAAACAGAGTTAGATACAGTACAGTATCTACCTGTATGCTTGCAATCCCTCCACCTATCTATCCATCCAATAAGTAGTACCTAATATGCAGTGGTGGAACAAGTACCCAATTGTCATATTTGAGAAAAAGTGTAGATACCTTAATAGAAATTTCCTCAAGTAAAAGTGAAAGTCATCCAGTAAAATACCACTTGAGTAAAAGTCTAAAAGTGTTTGATTTGAAATATACTTAAGTATCAAAAGTAAATGTAATTGCTAAAATATACTTTAGTATCAAAAGTAAAAGTATAAATCATTTCAAATGTGTTACGTATATTAAGCAAAGCAGACAGAGAGCACCATTTTTTGTTTAAAAAATGTACAAATGGCCAGGGGCACACTCCAACATAATTTACAAAAGATGCATTTGTGTTCAGTGAGCCTGCTAGATCAGAGTCAGTAGGGATGACCACGTATTATCTTGATAAATCTGTTAATTGGCCCATTTTGCTGTCCTGCTAAGCATTCAAAATGTAACAAGTACTTTTGGGTGTCAGGGAAAATGTATGGAGTAAAAAGTACATACTTTTCTTCAGGAATGTAGTAAAGTTAAAGTAGTAAAAAAATATAAATAGTAAAGATACCCACAAAAACTACTTAAGTAGTACTTGAAATTATTTTACCTAAGTACTTTACACCACTGCTAATATGGGATACCTACAGTGCATCACCTGTTATACTGTAGATTAACTTCATGAGGATGAGCTCCTACATCTGCTCATTGCTCAGTGAACATGCCCTCAAGTGTTGTTTGAAACTCCTAAACAAACAGAAAGACAGACAGGCAAGCAGACAGACAGACACACACATACACTAACTCACTGTGAGAGCTGGGGGGGGGATAAACTAAATGTTATATTGTACATGTACAATATATAGCATGATGACATTTCAAACAATTCCCTTACCATAGTTATCCCCTCTAGTAGGGTGTGAGCCCACTCTGCCCACAGTAGATGAAAACGTGCTTTGGTGATGACATAAAACACATTTTACCAAGACAAATATGAATCTTCTGAATCTTAGTGGGGTATTTCTATAACATATCATTAACATTACATCAAAAAAGTCGTATGTCATAACTGAATACTGTACATCAGATAATTAAGCCCTGAGCTCTGTTGACAGAGCAGCTTTATCGCCAAAAGTTTTGAGGATTTTACATTTGTGGTCGTATCATCCAAGTTATTTCTGTGGGTCGCAACTAGCAAGATTAGCATGACACAAGCTGAATTAATGTAAAAGGCTTTGAAAAGAAAACATTTGGGAGTATGCTCCGTAAAAACTGTCATTTTCCCTTTTTTTAAGAGCAGGAACTCTCCATTAATATGAACAGCATATACTAAAATATGAAAATACTAACGTTACATGTCATGTCTCAAAATCGATATCTACTTTACTTATATACTGTTTTATGTCACACGGATTTGAAAAGAAAGATGACGAGTTCAACAGGTAAACCTGTCCAGTAGCCTTAATTCTCGCACACAGAATTGGACCACAGAAGGTTTGGACCACTGGATTTCTTAGAGGATCATCTACACAATTAACATATTATTGTACCTAACTTCCGTGCATCATAACTTACTAGCTGGCTGTGATTTAAAAAATATATATATATATATATAACCATGGTATCTAGTTAACTAGCTGATTGTTTCAATGCACCTCCCAAATGTGAAATTACAAGACCAAAAAAGGCACTTACCTAGGAGTGTTCGTTGATGTCTTCTTTGTTGTTAATGTAGCTAGCTAGGCTAGGAGCCATTGCCAGTGTGGGCTAGCTAGCTAGCCAGTAGCCACTGAGTCTTCTTTATTCAAAATGGAAAAGTAAAATAAATACAAACCAAATCAAGCTAATTTATACAATTTATACAGTAAAACAGGGTTGCTAGCTAGTTAGCAGAGCACACTGTTGCCTCTCGCCATATCCAGCGAGCTAGTTATCTAACCTAGCTAGGTGTACTAGCCATCAGCTAGCTTGCAGCACCTTGCCGGATCTGACCCTTCTCCCGCGACACCTTCTCGCGCACGGATTCATCATAGCAACAGCAACTATGGGGTGGAGTTATGGGAGAGAAGCAGCGAATCAACTTCCAAAATCAGCCAGATTCCGTAGGCAGTCAGATCTGGCGCTGCAGCATGCCATCATTTGTAGCTAGCTAGCTAGTTAGTTAGTTGTCTAGCTAGCACAAAATGACAAGTTTATATTTCTTGATCCAACCAAAAAACTGAACAAACAAGTTATATACACAAATTGAATTATTGCTACCAGACCCACTAAACAAAATCATCAGACAACATTTATTTCCCGTTTGCTCAGGTGCTGGAGTTAGCTACATTTGGCTAACTTAGCATAGCAAATAAACACAGCTTGCATTACGTGAAGGTAGAGAGCGATCAGCTTACCTTGTTAGCCAGATAGATGGATTTCCCTTACGGCAGCCAACAATTTAACTGAACTAAATGTAGGTGATGAATGTAGGATGATGGCAACACCACCATCTTTATGGCGATAGACCGGTTTTTCCAAAGCCGCCCATTTTATTCCCCTTCCTAAATTGCCCTCAGCTAAAGAGATGGCCTAGCTCATGGTGCAGCACGTCTTCCGGATCCATGGACTGCCGTTTGATCGCGGTCCCCAGTTCTCGTCCCAGTTCTGGAAGGTGTTCTGCATCCTTAATGGGTCGTCGGCTATCCTGTCCTCTGGTTTTCATCCCCAGTCCAATGGCCAGTCGGAGCGAGCCAATCAGGACCTGGAGACAACTCTTTGCTGCCTTGTCTCCACTAATCCCACCACATGGAGCCAGCAACTCGTGTGGGTGGAATATGCCTTCTGCCCAGGTGTTCGTCCATAGCTGTCGCCATACCTGGAAGAGAGCCCGGGCCGCTCTTCTCAAGACCACCTCCAGGTACCAATGACAGGCGGACTGCCACCGGACCCCTGCCTCCCGCTTGGGCAGAGGATATGGCTGTCCACTCGGGATCTGCCCCTCCGGATAGAGTCCTGCAAACTATCACCCCCATTTATCGTCCCTTTCCCCCTCTGCTGTTCGTCTTTTGTTGCCCAGTACCCTCCATATACATCCCACTTTTCATGTGTCCAGAATTAAACCCATGTCTCACAGCCCTTTGTCTCCTGTTTCCAGGCCCACCCCTCTCCCCCGTCTCATCGACGGCCAACCAACATACACAGTGAGACGCCTCCTGAGGGTTCGACCGCTGGGCAGGGGATTCCATTACCTGGTTGACTGGGAGGGTTATGGCCCGGAGGGGAGGTGCTGGGTCCCCACTATGGACATCCTGGACCCAGCCCTCATCGCTGAGTTCCACCGCCGGCACCCCGGTCAACCAGGTATACACCCAGGTAGGACACCAGGTGCCAGTTCATCTTGTCTTGTCAGGTCTTACCCATCTTCCTGTTTCTCAAGTTCTGTTTCCCAGTTTTCCCTGTTCTGACTATTCTGCCTGCCCTGACCCCGAGCCTGCCGTCCTCTGACCTAATTACGAACCTCTGCCTGCCTTGACCCCGAACCTGCCTGCCGTCCTGTACCTGCCTTACTCTGACCTGATCACGAACCCCTGCCTGTCCTCGACCTGCCCTTTGCCTGCCCCGTGTTTATAAATAATAATAATCTGAGAACTGTACTATCCACCTCCTGTGTCTGCATCTGGGTCATATCCTGAGTCATGATAGTCTCCTGTGCATGTCATCCTTAAAGTCTGAATAAGGGTAGGGCTTGCACGGTATCCTTCAACATGGTTATCTGCATTAATTGTAGAATGAAAAAGAAAAAGTGCCAGTATCAGCCTTTTCTTTTCTTTCAAGTTATTAGCAAAGGATTCCAACACACAAGTAATCTCAGATGTGTGAGTGCTTTTCCTAATTTTCTAATAGTATACTTTCAAATGGAGAAAATACCTCAACAAAATGCAAACAATGTGTGATGATTTGCTAATCCTGTTTCAGTATATAAATGACAAACCATATGTACAAGTGCATTGAACATGCCCACGAGGCCAATACTAATCCCATCATTTGTCTACATTGGGCATGGATGCCATAAATAATCTCTCATCCACTGTAAGCATTGGAACCAAAAGGGTAGAGCATGGATAGTGGAGGCAAAAGAAAAATACCCTGGAGAGTGTCCACAGTAAAGGCTCCGCAGGAGGAGATCCTCCCGCACCGGAGATGCTTACAGTATTAAAATATAGATTTTAATGATAGACAGGAGGAGACACTACTTCAAGTTTTAGGGGGATGACATCACATCACATTGGGTACTAGAACTCACCTGTAGCAAATTCTGCTACTGTCACACCCCTTTCACCTCCTACCTCACTGACTGTATAACTCAGCCGACGACTGTATGATTTGAGTCAATGTAGCAGAATTAAACACCCACCAAATTAGTTATGTGGGTGCTAGAGTGACTGAGTTCACAGTCTGCAGAGAAGGAGGTCAGTGAGTGTAGCAGAGGGGTGAGTGTGTAGCACATGGGAGCTAGTTGACAGGTGAGTGCTCTTAATTCTTCCTCGATTCCTCTCATCGCCTCCTTTTCAAAACCCATAACCCATTGGAGAAGGTCAGAGGGGAGGGACCTTGTACCCTCTTTGCCATGCAAATAAACTGAATCCCCCCCAAAAAAATTCCACTGCATTTCAGCCCTGCCACAAAAGGACCAGCTGACATCATGTCAGTGATTCTCTCATTAACACAGGTGTGAGTGTTGACGAGGACAAGGCTGGAGATCACTCTGTCATGCTGATTGAGTTCGAATACCAGACTGGAAGCTTCAAAAGGAGGGTGGTGCTTGGAATCATTGTTCTTGGTCTGGCAAACATGGTTACCTGCAAGGAAACACGTGCCGTCATCATTTCTTTGCACAAAAAGGGCTTCACAGGCAAGGATATTGCTGCCAGTAAGATTGTACCTAAATCAACCATTTATCTGATCATCAAGAACTTCAAGGAGAGCGGTTCAATTGTTGTGAAGAAAGCTTCAGGGCACCCAAGAAAGTCCAGCAAGCGCCAGGACCGTCTCCTAAAGTTGATTTAGCTGCGGGATCGGGGCACCACCAGTACAGAGCTTGCTCAGGAATGGCAGCAGGCAGGTGTGAGTGCATCTGCACGCACAGTGAGGCGAAGACTTTTGGAGGATGGCCTGGTGTTAAGAAGGGCAGCAAAGAAGGCACTTCTCTCCAGGAAAAACATCCGGGTCAGACTGATATTCTGCAAAAGGTACAGGGATGGACTGCTGAGGACTGGGGTAAAGTCATTTTCTCTGATGAATTCCCTTTCCGATTGTTTGGGGCATCTGGAAAAAAGCTTGTCCGGAGAAGACAAGGTGAGCACTACCATCAGTCCTGTGTCATGCCAACAGTAAAGCATCCTGAGACCATTCATGTGTGTGGTTGCTTCTCAGCCAAGGGAGTGGGCTCACTCACAATTTTACCTAAGAACACAGCCATGAATAAAGAATGGTACCAACCCATCCTCCGTGAGCAACTTCTCCCAACCATCCAGGAACAGTTTGGTGATGAACAATGCCTTTTCCAGCATGATGGAGCACCTTGCCATAAGGCAAAAGTGACAACTAAGTGGCTCAGGGAACAAAACATGGTCCATGGCCAGGAAACTCCCCAGACCTTAATCCCATTGAGATCTTGTGGTCAATCCTCAAGAGGCGGGTGGACAAACAAAACCCCACAAATTCTGACAAACTGCAAGCATTGATTATTCAAGAATGGGCTGCCATCAGTCAGGATGTGGCCCAGAAGTGAATTGACAGTATGCCAGGGCGGATTGCAGAGGTCTTGAAAAAGAAGGGTCAACACTGCAAATATTGACTCTTTGCATCAACTTCATGTAATAGTCAATAAAAGCCTTTGACACTTATGAAATGCTTGTAATTATACTTCCGTATTCCATAGTAACATCTGACAAAAATATCTAAAGACACTGAAGCAGTAAACTTTGTGGAAATTAATATTTGTGTTATTCTCAAAACTTTTGGCCACGACTGTAGTTAGCTAGCCAGCTGACGTTACCTAGATTAGATGGTCAACTTGATAAACAATTTACCCGTGTGTTACACATGATCCTGGCGCCACCACCTCCTGCTGCTAACGAACTTTACTATCCATGCAAGCAATATAGCTCGCTGCGATGCTTCTTTGGGAAATCTATCATCTTAAAAAAAATTTTTTTTTTAAACGGATTTGTCCCCGGTCGTGAGGACCATCCCACCCGTGAATAGTAAAACAACTGTACTAAGTTAGCTAGCTTAGCTAGCTAGCGGTTTACAGCTGTGGTGGAACAGCTGTTGTTTACAAACACACTAGAAGTTATTTGGGGTTCCAGGGTTCACTTCCGTTCCTCCTCAAAAAGCCATTAAAAGGTCTATAGGGACCAGTTGCGATGGGGGATTTATTGGTGTGCTCCTATGGCGCAAATGTACATCTCTTTAATCGATCTGGTGAAGCATTTACCATGGCCCCTGCTCATTCATCCGCACTACTCCTGCCCTTCCCCCTCCCCTCCTGATCAACATTTGACCCATGGCCAACCCCACTCCAACATCAGCACTGTATGTGCTTCATATAAAGGACCATAAAATAGGTGCCATTTTCTCTTTGAATGATAGCTAAATTGATGCCGCTGATAATGGAGAACACGAAGAAGAAGAAGAGAATGGTATTCCCGAAGGACCTGTCCTGGACTCAATATATGGATGCCTGATCTGTTTAGCATCTGAAAATGACAGTTAAACGCTGTAAGCAGTAATCAATTCTACATCCCTTATCACAATTATGTAAATGCTATTCAAGCCTTGATGCTGTGGCAGCATTGTGAAAAAGTGATGCTGTCGCAAACATCGCAGTCTTTTAACCTTGATTTATATTGGTTATTCCTATTGAGATAACATCTCTTTTGCAAGAGAGACCTGTTCATGTCTATGGTGATGTCATAGGTCAAGGTCAGGTAGAGGGATAGCGATGATGATGACAGGTACTGGAGGTTCTAGCGGAGGTGTATGATCTGACAGCCCTAACCTAAACCAGTTGCTGTCATTCCACTCCTTAGCGAGCCCTGTTACCTACGGCTCTATTTCATCTCTGCCCTGCTACTGCACAGCCTCCACATGGCCTAGATTAGCATCAGAGGAGAGGGCACACTTTGAGTCCTCCCATTTTTAGAAAGGTTGGCATGGGGCCAACCTAGTAAACCACTGGTGAAGTATTAACAAGGCCATTTACTGTACATGAATGCACAGAGGGGGAGAAAGCCTTTTCACTAATCATTTGTTTTCATTGTCCTTCAAAGCAGATAGATAAAGATTGAGAAAACCCCACAGACCTCTGTTGAATTGGTGTATTTACTGACTGTTAGCAAACATCAGAAGAATCGCAACTACTTTTTATGATGATAGAAAAGATCAGTTAACAACCTAACTGAGCCTGGTTAAACTGTTAAACTGGCCTGGTTTAGATCTTATCTGTCAGAAAGATATCAGTTTGTCTCTGTGAATGGCTTGTCCTCTGACAAATCAACTGTAAATTTCGGTGTTCCTCAAGGTTCTGTTTTAGGACCACTATTGTTTTCACTATATATTTTACCTCTTGGGGATGTCATTCAAAAACATAATGTTAACTTTCACTGCTATGCGGATGACACACAGCTGTACATTTCAATGAAACATGGTGAAGCCCCAAAATTGCCCTCGCTAGAAGCCTGTGTTTCAGACATAAGGAAGTGGATGGCTGCAAACTTTCTACTTTTAAACTCGGACAAAACAGAGATGCTTGTTCTAGGTCCCAAGAAACAAAGAGATCTTCTGTTGAATCTGACAATTAATCTTAATGGTTGTACAGTCGTCTCAAATAAAGTGAAGGACCTCTGCGTTACTCTGGACCCTGATCTCTTTTTTGACGAACATATCAAGACTGTTTCAAGGACAGCTTCTTTCCATCTACATAACATTGCAAAAATCAGACATTTTCTGTCCAAAAATGATGCAGAAGAATTCATCCATGCTTTTGTTACTTCTAGGTTAGACTACTGCAATGTTCTACTTTCCGGCTACCCGGATAAAGCACGAAATAAACTTCAGTTAGTGCTAAATACGGCTGCTAGAATCCTGACTAGAACCAAAAAATGTGATCATATTACTCCAGTGCTAGCCTCCCTACACTGGCTTCCTGTCAAGGCAAGGGCTGATTTCAAGGTTTTACTGCTAACCTACAAAGCATTACACGGGCTTGCTCCTACCTATCTTTCTGATTTGGTCCTGCCGTACATACCTACACGTACGCTACGGTCACAAGATGCAGGCCTCCTAATTGTCTCTAGAATTTCTAAGCAAACAGCTGGAGGCAGGGCTTTCTCCTGTATTGCTCCATTTTTTAATGGAATGGTCTGCCTACCCATGTGAGAGACGCAAACTCTGTCTCAACCTTTAAGTCTTTACCGAAGACTCATCTCTTCAGTCTGTCATATGATTGAGTGTAGTCTGGCCCAGGAGTGTGAAGGTGAACGGAAAGGCTCTGGAGCAACGAACCGCCCTTGCTGTCTCTGCCTGGCCGGTTCCCCTCTCTCCACTGGGATTCTCTGCCTCTAACTCTATTACAGGGGCGGAGTCACTGGCTTACTGGTGCTCTTTCATGCCGTCCCTAGGAGGGGTGCATCACTTGAGAGGGTTGAGTCACTGATGTGATCTTCCAGTCTGTGTTGGTGCCCCCCCTTGGGTTGTTCCGTGGCGGAGATCTTTGTGGGCTATACTCAGACTTTTCTCAGGATGGTAAGTTGGTGGTTGAAGATATCCCTCTAGTAGTGTGGGGGCTGTGCTTTGGCAAAGTGGGTGGGGTTATATCCTTCCTGTTTGGCCCTGTCCGGGGGTATCATCGGATGGGGCCACAGTGTCTCCTGACCCCTCCTGTCTCAGCCTCCAGTATTTATGCTGCAGTAGTTTATGTGTCAAGTGGCTAGGGTCAGTTTGTTATATCTGGAGTACTTCTTCTGTCTTATCCGGTGTCCTGTGTGAATTTAAGTATGCTCTCTCTAATTCTCTCTTTCTTTCTCTCTCTCGGAGGACTTGAGCCCTAGGACCATGCCTCAGGACTACCTGGCATGATGACTCCTTGCTGTCCCCAGTCCACCTGGCCGTGCTGCTGCTCCAGTTTCAACTGTTCTGCCTGCGGCTATGGAATCCTGACCTGTTCACCGGACGTGTTACCTGTCCCAGACCTATTATTTGACCATGCTGGTCATTTATGAACATTTGAACATCTTGGCCATGTTCTGTTATAATCTCCACCCGGCACAGCCAGAAGAGGACTGGCCACCCATCATAGCCTGGTTCCTCTCTAGGTTTCTTCCTAGGTTTTGGCCTTTCTAGGGAGTTTTTCCTAGCCAACGTGCTTCAACACCTGCATTGCTTGCTGTTTGGGGTTTTAGGCTGGGTTTCTGCACAGCACTTTGAGATATCAGCTGATGTACGAAGGGCTATATAAATACATTTGATTTGACTTGATCAGGGGTTTGGTGCCGTTGACTGTTGTTGATTGATTTGTTGTTTGTTGGCCCAAGCAATCAATGATTTAGCTCTCTGACATAGCTTTGGTCCTGTTCGCTTGCATAAATAAGTACCTTCCATTACAATACCTCCCATTGCTGTACCCATTGCTATACCTACCATGGCTGTACCCATTGCTATACCTACCATGGCTGTACCCATTGCTGTACCTGCCGTTACTGTAATCCTTGCTGTATCTCCCATTGCTGTACCCATTACAATACATCCCATTGCTGTACCCATTTCAATACCTACCACTGATGTACTACTGGAGCATCAACAAGGTGTTTGAAAACACCCAACTCAGTCGCTATGATCCTCACTGCATGCCATGGGGATTGAGTCAAGATGGATGGCAGCATTAAGGCCCAGAACTCCTTGACTCTTGCCACTCTTATCCTGTTTAGCGGCTGTTAAATGCTAGTTTAGATTCAGAGGGGGTTAGATGAGTATCACGTGTTTCGAGCCTCAGGGAGTGATTTATATTATCGTCTCTATCCTCTACAACTCCACTGCGCGCACACATGCACAGCATTACTCGTACGCAGGCACGTACACACACACACACACACACACACACACACACACACACACACACACACACACACACACACACACACACACACACACATTCCTTTCCATCAGGAGACTGACACTATCTCTCCTCTGCCAGTGTTGCTCTGACCTCCTGCTGCCAGTCTAATCCAAGCCCAGACCATCTCTCTCTCTCTCTCCCAGAGGAAATGGGTCTGTGATGCACCACTAATGTCCTTTTTTAATGTCACAGCGATGGGAGTTGCATCAGCCACCTGATGTATGGTGTAATTGGTCACTTCCAGGGCTGAGTGCCATCTCTGTGTTCGAGTCTCTATGCTGGAAAGGATGGTACCTTGCTCTGCTGGAACCTATGAGCACCATCCACTCAACAGCTGATCTGACTACATTAGCTAAGACCCCTTTATATCCATCGGGCAGCATTACATTGCTGTTTGTGCCCAATTCTGACCCCTTATGACTTCTACAGTACATGTATGTCACATGCACCAAATGGCTAGTGTCAAAAGCAATGCTCATCTCACCACACTAAACCAAATGCCTTGAGAATTTCCAGATATGTGCCCATGTTTTTACATTTAGCTGCCATCTGGATTTTCCCATAGCCCCTTAGAATGGGTTTACAACTAATTATTAACTGTTTTTATTAGCATAGGATGTTGGTGTTGGGGAGACCCCTCCCCTATAGATGTCTGAGACATAACATTTCCCCAGAGAATGTTTAATAGTTAAGTAAATTATTAGAGGGAGAGTTCATGCTATGTACGCCTCCCACTAAGCATGTGAGCGCTGGCAAAACAAATGAGGTGCTAGAGGAATGTGTTCATTCTAAACAGGGAAGACTTAGGCCATGCTCCAATGAGCATATTTCTCATTTTACATCCATTTACATTAGAATGCCAAATTTATCATCAACGAAAAAATGCTTCAAAAGCCGTTTGGATTAAATATTGACGGGGGAAAGTTTTAATGACATTCTCTCATTAGAGTTTTTGCTTAAAGCGAAGGGACAGCGAAACACACAGAAAGAGAGAGAGAGAGATATACAGAGAGATATGGAGAGAGAATGTGACAGAACAGAGACAACGTGTGTGAGTCAGCGCTAGAGAGACAGAAGACAGAGCTCCTTATTCAAGGGTAAATCAAAACATCGTGCACATGTAGATTCTAATTGGGACGTCACATAATGCGATCTCATCTGACAGATTCAAAGCAGACACCAAGAAAAGAGCAAAAGAGCCAATGCAGCATTTGTCCTACTACAAGTCACATCCACTTACAGACAGAGAAAACAGAAGAGAGGGGAGAGAAACCCACTCGCTGAGGCAATGGGAGTGGCACATCTTCCTCAAACAAGAAGCTCAAAGACAGAAAAGTGTGGCTGCAAAACTGCAGCCTCCCAGGAATTACTATCTGCATGAAATTGCCTATTTCAGAGAGGCTAGCGCCAACCTTGCTTTAGTTACGCTCCAGGGGTAGACCTGCTTTCCCATGTCAGTATAAATGTAAATTTCACCCAGTAAACCGCTTGAGGCATCTCCTCCCCTTGGATCACAGATTAAGGTGTGAGACTGGTGCGTGTGTGTGACAGACAGACAGTGATAAGGGTATCAATGTGTTTACATTTCAGTGTGCATCTACACTGTGTTCCAGGGTTGGCACTGGCCTTCACTCGGGAACGGGGAGAGAGAAAGAGCTAAAGACTAGTGTGTCTACAAGTATGTGAGGGTTCCGGGTTGGAGCTGACCTTCACTCAGGGTTGCGCGTGTGTGTGTGTGTGTGCGTGTGACTGAGTGAGAGAGAGCAGATAGTTTCAGCGCCTGTAATGATGTGAGTTTGCATCTACAGTACATGGTGTGTGTTCCAGCCAGGGTTGGTACTGGCCTTCACTCCGGAACAGAGAGCGGGGGGAGGGGGAGGTGTCCCCGCCTACATCTCAGGGGGTGGACGACAGATATTTAAAGGCCTTTTCATCGACGTGGCGGTAATTGCGACAGCTCCCTATCTTCCTGGCTGAACACCTTATCTCCCTGACCTTCCACTGGCAGACCTCCATACAATCCCATGGACCAGAGAGAGGTTGGGATGAGCCAGTACTGACACTGTGGCATGCTTCGCTTCACAGTACACCACGACCGACCTTCAAAAGGTATGGTACATATGATATATTTATTTTAGATTTGTTTATCTACGATGCTTGTATGTTTCTGTAATTGAAATGTATGTGTCTATGTCAATTCTTTTTCATGGTGTGTCTATTTCGGTCAGTTGTTACAGTATGATATTTCTCTCAAACTTTGTTCCCCCCTGCTGCTGTGTTGGTTGAAAAATAGATTGTATCTCAATGAGATAAACCTGGATATAAAAAAGGTCTAAGAACAGGTATATTTCAGTGGAAAGGTAGCCTGGTCAATAGCTATTTGCTTTAGTTTGAGCACATGCATTTACAGCACATACAGATCTAGGACCAGGCTAGAAAAAACGGTTGACTAAAATCAAACATCTTCTACCTCTTGTAGTATTTCAGGTCTATAAATATCACAAACTCATTCCTTTCACAAGCAAGTCTCTCTCTAAGCTTCCAGCTCACTCCTGGGGCCCTGAGTCCCTGATAAGTGCTACAGGTCCACAGACCACAGCATGTAAACATACTCAGTCAACCAATGTCTTCTGGAGGGAGGGAGCCAGTACAACACTAAAGGCCCATAAACATATCTCTTTCTTCCTATTGACTGGTTGATGTTCTTCAAAACATAAATGCATATATAATTCAAATAATCAAAAACTGCTGCAAATATCACAGAGTGGGATTTGAATGGTCACTATCCTGGAAGCTTTCTCACATTAGTAACTGTTTAACTACTTGAAAGCTCTTTTTTTATTTGGCTGTTATGCTGTTTATGAGTTGCCACACACAAAAGTGTTTTCCAGGAAAGGTGAGGCCAATGCTAATAAGCTGCTGTCGTCGTTGCTTGGTTCAGTCCAGAGTCATACACTTCAGAGATGGTGCCTGGGCCAAAGCTCGATTCACAGACTCGGGCCCAGACTGGCAGTCTTTCCCGCGATTGATAAATATGTGTGTAAAACTAGTTAAAAAAGCTAAATCTGATTATTATGTTAATACACTATCTGAATGTACAGGGAATCCAGCTACATTTTGAAAAGCAGTTAAATCACTGAAGGGTCTCCTCTTCTCTCCCCCAAGAAATTAATTTAGATTCTGGCCCTATTACTGACAAAATTGATATCATTAATGCATTTAATCACCCTTTTATCTCTGCAGGCTTTATGTTTGAATGTATTTCAAAGCCAGCTCTTGAAAGAGTAGTTTGGATGTACAGTAGATGGTGAAAATCTATTGAATGATACTGAAAACGCTGGTCAGGGTTTTTTCCCCCCAGAAATTCACTGATAAAGAAGGCCTGGATGCTTTGTTAACAGACAAAAAAATACAAATGGGCTGATCATTTGGAGCCTGGTCTGCTTATTGCTGGCTCAGTAGCCCAAATGTTTTATTCAACATTGTTATCAGGAAGTATTCCAAAAGCATGGATATCCACATACAGTTGAAGTCAGAAGTTTACATACACTTAGGTTGGAGTCATTAAAACCCGTTTTTCAACCACTCCACAAATTTCTTGTTAACAAACCATAGTTTTGGCAAGTCTGTTAGGACATCTACTTTGTGCATGACACAAATCATTTTTCCAACAATTGTTTACAGACAGATTATTTCACTTAGAAAATTGGAAAATTCCAGAAAATGATGTCATGGCTTTAGAAGCTTCTGATAGGCTTATTGACATAATTTGGTGTCAATTGGAGGTGTACCTGTGGATGTATTTCAAGGCCTACCTTCAAAAAGTGCCTCTTTGCTTGACATCATGGGAAAATCAAAAGAAATCAGCCAAGACCTCAGAAAAAAAATGTAGACCTCCACAAGTCTGGTTGGGAGCAATTTCCAAACGCCTGAAGGTACCACGTTCATCTGTACAAACAATAGTACGCAAGTATAAACACCATGGGACTACGTGGCCATCATATCGATCAGGAAGAAGACGCGTTCTGTCACAAAAGTGTCTATATCCACAGTAAAACGAGTCCAATATTGACATAACCTGAACGGACGCTCAGCAAGGAAGAAGCCACTGCTCCAAAACCACTATTAAAAAGCCAGACTACAGTTTGCAACTGCACATTGGGAAAAAGATCGTACTTTTTGGAGAAATGTCCTCTGGTCTGATGAAACAAAAATAGAACAGTTTGGCCATAATGAACATCATTATGTTTGGAGGAAAAAGGGGGAGGCTTGCAAACTGAAGAACACCATCCCAACTGTGAAGCATGGTGATGGCAGCATCATGTTGTGGGGGTGCTTTGCTGCAGGAGGGACTGGTGCACTTCACAAAATAGATGGCATTATGAGGTTGGAAAATGATGTAGATATATTGAAGCAACATCTCAAGACATCAGTTAAAGTTTGGTTGCAAATGGGTCTTCCAAATGGACAATACATTTTTTTACCTTTATTTAACTAGGCAAGTCAGTTGAGAACAAATGTTTATTTTCAATGACGGTCTAGGAACAGTGGGTTAAGTGCCTTGTTCAGGGGCAGAACGACATATTTGTACCTTGTCAGCTCGGGGATTTGATCTTCTAACCTTTCGGTTACAGGTCCAACGCTCTAACCACTAGGCTACCTGTCACCCCACAATGACCCCAAGCATACTTCCAAAGTTGTGGAAAAATGGCTTAAGGACAACAAAGTCAAGGTATTGGAGTGGCCATCACAAAGCCCTGACCTCAATCCTATAGAACATTTGTGGGCAGAACTGAAAAAGCATGTGCGAGCAAGGAGGCCTACAAACCTGACTCAATTACACCAGCTTTGTCAGGAGGAATGGGCCAAAATTCTTCCAACTTGTTGTGGGAAGCTTGTGGAAGGCTACCCGAAACCTTTGACCCAAGTTAAACAATTTAAAGGCAATGCTACCAAATACTAATTGAGTGTATGTAAACTTCTGACCCACTGGGAATGTGATGAAAGAAATAATTCTCTCTACTATTTTTCTGACATTTCATATTCTTAAAATAAAGTGGTGATCCTAACTGTCCTAAGACAGGGAATTGTTACTAGGATTAAATGTCAGGAATTGTGAAAAACTGAGTTTAAATGTATTTTGCTAAGGTGTATGTAAACTTCCGACTTCAACTGTATCTTAGCGACAGAACTCAGGCCATCTTGATAGATGTGGTTAAATCTGAATTTCTTGAGATTTAAAAAGGTGTTCCTCGGGTCGATTTTGGGTCCATTATTGTTCACTTTGTATGTTAACGACATCGGAAACACTGTTTTAATACTCTATGCAGATTCATCTCTATGCAGATGACACAGTTTTGTATTCCTGTGCCACCTCGGTGCAGCAGGCCATTCGTGAACTTCAGCATGACTTTGATTCAATTCAGAAATGACTTACAGATTTTAAATTTGTGTTAAATATAAGTCATGTATAAGTAGTGTATGTTGTTTTAATATTCTGTTTTTATTGTAATGTGTACAGGGCTCTCTTGTAAAATAGATTTTTAATCTCAATGTGACTCCCTGTTTAAATAAAGGATAAATAAACAAATAATATATTCCAGGGTGTGTGTGTGTGTGGCAATGTGTGCATGTGTGTGCATTTGTGTGTGTGTGTGGACCTAATCCATGACTCCTCCCCCTTCTCCTAAGGACAAGGAAATACCTCAGCTAGCCCACTACTAGGCATTTCTCATACTATGTTAATTGTCTGTTTACAGCTAACGGTGCTAACAGAATGTTAGTGCTTTCCGCCTGTACATTATTCATGCTCTGAGATAAGCCTGGGCCCTTGTTTCGGCACCTGCTTGTTTTGTTTAGCTTCCCCTTGTACCAACATCATCCATTCTTAATCAGAACCCCTCATTCAACAACCCCATTTGGCAGCTTGCTTCTCGACAGCAGGGGTGAGGAGTTGAAACGCATTCAGGTGAGTCTCTGTCATCTTCCGACTCTATTTACTGAAACAGAACACTCTGATTAATTGAGATAATCTGATAATGGCATTTAATGAATAAATTAAGTGTTCATTGGTACCTGAGGGACCAACCATCTCCAGGAGGTAAAGAGGTTGAAATAAGTTTTAAAAAAACACACAAAAAAACAGTTTACGAGCCCTACTTTATTTGCTCTCTAAACAACTTTTCATGTAGGACAGTCATACAGTATAATTCATTCACTTGGTCATTACCCACATAGAAAATACTACAGTTTACTATAGAAAACTACTGTACTACTTACTATAGAATTATAGTATACTGCCTGCCTGCCTGTCTGCCCGGACAGTCATGTCCGCAAAAACACTGCAGTAAATACTACAGTATTCACCATAGTGTTTTGCGTAAAAGCAAAAACCCTACAGTGAATACTATAGTATATCAATATAAACTCAAAATATAAACGCAAAAAAAGAAACATCCCTTTTTCAGGACCCTGTCTTTCAAAGATAATTCATAAAAATCCAAATAACTTCAACACTGTTTCCCATGCTCCCAACAATGAATGAATATGCGCCTTGTGGAAAGGTCGTTAAGACACTAACAGCTTACAGACGGTAGGCAATTAAGGTCACAGTTATGAAAACTTAGGACACTAAAGAGGCCTTTCTACTGACGCTGAAAAGCACCAAAAGAAAGATGCCCAGGGTCCCTGCTCATCTGCGTGAACGTGCCTTAGGTATGCTGCAAGGAAGCATGAGGACTGCTGATGTGGCCAGGGCAATACATTGCAATGTCCATACTGTGAAATGCCTAAGACAGAGCTACAGGGAGATGGGATGGACAGTTGATCGTCCTCGCAGTGGCAGACCACGTGTAACAACACTTGCACAGGATCGGTACATCCAAACATCATACCTGCGGGACAGGTACAGGATGGCAACAACAACTGCCCGAGTTACACTAGGAACGCACAATCCCTCTATCAGTGCTCAGACTGCCCGCAATAGGCTGAGAGAGGCTGGACTGAGGGCCTGTAGGCCTGTTGTAAGGCAGGTCCTCACCAGATATCACCGGCAACAACGTCGCCTATGGGCACAAATCCACTGTCGCTGGACCAGAGAGGACTGGTAAAAAGGGTTCTTCACTGACGAGTCGTGGTTTTGTCTCACCATGAGTGATGGTCGGTTTCGCGTTTATCATCGAAGGAATGAGCGTTACACCGAGGCCTGTACTCTGGAGCGGGATTTGGAGGTGGAGGGTCCGTCACTGTCTGGGGCGGTGTTTTTCACAGCATCATCGGACTGAGCTTGTTGTCATTGCAGGCAATCTCAATGCTGTGCGTTACAGGGAAGACATTCTCGTCCCTCATGTGATACCCTTCCTGCAGGATCATCCTGACATGACCCTCCAGAATGACAATGCCACCGGCCATACTGCTCGTTCTTTGCATGATTTCCTGCAATACAGGAATGTCAGTATTCTGGGATGGCCAGCGAAGAGCCCGGATCTCAATCCCATTGAACACGTCTGGGACCTGTTGGATCGGAGGGTGAGGGCTAGGGCCATTCCCCCCAGAAATGTCCGGGAACTTGCAGGTGCCTTGGTGGAAGTGTGGGGTAACATCTCACAGCTAGAACGGGCAAATCTGGAGGATTTCAGGAGGAGGAGGAGGAGGAGATGCACTGCAGTACTTAATGCAGCTGGTGGCCACACCAGATACTGACTGTTTACTTTTGATTTGACCGCCCCCCCTTTGTTCAGGGACACATTATTCAATTTGTTAGTCACATGTCTGTGGGACTTGTTCAGTATATGTCTAAGTTGTTGAATCTTGTGGCTTCGTAATACTTATTTTCCACCATAATTTGCAAATAAATTCATAAAAAATCCTACAATGTGATTTTCTGGATTTTTCCCCCTCATTTTGTCTGTCATAGTTGACGTGTACCTATGATGAAATTACAGGCCTCTCTCATCTTTTTAAGTGGGAGATCTTGCACAATTGGTAGCTGACTAAATACTTTTTTTGCCCCACTGTATATGTTCTTTCATTATTTGAGCTTTAAAATGACTTTAATGAAAAATATCAATTTTTTCTACATTTTCTAAATAGTTGTTATGTTATTCATTTCCATGTCTGCTGTGTGTGAGGAAATGCCCCTGTCTAGAGCAAAGGATTACAATTTCACACTCCATAAAAGTGTTTAAAATTCTAAAAACTGGATAAAATGAATATTAACTGACTAAGTAATATTTCTCTCAAAACTGTAATTCCTAAAAAATGTGTCCTGAGTTTTAGTCCGTCAGATTTGTCAAAAATGTATCAGAAATTATCTCCTGATTTGATGGAGTGCAACAAAACAATTAATGTTCCTGAAGGTCCTCTACTTTTGATAGATTTAAACAAACATTATTGATATCACCATGACCACAACCATAACCTGTCAACTCCATCACTGTTATAGACTAAGACAGAATATGACTTTTTGCTATTTTGTATACCACTTCAAAATAAAAAATATGCACTTTGTCAACTCCGTAAAACATCAACTCTGTCACATTTTTGTCTAAGCTCAACTCCATTGGGGTGCTGAAAGATCTTTTGGAATGATTATGTTTTTGTTTTGTTTTTCCATATTTTACAAATGTTTGTATTGAACTCGTCATATTTTCAAGCATCGTGGTGGCTACATCATGTTCATCATGTACATCATGGCTATCCTTGTTATCGTTAAGAACTGGGGAGTTTCTCAGGATAAAAAATAAACATAATGGAGCTAAGCACAGGCAAAATCCTAGAGGAAAACCTGGTCCAGTTTGAATTCCACCAGACTCTGGGAGATGACTCCACCTTTCAGCAGGACTGTCACGACTTCCGCCGAAGTCGGTTCCTCTCCTTGTTCGGGCGGCATTCGGCGGTCGACATCACCGGTCTTCTAGCCATCGCCGATCCACCTTTCATTTTCCATTTGTTTTGTCTTGTTTTCCCACACACCTGGTTTGCATTTCCCTCATTACTTATCGTGTATTTAACCCTCTGTTCCCCCATGTCTGTGTGTGAAATTGTTTATAGTCAAGGTTGGCACGCTTCTGGCTGGTTTGCGCCGGGTTTTGTTTTATTACCCGTGCTTTGTGGCAGCCGGTACTTTGTACTTGGGTTTTTGTACTTTGTGCTGCCTCACTTGTTCGTTGGACATTTGTTTTGTGACACGGTTGCGTTCTGTGAAAATGATTGCCTTAGTAAAGTGCTTTGTCCACTCATCTCTTCTCTCCTGCGCCTGACTTCTATGCACCAGCTACACTCACCCCCTGACAAGGACAATAACCTAAAACACAAAGCCAAATCTACACTGGAGTTTCTTACCAAGAATGTTCCTGAGTGTCCGAGATACAGTTTTGCCTTAAATCTGTTTGAAAATATATGGCAAGTCTTGAAAATGTTTGTCTAGCAATGATCAACAACCAATTTGGCAGAGCTTGAAGAATTTAGAAAATAATAATGGGAAAATGTTGCGCAATACAGCTGTGGAAAAGTGATTCTAACATGTATTGAGTCAGCGGGTTGAATACTTAACAATTATTTTTTTAATTTAAACTTTATTTATCTAGGCAAGTCAGTTAAGAACAAATTCTTATTTACAATGACAGCCTAGGAACAGTGGGTTAACTGCCTTGTTCAGGTGCAGAAAAACAGATTTTTACCTTGTCAGCTCGGGGATTCGATCTTGCAAACTTTCAGTTACTGGCCCAACGCTTTAACCACTAGACAACCTGCCGCCCCAAGATATATTTGTGATTAATATATTTTTTACAAATGTTTTTCTTCCACATTGCCAGTGTATTTTGTGGATATCAATTACAAAAAATTACAATTAAATCCATTTAAAACACACTTTGCAACACAACAAAATGTGGACAAAGTCAAGGGGTGTGAATACTTTCTGAAGACACTGTAAGTGCGTGGTTAGAAGCTTTTTTGCCCTCCCACGTTACTTTTTACACAGAAGATCTCTGCTAAACATAGAATCACAAGGTTAATCCATCTCTCTGTGACAGTTGATAACTTCATAACAAAGTTGACCTCAAATTCAAAGTTGCCAATGTCTTTGCAATTGATACAAACAAGCAACATATAAAAATAAGCTTCCAATGAAAACAGATGACTGTATTAAAATATAAACAGTAGGGAAGGCTATAATTGTTCATGTTCAATCAATTGAGTTCTATTTTGCTACTTGTAGGTTACTATCTGTGATATGTTTCAATATATCTGTAACCTAAGCTGTGCACAATGATGTGCCAAATGAATCTGTGATTGAGTGCATTATTATAGGGTAATCATTCAAATAAACTTAAACTCAATATTTGCAGCCATTAGGTGATATCGCTTTAGGAGCTGATCCGTCATCAGTATTGTGGAATAATTATGTTCTTATGTTAATGGGAAAAGCTGATCAGAAATCAGTGCTGCCTTTCTTTCGATCCTATTAGTATCGACACATGCTCAAAGGACACACTTAGCAAACTATTCAGAAATCGCTCCGCCATGTTCTGGTTTCTAAAATTAAAATAGTTTGCCGAAATTCAGTTTGTGTGACAAAACAAGCAAGTATAGTGTAGAGTATCATCTATCTATATTTTCCATAACCAAAAATATAATATTTCAGCTGTTTGAAGCTGATGTACATATCCCAAAGACAAAACTGAAAATGGGAAGCATAGAAAGAGAGCACATAGAACATATCTACCGCTTCTTATACTTGCTTTCAATGAGAATGACAGATATACAACTGACATTTCTATGTGAATTTTGTCAGGTCGCCCAAAAAAGTTACATATTGCAGCTTTAATACAATTATTTGATCCATAGGAGTGGGAAAACAGCTGCTCATGCATTGATAAGCACACCAAAGACGTCATTAACGATAAGTAATAAAATAAAAACAGCACTTCTAAAAGCCTATTTTACACCATAGCCTGCTGAATTTCCAAGATAACTTTCTTTCATTTTGATTTCGGCATAAATGAAAATGTGGCACTGACTTGCCCATGGATTGATGCTTCAGCATTGTCTCAATGAAGAGTTCGGCATTCGACTAATCACTCTCGACAAGCGCAGATAAAAAATTAAATTAAAATAATAATTTAAAAAATTAAAAACATTTTTTTTAAATAATTTTAAAAAGCGGCAGGCGGACGAGCAATATCCATCATCGTAACACGGATGAAACCCAAGCTGAAATGTGACGCTAACTGAAGCTGGCTAACTTTAGAAAAGCCTGAGTAGTATACCCCTCAGGGACAGGATGATCCGGCAATCAATGCTGAATCAAGCTAAAGCGACATCATCGGGAGCCAATTTACTTAATTGAAAAGCCATCTTGAGTGCGGACTGCCGTGCGCTATAAAAAGCTGCAGACCATAATGAGCCTGATTGAAGTGCACTCGCACAGATGTGCAGTGAGATGGAAGGGAAAGAGACTAGTGGAGTGGAGGACTAGCTGGTGACAGGCTAGTAGTTACTATTGGCCGAAACAGATTTTTATTGGACCATTAAAGCCCAGTGCCAAACCCAATTTAAGGCTTTTGTTTCCACGCCACCGCTAGCTGCTAACTGCCCTGTAGCTTCGGGGCTCTTCAGTGCAGCTTGATAGAAAATTAAAGAAAAGACAAAGGCAAATCAGACCAAAAACCTTATTCAATCTCCGCAATTATGGTATCGTTAACATTTACATTAACAGACTCTTTAATGTCAACAGAGACAACAGGCATTGATCAAAGGAGCATTTGAACGAAATCTGAACCTGGAGAAAACGGACAACAAGGGAGTCAAAACAAGCCTGGTTAAACCAGACTGAATGCTGCACTTAGCTGCTCAACTTTCTTTCACTTGAGCATAGCTTTCAGTCTGGTTTAACCGTCAGAAACTAAATATTGAGAAAGCTTGTAAGAGAGAAAAAGAGGGGGGATGTGGAAGGTATGAATGAAAACTGAATGACAGGGGAAGTCCCCATCACCTTAACATGTAATATATTAAAGCTGAGCCCCAGACAGGATACCTCCATCTAAATTCATTTGAGACAGTCAGTCCCTATTCTGCTCACAATCTTGCAGCATGTAATGTGACTTGACAGGATATTTCAAGGGGATGAAAGAATAAGGGTATCAGTGTCACCAAATGGATATGAACATGTCCATATATTGTGTGCCATATTGGGCACTTATACAGTCAAATCTTTATTGATATAATAATGAAGGGCCACATTACAGGCATTTCTACTAATTATAAAACTGGTTGTTTGGATCCTTGATGCTCATTGGACGAGCATGGTTCCTTGCCTTGCTGTATTCAATAATATCTTCCTGCAAACTGCGGTTACTAAATGCCACGTCCACTGCCATTGACATGGTACCCAAACCGTCTGCGTGCGTGCGCCATCGTGCATAAATTTTTTTTGTCCACCCACCCCAAACGCGATCACGAAACACAGGTTAAAATATCAAAACAAACTCAGAACCAATTAAATTAATGTGGGGACATGTCGAAAGCATTAAACATTTATGGCAATTTAGCTAGCTAGCTTGCACTTGCTAGCTCATTTGTCCTATTTAGCTAGCTTGCTGTTGCTAGCTAATTTGTCCTGGGATATAAACATTGAGTTGTTATTTTACCTCAAATGCACAAGTTCCTCTACTCCGACAATTAATCCACACATAAAACGGTCAACCAAATCGTTTCTAGTCATCTCTCCTCCTTCCAGGCTTTTTCTTCTTTGAACTTATATGGTGATTGGCATCTAAACTTTCATAGAATTACCACGACGACCGACAACACAGTTCGTCTTTCAATCACCCACGTGGGTATAACCAATGAGATGACACGTGGGTATCTGCTTCATTAAACCAATGAGGAGATGGGAGAGGTAGGACACCACGATCTGCGTCACAAATAGAACTGACTTCTATTTTAGCCCTTGGAAACGCAGACGCTCGTTGACGCACGTGAGCAGTGTGGGTGCAATAATTGAATAATATAGATTTCTAAATGTATTTTGTAATGCTCGCGCACGTGACACGAATGGTGTAGTCAGGGTGTGAGGCTGCTAGCGCCATCTCTGGACCACACTCCAGCACAGTAGTTGGCGGAAATGCACCAACATTGGATGCCAACTGCGAGAAAAAACCCACCGAAGAAGGAGGCTGATAACTAGATAGGAAACACCAGTACATAGTGTAGTCCTTCCCCGCTTGCCGAGAACTGCTTTCCCGCAGTTCTGTTAACCGTACGGCGAGGGAAGTAACTAGCTAGTGTAGCCAACCCAACTCTTGCGTGATTACCCTCGCCGTAACGTTAAAAAACAGCAGTCTCGATCTCTGTACCATACTGTACATAGAGAGTGAACTGTGCCAGGCAAATTTTTTCTGAGCCAGGCGAAATCAAACATCAATGTCATTATCATGGATATATCCAAGTAAATGCCAATAGAAAAAAATCTAAAACAAACAAAAATGCAACTAATGTACTGTCATTCCAAGTGCATTCTTTGACGTTACTGAGTTAGCTGAAGCTACCTAGCAAGCAAGTGACAAGAACATTATACAGCCTCCATAGCAAACATTTAGTTTAGAACGGACGACCAGTTCTTTTGCGAAGCAACTATGCAAAAATAATTAACGACTGGGTCGCGTCGAACAAAACGAACAACCAGATTTTTGTCCGGACTATATCTTCTGGTGGAAGAATGAAATGTTATGAATTTACTTATCAAAATAACATTTTAATGAAAATATGTAATTCATTGCTATCGGGTAGGTTAAGGCCTCATTTATTTATTTCCATTGACTGATTTCCGTATATGAACTGTAATTCAGTAAATCTTTGAAATTGCTGCATGTTGCATTTATATCTGTGTTCAGTATTCATTGTCCCCATCATGGCAGCTCTCTCTAACTCACCTTGGATAATCACTCAGATCACGTCAAGTGTCCTCTAACACTGCTGGAAGTACAATCACAGAGAACACTGTGTTATTTAGCAAAGCACTCACCTGCCTTTTCATCTCTCTCTCTGTTCTTTCTCTGTCCTATCCCTCTCCTGCTCTCTCCCTCTCTCTTTCACACTCTCTTTTCACCCGTTTCTCCCCCTCTCACTACCTCCCTCGCCTTCAATCTGCCAGGCAGCCAGAGCCCAAGTGCCTTGAAACAATGTACCAATCATCAGACAAGGACTGTGCCTCATGCCGGCTCTAATCCTTTGGGATTTACCCACCAGCGCTGTCAGCTCAATGCTGTCCGGGAAACAGCCGTTCGGAGACCACTCCAGCCGCCAGGAGCAAACAGCTTTAATGATCACCCAGGCACTATCACCACTGAAGCAGAGCCAGAGCCAGGGACACTCAGTCAGTTGGTGGGAAGAAAGCCTTATATATCACAGCAAGTGATATGATTTAGGAAATAGTGTACCAGACCAAGCCAGAGGTAGCTTTGTCACATTTTCTATACTTGTTTTCTGTTGTTTGCTTCTTTTTAACGCCCTCTCTCTCTCCTATTCTTTCTCTGCTCTCTGACTTCAATTACCTGCTAGAAAATCTGATATTGACAGAATGACACATGAAAAGTAAGGGAATGGTATGGTATGTGTTTAAATTATTAAACTGTTTCGCATTCTTTCAATTCTACTACTGAGAAAACTGAAAAGGTTTTGTGATACCTAAGAGTGGTGTGTTGAAAATTCAGAAATAGCACTGCATGTCTAAGGATTTCTGATGCTGGAAGTACACTACATTGCCAATTGTATGTGGACACCCCTTAAAATGAGTAGATTAGTCTATTTCAGCCACCCCCGTTGCTGACAGGTGTATAAAATCTCCATAGACAAACATTGTCAGTAGAAAGGCCCGTACTGAAGAGCTCAGTGACATTCAAGCTGGCACCGTCATAGGATGCCATCTTTACAACAAGTCAGTTCATCAAATGTCTGCCAGGCTAGAGCTGCCCCGGTCGACTGTAAATTATGTTATGTATTATGTTATGTATTATGTTATGTATAGTTATGTATTATGTATTGTGATGTGGAAACGTCTAGGAGCAACAACGACTCAGCTGCGAAGTGGTAGGCCACACAAGCTCACAGAACGGGACCGCCGAATGCTGAAACATGTATGCAAATCGTCTGTCCTAGGTTGCAACACTCACTACCGAGTTCAAAACTGACTTTGGAAGCAACGTCAGCACAATAACTGTTCGTCAGGAGCTTCATGAAATGGGTCTCCATGGCCGAGCAGCCATACACAAGCCTAAGATCAACACACGCAATGTCAAGCATCAGCTGTAGTCATCTACATCGGACTCTGGAGCAGTGGAAACGCGTTCACCATCTGGCAGTCCGATGGACAAATCTGGGTTTGGCGGATGCCAAGAGAATGCTAACTGCCTTAACGCATAGTGCAAACTGTAAAGGTTGGTGGAGGAGGCATAATGGTCTGGGGCTATTTCATGGTTCGGGCTAGGCCCTTTAGTTCCAGGGAAGGTAAATCTTAACGCTACAGTATACAATGACATCCCAGAGACAATTCTGTGCTTTCAATTTTGTGGCAACAGTTTGGGGAAAGCCCTTTTCTGTTTTAGCATGACAATGCCCCTGTGCACAAAGTGAGGTCCATACAGAAATGGTTTGTCAAAATCAGTGTGGAACAACTTGACTTGCCTGCACAGAGTCCTGACCTCAACCCCATCGAACACCTTTGGGATGAATTGGAAAGCCGACTGCGAGCCAGGTCTATTCGCCCAAAATCAGTGCTCAACCTCACTAGTGCTCTTGTGGCTGAATGGAAGCAAGTCCCCGCAGCAATGTTCCAACCTCTAGTGGAAAGCCTTCCCAGAAGAGTAGTAGCAAATAGCAGCAAAACGGAGGACCAACTCCATATTAATGCCCATGATTTTGGAATGAGATGTTTGATGACACATACTTTTGGCCATGTAATAATGTATGTCCAGGTGCTATTATTACCTCCCCATGCAGGTTTGGATTTGGATCAGGCAGGCGGTTCGTTTCTGTCTGTCCGTCTGTCCGTCTGGTTATCTTCAGAGAAACATAGGAGCTAGACTGGATTACTGCCAAAGAAAAAGTTGCATACTTCAGTGAGAGATGGATGAGCTCTCAGAACAAGCTTATACGGAGGATCAGGATTAATTTCATTACAGGTACAGTACTTCTCCTCTTTTCACCAAATGCTGCCTTAGAAAGAGTAATGGCTGGTTTTGGGAAGAGGGTGCTACATGTGGAATCATCATTGCCAATCACTTGGTGTCGAGCATGATTGTCTTCTTGGTGGGTCCTAATTGTGGGTCTTCAGATGGCTGAAGAGGCCGTTCCGGGAGCCACATATTTTTGTGCACTGTGGGCAGCGGTGAGTGGTGGTGGTTGGTAAGCCTTCTAGATGGAAAGTCTCTCCTTTTGAAGTTGCTGCTTGTCCTCTGTGGCAACTTCTTCATACCGTGCTACTCTTCTTCGTACCGTGCTACTCTCTCATGGACAGTTTTCCTCTATGTTGACCTATCTTTTGCAGTGTCTTCCCAGCTGGAGATATTTAAGTGGCACTTTTTGAGGTTATTCTTTAGATTGTCCTTTAACTGCATATTTTGTCCTCCAGGGGCCCGGTGATCTGCATTTAGTTTTGAATACAGCACCTGTTTTGGGAGGCAAGAGTTGGGCATCCTGACAACATGGCCAGTCCATCAGAGCTGGTGTTGGTGGTGGGGATGCTGCTGATGTTTGCCTTCTCAAGGACACTGTTGTTGGTGCACCTGTCTTCCCAGCTGATCCTCATCATGTTGCAGAGACATCTGTGATAGTGCGACTCCCAGGCTTTAAGGTGCCTGCTGTATGTGGTCCATGTTTCTAACCCATACAGTAGGGTGGGGAGTACTAGACCAAGATTTTAGTTATGGCCTGGATGTCACAATCGTCGTAGACTCCTTTCCTCGATCTTAAGGAGGCTCCACTGGCACAGATTAGGCAGTGGTGCATTTCAGTGTCAATGTTGGCTGAGAAAAGGCTGCCAAGGTAGGGAAAGTGGTCCATGTTTTCAAGAGTGGTTTTGTCAAAATGTTTAGCTGGGGCTGATGAATTTTTCAGTGTGTGGTTGGTGGAGGATTTTGGTATTTTTTATGTTTAGGGCCAGACCCAGAAGCTTTGCATGCCTTTGCAAAAGCTTCCAGGATGCACTGAATGTCCTCTTCTTAAATGAGCAGTGATGGAATTATCATCTGCATACTGGAGCTCTACAATGGAAGTGCTGGTGATTTTGCTCTTGGCCTTGAATCTGTTGAGGTTGAAGAGTTTGCCGTCTGTTCTGTACATCATTTTGGATCCCTGCAGCAGATTTTAGCCTGTGAGGTGGTGGATTGCAGCAATGAAAAATAGGAAACAGGGTGGATGCAATAATTCCAGTGTCAACCTTGAAGGATTCCGTTTCAGCGCCACTGTTGCTGAGTACTAAAGCTGACATGTTGTCACGCAGCAGTATTTTGGTGAATTTGACAGAATCAGCCAGAGAGCATGGCGGTTCACAGAGTCAGAAGACAAGATTTATAAAGGCCATGTAACAGTGGTTGCTTTTGCTACCTGGAATCCCATTGAATTGATTTGTCATTCTTCAACAGATTTTGACCATCTTTGGAGCGAAAGGGGTTTAGACCGAGGTAACTGAGTCCATACAACGCCTTGGTGGCATCGAAAAAGCCTCTGGAATCTCCGGAGTCCATACAAAAACACCTCACCTGCTTAATAACTAAGGATCTGCTTGATGTGGACATATTTTGGGCAGAGATATGGCTCTTGCTTCTCCACCCTCTCTCTTGTATGGTTCAGTTCAGTCTACAACTGGGTTCCCAGCAAACAGGGGACGTCTTAATGACATTATGTGAGGTTCCCATAAGGTCGAGACGTTATCCCACTCTCGGAACATTAAAACATGACGTTAACCTCAGGACCATAAGAAGACGTTCAGTACAGGTCTCTGTTTGGCCATAGTATAACGTTAAAATAATGTATTTTGATGTCTATTAGGAAACGTTATGAAAGAGTGTATATTTGGTTCTGATAGAACGTTATCCATGGGATATTCAATGACCACAAGGGGATGTTTCATGATAGTCAACGTTCTTTGGGGGACCTTTGTCTAGTTCCCTGTAAGTTACCAGGACGTCACCGAGGACTAGGTCAGGACCTTTGTAAGTCATTAGGACATGGGTGATGGTCCCAAGGGAACATCCCTGCAAACAGAAATTAGTCGTTAGGATGTCACCGGAACATCACAAAATGGTCGCCTAAAGTGGTAAGGACGTTGTGTCATGGTCCCCTGGAGGATTTGTTTAGTTCCCGGTTTGTCCCGGGGACATCCCAGAGGTCGTTCTTAGGACGTTCTGTCATGGTCCCCCGGATGTTTTGTCTAGTTCCCAGTTTACCCTGGGAACCTCCCTGAGGACACTTTTAGGAAGTTCCTGGGAAGTTGTCTCATGGTTCCCTGGAGGTTTTGTCAAGTTCCCGGTTTGTCCAGGGAAGATCCCCAAAGATCTTTTCAGGACATTCTTGGGACGTTGTGTCAAGGTCCCCGGAGGTTTTTGTCACTTGATGGTCCCAGGTGTGCCAAACCATTATAAGTATAGTAATTAAGTGGTATAGGTTTTAAGGTACATGGTACGCCGTTTAGCTAAAATAGTGTCAAATCTTAAATCAATGACAATATGATTACATATGACATGATCACTTAGTACTGACTTTTCAATACAACCCAAATTGGGATTTGAACTCACAACATCTGGATTTGGGGTATGCTGATCTTTCTGCTGTGCCACAAAGTCTGTAGCATTTAAGAAGTCACATAAACATTCATACCTATAATACGTCTCTGCACTTATCATCTGTGTGCCATCTGTACTGAAATGACGTTTTTTTTGCGACCATTGGGTGTCGACCATCAGGTGACGTCCCCGGTACAAACCGGGTACTAGACATAAACCTCCAGGGGACCATGACAAAACATTCCAAGAATGTCGTAAACATCCTTGGGGATGTCCCCGGGTCAAACTGTGAACTAGACAAAAACCTCCAGGGGACCATGATACAACGTCCCAAGAACATCCTAAAAATGTCCTTTGGGGATGTCCCCAGAACTAACCGGGAACTAGACACCTCCATGAGACCATGACACAACGTCCTTACCACTTCAGGCAACCATTTTGTGACATTCTGTGGATGTCCTAACAACTCATTTTAGTTTGCAGGGTTATATCTATAAAAAAACCTTTGCATATGAGTTGAGATTTTAGTATTAGTTTTCCCAAAAAATTTAGCAAGCATACACATACACACACTCTCTCTCTCCCTCATTTACACAGACAGATAGACAGACTGACTGACTGACTGACTAACTGACTGGGGTTGTGGGTATGTATTGGGAGGTGGGTCAATTGTCTTGATATTACTGCTAGGAATGTGGTTTGTTGTGTAGTGAGCTATTACTGAAGCATGACACCTGATATGCATGAAAATAAAAAAGAGTGAATAATACAATATTGGTTAAAGTTATATCACTTATTCATGGTTTGTTTTACCCACTTCATAACGTTACATTATGCAGAAAATGGTATTACGTTATGCGTTCAGCATATTTATTACATTATTGTCAATTTATTACATCATCAGTTGCTACAAGGTGGACAGAGAGAGAGTGGGTGGAGAGGGAGAGAGTGGGTAGAGATGTATGGAATTCGTAATGGACCCAGACACACACACACACACACACACACACACACACACACTGAGAACTCAACAAGGTTTTACAGTAATTATACTGCCTGTGGAACCTCAGCCAGGATAGGAACATTCCAATTAATTAATCTAAGAATTTGCATTGAGGGAACCGCAAAAGCTCACAGATGGTGCACACGCAAACACACTGCAGACCAATAAGGGTTAGTCCTTTAGGGAACGCTGCTACCCCAAAGCCGGGAGCTCTGCTTCTGAGATCAGACTTTGATGGATCTGATGAGAGTTCGGGAGGAATTTCAAAAGAAATGACTGCTCTATTCAGAATGTGCATTATTGTATTAATTCATTCGACTTTGTGTGTGTGTGTTTGACTGTGTGCTCATCTCAGGGTATGCATGCTCTTGCACGCACGTGTGTGTGTGTGTGTGTGTGTGTGTGCGTGTGTGTGTGCATGTTTGTGCTACTCTGCGTGACCTTCATCCAGACTGTTCCTTACAGCATATTATTATTTGTTCATTTAGCTTTAATTACCCCACATGGCCCAGGCAAGGAATGTACAAGGAATAAAGCAGCTTGTAATAGCAGGGAAGGATGGAGGGAGGGAGGTAGTAGAGGGAGGGAGGGAGGTAGTAGAGGGAGGGAGGGAGGGAGGTAGTAGAGGGAGGGAGGGAGGGAGGTAGTAGAGGGAGGGAGGGAGGTAGTAGAGGGATGGAGGGAGGGAGGTAGTAGAGGGAGGGAGGTAGTAGAGGGATGGAGGGAGGGAGGTTGTAGAGGGAGGGAGGGAGGTAGTAGAGGGAGGGAGAAAGACATAGACAGAAAGCAAAAGAGACAGACTGAAACCAGCTCCCCAGCTGCTCCCTGTTTAAAGGAGGCTGTAAGGACTGGGGGGGTGACGATATGGGTCAAGGGAGCTGTGATTTGTAGGTCAGAAGCAAAAAGGTGAAAAATAAAGCCGGACAGCACAGATGAACTAGAACAGGGGACGGAGCCCTCGGCCAATTGGTCTACATTGGTGCTTTTAGCGCTATAGGGAAGAGACAGATAGACAGAGAAACAATGTGAAAGAGCGGGGGAGAGAGACAGAATCATAACATGTGGCGGGTTACCATTGGTTACCAATGAAATAATGCCAATGCTAAATGACTGTATGCGTGACTATTACCAAGTTGACAGGTCAAATAAGTACAAAGAGAGGGCTTATGATGATAAACGGCATGCCGTTGCTTCAAGTGAGGAAAGTCTTAACTCGGGACTAAGTTGACATGACCTAATAACACAACGAACTGGAAGCACACTGTATTTCCTAGCCTCTAAAATAAAAGGTTGAGGTTTCTTCATCAAAGTTAACAATCTATGACTGAATGCCCGCCGGGGGCATCAACAATCCCTGTACGTCACATATCTATGAATCAGCTATGTGCCGCGCTGATAATGCCCTCACCTCGACCCACCCTCTATAAGCAGAGGGGGATTTCAAGGAATTCAATCTACAATGAAATGCATGCCTTGCTATGAGAAATGTTGAAGCAAGGCATTCACAAAGAAAAGTTGTCAGGGGCAAACAACAACTATATTGCGTGGTGCAGGGCAGCAGAGTCCAACGTTTAATATAAATCATTATGCAGCAAATAACGCTCTGTCTGCATAGCATAGGACAGCCAGCAGCAAACAGATAAGGAGGAGCTAGCTTTCACAATACAGCATTGTACAGCCAGCAGTCCAGTACAGCACATGAGCGTGGTAATGCAACAGAGGCACTTAATGAAACAGTGTGAATGCTGTATTGCGGCAGAGCAGGATGGGAATGGAGGATGTGTGCGTCTGTGTGTGTGTGCTGTGTGTGTGTGTATGTGTGTGTGTGTGTGTGTGTGCGTGCGTGCGTGCGTGCGTACATATCCGACCCTCTCAGGGAAGCAGGCGTGACAAAGGACAGCCAGGGCCATTCTGCTGCACAAAGCCCAGTCAGCTAGAGCGACTAGGCTCCAAAGGCACAAAGAGAACCAAATTTCCTCTGTCCTCTGTTCAGCTGTTCAGCGGAAATGGACAGATCTCCCCAAATGCTCGGTGACTGGCTATCTCTATCCGTCGATGGAACTATTTATCTTTCTCAATCTCTCTTTCTCTATTGAAGTAGTGTTGTGTTCTGTTGAAGTATGTAGTGTTGTGTCTCTCGTTGTGATTTGTCCTATATTTATATTGAATTTAAAAAATATATTTTTATTTTTATCCCAGGCCCCCATCGCCGCAGGAGGCCTTTTGCCTTTTGGTCCCTCCGTCTCCCTCTCTTTCTAGATCCCTCTGTCTCTTTACCTGTCTGCTTCTCAATTTTCAATCCCTTCTCTTAATCTGTCGCGTTTCCCTGTCTCTCCCTCTTTCTCATTCTTCCTAAATTCCAGTTCTCTTTTTGCTTCACTCTCCTCCTTCCCTCCCTCCTTCTCCCTACCTCTTCTTACTACGAGAAGTAGAGGGGGTTTCCACGGTGTTTAGCATTCAGCACATCTCACTGCAGCATCACAGGCCTATTTGTTTTTAGAGACCTACTCCTGAAAAAATTCTATGCTTAGAGGGAACATTTTGTTGTTGTATGCTTTTGCAGTTATAGAACAGAATACAAATGCCATCATATGTATGGTCACAGGCACGCGCGCACGCACGCACACACACACACACACACACACACACACACACACACACACACACACACACACACACACACACACACACACACACACACACACACACACACACACACACACACACACACACACACACACACACACACACACACACACACACACACACACACACACACACACAAAGTATCTGCAATGAAACCCATGAAAATAATGGATGGAAGTTAATGTCATAAACATGGCATTCGGCACACATACGATTAACCTTGAGTAATTTGGGTATGAATCGGGCGGGAGAATTTGCATGATTTCCTCTCTGTGCTTCCCCTCGTCTAAAAGAATACAGGTCAATGTGCTAATGAATAGCCTTCACTCTGTCGATACCCACTTAAATGGCTTAATTCCTCCATTGGTTTGTGCACAGAACTCTCAACAGCACTCCTAGTCTGTATCTACATTATGATGGAATGATTGAGAGTATATTTAGACACGTGGAATTCATAACAGCTGTGTGGTCCTATTTGGCTCAGTTGCTAATAGCGTGCCACTAACAATACCAGGGTTGGGAGTTCAATTTCCACTGGGTCACATGCTTAAATGTATGCACTCACAAGTCGCTTTGGATAAACGCACATGTTGAATGGATTTCATTATTATATTATAAATCACTATCAGGGAATTACTGCATCTGTGTTCAAAAAGTAGGCTGTGTCAGTTAAATTTGTCTCTGAGCACTTGTTGCATGAGATATTTCGTGGTTGTGTCTTCCTGCCTGTGGTTGTGTATTTCCAGCACTAACCGTTCCCCAGATGAGGTAGCAGCAGCCCCAACCTGCATGGTGACTGTTTAGTGGCTAACAGCTAACAGCAGCATAATTAAAAAGCACTAAAGCTCTATGGAGCAGGAATGCATCTAAACAGAGAGGTTAGCATATCCCACTAGCTCAGCCACAGGCCTTCTCTAATTAATTATGGCTTAATGAGCAAGGGGGAGAGAAGTGACTGGTAAATATTGTCCTAACTGGCCGATACCTCTACTGAAGGGTATCACTGGCACCCCCTGTGGTCTTAGCTATTCAGTTATCTTTTAAGACACGACTGTGACTCTAGCAGGCGTTTTTAAACACAACCTCACAGTGCCTAAAAACACTCTTTTAATGATTTAATTTAAACGAAACACTAAGAAAATGCAAGGCAAACTAATACTTAACAGAAATATTTTGGGACATTGCTTACCTTTGACGAGTTTTCCCATTTTGATACCATTTCAAGAGAGAAATAGCAAAATGTGTCGATAAGTAAGTTTTTACACTGTAGCTATACTCACTCAAACCCCTTAACTGTTTTGTTGTTTAATTGCAGTGTCCCATTATTCAAAACTGTTATTTTACGCATGAGTGTGCGACTAGGTGCTAAATGTCGGCATAGATGGCTAATCGTCAGACTTTAAACTTAAAAATCTTTTTTGGTTTAACTTTAATTAAGACGACGTAAAAAAAAAAATGTTTTAAAAATGAAAAAGCCTCTGGGCAATTACATCAGATGAGATTAATAATGTTTACCAGATGGTACTGAAAGAGAATCTGCTTGGATGATAAGTAGGTGATAATGTGGACGACGTAGAGTAGAGTTAAACTCAGGTGATCTTATCAAAGGCATCATTAGCTGTATTTCACACCCATGAGAATGCTTCTCCTCTCTAGAACTAATCTTTATTAATAGGCATGCAAAATGTGTTAAATTAAACTAAATAATACAGTAGTATACTGGCAGACTCTATGATGCCCCTGATATTCTGTTATTATACATTTTGTTTGAAGTGACTGTGCAGCTTGGCACTGTTGAGGGAGAGTGTGTGGTCGTTCAGTGAAATTCTTTTGAGGAAATCCACAAACCAGATTCCTTCTATTTCACTGTTATCCCATCCAATTAGCTACCAGCCAGACATTTAAGAACATATGTGTTGGATGGAGCTGGTGGCTGAGGTCTGGCATCTAGTGTGTGTGTGTGTGTGTGTGTGTGTGTGTGTGTGTGTGTGTGTGTGTGTGTGTGTACATGCATGTGATTGTGGGTGCACATGTAAGCGTGTGTGTGCGTGCGTGTGTGTGTGTGTGTGTGTGTGTGTGTGGGGGGGGTGTATGTGCACAATGCCACCCGTTTGGCTGTGTGTGAGCACAGCGTGACCATATGTTCTGTGCAAGTAGCTCAGTTTAACCTAGCACAGCACAAGCAGGCATGAGACACAGCCAGAGAGATAGAGATCAGATGCGAGTGGGGGCTAAAACAGCACTACGGCTTAAATACCAGCAGTGTGAACAATGGTAAAGATCATCAGTCGCACAGAATACACTGAACTAGCAGAGGCACAGAGAGAAATTCCCCCAAACATGCAGTGTTCCATCCTGGGGAAAGAAGAGATGGGAGCGGCGATATTTGTGGAAGTATCCTCCCCTTCCTGAGGGATGCCGCATGTCAGTTCTAGTGAGAGTGTGAGTGGAAGATTAGTGTGTGTGTTTGTGTATGTGTGTTTGTGTGTGCATGCGTGTGTGCATATGCGTGTGTGCGTGAGTGTGTGTGTGGCTGGAATGGATTTGCTCTCTAAATCAAAACTGAGCACACACGCCGTCTTCACAGTCAAAGTGACGAGCGGTGGAGTCAGGCTTCCGCTTTACATTTTTCATTTCTTTCGGTCTGGGGGTGAAACATGGACAAAGGGAACCACTGAGCTCTACGGCAGCCCTGCCCCTACACCTCCAGCCACCGGGAGGCACTACAGGCAGGAGTTGAATAGCCCCCCCCAATGGTAGAAGCCTTGCCTAGGGGCATGTGCCAGTACCCACCATATTGGAATTCAAAGCGGGGGAATCCCAACAAAACTGTTCACTACATCAGGATAGCTAGCTGTCCAGCACTCATTTGGTGAGAGCCACAGACAATTGTCATGGAGCAATAGCTAAATATTGTCGTGAAGCAAAAGCATATTTCAGTTATTGCTGGAGTGACTGTCATTGTTATCCACAAGTGTATAACAGTAAAACCAATAACAGTAAACCGATTTCTCCAGGATTCTAATTCTAATCCCGTAAATGGCATTCCTATGCACAAAACAATCCCAACAGATGAAAAGTGGCAATCGAAGCTGATTACTGGGCTGGAAAAGCACCCTCTAAACAGTGGATGTGAGGGGCTACCAGGGGCGCCCGTTACAGTGAGGAAGGGCCTGCGAGGCAGTGTGAGATCGGCAGTTATAGGAGGGGCCTTTGCATATGCAGTGTCACGTCGTAGGGTTGTACTCCCAGAGGAGAGCAGAGGAGAGCAAGGACAAGGCCAATGAGAGAGAGAGAGAGAGATAGGGCTGAGAGAAAGAGAGAGAGCGAGCGAGAGATAGGGCTCAGAGAGAGAGAGAGGAGGCTGGCAGCATTTCCATCCCAACCCTAAGTGGCCCGCTGCTGCTCTGAGTGCCACTCACAATGTCACATTCCCATTGAGAGCTCACTTTCTCAATGACAATCGCTCCCTGTCTATCAAGCCACACAGGTTTGGTTTGGAATTGGCTCACTTCGATAAGCCTAGTCATGCTCATCGACCTCTGTCATTGGTCATCACAAAGGGACGGCTTAGTCATCAAAGGAATGCCTTGCCTTTCTCCCCCATGGCTCGTCCATCTGAGATCGCTGAAAAGCTGCACTGGGCATGGCAACCAGGCTAAATAATAGCTGAGCACAGTAGATAGTATTAGCTAATCATAAGAGGACACAGTCAACAAGCATGCTGAAACACACAGACATGAAAGTAAACATGCACACACACCAGCACAAGCACGCGCACATGCACACAGTAGCTGATGTGTATAACTACCTAGTGAAACATTGCAAAACAATGCCACTTCAATGCCAGAGGAGTGTTTTTCCCTGTCTGCATATGTAGACTGTAAAGTGTAGCTGATGTGGCATCTGTCATTTGGGATGGGCCAGCAGGAGGTATGATGGAGTAACAGTGATTTAGTGTGACAGGGACACAAGGCCACAGTATCAATCACAGGAGAGTGGCCTACATACACTGACTCCAGAACTACCCGACCAATCCTGACCCTTTCCCCTTTACAGTGCAACCTATCACAGGCTGATCTACAGCATGCCACTGCACCAAAACAGGATGTCAACTTATGGAGAGTAATAGAGAACAACAAGTCTGCCAGGCAGGAGCACTGCCCTATTATTCTTACACCAAAGTGGGTGCATTTGAATCTTGACCATAACAAGCTGCATTATCTAAAAAAAATGTCAAAGACAGAGAGAATTTTAGGACAGAATTAAATGTCCAATCTCTGATGAACTCTTATGGTATCGTAGAAATGTCATTCCTAGAAGAGAGATTCTCATTCAAGTCAACGTTCTGTAACAGGAGGACCGGCAGCCATATTGAATGTATGTTGTACCCATTAACCATGGAGTAAAAGCAGGAAGTGCATCCTTCAATGTGTGCTTAATTTTCAAGTCATTCTATTTCTATGTACTGTACCTTGCTGAGTTGGCTGGAGGGGGAGCCGTTGCCGTTGACCGTGTGACATTTGAAGTTGAGCAGCGTGTCCCCGATGGCATCCTGGTTCCTCTGACCAGAGAAGGGTGGCAGGGGGGCTCTCTGTACTGCCATACACGAAAGACCCTGGAAGTTAGATGGCCTGATCAGAAAGGCCTCCATGGCTATGTTTGGGGACACCTGGATGGAGTCAGAGCGATAGGAAGAATGGGAGTAAGTGAGTGTATCTTCCTGGTCTGAACATAAATGGCTGATCCTTAAAAGTGTGATTCTGAAGTGTCATTCTGCACTGAGTCGATAAAAAGATGTTGATGAAAAACGAAACAAATTTGCTGACCATGCTGAGCTGCGAGACTAAAAGGATGATGAAGTACAGCAGGCCTGGGCAATTATTTTCCATGGAGGGCCACATTAGAATATATTTTTGCCATCGCGGGCCAGAATTATACAGTTGAAGTCGGAAGATTACATACACTTAGGTTGGAGTCATTAAAACTAGTCTTTCAACCACTCCACAAACTTCTTGTTAACTAAATATAGTTTTGGCAAGTGGATTAGGACATCTACTTTGTGCATGACACAAGTCATTTTTCCAACAATTGTTTACAGACAGATTATTTCACTTAGAAAATTCCAGAAAATGATGTCATGGCTTTAGAAGCTTCTGATAGGCTTATTGACATAATTTGAGTCAATTAGAGGTGTACATGTGGATGTATTTCAAGGCCCACCTTCAAACTCGGTGCCTCTTTGCTTGACATCATGGGAAAATCAAAAGAAATCAGCCAAGACCTCAGAATTATTTTTTTTTTTAGAACTCCACAAGTCTGGTTCATCCTTGGGAGCAATTTCCAAAAGCCTGAAGGTACCACGTTAATCTGTACAAACAATAGTACGCAAGTGTAAACACCATGGGACCACGCAGCCGTCATACCTCTCAGGAAGGAGAGATAACCGTCTCCTAGAGATAACCGTACTTTGGTGTCGAAAAGGGCAAATCAATCCCAGAAGAACAGCAAAGGACCTTGTGAAGATGGAGGAAACAGGTACAAAAGTATCTATATCCACTGTAAAACGAGTCCTATATCGACATAACCTGAAAGGCCGCTCAGCAAGGAAGAAGCCACTGCTCCCAAACCGCCATTAAAAAGCTAGACTACGGTTTGCAACTGCACATGGGGACAAAGATCATACTTTTTGGAGAAATGTCCTCTGGTCTGATGAAACAAAAAGAGAACAGTTTGGCCATAATGTCCATCGTTATGCTTGGAGGAAAAATGGGGAGACTTGCAAGCCAAAGAACACCATCCCAACCATGAAGCACGGGGGTGGCAGCATCATGTTGTGAGGGTGCTTTGCTGCAGGAGGGACTGGTGTACTTCACAATATAGATGGCATCATGAGGGAGGAAAATTATGTGGATATATTGAAGCAACATCTGAAGACATCAGTCAAGAAGTTAAAGCTTGGTCACAAATGGGTCTTCCAAATGGACAATGACCCCAAGTATACTTCCAAAGTTGTGGAAAAATGGCTTGAGGACAACAGAGTCAAGGCATTGGAGTGGCCATCACAAAGCCCTGACCTCAATCCTATAGAACATGTGTGGGCAGAACTGAAAAAGCGTGGGAGAGCAAGAAGGCCTACAAACCCAACTCAGGTACACCAGCTCTGTCAGGAGGAATGGGCCAAAATTCATGCACCCAACTTATTGTGGGAAGCTTGTGGAAGGCTACCCGAAACGTTTGACCCAAGTTAAACAATTTAAAGGCAATGATACCAAATACTAATTGAGTGTATGTCAACCTCTGACCCACTGGGAATGTGATGCAAGAAAGAAAAGCTGAAATTAATAATTCTCTCTTTTATTTATTTCACATTCTTAAAATAAAGTGGAGTTCCTAACTGACCTAAGACAGGGAATTTTTACTCGGATTAAATGTCAGGAATTGTGAAAAACTGAGTTTAAATGTACTTGGGTAAGGTGTATGTAAACTTCCGACTTCAACTGTACATCATGTGTATGACTGTGTTGACAGATATATCTACTGTAAATAACATCCAGATATGCTACTTATTTTACTTTTTTAACATGTACAAAAATAAACCACCTCCATGTCCTCCGTTTGGTAGGTATTTTCATTATTAAACATGAAATGAACTACATGGAGGGAAAAGTACACTGTGCATTCAGCACCACGGACAGAACTCTTGTTAACAGGTATGCACAAAAACACAATAAAGAGAGAGCTCAACATTACACTTAAATTACTCAATCAGTTTGAGGAGTGAAGTCTCTGATGGGCATTGACTAGAGCAGTGAAGTCAGGTATGGTTTCTGACGTCGCTATGCACAGGATTGCTGAGAGGTGAGAGTCAGTAAGAGATGATCTGTGTCTTGACTTTTTATATTTCATCACTGAAAATGTCTGTTCACATAAATAGGTTGTTCCAAACCCTACAAACATTTTCTGAGCATGATTCCTAATCTTTGGAAAGTTTTTTCATCGAGAGATGCATAGAACCTCGTCAGTGACATTGTTTTGAATAGTTCTCCAATCACTGCATCAGACTTAAGATCTATAAGCTTAAGTTGCAGGTCAGTGAGAGTGTTATCCACATTGAAGGTGAAAGGAGAGGAAACCAACAGCATGTCATTTTCCAACACTTTGAAATCCTCAAAATGATGAGAAAACTCACCGTTCAAAACACTCAGAAGCAATGTATACTTCTCCTGCTGGTCATCTAATAGGGAACAGACTAGTAGTGTCATCTGATAGGGAACAGACTAGTAGTGTCAGAAGGTGGGTGAGATTGTTGGCTTCTACTTGGTGGTTCAGGAGGAGTCATTTTCCCATGAAGGCTTTGACAAGGCTGTACATCTGATGTGCAAAAAGGCCCTTCCCTTGTAGATTGGAAGTCAGTTCATTCATGAGGGCCATGATGTCCACGGTGAAGGAAAAATCAGCCAACCATTCTTTATCTTGCAGTTGAGGGAAATTCAAATATTTTCCTTTCATTTGCCAAAACTTTGCAATCTCTGACTTCCGGTCCAATACCCTTTTAAGCACCTTCCCCAAATTCAGACATCTCACGTTTTTGTGGTATGGGAGATCTACATGACACGACTCTGTCTCTTCCCACAGTGAGACAAACTGCCTGTGGTTTAAAGATTTATGAAGTTTACCACTTTAGTGACTGTATCCACAACATCGCTAATTTTCAGATCACATTTACAGAGTATCTCCTGATGAATAATGCATGCAGGGGGGAAAAATCTGATCTGGGTTCAGCTCAGCTATTTGATCTTGTATCCTTTTCAAAAGGCCAATGCTTTTTCTTGTCAAGTTTGGGCACCCATCAGTGGTCACACTGGATAACTTTTCAAAACTCAGTCCCAGTTATGCCACAAACTTATTAACCTCCTCCAATGCATATTTCCCTGTGGTTGTGCTCTTCATTGACTGCACTGAAGCAAGCTCCTCTGTAATTTCAAAGTCTGGGGTTATGCCTCGTAAGAATATCAACACCCGCGCCGTGTCAAGTGCATCACTGCTCTCATCCAGGTACAAGGAGAAATAGGTAAAATCCTTTACCTTGTCTTTCAACTGTTGTTCCATATTCTCTGCGATTTCCTCAACACGCCGTGTCACTGTTCGTCTTGACAGGGAAACATTTTCAAACAGCTCTTTCTTGTCGGGGCAAAGTATTGGTGCAGAGTCAATGAAACATTTCATGAATTCGCCCTCAGCGAATGGCTTGCTATGTTTAGCAATTTTGTGGGACAGTACATAGCTAGCTCTCACAATTCCATCGTTTGCTGAATGCAGTTTTGTGAAAAGACCTAGCTGCTTTTGCAACTGAGAATGCAACTCTTTCGATGCACTTGCCCTCTGCTCAGAATACCTATTCCTATATGTCTCTGCATGCTTCATCTGGAAGTGTCGGGACAAGTTGTAGTCTTTCAAGACAGCGATGCTTTCTTTGCACACTAAGCACACAGCTTTCCCTGATACCTCAATAAATAAATATTTCGATGTCCACTCTTGCTGGAACAACCTACGTTCATTGTCTACTTTCCTTAACTTTGAAATCTTTGAAAAACTCATTTCTAGCTAGCTCCTATTTGTAACTATGACGTGTCTGACAGCCTGTCAGTCACTGTCTGCCCACGTGCAGTTATTTATATATGCCTTCAAAACAAATGTCCCGCAAGTGGCGGGAGTTAAATCATTACACAAAGGCGAGAATTCTTTGGGCTTTTAATTTGAATAACATGGCAAATTCTTTATGTGATCCGAGCATGATTCCGCGGGCCACATTGAATCAGGTCGTGGACCGCATACGGCCCTCGGGCCGGCCTTTGCCCAGGCCTGAACTACAGTGAGTTCCAAAATATTTTATTTTGAGCTGACTTTGGATTTAAAATGATACCGCACTTTGGATTTGAAATGAAACAATGGCTACATTTGTTACGCGTGCTCCCGCTCCCCCTCTCTACTGCTCTCTGGTGCCAAGCGGCCCATCATTGCGCACACCTGTCACCATCGTTGCACATCATAGGACTCACCTGGACTCTATTACCATATTGATTGCCTCCCCTATATCTGACATTTCCTCAGTTTCATCCCCGTGTCTGCACTAATGTTGTTTTGTTCCCCTTGTCCAGACGCTGTCCATGTCTTATTTCATGTCCGTTATTTCTTAAATATTCACTCCCTGTCCTTGCTTTTCATCTCCCAGCGTCTTTCCTCACAACATGATTTATCATTCATTTCTATTGGACACAAAATGATCTGAAACACAACCAAAGGAAATGCGTCCGACGTATGTGTAGAGACACGCTTGATGTAGTCATTCTGTGCTATAAATATGGGACCAACTACTTCACTTATTACTGCTTTTAATACACATATCAGTGAATTTCTCTTTTGGTCCCCTAAAATGGGGTCTGCACTTTAAACTCATAGTCATTGTCTGATTTCAAAATCCAAAGTGCTGGAGTACAGAGCCAAAACAACAACAACAACTAAAATGTCCCTGTCCCAATACGTTTTGAGCTCCCTTAAGCTTTGATTCCAAAACCAATCTTAGTAACACTTTATAAGTTATCCTTTTAAGGGTTTAAAGAGTGAACATTTAGTTTATAGACGTTTGTGTGCCTTTGATGTTTGTTTACCTACCTTTGATATGACCTGCGTGTCTATGGTGAGAGCCAAGTCGGCGATGCGCTCCACACACTGGACAATGCGTGTACACGCCCGGGCCTCGTTCTGAGCCATCCACAGGATGTGTTCCTCCACCAGCATCATGTTACTGGCTATGTCAGAGATATAGTCCCCTAGCTACGGGATTGAGGAAATGAAATGATGAGGGTGGTGATGGTGACTTGATTCATTATATAAAGATTTTCTTTAGATTAGCGGCTCCAATGGGGCATAATCACTTAACTGTGATGACAGTTGAACTACATCAAATTCACAGTTTCTTTATTCTAACTGTTCTGTGGAGAGATTGGGTTGGCATTAATCAAGGTGTATCTGGGCCTCCAAGTATTGTTAGGTTTTCTAGTAGGACCCCGTGTTGAGGAGAGCTCCAAATAATGATCTTCTCACGTAAAAATTCCACGACACTACACTGACCTCTTTTGTGTGCAGACCCTATAGTTGCCTTCAGTCGTATAAAGCAGGGGTATTCAACCGGGAGTCCTCAGAATTACTTTAGGGGTCCGCGAAAATGTACAATACCTGTCAAACGTTTGGACACACCTACTCATTCCAGTTTATTTTTTGACTATTTTCTACATTGTAAAATAATAGTGAAGATATCAAAACTATGAAATAACACATATGGAATCATGTAGTAACCAAAAAAAGTGTCAAACAAATTAAAATATATTTAATATTTGAGATTCTTCAAAGTAGTCACCCTTTGCCTTGATGACAGCTTTGCACACTATTGTAGAAAATAATCAAAATAAAGAAAAACACTTGAATGAGTAGGTGTGTCCAAACCTTTGACTGGTACTGTATATCAAATAATACTATTGAAAAAGTGCATTTTTAGTCATTTTTACTTTTAATGTTTTTATGAATATTGCTAGCAAAAACAGAATAGACTACCAAAATCTATGAAAACTATTCATTTTAAAGTGTTGTTTACATCACCTGATGATAAGACAAGTTGTTGCATTTTTGGGGGGCTAACATATATTTTTTGGGGGGGGCCTAACATATGATGGGGATCCTTCGGTCTCTGGTTTGCCTCACCAGGGGTCCCGGGGCAAGAAAAGGTTGAAGACCCCTGGTATAAAATAAATACATTTGGAATAGATTAGGGGGATAGCCAAATTACTTCTTCATCAACTTAGCTCTCAGGTGCAATGATTGCCATAAGCAAGAAAAGAAGGATGAAGGAAAACACACAGGTTTTCCAAATTAATTTTGAAGGCCAGTATAGCGTGGGACGGTGGCAGGCTAAGACTCCTTCATTCCTAGAGTGTGAGCACATTTAGCGTAATGTACGGTTTCTTAAATCGAGTTCCGTTAACCTGCGGATCCCTCAATTTAAGCCACATGTGTCAAACTCATTCCACGGGGGGCCGAGTGTCTGCGGGTTTGCACTCCTTTTACTTGATTGATGAATTAAGTTCACTAATTAGTAAGGAACTGCCCTCACCTGAAAGGAAAAAAACAAAAACCAGCAGACACTAGGCCCTCCATGGAATGAGATTGACACCCCTGATTCAAGCTGTCATCTGAACAGTTTCAAGTCTCTTCTTGCAAATCACTCCTCAGAATTGGACAAATCCCTGCTTTCAAAACACTGAAAAGCACTCACATCTCACAGGCTTAAATAATACCGGGTCAGGAATAGCAGCTAACAATATGTATAGTTTCCCCTCAAATTGCATGTTACCAAATTGCTTCACTGATGACATCTCAGGGAAATTAGCACCCAAAAGTCCAGCATTTATGGAGCTGGAGTCAAGTAGCCAGCTAGCGGGGCCAAAAGAGACATCCACTCATATGTGCCTTTCATTGGACTATAAACAGCTCGTCCAAAGAAAACAGTTTGGGGTTCTTTATTCAATCCCCCAGAATTTCCCAGGGATTATTTTATGACATTTGCGGGGCAAAAATGCTTGATTTTGCCAGAGGAATTCTGACATTATGCATGTAAATATGTAATGCTTTTGTCCAATTTATCAGGAAAATGCATTGATAAGGGACACAGTTTGTTGACGTGTGACTTGATTGAACTATATTATGCGTTAAACGTGTGGAGATTGGTTGAAATTGCGAGCCCTCTTTTTGTACTGATTTGACTGTTTTATGCGGAAATAGTGCAGTGATTAGTCAAATTTGCAATTCCTCATACAATACGTGGAGAACTGTTGAACAAAAAAATGACTGCTGCGTGGAGGCCGAGGGTAAAATGCTGTGTGTGTGTGTGTGTGCATTCTTCTGTGTGTTTGTGTGTGTGTGTGCGTGCGCATGCGTGTATGTATGTGTGTGTGAACAGCGGCTAAGTCCTGCTATCCTACGTACTTCTCTACGCTGGTCCACCAGGCGAGTCAGCCTCTCAACCAGGTGTGTGACAAAGATGACATCCATCACATCGCTGAAGTCCCCCGCCCTGCTGGTGAAGGCTACCAGCTGCTGGGCTAACGGCTGGGCATTGCTGGTGTTGATGGTCATCTGGTAATAGAACAGTGATTGGGTTAGAAGAGGCTAGATCACTTGGATTTACACAGATACATTTCATATGTGCTATGAAATAACTGTGTGTATGTCTTCCTATGGGTATTAATCAAGCCAGATATTACCTCAAATAAAAAAAATAGTTCAGATTAGATTCAGATTATTCCGTTTTAGACCCCCTTGTCTCGCCTTGTCTCTGCTAGTGAGAAAAATGTCCTACCTGGGTGAGCTCATGCAGTATGCGAGTCACCTCGCTGGCATATGGGCACTGGGTATAGTCATCCTCTGCCCACCGGCCTGCCCGGTCACAGCGTCGCCAGGCCTTCTTCTCCCTCTGAGTGAGGTGGTGTGAAGCGGCACCAGAAGGGCGGGGGGCATAGCCAAATGTGGATGGAGCACAGGGCAGGAAGGCCAGTATCCCTGCCAGGGTCTTTGGCCACCTGTCACAAGATATGGTATTAATGTCTTTGTCACCGTGATCCACAATAACGTAGTGTAGTCAGCCGATTTCCTGACTACACTACGTTGATGTGACGCGTTGCCTTGTTATTATTTTGCGTTACTAAGTTATCATTTATTGTTGATCTGCATGACATGTAAACAAACATAATGGCACTGGATATTACATATACTGTACATCTTATTGTAGTCTATATCTCCCTGAAAACACCCTCAAAAACACCAATGAAAACAAGCTGGTTTCATTTCAACAATGTCATTTTGGCAATTTTTCATAATGTGAAAACAAAGGGAGTAAATTGAGGAAAAACTGAGGATAAATCTTGTTGTTGTTGTGTTCAGAGGAACCGGTCCTGCTTTCTCCCCCTGTCATCATGGCACTGGCTACTTCGTAATCTATGGCACTAATCCCCCCCGATAAAAAAGGGTCTCATTTTCCAGCCCATTACGCCACTGCTTAGCAGAAACAAAGCCTCTCTGCTCGCCTCACTGGAAGTGGGTTGTAAAGTACAGGAGCAGTTCATGACTACAATGGAGCATACACGGAAACAAGACTGAAGGGAGAATAACAGACAACTTCTCAAGACTTCCAGATGGACAGAGACAGAGGGAGAGGTGGAAAGCAGACCTGGGTTCAAATATGATTTGCCATCATTGAATGTGCTTGATTGAGCTTGCCTGACGCAATGGAACCAGTTGAACAGTTCCAAAATGGTAAACCCTCCCATCTGGCACTCCAGGCAGACTGAAGCAAATGCTCAAAGTATTTGAACCCAGATCTCGTGGAGAGCCTGCTGGCTTTTCAACTCATAAGGCTTTAGCTGGATGGGAAAATGCCAGTCAGAGACTAATTGGAATGTTTCATAGAAAGCTACAGTATAAAGCTAGGGTACAGAATTATTAGCATTTTGGTGATTGATATGAAACACATGGCTTCCTAATGCATGGCGTTAACTGCTAGCTAAACAGTACTTACATTCCATGGATTTTTTTTTTCATTTGACTGTTTACTTTCTTTGTTATCTATTATTCTACAGTCACTTCCTACTTGAGCAGAGCTGAGTTTAGCGAACCATTGGGCTTTCACATTTCACATTCTCAAAACACTGCCATCTTGAATGCCAACATGAGGTCAGGCATGTTTTAGGCTACCTTGTTGCACTGTAGTTGACCTTTGACCTTGTCATTTAGTCTTCACCTGAAGAGGTCCTTGTTTTTGGTCTGGTTAGAGCACCCACCTGAAGTCCCCCTTGTTGCTGTTGATCCTGTCTGCTGAGCAGTAGGGTGCTGACGTCTCCAACACAAGGATCTCCATCTGTCTGGACCTGTTGCCACGGGAACTGGTCACCTGGCACTCCCAGATGCCAGACAGGCTGTGGTTGATGTTGGAGAGGACGACCTCACTGGAGGAAAGAAGAAGACAGATCTACTGCATGAGTTTCCGTGTGTGTGTGTGTGTGTGTGTGTGTGTGTGTGTGTGTGTGTGTGTGTGTGTGTGTGTGTGTGTGTGTGTGTGTGTGTGTGTGTGTGTGTATGCGTGCGTGCAACCACACAATAACTACTCAATTCAAGAAACACTTAGAATTGTGAAACTTAAAATAGTGCTGTTACAATGACTTAGAGCTGTGGTGTTAGATGCTTTGGTGATTGGTATTTGGAGCATGTCTCCTTTGTAAGGAGAATTTCTATTTGAATGGCACGTCCCTGGTTATATATAGAATACATATATGACAATGACAACAGATTATAAAGTATTGCAAGGCAAAAAGCGCTATCTCCATAGAAATACTGTATTTCTCAGCACAAAGCCAAATGTATTTTTTATTACTAATGCATAATAATTTCCATAAAATCCACATTTCCATGTGGCACCTCAGAAAATTGACTGATTTGCTCCACAATTTCATTGAGCAGCGTTCTGTGTTGAGCTGGGGAAAAAAACAGCCGCGGTTTCCCCAAAAAAACACGACTTTTCAAATTCAACTTAGGAACAATACTATGCCATGGGTGTTTGACAGTTGACATTCAAATTATAAGTGACAGGCAAGAGAAGGCACTTAAATCTTCCACAGTAAAAATGATTAGTTGCTGAGTGCACTCTGATGTGCCAGAGAATAATCCTTGACAGTGCCTCTGAACAGACGATGTGCAGGAAATATTTATTCAGCGACATGAAATATAGTTCCCTGTGGCTTTTTTCTCCAATACCCTCAAATTACTCATCTTACTTGTCTCTTGCTGTTGTGTTTCTTTGAATTCTTTCAGTACCATAGCTCTGAATCCCATAGACAACACTAAACACTAAAATGTTAAAAACCTTTACCCTTTTCACACTATCGTGCTGATCCGAACCCAACTGTGCTGGCTTGGACATCTTCTTTAAAATGTTCCTTTTCAGCATGGTTCAACAAGCATGGTGGATGGATGTGTACCCCGGCCAGCTTAGTACAGTTTGGCTCGGGTCAGTTTGGCTCAGTAGTGTGAAAAGGTCTCTAGATTCTAATCTACAGCTTGGTGGCTTTCAAAGTCTCGTATCTTCACATGATGGCAAAGAACATAAAAGTAAAGAGCCGAACACTGTTCTAATTCCCTGAATCAACTTTTCTCAATGACTTTGCCTCAATGACACTCTCCGCGAGGAAATAAATAATGAAACACCGATTGGTTCAATCTCTGCATTTTGCTCACCACTCATTTCTGCTGGGGATTCCAAAGGGCTCCAAATTCAATTTTGAACTCTTCTTGACTGAGATGATGGCATCCTGTGTGGAGTGGTAGAATGGAGGGGGAGTCGAGAGCTGTGAGAGAGAGGCCAAACCCCTGGGTGTTTCGCAGCGCTTTTAGCTAATCAAAGGGGGACCATCACGCCCTTCCAGATGTTTGGTTGGTGCGTAAAACATGTCAATTCAGATAAGCAGAAAACTGTGATGGGTCCGCAACTCAGAAAGATGTCACATAAAGCTTACTTCGTTAGGGATAGCGTACACAGGCATTTACCTGATGCACTGATACTAATAACACATTTGAAAAATTAAGCAAACTTTATGAGGCATCTTTTAAGTGTGCAGCCATCACACTTTTTTTTGCAGGGCTGTTAGCTAAACGTTTTAAACACTGATCGTGATGTCATCGGCTGGAGCAGAGACAAGAACCTGAGAGACTTTTGGGATTTGAGTAAAAGCTTCCTCTGAAGTACAGTATGCTTTACCCTGCAGGCAAACATTTTATGAATGACCTAGGCTACCTCTGTACCCTTTACCACTGAGCAAAACATCCGTCTAGGTCGAGATAGATGTAGACATCTAGCTAGATTAGGGTTGCAAAACCACCGGTAATTTACCAAGTTACCGGAATGTTCAGCAATTTAGGCAATTAACAATCTATGCCAATTTATGGTAACTTTGGTAATTTGTACTTGAATAATAAAAAAAAATGTATTAATCATATTTTCTTAATCTTTACACCGGTGTTCATGAGTTTCTACTAGATAGAACATATGGCTCGAGAGAAAATAGCCTAATTAACTCTGCAACTACTTCAACTATTTACTTTTTTCAGAACTGCCACCACAAAAACATTTACAACAAAGACATATTGACATAGTAAAATAAATAAGTGTGTACAAATATGAAGGATATTTCATGCTGAAACTCTCATATTAAACACGAACTGTATTCACTAAATGTATGGGTTATATTTAGGATAATGTTTTAGCGTTGTCATTAATTGGTTTATTTCAAAGTCATCTTATTTTATTGTTTTATATATTTTGCATGTATTGAAATATTCTGGAAGTTTACTGGTAAACTTATAAAGTTAACAGTGTTATACTCTCCCTTTGCAACCCTAACATAGATTCATTATTCGTTCCTCTTCCTTCGCATAGCTCCCTTAGCAATGCCCAATAGACAATTACACCACACACTACATCAGCGGGACTGATAAAGTGAGCACTGTGTGAGTCAAATCCAGTGCAGTGATGTTGAGTAATCCTATGATAGCATGGGCAACCCAGTGTTGCTGCTGCTGCTGCTACTGCCTCGGTTGTCTCCAACACCACAGGCAAATATAGAGCACAGCTCTCCCGCCCTAGAACAGCAGCGTTCCTTCCAAGGGACACAACCACAAAGTAATGTATCAACTCTCCAGTCAGGTCCTAAATAGAAACCCTCTGAGCTTAATCCAATATTAGCCAGTCTGATGTCTCCATGCAAGCAGCCTGCTTGTCTTTCATTTCTAGGAAAGAGAAAACATGAGAAGAAAGCCTTGGAACATATTATGATGATGATGACATGATGATGAGTACTTAAAGATTTGACGATGGCAAAGATGACAATTCATTGATGACAATAATGAAATAAAGTAATTACAATCCATGTAAATGTAACTGCAGAGAAAGTGTGTGTGTGTGTGTCTGTGTGTTCATTAAGATTAGGATTAAACTAATTGTATGGATTTTTTTCCTAATAATAATGTAAAATTAATATCAGTACAGAAAGACTCATGCGAAGGCCAAATTACTGAGGAGGAACTGCTTGAGGCAATTGGGGCCTTTAAAGTTGGGAAAACTCCAGGGCTGGATGGCATACCGGTGGATGTATACAACCCTTTTTTTGGTATACTCAAAGGACCATTGTTGGCTTGTTTTAATCACTCCTATATAAATGGTAGATTATCAGACACGCAACAAGAAGGTCTGATATCATTATTACTGAAACAGGATCCAAGTGGTATATATAAAGATCCAGTCCATTAAAAAAATTGGAGACCTCTTACACTTCAGTGTTGTGATGCAAAAATCCTAGCGAAATGCTTGGCACATAGAATTTAAAAAGTATTGTCAGATATTATTCATCCTAATCAGACAGTTTTTTTTACATGGACGATACATTGGAGATAATACACTGCTCAAAAAAATAAAGGGAACACTTAAACAACACAATGTAACTCCAAGTCAATCACACTTCTGTGAAATCAAACTGTTCACTTAGGAAGCAACACTGATTGACAATACATTTCACATGCTGTTGTGCAAATGGAATAGACAACAGATGGAAATGATAGGCAATTACCAAGACATCCCCAAAAAAGGAGTGGTTCTACAGGTGGTGACAGTAGACCACCACTGAAAGAGCTGCTTCCTGTGCTTGGCCCACCTATGTTGAACATAATAAACGGCTCTCTATCCACCGGATGTGTACCAAACTCACTAAAAGTGGCAGTAATAAAGCCTCTCTTGAAAAAGCCAAACCTTGACCCAAAAAATATAAAAAACTATCGGCTATTTAAGTGTGCTCTCTCTAATTCTCTCTTTCTCTCTTTCTTTCTCTCTCTCGGAGGACCTGAGCCCTAGGACCATGCCTCAGGACTACCTGACATGATGACTCCTTGCTGTCCCCAGTCCACCCGGCCGTGCTGCTGCTCTAGTTTCAACTGTTCTGCCTTATTATTATTGGACCATGCTGGTCATTTATGAACATTTGAACATCTTGGCCATGTTCTGTTATAATCTCCACCCGGCAACAGCCAGAAGAGGACTGGCCACCCAACATAGCCTGGTTCCTCTTTAGGTTTCTTCCTAGGTTTTGGCCTTTCTAGGGAGTTTTTCCTAGCCACTGTACTTCTACACCTGCATTGCTTGCTGTTTGGGGTTTTAGGCTGGGTTTCTGTACAGCACTTTGAGATATCAGCTGATGTATGAAGGGCTATATAAATACATTTGATTTGATTTGATTTGACCACTTCTCAGTTCCTATCCTTCCTGGCTGATGTTTTGGTCACTTTTGAATGCTGGCGGTGCTTTCACTCTAGTGGTAGCATGAGACGGAGTCTACAACCCACACAAGTGGCTCAGGTAGTGCAGCTCATCCAGGATGGCACATCAATGCGTAAGGCTGTGGCAAGAAGGTTTGCTGTGTCTGTCAGCAGTGTCCAGAGCATGGAGGCGCTACCAGGAGACAGGCCAGTACATCAGGAGATGTGGAGGAGGCCGTGAGGGCAACAACCCAGCAGCAGGACCGCTACCTCCGCCTTTGTGCAAGGAGGAGCAGGAGGAGCACTGGATGCAAAATGACCTCCAGCAGGCCACAAATGTGCATGTGTCTGCTCAAACGGTCAGAAACAGACTCCATATGGGTGGTATGAGGGCCCGATGTCCACAGGTGGGGGTTGTGCTTACAGCCCAACACCATGCAGGACGTTTGGCATTTACCAGAGAACACCAAGATTGGCAAATTCAAATTCAAGGCATTGATGCTATGGACTGGCCCGTCTGTTCCCCAGACCTGAATCCAATTGAGCACATCTGGGACATCATGTCTCGCTCCATCCACCAACGCCACGTTGCACCACAGACTGTACAGGAGTTGGCGGATGCTTTAGTCCAGGTCTGGGAGGAGGTCCCTCAGGAGACCATCCGCCACCTCATCAGGCACGTGGAGGCCACACACACTACTGAGCCTCATTTTGACTTGTTTTAAGGACATTACATCAAAGTTGGATCAGCCTGTAGTGTGGTTTTCCACTTTAATTTATCAACCCAGACCTCCATGGGTTGATACATTTGATTTCCATTGATCATTTTTGTGTGATTTTGTTGTCAGCACATTCAACTATGTAAATAAAAAAGTATTTAATAAGAATATTTCATTCATTCAGATCTAGGATGTGTTATTTTAGTGTTCCCTTTATTTTTTTGAGCAGTGAATAAGACAAGTACTGGAAACAATAGAACACAATGAAATATCGGGGACACCAGGCCTGGTTTTCATAGCTGATTTTGAAAAGGCTTTTGATAAAGTACAACTGGAGTTTATATATAAATGCCTAGAATATTTCAATTTTGGGGAACCTCTTATAAAATGGGTTAAGGTTATGTATAGTAACCCTAGGTGTAAAATAATAAATAATGGCTACATCCCAGAAAGTTTTAAACTATCTAGAGGAGTAAAACAAGGTTGTCCACTATCGGCATATCTGTTTATTATTGCCATCAAAATGTTAGCTGCAAAGATTAGATCAAACAATAATATTAAGGGATCCGAAATCCGTGGCTTAAAAACTAAGGTGTCATTGTACGCTGATGATTCATGTTTTCTTTTAAAACCACAATTGGAGTCTCTCCACGGCCTCATAGAGGATCTAGATACTTTTGCTATCCTCTCTGGATTAAAACCAAATTATGATAAATGTACCATATGTACCATACGTATTGGATCACTAAAAAATGCACATTTTACATTACCATGTAGTTGACCAATTAAATGGTCTGACGGAGATGTGGACATACTCGGTATACAAATCCCAAAAGAAAGAAATGATCTCACGCCAATACATTTTTATAGAAAGTTAGCAAAAATAGATAAGATCTTGCTACCATGAAAAGAAAAATACCAGTCTATTTGTGGAAAAATCTCCCTGATTAACTCCTTAGTTATATCACAGTTTACCTATTTGCTTATGGTTTTGCCTACACCTAGTGACCTGCTTTTTAAATTATATGAACAAAAATATTCAATTTGATTTGGAACGGCAAGCCAGATAAAATTAAAAGGGCCTATTTATATAACGAATATGAATTCGGTGGGCAGAAATTATTAAATATTAAAGCATTAGACCTCTCACTAAAGGCATCAGTCATACAAAAGTTATACTTAAATCCAAACTGGTTCTCTAGTCAATTGATACGAATGTCTCATCCTATATTCAGGAAGGACCTTTTCCCCTTTATTCAGATTACACCTGCTCACTTTCGGTTGTTTGAAAAGGAAATAATCTCCAAAATAACTTTATTTTTTAAACAAAGCCTTAGAAAGTTGGTTGCAATTTCAGTTTAATCCACCTGAAAGGACGGATCAAATAGTACAACAAATATTGCCCCTGTGCTCTCTGCCGCCCCTGTGCTCCCTGCTGCCCCTGTGCAAGTCTATGTGTGAGAGACTGAGACATGAATAGTGTGCAGAGAGGACAGTTACATCATTGGTGAACAGGCCAACCAGCACATACTGTATCATGGGAAATATATCTCACCCTCTTCTCCTCATCTCATCCTCTCCTCCTCTCCCTCTCCCAGCTCTTTCCCCCTCTCGGTCTCTACTCTCCCCCTCTCTTCCCCTCCCTCTTTCCTCCCTTACTCTCCCCTTCTCCTCCCTACTGCCTAAGCAAGGCAAACTCACCGCTGAGGGCTTAAATAACAAAGTGGCAGCTAGATCGTAAACTCTTCCATATCTGTTCCACAGAGCTCAACTGAGACCCAGATAAACAGATTGCTGGAGCTGGACAAACTGTCAGTCAGCTTATGGGTGGTTTGATGATTTGATAGAAAACATTTTTTAGTCAGGTCATCCTCACACTAAATAATAACTATGAGGGAGCTGGGAGCTTGGAGCGCTAGGGCGAGACAGGGGCACAACACAAAGCAATGACCTAAATCCACACGTAACACTGCACTACTGTGGAGCTCTCTGCACCTAACGCTTCCCAAGGGCCTCATTAGGAACGTTTATGCTCTCACGCTGATGTTTAACTATTTGTTTTCATGATGCCTGCTTACAAGACAGTAAACTTTAAAAGTGTCCCTTCCTCAACAACAAACCAATATTCCAAAGCTCTGGCAATGCTCAGACATTTTACAAGAGGCTCAATGCCACAGAGTTGGTTTCCTACTTCCTCTAAGTAAGTGCATGGGTGCTTCCGATCATAAATTCAGTTTAACAGCTACTGTGTACAAATAAACATAGGGAAACAGAATAAAGATAACTTTGTGTATGGGGACCATAGTTAGCAAACACCATGGTGTAACACCACTAACTATTGGGACCATAGTTAGCAAACACACACGTGAATACACACACACGCACGGGCATACAGACATACTGTACACACACTAGTGGTACACGGGTTGACTCATAACCCGCAGTCCACACGATTCTGTGCTGCAAAAAAAGAAAAACTAGGCAATTATAGCCTCATAACTGGACAGTGGGTACTTAGATTTTCTAAACTTTGTTTTGTTATAGTCTATTTATTTTCTAAACCTATTATTTATTTCATTAGATTTAATTCATATGCTGGTATAGGCTATTAACCGACACAGGCAGTCGACCTACAAGATGTCCATTTATTGTTTCACATTTTGTTTTGTTTCTGCAAAATGATAGGCCTAAGTAGGTTTGCAAAGCTACCGGTAATTTAGCAAAGTTACCGGAAAATGCATTCATTTTTGGTAATTCATTGTAATTTTGTTCATTTATAATTTAATAACTTTGTAAAAATGAATATTTAGTATAAATGTTTTATTACTGTGTCCATATTGTCCAGGAGTTTCTAGTGGATAGACCATATGGTTAAAAATAAAATAGCTTCATTAATCAACTGCCACCAGTTTGGTGACAAAACATTAACAACAAATACATATTGATATAGTAAAATAAATAAAAGTGTGTAAAAAAATATAAAGAATATTTAATGCTGAAAACATTATATTAAAGCCCACTGGTATTCACTATATTTAGGATAATGTTTAACAGCTTTGTCATTTTAGCTGTAAAAACAAAAACAAAAACATGTGACCCAAGGACACCCTGAGGGCCAGAGATAATTACAGACACCTGTGCTAATCTGAAGTACCCAAAAAGGCCACTAGTTGTCTTGTGATAAATTCTCCCCAAAATGTTAAAGTTACCAAAATTATGGTAACTTACTGGTAAACTTAAAAAATGATCAGTAATATACCTCCCTTTGCAAGCTTAATCCTAAGGCTTTTCAAATTAATAGGCTTAAATGCTCAAGAGAAACATAATAAAATAAAAAAATTGTTCAAGGGCAAAGAAGCCTAATTGTAGAGCGCTTTTTCACAAAAGCAGGCGTAAGGTGTCAATTTAAGCTATTGTTTGATATTTGTTTGAACAAAAACATTAGGTTACTCTTCAATAGTACCAAATATTCATATAAATGTTGAAGCAAATCATCCTTGTTCAATAAATGTTCAACAGAAAACTATATTGTGAAAATGTATTCACAATAAAGGGAAGTACATATTCAATAGCAGTGTGTGCATTCATTGAGTTATTGAGCTTGTTTTGGCTGATTTAATTGGGCTACAGATGAAAACAATCGGCTTCCTTCCACTTGGAAAGCACTTTTTATTGACGCAGAAGAGCTAATCCATGCATACATTTTCTCCAGAATCGATTATAGCAATGCTGTACTTGGGGGCCTGCATGCAATCTGACGCAAACAAAGAAGTCTTCCCACATTCCCCCATCCTTGCTGATCTCTTTTGGCTACCTGTTCCTCAAATAAATTACTATAAGGACTTCTGAGTGGCACAGCGGTCTAAGGCACTGCAACGCAGTGCTAGCTGTGTCACTACAGATCTAGGTTCGATTCCAGGCTATGTTGCAGCCTGCTGATCGGGAGACCCATGAGGCGGCGCACAATTGGCCCAGCGTCATCCGGGTAAGGGGAGGGTTTGGCCGGCTGGGATGTCCTTGTCCTATTGCGCTCTAGTGACTCCTGTGACACATTGGTGCGACTGGGTTAAGTGGGCATTGTGGCTCTTGACCTTTGCCTCTACTGAGTCCGCACAGGAGTAGCAGCAATGGGACAAGACTGTAACCATCAATTGGATACCATGAAAAAGGGGTAAAAAAAACAATTATCCTCCTCGCCTACCTGTCAGACTTACTCTCCCCCTATGAACCTCCACGCACCCTTATGTTCAAGTGATGACAAACTTCTCCATGCTCCCAGGACCAGGCGTGCACAATGGGGGATTTGCCTTTTCTTCCAACGCACCATGCCTATGGAACTTCATTCCAGATCATCTCAGGGCTGTTCAGACTGTTGAAGCATTTAAAGCAGGCCTTAAGACTCCTCCCTATCGCCTGGCCTACCCTTCCTCCTAGACTTTGATTGTAGCTTTCATGATATGGTTAGATACATTTGAATGTTAATTCAGGCACTTTGAGATTATTCTTGTATAATGAAAAGCGCTTTACGAATTGTTGGGTTCTAGTTGGAAATACTTGCTATACTAGAAGTTAATGGTTACATGTATGAGGAATGTAGATGGTGGGGTCAATGGAGGTTGGATAAGAGCCATGGGCTTACTAAATAAAGGGAAAGGCAATCACATGGTTGCAGTCACTGATAAGGGTGGATAGCTGCTGAGTTAGTGAGGAATGTGGGCCGAGGTCAGGTCAGGTCACATGAAGGGAGAAGGAACAGTTTATTACCCACATGCCTTAACATCTTGCCTAGCAACAAAGATGTAGTGTTTAGAGAAAAGGAGGAGATTCTGACTAAAGAGGGGTATAAATACTTGTACTGGTGGAAGCATGTCTTTGAGGCTGTTTGACCCAGAAGGTGAATAAACTTGGGTTGAGCTTGTTCTAGTTGTCCATTTTTACTCTGTTTAATAAATTATTACTATTATTACTATTATTGTACTGATCAACACCATTTGAGTGTATGCCTGGCTTAGGTGGAGCAGGCACGAAGCAGGCACGGTGCCCTCGTGCTACAAGGGAACATAGGCTGCGCTGATAGACAGACTTGAACCTTTCACAATCAGCAGACAACGTGAGACACATTTGATAGAATTCCCAAAAGTAACCAAAATTCTACTACCGAATCGTTTTTCATGTTCTAATATTGAAAAAGTACAAAAGTTTTGGTATAGCATGCAACACAATAAAAACACATATACACACACAACTGCAGGCCTATGTGATGATTAAACACTTTAATAGAGAAAGCTAAATCTGGGTATGGATGGTCGGAGAGCGATTTGGGAAAAAATAACATATCCCTCCTGCAGCACCATAACAGAAGCAGCTATTATTTTAGAGAAATGTTGTTCTACCTCTCCTCTTTAACCATTCCATCCAGTATAGTGACCCCAGTTAGATTTACTTCATCCACTACAGACCGCCACAGTCATGTGTAAGAAGGGCTATAAAATCCTTCTGTAAATGTATTTATATATATCAACATTTTTATTTCACCTTTATTTAACCAGGTAGGCTAGTTGAGAACAAGTTCTCAATTACAACTGTGATAAAGCAGATAAAGCAAAGCAGTGTGACAAAGAGAACAACACAGAGTTACACATGGGGTAAACAAACGTACAGTCAATAACACAGTAGAAAAAGTCTATGTACAGTGTGTGCAAATGTAGTAAGATTAGGGAGGTAAGGCAATACATAGGCCCTAGAGGTGAAATATGTACAATTTAGCAGTAACACTGGAGTGGTAGATGTGCCGATGATGATGTGCAAGTAGAGATACTGGGGTGCAAAAGAGCAACAACAAAAAATATAACAATACAGGGATGAGGTAGTTGGGTGTGCTATTTACAGATGGGCTGTGTACAGGTACAGTGATAGTTAAGCTGCTTTACAGCTGATGCTTAAAGTTAGAGAGGGCGATATAAGTCTCCAGCTTCAGTGATTTTTGAAATTAGTTTCAGTCATTGGCAGCAGACAACTGTAAGGAAAGGCGGCCAAAAGAGGTGTTGGCTTTGGGGATGCGCGTGCTATGGGTGGTGGGTTTTGCTATGGTGACCAGTGAGCTGAGATAAGGCGGGGCTTTAAATAGCAATACTTATAGATGACCTGGAGCCAGTGGATTCGGCGACAAATATGCAGCGAGGGCCAGCCAACGAGAGCAGACAGGTCACAGTGGAGGGTGGTATATGGGGCTTTGGTGACAAAATGGATGGCACTGTGATAGACTACATGAAATTTGCTGAGCAGAGTGTTGGAGGCCATTTGTAAATTACTTCGCTGAAGTCAAGGATCGTTAGGATAGTCAGTTTTACCAGGGTGTGTTTGGCAGAATGAGTGAAGGAGGCTTTGTTGTGAAATAGGAAGTCGATTCTAGATTTAATTTTGGATTGGAGATGCTCCATGTGAGTCTGGAAGGAGAGTTTACAGTCTAACCAGACACCTAGGTATTTGTATTTAAAGTATTTAGTCAGCCACCAATTGTGCAAGTTCTCCCACTTAAAAATATGAGAGAGGCCTGTAATTTTCATCATAGGTACACTTCAACTATGACAGACAAAATGAGAAAAAAAAATTCCAGAAAATCACATTGTAGGATTTTTAATGAATTTATTTGCAAATTATGGTGGAAATTAAGTATTTGGTCAATAACAAAAGTCAATCTCAATACTTTGTTATATACCCTTTGTTGGCAATGACAGAGGTCAAACGTTTTCTGTAAGTCTTCACAAGATTTTCACACACTGTTGCTGGTATTTTGGCCCATTCCTCCATGCAGATCTCCTCTAGAGCAGTGATGTTTTGGGGCTGTTGCTGGGCAACACGGACTCTCAACTCCCTCCAAAGATTTTCAATGGGGTTGAGATCTGGAGACTGGCTAGGCCACTCCAGGACATTGAAATGCTCTTACGAAGCCACTCCTTCTTTGCCTGGGCGGTGTGTTTGGGATCATTGTCATGCTGAAAGACCCAGCCACGTTTCATCTTCAATGCCCTTGCTGATGGAAGGAGGTTTTCACTCAAAATCTCACAATACATGGCCCTATTCATTATTTCCTTTACACGGATCAGTTGTCCTGGTCCCTTTGCAGAAAAACAGCCCCAAAGCATGATGTTTCCACCCCCATGCTTCACAGTAGGTATGGTGTTCTTTGGATGCAACTCAGCATTCTTTGTCCTCCAAACACAACGAGTTGAGTTTTTACCAAAAAGTTATATTTTGGTTTAATCTGACCATATGACATTCTCCCAATCTTCCTCTGGATCATCCAAATGCTCTCTAGCAAACTTCAGACGGGCCTGGACATGTACTGGCTTAAGCAGGGGGACACGTCTGGCACTGCAGGATTTGAGTCCCTGGCGGCGTAGTGTGTTACTGATGGTAGGCTTTGTTACTTTGGTCCCAGCTCTCTGCAGGTCATTCACTAGGTCCCCCCGTGTGGTTCTGGGATTTTTGCTCACCATTCTTGTGATCATTTTGACCCCACGGTGTGAGATCTTGCGTGGAGCCCCAGATCGAGGGAGATTATCAGTGGTCTTGTATGTCTTCCATTTCCTAATAATTGCTCCCACAGTTGATTTCTTCAAACCAAGCTGCTTACCTATTGCAGATTCAGTCTTCCCAGCCTGGTGCAGGTCTACAATTTTGTTTCTGGTATCCTTTGACAGCTCTTTGGTCTTGGCCATAGTGGAGTTTGGCGTGTGACTGTTTGAGGTTGTGGACAGGTGTCTTTTATACTGATAACAAGTTCAAACAGGTGCCATTAATACAGGTAACGAGTGGAGGACAGAGGAGCATCTTATAGAAGAAGTTACAGGTCTGTGAGAGCCAGAAATCTTGCTTGTTTGTAAGTGACCAAATACTTATTTTCCACCATAATTTGCAAATATATTCATAAAAAATCCTACAATGTGATTTTCTGTATTTTTTTTCTCATTTTGTCTGTCATAGTTGAAGGGTACCTATGATGAAAATTACAGGCCTCTCTCATCGTTTTAAGTGGGAGAACTTGCACAATTGGTGGCTGACTAAATACTTTTTTGCCCCACTGTATGTACATGAACGTATAGTTCAAGTGACTATGCATATATGATAAACAGAGAGTAGCAGCAGCGTAAAAGAGGGGTTGGGAGGGGGAACACAATGGAAATAGTCCAGGTAACCATTTGGTTACATGTTCAGGAGTCTTATGGCTTGGGGTTAAAAATTGTTGAGAAGCCTTTTTGTCCTAGACTTGGCACTCCGGTACCGCTTGCCATGTGGTAGTAGAGAGAACAGTCTATGACTAGGGTGGCTGGGGTCTTTGACAATTTTCAGGGCCTTCCTCTGACACCGCTTGGTGTAGAGGTCCTGGATGTCAGGCAGCTTTGCCCCAGTGATGTATTGGGCCGTACGCACTACCCTCTGAAGTGCCTTGCGGTCGGAGGCCGAGCAATTACCGTACCAGGCAGTGATGCAACCGGTCAGGATGCTCTCGATGTTGCAGCTGTAGAACCTTTTGAGGATCTCAGGACCCATACCAAATCTTTTTAGTTTCCTGAGGTCATGCCCTCTTCACGACTGCCTTGGTGTGTTTGGACCATCCTAGTTTGTTGTTGATGTGGACACCAAGGAATTTGAAGCTCTCAACCTGCTCCATTACAGTTCCGTCGATGAGAATGGGGACGTGTTGGTGCTCCTTGTCCTGTAGTCCACAATCATCTCCTTGGTCTTGGTTACGTTGAGGGATAGGTTGTTATTCTGGGACCACCCGGACAGGTCTCTGACCTCCTCCCTATAGGCTGTCTCGTAGTTGTCGGTGATCAGGCCTACCACTTTGTGTCGTCTGCAAACTTAATGATGGTGTTGGAGTCGTGCCTGGCCATGCAGTCGTGGGTGAACAGGGAGTACAGGAGGGGACTGAGTACGCACCCCTAGGGAGCTCCAGTGTTAAGGATTAGCGTGGCAGATGTGTTGCTACCTACCCTCACCACCTGGGGGCGGCCGTCAGGAAGTCCAGGATCCAGTTGCATAGGGAGGTGTTTAGTCCCAGGTTCCTTAGCTTAGTGATGAGCTTTGATGGTACTATGGTGTTGAACGCTGAGCTCTAGTCAATGAATAGCATTCTCACATAGGTGTTCCTTTGGTCCAGGTCGGAAAGGGCAGTGTGGAGTGCAATAGAGATTGCATCATCTGTGGATCTGTTTGGGCGGTATGCAAATTGGAGTGGGTATAGGGTTTCTGGGATAATGGTGTTGATGTGTGCCATTACCAGCCTTTCAATGCACTTCATGGCTACGGACGTGAGTGCCACGGGTCTGTAGTCATTTGAAGACACCTGCCAGTTGGTCAGCACATGCCCGGAGCACACGTCCTGGTAATCCATCTGGCCCCACAGCCTTTTGAATGTTGACCTGTTTAAAGGTCTTACTCACTCTCGGCTACGGAGAACATGATAACACAGTCGTCCGGAACAGCTAATGCTCTCATGCATGCCTCAGTGTTGCTTGCCTCGAAGCGAGCATAGAAGTGATTTAACTCATCTGGTAGGCTCGTGTCACTAGGCAGCTCGCTGCTGTGCTTGCCTTTGTAGTCTGTAATGGTTTGCAAGCCCTACCACATCCGACGAGCGTCGGAGCCGGTGTAGTACGATTCAATCTTAGCCCTGTATTGACGCTTTGCCTGTTTGATGGTTCGTCGCAGGGCATAGCGGGATTTCATGTAAGCTTCTGGGTTAGAGTACCGCACCTTGAAAGCGTCAGCGCTACAATTTAGCTCAGTGCGAATGTTGCCTGTAATCCATCGCTTCTGGTTGGGGTATGTACGTACAGTCACTGTGGGGACGACGTCCTCAATGCACTTATTGATAAAGCCAGTGACTGATGTGGTGTATTCCTCAATGTCATCGGAAGAATCCCGGAACATGTTCCGGTCTATGATATCAAACCGGTCCTGTAGTTTAGCATCTGCTTCATCTGACCATTTTTTTATAGCCCAAGTCACTGATGCTTCCTGCTTTAATTTTTGCTTGTAAGCAGAAATCAGAGGATAGAGTTGTGGTTGGATTTACCAAATTGAGGGCGAGGGAGAGCTCTGTACGTGTGTGTGGAGTACAGGTGATCTAGAATTTTTGTCCCTCTGGTTGCACATTTAACATGTTGATAGAAATTTGGTAGAATGATTCAAGTTTCCCTTCATTTAAGTCTCTGGCCACTAGGAGCTCCGCCTCTGGGTGAGTGGTTTCCTGTTTGCTTATTTCCTTATACAGCTGGCTGAGTGCGGTCTTAGTGCCAGCATCTGTCTGTGGTGGTAAATAAACAGCCACGAAAAGTATAGCTGAGAACTCTTTCGGCAAGTAGTGTGGCCTGCAATTTATCATAATATGCTCTACTTCAGGTGAGCAAAATCTAGAGACTTCCTTAGATTTCATGCACCAGGTGTTGTTTACAAATATGCACAGACCGCCCCCCCCCCTGCTCTTACCAGAGTGTGCTGTTCTATCCTGACGGTGCAGCGTGTATCCCGCTAGCTGAATATCCATGTCGTCATTCAGTCACGATTCAGTGAAACATAGGATATTACAGTTTTTAATGTCCCGTTGGTAGGATATTTGTGATCGTACCTCGTCTAGTTTATTGTCCAATGATTGCACGTTGGTGAGTAATATTGACGGTAACAGCAGCTTTCCTAGTTGCCTTCTGCGGGTCCGGACGAGGCATCCGGCTCTTCTTCCTCTGCGTCGCTTCTTTTTGCGAATAATTAGGATGTCTGCCCTGTGGAGTGTTTGGAGAATATCGTGTGAGTCGTGCTTGCTATTGTTGTTGTTAAAATAATCTTTGTCTAATCCGAGGGGAGTGATCGCTGTCCTGATATCTAGAAGCTCTTTTCTGCCGTAAGATATGGTTGCAGAAACATTATGTACAAAATAATTTACAAATATCGCAAAAAAAACCCACATAATAGCACAATTGGTTAGGAGACCGTAAAACGGCAGCCATCTCCTCCGGCACCAATGTTAGTGATGGCTGTTAAACAGTCTGATGGCCTTGAGATAGAAGCTGTTTTTCAGTCTCTCGGTCCCAGCTTTGATGCACCTGTACTGACCTCGCCTTCTGGATGATAGCGGAGTGAACAGGCAGTGGCTCAGGTGGTTGTTGTCCTTGATGATCTTTTTGGCCTTCCTGTGACATCGGGTGGTGTAGGTGTCCTGGAGGGCAGGTAGTTTGCCCCCGGTGATACATTGTGCAAACCTCCCTACCCTCTGGAGAGCCTTACAGTTGTGGGCAAAGCAGTTGCCAGACTACGCAGTGATACAGCCCGACAGGATGCTCTCGATTGTGCATCTGTAAACTTTTGTGAGTGTTTTTGCTGACAAGCCAAATTTCTTCAGCCTCCTAAGGTTGAAGAGGTGCTGTTGGGCCTTCTTCACCACGCTGTCTGTGTGGGTGGACCATTTCAGTTTGTCCGTGAGTACGCAGAGGAACTTAAAACTTTCTACCTTCTCCACTACTGTCCCGTCAATGTGGATGGGGGCTGCTCCCTCTGCTGTTTCCTGAAGTCCACGATCATTTCCTTTGTTTTGGTGACGTTGAGTGTGAGGTTATTTTCCTGACACCACACTCCGAGGGAACTCAGCTCCTCCCTGTTGGCAGTCTCATCGTTGTTGATAATCAAGCCTACTACTGTAGTGTCGTCTGCAAACTTAATGATTGAGTTGGAGGTGTGCATGGCCACGCAGTCATGGGTGAACAGGGAGTACAGGAGAGGGCTGCGAACGCACCCTTGTGGGGCCCCAGTGTTGAGGATCAGTGGGGTGGATATGTTGTTTCCTACCCTTACCACCTGGGGACGGCCTGTCAGAAAGTCCAGGACCCAGTTGCACAGGGCGGGGTCGAGACCCAGGGTCTCGAGCTTAATGACGAGTTTGGAGGGTACTATGGTGTTAAATGCTGAGCTGTAGTCGATGAACATCATTCTTACATAGGTATTCTTCTTGTCCAGGTGGGTTAGGGCAGTGTGATTGAGATTACGTCGTCTGTGGACCTATTGGGGCGGTAAGCAAATTGGAGTGGGTCTAGGGTGTCAGGTAGGGTGGAGGTGATATGATCCTTGACTAGTCTCTCATAGCACTTCATGATGACGGAAGTGAGTGCTATGGGGCACTATAGTCATTAGTCGTTTAGCTCAGTTACCTTAGCTTTCTTGGGAACAGGAACAATGGTGGAACAGCAGACTGGGATAGGGATTGATTGAATATATCTGTAATATGTCCTGGATTTGGATGAAGGAGAAGCGGGGTGGGGGTCTTGGGCAAGTTTCTGTGGGGGGTGCAGAGCTGTTGGCCAGGATAGGGGTAGCCAGGTGGGAAGCATGGCCAGCCGCAGAAAAATATTGAAATGATCAATTATCGTTGATTTATTGGTGGTGGCGGTGTTTCCTAGCCTCAGTGTAGTAGGCAGCTGGGAGTAGGTGCTCTTGTTCTCCATACAGTGTCCCAAAACATTTTGGAGTTAGTGCTACAGGATGCACATTTCTGTTTGACAAAGTTAGTTTTAGCTTTCCTAACTGACTGTGTATATTGGTTCCTGACTTCCCTGAAAAGTTGCATATCGCGGGGGCTATTCGATACTAATGCAGTATGCCACAGAATGTTTGTGTGCTTGTGAAGGGCAGTCAAGTCTGGGGTGAACCAAGGGCTATATCTGTTCTTAGTTCTACATTTTTTGGATGGGGCATGCTTATTTAAGATAGTGAGGAAAGCACTTTTAAAGAGCAACCAGGCATCCTCTACAGACGGGATGAGGTCACTATCCTTCCAGGATACCCGGGCCAGGTTGATTAGAAAGGCCTGCTCGCTGAAGTGTCTAAGGGAGCGTTTGACAGTGATCAGCGGTGACATGACCACGGGATATAGGGCCCAGGTAAGAACACTATTCATACAAGGATCTTCTGATTTAAAAATGTAGTTTAAAAGGGAGCTGTCTGTATATTTCTTTGCATGGTGTACATCGATAAAACATGTTGTGACAGTGTAACCCCACCAAAGCTTTTATGTGCAAAAATGTAATTCTCTGCTCTCTCAGTTTGCCACTATCTACAGTTTTGTCTATGTAATGCCATCAACTAACCTACTATCCCTCTGACAATCAGAATTTCAACTCCCTCTGGCCAGCTCGGAACATTCTTTCATGTGCTAGTTTAACCTAACTGCCTACCAATCAACTGATGAACTGGAAAGTACTAAGACAATTAACTATTGTCTCCATGGCTACTGATGCCTGTGGAGAACACAGTGCCAGAAAAATTCCAAGAGCCAATCAGCTTGAGGAGAGTTGTGAAGAAAAATCAAGGGACGAGGAGAAAGAAAAGTTAGGAATAGAAATGGGAGGAATTCAAAAGGTGAACATGCCTGGAGAGGGAAAGAATGTGGTTGGGAGAAAATAAGAAAATGGGGAGCAGGGTGAGAAATAGAGAGAGGGAGAGAGAGAGAAGCAGATAGAGAGAAAGACAGAGAGAACGAGGCAGAGCTTTTCCTCTCTGTCCCTGTCTGCAGCTAATGTTTATCCCAGGTCTTTCATTCAGCGGCAGATTAGGGTGATTAAAAATGGAGGGTATTAAGAAAGATACCTCCGAAGCTAGCTGCAGGGCTTTCAATTGTTTGATTAATGGGGCATGATTCACACACTGGTCCCATGTCCGCTGCTAGCAATAGTTACTGGGAATTTAGCCTGGCAACATTATTCAGTCTGCAGCAGCTTGCGCTATATATACAGTACCAGTCAAAAGTTGACACACCTACTCGTTCAAGTGTTTTTTTTATTTTTTACTATTTTCTACATTGTAGAATAATAGTGAATACATCAAAACTATGAAAGAACACATGGAATCATGTAGTAACCAAAAAAGTGTTAAAAAAATCTAAATATATTTTATATTGAGATTCTTCAAAGTAGCCATCCTTTGCCTTGATGACACCTTTGCACACTCTTGGCATTCTCTCAACCAGCTTCACCTGGAATGCTGAGCACTTGTTGGCTGCTTTTCCTTCACTCTAACTCATCCCAAACCATCTCAATTGGGTTGAGGTCGGGTGATTGTGGAGGCCAGGTCATCTGATGCAGCACTCCATCACTCTCCTTCTTACCAAATGATAGTCACACTAAGTGCAAACCAGATGGGATGGAGTATCGCTGCAGAATGCTTTGGTAGCCATGCTGGTTAAGTGTGCCTTGAATTCTAAATAACTCACTGGCAATGTCACCAGCAAAGCACCCCCACACCATCACACCTCCTCCTTGCTTCACGGTGGGAACTACACATGCAGAGATCATCCGTTCACCTACTCTGCATCTCAAAGACACAGTGGTTGTAACCAAAATCTCAAATTTTAACTCATCAGACTACAGGACAGATTTCCACCAGTCTAATGTCCATTGCTCGTGTTTCTTGGCCCAAGCAAGTCTCTTCTTCTCATTGGTGTCCTTTAGTAGTGGTTTCTTTGCAGCAATTCAACCATGAACACCTGCTTCATGCAGTCTCCTCTGAACAGTTGATGTTGAGGTTTGTCTGTTACTTGAAACTCTGCGAAGCATTTATTTGGGCTGCAATTTGAGGCTGGTAACTCTAATGAACTTATCCTCTGCAGCAGAGGTAACTCTGGGTCTTCCTTTCCTGTGGCGGTCCTCAGAGTCAGGTTCATCATACCGCTTGGTTTTTGCAACTGCAGAAATTTTCCAGATTGATTTACCTTCATGTCTTAAAGTAATGATGGACTGTTGTTGCGCTTTGCTTATTTGAGCTATTCTTTTACCAAATAGGGCTCTTATGTATACCACCCCTACCTTGTCACAACACAACTGATTGGCTCAAACATTAAGGAAAGAAATTCTACAAAGGAACTTTTAACAAGGCACAAATTGAAACGCATTCCAGGTGACTACCTCATGAATCTGGTTGAAAGAATGCCAAGAGTGTGCAAAGCTGTCAGGTATGAAGGTAAGACCCAGATGCAGACCACGTCGAATAAACAATAGTTTAATATTCCAACAGGGACAGGCAATACACAGGTCAATTTTTTATTTAACCAGGTAGGCCAGTTGAGAACAAGTTCTCATTTACATCTGCGACCTGGCCAAGACAAAGCAATGTGACAAAAACACAGAGTTACACATGGGATAAACAAACGTACAGTCAATAACACAATACAAACATCTGTATACAGTGTGTGCAAACGAAGTAAGGAGGTAAGGCAATAAATAGGCCAATAGTGAACGTAATTACAATTACACTGGGGATATATGTGCAGATGAGGATGTGCAAGTAGAAATACTGGTGCAAAAGAGCAGATAAACAAAAACAAATATGGGGTAGCCAGGTGGAAAGCATGGCCAGCCGTAGAGAAATGTTTGATTATCAGTATGTGACAGTGTTTCCTAGTCTCAGTGCAGTGGCCAGCTGGGAGGAGGTACTCTTATTCTCCATGGACTTTACAGTGTCCCAAAAATTTGAAGGGTGGTCGTTTGACCGTGGACCCCATAACGGACGCAGGCAATGAGGCAGTGATCGCTGAGATCCTGGTTGAAAACAGCAGAGGTGTATTTAGAGGGCAAGATGGTCAGGATGAAATCTATGAGGGTGCCCATGTTTACAGATTTGCGGTTTTACCTGGTAGGTTCCTTGATAATTTGTGTGAGATTGAGGGCATCTAGCTTAGATTGTAGGATGGCCGGGGTGTTAATCCCAATATAGGTCACCTAGCAGTACGAACTCTGATGATAGATGCTGGGCAATCAATTCACATATGGTGTCCAGGGCACAGCTAAGAGCTGAGGGGGTCTATAACAAGCAACAACAGTGAGGGACTTATTTCTGGAGAGACGGATCTTTAAAAGTAGAAGCTCAAACTGTTTGGGCATAGACCTGGATAGTATGACAGAACTCTGCAGGCTCTCTACAGTAGATTTGCATTCCAGCCCCTTTAGCAGTTCTGTCTTGATGAAAAATGTTGTAATTGGGGTTGGAAATTTCAGAATTTTTGGTGGCCTTCCTAAGTCAGGATTCAGACACGGCTAGAACATCAGGGCTGGCGGAGTGTGCTAAAGCAGTGAATAAAGCAAACTTAAGGAGCAGGCTTATGATGTTAACATGCATGAACCCAAGGCCTTTACAGTTGCATAAGTCGACAAATAATAGCACCTGGTGACAGAGGGCCTGGGTTAACCTCTACATCACCAGGATGAGGGTACGGCTAAAGGCTATAAGAACTGGTCGTCTAGTGCTTTGGGAACAGAGAAAAAAGGAGCAGGTTTCTGGGCGTGGTAGGATAGATTCAGGGCATAATGTACAGACAGGGGTATGTTAAGGTGCCTTTACAGTTGCAGTAGTTGGTGTACTTCGTTTGCTAGCCGGGAGATGGGCCTAGCTCGAGGCTAACTCGTGCATGCTTCTGGACAAGGGCGTTAGCCACAGTAGCCACTCGGTAGCAGCTAGATTCAGGGCATAATGTACAGATAAGGGTATGTTAAGGTGCGAGTACAGTGGGGGTAAACCTAGGCATTGAGTGACGATGCGATAGGTTGCATCTTTAGAGGCGCCAGTTAAGCTAGGTGTGGTCTCCACATCTGTGGGGGGTGGGGTGGGGGGGACAAGGGGGCTATCTGAGGCTATGCTGCTATGTTGAGCAGGACTAGGGGCTCTTCAGTAAAATAAAACAATGAGAGCTGCCCTAAACAGTATACAAGGCATATTGACATTAGAGAAAGGCATAAAGCAATCACAGGTGTTGATTGGGAGAGGTAAGACAACAACGGGTGAGACAACGGGTAAACAGCTAGGACAACAACAATGGGTAAATGGCGATGAATGGGCAGAGAGGGTCAGTTAGTTACACACAGGGCCTGAGTTAGAGGCTGGGGCTGACAGATAAACAAAATGAAGTACACTGTTAATGAACAGTCCAGCTGGAATCAGCTGTGTAGCCGAGAGATCATAGGGTCCAATTAACAGCAATAGATGAAACAGGGAGCAGTTTGGTAGTCGATTACTACGCTAGGCGAGCGGGAGACACGGCGTTCAGGAAGCTAGGAGACCGGCACTTGCAGATGGATCACCACCAACATCCAAGACGCAGTAGCCGGTTGAGAGCACATCGGCCAAATTACGTCAGCAGACCAGTCATGATGGATTGGCGGGGCTCCGTGTCGAGAAAGGGTCCAGGCCAACTGGCAAGAGAGGTATTGTAGTTGGTGTACTTCGTTTGCTAACCGGGAGATGGGCCTAGCTCGAGGCTAACTCATGCATGCTTCTGGACAAGGGCGTTAGCCGCAGTAGCCGGTAGCAGCTAGCTAGCTACGAAGATCCTGTGTAATGGTCCAGAGCTTGTGGCAGGAATCAAGTGATGTATTGGGGGAAGCTGTCCAATATGCTCAGGGCTGATATCGTGCTGTGCAGACTGGCAGGTATTTTCCGGGCTGTCCTGGCTAAAGTGGTTGGTGTCCAAGCTAAAGGTAAAGACCGCTAGCAGTGGCTAACAATGACTAAATAGGTATTTAGCTGGTTAGCTTCTGATGAAGGTTCCAGTTATAAGAAAAAAAGAGATTGAAATAATGAAATGTACACAAAAAAACAGAAAAAAACAGAATATTTACATGGTACGAAAACAAACACTTCTTACTGCTGCGCTATCTTGGAAGAACCTCAAGGCAGGCAGGGGTCAGTAAACCAGAGGTGGGGCAACGGTACCGGGCGGCAGGCAGGCTCAGGGTAAGGCAGAGGTCGGTAATCTAGAGGGGGTCAAAGGTACAGGTCGGGTGCTCAGGGGCAGGCAGAGTGTTCAGGCAGGTGGGTTCGGAGTCAGGACAGGCAAGGGTCAAAACCAGGAGGGTGAGAAAAGAGAGACTGAAAAAGTAGGAGCTGAGACACAAAACGCTGGTTGGCTTGAACAAACAAGATGAACTGGCAACAGACAAACAGAGAACACGGGTATAAATACACAGGGGATAATGGAGAAGATGGGCGACACCTGGAGGGGGGTGGAGACAATCACAAAGACTGGTGAAACAGATCAGGGTGTGACAGTCGTTAAGGCAAAGGATGGCTACTTTGAAGAATGTCAAATATAAAATATATTTAGATTTGTTTAACACTTTTTTGGTTACTACATGATTCCACATGTGTTATTTCATAGCTTGATATCTTCACAATTATTCTACAATGTAGAAAATAGTTTTAAAAAACACACACACACACACGCATGGCACACGTACACATAGAGGAGATCTGCATGGAGGAATGGGCCAAAATACCAGCAACAGTGTGTGAAAACCTTGTGAAGACTTACAGAAAACGTTTGACCTCTGTCATTGCCAACAAAGGGTATATAACAAAGTATTGAGATAAACTTTTGTTATTGACCAAATACTTATTTTCCACCATAATTTGCAAATAAATTCATTAAAAATCCTACAATGTGATTTTCTGGATTTTTTTTTCTCATTTTGTCTGTCATAGTTGAAGTGTACATATGATGAAAATTACAGGCCTCTCTCATCTTTTTAAGTGGGAGAACTTGCACAATTGGTGGCTGACTGAATACTTTTTTGCCCCACTGTAGATGCTTGCACATGCATACAACACATGCACACCTGTGCACAGACACAAAATCACACGCACGCACAAACACACATACACTTTTCCCAGCATCAGAGTGCTTTACCATAGTAGACAGTGACAGCAAGACGACGTAACATATCCTGAATGTTTACACTTACACATTGTGTAGCATGGCACCCTCTGAAGAACGAAGTATGGGCAACTTTGGCTTGTGCCTACGCTCAATTGAGGTGAGAGAAAAGCTATGAAAACATTTTGGGATCACCTTAGTAGAGATCATAAAATCCAGATTCAATATGACTTATTGGTGGGGTTTAAGTTCAATTATAAACTGGGTGGTTCGAGCCCTGAATGCTGATTGGCTGACAGATGTGGTATGTCAGACCGTATACCACAGGTATGACAAAATATTTATTTGTACTGCTCTAATTACGTTGGTAACTAGTTTATAATATCAATAAGGCACCTCTGGGGTTTGTGGTATATGGCCAATATACCACAGCTAAGGGCTGTATCCAGGCACTCCGCGTGGCGTCGCGCATAAGAACAGCCCTTAGCCATCTTATATTGGCCATATACCACCACCCCTTGTGCCTTATTCCTTAAATAACACATTGGGGGGTTTAAACTTCATGATAAATACTGTGTGTTTAGACTTTCCTCTCCATACAGGGCTACACACATACACAACTCAGAAGACATTATTTAAAGGTTAACTCCATCAACAAAAAGAGCATAATGACTACAAATATGACCTCACGTAGTTAAACTGGCATTGACATGGACCTTGCTCCTGGCATGGTGGAGAGGCCAGAGCATTACTAATCTCTGATCCTTTATTTAATGAGAGCACCAGGGCCAGACATTCCCCCTCTCTGTAATTCCCTGCTTGTCTGTCGACACACTTGATGATATACAAGCAGGTTAGAGGTGAGGTTCAGACTGGGTTGAGAGTGGCGTTTTTGTTGGACTGCCATTTTATACACTCAACAGTCTACAGTGCGAACCAATGCAGTTCCTCAGGTCCAGCTTGCTTTTCTCGTGCTGCTGGGACAGCTTGACTGAACCAGTGGCTGCCAAGTGCAACATTACCATATAGGTTCCACTTGGAGGGAGAAAATTGCATAATGTGTATATACAAGGGAAAATGTTGGCTAATTGTGAGGCCTAATCAGAATTAGAATGAGACAAAAAAATCCATCACATTCCGCTCTGGGACGCAATGGTGGAAAAGGATCATTGGGAGTCTGAGAGTGTATGTGCACAGATGTGTGCGATCGCCTGATGTCAGTGATGTGAGGATGTGTTTGTGTGTGTGTGTACTGCACAACATACATGTATACGTGTGTGTGTGTGTACTGCACAACTCCACTGCACAACTGAAACGCGTGAGTGCACGCGCATGTGTGTACTACTGAATGTGTCTGTGCGCCAGCGAGCGAGAGCGATTAGCTCTCCCCTCACGTTTGTGTGTGTGTGTTACTGGAGATTGTGTATTTGTGTGTGTCTCTGCAGCTGCGTATATGCATGTGTGTGTGCATGAGCGCATGTGTGTGCGCATGTTGCTAGAGTGTGTTCCTGAAGCGTGTGTGTGTTGCTGTGAGGGGTCAGAGGGCTTGGCTAACACTGATGAATGTCACAAAACACCAAATCAACCCAGAGCCACTTAATTTAGTTAGATTGCTGTCATGCCAAATAGTGTCCACTTGACAAAAAGTGTCCCCCCTGTGTCACAATGGGACTCGATAAGCTATCAGCGCCTGTTGCTAGGGCGGTTGCTAAAACTTGACAAATTCTGCCTGGCTATGTAATGAAATAAAAAAATCGATAGCATTCGTTACTATGCTGGTTGCTATGTTCTGATTGTTATGAGGCATGCGGAGAGAGAGTTGCCTGGAAATGGAGGCGCGTGCAGTCAAAAGACTGGGGAGAATGCTATGAAGTTACAGGTTACTGGGGAGGGGGGGCAGGAGGGGGACAGGGGGACAGGGGGAGCAGGTAGCTGACTAGTAGTGTCTATTCAGAAGCCCGATGGTCTGGGGGTAGAAGCTATTGGCCAGTCTGTTAGTTTTAGACATGATGCTCCTGTACTGCCCAGCTCGGTTGGCTGAGGTCCCTGATGATCTTTTTGGCCTTCCTGCGACACCTGGTGTTGTAGGTGTCCTGCCCCATAATATCTGGCCCTATGCCCTTCCTAAATCATGGCATTGAATGTTTCAGCAGACTTTTAGCCCTCCATAACTGGCTAAGTGACCATTGCACCTATTTGAGTGTTGTTACATCTGCCCTCAACTTCTCATCCTAACCGGCTGCCAGTGCTTCCAGTGCTCTCTCTCCCTCTTCCTCCCTCTCTGTGTGATTGTGTGGGTAGAGACAGGTGTGCAGGAGGTACAGCAGATCCCCACCAGCTGCAACCTAATTCCATAAACAAGACCTCTACAAATACTCTGCCCTGCCACTTCTACGCTGCCAGATCATAATCTCTGCTCAGTCATTTTAGACGTTTGTTCCTGCTTAGATCCTGTTTTCAAGTTATGCCTGTTTACCCATGCCTGACAGCTTTCTCCTCTCCGTTACAGTTCTGCCTGCTCTGACTTTGACCCGTCTCCAGTCCCACGTCTCGTCAGTCCTGCTACTCCGTGCTGGACCCCCCACTCCACTGCGTCCTTGGATTCCTCTCCGGACCTGCTTTCCCAGTCCCAACTCCCCTCGCTCCAGCCTCAGCCATCACTCTAGGCTTCCTGCAACCTGCCCGAGCTTCCCCTGGCCTGCACCCCATCTTCCCCCTGTGTTTCATTAAATACCTTGGTTACCTCATCCCAGTCTCCTCGTCTGAGTCTGCTCTTGGGTTCACCTGTTCTGCTCCGTGTGACAGGTGTAACATTTATTGACAATTTTGATACCTTCTGGAAACAAAGCTGGAACAAGTAGTGATGATGTCAATCTCTTGTGGCACCTGACCACACGAGATGGACCTTGGAAAAATGCAATTGGCTCAGAACAGGGCAGCATGGCTAGCCCTTAAATGTACACGGAGGGTTAACATTAATACTATGCATGTCAATCTCTCAAGGCTCAAAGTAAAGAAGAGATTGACTTCATCACTAATTGTTTTGGTAAGAGGTGTTGACATGCTGAATGCACCATAAACAAATTGACAACAGACTTTTAGCATGCCTATAGAGAAGGACATTAAACAAGCCCAGCACTTACACAAATTGCTGATGACTGGCTGAGAGAAATTGTTGATCAAAAGATTGTGGGAGCTGTTTTGTTAGACTTCAGTGCGGTTTTTGACATTATCGATCATAGTCTGCTGATGGGAAAATCTATGTGTTATGGCTTTACACACCCTGCTATATTGTGGATAAAATATTTACCTGTCTAACAGAACACAGAGGGTGTTCTTAATGGAAGCCTCTCCAACATAATCCAGGTAGAATCCGGAATTCCCTAGGGCAGCTGTCCAGGCCCCTTACTTTTTCAATCTTTACTAATGGCATGCCACTGGCCTTGAGTAAAGATAGTGTGTCTATGTATGAGGATCAATGTTTTTGGGACAAACCATTCACTAAACCCTAAACCTCAACTAAATATTGTAATAAATAATGTGGAAATTGAGCAAGTTGAGGAGACTAAACTGCTTGGAGTAACCCTGGATTGTAAACTGTCATGGTCAAAACATGTTGATACAACAATAGCTAAGACGGGGGAGAAGTCTGTCCATAATAAAGCGCTGTTCTGCCATTTTAACAACACTATCAACAAGGCAGGTCCTACAAGCTCTAGATTTGTCGCACCTGAACTACTGTTCAGTCATGTGGTCAGGTGCCACAAAGAGGGACTACGGAAAATTACAATTGGCTCAGAACAAGGCAGCACGGCAAGCCCTTAAATGTACTACATTGAGAGCTAACATTAATAATATGCATGTAAATCTCTCAAGGCTCAAAGTAGAGGAGAGATTGACTTCATCACTACTTATTTTTGGAAGAAGTGTTGACATGCTGAATGCATGGAGGTGTCTGTTTAGGCTACCAGCCCACAGGTTGGACACCCATGCACACAAGACATACCTCCAAAGTCAAGAACAGACTATGGGAGGCGCACATTACTACGTAAAGGCAAGGCTACATGGAACTCTATTCCACATCAGATAACTGGTGGAAGCAGTAGAATCAGATCTAAATAACAGATAAAAATACACCTTATGGAACAGCGGGGACTGTGAAGGGACACAAGCACACATACACATGATAAGACACACACTCTACACACATGTACACATGGATTATATATTGGAGATATGTGATAGTAGAGTAGTGGCCTGAGGGAACACAATGTGTTGTGAAAAGTGTTATGAAATGTAATGTCTAGTAATATTTTAAATTGTATATAACTGCCTTAATGTTGCTGGACCCCAGGAAGAGTGGCAGCAACTAATGGGGATCCTTAAAAAATACAAATGGTGAATTTGGCTGAAGTACTACCCTCTGCAGTGCCTTGCGGTAGTTACCATACTTGTAGTCACCCACTTGTCGTGCCTGAGCACGAGTGACAGCACAAGTGGGGAACACATGTGGGTAACTCTGTGCCAGCTCTTTGGAGAGAGAGTGGTCACTTTTATCCAATGCGGGTACTACCTTTCTTCCGGCAATATCGTTACCCATTATAAAGGTAACACCTTTTACTGGCAACATAGGACGTACCCCCACTCTGAATATTCCACTGATTAACTCAGCGTGTACTTTCACAAAGTGCAACGGCACTGGGACAAAACCCATTACAATACCCTGAACTAACACACTGGAACCACAGTATGTATCGTCGGATAAGGGAAACACATCAGACAATATAAACGACTGTGCCGCACCAGTATCTCTAAGGATTTTAACCGGACGCTGAGACGCTTCGTCATTCGTTAGGGAAACAAACCCTTCGAAAATGTATGGTTCATAACTGTGGTCGGGGACGGTGACTTTCAAACTACAGTTACCCTGAGGCACCTGTTTCGTTTCAGACCTCACAACCGTACGAATTAGAGCAACACCTGTTGGCGGCTTGGCACAAAGAGGCATCCCTTGTTTGCGTTTTAGCAGGAAGCAATCATTAATCATATGTTCCACCTTCTGACAATAGAAAAAGTGACGCTCATTTTTCTGGCGTGCTTGATATACTACTGCTGACCGACTAGGGCTAAAAGTGGGCAACTCAGTGGCTCTACTCTCAGTAGGACCCGAAAACACGCTCTTGTGCATCAACACAAACTCGTCTGCCAACACAGACGCTTCTGACAGGGAGGAACCTTTCTGTTCGTTTAGGTAAACTACAATCCGTTCGGGTAAGCAATTTTTAAACTCTTCCAACAAGATTAACTCCCGGAGAGAGTTTAAATCAGTTATCTTACTAGCAGCATGCCATTTATCAAACAGATTTCCCTTGTCTCTAGAAAATTCCACATAAGTCTTACTAGAAGACTTTCTATGAGACCCAAATCTCTGTCGGTATGCCTCAGGCACAAGCTCATAGGCGGAAGAACAGTAGCTTTGACCACTTCATAATTCAAACTGTCTTCAGAAGGTAGCGCTGACAAAACCTCTTGGGCTTTACCAGTTAATTTACACTGAAGTAATAGGCACCATAGCTCTTCAGGCCATTTCAATGCTACGGCTATACGTTCAAAAACACAAAAATAGGAGTCAACCTCTGACTCTCTGAACAAAGGTAACAAGGCAATCTGCCTACTAATGTCAAAAGTGTTGGAAGCTACAGCTGGTGAGGACGCCTCACTAACAGGCACAGTAGGAACAGAGGCTAGCCTCACTGTCTCTGTCTCTTACACATCTCCAAATGTCGCTGGTCTCTTTCTGCCTCCATTTTACACATCTCCAACTGCCGCTGGTCTTTTTCAGTCTCCATTTTACACATCTCCAACTGCCGCTGGTCTCTTTCTGCCTCCATTTTACACATCTCCAACTGCCGCTGGTCTCTTTCTGCCTCCATTTTACACATCTCCAACTGCTGCTGGTCTCTTTCTGCCTCCATTTTACACATCTCCAACTGCCGCTGGTCTTTTTCAGTCTCCATTTTACACATCTCCAACTGCCGCTGGTCTCTTTCTGCCTCCATTTTACACATCTCCAACTGCCGCTGGTCTCGCTCTTTTTCTGCCTCAATTTTACACACCTCCAACTGGAGAGTCTCTCGTCTAATTTGGGCTCTCTTCCGCCTCCAGTTGGAACTGTATTGAACGGACATCCCTCCTGGCATCACCGGTTGACAGTGGGGAGAGTGGATCAAAACGGGACAATGTGACTGGAGCTTTAGTCTCGCCCTCGTTCTTAGACACCAACGGGTTTACAGGAGCAGCAACATCCCCTGCAGGGGTAGTATGCTCAGGCAGCGGTAATACAAGCACCAGCTCTTCCAACAATACATTTAACACTAGCTGTTTAACCTCCGGCTAAACTACACTCTTCGGAATATCTACCGGAATAATGGTCAGCAAAGGTCAGTAAATCAACTCTACGACATTTGTCAAAAACCTCCCACGTAGGGTTATCCAAAATGGATTTCAAATCAAAAGTAGACATTTTGAACTACTACCAAAACAGAGCCAACAAATAGCAAACTAATCAAATCAAAGTTTATTTGTCACGTGCGCCGAATACAACAGGTGTAGTAGACCTTACAGTGAAATGCTTACTTACAGGCTCTAGCCAATAGTGCGAAAAAAAAGGTGTGCGTGTGTGTGTGTGTAGGTAAGTAAAGAAATATAACAACAGTAAAAAGACATTTGAAAAAAAGAGTAGCAAGGCTATATACAGACACCTGTTAGTCAGGCTGATTGAGGTAGTATGTACATGTAGGTATCGTTAAAGTGACTATGCATATATGATGAACAGAGAGTAGCAGAAGCGTAAAAGAGGGGTTGGCGGGTGGTGGGACACAATGCAGATAGCCCGGTTAGCCAATGTGCGGGAGCACTGGTTGGATGGGCCAAATTAGGTAGTATGTACATGAATGTATAGGTAAAGTGACTATGCATATAAGATAAACAGAGAGTAGCAGCAGCGTAAAAGAGGGGTTGGGGGAGGCACACAATGGAAATAGTCTGGGTAACCATTTGGTTACCTGTTCAGGAGTCTTATGGCTTGGGGGTAAAAACTGTTGAGAAGCCTTTTTCGTCCTAGACTTGGCACTCTGGTACCGCTTGCCATGTGGTAGTAGAGAGAACATTCTATGACTGGGGTGGCTGGGGTGTTTGACCATTTTCAGGGCTTTCCTCAGACACCGCCTGGTGTAGAGGTCCTGGATGGCAGGCAGCTTTGCCCCAGTGATGTACTGGGCCGTACGCACTATCCTCTGAAGTGCCTTGCGGTCGGAGGCCCGAGCAATTGCCGTACCAGGCAGTGATGCAACCGGTCAGGATGCTCTCGATGTTGCAGCTGTAGAACCTTTTGAGGATCTCGAGACCCCATGACAAATATTTTTAGATTCCTGAGGGGAGTAGGCTTTGTCGTGCCCTCTTCACAACTGTCTTGGTGTGTTTGGACCAATCTAGTTTGTTGTTGATGTGTCACACCAAGGAATTTGAAGCTCTCAACCTGCCCTCAACCTGCTCCACTACAGCCCCGTACATCAGCTATGCCCAGCTGTGATGCTCAACACTGAACTAGACCACGACAACAATGTGCACGAGCAGCATGGGTGTCAGCAATGGCAGATCCCGGATGAGCCCCCACTTATGTTATGAATCCCTATGGCCCTGCAGTCTAAGGGGGATGGAAACAAGACCCGTAACATAACTCATGCAAATAACAGTGAAAAGGGAACAGTGAGAACTAATAACCACAGACAACTTAAATCTACCCTCAAACACTATTGGTTTATTTTTAAACACACAGTAAAGGGGGGCGGGAAAAGGGGCTGAGCTGGACCCAAGGAAAGAAACAAATATCCAAAAACACCCCTAAACTAGACTAGCCTGCTTCAATACAGCTAACTACCTAACCAATAAAATACAGTGGGTGGTCCGCCCAGTTCTAACTAGGGTATTTAGACAAAGTATTCCTACGGGTAGTGTATGCCCATGGGCGATATGGCTTGGTACCCCATTTCCCCACCATAAAACAAACAGTCAAACACCATAACAAAATAACGGACAAAGTGACATGTAGTTGCAAAAACAAAAGAGAGATCTCTGCATACAAGGAGAGAGGGAGAGAGACCTGGGGAAAACAACTGAATGGGTTTTTAAACCAAGGGAAAGGGGATGTGATTGGGTAATGGAAACAGGAGGTGTGTCTTCAGATTGATGACTGATTGGGGAATGATGATTGCCACCTGTGAGGGGAGAGGGAGAGAAAAGAAATACACACACACAGGATACACACTCAGGATACCTGTATCTGTAACAGTAATGTATCCCGACAGTACGCTCTTGATGGTACTCCTGTAGAACACTGTGAGGGCCCTCTGGGACGGGCCAAATTTCTTCAGCCTCCCGAGGTTAAAGAGTCACCTTAGTGCCTTCTTCACCACAGTGTCCATGTGGTTTGTATGCCGAGAAGCTTTACGGTTTTGACCGTCTCCACGGCGGCCTCGTTGAGGATGGAGGTGTGCCTAGCCTGTTTCCTCCTGAATTCCACAATCAGCTCCTTTGTTTTGCAGATGTTAAGGGAGAGTCAGGAAGTCCAGGGACCCTGTTGCATAGGGAGGAGTTCAGTCCCAGTGCAATGGCAATTGCGTCGTCTGTGGATCTGTCGGGGCAGGAGGCGAATTGGAGAGGATCGAGTGTGTCTGGGAGGGAGGAGGTGATGAAGTCTTTGACTAGCCTGTCGAAGCACTCGGGTCAGTAGTGATTTAGTTCAGTTACTTTCCCAGGCTCAGGGAGGATAATAGACATCTTGATGCAGGTGGGGATAACGGCCTGAGCTAAAACGTGAACTCCATGAATGAATCTTCTGGTCATCGTGAGTGAACAGATTGTACCTGGGTCCACCATAAGAGAGGCTGGTTTCAGACAATATCTAGAAGTATAGGACATGCTCTGGCCTGTACCAGGGAAATGCATAACCTGAATTAGTAGATTATAGGAAACCCGGTTGCAGTGAAGTTATTGTAGCAATATCATTACCTATCGAATACCAATGTATGTCTGTTGTGGCAGACCAGGGCGTTTGGTCAAGACGTCAAGAGTATGATTAGCTCAGTTTCAAGGATGTTTATTTAAATAATAAATCAAAAAATAAAAGGATAAGTCTCCCCATGAGTCCCTCTCCGGGATAACATCTTCTGGGCTCCGGGTCTTGCTGTATCCTGTCGGGCACAAAAACTGAACTCCCTCCTCATACCTCTGAAACCATCCCCAACTATACGGGAGTCCTTTCTTCCCCCTGATCTCCCGTGTGTGCTGCCCTTCTGGCAGCTTTATGGGCCTTGCACAGCTGGTGAGCAATCAGCCCTTGATTACTAACCAGCTCCCAATCAGCCCCAATTAGTCCTGGCCGGAGAGCCCGTCAAGACCTGGCACGTCCAGCAGATGGAGCGTGATTTATACACCGTCCGTCACCAGGCCTCGACGAGTCTCCCCCTGGTGGCTGACCTGCTGTACGCCCCCGATTGTTTGTGTACTTTCCCCAGGCCATCCAGACCAGGGGAACATGGTCCATGACCAGGGTAAAGTGGGTATTTTCTCAACAATTGTGCTTTTTTTTCTATGCATCAGCTTTCGGCTGATGTACATGATGGGGTGCTCCTCCCCATCGTGTATCTGGGACAGAACGGCCCCTAGTCCCGTATCACATGCATCCGTCTGGACCACCATCGGCACCTGGAAATCGGGCATTACGAGAATCGGATGGGAGCATAGCGCTTCCTTCAGACGGCTGAATGCCGCTTCTGTCTCGTCCGTCCATTTCACTGTTTTCGAGAGGCGGGCCCTGGTTAGATATGTGAGGGGGGAAGCTATAGCTGCAAAGTTGGGGATAAACCGGCTATAGTGTCCTGCCAGTCCCAGGAAGGACTTGACCCGTGTCTTGGTGCGTGGAACGGGCCAGTCACGTACTGCCTGAACCTTCCTCTCCTGGGGCTTGACGTTCCCCCGTCCTATCAAATACCCCAGGTACTCCACCTCCTTGAACCCTAGTTTGCATTTCTTGGGGTCCACGGTCAACCTGGCTTGTCTGAGCGCGTCCAGCACCGCCTGGAGGCGAGTCAGGTGCTTTTTCCAACCTTGGCTGTGGATGATGATATCATCCAGATAGGCCACTGCGTACTGCTGGTGAGGTCGATGCACTCTGTTCATCAGTCGCTGGAATGTGGGTGGGGCTCCGTGGAGACCAAACGGGAGCACCTGGAACTGATACAAACCGTCTGGTGTCGAGAACACCGTCTTCTCCCGGGAAGAGGCTGCCAACGGTACCTGCCAATATCCTTTGGCCAGGTCAAGGGTGCTGATGTACTGGGCCTTTCCCAATCGGTCGATGAACTCGTCCACCCTTGGGATGGGGTAGGCGTCAAATAAGCTTATGTTGTTCACACCCTGGAAATCATTACAGAAGCGGAGGCTACCGTCCGGTTTGGGCACGAACACGGTGGGGCTGCACCATTGGTTCTATATGGTGTAGTAGGTCAGGGCGTGACTAGGGGGTGTTCTAGCTCAATATTTCTATGTTGGTGTTTTGTATGGTTCCCAATTAGAGGCAGCTGGTAATCGTTGCCTTTAATTGGGGATCATATTTAGGTAGCCATTTTCCCCCCCCTGTGTTTGTGGGATATTGTTTTGTGTTTGTGCATGTGCACCACTACTTTCACATTTCGTTGTTGGTTTATTGTTTTGAAGTTTCACCGACTTAAAGATGTGGAACTCTACACACGCTGCGTCTTGGTCTGTCTTTAATCATGAGCGTGAGAGAATGTAAAATTTACTAAATTGAGATTCTATGTCAAATTGGAATCTTGTTTTTAGAAAAATGTCGGAAATAATAAAAAATTCAAACCTGAACTGTTTTGTATCAATAAGTATTTAAAACCTGTTAAAGATAGGGCTGATTACTGCCCCCTTTGGGGTGATTGCGTGCCCATAGTAAACAGAAAAAAAATCTGTCAAAAATTGCTAATATATGCATATAAAAATTATTATTGAATAGAAAACACTCTAGAGCTTCTAAAACCGTTTAAATTATGTCTCTATGTAAAGCAGAACTCTCAGGGCACTCATTCTCCCAAACTCTCTCTTGTCATCATAAAAGTTGGCCCAACTTTGACGTCATCGCCCCCACCCTTCCCAAGCACTTACAGTCCTGGGAACAGTTTCTATCTCTTCAGCGCGATGTCTGCTTTCAATGGGGCTTCTCATTGTGAGAATCGCGTGCTCATGAGGGTTTTGGTGGGCCGAAACCTTTCGGTCACGCGAGAAAACAGGTTACTCTCATGCGCGTTCTGCTCGGGTGATGTCTTTGTTCCAAGATTGATTAAACGACTCGTGTGTTTCTGATCGTCCTGAGAATTGCTGTGAAGCTAGATAACATGCTAACGCTGTGTTCTGAACATAGTTTGACAAGTTTAGTCGACATATAATATGTAATTTCGACGTTTTGGTGCGCACCCACTTGACTTTTTGGCTGCATTTCAACCGAAATATGTCGTGTTTGATCACCGAAAGACACAGACTTCCAAACTAAAGCTGTTTTTGGTAAGTATAAACCCTTCCAGGTCTTCTGATGGAAGAACAGCAAAGGTAAGGGAATATTTATGTGTTTATTATGGGTTTCTGTGGACTCCGAAGTAGAGGAGCCAAAATGCTAATTCCTGAGCGCCGACTCATATTATAGCCTAGTGAACGAAATCTGTAACATTAAAAATAAATGTAACACAGCGATTGCATTTAGAAGAAGTGTATATTTCTATATATATGTAGAACATGCATATTTAGTCTAAGTTTATGTTGTGTATTCCATGTTAGCTGACGGCATATGGCGGAGCTATCGTCATTTCTCCGGACATTTGAGTAGCATTTTTTTGAACATGCCGTCATTGTAAACAGATTTATGGATATATATAGCATATTATTGAAAAAACATAAATGTACTGTGTAACATGTTATATTACTGTCATCTGATGAAGATTTCAAAAGGTTAGTGAAATTATTTTTATTTTAATCCTGCGTTTGGTGATTGCATATTTTGTTGAATTTGGCTATGGAAATTAGCTTGGTCTTCGGTGTGTCTTCGGTGGTGGTTTGACATAAATATGTGCTATGTTTTTGCCGTAAAACATTTTAGAAATCTGACTTGCTGGCTAGATAAACAAGTTGTTTATCTTTCATTTGAGCTATTGGACTTGTTAATGTGTGGAGGTTAAATATTTTTAAGAATATTTTTTGCGTTCCATGCGCCACATTCCAGCTGACGGTGGGAGGGCTGGTTCCCAATTGGGACTCAAGATCCTCAACAGGTTTAACTAGTTTTCAACCACTCCACACATTTCTCACATTTCTCCTCTTAAGCCTACCCCCTACTTTTTCGAACATTCTGTTAAAAATCGCGCAACATTTTGGCGTCCTGCTACTCATGCCAGGAATATAGTATTTGCATATGATTAGTATGTGTGTATAGAAAACACTCTAACGTTTCTAAAACTGGTTAAATCACGGCTGTGACTATAACAGAACGTCTGTTTCATCGAAAAGCGCAGGAAAATCTGATCACTGAAAGTGGAAAAAAATATCCATGCGCCACATCAACCCATTGTTAAAGGTGAACCGTATTAAATGAGGCCGAGGTTGCAGTACCTACAGCTTCCACAGGATGTATAGAGTCTTCTCATTTGATTCGGATTTGATTCTTGGTAGAACCGACCAAAGGGAACCGATTCCCTCCGACCTCCAACTTGATGTATTGGCCCGGTGTTTTTCCGGACATTTTTTCCAGACGACCAGCTATCGAATTTACATCGCCTCCTGATGATTTTTATCGCTTATTAACGTGTACTAATACCTAAAGTTGCATTAGAAAAGTATTTCGAAGTGTTTTGTGAAAGTTTATCGTCGACTTTTTAACTTTTAAAAAATGACGTTACGTTATGAAACGCTTTTTTTCCGTTTATCACACAGTCTTCATAGATCAATATCTAGGCTATATATGGACCGATTTAATCGAAAAAAAAAAGACCCAGTATTGATTATGGGACATCAAGGAGTGCCAAGAAAGAAGATGGTCAAAGGTAATGAATGTTTTATATTTTATTGTGCGGTTTGTGTAGCGCCGACTATGCTAATTCTTTTGTTTACATCCCCTACGGGTCTTTTGGGGTGTTACATGCTATCAGATAATAGCTTCTCATGCTTTCGCCGAAAAGCATTTTAAAAATCTGACTTGGTGCCTGGATTCACAACGAGTGTAGCTTTAATTCAATACCAAGCATGTGTATTTTAATGAACGTTTGCGTTTTAACTAATACTATTAGCGTTTAGCGTAGCGCATTTGCATTTCCAGAGCTCTAGTTGGGACGTCTGCGTCTCAAGTAGGAGCAAGAGGTTTTAATTAACAAACTATAGTTTTGCCAAGTTGGTTAGGACATCTACTGTGTGCATGACAACTAATTTTAATTCCAACAATTGTTTACAGACAGATTATTTCACTTATAATTCACTGTATCACAATTCCAGTGGGTCAGAAGTTTACATACACTAAGTTGACTTGTGCCTTTAAACAGCTTGGAAAATTCCAGAAAATTATGTCAAGGCTTTAGAAGCTTATGATAGGCTAATTCACATCATTTCAGGCAATTGGAGGTAACCTGTGGATGTATTTCAAGGCCTACCTTCAAACTCAGTGCCTCTTTGATTGACATCATGGGAAAATTAAAAGAAATCAGACAAGACTTCAGAATTATTCTTTGTAGAACTCCACAAGTCTGGTTCATCCTTGGGAGCAATTTCCAAACACCTGAAGGACCAAGTTCCAGAACAACAGCAAATTACCTTGTGAAGATGCTGGAGGAAACAGGTACAAAAGTATATATATCCACAGTAAACAAGTCCTATATAGACATAACCTGAAAGGCTGCTCAGCAAGGAAGAAGCCACTGCTTCAAGACCGCCATAAAATAGCAAGACTACGGACAACTGCACATGGGGATAAAAATCATACTTTTTGGATAAATGTCCTCTGGTCAGATGAAACAAAATTAAACTGTTTGGCCATAATGGCCATCGTTATGTTTGGAGGAAAAAGGGGAGGTTTGCAAGCCGAAGAACACCATCCCAATCGTGAAGCATGCGGGTGGCAGCATCATGTTGTGGAGGTGCTTTGCTGCAGGAGGGACTGGTGCACTTCACAGAATAGATGGCATCATGAGGATGGAACATTTTGTGGATATATTGAAGCAACATCTGAAGACATCAGTCAGGAAGTTAACGCTTGGTCGCAAATGGGTCTTCCAAATGGACAATGACCCCAAGCATACTTCCAAAGTTGTGGCAAAATGGCTTAAGGACAACAAAGTCAAGGTATTGGAGTGGCCGTCACAAAGCCCTGACCTCAATACAATAGAAAATCTGTGGGCAGAACTGAAAAAGCATGTGCGAGCAAGGAGCCCTACAAACCCGAATCAGTTACCCCAGCTCTGTCTGGAGAAATGGTTCCAAAATTCACCCAATTTATTGTGGAAACATGTGGAAGGCCACCCGACATGTTTGACCCAAGTTAAACACTATAAAGGCAATGCTACCAAATACTAATTGAGTGTATGTGTCATGACTTCCACCAAAGTCGTTTCCTCTCCTTGTTCGGGCGACGTTCGGCAGTTGGCGTCGCCGGTCTTCTAGCCATCGTCGATCCACTTTTAATTTTCCATTTGTTTTGTCTTGTTTTCCTACATACCTAGTTTTCATTTCCCTCATTTATTGTTGTGTATTTAACCCTCTGTTCCCCCCCATGTCTTTGTGTGGAATTGTTTGTTGTAAGTGCTTGTGCACATGTTTACTGGTGCGCGTCAGGTTTTGTACCCATGTTGGTTATTTCTTTATGCCGTTGGTTTTGCAATTAAACTACTCTGGCTATTACCTAGTCCTGCTCTCCAGCGTCTGACTTCCGTGCCATCAGTTACGCACCCCTTACAGTATGTAAACTTCTGACCCACTGAGAATGTGATGAAATAAATAAAAGATGAAATAAATCATTCTCTCTACTAATATTCTGACATTTCACATTCTTTAAAAAAAGCATTGATCCTAACTGACCTAAGACAGGGAATTTTTGCTAGGATTAAATGTCAGGAATGGTTCAAAACTGAGTTTGAATGTATTTGGCTAAGGTGTATGTAGACTTCCAACTTCAACTATATATAATTATCTGTAAGGTTCCTCATTCGAGTAGTGAATTTTAAGCACAGATTCAACCACAAAGACCGGGAAGGTTTTCAATGTATTGGAAAGAAGGGCACTGATTGGTAGATGTGTAAATATAAAAAAAGCAGATGCTGAATATCCCTTGAGCACAGTGACGTTATTAATTAGGCTTTGGGTGGTGTATCAATACACTCAGTCACAACAAAGACACAGGTGTACTTCCTAACTCAGTTGCCGGAGAGGAATGAAACTGCTCAGGGATTTCACCATGAAGCCAATGGTGATTTTAAAATATTAGAAAACTGAGGATGGTAAAAAGAAGGAAGCCTGTACAGAATACAAATATTCCAAAACATTCCTCCTGCTTGCAACAAGGCACTTTAGTAATACTGCAAAAATGTGGCAAAGAAATTAACTTTATGTGCTGAATACAAAGCGTTATGTTTGGGGCAAATCCAACAAAACACATCACTAACTACCACTCTATATATTTTCAAGCATGGTGGTGCCTGCATCATGTTATGGGTATGCTTGTCATCGGCAAGGACTATGGAGGTTTCTTTGGATAACAATAAACGGAATACAGCTATAAGCACAGGCAAAATCTGTGTGTTAGGGAAACATGGTTCAGTCTGCTTTCCAACAGACACTGGGAGACAAATTTACCTTTCAGCAGAACAATAACTTATAACACAATACCAAATCCTAACGAGAGTAGCTAACCAACAATGAATGTTCCTGAGTGCCCTGGTTAAAGTTTGACTTAAAAATCTATGGCAAGACTTGAAAATGGCTGTCCAGCAATGATCAACAATCAACTTGACAGAGCTTGTATCTAATGAATAATGGGCAAATACTGTACAACTCAGGTGTGCAAAGCTCTTATAGACTTACCCTAATAAATTCACAGCTATAATCGCTGCCAAAGGTTCTTCTACAAAGTATTCACTCAGGGGTGTGAATGCTTGTGTAAATTAGATATTTGTGTATTTCATTTTCAATCAATTTGTAAAAACATGTTTTCACTTTGTCATTATGGGTTATTGTGTGTAGATGGGTGGAGACAAAATCTATGAAGTCCTTTTTTTATTTAGGCAGTAACACAAGAAAATGAGGAATACGTCAAGTGGTATGAATACTTTCTGAAGGCACTGTATGTAGTAATATGTTATAGTGATGCCTTTATAGTTCATATTTTAAGTGGTGTCAATATAATGTCATTGTATTTCTATGTACAGTATGTCATCCTAATATTAATGGCACTTTTGTATTCTGCAGTGCTTCCCTTCTCTATTTTGTCCCACACATTTAATAATGAGCTGATGCTGATTCAATTTAATTTAACATGCCATATCAAGAGTAATATGCAGTCACCTCCTGATAAATGAGTGAGTAAATTCATGTCTTTATCGACGTAATGCACATGCATAAACGTAGACTCAGTGATATGATGTGAACACAAGCAGCAGTGTGAGATATTGCAAAGTGAGGGAAAAGAAAATGGCTGCACTTGTCATCACCCATAAAGATAATGGTGAGCATCTGTGCACGTGCACAGGACTTTTCTTCATTCTCAGGCAGCCTGACAGTTGTGTGACAACAGTCAGTAATTATGTGATTTTTCTTCCTCGCATCCACAGACATTCTCCCCCAATCCTTTTTGGGATTGGACGTGAAGAGAAAGGATGTGAGGAATCGAAGAAGACAAATTGACAAAGAACCTATCCCTGAATCCCAAATCAAACCCTAGCCCTTACACCCTATGCACTGTGTAGACCTGATGTGGTTTGAAAGGTATAAGCAATATGGTGACAATTCTACCTAGCCTATTAGAGGGCAAGATGGAGCTGCTGTAGCCCAGCATATGTGAGTGTTGCGATCCGGACAAGTCACCCAGTCCCTGCCGCTGAAAAACATCCCCACAGCATGATGCTGCCACCACCATGCTTCACCGTAGGGATGGTGCCAGGTTTCCTCCAGATGTGACGCTTGGCATTCAAGCAAATCTTGGTTACATCAGACCATGGTCTGAGAATCTTTAGGTTCTTTTGGCAAACTCCAAGCGGGCTGTCATGTGCCTTTTACTGAGGTGTGGCTTCCGTCTGACCACTCTACCATAAAGGTCTGATTGGTGGAGTGCTGCAGAGATGGTGGTCCTTCTGGAAGGTTCTCCCATCTCCACAGAGGAACTCTAGAGCTCTGTCAGAGTGACCATCGGGTTCTTGGTCACCTCCTTGACCAAGGCCCTTCTCCCCCGATTGCTCAGCTTGACTGGACGGCCAGCTTTAGGTGGTTCCAAACCTGGTGGTTCCAAACTTCTTCCATTCAAGAATGATGGAGGCCACTGTGTTCTTGGGGACCTTCAATGCTACAGAAATGTTTTGGTACACTTCCCCAGATCCCTGCCTCGACACAATCCTGTCTCCGAGCTCTATGGACCTCATGGCTTTGTTTTTGCTCTGACATGCACTGTCAACTGTGGGACCTTATATAGACAGGTGTGTGCCTTTCCAAATTTTGTCCAATCAATTAGATTTACCACTGGTGGACTCAAATCAAGTTGTAGAAACATCTTGAGGATGATCAATGGAAACAGGATGCACCTGAGCTCTACTTTGAGTCTCATAGCAAAGGGTCTGAATACTTATGTAAATAAGGTATTTCTGTTTGAAATGTAAACATTTTTTGTTTGTTGCTTTGTCATTATAGGGTATTGTGTGTAGATTGCTTAGGAAAAAAAGTATATTTATTCAATTTTAGAACAAGGCTGTAAATGTAACAAAATGTGGGAAAAGTCAAGGGGTTGGAATACTTTCCGAAGGCACTGTGCATGTCGGAGAGGCATGTTTGTTCTACATAACATATTGACATCTAACCACTCCAAAACGTTGTGTTCTGCTCAACGAACCCCTGATTTATATGTAACCTGTGTGTTTTTCTTTCTGTGTCCTACTCATCTGTCTTCTCCCCTTTCCTTCGTACTCTGCTCTTGTTCGCCAGGATCCAGGGGCTCTGCCATTCTGCCTACCGTATCCCTTCCCTAGACTTGGATCCATGACCAACCACTCTCCAAGATCCCACTTTTCATGACATTATCTACAGCTGTCTACAGCTACTGTTATTGTCGTGTTGCTTAATCGAATCTGTTAAGAAACTACACTTGCCATATCATCCTAGGCACAGTGAGATACACAGATGCGCTACATACACTAGCACTGCAAACACTCCAACAGCGAAGAGAGCAGCTGTGCCTGGAAGTCCCCCTTCCAAGACTGGCTGCCTGTGGAGGTAAAGTGACGTGCAGAACCACCCGTAGAACCCACCTTCTCTCCGTCCCACACACCAGAACTGAGAGATGAAAAAGAACAGCCATACACTACTTCTGCCAAAAAAATTTGAGGATCCTCCTCTCATATGATGCACTTTACTTGTCATTCATACTTCTGTTTTCTCAACTAAATTGCTCTTTATTTTTTTGTGTTGACTTTAGCCCATACCCATGTGGGTATATTAAATTAAATCAACCACTTCAATACACAACTGTTCCACAAAAAGAGCAAAATGTTCATATTTCAATCTTAAATATTGACAGGTAGGTTCAAAATGATTCAACTGTCTGTTGTGTCCTGCATTATATTCAACCACAAGTGTCCTGCTGAATTACTGAGCTATGCCTATATGCCATGTGGTGGAGGAAGGGAGATAGGAACAAAGTAGCATAATAGGACGAATGAAAGCCTACTTTAGTAAGACATGACAAGGGGAGGTGAGCTCAACACATGCCAGCCAGACGAGCCAGTGTATGATTTGAACTGATTTGCACATGAATGAAGTGATACTAGCTGCATAGCAGCTCACGTTGCAATCTGAAAGGTAAGTTCACGTCCAGTTTACACATTTTCTTCGCCATTTTCCCGATAAATGTAGAACCGTTTAAGACATGACTTTTCATGTTGTTAAAATGTTAACAAGGTACCCAAAAGCAGTTCAAAGTCATGTTTTCATCTTATTATCTCAACAAAACGTGTTTAAAAATCCCTAGAGTCGATGACCGTGCCCCATATAACTGTAATTAGCATAATAAAAAAAGCCACATCAAAGTCTGTTTAAGCAAGAGAAATCTGTGGTGGAAGGTGGCCTAGCTACAGCGGTGTTTGCCAGACTATGAGCCATCCCGAAAATGGCCTACAAACTAGTATTTTTATTTTTATTTTACCTTTATTTTACTAGGCAACTCAGTTAAGAACAAATTCTTATTTTCAATGACAGCCTAGGAACAGTGGGTTAACTGCCTGTTCAGGGGCAGAATGACAGATTTGTACCTTGTTGGCTCAGGGATTCGAACTTGCATCCTTTCGATTACTAGTCCAACGCTCTAACCACTAGGCTACCCTGCCGCCCCGTATGACCAATATATGGAAATATGAGACTCTGACAAACATGATGGTGTTCTCCATTTTTCTCTACACCCCCCAGAAGCGTCACAGGACTCATCTGAGGTTAGTACCGCCGATCTGCCAACTTCTGCCTGTAGCGTCAGAACAATTTGGGCTACACCTTTCCCTCTATAGAAAGGTGAGACTCTCAAGAGTGCTTAGGAGTATTTATGTCGGTAATAAAGCCTTTTTGGGGGGAAAAACTCATTCTGATTGGCTACGACCTCGCCCAGTCATGTGAAATCCATTGATTATCGAGTCCCATTGTGACCAAGTGGGGGGACACTTTTTGTCAAGAGGACACTATTTGGCATGACAGGCCCATTAGAACAGAACACCACCTAACAATGGACACTGGGCTCTATATAAGGCCACTCTGCTCTGCTGTGTATGCTGTAGAGAACACAGGCATGTGATAATCACTCTCCAATCCCTTCACATATACAAGTGATACATTCACCAGAGCAGCTTGATGGACAAAATTCACAACTTAACACTACAGCTGTTAGTTGCCATTAGCTATGAGTGTTCCACAGCCATTCGCCAGTTCGTAATGAGCAGCCAGGTGTGAACTACAGACCTCATTGGAGAGGCAATGCTAAGTCATTCCATTTTGTCAGACCGCTACAGAACAATCTATCGATACAAATTCAAATTAGGAAGAGTAACACTGAATACTATTAGCCAAGCGCAATAGATAAATGGTCATGCAACATATATTTTCACTCATCCTCATACTTTGAGATAATCAACTCAGCAACAAAGCTATAGAGAATAGAACATAACAGTAAACTTCAACATCATAAATTACAAGTGGCAATGTTGGTCAAATCGTGAGCAGTGGGAGCTACAATATTCTGGGTTGGTATCTTTTCCAGAACTGGGAAAAGAGATGGAATTCCTTGTGCTATGTAAACCGTGACAACAAGCATTCCGGCCCTGTTGACACAGGGAAACATATTTCTGTCAGCACCATCCAAATTTATGTTAGAGCCCCCGGCTCAGAGCGTAGCAGCAGTTAAACTAATCAATGGCAATGTGCTCCTCCATATGAGCCTGCTTACCGCCAAGGAGACCTGGGTTCAAATACTATTTTAAATCTTTCCAATATTTTGAGTGTTTGCTTTAGCTTGCTTAGAGGACCAGATGGGTGGGTTTTACAGGTTTGGGAAGATTTGATTGGTCCAATAAGCCAGGCAAGCTTAATTGAGCACAGATAAAGTATTTTAAATGATATTAAATAGTATTTGAAACCAGGTCTGCCGCCAAGCTAACAGTAACAACAGCATGGAGAGAAAACAAAGACAGGAAGAGGAAACGCGACAACAGGCCCCGAAATGTGAGAAAACCAGCATTGCTGCTCCCATTATCACTGTAATTAAGAGTCAGCAACTGTTCCTGTTAGCTTGTGATCGCCAAGCACTCCGGCAACGTTCCCGGAGCGCTCGGCAAACGTTCTGAGAGGGGCACAGATTAGCTTTCAGAGGCAGTGGCACGCGGTCAACCCTATTCTGTCCCTGTCCTTTCAGATCCCTATCAAGGGCGGACGATTACACAAGGTAAATCTCGGCGACAATAACGGAAAGAAGGGGAAGAGTGTGTTTCTGATGCGTGCGACTGTCTGTTAGTGCTTGTGAGCATGGTTAGCGAGATGCCGTGTTGTGAGTGTGTGGTCGTGTACTGCAAAACTGTACCACATGAGCTCATACATGCATGTGTGTGTGAGTGAGTGCTGCATTGCACAAATGAAACGCATGAGTGTGTCTGTGCCACAGCGAGCGAGAGAGATTAGCTCTCCACTCACGTCCCCGATTCCCCCTACCCGGTGAGCAGGCAGCAGTCATGGACCAGGGTATCCTCTACGTAGACGCCCCTGTCCTCGTTGCTGTGGACGACGTCGCCATTGTGGTGCCAGAGCAGCGTGACCGAAGGGTCCAGGTAGGACACAGTGCACTGCAGCGGTAGCCGGTCCCCACGGAACACCACCTGTCTCTGGGACGGGATCAGCTGAAACAGGGGCAGCTCCAGAGGCTCATCTGGAGAGGAGAGGAAGACACCAGGGAGAGGGTCAGGGAGAGGAGTAGAGGACGGGAAGGGTAGAACTCATTCATCCAGAGAGAAGGAGAGACTGGTGCGGTATTGGAATGGGAGGGGAGGAGGGGAATCAAAATGAATGATTCTCCATGACTGAAATCATGTCAGTAATACGGTATTGCAAATGTGAACGCACAAATATAAACAAACAATATGCACAAATACACTTACACAAAAACACACATTATCAATCAGGAGAATTAACAAAAGTTGTGGGGAATATAGAGGATTTACAGTCATTCAAATCAGTCACTACCATAATAATTATGATTTTTGTGGATGTTGGCTATATAAAAACGCAGGTCAAGGGTTCAAAAGTTTTAGGAAAAGCTTAGAAAATGCTGGCACTGCCTGGCGCTGCATGCACGGAAGCACTTCTACATACTGATCTGAGATCATTGCAGTGTACTGGCTCGCTGTGGTACCTTGAGAATTCCACTGAACACAGGGAACATGTTCGATTGGACACATAAAGACACTTCCTTGGACATGCTCCAAGGAGCCAGCTAAGCAACGCTCTACCTTCAGTTCCATTCAGATCAATGGAGAGTGATAGCAGTACAGTGTGAAAGGCCATTCAGTACATGAATCGTAAACCTCTCCCATGTACGGCTGCTGATACGTTCAGTTCAAACGCCTACATCTCCGGCTACATTACATCTACATTCTAAATGCTATGCAACAAAACTGACAGAGATCAGGGTTGGGGACTAAGTGATTACATGTAAATCAGATACATGCAGATACATACATACATGCAGATACATGCAATCTGATTACATTTTTAAAACTGCGTTGTTTTCCTAAAGTATTTATATTTACTTCGGATCTAGAATCCCTCAACTGAAGCTAGCCAGCTAACTACCAGATATCAGTCAGCAAACCATTACCAGCGGTCAACAGCTAACCTTCAGCTCGGGAAGCTCTCGCCAGTTCGAACAACGTGACTCTAACCAGAGCATAACGGACCTGTTATTTTTATCCCAGGGTTCATAATGCAAACTGAACATTTTCATCTGGATCTTCACAACTAGCTAACCGCAATCCCAGATGACTACTCCTGGCTAGCGTTTCCATCCCAGAGCAAGCACCAATTTAGCTTGAAGCTAGCCCGACCAGGGCTCCTGTGCTACCACCGAAGCATACTCCAGGGCTACAATATCGGCCTGCTAGCTACCTAGAGCTACTTGGAACCCTACTAATTCCACGACTGGTCTATCGACGTCACCGCACAAAGAGGCAAAAACAGACTTACCCCAATCGCGACGCCCCCCCCCAAAGGCTAACTTTCTAGCCCCTGCTATCTGCTTGCTTGCTAACCCGGTCTGCTAACTGCTAAACTGCCGGGCCCTGGTCTGCTAACTGCGAGCTTGCCTGCCCGGTCTGCTAACTGCTAGCCATTGCTAACTGCTTGCTTGCTAACCCAGTCTGCTAACTGCTAGCTTGCCTGCCCGGTCTGCTAACTGCTAGCCCTTGCTAACTGCTTGCTTGCTAACCCGGTCTGCTAACTGCTAGCTTGCACTGGTCTACTAGCTGCTAGCTTGTTTAGCTCCGGCCTGCTAACTGTCTGAATCGCGGTGTCCCCAGCCAGCCCAACCACTCACTGGACCCATAAGTTCACTTGGCTACGCATGCCTCTCTCTAATATCAATATGCCTTGTCCATTACTGTCCTTGTTAGTGATTACTGTCTTATTTCACTGTAGAGCCTCTAGCCCTGCTCAATATGCCTCAACCAACCATGTTGTTCCACCTCCTACATATGCGATGACATCACCTGGTTTAAACATCTCTAGAGACTATATCTCTCTCTTCATTACTCAATGCCTAGGTATACCTCCAATGTACTCACATCCTACCTTACCTTTGCCTGTACACTATGCCTTGAATCTATGCTATCGTACCCAGAAACCTGCTCCTTTTACTCTCTGTTCTGAACGTGCTAGACGGCCAGTTCGTATAGTCTTTAGCCGTACCCTTATCCTACTTCTCCTCTGTTCCTCTGGTGATGTGGAGGTTAATCCAGGTCCTGCAGTGCCTAGCTCCACTCCCACCCCCCAGGTGCTCTCATTTGTTGACTTCTGTAAACGTAAAAGCCTTGGTTTCATGCATGTTAACATTAGAACCCTACTTCCTAAGTTTGTTTTACTCACTGCTTTAGCACACTCTGCCAACCCAGATGTCTTAGCCGTGTCTGAATCCTGGTTTAGGAAAACCACCAAAACCCCTGAAATCTCCATTGCTAACTACAACGTTTTCCACCAAGATAGAACTGCCAAAGGGGGCGGTGTTGCAATCTACTGCAAAGATAGAAAGTAATACAGAGCTCTGCAGGCTAAGTCTGTACCCAAACAATTTGAGCTTCTACTTCTAAAAATTCACCTTTCCAGAAACAAGTCTCTCACTGTTGCCGCTTGCTATAGACCTCCCTCTGCCCCCAGCTGTGCCCTCGATACTATATGTGAACTGATTGCCCCCCATCTATCTTCTGAGCCCGTGCTACTAGGTGACCTAAACTGGGACATGTTTAACACCCCGGCCATCCTACAAACTAAGCTTGATGCCCTCAATCTCACACAAATTATCATTGAACGTACCAGGTACAACACCAAATCAGTAAACTCGGGCACCCTCATAGATTTCATCCCAACTAATTCGCCCTCCAAATACACCTCTGCTGTTTTCAATCAAGATCTCAGCGATCACTGCCTCATTGCCTGCATCCGTAATGGGTCTGCGACCAAACGACCACTCCTCATCACTGTCAAACGCTCTCTAAAACACTTCAGCGAGCAGGCCTTTCTAATCGACCTGGCCGGGGTATCCTGGAATAACATTGACCTCATCCCGTCAGTAGATGATGCCTGGCTATTCTTTAAAAGTGCCTTCCTCACCATCTTAAATAAGCATGCCCTTCTCAAAAAATGATAGATATAGTCCTTGGTTCACGCCAGACCTGTCTGCCCTTGACCAGCACCAAAACATCCTGTGGCGTTCTCTGCATTAGCATCGAATAGCCCCTGTAATATGCAACTTTTCAGGGAAGTTAGGAACAAATATACACAGGCAGTTAGAAAAGCTAAGACAAGCTTTTTCAAACATAAATTTGCATCCTGTAGTACTAACTCAAAAAAGTTCTGGGACACTGTAAAGTCCATGGAGAATAAGAGCACCTCCTCCCAGCTGCCCACTGCTCTGAGGCTAGGAAACACTGTCACCACCGATAAATCCACTATAATTGAGAATTTCAATAAGCATTTCTCTACGGCTGGCCATGCTTTCCACATGGCTACCCCTACCCCAGTCAACTGCCCGGCACCCTCCACAGCAACCCGCCAAAGCCCCCACCATTTCTCCTTTACCCAAATCCAGATAGCCGATGTTCTGAAAGAGCTGCAAAATCTGGATCCCTACAAATCAGCCGGGCTAGACAATCTGGACCCTCTCTTTCTAAAATTATCTGCCGAAATTGTTGCAACCTCTATTAGTAGCCTGTTCAACCTCTCTTTCGTATCGTCTGAGATTCCCCATGATTGGAAAGCTGCCGCGGTCATCCCCCTCTTCAAAGGGGGTGACACTCTAGATCCAAACTGTTATAGACCTATATCCATCCTACCCTGTCTTTCTAAGGTCTTCGAAAGCCAAGTTAACAAACAGATTACTGACCATTTCGAATCCCACCATACCTTCTCCGCTATGCAATCTGGTTTCAGAGCTGGTCATGGGTGCACCTCAGCCACGTTCAAGGTTCTAAATTACATCATAACCGCCATCGATAAGAGACATTACTGTGCAGCCGTATTCATCGACCTGGCCAAGGCTTTTGACCCTGTCAATCACACCATTCTTATTGGCAGACTCGACAGCCTTGGTTTCTCAAATGATTGCCTCGCCTGGTTTACCAACTACTTCTCTGATAGAGTTCAGTGTGTCCAATCGGAGGGCCTGTTGCCTGGACCTCTGACAGTCTCTATGGGTGTGCCACAGGATTCAATTCTCGGGCTGACTCTCTTTTCTGTATACATCAATGATGTTGCTCTTGCTGCTGGTGATTCTCTGATCCACCTCTACGCAGACGACACCATTCTGTATACTTCTGGCCCCTCCTTGGACACTGTGTTAACTAACCTCCAGATGAGCTTCAATGCCATACAACTCTCCTTCCGTGGCCTCCAACTGCTCTTAAACGCAAGTAAAACTAAATGCATGCTTTTCAATCGATCGCTGCCCGCACCTGCTCGCCCGTCCAGCATCACTACTCTGGACGGCTCTGACTTAGAATACGTGGACAACTACAAATACCTGGGTGTCTGGTTAGACTGTAAACTCTCCTTCCAGACTCACATTAAGCATCTCCAATCCAAAATGTAATCTAGAATCGGCTTCCTATATCGCAAAACATCCTTCACTCATGCTGCCAAACATACGCTCGTAAAACTGACCATCCTACCGATCCTCGACTTCGGTGATGTCATCTATAAAATAGCCTCCAACACTCAACAAACTGGATGCAGTCTATCACAGTGCCATCCGTTTTGTCACCAAAGCCCCATACACTACCCACCATTGTGACCTGTACGCTCTCGTTGGTTGGTCCTCGCTTCATACTCGTCGCCAAACCCACTGGCTACAGGTTATCTACAAGTCTCTGCTAGGTAAAGCCCCGCCTTATCTCAGCTCACTGGTCACCATAGCAGCACCCACTCATAGCACGCGCTCCAGCAGGTATATCTCACTGGTCACCCCCAAAGCCAATTCCTTTGGTCATCTCTCCTTCCAGTTCTCTGCTGCCCATGACTGGAACGAATTGCAAAAATCTCTGAAGCTGGAGACTCACATCTCCCTCACTAGCTTTAAGCACCAGCTGTCAGAGCAGTTTACAGATCACTGCACCTGTACTTAGCCTATCTGTAAACAGCCCATCTATCTACCTACCTCATCCCCATACTGGTATTTATTTATTTTGCTCCTTTGCACCCCAGTATCTCTACCTGCACATTCATCTTCTGCCGATTTACCATTCCAGTGTTTAATTGCTATATTGTAATTACTTCGCCACCATGGCCTATTTATTTCCTTAACTTACCTCATTTGCACTCACTGTATATAGACTTTTTGTTTTCTTTT